>NC_072790.1:172452396-173702396 GCF_028583425.1 Eublepharis macularius | reverse complement strand
TTATTCTTATCCCCACAATGGAGCTGGGGCTGAGAGGAGTGGCTGACCCAAGGCCACCTACTGAGCTCATGTCAGTAGTGGGATTCAAACCAGTAGACTGCTGATTATGGTTTAGAACACATACTTCGTGAAACATATGCATTCTAAATAACGCTGTATGAACATCACTGTAGTTCTTTTTCTAGTATGATGTATACCTGGTGCTTTATCTTTGACAGCCAATTAAAAATAGTGAACAGTATCAGATACATGTTCTGTAATTGTTAGCAGAGACCAAGGATGATCTGGTCATGTAACTTTTCTTGTCATTTTTACTATCCATATCTCTTATCTTGCAGCTGGGCATAGTGGTACTTTTGGCTAGGTAGAATGTCACATGATTGGAAATAGTAAAAAAGAATTAAATTATGATTGGTTTGATATTTATCTTTGTTATCATGTGAAAAGATCTTAGATTTCTGCATAAGATAATATATAAAAATGGTAATCCAAATAGCAGATCAGGGTTTTGGCCAAAAGAAATCTCATGAAGATCTAGGCAGGAAACTTACCCTTGTAATATGTGCTACGGTACCTTGAATGCATTTCATCGTTAATCTGACTGAGTTAGATTTCATTAAGAAATGTTAGGAAACTTAATTCTTGTTGTGTTCATCTGTTCTATTTTTCTACGTTTTATTTAAATAAACATTTATATTTTGATACCTCACGTAATGAAAACGACTAGCGTTTGTTTTTGTTTTTTTTTAAAAAAAAAATTTTATTGGGTTAGAATCCATTATTTCCACATTTACATTCAATTTTCCCCAATTTTTTCATCTCTAACCCCCTCCCTTTCCCCCCCCTTTTTGTTGACTTCCAACAGCTTTCCAACCCTTTGTCCCCTTTCCCTTACTTTTATTAGCTTCCTCTATCTAAAACAAATATATATTCTCCATTATTCTAAGCAGTACATCCTTAACTATTTTTAACATTATATGCCCAAACTGTAAGCCTTTGTTTCCATCTTAGATAAACAATTTATCCCAATTTTTCAATTTCAGGTATTTCTATATATCATAAACCATATAGATCATACATTCGTTTATATCAAACAATTTGACTTATTCTCTATATATATTACTCATTCTATCTTTTTATAATAATTCTATATATCTCTCCTCACGTAGTCAATCAATTTGACCCATCTATATCTTCAGACATTCAGTTTGGTACAAAACTTGTCAGAAAACTTGTCAGAAAAAAAAGATTGTTAGTTAATCGCTCCTTATATTTAGTCCTTATAATTAATTATTTTCTCTATGTTCTGTTTGTTAACCTATATATATCTATATATATGTCAATCTATTAATCTGACTGCTTATTAATTCACATTTATCTCTTCTCCCCCCGGTAAAGTCTCCCCCCTCTACTTCAATACTTCAGTAGTTCTCAAACTGCCACAGTTTTCCTCCCACCTCCCATTTCTTCTCCAGGTATTGTTTCAGCTTCTCCCAGTCTGTGTTGAACTGCCCTGAGTCCAGATCTCTCAATTTTCTTGTCATCTTGTCCATTTCAGCCATATACAGCAATTTGTAAGTCCAATCTTCAATAGTTGGCACTTCTTGTACTTTCCATTTTTGCGCATACAAAAGTCTAGCTGCTGCTGTCATATAAAATATCAACGTCCTGTGTTGGGCTGGAATTCCCTCCATTCCCAAGTTCAGTAGCAGGAGTTCTGGGTTCTTATTAATTTGAAATTGTAAAATTTCACTCATTTCTCTTATTATTTCCCCCCAGTACTGCCTGGCTACCTCACACGACCACCACATATGATAGAGGGAGCCCTCATGCTTCTTACATTTCCAGCATTTATTAGAAGTATTCAAATTCCCTAGCGCAATCTTCTTTGGTGTCATGTACCAACGATAGATCATTTTATGAATGTTCTCTTTGATATTAATACATGTCGTTGTCTTCATTGTAGTTTTCCACAAGTATTCCCATGCCTCCATTGTTATTTCTTTATTAAAGTTTATAGCCCATTTCACCATTTGTGTTTTAACTATCTCATCCTCGGTATACCACTTCAACAGTACTTGGTATACCTTGGATATTCTTTTCTTATCTTCTTTAAGAAGGGTCTGCTCTAGTTCCGAATTCTCTATTCGTATACCTCCCTTTACAGAGTCCGAATTATATAAGTCTCTGATCTGTCTATACTGGAACCAATCGTAGTTAGGTGATAGTTCCTCTTGTGTCTTTATTCTAAGTTTGGATGCTTCAGTTTTAGTTATTTCTTTATACGTTAAACATTGTTGTTCATTATCAACAGCTCTCGGGTCTATCACCTCATATGGAACCACCCACAAAGGGGTTCCTTCTTGTATAAAACGACTAGCGTTTGTTAATGAAAGAAGCCATTAAACTCTTAGGAGGAGTCTGTCTCCAGGTTGGGAGAGTGCAACAAAAACATACATCCCGTTTATTTTGTACTGAAAAGCAGTTTCTCTAAAACAGAGAAACATGTTTTCAGTTCTCGCTTGAAGGTTTCAAGCTGCTCAGGATTTAAGATAAAACCTTCAACCCATCTCTACTGAGTATTTAATACTTTTTACTTAATGTTTAAAAGTTATGTTTAATATTTATGCCTAATATGATTATAGAAGCAATACTGTTTGAATTATCTGTAAACTTATTTGAGTTGGATTGTTAGTAAAATTACAATTTTATGAAATTTTTATAACATTACAACTTTGTACCAAAAAAGTTTTGCATGTAGAAGAGGTTGCCAAAAATAAAATTCCCCATCCCCATCCCCATCCCCAGACACAGACACAGACACAGACACAGACACAGACAGCCGGGCCCCCGGGGGTCGCGGCTGCGCCGCTCCCCCCGACGCCCCCCGCCCCACTGCACCGCTCCCCCCAACGCCCCCCGCCCCACTGTGCCGCTCCCCCCAACGCCCCCCGCCCCGCCTCCACCATCAATTATCAAACTCAGTTCAAGTTCAAAAGCGGGGCAGTCCAGAGTTTTCATTTCTAAAATATTGTTCTGGAGTGTCTCTAACACATCCCACTGTTTTTTGTAGAACTGGCCTTTCTTTAGTGCCCGTTCCCGGCTGTTTTGTGCTGTTCCGGGAGCTTTTTGGCATGGAACGGGTTAATAAAAGCGGGGCAGTCCAGAGTTTTCATTTCTAAAATATTGTTCTGGAGTGTCTCTAACACATCCCACTGTTTTTTGTGGCATTGTCCTTTCTTTAGTGCCCGTTCCGGGCTGTTTTGTGCTGTTCCGGGAGCTTTTTGGCATGGAACGGGTTAATAAAAGTGTGCCAGTCCAGAGTTTTCATTTCTAAAATATTGTTCTGGAGTGTCTCTAACACATCCCACTGTTTTTTGTCGTACTGGCCTTTCTTTAGTGCCCATTCCGGGCTGTTTTGTGCTGTTCCGGGAGCTTTTTGGCATGGAATGGGTTAATAAAAGCGGGGCATTCCAGAGTTTTCATTTCTAAAATATTGTTCTGGAGTGTCTCTAACACATCCCACTGTTTTTTGTGGCACTGGCATTTCTTTAGTGCCCGTTCTGGGCTGTTTTGTGCTGTTCCGGGAGCTTTTTGGCATGGAAAGGGTTAATTGAAGGGTGCCAGTGCAGAGTTTTCATTTCTAAAATATTGTTCTGGAGTGTCTCTAACACATCCCACTGTTTTTTGTGGCACTGGCATTTCTTTATTGCCCGTTCCGGCCTGTTCCGTCTCGTTCCGGCTTTTACCCTGTCCCTTAAATCAGTTTGATTTAGATCAAATCCACCCTGTCCACTTTTAATTTTTATTTATGAAAATTCCATGCCTCCTTTCTCCACTAATGGGGGTTCAATGTGGCTTTCACAGATACCACTGATATAAATGTTTCCATCGAAAAAATCAATTCTAGTGACGTCTAGATCTTCATTTGCTTAGCCCATTTGCTTAGCCCATTAATTTGAATGTTACACCTCTGTTGGCTAATATGTAGATTCCATTTAAAAATCCTTCTACTTTTTAGTCTTCTTCTTTAACATGATTCACCATTTTCAGTAAGCAAAAACAGCACAGGAGAGTTAAAGGTGCTTTTCAAGTAATATGAAAATTCCCATAAACAATGCAACAAGTATGAAGTATCAACATATTTTTTTCTTTAAAATTAAACATTTTTCTTGGTTTTCCAAAAAAAGAAGATAAAAAATCTAAGTTTGACTCTGTATTTTCATTTTCTGCCTCAGTTTAAAAATTCACTACTTCAATTCCATATGAATACTTTTTGAAAGTCTGTTTTTTTTTTGAAGGGTTCTTATCCCATCCCCTGAAGGTTCTAATACTGAGAGTTTGAATCTCAACATGAGTAGCGACAAAAGTATGCAGCGACAAAAGTATGCAGAGTTATTGTACAACACTCTTGAACAACTGGGGTCATCACCTTATACTGCTTATTTGTGACCACTAATCAAGGAGTGAGTGAGGGTGGAACAGAGGAGTGAGCTGGGTAGGAGAGTGTAGATGCTGGCTTGGAGCATCAGAGACCAACAAAAGCAAAAGACACAACTGGTTTGTGTCTGGGCCTCTAAGCCTATTCCTGTGTAATTCCTGGTCCTGGTTTGTAAAGTTTCACTTGTATCTTAGCTTAGCTATCCCGTCTTTGTTATTTTGCTTCTCCTGTCTACATCTATACATTCTTATAATTGGCATTGTGTGGAGTTATTGGGTGTTACAGCTTCAATCTGAATCTAGTACCTTGGCCAATTTGCCATAAGCTACCCAAGTACCTTCTTTTCTGGACTCAGAGCCAAACTACAAGTGACGCCTGACACAGGTTGGACACATGTCAGCTTCCCTCAAGTTTTGATGGGAAATGTAGGCATCCTGGTCTTGCAGCTGTAATGGAGAGCCAAGCTGTAAAACCAGGACGCCTACATTTCCCATCAAAATTTGAGGGAAGCTGACACGTGTCCAACCTGTGTAAGGCGTCACTTCTAGCTTGGCCCTCAGCCTGCTGGATGCCCGCCTCTGTTTGATTAGCATCCAAAGGGCTTGAGGTTTGCCTCTCATTCTTGTGCTGTGGGTTAATTCGAGAAGCTAGTGGTGCAGTGCTACTCTGGAAAGTGAGGATTCAGTTCCCAGCTTTTGAACTTTGTTTTGCGACACCACTGTGAAAGATGGCAGCTTTTCTGGGGGTCCCTGGACAGAGCAGCCCCTCTTCCCTTACAAAGCTATACCTCAATAAGCTAGCAACAATCCTACTTCAAAGAAAGCATGTTACCCCACAATCTACATGATGAGGACCAGCATCCAAATTTCCTATCTAGCATTTGAGGGACAGTAACATGACAACAGCTGCTCCTCCTGCTGTCACCTGTTCATCTACGTCTGCTGCACCTGCAGTATCAGGGACATCAATCACCACAAAAGCAAGCCCACCAGAAATCAAGTCCCAGGCAGCCTGTGAACTCATTCACCACAAGAACATTCTCCAACCACCTGTGTCCAAAGTCATCCCTTCAACCAAACACCCTCTCCAAGGATCACTGCCAACACTTTGCAGGCTGCACCAACAAAGCACTTAGGCATGAGAAGCTGAAGAAATCCCCCCAATGCCGATATTGCACCTGTGGTTCCCTGCCTTCTACCCAGGGCTGGTCAGACCCTAGAATAAGGCTAGGGCCTATGGGCTTGTATTCAGCAGTGGACAGACAGAGAGCTGCAGGCAAGGATCATTTAAATAAAATAAAACTTTATTGAAATTATGTATACATCCTAGGTTAACCTCATTCATACTCTGCTGCACTCACCATGAAGTCAGTTTGTTTAGACTTGGTAATGTATACAGGCTGCTCAAGGAGGAGAGCTCTGTTGATGATGGAAAGTAGAACTGTACTTGGTTTGTCTTGGTTCCCTCTTTTGTAGGGCTGACAACTTCACAGTATCTCTGGCCCTTCTCTGTTTTTTCTTCACCTCTTTTCTGCCCTTCCTCCTTACTCTCCAAACTGCAGGTGCGCCCAGTTCTTGCTCAGTACTAGCTGTTTCTTTTTGACATCTGTGTTATCTTTGTTGCCCTTTTGCCTGGCTCTGTTCGCCTCTGCTGTTTTCTTCTTATCTTGCTCCTTATCTTGGCCGGGGGGGAGGGGGGCTGACTACAGAGACATTTAAGCACATTGTGTGTGTACTTCAGAAGTGTAACAAGCTGTTCTAGGGGCAGAGGGTGAGATGCTTGATCTTCCACCTACTTTAGCTTTTCACATATTCTTGCAAGCACTCTCTGTTTACAAACGTGGCTTCAGAAATTAGCAATGTTAAAGCTAGTGAATACCCAAAATAGTTCAGGGCAGTTGCAGTTTGCAAATTAGCTGTTTTCTTGGTCCTGTGGATCATTTTATTAAGCATTTTAATGAAGTATAATCTAGCAACCAGTGTTAGATATGGAATCTATAGTCAATGCCTCAGAATATGACCACTTCCCTTCCCTCACAAACAACACTCATGCATGAAACCATCTCTTCAGCCACAGAATGATCCATGCCTGTGCAGTTTAACATGGATTTGGTGGATGAACAGAGAAACTTCTTGAACTGCATTTGTATACATTCAGATGAATGGGCAGGGTGTTGGGATGCATCCTAGGCAGGCAGTACAAATCATCGGTGGACTCCAGGAAGAGGGACACTTGAGTGACAGAATCTACACTGGACCCCAGAATCCTCAGAGTACCTTCTCTGAATGTCTTTGAGGATCATAGACCAACTCTAATGCAAGAAGACCCCCCCCCCCCCAAACACTGAAGGCTATCAAACCCAGGAGATTTTTTCCCAGGCCAGGATAAATGGAGAGCTATGCCAGTGAGCTAGACAAACCAGGGTGAAGGTGGTTCAAAATAGTCATAAATCCGCCTTGCTGCGAAATAAGGCTGATTACAAATCCTGCAAGAATCTGAAGTCTTTCTGCACCACATTATCTCCTCCTACGTAAAATGCTCTGATAAGTAGCCTTAAAGGCAAATCATTACTTTTTCAGCAGAATGCTTTCTTTTTATTAAATCCAGTGCTAACATTGGTTTTAAAACTATATTAAAATTCAGTGAAGAATGGCTAAAATAATGTTATTAAATAAAGACCTTTGACAGGCACTAAAAGCAACCTCTTTCCATGTATGAGTGAACCATAGTATGCCTCTGCTTAGAAGGAAGACCTTTGTGATCAAGAAGGGGTGCGCACATAGCGGGTGGAGGGGGGCAGAGAGAAGAGAAAGATGGTGGCAGTAAAACTGAAAAGAAAGAATATCCTGGAGCTGAAGTGAGTGGTGCTCAGGTGCATGATCAGGCACATACACAAGATAAGACATGTATTTGTGGAAATGCCAGTAAGGCTGAAATGGGGGACAGTCCATGGGGAAGTCTATTGATGCCAGTTCTTAATGCCTAGCACTCTACACAACTATGCAGTCACAGGAAGATTTGTGGGTTGCAGCAAGCCAAAGATTAAGTCACTCAAACACAGAAAGCTGCCTTTTACCAAGTCAGGCAGTTGTTCTATCAAACTCTGTATTGTCTGCTCTGACTAACAGCATCTCTCCAAAGCCCCAGCATCTCTTTCATGTCACTTACTACCTGATCCTTTTTTAAACCTGGAAATGCACAGGGGGGTTGTGGAAACAGCATGGCTGGGTACTGAAACTTGCTAGCTTTTGAGGGAAACAAAGAAGAATTACAGCAGGTGATGGTTGATAAGCGGATGGTGTTGCATATTTCTAAACAGATGCACAAAAACATGGCCGAATCAATTTCTGCCAGAGGGATTCTGATGTCCTGACTTTTGAGCATGCTCAAACAACTGCTCAAACAGCACAGCTGGAGTGACTCGCCTTCCCCCCCCCCATCCTACATTCAACAAGTGCCACTCATTCAGGAGCTTTTGCCTGCCATCCATATGCACCCCCTGGAACTACCATCTCCCCTGCCACTATATCCATTGATGGCTCCACCAGCAGCTGGAAAGAAGACGAATGTGCTGTCAAGTTGCAAGCAACTCATGGTGACCCCTTCCATAGGGCCTTCCAGGCATGAGATGAGCAAAGGAGGTTCGCCATTGTCTTCTTCCATAGCAACCCCAGTCTAGCACCTAGAAAAGCAACCCATAAATTAAAGGCTGCACCAAAGCCAACATAAACACATAAGCCAAGGAGGAAAAAATACCCAGCAGCCTGCCACTTCACCTTGACCCAAGATGGTAAACATCTCCCTCCTGAGAGTTGGTCTGAAACAGAGTGAAATGTTGCTTGATTGATTAGTAAGGGAATGGTGTTGACTGCATTTCTGCGCTTGCAGTGGTTTGTGTTTTCATGTACAGAAGTTAAAACGCCTACGTTTTTATTCCCAGGAGTTAATTCTGACAAGGCTAAAACTACCTGTTCACTTTTCCCCCTAGGGAGTATGTGCGTGTTAAAATGTTGCCAAGTTTATCTTTATCATATTGTTTCTGTTTCCACTGCACAACTCAATATGCTTTTGCCTTCATTCCAGCACCACATGTATTAACCATGCCACAGCTTGCACCAAACAAAGGCCTTATCACTCTTTTCAATATTCTTTAGGTTCAGGGTTATTTTTCTAAATATTAAGACATTGTGGTACAGTAGCTGGAAAAGCATGACACATAAAAGCTTTGGCCAAAAGATGCCATGAAGGTATGTCCTGATGGGTCCTAGGCAGGCACATACAAAGGCAGGGAGACCAAGTACAGCAAAGGGCAATGCTTGCTTCAAATGAAAGAATTCCACAGGGTCACAGCAGAGGTGTGAATGGGACCCTTCCCTGCTGAAAACTTATTCTTATTGTAAAGACAGGATCAGATAGTACAAGTAGTTGACTGACATCACACAAGTCGTATTCAGAAGCAGACTGCTAAAATATATGGCTGCTGACAGTTAGATCTTCATTTTCAGCCATCAAGTGCACTCCCCCTTGAGATGTATATTCCAGGGATAATTGTCACACCTTATAGCAATCCACACAATGGATTTCCAAAGCAGAGAAGAAAGGAGGACAGAAGACCAAATGAATGTTTACTTTCCGTCCCAGACCATAACCTCACAGACCTTACCAGACCAGTGACTGCATTAGGAATAAATGCCAGATTATAGTGTCAGGTTCTGTCTTGGGCATCACCCTGTGAGGTGCCAGCCCACCTGACCTTGAGATGGGGATGCCGCTCCCTCTCATTCCCCTCGCAGGCCTGCTCCACCTGACAGAGTCCTGGCTGCCTTCCCTCCCTTCTCACCTTCTGCAGCCCCCAGACTCCTGTCCCTTTCTCTCCTTCATCTTCTGTCCTCTTACTCCTCTCAGCTTCTCATGTGTTCTCCCTCCCCTCCCCTCCCCCTCTCTCCCCTCAACTTCACCATCATCCTACACAACAACCCACCATGCCCTGTGAGTGGATTCTCCTTATATCCTTTCCCCTATTTCCAGCTCCACCTGCCAGCCATGCCCTCCCCTGCACTCTAGCCACCGCCTTCAAATTCTCAGGCAGCTACATCTGGGTTTTCTCTGCTGGCTGCCTTGATCAGCCACAGCTGTGCTTTCCTGGCTGGCTGCCAAGCTTTCCCTGCTGATTGCCTCGGGTCACCACACCTAGGATGGCTTTGCTCCCAGCTTTTCCTAGTCCTGGTTAATCCCCTCTAGTTTGCCTGAAGGCTGGGGCGTGGTCCTGAGCTGTCTTCCCTCCCCTACCGGTAAGGCCCCTGCTTTCTGAGCCTTCTCCCTTGGGGCTGTTCCCTCCATGGTGGTCCTCACTTTCCTAGCCTGACCCTTGGGCCTTCCCCCAGAGGGTGGAGCTAGCTGGCTTCCACCTGCCCCGCCTGACTCTCTGGGGCTTGAGTGCTGCTCTACCCTCCTGAGACTGGGGCGTCTCTCTTTCTCCTTCTGTTGTCAGCCTGGTTTGGTCCTAGGTGTCCATTGGTGTGTCTGGGTAGCAGTCCCCCAGCTGCTTCCCATCCCCTTCTTCTGGCAAGTCCAGGGGCTGGGCCCCAGACTCCGGACACGTAGCACCAAACTCCTAAGTTTCATACATGCTTAGAAACATGACTCCTTCAAAGAATATTAAACTCAGAAATTTACTTCTGATTTGCAAACTGTTGATTCACAATTAGCTGCCATACAGCTTCACAGCATCCTTCTTTTTTAGGACTGCTTCTTATTCCAGTTCATCATTTCCCCCACTTTAATGAGAACAACACTCCACCTGTACCTAAACCCACAAACGTATGAAGCAGCACCCCAACATCAGCATTATGTTTAGCAGGAGAGTAAAATCGTAAAGCTGAAGTACATTAATGTGCTCTGTAAGGGGGTACACTTGATGATGATCCAGAAATGTCAGCAGGTGCAAAATGTGGTAGCCCATTTGTTAATGAAACAGCCAAGTTACTGCTATTATGAGGACTGTTCACTGGCTGCCTGTGTCTTTCCAGGTCCAGTTTAACATGCTAGTGCTTACCTTTAAAGCCCTTCATGATTTGGGACCTACACAGTTGAACGACAGCTCTTCCTTGTATTTCCCCTTGAGGTAGTCTCATGCTTCCTAGCAATGACTATTGTCTGTGATCATTTTTCTCTAGAGCACACTCTGCAAGAGCCTCAGCTTTGGCTTTTTCAGTGCCTGCACAATGTTTGCAGAACAGTCCTGCAAGGGGTGGGGCAATCCTATCCTCACAGATTACCAGGGCCAGTCTGGTTCTAGACAAAAAATAATGTTTTCCTGGAGGAAAATAGATTGTTTTCAGAGTAGCTCTTTCCATGTGGTTTTAATGTATTTGTTATTTTATTTGTTAATATTTGTAATGTTTGAATATATGCCATTTTAATGTACTTTGCAATTATTGTTGTTACCTGCCTTGGATTCTGAGTGGTCAGTAGAAAAGCAGCCATATAAATAAATAAATAACAAAGTGCAACAACTTCTCAATCTGCCATGTCAAAACAGAAGACACTTTGAGGGTATAAGTATTTTTGTTTTCTCATCAAACATAATTTGCACTGGCAGCAATTGCTTTCCTTCCCACGCAAAAGCTAAAAACAAAATAATCTCCCAAGTATACGGTACTGACAATTGCAGGAGGTGGCAACACCATCACTAACAATTAGAAGTCAAAAATGGGGGAGGGATGGGAAATGTGTTGGTTGAGTTGCTATGGGAGGACAGAATGGTGATGTCTGGCCAACAATAGGAGTCATTATCTAATTGTCTGTGGTGGCCATTAGCATAGTTTCACTCATTGCTGAGAGGCTGGAGAAGTCTAAAACCCTGCCATCAAAGCACTCACTAGCTAGTGATTTGGTGCCCCCGGGAGTATCCCAATCCAAGCTACCTCGGCTGCAGAGAAGACATGAATACTGGAGATTAGCCTTCAGAACAGGTGTTTGCAGGTTGGCAAAGGTGGTGGAGAGAAGAATTCAGTTATGCAGAACACTTTTTGCACAGATGAGACATTGCTTTCCTATGTCAGAGCATCTTGTAGGTGGAGTAGGAATTGCAGAAAGCACAGCTACTCAGACTAAGCTGGCAGCTAGCACAATATATGTTGGCTTTCCACGGACTGATGAAACTGAATATTGTAATCTCAGGCATAGTGCAGCTGCTCATAGAAGAACCAATCACCTCCATGGTAATCTCTTGTGTGACATGAAGGCCTCAGATGGTTTGTGAACAACCTGCAGAAATTGGATAGTTTTCCACATGTCTCAAGAGACCTTCACATATATTGCTGAGGTGGTGGGACATATTCTGCATGCATGTAATGTAATTCTGGTCCAGAAGCAGCTTGTCAACACTCTGCACAAATTTTCATACCAAATTTTAAGTACTAGTTCAGGATAGGGCCCTGTATTAGCAGTGTGCACTGAGAAAATTTCTGATCCAGACTTTGGGGAGGAGGGGGGTAAAAATCTGGCCCCCTCCTCCCTGAGGACCGGATCAGAAATTATAACATTTTCTCAGTGCACACCACTAATACAGCTCCCTATCCTGAACTGTATGCATACACACCAAAATTCTTGCACTGAGTAGTGTTGTGTGAAGGAGTACTATATTGAAAAGTCATACAACATGATGTGCCAGGCTTTAGTTGGCTCCAAAGGACTTGTATGCTGGGCTGTCTGATTAAAAGCCACACATATCTTTTGAATGCCTCCAGTGGCAAAGTGGCTTTGAGAACTGGCAGCTTCCTTCAGTATTCTCCAAGAAGGGGAGTGTGCTTCACGACTGCCTGCTGCTTCAATATGTTTCAAGATCCTGAGCGTGGCTTCCCAGCCCTTCTGCTACCAGCAGCCAATGATACATGACATTGGTATCAGCTGGGCACTGCAAAGCAGGCTGGGATACCAGCCAGGTCTCTGGTCAGAAGAAGGAGAAAACAGTGCTGAAACTAGGAATTTGTTGTGAAACAAACCAGCATTCAGTGATTATTTGCAGGCCAGTTCCTGGTTCCAAACTAACCACAGTCAAAGTAATCCATTGTTTTGCATCGACCGTGCAGAGCAATCCTAAGCAGGTCTACTCAGAAGCAAGTCACATTTTATTCAATGGGCTTACTTCTCGGGAAGTGTACTTAGGATTGCATCCTTAGTGTTGGAAAGTTTTATTGTTGTTGCTGCTGCTATTAATGTTATTTTCATTTTTTTTCTTTGAAACTCCATCTGGAAATGTGTCAGATATATCTAGTGAAATATGCAGGCAACAATTGTGGGTTTGTCACCTCTGAATGTGGAGATTCCATTTATCTATTATGGCTAATTGCCATTCATAGACTGATTGTCCAGGCATTGTTTAATCTTAATTGAAGAAACGAACAGCTATGAGGAGGCCATTCCTGTTTTTAAATTTGTTGTATTTGATTTATAGTCTGCAATATTATAATATCAACAGTACAATTGGTAGCATAGGAACTACACATTATAAACAAATGGTGCCAGGAAATTCAGCCTACACACACAGTAGTTGCTGGAAAGGCCAGAGAGGCAGTGCAAGAAAAATGTGACCAATTTTGTTATTTCAAATAGCATTATTGCATTTGGAGTAATGGTATTAAAAGAGTCTCGGGGTGAATTAGAAAATAATAAATGCTTCTTATTGAGAGCTCAGTTTAACTACATGAACTGCACAGTGATAGATTAGAACTCTTCAATCAAACAGTTCTCAGTCTATTCAGTGTTCTGAGTCTAGCACAATGAAATATACGTGAGGAGAATTGTTATTGCCTGAAGTCTGGGCTGGTCAGTAGCACTGAAGAGAAGGCATTTTGTTCCATTATAAACCAATGTGATCAACAGACATTGGTGTTGTGTTTTCTAGAGGTTATATAGAGGTTATGCCCTTCTCCTGTGGATTTTCATCCTTGAAACACAACTAGGCACAAAACATCTGAAGGAAGGTAACTGGTGGAAGGGGTGATATTTTGAGGATGAGCAGCTCCATCCTAAGTAAAGAGTTAGAAGATGTTGAGACCACAAAAAACCAGTAAGAATCCTAAAGAAAAAGAGAGTTGGATCAAGTACAAATATTTTCACTAATAAAGGGTAGGTTGATTTTTGCTGAATCCCCCTCGTGCTGTTCCTGGGGTTCCTGCATACCCCAACAGCAGTATTTCAAAGGCACCTGGAGCTCCAGGGGTGAAGCAGCAGAGAAAATCTGCTCTATAGTAGTCAGTAGAGATTCTGTGCAGGATTCAACCCAAATATAGCAAGGAAATGCCTCCAAGGTACACACAAAAAACCCAATCACAGGGGGAAAGGTCAATCTATACTTAATAATAACATGCTTATGACGTAGCAAAGAGCAAGAGTCCAGTAGCACCTATAAGACTAAGATAATTTGTAGTAGGGTATAAGCTTTCGAGAGTCACAGCTCAGTTCTTCAGATACCAATGTTTAAGCAGCCAAGAAAAAACAGCAAAAGGAGGCTATCTACCAACCATGGTAGTCTAATGAAGAAAATTAACAGGTTTGATTAGTCCCTTTTCTCCTCTGTATACGGTCATGTAACTTTGAAACTTCAGCATGCATCTAAGAGTGGTAAGGGTGAAAGTAGCAGGATCTACTTGCCTGTATCTGTTTTCTGGTTGCTACTGCTCCATTGCTACTGATTTCCCCTATATATTGACCTATTTGGATAGTGGGACACACATGTTCTTTTATTATAATGCCAACATCTTCCAGGAGCCTGATCAAATCAGGTGTACATGATCTGCAACACTTCTTCTGCCTGTTACATCCTTGAGCATCCATTACCAGAAAGATTTTACAGTTTTATATGGTTTTAAAGTCATATTTTATAGTATTTTAATGTATTTATATTCTTTTGTATTCATTGTTATTATGGTGCTGTGACCCTCCCTGAGCCTGCTTGCAGGGAGGGTGAAATATAAATCCAATGTATAAATAAATATAAGATCTCCACAGATCATCATTTGTATGGTCTTTGCATACAGAGGCTAAGATCTACCTGCAACATCATCAGTCGCAGTAACACCCAATCAATGCCAAGGAAGGAAAACCCATCTCACTGACTGAAAAAAACAGCTCCCAGAATCCCATTCACCTTCTAGATGTCATATCCACTCCCAGCGCCTTCTTAAGAGAATAATCAGTCAAGATGTCAAAAAAGAAAGAAAAAACAGGCTGAAGCTACTTCTCCCCTTCTCAAGTTAGCACATTTCCCCTCTAATTTCCTCCATCTGTTGTAAAGCTACATCTATTGAATTTCTGCACAGCCTGCAGGCTAAAATGTACAGGAACCTTATCAAGAAAAACAAGTAGCAATGCTATCAATGACTCCTTAGGAAACCATTTTAGCTCTGAAGAGAAGATGCCTCCATTCATATTGTTTTCTGATACTCCAGGCATCTTAGTGTCAAATCACTACTGAAATAATATTTCTATTGCATTGACTCCCGGCTATTTCAGCCTTGACCTTTTGCCCAGCAGCTGCCAATACTCTTCAGCTTAAAATGCTCCTGGTTACCTATAACCCCTGTTACCACCTAGTAGATCTGGTTGTTAGCAATAACACAGCCTTTGTTAAGAGAGCCTCTGGACCTCTGCTCGTCCCATAAGCAAACAGTAAGTGAAGGAGAGGGCAGATCTCTAAAGAGAGACAGGCTGTCTCCTTGGTTCCCAGCCCTCATAAGCAGCAGCTCAAAATGCTTTCACATGTTGTCAGCACAACTGTAGCTCAGCCATTGAGATACGCTGGCAAAGGTACCTTTTCCCCTGCAAGAAGTGCCTTCTTAGGCCTGTCCTCTTGCTGAGTGTCTCCTCCTTTGGGAGTTCAAGAGGTTTCTATTAGGGACAGAAATTTCTCGGGGGTGATAATCCTTCTGTGGAATGCCCTTTCCAGGCCTACTTGCCAGACATTTCCCTTAATTTCCTTCAGGTGCCAGGTTAAAGCTATTTTATTTACCATGGTCTTTGCTTGACAGCAATGTTGTTAGTCTTTCAGCTCTTTCCCTTGTAATCAGGTAATGATTTGATTTTGTGAAGAATGTGTTCAAAAGTCAACTCACCTGTCTCATCGAGGCTGAGCACTCCATAAAATGAATTAATATTTGAATATCAGTTGGTTGTGCAGTTGTCAGCATTCAGTATGGTGGCTGGCAGGGCACCCACTCTTGGCACATGTCAGTTTTCCGGCTTGCTTGGATCACAAATGCCCAAGATCATGATGGTTAGCTGACCATGCATCCTTTAAAATCAGCTATACATTGTGTTATATGTGATTGCTTTGGCATATGTACTATCAACAGCCTGCATCAATAGACACTCTACATGTTGGCACATGCTCAGAACTTACTAGATCAAACTGCAGACCACAGATGGCAATAAGAGAATCCAGATGGTATTTGTGATCCAGTTTATAACATTTGGTGGACGTGAACATGCTCAGCTTTGGAAAGGAGGCACTCAAAATGGACAAGGCTGCAATATTGGAGAGACAAGCCATACAGCTCTCTCCTATCTATCACCTCCCTTGCAGATCAAGGAAACCTAGGAAAACATCATTTTAAAATTTTCTCTGTTAGGTGGACTAGACAAACAGCAAACCAGGAAGGGTGGGGGGTCAGCCCCCAGAAATACAAGAGAATTTCTTTTTAAAAGCATGTTCAGGTATTTGAGGGTGGCACTTGCAATTTGCAATCAATTTGTCATTTGAGAAGATGAACGCTCCCATGTCACTGCTGTAAAATTCTTCTTTTGAGTCCTGTTTTTTAAATTGAATTGTTTGATATTTTAATTAGATTTTGGTTAGAATTTTTAGTTTTCATATATGCCACTTTGAGCATGACTGTAAATGGAATGGTGAATTATATTTAAAAAATAAAACACTTAGGGATACACGCTTGTCTTTCTATAAAGACAATATGCTACTCTGGGATAATCTCTGTTCTGGCTATAGGGTTGGATCCAGGATCCATCAGCAGAAGGAGCTGATCATTTTAGTTCTTTTCCACATTCACCTCTTCCAGCAATCCCATTCAATCCCTGGAAAGTTGACAGTGCTTAGTGCTCAGTCATGCAAGATATTGAGTTTAATGCATCTGGATCTCATAAAACAATTAAACACACAATTAATTTTGAGTACGTTTAGTCCCTGTAACACTTGTACAATTACAAAAATTATCATAGTTGAACATGTGTATTATGCAATCTAAACCAAAACCTTGTAAAGCTAAGGTTGTATTGAGTGCAGAAATTGTACTTGCTGGGGGTTGATCTTAAAATGTATTAAAAGATACAATTTGAATTCAATTGCCTTAATCAAATTCAAAACGGAACTGAAAACATGAAAAGAAATTCATAGAAAGACAATCTTATTATAGAAAAGAGTAGGCGTGTTCCAGATGACCCACTTCCTACCCTGGTCCACCACCAGAGGGCACTGCCACGGAGGAAAGCCCAGGCAAGGCAGCCTGTCCCTCCAGAGAACACGGTGCGGTGGGAAGCGCAGGCTGAGATCAGGAGGGGAGCAGGTGGCAATTCCTGCCTCCCCTTCACCCGGTTGGGATCAGGAGGGGAGCAGGTGACAATGCCCACCACCCCTCACATGGCTGGGATCAGGCATGAAGCAGGCGGCAATGCCCCTGCCTTCACCCAGCTGGGATCAGGTGTGGAGAAGGGGGCAATGCCCACCACCCACCTTCACTCACCTGGGATCAGGAGCAGAGCAGGTGGCAATACCCGCCCTCCCCACCACCACGCAATTGGGATTAGGAGCGGAGCAGATGACAGTGCCTGCCCCCTGCCTTCACCCGGCTGGGATCAGGTGCGGAGCAGGTGGCAATGCGCATCACCCCTTCATGTGGCTGGGATCAGGAATGGAGCAGGTGGCAATGCCTGCCCCCCACCTTCACAGGCTGGGATCATGAGTAGAGCCTGAGACAATGCCCATCCCCCTTTACCCAGCCTGGATCAGGTGTGGACCTGGAGTTAATGCCCTCCCACTTCACCCTACTGGGATCAGGTACAGAGCAGGTGGCAATGCCTGCCCCCCCTTCACCCAGCAGGGATCATGAGCACAGGAAGTGGCAATTACCACCCCCCTCCTTCACCCAGCTCGGATCAGGCATGGAGCAGGAGGCAATGCCTATCCTCCCTTCACCCATCTGGGATCAATCACAGAGGAGGAGGCAATGCCTGCTTGCCTGCCATCCCCTTTCTAGAGCCCGTTGTATTTTTTCCCACAACGGGCTTTGTTGCTAGTCTTGAAATACTGTTGTAAAAGAAAACATCGATATTGCTGAAAAGACCACAAAAGCAATTTGTTTGAACTGTTAATGTGATACTGGCCAGCACAACAACAAATCAAATTAATTATTTTACTTTAGTGTCAATTAGGCTTTAGTTGTAACATTGCACCCAGTGCAAGTCTTTCACATGGTCGGTTACCCAAGAATAATTAATTTGAATTATAAAATCGTTTTTATTTTCAAGAAGTGGATGGGATGTTAAAGTGAATTACAAAAAGTGACCAACAACTCCCGGCAAGATCAGCACCCCAGAGTGAGTGTGGTGCAGTGATCGGGGTCAGTTGAGGATGCCGGAGACCAAGTTTCAAATCCTCACTGAAAGTTAGCTGGGTGATTCTGGGCCAGTCCCTCCCTCCCTCTCAGCCTAAGTTACTTCACAGAATCATTGTGAAAATAAACTGGAAAAGATGGAATGATGCTGCAAGCTGTTTTGGGTCTACTCTGAAGAGAAAGTAGGGTATAAATATCCAATAAATAGGTATTTTGTCATCTTGAGGAAAAACAGCAGACTTATTCTTTCCTTTTGGGTGGAACTACCAATCCCATAAGGAAGCCTAGGGAGGGAGTTCTGTAGGTGAGCCCTAGGTGCCTAGAGCAAGCGAGTGCATTGCCTTCTTGTCTCTGTCCAGTATTTGACCTTGGTAGTTCCCAGCTATCTAAACAACATTTAAAATTCATTTTAATGCTATTTGGATTTGAAGGTGGGGCTCAGAATCCTCGGTAGAGTATATGCTTTGTACACAGAAGGTCCCAGATTCAATCCAAAGCATCAAAGGTGTTGAGAGGAAAAAACTCTTCCAGGCTATCAGAGAACATGGATATGAACATCTCAGTAGATATGTTCATTGGAAGGTACCCAGTATGCAAGATTTAAAAAAAAACAGGTGTGGTGATTGATGGTATGGGTACATTAACAATGTAACCAGAATTGCCGTCGGCATCCCTTTTAGCACTAGGCCACTGAGAGGCATTGGGAATGGTCCTTGAGCTTTGGATTGTTCCGCTTAAGATACATGGGTTGCTCTGGGTATATACCAATATATTACCAGACGAAGAGATTAGTTCTCTGAATTTTAACTATCTTTATCATGTTTTACAGCTTGAAGGACATTTTCATGCATTTGCTAAGCCTCTCATTGATACTACAAAACCCATCTTTTATTCTGAGTAATCACACACTTTCTATCTCTGTAATATTAATTTTGCAGCCTCCATCTGCATGGCCCTGAGCAACCATCTTTCCTTCTTTTGATACAGATCTCCCATTATTAGTAAGTTCCCTATTATCACAGCCCTTTCCTTTCAGCTTTTAAACAGAATACATTCATACAGTAAATATTGCTTATAATCTTAAAACTGTACCCCAGCAGCCAAGATCCTTTCTGACATAGTTAGATGTTATTGTGTTGCTGTTGCATTTTCTAGTAAAAGTCTGTGTCAGTAGAGTAGCACAGAAACAAAGAACACTCAGGCCATCTAGTGGTGGAGAAGAGAGGAGGCATCTCCATGCAGATGGGTTTTGTTTATCCTCTTGCTAAAGATAAAAATGGCCACTGACTCTCCTGGTTAATGGGTGCTGCTTCATAAGAGGGAGGAAAACAAAACTGAATTGCTTGGGTAAAAGCCATGCAGCTAAACAAGGGTTCTTTCCACTATTGATCTCCTCCCATAGCAATTTTTCCCACTTTGGCTGACAATATCCCCTGCTACCACTGACCTGGCTGGCGGGGGGGAAGGCAGAGGAACAGGTCTCCCAGGTGTGCTCCCAGTGTGGCACAGCAGCTCCCAGGAGTGATGTCATCATGCAGGCCCTGGGAACACTCCTGAGCTTCACATGGAGCCAATTTGAGCTCCAAACGGGGCTTGACACGAAGCATGAGAGCACTCCTGGGGCCTGCACAATGACATCACTGAAATGGTCGAGAAGTCCTGGGTTGTAGATTGTTATCTATCAGCACAGATTAAGCTTACTGAGCCAATCAGTGAAATATACACACATTCCCAAAGGTCAGACTTATTATTGTTCAGTCTGTGGCTCAAAATGGAACCAGGCCCCATCTAGAAAATAAGATGGTATTTTGGATTTACCCTAATTTGAGTGCTAGAATGTAATTTATTATGAGAACAGTATAACACTACCAACCTCAAAAGCAAGAAATAGTCCAGTCCCTCTGAATCTGAGCTAGATAAAACTTCAAGCAATCAAGTTGCACAACAAAGTTGACCTCTATTAAGTTCCAAGATATATTTTTTGGGTTTTTACAATAACATACTTGAACAAAAATGCAACTATATTGAACTGTTTCAGTCTAAGTCTAGGTCTTCCCGTACATTAAAAGCTACAAGAGGAAATGTATGACGGCACAGGAGCATCCAGCTCTCCTGAGATCCCAACAGACAGCATTTGACAGAACTTGCAGAGTAACAATACAGTCTATTCAAGGTTGATTGAATACACTTTCAGAGACAATTATTTTAGGTAGCGGAAGTATTTAAATGGTTGGAAGTTAAAAAAAGAAAATGTTGTCAATAGTGGCTTATATTGCAGAAGCTGAGACAATCAATAGATATTAGCCAACGAAGAAAGAAAAAAGGCATCACACAGAATGGTGATGAGGTAAAAATTCAAATCCTGGTTTCTCCAAATGTGATGGAAACAATTCAAAGCTTTCTGTGGGGAAAGGGAAAGATTGTGAGGACTCCTTGCTTTGAGGATTTGATTCTAGAACTTCTCAGCTTTTGATTTTTGGAAGAACCCTGCTCTCTTATTGACATCTCATTTGGACACTAAACAAGACTTGTTTCAAGTCGCTATTTACAGTGCCTAACATGTAGCTGCCATCATGGGGTAAACTAGTCATGAAGGAAGAAGAGAAAAAGTGGTGGAGCTCCAAGGACTGGAGAAAGGTTGAATCAGCTAGCTGTCAACGGAGAGGGTATAGTGAATATAGTGAATATAGTGAATATGTGAATATTGGTCCCCACTGAGGCCTAAAAGGTCATTCAAGGATAACAAAAGCTAAATTTTCCTACCATGAATAAGATTAAATATATATGTACACACATGTATGTGAGATCACACACACACACATATCAAATCCATACAAAATATATGACAAGCTGGAACATGTCCGAACTAGGGTAACAAAGATAATGAGGAGTCTGGACTCTAAGGAAATGCTGAAGAAGCTGAGTATGTTTACTCTGGAGAGGAAACAACTGAGAGGTGATGTTCAAGTATTTGAAGGGTTGTCACATAGAAGATGAAGAAGAGTTGTGGGGGGGTTGCCCCAGAGGTGGGCTATCCTTCCTTGGAGGCTTTTAAAAAGAAGCTAGATGGCTGTCAGGTCTGTTGCCCACTGTCCTTCCATATTGTTATTCAGCTGGGACTCAAATACCTTGGCCCCTTCCCCGTCAAGAGGGTAATCAATGAGGTTACCGTAGAACTGGAACTCCCAAAAAACCTACGCCAAATCCACCCAACATTCCACTTCAGCATCCTGAAGAAAGCCTCCGCCCCGTACAAATGGCATCCAGAAAAAGGAGTTCCACATCCTATCCTAGTAGATGAGCAAGTCCACTACAAAGTAGAGGAAATACTGGACTCCAAATTAAAAAACAAAAAACTGTATTACTTAATCAGGTGGCGAGACTTCGACGAAGCATTCTGGGAGTGGGTCGAACACTCCCACATCAACGCCCCCCGACTCACCACCAACTTCCACAAAAGATACTCGGACAAGCTGGGACCTGGGGGGTGAGGGGGGCTTTGGGGGGGGGCAGAAATGTCAGGTCTGTTGCCCACTGTCCCTCCATATTGTTATTCAGCTTATGATATATTGCAATAGCCTCTTGCACCTGCTTCCCTTGTTGCCTTTCAGATTCCAGGACGGTCAAGCCCTTATCTCAGATGGCTCGCTGCAGCGGCCTTGGGACAGCTCCTTCCATCCCGCTACTGATTGTGTTCGGCTGGGAGAGCCGGAGGGGTGGGGGAACATGCGAACGGGTTGATATAACGTATCCTGTACTCAATACGTCATTCTTAACAAGAGACCTGTGTACAGATATTGGTTAAATTTAATGGGGTTACACCAGTTAATTAAACAAGACAAATATAAAGAAGCTATTAAAAGGGAAGACAATAATATAGAACACGCATTATATGTGGATGAAATAAAGAAAGGGCTGGCAGGGAAAAATTACCTTGAATTGGTGAGGGATAAGGAGTTTATGTTTAGAACTCTAAAAAATAAATGGAATAAAGAAAAACAAATAACTTCTGAGGAGGTTAATGAGTTAATGGTGAATTTGAAGGCAATTAAGCTAGAAAAGTATAGAGAACTTGAAAGGAAGATTATTATGAAGTGGTATAGAACTCCTGCCCAATTGGCATACATGCTTAAAGGGATGAAACCTAACTGCTGGCATTGCAATGCAAAAGATGCTATGGTGGGAGTGTCCAAAGGTCATAGATTTCTGGGACAAGGTACGGGGAAAAATAGCATTGGTATGTAAGGTCAACCTCAATATAGATGTAGATCTAATATTCATGGGTGTATTGGGAAACACTAGAATTGAGAAACAAAACCAGGATATTTTCAAAGCGATGATACTAGCTGCACATGCAGTGATTGCATACGGTTGGAAGGAGAAGTTAAAATGGACCTTAGAAAGATGGAATGATTACTTGTATGAATATATTCAATCGGATATGTTGGAATGTTTAAAAAAAGATAAGGCATGGGATGGAAAAATGGAGGAGATAAAAGAGAAATGGTCTGTATATTTTCAATGGGTATATAATGGAGAAGCCAATACAACTATATTTGGAAAATTGGAAAAAATGTGCTCGTGGCTAAAAATTTAATTTGTAGTTATAGGATGGTCACCTTGCGGGGGGGAGGGTTACAAAAGGGGTAAAAGATGTATCATAGGAGAACTATGACTGTATTGAAATGTAATAATAAGTGATGCATCAATTAAAAAAAAAGTGTTTATTAATAAAATGCAATGTTATATAAAAAAAAAAGAGAGAGACCTGTGTACAGCCAGACGCCTTTAATTGCTTCTGTGTAACCTATGGACATATGTATGGTGAAGCCTATGATATCTCAATAAAGACCCATTTACTCAAGAGAGCTTGGATTTCTTGCTGCAAGGGCTGGGAGTCAACTTCAACGTTTCCTGTCTTCCATAGACTGCCAGTGGCCATCTGAAAACAATGCCGATTCTATGACTCAATATAAACTTAGGCAGATTGTGAAAGGGAGGGCAGGAAAAGATGAACCAGTGCCTGGCTCTCATGGCTCATTCTTATGTGTCCAGGGCAATACCAGTTACCCTTTGGGTCAGGAGGACTCAGGAAGGAATTTTCCTCCATGCCAAATTGGCCAAGGATCCTAAAGGTTTTTTTCCTTTCCTCCGGGCATAGAGCAGGGATAACTAATGGTGGGGTAGCTGTGTGACTATCCTGCATTGTGCTGGGGGATGGGCTTCCTTCCAACTATGATTCTTTAATTCTATGTTTATATAATCCAGAAATAAAGTGTTTACTTTCTTTCTCCCTCTCGTCAGCAGGTCACTAGGTTTTCCCATTTAGTAAAGCGCTAAACATCACTCTTTCTCTCCTTGTAAGAGAAAACCTAGCCTCTTGTTCATGAACCCCAAAAAAGAATAATTTCCTTTTTAAAAAAAAAAAACTCTCATACAAAGCACAGTGAAGCTGCAGAGAAATCCCCATGAATATTCATCTCTGTTTTGAAACATATTCTTTTGTGTTCTGTTTCTGCAAGTTCTTTTGTGTTCATGTTTCCTGGAACATGCATGCAGCTGAGCATTACAAGGGCAAAACTGTACAAAAAATGAATTGTGGGCTCAGATAATCACTAAGAGCCCTTTTAAATTTCCTGCCCATGTTAAGTTTGCAAGACATGCTGCATTTTAAGGAACTTCTTTCAAAACACTCTCTTTTGGCAGTATCTTTTGCTTTTGACATTTTGATCAGATATAATCTTGTGTACTATTGAAGCAGATGCTGCTGAAATAAATAGGGCTTCTGACTGAATAATGCTTGCTGGAGTCAGAGCAATAAGGTTATTGTTTTTTGGTTTGGTAGCTTGTGTCTCCTTCTGTTTATTAGCAAGGAGTTCTAACCCCTTTGATAGCTACTCATTTGACTTAATCCAGCTGCTTTTCCATGATTCTTGAACTCACTTCACACAAAGAACCAAAACTGTTATTAAGGCCCCCACATTTTCTGATCTACCTTTTGTGTTCATTTTATTTTGTTTATTTTACTATGTCTATAACAGTGAAAGTCAAGCAAAGTACATCTTTGGTGTCATTTGGCCTCATGCATACATCAGGTCACAACTGACAACCATGTAGTGCAACTCCGTGAGGCTGGACTTTTATGGGAATGGCTTCCCACATTGCACATCTCCTGAAAAAATGGTTGCAGTTTTGTGATTTTGAAATGCCCAGACCATGTAGGCAAACCACTCTGTCAAATGTTCATGTCACTGCAGTTCAATCAGCCATCACATGAGAATACTGCGACTTCTTATAAGATGGAAAAGTTCACCTTTCAGTTTTAAAAGGAAGCAAGATTCTAGATCTCATGGTTGAAGACTGAAGCTCTTAATGATATATTGAACATATGTCCTAGAACATTACTCCTTTGTTTCACAAAACTTTGTATTTATATGTATTCCCTATAATTCTATGAAAAAAGTCATTAGGGTCAAACTACATGTTTCCCTAGACCCTCCACAGGTACATGCAATCAGACATGCACTTATGAGTTCCCTATTGGGAAACAAGTTCCCAGGTACATATGGGGAGAAAGGTTTATTTTTATTTATTTAAAGTTATTTTATTTAACATATTTTTATGCTGCCTTTCCACCCAATTCAGAGTTCCCAAGGCAGCAAATATTAAAACATTACAAACATTAACATTAATAAAATGTATGAACACACAAACAGGAAGGAGGGCTAATAAGAGTTAGTAAGGAAATGCCAAACAAAACAAAAAAAGTCTTAACCTGCTCACAGAAGACAACAATAGAGGTAGCTCTAAAGTTTCAGCACCATGATCAAGAAGGCTCCTTTTTAGGTTGCCGCTCATCTAGCCTCAGATAGTGGAGGCGCCCAAAGCAAGAGTGGATGGTAGGTTCATATGGGAGAGGCATTCCTTAAAGTATGCCAGCCCCAAGCCATATAAGGCTTTAAAAGTCAATAACAGCACCTTGAATTTGGCCTGGAAATAAATTGAGCGTTAGTGCAGATGGAACAAGACTGGAGTGATATGGTCCCTATGACCCGCCCCAGTCAGCATTCTGCCACAGCATTCTGTACCAACTGTAACTTCCAGACAGGCTTCAAGGGCAGCCCCATGAGAAGCTCATTTTTATAATCTAATCTGGATGTTACCAAGGCACAATCCCATTGACAAAATCTTTCCTGCCCAGGAACAGCTGCAGCTGGCTCATCAGCTGAAGGTGGTGAAAGGCACCCCTTGCTACTGCTGCCACTTGTTTATTCAAGAGGATACCCAGATCCAACAGTACCCTCAAGCTATGAATCTACTCCTTTATGATTTCTGTATTTCTTCCTCCAAAATTTTCTGACCTAGAACAGCCCCAAGAGAGTGCTATTTGCTTTATTAAGGCTCCATGTATACGAATGTGGTACATGAAAGTTTCCCCAGCAGGACAAATAGTGGTCCAAATGTGAGCTGTCTACATAGCTCTCTCCCGTTTAATACCTGCTTATGATTGGGAGAAATCATAAAGCCTTAACTAATGAGCTTCATGCTGCAGTAGCAAGCTGCCCAGCTGGCAAAATGTTGCCAGCTCTCAGCCAGGAGACTGGAATTCACATGTCATGTGAATAGAATGCTGAATGATTAGGTGCCATTGATTCCTGCCCACTCAGCCTTGAAATGTGCAGCCTCTTTGACAAGAAAGGCACTTGAGGGTTTGTCCTAACCACTCCCCTTAAACGTTCCAAACTTCTTTCTCCCCAGCAAAAATCCTATCCAGCAATCGAGGACCATCAGTCAGCTCTGATAAGTTTAAGTTATTCCTGGGAACATTTAATCAAAACTTTAAATTCATTAACCAACCCCATAGACATGTAATTAAAACTACAGTTTGTCAGGCATGCCAATCAAAGCTAACTAAATCTTTTGTCCAACCATTAAGGTCTTTTTTTCATGGGCTGAAGTCACTCTCCAGCCTCAGGGCCCATTTTGCCCTATAATTACTTGGTCTTTTCCCCACCCAAATTGTGTATGCTTACTTGAATCCAAATGTTGCACCCTCAGAATTCCTCTGAGTTTCCTGTCAAGGAACACTGGTCATCTGAGCTTCTTTCCTCTGCAAACCTCTCTACTCCTCTGATAGGTAAATATTATCTGAATCCTACAACTATTCCCCATTTTCTTACTGCCTTTCTTAAGACTCTTCTATGCCTGTAATTTTATATATTTGAGTCTTCTTTATGTGATTTCCCCTTTAATAAAAAAATATTCTGTGTGCAGCTTGAGATTGTTTATGTTGTCTGAGATAAATATGACCTGTATGGAAGCCTGAACTGTGTGTTTGTGAAAGAACATTCAGTCAGGGAAAAGCAGGCAAACTGTGTGTGTGCCTGAGAAAAGGTCTTACTTGTAACTGAGAGAGAAATTAATATCAAAAGCAGGCAATATGTGTGTGAAGCCTGAGAGAAGAGCTGTGTGACTGGGTTTAAGTAAAGTAACTTTAAGAACTGAGAACTACTCTTTTGAAACCATCAAGTTTTAGAAATAATATGAAACCAATATACTTCTTATAAAAATAAAAGTTTAGTTTGTTGTTTTTATATTCCAGAGTACCTGTCATTCCTATATCCCATTCCTTTCCTCAGGGCCACATAGTACCACAAAAAAGCCTGACCCTTAGGCACATTACTAAAAGGAGAAATTTAAGTTATTCTGAAATTTAATTCCTGGTGGCAGCAATCTACCAAGAGGGGGCAAGAATAAAAGGCTTAAAGACCAAATCTACCCAAGAGAAGGAAAGGGGTCGTAACACCCATTGTTACCAGAACTACTTTTTATAATGGGGAATTAGCTTTAGCAGTCTGTAACTAAAATTAGCGCGGATCTAACCAGTGTTTAAGGAGGTCCCGATTCCAGACACTCTAGTGATAAAGAGGCAAATAGGTTCAACAAACACGTGTCTTTACTAATAGTGTGGCGTAAGCCTGAACTTGCACATACACACAAGAAAGCATACAAGGACTAAGAAACACAGAGTAAGAAATATAGAGACTGTCGCATTAGCAGGTTCCCAACGATGGTAAGGGAAATACTCACTTATCCTGAAGCGGAGCAGAGACACAACAGCGGGGTGGTCCAATGCCAGCAATGGATCCACAGACAGACAGCAAGGGGTTCTGGATAGGAATGGCCTGAGCACCGTGTGGTCTGAGAGACCGACTTAAATACCCCAAAACATACCCCGGGGCTGGTGCTGTACTTGGTGGTTCTCACAGATAAAAACAAAGGTTCTAATGGGTTACTGAATGGCTTAGATGGGCCACTTTGGTAATCTGATTGTGATAAGTGACACCTCAGGAAGAGGGGACAAAAGAGGGAGGGGGAAATCCGAGTGGGCTGAATGGATGTTCCAGCGGACAGGGCTTGTCCTGATGTCATCAGCTCTGGAATGCGGAGGTTTCTTTGAGATGCATTCTCTAAGTGCTTGGGATGGTCGGCACTTAGTTCCTTCTCCGGGGCGGCTCCTAAGATATGCAGAGCGGGGCAAGGTGCTCTCGCTGCAGACGTGGTGTGCCCGCTTCGCCGAAATGGCTTCTCAAAGCAGCCTTTTCCTCTGGGTCTTCTGGCTGCCTAAGAACATGGTTGCCGGCTGGGCATAGCAGGGGCTGGTTAGCAGGTTGCCCAGTAGAGAGGGCAAGCTCAGGGACCGGCCCGCGGGAGGCTCCAGGCGGGAACTGACCAGGGAGCGCCTAGCCAGGCTCGCTGGAGGTTTCCCCGGCAGGCGCCCGGCTGCTAGCAGCAGCTTGGGCCCAGATGAGGCAGGCTTTCATGGAGGCAGGGGGAACAGCACATAAAACACAGTCCAAGGCAGGGAACAGGCACGGTCCGTGGCAGATGGCAATGCAGGCACGGGGCACACTTGTAATAAAGTCCAAACACACACTGGGAAGTCCAGATACAGGTCTGGGCAGGGCTGCCCAGGAAGAGAGTCCTTTGTGCAGTTAACCAAACATGGAGTCAGGGAACTGCACAGTCTATTACAGCAGCAAGGTAATCAAACAGCAGACAGGTAACTGACACGTGTATTAGAACACACACGTGCAGGGCAATCTTTGTGTAGCAGTAAAACAGCGATGCAGGAAACTTTAACACAGTCCATGGCAGGCCTTAAAGCAGGAGAGGGGGCCTACGTGGCAACACCATCTAGTCAGTTTCTCAGGGAAGGGACCTGGTACACATTGGTGGAGGATCTCACTTGCTACTGCCTCTCGCAGCTTTCTCCTTGTTTGCTAATTCCCTCAGCTCACAAGGAGACCATCTATGTAACACTTTGGAGATGTTTCAGGGCAAGGAAATGGTATGGGGCAGGATTGCAGGTCTCCTGTTAATAGAGGGAGACCTTCTAGCAACCTTCACACTGGCTCCTGAAGCCCTGGAGGTAGGAAATTGAGGGGGTGGGGTAATCAATTCATGTGAAAATTCCCAAGAATCCAAATGCCTAAGTAATTGTAAATATACAGAGGTCATTCTAGGAAAAGTTAGGTATTGCATGATGATTTTTAAAAAAATCAGATGGACATATTTTGAATTTAATTCCTACTGATATCAATGGGACTTAAATCACCCAATAATATTGTGCAAATTTCACTTTTAAACTGCAATCCCTCACCAAGTATTATATTCACGCATTAATATATACATGCAAACAGCAGCTATAGAGTTTAGTGACGAGAAAAACACAGAAGTCCATATGTTTAGGAATAATAGTGCTTTGGGTTTTGTGTTGTTTTCCAATGAATATAATTAGAAGTGGCCTCAGATCTACAACACTAATAAGACCCCTGTTCTCCCCTAAGGAAATCATATCTTCCTCTCCACCCCCATTTTATCCTAGTGACATAAATTGTATTTGGTGTAGATTTCAGCTCTGTGACTTCTCTGGGATGTATGGAACTATGGATAATAACATGCAGAGTGTGGGATCATAAGGTTATTCTACAACTACACTAAAGGGGAGGTGATTTAATAAGTGCCCACAGCGGAACTAAAGGAGACATCAGCCATTCTTGTCAGCTAAATGATGGTGCCTTATGAAAAGGCTCCTCAGTCCAGCAGACATTCAGTGCTCCTCGGTCCAGCAGACGTTAGATGTTCCAACTTTATCCCCTGAGGTAATTCTACAGACTTCGCTTTGTTCTGTTTCTTCTCTCACAGATGTCCAATATTAACAGCATTCTGTGGTGGAAAAAATCCAGTTGGTTACAAGCTGTATAGACAACCCTGTGATCTCTCTTATTAGAACCAGCTTGAGGCTGGTTAAAGTACACGAAAGGGGAAGTGGCAGGTGCCTGCAATGCATTCAGTTGAAAATATAGCCTTGGCCTAGGGTTGCCAAATCTGAGTTGGGAAGGTTGAGGAGGAGAGGAACCTCAGTGGGGTATAGTGTCATAGAATCCACCCTCCAAAGCAGCCATTTTCTCCAGGGGAACTGAATTGCTCTCTGTTTTCAATCGTAATGCTTAGAGATCTCCAAGCCCCACTTAGAGGTTGTCAACTCTAAGCCTGGCATGCTGTCATCTAGAGCACTGGCCTTCATGGCGCATGTTTCAGGCAGGAATGCTTCTGAAATTCTTGCACACATTTCTCTCCACATTTTGTATATTCCAAATCCTCTTGTTCTCAAAGAGGACTTTTTTTTTTTTAGGAATTCTCCGTTGTTTCATTTTTATTTATAAATTTTGCACAAGTGCTTTGTCATAGCTCTTCCTCTAGTTCCTTTATATTTTCCCTTTCTCTGTATTACCAATGCAGACATTATATACTAAATAATGCACTGCGCAAAAAAAAAAAAAAGTCTTTGGGCTTTTCCACCCACGTTTGTGCTGCAGCTTGGCTTTTTAACTGCATCAGTTTTCCCCCTCTCCTACACACACTATCATTTGCAAGTCACTGCTGTCCCTCCCAGTCCCCCCCCCCCAGTTTTTCCTTCAGTCTGAGAAAATACAGGGAAAACTTGAAGAAAAACTGAGAGGCAAATGATATTGGGGTGGGGTGCAATTAAGAAGTTCTACATATGGACACACTGAATATCTTATAGATATGCACATGCACACAGGCAACACAAAGGGAGAAAAGCATGTGAAAGAACTGAAATCTGCACCATGCCCAAAACAGACATTAATTTTAGAAATTCTCCTAATTAAAATTAAAATAAGGAAGATTGCTCACCAAAAAAACCCCTTCGGAACAATAAAGTAATAGAACCATGAAAGTCTACTCATTCCTAGTTTCTGGCAAGATATATAAAGAAATCCTATTGTCAGACTTGATTTGTATTAAGGTGTTTTGTGTTGTGTGTGTAACAATATTTAGGTTTCTACCTGTTATTTTATTAATTGTCTTAGAAAATGTTTATGCCACCTCTTCAAGAACCTTCCCAAGGCAGCTTACAAAGTAAAAATAATGAAAACAAAACATTAAAAGATATTAATTAAAATCTAGAATTAAAAACCCAGTCCAGCATGAAAACATACCACTGCTATCTTAAAATAACAGTTTCCAGACTAAAACAGTGTTTTAAAATTGACCCATTAATTTAACATTAAGAAGCATGTGAGTAAATCATATGCCTTTTATTGGCTTTGACTATTGACCCGTGTAGCTTCCTATTAGGTACTTTGATGAGCAAGGGTTCTCCAAGACACCATGCAAAGGTCTTTCCCAGTTCTACTTTCAGAGATCCTTTAATCTGAGATGCTGGAGACCGAACCTGAGCTTTTATGCACACAAAATATGTGGTCTTCCAGAAAGCTATGTCTCTTCCCCTCCCTATTTTATAAAGATGAGCAAACTCACATAGATGAGCATCATTTGGGGCACATTAAATAAGATAAGTAGTGTTTTTCCAGGTCTAACAGTAGCATAAATCAATTGAACCCAGGGAGTTGACACTGAAACTGTAAAGTGTTGCTTCTGACTGGCCCTATCACCTTGCTGGTCCCTTCATCTTTCTGTGCTTCACTGTCATCTCTTCTCAACTATGGATAAACAGTACCTACCTCATAGAGCAGCTGGGTTAACAACTGTAAGGCTCCTAGATGCTGAACTTCACACAAGTCTCCATGGAAATGCAGTGCACCGTGCTCATGCGTACTATAAATAATAATTTACTGCCCAATTGAGAAAGTATTTTTAAAGCAGGAAGATATAATTATCAATAAATCAAGCCCTATACAGAAATTGGTCAGTCAACTGTACAACTAAGAATGTCAACATTCCATTGACATTGTAAGCAGAGGACACAACTAAGAAATTCTTAGGTAAAATCATTCAGGATGCTGTGTTAGGAATATAATATGCAATAGATTTATTCCATTATATTCTGCAAAGAAATCTTTTTCATTTGGTTCTGTAAGGTAAATGATTTAATAGGAAAACATATAGCCTTGCTTAGCTTCCTTCTGCAAAGGACAGCAACACAGGCCTTGGTATTTTTCAGTTGGTTGACAGGGATGTTCTGATGGTGGAAGGCTGGGCATGTCACTCTACACAGAGGAGGTTTATACAGAGGAGGGAATTCCCCCCTGCCACCTGCCAGCTGATAGTTTAAAGGGCCCTTTCTTGCCACTGCAAGGGGCAGGGCCCTTTAAACACCCCACAAACTGACCTTCCCAATGTCCAATACCCACCAAATTTGCAGGGGACATGGTCCTCACTGTCCTCTGAAGATCCCCCAAGTTTCAGAGAGATTGCACCCTGAGAAAGGCATGATCCATGTGTCCCCCCTCCTTTGCTGTCATTTTCTGTTCACAGTGGCAAAAACAGAACTCCCTGTTGGAAGGCAGCTACTTTGAGGGGTTACAAACTGACCTTCCCAATGTCCAATACCCACCAAATTTGCAGGGGACATAGTCCTCACTGTCTTCCAAAGGCCCCACAAGTTTCAGAGAGATTGCATCCCGGGAAAGGCATGATGCGTGGGTCTCTTTGTTGTCATTTTCTCTTCACAGTGGCAAAAACAGGACTCTCTGCTGGAAGTACTTTGTAGGGTTAAAGCCATTTGTCAAGCTAGAAGGAGTTCAGACAAAGTTCAGTCCCTGCCGTTGCCAGGGGAATTGATTGAAAGGCCCCAGACTGTCTGGCTTGATGAATAGCTGACGAAGGCAATGAACGAGGCTTGCAACGAACGCTTGTTCATTTAGAATGGAGCCTCACGAACGGCTTGTTCGTGAACAGACGAATGGGCTGTCCGTGGGTTTTTTCCATTCGTAATGCTGTTCGTGCCCATGTTAAGTCTTTATCAATAAACAGCTCTAAGGTTTGCCCTAAAGTTACAGCTAACAAGATTCTACCATGGCTACCAGCATTTGCAGGCAAACCCACCACGGCTCCAAACTTGGCCAATATTCCTGCTGGTTTCATTTATCCTTACCTGCATGTAAACTGCAATGCTGAGAGGTGTTAAGCCTCATCCCTCTCTTTCAAGGTGCTGCTCCAGCAACTAACAGCTTGGTTGATGCTGCTCATCCCAAAGGGCATCTCCTCCCCAACCCACTCAGGCACTTGAGCCAATATGGTCTAACTTGGGCGTGGCCCCTCATCCTTAGATGCCTCAGGCACATGCCAATTAGCTTTACCTATACTGTAGCATCTTGCACTATTCCTGTCAGCCCTAGTTAGAGTCTAGCCCATATTTATATGGGTATCTAACAATACCATGACTCCTCTAGATAATGAGAAGCAGGCAAAAATAGAGGTGCACTTCCAAATCAATATGAAGGAGATGCCAAAAACTCCTACTTAGCCCCATGAAGGCAACTGGTTGATACCACATTAACTACAGGGAGGGTAGGTAGTTCCACTCAAAGTGAAATCCTGCTACAGGATGCCAGTAACATTGTAAATAAGTACTGCTAACATTCCTGTGGCTGCTTAAGGCAACTTAAGACAGTTCACTCAAAACCAGCATGAGAAAAATCAAATAGCCCATATGGTGTAATGGTTAACATGTTGGATAGGGTTGGCAACTCCAGGCTGGGAGATTTCTGATGATTTGGGGATGGAGCTTAGGAAGGCTGGTGGTTGCGGAGGGGAGGGACCTCAGCATAGTATAATGCCATAGAATTCACCTTCCCATTATTTTTTAAAAAATAACTGTCAGCAATGGTCTGACATCACTTCTGGGGAACACCTAGAAGTGATGGTCAGTTTGCTCAATGAATCACTAGAAATCTATGTTTTTACCATAGAGTTTCTGACAATTTCTAGAGAGGCGACCACATACTCACAGGACTCTTATGAGGATAATATCAAGGAGAGGAGAACATTGTAAGTAGCTTTGGGTCCCCACTAGGGATAAAGGCAGGATATAAATGAAATAAATAAATAAGTAGTGTTCTTATACTTCAATTAAAATTGGAATTGATACAATTAAAAGATGAGAACTACAGTCTTTTTTGAGAAATGTGGCATATATATATCTGTAAAACAGGTGGTTGCTAATAGGTGTTACTAGGAATTCCAGTCTGGGATGCCTATCAGTAAATTATTAAAACATTTGTATACTGTTTTTCCTCCTGAAAAGCTCAAGGCAGTTTGCCTGATGGTATCCAACAAAAATAAAACAAGATAGGTAGCTGTGTTAGTCTGTCTGTAGCAGTAGAAAAGAGCAAGACTAACCTATAAGGCTAACAAAATTTGTGGTCGGGTATGAATTCCAGCATACTTCCTTGTAGGAGAATCCTGTTCTTTGTGAAAACATTGTGTGGTACATTGTAGGGAAGTTATTCCCTCTGTCACAAGGACTTCTTCAGGTGTAAAACAAAATTTGGGCTTTTTCATTTATAAACATAGCAAAGTACTCCTGATTAGGGATACCACTCCTGAAAGGGAAGTGGTGTAGACTTCAGTACAGCAGCAGATCCTACTAATTCCTAGGATAGATCCTAAGAAAATAGCCTGTGTAGATACACTATACATACATTGTTGCATGAATAGACATAAGCAAGAAGGTAGTCATATATACCACTGTCAACATGAGAACCTGCTTATACAGGTTCTTCTCAGTATAAACCAAGCAGAATCATTCATTGTAAAAATCTCTGCCAATTCACCAGTATCTGCTTCCAATGAATACAACAAAAACTAACTATGGTTAATATTGGCTGTTGTGGGTTTTCTGGGCTGTATTGCCGTGGTCTTGGCATTGTAGTTCCTGACGTTTCGCCAGCAGCTGTGGCTGGCATCTTCAGAGGTGTAGCACCAAGGTCTTTTGGTGCTACACCTCTGAAGATGCCAGCCACAGCTGCTGGCGAAACGTCAGGAACTACAATGCCAAGACCACGGCAATACAGCCCGGAAAACCCACAACAGCCATCGTTCTCCGGCCGTGAAAGCCTTCGACAATATGGTTAATATTATTCCAATGTGGGCCGCTCCACTATGTGTGTAAAGTCCCATCAAGTTGCAGCATAAGAGGGAGGGCAGGAAGGGATACATCAGTCCTTAGTTTTCATGGCCCCTTCTTACATGCCCAGGGTAAGGCCAATCACCACCTTGGGGTCAGGTAGCAATTCTCCCCAAGCCAGTTTGGCCGGTGTTTTGCCATCTTCTGGGCATGGAAAAACCAAAAGACAAACGACATGACGTACTACTCCAATTTAAAGAGATAACATTTTTTTTTCAAAGTATTATATATACACAGATGAAGTAGCATATACAAAAATTTGAAAACAGGTTACAGTTTGAAGGGAAACATCAAATAAGGCATTCCTAACTTTAACTCTATCAAAGTTAAAGTGCAAAGTGCTATATAAACATTCCTATATTCATATACAAAGTGCTAATGCCTATTTTATAACAACCTAAATGGTATAAAGTGTAACCATGAAATATAATACCACTCCAGTAGACTATTTATAACCAATAGTCATTATATAAATTTTAAGAGATGGTGCAAAAAGTCCAATCAACATGCAAAAAGCATCATGTAGAGTCATATAACATTCTTCTTAGATTATTTGTAGAACACTCTTCTGTAGAAATCCAAGGATGAATATAAACAATTGCTGATAATAACTGCAACGGGAAGCCTGTAAGATAAACCCATTTCAACATATATTCTTCATCCAGGCAGTTATTAATAGCATGAAGACAATCTAGTGCAACAGTCAATGAAATTTCATACAAAGTCTCTCAGCATCTGTCCTCCATTTCAGGCGTCGGCAAGGAGCAGGGGTCACTGGGGGTGTGGGGAGAGGAGGTAGTTGTGAATTTCCTGCATTGTGCAGGGAGTTGAACTAGATGACCCTAGAGATCCTGTTCAACCCAATGATTCTATGATTCTGTGAATCTATGACTTATGGTGACCCCTGCTGGGTTTTAAAAGCAAGACACTAAAAGAGGTGGTTTGCTATTGCCTGCCTCTGCATAACAACCCTGGTCTTCCTTGGAGGTCTCCCATCCAAATACTAACCATCACATATCCTACTTAGCTTCCAAGATCTGATGAGATCAGGCTATACCAGAAATGGAATGATCATTGCAGTTTACCAAATTAACCATAATTAAAGTAAATTATAGTTTTAAATTGTATTATGTCTAAACTGAGCCTATAACAATTCAGACATAACATGAAACCGTGGTTTATTTGAACTATGGATAATTTGTGATGCTCAAAGATGTTCATTCAAATCCTGGTTCACCGTGATAAATGCTGGTTTCATAGATTTTCCCTATAGCATTCAGAAATCATGTGAACCATAGTTAAAAGTAACTGTGGTTAATAAACCAGCTTCTAAATCTGGCTTCAAATCCTAGCCTGTTGGACCTTAACTAATTATAGCTAATGCAGTGGCCTACATTCAGACAATCATATTCAAAATACAATTTTAAGCAGAGTAATTATTTGAATTATTTGAATTAAACCATTGTTTCATGCAATATCTGAACTAAGCCTCACTTTCATTTTGGTATTATGCCATTTTTACAGTTGTCTGCATTTGGAGTTACTCTTTCATTTCCAGATACACAATAAGTGTGATCAAGATTATGATGGTGTATTTCATTTGTATGCTAAACATTTGTTTATCCAAATGCTCTTGAATTCATGCCTTTTTTCACAGCACGCCACAATGAGTAACGGAAGCTAGGGTTTGGTCAAATAGGGCACATAACAGCATGAGTTTAACAACTCAGTGTTTAAAATGAGTCACTTAATGAATGGAGGCAGTTAGTGATTAGCACGGAACAGAATAAATTATACTAAAGTGAAAATATTAGATAGACAGACAGACAGACAGACAGATTTTAGTTCTCATATTATTCTGCTGGTACAAGTTCTGTTTATTTCAAGATGGGCAACCTCCCACATTATTTTCCCAAGACATATTTTGCGTGAAAAGGTTAACACAAAAATCTATTTCTGAGAACTGCTGTAAGTACACTAATGCAGGGGACCAGATGCTCTGTTCCAACTCATTCAGGCACTGCAGCCCATTCTTTCAGCATTCTCTGCCCTCACTCCTTCAGTGCCAGACCTCAAGGATAACAGTGGCCCCTTCAGACAATGAAATACACATGATCTGTCTAGTACTGGATTTAGCAGAAGCAAAATTGTGTCAGCAATACTAAAATCTACACTATCATAATTAAAACCTGAACATATTCATACCAAAAGAAAATGAGATGTTTCCATATTTTGGAGCCCATCCTAAGCCCCAGATGGAATCTAGAGTTCTTTCCTAGACCTGAATATCCCCAAGATCTGTCGGGGTATTAAACATGAAAATGATGGGTAGGGGGAGCTTGAAGTCCCTTCTCCTCCCGCGCAGTGCTCAAAGTTACACCTATAGGTAGAGCCTTTTGAAAAAGCGATTCCCCCTATCCTTGGGTGGTTGTGAGTCGTGTCAGGGGATCTACAGCAAGAATCATGTCACTTATAATGTTTAGAAGAGCCCTGATGCAATCACTATGTGGCCAAGCCTAGGCGAGGTATATCTCACTGATTTCCCCTCCGCAGAACAACCACAAGATGTTAAGTAGTGATGCCAGTGCCACACCAGCATTGGGATAAAGCTACCCATGATTTACATAAAGGAAATTATATATTTTCACAGTTAGATGCATGCTCATACACTTGCTCAAACATGCACACACAGTAATTATCTACTTTCTTAACTAGCACATAAGCCATGCTGCTGTTAGACTCTGTGAAAAATGTACGTATGAAATCATGGATCTGCCTAAATCCCATCCAGATCAAAAAAGCCTTGAAGAAATTTGCCCCTGGTTCTTGCAGAGATTTGAGCAGATTTTTCCGGGGGAATTTGAAGTAGTATTAGGTTAATCTCATGGCAATTACAGAGAAGTCAGTTTAGGATATCTCCCACTTTCCCAGTTATACTCCACAAGGTCAAATTTGGAACATGAGAACCCACCCATTATATGTATCCCAAGTAACTCTGTAAAGGGCAACATTTTGTAAGTAGTGTAAGTAGCTTTAAATCATCTTTGTTGCTATCCATGTTTTCAAAACCAATGTGGCAACTGGCCATGATACTCATGCAATATAACTAGTTGAGGATTGGGCTGCATGCCCTTTTTTTTCTTGCTGTTTTAAAGGGTTGGCTTATAACTGGTGTGACCCTCTGCTAAAGCAATTTAGTGAGGACTGTATATGCATTCATTTATGGATTTAATTTTAAAAGTTAAATGGCTGGGATTTTTTCCAAACCATTTTGATTACCAGCTGGATATTTAAAAGCAAAATTTATCATTAAAACACCTTTTTATTTGATACTTTGATAACTTTTAATTTTTAAAAAAGAAAAGGGAAACAGCCAGAAAATATTTAATGAAGTAATCTTAAAAATAAAGAAATATCGCCAACATTAATTCAAGTTCATTGCCTTCTACTGCTACTTTGTCACTGTATATCTTACTATATACCCTTATCCCAGCTTACAGGGACGTAGGGATATGATTATACATGAACACATATGAAGCTGTCTTACACTGAATCAGGCCTCCATTCCATCAAGGTGAGTAACGCCTACTCAGACTGGCAGCGGCTCTCCAGGGTCTCAGGCAGAGGTCTTTCACATCACTATTATATTTGGCCCAGGACAGAAGTTATTTTAGAGTTGCAAGGTTGTTATAGTGCCTCTTTCTCTTTCACATATATGCAGATACATCTTCATACATACAGTGGAACAATCACTCTGGGCAACGACAGCTTGCTTTCCTCTTACTCACTATTCTAGCCATTAAAAAGCCTTTTTAGAAGCTATGTATGGAAACTAATAAATGAACTATTAAGGAGCAAGGAAAAAAGTGATCTTGGAAGGCTTATATGTAGCCTAACCTATAATTCTGTCAATGTAGCCTTTAAAAAGAGCATCTACAAAAACTGGAACATACTAGATGACATACCTATGTGTAGTAAAAACCCAATTGTTGCTTACAAGAAAACAGCTAGCTGGAAAAAGTACATAGCAATACCTATTAGAAAAAGAGTTTACAATCTGTGTTACCAGGATATAGCCCTCTGATTGGCCATTTTCCCTGAGGGTATTGTTGCTTTTGTAAAAATACAAAATCAATGAAATACTTCAATAACCCTGTAGATATTACATGGTTTATGCAATATCATGTGGCTGTGGTAAAATCTATATAGGTAAGTTGAGCAAACCTCTCAAAGTAAGACTCTCTGAAAACAAAAAGTAACATTTCACTGAATAGAATTGGTGCTTCTCTGGTAGAACAATTTTTAGAGCACAAACAAACCCACAGACTTTTTATTTGGGATTATATTTAAATGTAACAGACAAGATGATGAAGTTCTGTTGAGAAAGGATGCTGAGTGAAACTGAGTGAAACTCTGCACCCTAATAGGTTAAATGAGAACATTTCTGGGCAAATGCTCATTTAGATAAGAGCCTAGGCAAGCCCAGTCAGTCCACTCTGCCATAGTGTGTACACGGGAATGATACTAAAAGGAATTTGGAAGGTCAGTAAAGTTTTGTAATGTATATTCATATACAATTTAAAGAAATAATCTTTTTTTGTGATTAGGAAACATGGAGTGTATATTAATGTTAGTTTAGTTATCTATATATATATTAAGTATTTATTATAAATTGCACTCTGTACATGTTCTGTGAAACTGCCCTTGTTTTAATTATGTTTTATTAATATGTTTTATCAATTTTTAAAGACATTGTATTCATTAAGGGTATATATTTTGTATTTCTTGATAGATTCCCCTGACAAAGCTGTTGCAAAACATGTAGGGGTTATATAATCATTACATAACAATTATGCCATTATATTTGGCCCAGGATAGAAGTTATTTTAGAGTTTCAAGGTAGTTATAGTGCCTCTTTTTCTTTCACATATATGCAGATACATCTTCATATATAGAGTGGAACAATCACTTTGGACAATGACAGCTTGCTTTCCTCTTACTCACCATAGTAGCCATTAAAAAGTCCTTTTAGAAGCTACATATGGAGACATTAACACCTTCTCTGAAGCTTCATAGCACCATTTAAAAAACCCAGTGAATTAACTGAACAGTCCAACAGTGTATTATATGTCGTTTATATAATTATTAGCAGATGGAGCAGTGCAGCCAAGAATCCTCTAGTTTTTAAATATGAAACCCTTATGGATGTCCCCAGAAGCCAAAAAGAAATTTGGGGTGCTGTTCAGATTCCATGAAATATGGCCTTCAATTGATGATGGAATCAGCTGTCTCTTGGGACAGTGAACAAATTGTAGATAATTTTTAACATGTTTTAACATTCCAGGAAATTACATCCTTTAGGTGCGAAATAAATATAATAATTTCTTTTCTTTTTTTTGTAATTTTTTTATTTTTAATATCTAACGTAAAAAACTACAAAAGACTACAAAGATATAAGGGAAAAAGAGGGAACTGGGGAAAAGGGAAGAGCAACATATAAACAAAAGACGCACACTACTCTACATGTCTTGTATTCCCTTCATGCTGCAATTTTTCTTTAAAGTTAACTTTCTAATATGCTATCAGATTGGTAGATCTTATACAATACAGACTATATTCAGGATCAGGTCTTCTCCCCCCCCCCCCCTGCATCTCGGTCTCAGTTCTCTCTGCGCAGCTGTAACAGCTGCGCTCGTTCTCTCCTCCCCCCCCCCCACTTTCCCCTTCAGACTTTGAACTTTCTTCTTGCTGAAACTCCTGATGGTTGAACAAAAAGTCTGTCAGCTGTACTTCCGATGTAATCTTGTAGGTTTGATCCTTATATCTGAACCAGACGCCTTCCGGAAACAACCATTTGTATTTTACATCACATTTCCTCAGGAAAGCCGCAAGTCTTTTATACTTAAATCTTCTTTTACGAGCCAAAAATGGAACATCCTTCAATATTTTAACCTTGTTGCCCAAATAGTCCAAGTCCACATTGTACGAATTATATAAGATGGTGTCCCGAGTCTTCTTAGATGAAAAATCAATAATAATCTCGTGAGGCAGCTGACGCTTCATTGCATACTTTGAAGATGTCCAACGGACTTCCAAAATATCGCTTTTTAACTCTTCTTTAGTTGCTTTTGTGAATGACGCCAAGAGTCCCGACACCAAATCTTTTAAATTTTCACTTTGCTCCTCTTTTACATTCTGAAGATGCAGTACCGTTTGGGCACAGTCCACTTGCAATCCTATTATTTGATTCTCCAAGAGTTTCACTTCTTTACTTGTTGCTTTCATGAGTACTACGTTTTCGCGTGCAGACTGCTCTGCTCCAGACGCTGTTTCTTTAATGGTTTTCACTTCGCTTTCCACTGAATCAACCTTTTGCCCCATTTCATTTAACTTCGCTACAAAGGGCTGCATAGCTTCAAAGACCGCTTGTCTGACCGTCTCTTCCAAAGTTTCCCCCTTCCCCTGTAACATCGCCATCACCGATTTACTCATTGCAGGGCTCTGCTTTTTCATCGCCATCTTAGGGGGGGGGGGGTGCCAGCTAAGTTCCAAAACTCCGTGAAGGGGAAGAAATCCGCACCTTCTTAGCTTCAACTCCCACCAATCCTTCGCATATGCTTAGAAAACAGAAGGGATTTGCTTACTTACAGGTTTTCACCTTAAATCTGCTTATTGCCGTTCGCCATGGCCCGGCAGCACACGAAGTGCTGCGCAAGTCTGCCGGCCTCCGTTGGAGCAAACGGGCAATTTACCCCCTGTATTGCTTTCAGGGGGTTCTTCCCGCCGTGCTCCGGACCCTGACCCCCTCACTGGGAGTCCTGGGGGTTAACCCTCGCAGGTCAACCACCCGGTCAGGCTGCTCGGACATTTCCTCCCGGACCTGCGGAGAGGAGCGTCCGACATGGCCGGGAAAACGAAACCGAATCATAAATATAATAATTTCTTTTGTTCTGTTTCCCTAGAATTAATGGTCAAGACACTTCTTGGTAATAAGTGCTAAAAGAAATTAATGTTTTATCACCTCCGTGGGAGAAAAACAATAAAAGGAAATCACCTGAATAGATTAACAATGATATTGGATTCTGAAGGGGGGGATTTACTTTAGGATATGCCATTGGAACACTTTTGAAAGCAAAACAGTAAAGTTAGGCATGACTAAAAGGGCAATCCTAAACAGGTCAACTCACAAGCAAACCCCATTTTATTCAATTAGGTTGATTCTCAGGAAAAATGTTCTTAATATGGTATGTATGGGCCTAATATACATGCTGTAAATTATTTTAAGTTCATGACAGAGAAAAATTATGCCTGCACTGTTCTTCTACCATGTGACTATACTGTAACCTGGATTGGGACTATAAATCATTAGTATCATTAGAACTGTGAGATACAGTTACATGCTGAAGACTGTAATCCTAATAGAACTGGGCCGCCAGTCTCACCATCCTTGAATGGAATTTAGCCAAGACTACATTTTGCCATTATTTCTGTAATCTAGGAGTTCTCTCACACTCCCAGCAGCAATGTAGGCTGAAAAGACAGAGTCTGCTCTTGAAGACCTATTTGCAGAACCTATTAGATGAGGGGGCTAATGGCACAAGTACTGTATGTCAATGGTCCACTAATCCCCAGCACAATGTGCAATGCACTGAAGCAGAAATAGTTCTGACTTAACATAGTGGTTGGTGCTAGATTTTGCATTTCTGACATGAAAGCCCCTCTCCCTGTCCCTGAGGATTTGGAACGGATAGTTCCAATCAAGAGAAAATTCCTCTGCAAATGACCAAAGGTACTTCTGATTGTATCAGAGTAGTGTGTTGGTTTTACAAACAGTTTCTGTGGCTAAGCCCTGGCTCAAATGGAGATCATCCTCAATCCTGGCTTCCACCAAAAATGTGCCCAATGCTTTAAACAGCAGGGATCCTGTAGCTCCCAAATGAGAAACTACAGAGAACTAGAAACACTAGAGATGCAAACCACAGAAAATGTTAGGCTGAGAAATATAGCATTGTTTGTTCTGCCTCCTGCAAAATTGAAGCCACAGTGAGCGGCTGCCTCATTTTGGGATAACCATCAAAATCACAACATTGAAGAAACAGAAAGCACTTTTGGTAATAAACAACAATACCTTTACCAGGGGTCTGATAAGCATAATACCAACTCCTTTGTGTTTTTCTAGGATTAAGGCATAAGCAAATATGATCGGAAGAAGATGCTGAAAGCAGAGACTAGAAAGAAGAGGAAAATTCAACATGAAAAAGAAATAAGGGGTGAAGGGAAGTGAACAAGTCCAGCTGAGATAATATAGCAGGAAATATTGTTTTCTTGCACTTATAAATAAAAGATGGAATTATAATTGCACTCTTAAGGTGTGAAGATGCTTAGGAACCTAATGTAATAAGGCATGTATCAGGAGAGCAGCATAAGTGGATGAATATGATAAGGGTAGCTCTGAAAATAGTCACTGAAGAAAGTAGGTGAAGGTCATGGTTTCCTTTGTTTATGAGGGAGGGAATTGAGCACATGAAGAGGGATTGCAGTGCCACAGTACAATGACTCATACAGCATGAGAGGAAACTATTCAGGGTCAGGGACTTCACGGTTAGGTACTGGCAATTTGATGCTTTTTGAATGTTTTTCATAGCTAGAAAAGCAAAGCAAAAAGAGTAGATAAAGTTCTCCTCATCAAATGAAGCAGCTTCTGCTATAAACAAACATGACAATTTGAAGTTTCTTGCTCCAAATTCTCAGCCATGGGCATTTTAAAAGAGAGGTACCTTTCTCCCCTACCAGGCAATTTTTGGAAAGCTAAGGGGAGAAACACAACAATACCAACCAAGGATCTTCTAGATAAACACAGTTTGTGAATAAATAGGACACAAAAATGGTACCCAGGTAAGTAAGCCATTTATTGACAGCCTTAAATCAAAATGTAAAGAGGCAGGAATTCATGCCCAGTGGGAGAACAGTGTATTTTCAATTACATATATACAAGGCAGTTGATTCCATGGCTTAATTCAGGAAATGGCAATCTGAGACAGAGAAAGTCTCTGGCATTAAAAAGAGCAAGATTGTATAAAAGATAGATATACATGATCAAAGTGCACAGAGAAATAACAGGCCAACCAGTCCATGTTAGGTTTTGTAAATTATTGTTTTCGAAAGGACTTCAGTTATTTTTTAAAAATCTGACTTTATGGATTTAAAAATGCACATTTATTCATTCTATTTTTATCCCACCCTTCATCCAAGAAGCTCAAGGTGGTGGTACTTCTCCCCTCCCCCATTTTCACAACACTTGCGAGCTACATTAGCCTGACAGAGAGTGACTAATCCAAGGTCTGCCAGCAAACTGCATAGTTCATTAGAGTTTGAACCAGGATCTCTTCTGTCATGGTGTGACAATGTAATCAGTATTCTATGGCTGCCAACCTCCAGATAGGGCCTGGAGTTTTCCAAGGATTTCTAGATAACAGAGATCAGTTTAACCTGGAGAAAACGGCAACCTTGGGAGGTGGACAGTGTGGTGTCACATTCCTGCTGAGGTCCCTTCCTCCCCTAAATTTCATCCTTCCCAGGCTCTGCCCCCAAATCTCCAGGAATTTTCCAACCCTGAGTTGGCAACCCGACTCTACACTGACTCTTCACAGAAGTATGTACATGGATATCATCTGCTGTTTTATTGATTAATGGAGCAAATCTGTGACACAATGTAAGTGTGAGGGCAAATGATGCCTTGCTATCATCCAAAGAAAAACATTCCAAAGGGGAATGTATATCAGTGCCTTGACTGCATTCCAGCCCACACATAAGCAGTTAAGCAGAGGAGGACAGGCAGGTGTGAACTCCACTAGGCAATGCTGACACCCCAGTTAACAGTCCAGTTGCCCTCAAATGCTACCTTAAGAATATTGCAAACATTTTTTCAGGTCCGCAGCAACTTTACTTTCGCCAGTTTTACCATACGCAGCATAATTTATGATGGAATCTTAATCAGAGTTACACCCCTCTAAGCCTATTGACTTCAATGAATTTAGGCATAAGCCTGTTTCGGATTTCACTGTCAGATTCATGATTTTAATTATTTCTACCATTATATCTAGAATATAAAACAGGTGTCAAATATCTAGTAGTTCATATTACTCTGCTCTGTGGTTTCAGTTTTCAGAGTGGATATGATGAACAAAAAACCCTGTCTTCTGCAAAGCAACATATTGCCTTTATCAGTTCTTTTTCTTTCCTCAAAAAACCCCCCAAACCTGAAGGTGGAATGAGGGGTTGAAGTTTGCTTGGCAATACAGAGTCTCTCTACACTCCTCCACAGGAGGTTTTGGGCCACCTGGAGATCGCCCACCACCAGCAGACACCCCAGGAACATGCACAGTACATGCGTTTTGGACAGGGGGGTGCAACTACATCACTTCCTGAAGAACAGGTGTCAGTTGTATAACAAAATAGACATTAAAGAAGTATCTTGCACATGAGAAAATGAGAGGAGTGCAGGATAAATGCAGTTATGTCCACTTTCATATCTCATGCCCCTGAGTAATCATATTAAATTCAGCAGACAAATTGGCTATGCAAGATTTCATGAGAAGAAGATACACACATATACAGAGGCAGCACTATATAAATGCAGGTTCCCCTGTTCTGAGCCAGTGAAGAAGACAGAATTGTTTAGGGTTACCAGGTCCCTATATACCCTCCTGATAGGAGCAGAGGGGGCCCTGGCACTTACCTCCTGCCTCGTCTGTTTTGAGAGGTGATGTCATCATGCCAGCCATGAATGTGCTCCTGCATTTTGCACGAGTTGTAATGCTGAGGGATCTTCATGTCCGACCTAGAGACTGGCAACCCTAGGACTTTTCTTATTCTTCTCTTCCATTTCCTTTTAACTGTGTCTTTAATTGGGTTGCCCCAAAAGGTTGGACCAGAACCAGTGGGCTGAAATTAAATCAAAAGAATTTCCAGCTGAACATTAGGAAGAACTTCCTGATAGTTAGAACTGTCCCTCAGTGGAACAGGCTTCCTCGGGAGGTGGTGGGCTCTCCTTCTTTGGAAGTTTTTAAGCAGAGGCTAGATGGCCATCTGACAGCAATGCTAATTCTGTGAACCAAAGCAGATCATGAGAAGGAGGGCTGGAAAGGTTACATCAGTGCTTAGTTCTTGTGGCCCCTTCTTATATAACCAGAGTAATGCCAATCGTCACTTTGGTGTCAGGAAGCAATTTTCGCCAAGCCAGTTTGGCTAGAGATCCTGACAGTGTTTTGCCATCTTCTGGGCATGGAGTAGAGTTTACTAGAGGTATGGTGGGAGGAGGTAGTTATGAATTTCCTGCATTGTGCAGGGGGTTGGACTAGATGACCCTGGAGGTACCTTCCAACCTTATGATTCTATCATAGCATCATGGTGTTGGAAGGGGCCTTACAAACCATCTAATCCAACCCCCTGCCCAATGAAGGAACAGCCTAAAGCATCTTACAAGTTCCCAGTTTCTTAGCATACTCTTAATCACCTCTTCTTCAACTTTGCCTTAGTACCACTCTCCAGTTCCAGCCAATATTTCTTTATTCATTCTGCTTTCTATCCAACTCACTTCACATACTCTTCTCAGACACCACCTGTTGTGCTTTTGTCAATGAGACTCTTGACACCATAAGAAATGCAAAATATGTTTTAAATGAATAATAATGATATGCTGGTGGTGATGAGATCCAGTATTACAAATATCTTCAGAAAATTTATCTTGGCAGCAGGTTCTGACTCTAAATGAGTCATTACTATCTTTAACTTGTAATCTAGCTGACCTTCTCAGGTTCCTCGTGATAAGAATAATGGAGCTTCTAATCTTGATAAATGCTCTCTTACACAGCCAGCTATACTACTAAGCAAGCCTAAACTTGCAGTTTATAGAAGCTAACAGATGGAAGAGCTTATCCTTCCAGTAATTTTTGAACCTATGCTTCTGCAGCTGAGAGACAACAAAGGACAAAGAAGCTGAGAAACAACAAAGGACAATATGATGTTGGGGTAACAGAAGAAATAGCAGGCAAAAGGCCAGAGAGGGCAGCAGCAACAGGAGACAACAGGGCCGAATCTACACTTCCCTACCTTCCGCTTTTCATGTGCATTAATCGTGCTGGATTCTATCCCGCAATGTCCCATTCTGTGTTCACATCCCTTCTCTTACCGCTGCTGCCTCACGCTATACTTCATCCACATCCCTGGTAGAATAGCACAATACGGGGCAGGTTTAGATCCGACGTCACCAATGACAACATCATGTTCATTTTTTTTCATTTTTTCATCAGATTTCTGCTATAGCATTTTTTTGCTAAATTGCTATGGCGAGGCCACACCCCTATGATGCCTGTGATTGGTTAATGTTATTCTATGCCTTCTTCTTTGAAATCCATTGGACCATTATTCTGGTGGGCTAATTTGAACTGATATTTAAGGTGGGGGTGATCCAAACTCTCCACACGGGCAGACTAATTATTTGACGCTTGAATGTAATGTTAGAATGACGGATTTCTGCTATAACGGTAATTTCAACAGTTAAAAAAAATTAATTTTAACAGCCACCGATATTTCCGACTGTTCAGCATCCTAAAAATGACACGAAAATGGAAATGACGCCACCTCTTGATGTCTCCACGGGGGTTTTGGAGCACCCCGATTAAGATTTATGGCTGGGATTGTGCAACAATGCTGGGAAAGTCCCCTTTTTAAAAAAAAAGGGGGGGGAGGGCGGGCAGGCAGGCATGCTGCGGAGAGAGTGGAAAAGCTTGATAATTGCACGGCAAAGAGGGATGGTGTTCCGGAAAGGCTGCAAACATGGAAGTGGGGTGGTTTGAAGGGGGTGGTCTCCTTGTGAAACGCTTCTATTTGTCCACATCCACAGTGAGAACCGCGCAAGAGAAGCATTTGAACGCATGACAAATTCGTCTGAGGAGCAACGCGAAAGACGCGAGAGAATGGTGGGATTGAGGTAAGAGTATGTGAACAGCTCTCTGAGAAGCGAACAATTGGCGGGAAAAAAGCAGAAAACTTGAAACGTGTGGAATCGGCCCAGGCAAAGAGTTCAAGGTGTCCTCCCTGGAAAATAGTGCCAAGAGCCTACAGGACCAAAACACAGATCTGTATTTACAATCTGTTGAGGCCCATTCTATGGCCTTTTCAGTTGATGCTTTGAATCTTTGGAATGAGTTACCATAAGAAGTAAGAACAACTCCTTCATGTCTCTTTTTAGGAGTGGATGTAAGACTGTACCATTCCAGACGGCTTTAGTTGAGTTTGCTACTGTTTGTTCTGGATATGGTTATGGATTGCTGTTGTGATGGTGATATGGATTATAGTTTTATAACAATGTTTCATTGTTATTATTATTATGTTTTTGAGCATACTTTTGTAAACTACCTTGGGTCTGCTATATACAGAAAGGCGGTTAATAAATATTTTAAATAATCAATAGATGAGACATAGAATATCTATCATCATATTTTTCACTTTTAATTTTTACCTACAAGCAGCCACTGAGGGCTGCAAATTATATGGGAACAAGAGGGGGACCCATTAGGACTTGTGTGAGAGAGAGGAAGGGAAACCCCCCTCCCTCTCTGGGCTCCACCTCTTTCCCTCTTATTTTGCCTCCATTTATCTCCTTGCCCATTCGGTCAATTTCTCCCCTCTTTAATTTATCCAATTGCCATATTTTCCCCTCTTTCCAACTGACTTCAGTCTTCCTTCACTGCTCCTCTATTTTCCTAATCACTGGATTTCCTCCTCCTTTCCCAACCCACCCAACTGTCTGTAGGCCCAAGGCAGTTTCCACACAGAGCTGTGCCTCTCCCTGAGCAAAATTAACAGCTGCTTTAGTGTGTGAGAAGGGGAGCAGTTCAGATGGAAACAGTATGGGGAAGGATTAAACACTCTTTCCCTCAGTGCCACTGTTCCTGTCTAAACTGCTTTCAAGTATAACTCAAGATGTCAGGTGATCCTGTCATGGATCATGTCTCTTTTGGCCCTGAGAGGGATGAAAAAATGGAGCAAGTCAGATATCTCAGTAGGGGGAAGCAGACTTCGATTGTGACAGTAAAAATGAGGTGGGCAGGTAGGTCTCACTAGGACCTATCAGTCCTGAGGGCTGACTGCCAGTCAACCAACATTTTTGTGGCCCAAGCAGTAAAACTGCATGGTGTCAGGTAATCAGAAATTTGATCTGGGAAGCCAATCGACTCCATATCCGCAACCTATAACCTTTCATGTCCTGCTCTGACTTTTCCTCTGATCCACCAAATTGTTATTAACCCACACCATTTCAGCATCACTCTGCCTCTGCCCAGCCAGATCCCTCTAGTCTACTCTGACTCCTCTGGTGCTAGCCCTTCATCCCATCCATCCAGGATGTCAGTATTTTAGAAACCTTACCTGAGGGGAGATACCATATACAAGATTGGGAGATTCAGCATCTAGTGTAGGTCTGCTAAGAAGAGTGGAAAATTAGTCATGCCTATTTCTTCAGTTTTCAGTAAATTTTGTCTAGAAAGCAAGAAAAGGTAAAGCGATATGATTCTGGAAAAACAGACCAGAAGTAGATGGCCGCTAGGACTCTCTCCCCCTCAGGGCACGCTGCACTGCCAGTCACCCAGCCGCACAGCACATTGATCTCTCACCCTGGCTGCGCTGCCCAGAGCTCAGGGAAGGTGCTGCCTGGCCAAGCCGCACACACAAAATGTGCTACCTGTCATGGCCCAGGCTGGATGAATTATGCATGCGAAAGGTACGGCCTGGCCAAGTCTTGGAGAGGACAGGACAGGGCAGGGCAGACAAGCCTTGGCTCTTTCAGCAGGCTCTTTCTCACTCCTTCAGTTGGATGGGGCAGTGCCAGGGCTGTTTTTCCCTCCCAGTCCACCCCTGGCAAGAGACCCTGTCCAAAATATAGGGGGGGAAATAACTCTGTACGGAGTAGCAGCTTGTTAAGAGCCTTCAGCATTAAGCAAATACTAACTGGGAGAAGGGAGAGGAGTTGCAGAAGGGTTTCTTCTGCTCCCATACTTACCTATGCCCTTGTCAACTACCCATGAAGCCTCTCATTTCGTAAATATTGTGTAAATAGCATGATACTGTGTGAGTTTGGGCACATACCAGACATAATGACTTGTCCTGTATGCATTTGGGCACATACAGGACATAATATCTGCGATGCACTCCCTGTCACATCCAATGACCTTCTTTCTTGGCAGTGTCATCCTGTTTACTTTGCTTCCCAGAACTGATTGTACTGTCAGTTTTAGAACTTGCCTTAAAAGGTTCTAAGAGGGCATTGCTTGCTTCAAATACTGTTGGTGTACTGATAAATGAATGTTATTATGTCTCTCACATCAATATTTTGTGCTTAGTGTGTAACCTGTGTACCCTGAACAATATGATATGGAATAGAATGTTTTGATCTGACTAAAAACATAACCATAGCTATTACATTTAGTTTTGTAACATTCTTTTATTTGTTGTCACCATTGTCAACAAATCTATGTGACATTTCAGCAGTTTTCTAGAGATAATAAAACTTAAGATTTCTCACCCAGAGAACAGTCCGAGAATGGTCTGCTGAAATTAAGCACATCGAACCCTGTTAAGTAGGAAAGGAATCTATGCTCAACTATGAGTTACAGTTGGGAGAAAAGCATTTCTGGAATGGACCAGTGCCAGCTACTTTCAAGTAAATTCTAGCTCATTCCAGAAAGATGCATTCCTGTTTATTTTCGATATTTTGATCCCACAAACTCTCCAAACAATTTTGACTCTCAATATGGTTTACAGATAATAGGTATACCAACAATTAAAATGCCAGTAACAATAACAAGGGACATAGGCATAGTTTGTCTCAGGATGTCCCTTATCCTGTCCATTTCCAGAGGCAAGCTGGCCATTTAATTTAATAGGAAAGTTCCAGCTAGGAAATTCCTGAAGATTTAGGGGAAAGCCTGGGAAGGGTGGCATTTAGAGAGTGGATGCAGCTAGTACAGCGAAGAGGAGAGGCCCAAGTGGAGCTGGGCTGCAGGGGCTGCTCAGCTCAGTCTCGGGCTGTGGAGATGAAGAGGTTAAGATTGTGTTCCCTTCCAATTCTTTCTGAAAGCTACAGTGGGAAGCAAGGGCTCTAGGCCAGCTCTGGGTGGGAGAGAGGACTTTCAGAGATGCTGAGTGTCACACCTGCCCAGTACTTCTCCCATGTATGGCTGCAATGTAACTCAGTGAAAGTTCAAGATCATGCAAAGGGGAATGGACTCCCTCTGTGCAGATGCAAAGCACAGCTAGTGCTGAAATGTCCTCTGAGGTTCTGAACCAGAATTTCCTGAGCAAAGTCAGAAAAGAGAAGGGATGAAGTACTTGCAAATTGCCAAAGCAGACGAGGAGGGAGGCAGCAAAAGCCAAGCCCAAGGAGGTGGACGAGATCAGGTCAATGAGGGAGCGTCAGCTTGCTTCCTGCCTGGAGGCCAAAGCCTGCAGTAGACCCTCTGCCCCCCGCTGCCTCAGCATACCTGCCAGAAAGTGCCAGTGGTACTCTGTTTGAAGAAAAAGGAGATGTTCAAGAAATGAAGTGAAGGAAATGTATCTAAAGAAGCGTATCTAGGGGTAGCAAGGCACTGCAAGACAGGTGTCAGAGAGGCCAAAGCTCAGAATGAGCTGAGACTGGCCAGTGGGGCTTGACAAAACAAAAAGACATTCCTCAGATATGTGAGGAGCAAATGGAAGGTGAAGGGTCAATACCCCATTGCTGGGTGAATATGGAAAAACTCTGACAGAGGATAGAGAGAAGGAAGAAAGGCTCAATGCCTATTTTGCCTCAGTTTTCTCTCTAAAAGAGAACAGGTCCACTTGCCACCATGGTAGCAAGCAAGGCACAGCATCGGAGCTGCTGGCTGACATGGGCAGAGAAGTTTTTGAGAGGCAGCTAGCTGCACTGGATATGTACAAATCTCCTGGGCCAAATGGGTGCACCTGAAAGTGTTTAAAGAACTTTCAAAAGAGCTTGCAGACCCTTTGTCAATCATCTTCCAGGCCTGTTGGAGGACAGGTGATGTGCCAGAAGACTGAAGGGGGGCCAATGTTATCCCAATCTCTAAGAAAGAGAAAAAGGACAATCCAGGGAACTACATACCAATCACAAAGTTGGAAGGGACCATACAGGGACCATACAGACCTTCTAGTCCAACCCCCTGCCCAATGCAGGATGAGCCTAAAGTATCTCTGACAAATATTCATCCAGCCTCTTGAAAACTGCCAGTGAAGGGGAGCTCATCACCTCCCTAGGAAGCTGATTCCACCTTTGAACTACTCTGACCATGAAAAAGTTTTTCCTAATATCCAGCTGGTGCCTTTCTGCATGTAATTAAAGCCCATTGCTTAGAGTCCTATCTTCTGCTGCCAACTGGAACAGTTCCTTGCCTTCCTCCAAATGACAGCCTTTCAAATATTTAAAGCGACCAATCATGTCCCCCCTCAATCTCTTCTCCAAACTAAACATTCCCAAGGCCCCCAGCCTTTCCTTGTAGGGCTGACTCCAGACCCCTGATCATCTTCATCGCTCTCTTCTGCACCCTCTCAATTTTGTTCACATCCTTTTTGAAGTGGGGCCTCCAGAACTGCACACAGTACGCCAGGTGCGGCCTAACCAAAGCACTATAGCGAGGGACTATGACCTCCTGTGATTTCGATGCAATGGCCCTTTTGATACAACCCAAGACTAAGTTAGCCTTTTTTGCCACCACATCACACTGACTGTTCATATTTAGTTTACAGTCCACTCTTATCCCAAGATTTCTTTCACATACACTACTACCCAGAAATGTATCCCCCATCCAGTATTTGTGCTTCACATTTCACATCAGCCTGACCTTTATCCCAGGAAAGACACTGGAGCAGATATTAAAGGCGTCAGTCTGCAAGCATATGACAGACAACCTGGTGATATGGGGAAGTCAGCATGGATGTGCCAAACAGGTCCTTCCAGACCAACCTCATCTCCTTCTATGACCAAGTGACAAGCTTACTGGATCACAGGAATGCTGTCAATATATTTTATAAGGATTTCAAATAAAGTTTCTGACAAAGATTCTCATGCTGTTCTAATGGGTGAAATGGAGAACTGTGGACTGGACTTTACAATGGTTAGATGGGTAGGGAACTGGTTAGATAACTGCACTCAAAGAATAGTTGTCGATGTTATCATATTTGATTGGATGGAGGTGTCTAGTAGAGTGCTACAGGGCTCAGTTCTGAGTCCAGTGTTTTTCAATATTTTTAAAAATGATCTGGACGAGGGTGTGAAGGGATTACTCATTAAATTTGCCTAACTGGAAGGAGCAGCAAACACCCTTGAAGATAGAGAGAGAATTCAACAAGATCTGAACACGCTGCAAAAATAGGCAGATTTGATTTAGATGCAATCTAACATGGATAAATGCTGGGTTCTGCACCTCGTTAACAAAAACGCAAAGCATGCATACTGAATTGGGGATTGACTTCTGGATAGCAGTGTGTGAGAACAAGATCTTGGGGTATGGGTGGATGGGAAGTTAAATACGAGCAGTCAGTGTGATGCAGCAGCAAAAAAGGCAAACAAAATCTCAGGGTGTATCAACAAAGGCATAACATCCAAATCACAGGATGTCACTGTCTCACTATATACCATGTTGGTCAGGCCTTACCTGGAGAATTGTGTGCAGTTCTGGAGGCCTCGCTTCAAAAAGGATGTGGACAAATTGGAATGGGTGTAGAGGGGAGCAACCAAGATGATCAGGAGTCTGGAGACCAAGCCCTATGAGGAAAGATGGAGGGACTTGGAAATGTTCAGTTTGGAGAAGATGAGGTTGAGTGGAGACATGATTGTTCTCTTTAAGTATTTAAAAGGGGAGGGGAGGGAGCTGTTCCTGTTGGCAACAGAGGATAGGACTCGAAACAACGGATTTAAACTACAGGAGGGAAGGTACTGGCTAGAAATAAGGAAAACTTCAACAGTAGAATCAGCTGCCTAGGGATGTGGTGGGTTCCCCCTCATGGTCAGTCTTCAAGGAGCGGCTGGACAAATACTTGTCAGGGATGCTTTAGGCTGTTCCTGCATTGAATGGGGGCTGGGCTAGATGGTCTCTAAAGCTCCTTCCAACTCTATGATTCTATGATTTCCCATCCAGGCATCTCCCTTAAGCCTGCTTGAACCCAAACAGCAGGGCACTCTCAGCCTAGGCAAGATCTGACAGCTAGCCTCCCACACATTGACATGAGTCAGTAGAGATCCCTGTGGCTTTATATCCCAGCCAAAAATGGGTGGGATGTTACAAGCAAGGGCATCAGGATGTGTCTGAAGAAGGGAGTTCTGGCTCTTGAAAGTTTACACTCTGAAAATCTTGTTGGTCTCTAAGGGACCACTGGACTCATATCCTGCTGTTCTACTGCAGACAAACATGGCTACCCACCTAAACCTGAACTCTAAAAAGCTCTGCTTGTTGCAGGGTTGTTTTAATGTCCCATTCCACCCCTTCCCTCCTCACATGGCCTGGAGTCCTCTTGCTATACGCTGGAGATCTCATAGCATAAGCCAAAGCCTAGCAGGCACAAGGACATCCTAGGTATTATATTTTACATTCTCATGCATTCATTACACTGAGGTAGCAGCCCAATTGCCACCTGTTCAGCACGTCTCTGGAGTACAAAACTTGGAAATTTTATTTTGGGCTTTTGACTCAAGTTGCTTTTTCTTTTCTTCAGTAGAACTTAACGAACCACTCTGTGGAAGTATATAAATTGTTAATAATATATAATTGGATAATTGATTAAATGTCTATTTAAGACATCGTTTGGATCACTTGAATTTCCTTAGTGTGTGGTTTGTTGAAAGAAAAATGCAATGAAGACTTTGTTGTTATTACACTTTATTACACTTTATTGTAAAGTTTTTTAATCTAAAATTTTCTGTAAATGACAAACTACAATCTGTATCTTCTGTATCTGATTACAAGAAAACTGTTTAATAAAAAAAACTTTATTGTGATTTACAGGCCAATGTCTCCATCTAGTGGCTAATTACTTTTTGCAGGTTTTAAACATCAAGAGCCAACTCAAACATTAAGGAGGTCATTTAGGTTCCATATGGCCATACAATCCCAAAATTCATGTGAGAGCTAATTTTGTATTTCTTGCCCCTTATTTCTTTTTGTTTCAATCATTGCTTTACCCACTGTTTTATCACTTTCTTGCCTTTGCTAATTTAATTCTGTTTTAATCATCCCAGATGTTTTATTTAAGCTTTTCTTAAAAATCATTTTACATTACATTCCACTTATTTCTAGCATGCTTAGACTTTTCCTTTAAAAAAACTTTTGGTGGCCATCTTAAGTGCTTCAGCATTGTAGAAGGGCAAGAAGGACGTCTTCTCAGTAAGTCAGTAAGTAAATAATTGAAAGTTACTCTGCATCAGAATTTCCCCACACGTAGATTTCAAATCAGCTAGTTTTCTGAATTTCTCTCTAGCATGTTTCATCAGCTGCTCCATTTCTTCTAAACTGTAGTACCATGTAGGACAATTAGCAACAATTTATATGATTGATTGATGGCTGCTACCAAAAAGACTCTTCTTCCGGGTCAGCACACAATCTATGTTGCAAGAATAGCATGTGTTAAGTGCTGCTAATATTCGTGTCTTGATTCACATGGCAGCTTGGCTTCCTTCAGCAGTCCCTGTGGCCTTTGTGTAAGGGCAGCATATTAATAGGAAGTAAACATGAACTGAAACTACCATGTAAACAGGGCTTTGTACACTCTAGTACTGTGAAATGCACCCTGACCATGCAGCAAGTAATGTAACTGGGACTTAACTGGCACAGGTGAGGGGAGGAAAAGTTGCCACCCAGCCTATCTACAAGCTGTTTATAAGTCAAGGAGCCAGAAACAGACAGTAGATGTATATCATACTCGTAGCTTAACCTGCCTGTTGTGGGAATAAAACAGAGAAGAATTATGTAAGCCAGTGGTTCCCAACCTTTTCATTTGCATTAAGGGGAATTATGCACAGTGGAGCACTGAAGGACGTTTCTGCTTGATTTGCCATGCACAGGGTGGAAAAGGGGTGGTTGATCTGCAGTGGGAGAGGAACCTACTCATACGATCAAGCTGCCCATATATAACACACCATAGTACTTTGTGCCTTTTTTTAAAAAGGGGGATCTTTAAAACTGTAAATGCCAAACTCTATGCATCCATGAAGCCCTGTAAGAATTTGAGATAGCACAATTGACAAGGAAAATGAGAGAATAATAATAATAATAAATAATAACAACAGTGTTCTTATATACCGCCCTTCTGGACAGATTAGTGCCACAGAGTAGTGGTAAACAAAGTCAGTGTTATTATTATCCCCACAATACAGCTGGGAAGAGAGGTGTGGGTGTGGCTTATTCAAGGCCACCTGCAGAGTTCAGGGCAGTAGTAGGAGTTGAACCAGCAAAGTGCTGACTGGCAGCCCAGCCACTTAACCACTATGCTACACCATACAGATCTCGTTATATCAATGCTTCTTATAAAGCCGTTTCCTATAAACCAGCCAGTGTTGTGTAGTGGTTACAGTATCAGATTAAGATGTGGGAGAACCAGATGGAAATCCCCACTCTGCTATGGAAGGTTGCTGGATGACCTTGGGTCTGTCACATACTCGTAGCTTAACCTGCCTCCTGGGGTTGTTGTGGGAATAAAACAGAGAAGAATTACGTAAACCAGTGGTTCCCAACCTTTTCAGTATGGTGACCCACAAGTCCAGCTTTATTTTGTATGGTGTGACACATCCAGGCCTGGTCCAAGAGATTGAGAAGGAGCTGGGGTGGAAGGGTGCCAGGTTGAGATGTGAGAAGATGGCAGACGTTAGCAAAAGTTGGGTAGCAAGTGGCTCAGTGCAGTAAATCTCTCACAGCAGGTTGGGGGCAGTGGGACATTGCAAGGGGCTAGGGAAGAGGCTGGGATGCCAAAGGAGCAGCACCAAGATAGAAGCTATGCTCCCACACACCTCTTTCTCGCCTCCTCTCACTTTTCCATGTACTAAACAGCTCCCACCTACCTCCAGGTACTGGCCAGCCTCCCTGCTTTCTTGCAGCTACTACTGTAAAGTTACTAGTTGCCAGACAGCTTCCCCACACCCCTCATTATTTTCATAAAGGGAGTGGGTAGGAAGAGAGAACAGGAGACGGTGGCAAGGAGGAATAAAGAAAGAGAAGGAAGCAAAAAGGAGGAACGTCATTGGGATTGGCTCGCCTGTGACCCACTTTCAGTGGCTTCCCAACTCACTTTTGGGTCCTGACCTGCAGGTTGGGAAACACTGATGAAAGCCACCTTGGATTCTGACTGGGGCGGGGGGATGGGTAATAAATACAGTAAACAAGTAAGTAAATAAACACACTTGTTTTATACAACATGCTCAGCCCAGCCTGCACTACAACCATTCTCTTGCCCTTGTCGCTACCAGCTCTGCATTTTCCACCTCTGAGCAAAATGAAGCAGTGGATGCTCCTTCTCTCTTCATTCTCCACCTATGTCTACGGGGATTATTCCCTTAAAGAACTCTCAAATAAATCAGGCAGATGTTCAACTGGAAAGGGTTTTTTATTAAAGAGAAAATAAAGGCAAACATACAGAAAACCACACACAGCACACATACAAGGCTAACTAGGAAAAACAGGGAGGGAAGTGGGAAAAAGCAGTTTCAGGGAGGACAATAATTACCAGTCTCAAAGATAGGAGGGGTCCGCGAAGGCAGCAGCAAAAATGACCAGCATTTCACGGTGAGAACAAGAGTCTCAAGCAAACTTTAGAGTGGGTGTATGGATCCAGAACACACACACGAAAAGCACATGGCTAGGGAGCCCACTTATAGGGCAAAAGTAACCTGGGGAAAAAGGGGTGTCTTGCTTCCAAAAACAATAACCTTATGGTTTGTCCAGAGGAAGAACAGTAAGTTGTGAGGGGCTTGAAGTGATTATCTGGGATGGACTATAGGTGAAAATATTGCTTGATAATCGGGTAAGTACCCAATGGGGAAGTTACCAGTTTTGCTGAATAGCTTTGATTAGGATAGGTGGGTGAGGGCAAATATGGTAGGACATTGATGGGATTAGACAATGGTTTTCTTAGAAAGCCTTATTATCTCTGCATCTTTCCCGGCGGAGGAAGGGCTGTCAGTTAGTCAACCGTCTCTAACTCACATTCTAGTATTTTTCCAAGCTTCTGCATCCACTTTGGGCCAGGCATTGCCTTGAACTTATGAGGGGCAGTTATGATATTTCATCCATAAACTGCCCTCTTAGTGTGAGGAAGGGGTCTGGCTGCTAACAGAGGCAATCAGAGGTGATGGGGAAAGCAGTCTCAAGTGGCAACCCTTAGCTGTTCCTGATGTGTAGAGTAATATGTGATAATTATAAAATGACTACTCCATTCAGCCAGTCGGCCCATATATAAAGAGAACTATACTGTATTTACTGAAAAGACATCCTTGAAAGTAAAATGACCCTTTTAAAAAAGTTATATACACACACACACGTTATTGAACATAACTGATTTGAACACAAATGTAAGATGACCAATCCTCCCCTTTTTATGACATAGCCGTGAAAAAACCTAGTCTTACATTTGAGTAAATACTGTATAAAGGAGCACACTCTGGAGGTTTTCTTGGGAGACTGAGATTTACACTGATGAAATTACTATATTTCAGTATTCTTATTTTTGCTGAAGTGCAGCAAAATGCTAAAAGGCTGATAAAATAAAGTCTGTGGCATATCACACAAAATAAAGTCTCAGTCACCATCAAGGGTTCTGCAATAACACAGTGTATATTAAAAACATTAAATTAGGCTTCCCAGATTCTGCCCCAGAGGTAACATTTGAGGCCTGTCATTTCCATCTCTTCGTATAAATGACAGTGTAAGAATAACTTCAGTCACCACACAAAATAGCTTTAAGGGAGATTTATGAACAGTAAGAACTTTTCTCCCTGTATTACCATCATGGTGGCAGCAGAGAGGTTGGAATGACAGCTCATGCAAAGTGTTTTTCCACTGTGTAACAAGCCCTGTCACACACCTTTGTCGCTGTGGGACATGGTGTTTGTTTCAATGTAAATCTAATGCTACCAAAACAGAAAGTGAGAAAAAGCAACCCAGAAACCTAGTACTTCATGCTACAGGTATGTGTGTTTGTGCCTAAGAATGCTTGAACACCTGCCAGTTCGAGCTCATGATCTGTTCTCTGACTGCACATCAGGGGCAAATTTTTCAAACTGTGGTTTGAACCACCACAATTACTCTGCAGGTGCAAGGCTGTTTGCCTGTCCACCACTCATCTCAAACAGCTGTTGGACATTTTTACAACTTTGCAGTATCTGTGATAGTGGAATTCTGTTTCCTTGTGATGGTGGACCCTTGCCTTGAAAGGACTTTTGCATCTGTGCACTGGTGCGATGATTTGACACGTCATGGGTGCTCTACTCATATAATGATGTGAAGGGGGCAACTATGCCTCCCAGAAGGCTGTGTGAAAACATGCATATATGGAATAATGTTGATAACACAGATGTAAATGAACACCTAATGGTAACACTTTTTTTAAAGTGCAGTGTTTATTTATAGTCACTGAATGATAGATTTGCGTAGTTTATCTCCTTCCAAATGTCACCATGCACCAGCCACAGTCTGTAGGCAGCCATCTGCTGGTAATCCAGCTTCTCAGAATGGCCCATCTGGCACTTGACTAGAGCTCAGGCCTTTTCAACTGTGGCTCATGGTCTGTGAAATGGGCTCCCTGAGGAGGTAGGGGGAGCTCCCATCTTGAAGAACTTTAGGTCTGCTGCAAGGTGCCTGTGTGTTTGCCAGGACTTTTGAGGGGCTTTGAATGTCAGTTATCATTTAAGGGAGGTTGGGGGATTATTTTATTTTTATTTTAACTGTAAACATTTTAATCTATTATTGTAAGCCGCCGTGAACAAGGAAAGGCAGGATACAAAAAATACGTCATGATAGTTTGTTTTACGGTGAATTCGTTCAAAACTAACTATACTCTCTTACATCGTGCCACTAGCCTATCATACTGCACCATTTTTTACTTTCCCATCATTAGTGACACCATTCAAATAGTTGCTATTTTCAGCTTTTTTATTAAGATGATCTCAAAAGACACAAAATTGCTTTTTTTTGCAAAAAAAAAGTTGTAATCACACATACCTCAAATGTATTGTTATGAAAACTTTCTGAAAGATAAAGCAGGTTCACTATATATGTATGTTTAACAAGTTAAAGCATCTTATTCATAAGTTCAAGGCAGCTTCACTCATCTGAACAGGGTCTCGTGCAGGTGCCACCCTGTACATGGGTGAAATCAACAGCTGCCCATGCATGGGCATTCTCTGTGGTGGCCCCTGTTCTATGGAACGGCCTTCCTGAGGAGGTCAGGAGATCCCCCACCCTCCTGGCTTTCCGCAAACGATGCAAAACTGAATTATTTAAATAGGATAGGAGGGCTGTATTATAGGGAGGTGGTCTCAAAGGGATGCTTCACTAATGAGTTAGGCACCACAGACTTCACTGTGTTGCCTTATGCACTACCTGTTGCTTTAAGTATGTACTCCTATCTAGTACCTGTTACTCTAAGTATGACCGTACTGGGGTGTTCTTTGTTGTCTAATGTCAGTCCTGGAATTGCTTATGCTCTGTTTCAGCATTTCTTCAACTCTGTACTGGATTTTTGCGAATGTGGAGCTTCTGGATTATCATCTTTCCACCTGTCCAGACATACAACAAAAAGAAAAAAGAAGAATACAATAAGAATTTTCTCATAAGAGACTTATGGACATTGTTGTACAATTGTCTTTCCCGGAGTTATCTCCCTTGAGCGTCAATGATACATGCAGGACTAGAATGTTATCTGTCACTTTATGATGTATAACTATTATGTACTGTAATACTGTTTATATGAATTGTGATAAGAGTTTTTATGAATTATCACTTGAGCACTTTAAATGTTATTAAGTACATGCACAGCATAGAGTGTACATTTTTCTCCTGTGGGATTTTTTCTCTCTTATGCTGCATTAGTTGTCTGCTCCTGATCCTGGCTGGGTGAAGGTAGGGGGCAGGCATTGCCACCTGCTCCACTCCTGTTCCCGGCTGGGTGAAGGCGGGGGTAGGTGGGCATTGTCACCTGCCCCATTCTTCATCCCACCTGGGTGAAGGGTTGAAGGGGAGTGGACATTGCCACCTGCTCTGCTCCTGATCCTGGCTGGGGGAAGGCAGGGGGAAGGCATTGCCACCTGCTCCGCTCCTGATCCCACCTACGTGAAGGGGGGGCTGGCATTGCCACCTGCTCTACTCCTGATCTTGACTGGGTGAAGGCGGGGGTGGGTGGGCATTGTCACCTGTTCCATTCCTGATCCCACCTGGGTGAAGGGGGGCTGCCATTGCCACCTGCTCTGCGTCTGATACCAGCTGAGTGAAGGCAGGGGGCGGGCATTGTCAACTGGTCTCCTCCTTATCCGGTATCCAAACAAGGAGAGTATACAGTAAGTAACAACAAAAGCAAGAAGTCTCACGTGTACTGACTAATAAACCTTTTAACAAAAATTATGTGTCACTTTCTTATATAATGCTACTACATATAACCTATATTATGCACTTTCACTTTTTAAGAATGTGCAATAATATGTAAGTTCACTACAGCACCTTAGCAAAAGCACTTTATGTTTACTTGGATAGAAGGTTACTTATTTTATAGTACATGTATAAATTGTAATTCCAGCAGTGATAGGAAGTCCTCCTGTTTTCTTTAGTGTACTATTAGGTATCAGTGTGTATGTTATTTAGGTTATACATAGTAGCATTAAAAAAGAAACTGACATAATTTTTGTTAAAAGGTTTATTAGTCAGTACACGCGAGACTTCTTGCTTTTGCTGCTCCTAATCCATATCATACTGAAGTCTATCATAATATTTCATCTAAAAATGTTCAAACCAGAATGTCAGTTCAGGCACAAAATAAAACAGCAAAAGAACACAACCTGAAAAAAATTAGAAAATGTTTAATTGGGGTGATCATTCAAACTAGTAATCCAAAATAGTCTGAAGTCATAGCTACAGCTTAACACTGAATCAGGTCATTAGTCCTCCTTACTCAGCATTATTTCTGCTGACTAGCTGTGACTCTCCCAGGTCTCAGATTGAGAAACGCCTTTTCCAGTACCTGCTATTGATTAACAGTAGAGATTAGGGATTAAACAGGGAGCCTTGTACATGTACTCTGCCACTGAGCCATGACTCATCCCTTGTTCTTTCCACCATTCTCTCTATATAATTAGTTTTTTCCAGTAATAAACAACTTTCCTTATTAATAAAATTATATTGTTTTACCTTTGGGAAAAAATATAAAAGAAAAAAACTTAGCAATAATGAACTTTTCTCTGTTGCACCTTACAAGTAAGGTTAGAGGTACCTAAATGCCTCAGAGAAAAATGTCCAGTTCTTTAGAGAAAGGCTTACTGTGGGAAAATGGGCAGCTGAAGCTTTTCATGGCATGAAGGGTAAATAATATGACCTGGATAATAATATCCATTTCCCTGATTTGGATAGTCCAGGCAAGCCTGATCGCATTAGATCTCAGAAGCTGAGCTCAGCATAGGTGATGACTAGTAATTGGATGGAGACTTCCATAGAACACCAGGGTTGCAGAGGCAGGCAACAGCAAACCACCTCTGTCAGTCTCTTTCCTTGAAAACCCCAGTAGGGGTTGCCATAAGTCCAGCTATGATTTCACGCCACTTTCTACCACCAACAATGTCCACTAAGTCTCTGTTAAAGGAACAGGCAGTTGGCAAGCCTATTCACAAGTTATTTCCTTTAACAACTTACACATTCCTAAAAGTTTCAGGCAAGAAGCCTAACAGAATTAAGGAATGCCTTGTCATCAGATTTGGTATTGTGGCCCACTACACTGTATCAGCTTTTTAAAAACACTGTTAAACAGGTTAGAAGACTATCCTTGCCAAACTGTTGGAAACTTTTTTTCTGATGTTCAGTGTAAACCTGTTCTGCTGCAACTTGAACCTCTCATGTCTTGTAATATGCTAATAGCTAATTTTCATTCCTTTTGAAACTATACTGGCCAAACCTCCTCTGATCATTTATGATAAGATGGGAAAGAAATCTAGGTGAGGAAGAACTGTTTAGGACAGTTTTTAATCAATAGTTCTAGGTAGATAAATAAGTGACTGTCAAAACAGATTAGATACCAAGAAAGGTAAGAATTAGCTCACTCTCTCACTGTTTCTCAACAGAAACATTTCAAAAGCAGAATCCAACGGGAAGCTGCTGAATTAGAATTCATATGTAAATTTAACTCAATCAGACTTGGATTGAATAGAGCTTATGGATGGTTATTATCTGCAACTGATTTGTATCTACTCCCCCCTCCCTTCACCACCTATATATCTCTGGCCAGTTTCTTCATACCCTCCATGCATCTGACAAAGAGAATTGTGGTTCTCAAAAGCTTATGTTACAATAAAGTTGGTTAGTCTTAAAGGTGCTACTGGACTCTTTACTACTTGGAGAAAATGGCTGCTTTGGAGGGTAGTCTGTATGGCATTATACTCCATTGAGGTCCCTCCCCTCCCAAACTCCAAACCTCCCCAGGTGCCGCCCCACCCCCAAATTTCCAGAAATTTTCCACCCTGGAGCTGGCAACCCTAAGGTAAATGCACTCTTATTAGAAAAAAATTTGACACCTGCACAAGTCTGTTACAGTACCCCCTATTTTCAGAACATGTAAAGTGGTTGTAGTCACCTTTTCTAGTAATTGGGCAACTTACAGTACAGTTCTAAGAGTTAAACTCTTCTAAATTGATTTAAGTCAAGGGGCTTAGAGGGATGTAACTCTGTTTAGGACTGCATTATTAAGACCACACATGTGTCATTACAGTCCTTTAGATCCTGGGGAGGTTCTGTGACAATTTCAAATAGTACAGGATACTTGGCGAACTCTGATCAGATCTTCCCACCTTTAAAAAAAATGTCACATGGGACCCTGCTCCAGATCAGGGGCATGCCACCAGAGGAAAAAGCCTGTAACCCTTCAACTCTTGCAGTTTTGCCAATCAAAACTGATTCCCCTGCCCCCACTGTTATTACCCCTGGATTTTTTAAAAAGACAGCCAAAGAAGAGGGCTTGTGATGGGGCAGGGATTCAGGCCCTTCTTCCTCTGTGTCATGGCTGTGATCCAATTCAGGAGCTTGCTTGAATGTTATTTACCTTTTAACACGTTGGGAAGATCCCCCAAATCTTTTCTAGTTAAGCCTTAAATCATTGAAGATTGCCAACTTTTTTGTTCTTGGCAAAGCTCCTATGATTATGTTAGCTGAAAAGTGCAACCAATCAATCAGAATCAAACTTAGCAGTTGCCAGAATTCTGTCTGAGGCTGGTCATCAGGATATTTTTTTCTATCAAAGTAGGAGGATTCCCCCCCCCCAAAAGTAAGTGCACCTGTTTGAATGGTAAACACACAGAAAAACTAAGGAGCTCAGTTGTTCAACTTGCTGGTTCATATGCTGCTGCAAAATATGACTGTACACTGCAGAGTGCCTGAATGTACTTCCTAGCTTGTCCCTCCCACTTCTCCAGCACAATCTGTTATGCCAGATAGGCAGGGTAGGGGGTAACAAAGCAACAGCGCAGCTGTGGGCAACGTACTTCCATGCACCGATCCTTCAACCAGTACGTCTTCAAAAATCAATACACCAAACTGCAATCCTAACCAGATCTACTCAGAATCCTACTCAGGTCTATTCACTGGGGCTTGTTCCCAGGAAATGGGTGTTAGGATTGCACCATAAGAACCAGGGGTCAGGCCTGCCCAGAAGCCAAGGGCTTTTAATGTCAAAAGTTGATCACTGTGTAGCTTAAGAGTTTGGGTGTATTTTAATTTTTTAAAAAACAGAGATGGGATCTAATCATGATTTCTAAAACTGGGCATGGATTACCAGCTGGAGAGAGTGGACTGTCCCTTTAACAGAAGTTTAATGTGTGGCATAGAGGTAAATAACATGAGCTGACTCTTGCAAATCAAACTGATATTAAAGGGATAGCTAGAGGGACTACTTCAATTGTTGGCAATGCTAGGTTCAGATAAAGCTAGAAGGCTGGTCACACCATAAAGATCATGGGCTGTGGACTTAGGAGTGACACAATTCATAATTAATACATGGATTTCATTCCCATCAGATCCAGAGGAGTTAGCCGTGTTAGTCTGTAGTAGCAAAATCAAAAAGAGTCTGTATTTGACCAGTTCGGATCATGCATCTGACGAAGAGAACTTGATTCCCATCAGAGTTAGCAATGGACACTTGTTTAGATAATGTTCAAGGGGCACTAGACAAATCTATGGATAAGTCCATCAACGTATATTGCCCACAATTAAATGAACCTCCGTTTGCAGGCAGGGGACAGCTATAAGGGCTGATTCCGCACATGTTGGATAATGCACTTTCAATACACTTTATCAATCATTTGAGGTGGAATTTTTGTTCCGCACACGAAAAAATCCATTCCAAATGATTTATAAAGAGGATTGGAATTGCATTATCCAACGTGTGCAGAATCACTCAAGGTTGCCGACTAGACAGGAAAAAAGGCCGCTGTGGGCAGCTGAAGGTTTTCATGGCGTTAAGTTGAATTACATCGGATTGCCTGCTGATCAAATGCACAGCTAGAAGGGACCCCTTTAAAAGGGAGCAACCCTAAGGGGAAGCTGTTGCCGTCGTGCCCTGCTGGAGACATTTTATGCTATTAACAAGCAAAACCGGAATAGAAACTTTCCCCCTCCCACTGCCAGGAAAAGTTTCATCTGATATAATAATTTAAGGCAGCTGCCAAAGGCACAGAAAGAGGCTCCCACGGTCTTATTAAACAAAGGCGTGGGTGGGGGGAGAACTGTTCAGATAACAAACATACATAAACTGGCCATAAAAACAAATATATAAACGTCCCCCGTGTTAGAAACTGCCGCTCAAGAAAACATCGTGGGACAGATGTCGCGCAGCTTCTCTGGCTAAAAGTTTTCTAGCGCATCCCTGTTTGTTCAAAAGTAACTCCTAATGACTTCGGCGGGGGCTTGTTGACTACCGGCTAAACGAAGCTCAGCATCGTGGAGAAGCAACCGCCGCGGCAGCGTCCTGAGGCCTCCTCAGGGGCAAATGGACTACACATCCCACAATGCTTGGCGAAGAGTCCCGCCGGCGCAGGATTCCTATTGGCGGAGAGCGACCCTCCTCTCCGATCGCGTTCCTCTGCCCGGGGCCGTTGCCGTGTTGCTGTTCCGAGAAGGTGTCAGCAGAGCTCGGCGTGTTACGAGGACCCATGGCAGTGGCCGCCGCAGCGCAGCGGGCTCGCCGGGGTTTACTCCTGCGAGCCGTCTTCAGAGGGCAGCTCGGCTGCAGAGGCTGCCGCTCTGGGGTGCCCGTGAGGCAGCAGCAAGCGCTCCAAGCTCCCACCGCCGCGGCTCAGGTGAGGAAAGGGGGCGGGGAGGGAGGGCCCCGTGGGGCTCTTGGCGGTTGGAGCTTTGTGGGCTGACTTGGAAGGAAAGAGGGCCGATGGCGCAATTGCGGCTCTGCTGAATATGCCGTAACTACGAAAGTAAGCAGCTGGAACAGCGTGGACGGTGTCTGCCAGGGAGGGTATGGGGGCTCAAACGCAGCGGGAACTCGCATCTGGCCATCTGAATGTGATGCCCTCCTAATCCGAGGCGTGGGGTGACTTCAACAAAGGCATCACGCTCTGCAGGTGCTCAGAGACACTTTCTTCTGCATACATTTGGCTGTTACAATGGATTCTGAAATTGAGCCATAGGCTGTTTCCACACAGGTTGGATAATCCACTTTCAATACTCCTTAGTGAACATTTGGAACTGCTTTTCCATGTGTGGAACAAAAAATCTGCTTCCAAAGGATTGCTAAAGTTCATTGAAAGTGCATTATTCAACGTGTGTGGAAATGGCCATTGTTATATTAGTACCACGTTAAGTTGGAGTCTAAATAAATTAGAAGGAGGAGGATTACTGAGGGCATGTGACTACATGTTGTTTATTCTTACCCTGGCAGTGGGTAGTCTCCTGATCTTATGTAAAATGGCAGGGCATACTTTCTCAGTGGCATAGAGGTGCCAGTGTGCCTGACCTGAAATGCAGAAATTGGGGCATGGGGCTAAATGTTAGTTTATATTATCTAAAGTAATACTCTTTTTAAAGTCAAGGTGACATTGTTTGCAATACTTCCAATAAGATTCACAAATTGAGGTAATATTACTTACGTTATGTAACATTATGTATGCAGGTGTTTTGTGGTATGAGATTTTTTTTTATAAAGTAGCTGCTGGTCATAATGCATTCACATATATTTTGACAAGTGTGGGTCTGTTTTTCTGGAGAGATGATGGACGTGAGAACCACAGTTGGTCAATTGCATAGTATGTTCGAGTGCCATAGTAATAAGTTCTGTTGACTGTAATAAAAGGGTTTAGATAATATTGTGGAAGGCCAATTGTTTTCTGCTTTTGTCTGCAGGTAGATCCAAGATCATACTTCAAAGGGTGGGCTGGGGATAGAGAAACAACTCACTGGTGAAGAAATTTTGACATGATTGTTATTGCACAACTTCTTAATCTTTTCTGCTAAAACGTTTATTCTTGTTATACAGAATGAGCAAGATCTAAGATGTGGAGTCTGTTGTGAAATATCTTCTTGCAGCAAGTTGGAAGGTTGTGAAGTTCACCTGCTAGAAAAAGCCATTTTTGTCATTCCAAGAATCTGGCTATCTCTATTCTGGTTGACAAGTTGGTAACATGTGGTTTGGATCCTATTACTGTTAGGGGAATTTGTAACTAGTTGACAGATCATATCCAAAGAGTGCTTGTAAATGGTTGCTCATCTTCTTAGAAAGGAGTTGACAAGTGGAGTGCCTCAGGGATCTGACCTGGACTCTATGTTGATCAACATCTTTATAAATGACTAGGGTGAAGAAAGAGGGGGATGCTCATTAAATTTGCAGATGATACTAAATTGAGAGGGGTAGCAAACAGAAGAGAAGTCAGGAGCAAGATTCAAGGTGATCTTGACAGGCTGGAAAACTGGACTAAAACTAACAAAATTAATTTCAACAGAGATAAATGTCTAGTCCTGTATTTAGATAGGAAAAATCAAAGGCAAATGTATAGGATGGAGGAGACTTGTCTTGGCAGCAGCACATGTGAAAAGGATCTAGGGGTCTTAATAGATCATACGTTGAACATTAGTCAGCAATGTGATGCTGTAGCTAAAAAAGCAAATGCAATTTTAGGCTGTGTCAACAAAAGTATAGAGTTCAGATCACTTGAAGTTATGGTATCGCTTTACTCTGCTCTGGTTAGACCTCACTTGGAGTACTGCATTCAGTTTTGGGCACCACAGTTTAAGAAGGATATTGGCATGCTGAAATGTGTCCAAAGGAGAGCATCAAAGATGGTGACGGGGTCTGGAGCCCATGTCTTATGAGAAAAGGCTGAAGAAGCTGGGTATGTTTAGCCTGGAGAGAAGGCAACTGAGAGGTGATACGGTAGCTCTTTTTAAGTATTTGCAGGGGTGTTGCATAGAGGATGAAGCAGAGTTGTTTTCTGTTGCCCTAGTCGTTTGGACCAGAAACAACGGGTTAAAATTAAAGCAAAAGGGTTTTTGGCTTAACATTAGGAAGAACTTCTTGACAGAGTGGTCCCTCTGTGGAACAGGCTTCCTTGGGAAGGGGTGGGCTCTTCTTCCTTGGAAGTATTTAAGAAGAGACTATATGGTCGCCTGACATCTATGATGATTCTCTGACTTAATATGATTGTACACAGATCAAGAACGGGAGTGCATGAAGGGATGAGTCAGAGCTGGACTCTTGTGGCCCTTTCTTATTGCCCAGGGTAATACCGATTGCCACTTTGGGATTAGGAAGGAATTTTCTTCCAGGCCAGATAGGCCAGGGATCCTGGAAGTTTTTTGCCTTCCTCTGGGCATAGAGCAGGGGTCACTGAAGGAGGTGGGTGGGGGAAGAGCTGTGAATTTCCTGAGTTGTGTAGGGGGATGGGCTAGATTTGTTTCTGTGTTTTCCCCTGAGGCTCTAAGATGCGGATTCAGATAACTTGAGCAGAAGGCATGAGATGTGTATTAATAGCTCCAGCAAGCAGCTAAGATGTGAATGAGCATGAGGATATTTTCATGTGTCGGTGTTATAGTCTAGCATGACCAGGCAATTAAGTCCAAAGGCGAGTCTTTGTAAATAGGCAGGGCTACAGTGTTTGGGGGCGGGCTAAAGGGCTCCAAACCTGGGATTGCAGGAAGCAGAATTTACAACACAGTGGTGTCACCAGAAGCACACTTCTTTGCCATTCAAACCTGGGAAGAAAAGAAAAATGTTGCGCCTGGGAAAACTGCTGTAGTGGGAACCAAACCTCTCTTTCCTGGATAGCTTTTCTCTAATGGATTGAGAGAAACAAAAAGAACTAGCCAATAGTAAAAGCACCAATTCAATTTTAACAAATAGAAAATATTACTTTTGTCAGGAAAGGAATGGTGATTTCCGCATTATATGGTGGGTATATGGGGTCCAGAACTTGTTGAAAATGTTTGCTCTGTGGCTTTACGTACCGTCAAGTCACAATCCACTTATGACGAGTCCAGGAAGAGGCTATCAAGGCAAGTGAGAAGAAGAGGTGGTTTGCCAGTGTCTTCCTCTGCCCATCCAAGTACTAACCCTGCTTAGTTTCCACTATCTGATGAGATTGGGCTATACCATGCTGCCTTCTCTCCCAAATGATTGCTAATACTGTATTAAAAATTCTATATGCTGATCTTCCTTTTCCTCATAATCTTTCTGTTAAATTATGTAATTACAGTTCAAAAGCAAAATCAAGAGGCTGCTACACTGGTATGTTCAAGTCTTTCTCTACAGAGAAAGGTTGACTAAAATATGGGATTTGGCCAGTATTTGGCCAGCATTTCAAAGATCTAAAATTTGAGGAACTTAAATAAAAGCTGCTCCCATATGTTCCAGTACATAGAGAATGAATTAAACAATTTGTTGCAGTTGCAATAGAATAATAATTATAAAATATTACTTAATGTAACTCTTGTAGTAATTTGAGTATGTTGGTTGTTAATAAAGGCTTATATTTTGTTTTTGGTTTTTTAAGTTTAACCTCTTGGATTAAACTGGAGAAAAGAACTGATATTTTTCTGTTTCTGTAGGTATTTCTGTAAAAATAGGATTTGACATTCAGAATAACCTGAGTTGCCGCATGATTTGCTGTCATGCGGTGTATGTTCAACATTTTTTAGAAAGGTGAATTGGGTTCTTCAACTAGATTTGCAATGAATGGTTTTGCAAGCTGCCGCATTATTAGTAAATTGAGTTAATTGCAAAGCTTCTATATTTGTGTAGTCACTTCATTTCTAATTATTTTGGCACAACCTAACACTAATCGTACTATATAAAAGGCTAAGCACAGGGTGGGTAAAAATCAATGATTTTTTTTAAAAAAATCAAAAAAATCGGATTTTTTAAATTTAAATCAGATTTTTTTTTATTTAAATCGGATTTTTTTATTTAAATCAGATTTTTTTTATTTAAATCGGATTTTTTATTTAAGTGTGAGGAGGGAGGGGCAAGCAGTACAAAATGAACGTGAAACTTTTTGAGCACAATACTGCACAAGTCTTTGGATCTTTTGTGTGTATGACCTGAGGTTTATCACATTCTTTCCTTGGAGGAAAAAACCTATAATGGCAGCAGGCCGTAAAAGAGACCCAGTTTGGGAATACTTTAATGAAGTTCCTTTACCTATCGGTAAGGCAGGCATCTACTTGCATATTAAAGTTATACCAGCAAGGATTAGTCTTTATGTAGAAAACTATGATTTAAATCAAGCCTTAATGACTAGTGATTTAAATTGTGATTTAAATCGTGATTTAAATCAGTTTGATTTAAATCAAATCCACCCTGGCTAAGCATATTCAAGACAACTCACTTCCTACCCTGGTGTACCTCCAGAGGGTGCTGCTGTGGAGGGAAACCCAGATGAGGCAGCCAGACCGCCACAGAACGCGCCACAGCAGGAAGCCTAGGCCGAAATCAGGAGCAAAGCAGGTGGCAATGCCCGCCCACCCTTTACCCAGCTGGGATCAGGTGTGGAGCAGGGGGCAATACCCCCCTTCCAACTTCACCCAGCTGGGATCTGGAGTGGAGCAGGTTGAAATGCCCATCCCCTCTTCACCCGGCGGAAATCAGGAGCGGACCAGGTGGCAGTGCCTGCACCCTGCCATCACCCAGGTGGGATCAGGAGTGGAGTAGGTGGCAATGCCCGTCCCTATCTTCACCCAGCTAGGATGATGCAGAGCAGGTGACTATGTTCACCTCCCGTCTTCTTCCAGCTGGTATTAGAAGCAGAGCAGGTGGCAATGCCCACCCCATCCACCTGGCTGGGATCAGCCGTGGAGCAGGAGGAAATGCCCACCCCCCCTTCACCCAGGCAGAAGCAGGAGCGGAGCAGGAGGCAATGCCCAGAGCAGGAGGTAATGCCCGCCGTCAACTTCACCTGGCAGGGATCAGGAATGGAGCAGGTGGCAATGCCCGGCCCCCTTCATCCGGCTGTGGTCAGGTGAGGAGAAGGTGGCAATGCCCACCCACTTCACCTGGCCAGGAACAGAGCATGAGGTAATGCCCCCCCGTTCAACCTGCCGGCAGAGCAGATGGCAATGTCTCTCCCCCCCCCCCCACGTCACCTAACCAGAATCAGGCACAGAGTAAGAGGCAATGCCTGTCCCTTCTTCACCCAGCTGGGATCAGGAGCAGAGAAGACGGCAATAACCACCCCCACTGCACCCGGCTGGGATCAGGCACAGAGCAGGCAGCAAGGCCCAGCCCATCACCCGGTCGGGATCAGGTGCAGAGCAGGTGGTAATGCCCACCCCCTTCACTCAGACAGGATCAGATGCTGAGGAGGTGGTCATGCCCTCCCCTGCCCTCATCTGGCCAGGATCAGTGATGTAGGAGGAGGGAATGCGCACCTGGCCACCCTCCCCTTTCTAGAGCCCATTGTATTTTTCCCCACAATGAGCTTTGTTGCTAGTCACTACATAATGCTTTATCAGTGTGGGGTCCCTTGTGACAACTAGAAATGCTGTCAAAAAGCCAGGCTTCTATGCTAAACTCTAACCATAGTCTTCTATGTAATCTGGTAGACTCTGCTAGAACTATTTTGCCATTGATTCCCTATATGGTTAGGAGTTCCAGATTGATAGCCATGTTGGTTTGCAGTAAAACAGCAGGATTTGAGTCCAGTAGCACCTTAGAGACCAAAAAGATTTCCAGTGGCAAAAGCTTTCTCAAGTTTATACACTGAAAATCTTCTTGGTCTCTAAGGTGCTACTGGACTCGAATCCTCCTGAATGGTTAAGAAATAGTGAAAATGACTTGTGATGAAAGTTTGGGGTTGCAGTGAAACTGATTTGACTTTCCCATGTGAATTAACCAAAACAATAAACATCTAACAAGAATGTATAAATCATATAATCTAACCAACTGCAAAAAGGCTAGATATGCTTGTATCTAAAGCATTTCAGCAGCTGTCTTGCTAGTCTTGCCTTTAGAATCACTGAAGCAGCTAGTCACATATATGCTGCCCTGAGCTCTGTAGAGATCTGTTAAAATGCAAAAGCCAAGTCTACCTCCCTGCAATACAAGTCCATGGTACTTGAACTGCGTGTCCTGTTGACTTAATTTTACTCCTCTTTGTTTTACCAAGGCACCCTGAGGTTCTGTCAAGGTGCTGTATGCATTGATTTTTTAAATCAATGGATGCCTGCAAAATAATTATGATGTTCCATGGACAGTGAAATCATAAATGTATTTTCTTTCAGTTTTCATGCTAATAACTGAATTAGGTAAGCTGACAAGATGTCAAAGTGAAGAACCCGCAGAACTTGGAACTGAAATACTATATCCATGAGAAGTGTCAAAACCTTGAGATAAAACCCTTTTCAAGGGGATGGTTCACTTTTTTTAATCCTGCCCAAGTTTTTTGAAGCTAGATCTTCAGGGTTACTTTGTGAGGGCTTGCCTTTTATAGGTGTGGCTATCAAGTATCTTGAAGAGCTGAAAGGGATAAGCAATGGGAGAGAGCATCAGGAAAGAAAATCTTGCAATGTATTCGTACTCTTCAGCAATAGAATTCCTTAGGTAGCCTTAAAGCAGGTATTTCTTCAGGCATGGGTGTTATATCTTGAGCTGATGGCTGCTTGCCAGGCTGTTATGCTAAAGGAACTTATGAGATGGAAGCAGACAGTTAATTGAAACACCAGTTTGTTAGACTCTATCTAGCCATTGTCCTAAGGCTTTATTTCTTTAAAGCAAGGCAGCCGCTGGCAGTTTAATAACTTGTGATTATGTCAAATATCCTAAAATATCCATTAATCACTGCCAAGGCTGCATCTGGAACAAACATAGCAGCCGTTGTTCTGGGGAAGAGCTGTGGCTCAGTGGCAGAGCATCTGCTTGGTGAGCTGAAGGTGCCAGGTTTAATCCCCGCATCGCCAGCTAAAAGAATCATGTAGTAGGTAATGTGAAAGACCTCCACTTGAGACTCTGGATAGTAGGCAGTACCCACCTTGATAGACCATCTGGCTCAGTATAAGGCAGCTTCATGTGTGTGTCTTCATTGTCTGGCCAAGCACTGTTTAGGAAGGGGCATAGAGAACTTCAGGAGTGTTCTGAAAAGAGGTGCACAGTATTCATCCTTTTCCGCTTTCAGAATTTGTTAAGCAGGTGAATACTGCTTTTTTTTTCCTGCCTCTGCATTTCAGCTGCCCATATCTTGGTCTTCTTTTTCCTCCTAGGTGATCAAAACAAGTCTGGGATATAACAGAGGGATGCGTGGGAGGGATAACATTAATCTGAATAGAAAGATACGCAGACTTGAACTTGATGGAGTTTAAATCAAGGCCAACCAGGTGCTCTGAAATGTCGTTTTTTGTTCCAGAAGCTAAGCAATTTGATTTTTCCCTTTCCCTGTGCCATATTCTATTTCCTTAAACATTATCATGGCATAATTAAAATTGTTTAATTAAGATACTTTTGTAATCTGCCTGCCCTACCCCCATGATTATTGAGAGGGGTGTATTGTCTGTGAACATCAAAATCCTACCTCTTGGGTGTGTGTTTTTTAAATTTTATACTGTTTGCTTATTTTACTCAATTATTGGGTATTGTTATTTTAATATTATTGAAATTTTAATGTGACCGGCTCTAAGCCCATTTGTGGGTTTTTTAAAAAAAAAAATCTAATAAATTTAATCAACAAAAGGACTCATTGGTCCCTCTTCCCTTACTTTTCTCTCTCCTGTGTAATCTATAATATGGTCACAGCATCTCATGGAAACATGTAGAGCAGCTCAGTACTCGGATGGGTGAATTGTCCCAAAACTGTCACAACAGTCTTGAGATTTTCTGTAACTTCGAAAGAAGTGCTTGAAGGATGTGGATTTGACACCTGTCATTTAAGATTTCAAGAATAATGGTAGATGTCCCAAAGAAAAATGATATTTTATTTGTTGAATGCCAAGGAGACTGAAGTGATCATGCTCACTAAAGAGGTGTGCAAGAGTCAGAAAAGGTTATAAAAGCAGTGTATTTCTCCTGAGTTCCGTCCTCGGAATAGGATTAAGTTTCAGCTGATAAACTGTTTGCAGGACTTGTGACAATAACTCTATGGGTTCTAATTCTTATTGCTTTCTCCTAAAATTTCCAGCTAGGATGTTATTAAAATCCAGCTGTAAATTCTGTGTAATGGGAGCTACTGTGTAATTATATATTGTAACTACTTCTTTCACATGACACAGATTACTGAACAGGTATCAATGGTTAATTTGAAAGTTCTTGCTTCATCTCTTGAGCAATACATCTCTTTTTTTAAAAGGATGAATGGTTTTCCGAAGTGCTGTCCCAATTTAGATTCATTCTCTTGGGATTTCAGTCTAACAGCGATGTGATGAATTTTATGAAACTTTCAGAAAAAGAACCACAAGATAGAATGCTCACTCTCATTTTTCCCAGGAACAATGAATATTGGATTTTTTTTAAAGCTCGGTAGGTGCAGGATTCTATAACCTTGATATTTCAGAAGCACAGGAAACATAAAAGAGGAACAGAAACATGTTCAAAACAAGCCCTTGGTGTGCTGACCCTGGGAAGAGGGAGTGTTAAACATATGTGCATTCTGGCAAAGGGCTAATTAGGAAGGTTGTTTTCTGTCTTATAACACAGAAGTGTGATCCTTGCTACCTAAAAAACTTTGTGGACCAGGTAGCCACTCACGATGGGAACTCCCCCTTCCCCTAAAATGAAAACCTGCCTTGGACTGCTCTTTGAAACTCCTATAGAACAGGTTTTGTCCAAAGAGCAGTTCAAGGGGAGGGTACTAAGACTGAGTTGTTAAATCTACTGTAATGGAATATTACAATCATCCATATGAAAAAAATAGCTGTTTGGTATTAGACAGTTTGTGTTTCATTTCAGAGGGATCTTATAAAGGAGCCATGTCAGGATGACACAGCTCAGTTTAAGTTTAAGTGAAAACATGCTTTCAAGTGCAAGCACAGATTAAAAATTTACAGAGAATCTTCTGAACAAATAGGCCGTTGCGGCTTAAAGTTAATACACTTTCACAGTTAGGAAAAGAGATGGCATTCTCATGTCACATCCACAGATTGCACACTGATGTGGTCTCATTCCTGCCACCTTATAATGTGATGGCTTTTCTTCTTGGAAAAAGCACATATGACAGCAGGAAGAAGCCTGTTATGCATTTTAGAACTGTGTAGCTAAATATTTTTTTCTGACAAGCATGAAGTAAGGACTGCAAGAGTATTCTCCAGTCCAGAGCAAGTGATGATAATCTTTCTTCCATCCTTGATGGGATCATCTCATTGAAAGAATTCTGCTGCATAAAGCAATAAAACCGGACAGATTTGTCCCTCATAATATCCTTTTGTTTGGAGAATAGTGCTTATGAATTTAAAGCCACCTCTCAATAAGTTATTCTGAGAAGAACACTAAATTAAAATACCTTTGCTGTATAGGGATACAGTACGCAGCAACACCAAAGTAACCTGTAGCAAGCAGCAATGAAGCTAAGCCTGTCTCCTGCTCTTCAGAGTCAACTGGAAATAATCAGTTTCTGACTGAACAGGTGAGAGATCTTCCTTCATTACAATGGTTTGGCTCCTGTAAGCTGTCAGCAGAAGATGCTGTAGCATCGTGGTTGGAATGTGAATCAGCACTTTGCTGGTTCAGCTCCCACTACTGCCATGAGTTCTGCAGGTGGCCTTGGGTAAGCCACTCTTCTCAGCCCTGGGTCACCAGTTATATGGTGGGGATAATAACAACAGTGACTTTGTTCACCACTCTGAGTGGGGCACTAATCCGTCTGTAAGAGTGGTATATAAGTGTTGTTGTTATTCACAAACCATTCTCTCATTCTCCTCCCCCATCAGTTTTTTCCAACCCTGGGAAGCTTTATTCCCAGACTCTAATAGTACATGAGTTGAGGCTGCAGTGGGAAGAGGGAAAAGGATAAAGTCATCCTCCTGTCTCTTCCATCACTGAAAGAAAGAGGAGAGGGCACTTTAGCCCGCTCCTCAGTGCATGCTCCCAACCTGTATGATTACATGAATGCCATAACTCCTGTATTAACATTATAGTCCTTCTTTCTCATGGAGACTTAAGGCTAATTGCACAGTGTAATTCAATACAATCAACAGCAGGGACATTCAGTAAACAGTACAATAAGATAGATAGCAGAAATGTGAAAACAAGCAGAAATCTGATATAGAGCTGAAACAAATGTAAGCAGTTTGACATGACATATTGAACAAAGTAAAAATGATTGAGTAGAAACATACAGTGACAGGCAGTGCACTGTAGTATAGTCTAAAGTCTGTATCCCTTTATCAGAGCATCTTTTTAACCATTTCCTTACAGTACAGCCCTATTACCTGTGTAAAAAAGCCTCCCTGAATAACTGTTTGGCACAGTTTGCAGAAAGCTAGGAGGTGGAAGCTTTCCTTATGTCATCAGGGAGGCTATTCCACAAGATGCAGGCCACTGCAGAGAATGTGCATGTATGGGCAGCTGTTGATTTTATCCATTTGCAGAGTGGCATCCACAGAATGCCCTGTTCTGATGAGTGAAGCTGCTGTGGCAGAATATAGGGAGAGAGGCTGTCCCATACATGTGGGGGATCAAGGCCGTGAAGGGCTTTGCATGTGACAGCCAAAACTCTGAATTGAGCCATGTAACTGATGGGTAGCCAATAGAGTGATTGTAGAATGGGAGTAATAAGCATGCTTTGCCTAGCTCCTGTAAATAATTGAGCTGCAGCATTCTGCACCATGGAGCCTCCCAATTGACTTTGGGGGGAGATTTCTGCAGTATCCCCATCAAAAGTGGGGAGCACAATGTCCTTCAAGATCTCCCCCAGAGACTTTTCTGTTGGGAATAATGGACAGCCAGTTGGAAAAAAGTTTTAGAACACTGTTTTTATACTTTATTACAGCAGCAAGAGTACTTTATGCACAAAAGTGGAAAACTCCAACATTGCCTACAGTGGAGGAATGGTTGACAAAAGTTTTGGAGTTTGCGTCAATGGCAAAACTTACTGCATTAATTAGAGAAAGGACATTAGTTAACTTCTTGACTGAATGGAAAGCGTTAATAGACTTTTTGCATGAAATGGATAATAAGGATTTGATGTCATCTGGATTTATGGATTAAGAAACAGGAACAATAGAAAAAAGAGGGTTTTGTGACTAATTTAGAATAAGTAGGACTCTAGAAATGATATATACTTGTTGCGGAGAAAATTGGAACTCAACTTGTAGTGTAATTTAGGGGGGGTTGTTTTCTTTTTTCTTTTCCTCTTAATTTTATAGATATATGTATTGTTAGTGTGTTATGTTTAGAATTGTGTATTTTTTCTTGTTCATCTTCGTTCTTCTGTGCCTCCACACATGGGGACTGCGCAGGCGCAGGCCAGCCGCCGGAGAATTTTCTAGAGCTTCCATGGCTCCGAAGGGGCTGTTTGTCGCGCGCCTCAGCGACCGTTTTCCCGCCCAAACGGTCATGTGATCCTCCAGCGACCAACGGCCCCTTCCCTCAGTTCTCTTCTTGCCGCCGCTTGGAGAGAACGTGAGCTTCGTTGCTCTGTGCTTTTTTGTGCTTCGTGCTTTATTCTGACTGATTGCTTGGCTTTTGACTTCGGACTTCGTGACCTCGACTATTCTTCGGATCTCGTTTTGGACTTTGTCGTGGACTCGGTAATTTGACTCGGACTGTTTTTGACCTTCCTTTCGCGTGCCCCTGAAGATGGCCTCAAAGGCTCTCTTTAAGCATTGCCTCCAATGCCACACGAAAATGGCCAAGACCGATGGCCATGAACTGTGCCTGTTTTGTTTGGGGGAGACCCATAACGTGTCGGCCTGTAAGATTTGCCAGGGCTTCACCAGCAAGGCCCGGCAGGAGCGCAAGGCCCGACTGAACTCCTCCCTGTGGCAGAAGGTCATGTCCGGAGGCGCTCCGTTGCCCTCCCCCAAGGCCGGCCCTAGCCCCTCTGCCGAACGGCATTCAAGAGCTGGCTCAGTGGCCTCCGCGAGGTCGGGGTCGAAACCGCGTCCCCCGAGTACCTCGGCGTCGAGAGCGGCCTCTCCAGCGCAGGGACCGGTGCGGCCGCCCCGTAGCGCGTCATCTACCAGGTCGGATCCGAGACCTACGTTGGAACCGAGGATCCTGGTACCGAGTCCCCGGTCGGAACCGACGGGATCGGTTCCGATGAAGCCTAAGAGGTCGAAGCTGAGGTCCCCTTCGAAGGCGAGGAGCGCGTCGGTTCCGAGGTCTTCTTCGGAACCGGCGAAGAAGAAGAAGAAGACCAAGCATCATCGGTCGCCGCGTCCCGCTCCTCAGGAGGAGGTCATCGTGCTTCCTCACACGCCTTCCCCTCATCTGGGCTCCCCTGAGCCAGAAGGCATCTCCGTGCCGGTGCCGGATCCGATGGCCTTCGAGACGGTGCCCGCAGAGTTCTCGTCGGGGCCGGAGCCGAGCCCGCACCGTTGGAGCCGACCATCGCTTGCCCTTCGGTCGCCGAGGCTGGGACCGAGCCCGTCTCCTCGTCGGAGCCGTCCGTCGCCTGTCCGTCCGTCTCCACCTCCGGTCGGTCGTGAGCGGCATGGTTCCGGGGACAGTGTCCGATCAGTCCGGTCCACTGCGTCCCGGCATCGACAGGCTTCCTACCTCCCCTCGCCATACCGTTGCCAATGGGAGGGGGCACCTACGGGCTTCTCCGTGTCGGAACCGAGGCCTTCGACATCGAGGTCGGCGTGGGCTCCCCCTCCACTCCGGGCTCAGGAATCCGAGCTCGGTTCCGGTGAGGAGGAAGTGGAGAGTTTTGGCTACCAGTCGGAGTCCTGGTCCGAACCGTCGCCGGCCGAGGAGCTAGTGCCATCTGCGGACTCGCCATTCGAGGATCTCCGCATCTACGCCGACCAGATGGCAAGGATGGCCCAGGCTCTAGAGATGGATATCTCTTCGGCAGTCCCCCAGACCAAGGACAAGCTCCTCAAGCGTATTTACGGGGATAATCCGGCGTACGTTGGGTTTCCAATGCTCGAGGGTATTGAGGAAATCGTGGAGAAGGTATGGCAGGTGCCCTGTGATCAGCCTCCAACATCCAAGAGGATTGAGCAGCTCTACAAAATCAAGCAGGGCACCTGGCCGGCGTTGGTGAAGCACCCTCCACCTTCCTCCTTAGTCACGGAGGAATTCAACCCCCGACGGTCGGGTCACTCCTCGGTGCCTGCCGATAAGGAGGGCAAGAAGCTGGATGCCATGGGTAGGCGCCAGTACATTGTCTCTTCACTGGGTCTGAGGATCGCCAACTACCAGACCATCATGGCAGGGTACCAACTGTACCTCTGGGAGAAGTTGGCGTCCTATACCCGAGACCTCCCGCCTGAGCAGAAGGCTGTGGTGTCCCTGCTGCAAACAGAGGCTGTCCGGCTGTCTAAACAGCAAATGAATGCTGGGAGCCACGCTGCTGACACTGCTGCTAGAGGGATGGCTTCGGCGGTGGTCCTCAGGCGCCACTCTTGGTTGCGGTCTACGGCCCTGTCCCAAGAGGTGCGTTCCAGGGTGGAGAGCATGCCCTTTGAGGGGGACTCGCTGTTCTCTAAGTCCACCGACGAGACCCTGAAAAAGAAAAAAGAGGACAGGCAGACGGCGCGGTCCTTGGGTCTGGCTCCTGCGGACAAACCCGCCTCCAGGCCACGGTACGCTCCCCGTTCCGGCCCTTACCACTACCAGGGCAGAGACCAACAGCAGCGGCCGGGTTACCAGCAGTATCCTGCCTATCAGCAGCGGCCTTACCCTCCCGCACAGCAGCAAAGGAGGCGTCGGCCCTTCAAGCCTCGTCCGGCACAACAACCGGCCCAGCAGAGGGAGCAGCAGGGCGCCGGGAGGCAGTACTGACGGGTCACGCCAGCCGTATCCCCGAACTTTTCGGACAGACTGAGTCCACTCCTCTCTGAGTGGGAGTCAATAACATCTGACTCATGGGTCTTAACGATTGTTGAACTGGGATACGGGCTGGAGTTTGTTGAGCTGCCTAGATGCAGTTCACCCCTGACAGCTGTCAATAACACTATGGCCGAGCTGGATGCGGAGATCGTGTCGCTCTTGGCCAAGGGTGCTGTGGAAGAATTGCCCTATGAGGACTCTGTAAAGGGTTTGTTCTCTAGGTTCTTCCTGGTCCCTAAGAAGGATGGGGGCTTACGTCCCATTTTAGATCTGAGGGGCCTTAATGCCTTCCTCAAGGTGACCAAATTCAAAATGGTTACGTTGGCGGCTGTGATCGCCTTGATGAAACAGGGAGATTGGTTTGCGGTTCTTGACTTAAAAGACGCATACTTTCACGTGGGCATACGGAAGGAGCACAGGAAATACCTGAGCTTTGTTTACCGGCAAAGGGTTTTCCGGTATAAGGTGCTCCCCTTTGGCCTGTCCACTGCCCCACGAGTGTTCACTAAATGTGTGGCCCCTGTGGTTTCCTTCCTACGGGAAGAAGGCTGTACCATCTTTCCGTACCTCGATGACTGGCTCATCGTGGCTGAATCGGAGTCTAGGCTGGTGCAGGACATTGGCTTGGTACTTAGCACTTGCCAACGCCTGGGGCTCCTGGTGAACTTGGAGAAATCCAAGCTGGTGCCCAACTGCAAGGTGTCCTACATTGGTGCACTGTTAGACTCTGTGGAGGGTAAGGCCCTGCTCCCCTTGGAGAGGGCTCGGTCCCTAAGGGGTCTAGTGTCCATGTTTAAAAGGAACCGATTCCAGTCTGTGCGCACTATCCAGTGCTTACTAGGGCATATGGCAGCGGCCACCTCTGTGGTGCCTTTCGCTAGGCTGCGTATGCGCCCTCTCCAGAACTGGTTTGTGTGGAGGTACGATGCTCTGTTGCACCCTCCGTCCCTCAAATTCTCTATCCCGAGGGTCATCCTCTCCTCTTTGGACTGGTGGCTGTCTGATGACAACTTGTTTAGAGGGACCCCTTTTGGGTATCAACACCATGACATCACGGTTACCACTGATGCCTCTCTGTTGGGATGGGGGGCTTACTGTGGTGATGTGTCTGTGCAGGATGTCTGGTCTGAGAGGGAAAAGACCCTCCATATCAATGTGCTTGAACTAAGGGCCATTCGTTTTGCACTTGTGTCTCTTACAGCACTGCTGAGAAATCGTCAGGTCTTGGTGCAGACGGACAACACGACTGCCATGTACTACGGGAATCAGCAGGGGGCCACAGTGTCCATGGCCCTGTGCCGGGAAGCCACACTCACTTGGCAGTGGGCTATCAAGAACGGCGTGTCGCTCCGTGCTATACACGTGGCTGGGTCAGACAATGCCCGGGCAGATGCCCTCAGCAGGGTCCCTTTGCTGGACCACGAGTGGGAACTGAACGTAGAGTGCGTTGGGCCGATCTTCCAGATGTGGGGTCATCCAGTGATAGACGTGTTCGCCACTGCGGCGACCACCAAGGCCCACACGTTCTGTTCCAGGGCAGGGAGCGACCCCCTCTCTATTGGGGATGCCTTCCAGTTTACGTGGACGCAGGGCTTGCACTACATGTTTCCTCCGTTCCCCTTGATTCCCAGGGTCCTGTGCAAGATAGAGGAGGACGGGACGGACTGCATCCTGGTGGCCCCCTTCTGGCCACGGCAGGTTTGGTTCCCGAAGCTCCTGCGGATGTCCCAACGGACATATGTGAGTCTGCCCCCTCGGCAAGACCTTCTCCTAAACGGGAGCCTAGTCCACCACGATCCCAGGAAGCTGCACCTAACGGCTTGGCGGATCGTTCCTCCCCGATAGGCTTTACTGACGAGGTACAGAGGGTCCTCCTGAATGCTCGTCGGCCATCCACTAGGCGCGCTTATGCGGCCAAGTGGCGCAGGTTTGAGCTCTGGGCACTTGCCAGAGGAGTGGTGCCTGACAGCAGTCCCTTGGGGGTTGTGTTCGAGTATTTGTGCCACTTGCGTGGCCTGGGCTTGAAGGTGTCCTCCCTCAAGGTACACTTGGCAGCGATATCAGCTGCTCACGCCCGAGTTGAGGGTGCTACAGTGTTTTCTCACCCACAATCCCGCCAGTTCCTTAAGGGCATGTACAATCTTTACCCACCTGTGTCGGCGCCAGTGCCTCAGTGGTCGCTGTCCTTGGTGCTCTCACGTCTCATGTTGTCTCCATTTGAACCTATGGCTACATGCCCCTTGGATATGCTATCCTACAAGGTAGCATTCTTGGTGGCCGTCACATCGGCCAGAAGGGTCAGTGAGCTGTCTGCACTGCGGTCTGACCCTCCCTTTCTTGTGTTTCATCCCAACAAGGTGGTCCTGCGTCCCTGCCTCGGGTTCCTGCCCAAGGTGGTGTCCGCCTTCCACCTCTCGCAGGATATCTCACTGCCTGCGTTCTTTCCTCAACCTTCCTCTAAGGGGGAAAAGGCCCTTCATTCCCTAGACTTGAAGAGGGCCCTAGCCTATTACCTGGATAGGACGAAGGAATTCCGCACCTGTCCTCACCTGTTTGTATGTTTTGGGGCCAAGGACAAGGGTAACAGGGCTTCCTCACAGACCCTGTCTAGGTGGATTGTGGCGGCCATTAGCAAGGCCTATTCCCTGGCAGGGGTGGCTTGCCCGCTTCATGTCAGAGCCCACTCCACGCGGTCCCAAGCATCCTCTTCGGCACTCCTCAGGGGGGTGCCCCTGGTTAACATTTGTAAAGCCGCCACATGGTCCTCTGCAGACACCTTTGTCAGGCATTACGCCGTTGATGTCAATGCGGAGCAAGATGTATCTGTGGCCAAGGCTGTCTTACACTCCCTTTTTTCCTGAGGGAGTTTTGGGATGACTTTCTTGGTGTACCTGCTGGGTACCCTTGAGTGAAAGTGTGTATATATGTACCTTGGGGTGTGTATGTATGTAAATATTGAGTATTTATGTGTCCTTACACAGTTTTTTTACATAGATGTATATATGCATATCTATTTATTGTTGTTCTTGTTTGTTCAATAAAATTGTGTTGGACTTCACCCCCGCCTTCCTTATTGTGTGAAGCTTGGTACACTCCCATGTGTGGAGGCACAGAAGAACGAAGATGAAAACAGGGTTAACATACCTGTAACTTATGTTCATCGAGTTCTTCTGTGCTGACACACAACCCTCCCTCCTACCCCGCTGTGAACTCCAATGCACAATACTGTGATGGCTGTAACGGAAATTGGTGTTTTTAAGGTGTTATGGCTGAAGTGTGTTGGTCAAGCGGCGGCAAGGGAGAACTGAGGGAAGGGGCCGTTGGTCGCTGGAGGATCACGTGACCGTTTGGGCGGGAAAACGGTCGCTGAGGCGCGCGACAAACGGCCCCTTCGGAGCCATGGAAGCTCTAGAAAATTCTCCGGCGGCTGGCCTGCGCCTGCGCAGTCCCCATGTGTGTCAGCACAGAAGAACTCGATGAACATAAGTTACAGGTATGTTAACCCTGTTTTCTCTGTGTTTGTGTTGTGGTGTGTAGTTTATAGTTTAAATAAAGAAAATTTTAATACCAACAAAAAAAAAGATCTCTACCTTCCCAACCAGCAGCACTTCCATCTTGTCTGTGTTCTGTTTCTCTTTGTTTTCAGCTAATCGGCCACAGTATCAGACAGCAACTTAAAAGCTCTAATGCATCATCAGGGGATTTGCATAGAGATGTGGAGTTGGGTGTCATCTGCATATTGATGACATCCAATCCCACAGCTATAAATGATTTCTCTTAAAGGTTTTACGTAGAGGATGAATAACATGGGGGATAAGATTGAACCATGTGGAACCCTGCAAGATAATTTCCACACTGAAGATAGCTGTTCTCTAACTGCAACCATCTAAGTCTGTTCCATGAGGAATGTTTTAAACCAGTCCAAGGGACATCCCATGATACCCACTTCGGCCTCCAAATGCCTCAACAGGATGACATGATCTCCTGTATCAAAGGCTGCAGATAGACCCAGGAGGAGCAACAATGAAACATGGTCTTTTGTCTGCATTCAGATCAAGATTCAGCCCACTAAAGTCTTGAGTATTGTAGCTCCTGGACCCTTGTCTTAAGAGTGGAGCATTTTTGGCCTCCGCTTTGGTTCTAACATGAGCTTAGGGCTAGAAAATGGAGTCTGCATCCTGCTAAAGTTAAGGTAACCAAGGTAGTGAGTCAATAAGCAGCAACGGAATGCAGACCCGCTCCTCCCTAAAGCCCACTTCAGGATGATTAAACCAGAGGGCCATTCTCCCCAAGGACTTTGGATTCTCTTCCCTGAATAATATGACCTTATTGAAAGACCTGGGTCTCCAAGACAATAAGCACTGGACTAACTTCAGCTAGTTCCTTTCCTTATCTTAGTGACTGTACAGGAAGATTCCTACCCTCTCCGTAATCTTGTTATTCACTCAGATTTAAATCTGTGTTTCTCCAAACCTCCATGAAGTATTTTGAACTTCTATGTTATGTGTCTAATCACATGTCCTACAGCCATATTGATACGATGTAGCTCCCAGACCCTTTCCTTAAAAGGGCAGGGCATTTTTGGGCCTCTGCTTTGGTTCTAACATGGGCTTAGGCTAGAAAATGGAGCCTGCATTCAGCTATAGTTAAGCTAACAGCAGTGGCAACAAGCCATGCTGAGAGCAAGTCCTTAAGCAGCAATGGAATGCAGACCCGCTTCTCTCTAAAGCCCACCTCAGGCTGATTAAATCAGAGGGCCATTCTCCCCAAGGACTTCAGAGCCTTCTCTCTGAATAATCTGACCCTAATGACAACCCAGTTCTCCAAGACGATAAGCAATGGACTGCCCCATCTAGTTCCTCCCCTTATCTTAGTGACTGTACAGGAAGATTCCTGCCCTCTCCTTAATGTTATTATTCACTCAGGTTTAGATCTGTGTTTCTCCAAACCTCCTCCAGGAAGCATTTTGAACTTTTATGCAAACCAGGAAAACTCCTCTTTTCAATATCAGCTTCCTTCCCACTTTAAACTTGAGTGATTTTCCAGAATTAGATTTTCTGATAGCCTTAATGTAGGGCAGGGTCTAACAGGTGCTCAGCCTTATCATAGACCCATCAACCTCCCAGAGACAGCCATCTGTCACTTCCAGTCTTTAAAATAGTAGAGTCCAGTAGCACCGTTAAGACTAACCAACTTTATTGTAGCATAAGCTTTTGAGAACCACAGCTCTCTTCATTAGATTCCAGTCTTTAGTTCACTTATCATTCCCCCACCTTATGACTAGCACATTCCAGATCATGAACATCTGTACTATAAGTATAACCCACAAATCCCCAGTACTTTGCAGCAGTTTTTCCACCTTCTGCCCATGTGTAGCACAAGTTCCTTAGAGACATGAGCTGGTCTCTGTCTCTACACTTTACCTTTCTGCTTTTCGCATCAGGATTCTACAGGATTTCCACAGTCTACAGGTCATATGCTATCCCTCCTTTTGTTTTCCCTTATAGAAAGGTAGCTGTTGTGGAAAGGTTTTTGGTTTGCTGCTTTGCAATCTCTCTTTTATTTCTTGTAATAGTTGTTTAATTCGGCTTGTGTGTGTGTTATGTGCCATCAAGTTGCCTCCGGCCTATGGCGACCCTATGAAGGAAAGACCTCCATAACGTCCTATCATTAACAGACTTGTTCAGATCCTGCAAACTGGAGGACGTGGCTTCTTTTATTGAGTCAAGCCATCTCATTTTCGGTCTTCCTCTTTTCCTACCGCCTTCCACTTTTCCTAGCATTGACTTTTCCAGAGAATCTTGTCTTCTCATGATGTGACCAAAGCACAATAGCCTTAGTTTTGTTGTTTTAGCTTCTGGGGAGGATTCAGGCTTGATTTGATCTTGTACCCACTTATTTGTCTTTTTGGCTGTCCATGGTATCTGCAAAACTCCTCCAGCACCACATTTCAAATTAATCAATTTGTCTGAACTTTGCCATGGAATCATTCCAGTCATCTAGCATAGCTCATTAGATGGTACTGTAAGCAGTCTGCTCGGTCTCCACCATGTTTAATAGCTATTTAATATAGCTACCTGTGATATAAAATCACAGGGCCCCTGGAGTAAATGCAGTTTGGTTTGCAAACGGGAATTTCAACTAGCAGTTGCTGAGTCCTGCCTGGGAGATCTAGGCATGAATGGAATGCCAAATGTAAATGCAGAGTGGCCAGCGGTGATTAGTTTACAGTCCTCTCAGCTCCGGGAGGATCTAGGCATGAATGGAATGCCAAATGTAAATACAGAGTGACCAGCGGTGATTAGTTTACAGTCCTCTCAGCTCCGGGTGGAGCCAGAGCAAGAAATGTCTCACAATGTCTTCCCATTTAGCACATTCCCTCCTTCTGTGATGAGATTCCCAGCCCATGATTGAGGAGAAATCAGTTAGCACTCATAAGTTCTTATAATTCATTCCCGGGAAAGGTATATTCCCCAACTAAATTTATCAATTCAGCTCCAGTGGTACCCATTAACAAATTGCCCCCTTTTGTGCAGTTCCAGGAGAGACTTTGCATTTTCTTTTACACACCTCAGCAGCAAGCAATCAAGGTAATCAAACCTTTGTTATTCCCAGGAATTGACCATTGGAGTCTTTGTTCCAATGGCTGAGAGGGCTCTCTCTCAAGGCATCGTTTGCCCTATAAGAATAGGGACCCTTGCCCCATTCAAATCGAGTGGTGCTCACTTATCGTGCTCACTTATCTGAAGTGCTGCTCCTTTGAGGTTTCCCTAAGCCTCTTGCTCTCCTGGCCGAGGACGCTGGACGTTTGAAGCTACTCTCTTCCTCGGACTTCCGGTTTGGGATCCATGGAGGTCTAACGCAGCTCTAATCGTGGAGCTGACCGGGCTGCCGTTTAAGCGGCCGGCGGGGCAAAATCAAGCCCGCGGCCAACTGTTCTCAGGCGGAGAACAGGCATAGAACGCTCAAGCACCTCAGGGCGCGTCGATCTCGGGCGAGGGGGGGTCCTACGCAACGGATCCTCCCCCGACCCTTGAGGTCCCACCCTAAGACAGGTCGGCTATAGTCTCTGCGGCAGTCCTGGTGCCAATGCGGTTGGCATAAGACCTACATGCCCAAGCTTCAACAGGGGAAGGAAGAGCGGATGGGAATCTAAGATTGAAACAGCGATTACAACCCAAGGAAAGTGAATGAGAAGGTAAAGATCACTATCTCTTGAAACGGGACAGATCACTTAAAGTAAAGAAGAATTAAAGTAGACTTTTAAACTGCAACAGACTAAGTATAAGGAGGGGAGGACCCGGCAAGAATTATATTAGAAAAAGGACTAAGTTATACGAAGTTATTAAAGAAATTGGACTATTGTTTTGAATACCTGTGGCTATAAGGAGATATCAGGCTGTGAGAACGTTTCACCATCGCGAGAACTGCTGTGGGAAGTCGGGAAACAGGAAGTACGTAACAATAATAGAGTTGCTGGAGAGAGGCGGCCCTTGCCAGAGGGCAGGAAGTAGGGAATCGCCATTTTTGAAAGGGGAAGAGCCGCGGCTTCAGCGAAAGAGGAAGTAAGCCATATTGGATTACAAAAATCATAGAGGAACCATAGAGAAAAGACGCCCGACATTTTGGACTCTTTAAAAGTTTTTTTTTTTGAAAGACGGGGACATTTAAACTAAAAGGACATTAAATTAAATGCCACGGAGCTAAGGAAGAGAGCGGACTCGTGGGAGCGAGCCAAAGCAAGCCCCACAATGTTGAAAAAAGAGTGGCAATCGGCGATAGAGAATTTGGATAAAAAACTTTTAGAAGTGATTAAAGAGCTCAAAAACATGAAACCGGAGTTGGTGAAAGAGGTTAAAGAGACAGTGAAAAATGAGCTGGCAGAAGTGAAGAAAGGTATGGAAACAATGCAAAATGACCTGCAGGGAACACAGCAAAGAGTCAAGGTAGTGGAAAGCGCGGTGGAGAACTTAGCAGATACGCAACGAACAGAGATGAGGGTGATGAGGGGGAGAATGGCGGTTGCGGAAAGTAAACATATGGAGAAGCAGCTGAGATTTCGCGGCTTGCCGGAAGTGGAAGGAAAGAGACAGCTCAAGAACAGATCACTGAGGTGTTAGCTGAATACCTGGGGAAGGAGGAGGAGGAAGTTGTGGCTATCCTAGATGTGGTATATCGTGTAAATTCAAGAATCGCGACCCAGAGGAAACTACCAAGAGATGTGATTGTGCAATTCACGACCAGAAATATAAAAGAGAAGATTGGGACTAAACAGTTTCAAGATCCATTGGAGATTGATGGCAAGACGATTATTATCATGAAGGAATTACCCAGATCGGTGTTGTTAGATCGAAAAAAATATAAAGCTCTAATTCAGATTCTGAAGGACATGAAAATAAGGTACAGATGGGAACTACCAGAAGGAGTGTCCTTTGAATTTGGAGGAGCGAAAAAGCGCATTAGATCTGAATCAGAGATGGAGCAGTTTATAAGGGACAATGAAAAGGACTTACCAGCAACAAGATTATGAATATGGAGTGCAAAGTTTTATCTTGGATTGTAAATGGACTTAATTCACCGAATAAGAGAAAAAGTATTTTCCACTGGCTATTAAAACAAAAATGTGATATTGTATGTTTGCAAGAGACTCATATTAGAAAACAGGATGCAAAGTATCTAAAATTGAATAAATTGGGCAGTGATTTTGTAGCGGCCTCTAATAAGAAAAAAAGGGGAGTGGCATTGTATATAAAAGAGGAGCTACAGCCAAAGTTAGTGATGAGAGATGCGGAAGCCAGATTTTTAGCAGTGGAATGTATATGGAATTTAAAGAGAGTATTGGTGATTGGAACCTATGCACCTAATGGAGCAAAAGAAAGCTTCTTTGAGGACTTGAGGAAGCAATTAGATGAACTTTCTTATGACCAGATAATTCTTGCAGGAGACTTCAATGGAGTGACAAACTTGGAATTAGATAAAAAGTCAGCAACTGCACAAAAGAAAAGAGGACTATTACCAAAGACGTTCTTTGTATTGACGCAACAGGAAACTTTAGAAGATGTATGGAGAAGACAAAATCCCAAAGGCAGACAATATACGTTTTTCTCTGCGAGACACTCTACGCTATCAAGAATTGATATGATCTGGGCCTCAAAAGACTTAGCACTTTGGACTAAGGATGTGGAAATAATACCTATGGTAGGCTCAGATCATAATCCAATTATGTGGAAGTTGGGGAAAAGGAGTAAAAGGAAAGGATGGAGAATAAATGAGGATTTGCTGCAAGAGGGAGAAAATATGGAGATGTTGAGAAGAGAAACAAAGTTTTTCATACAGTATATAACATGAATAGAGAAGTACCAACCAACAAGGTATGGGACACCTACAAGGCAGTAATTAGGGACATATTAATGGACTTAAATGGAAGAGCCAGGGAAAAAAAAGAGGAGAAGAGACAGGAGATCACAGAGAAAATAAAAGCCAAAGAAATACAGTTAAAGAAAAGACCAGGGAAAAAGAAAATCTACCAGGAAATTAAAATTCTTCAAGAACAGCTGACAGCAATGAATAACAAAGAATTGGAATGGAATCTTAAGAGAATGAATCAAAAGGTGTTCGAAGGCGCAAATAAACCTGGGAAATATTTGGCATGGCAATTGAAGAAGAGAAAGGAGAATAAAATAATAAATAAAATCTGTGAGGACAATAAAGTGTACCTGGAACAGACAGCTATTAGCAGAGCCTTTTATAAATTTTATGCCAAATTGTATAATAAAAAAGAGGTGAATAAAGACTCAATAGCGACATATTTGGAGAAAATGAAGCTCCCAGTAATTTCGGAAGCTTGGAGAGACAAATTGAACAATGAAGTAACGGAGGAAGAAATAAGAAAGGCAATACAGTCAACAAACTTGGGAAAGGCGCCAGGACCGAATGGATTTACAGCCAAATTTTATAAGGTAATGGCTAATGAACTGGCACCATTCCTAAAAGATGTGATTAATGGTGTTTTAAAGGATCAACGGATCCCAGATACTTGGAGTGAAGCTAATATGTCACTGATCCCCAAAGAGGGGCAAGATTTGACTAACGTGAAAAATTATAGACCTATATCGTTACTTAATAATGATTATAAAATTTTTGCGAAGATACTGGCGGAAAGAGTGAAGGGATGGCTTTCTGAAGTTATTGAGGAGGAGCAAGCTGGTTTTTTGCCAAATAGACAAATCAAAGACAATTTAAGGACAGTTATAAATGCTATTGAATACTATGACAAACGTTGTGACAAGGAGGTTGGTTTCTTCTTTGTGGACGCTGAAAAAGCGTTTGACAATTTGAACTGGGACTTTATGTTTGCCACCATGGAAAAGCTACAAATGGGAGAAAGATTCATAAGAGCAGTAAAGGAAATTTACAGAGACCAGAGTGCAGCAATTGTGGTGAATGACGAGGTGACCAAGAAATTGACTATAGGTAAAGGAACAAGACAAGGTTGCCCGTTGTCTCCACTGTTGTTTATTTTGGTTTTGGAAATACTGATGATACAGATACGAGAAGACAATGCAATCCGTGGAATAAAAATAAAGGACTTTTCCTATAAGGTCAGAGCATTTGCGGACGATATAATGCTAATTGTGGAAAATCCAATGGAGAATATGCCAAAAGTAATAGAGAAGATTAAGGAGTTTGGAGATTTGGCAGGATTTTATGTAAACAAAAAGAAGTCAAAGATATTATGTAAAAATATGACTAAACAAAAACAACAACTATTAATGGAAATAACAGACTGCAAAGTAACAAGTAAGGTGAAATATCTGGGAATTGAACTGACTGCAAAGAATATAGATTTATTTAAAAACAACTATGAGAAACTGTGGACTCAGATAGAGCAAGACTTGATTAAATGGAACAGACTGAACTTGTCATGGTTGGGAAGAATTGCAGTAATTAAGATGAATGTGTTGCCAAGAGTGATGTTTCTGTTACAGACAATACCAATTATCCGAGACTCTAAGCAGTTTGAAAAATGGCAGAGGAAAATATCAGATTTTGTTTGGGCAGGCAAAAAGCCTTGAGTGAAAATGAAAGTGTTACAAGATGCAAAAGAAAGAGGCGGAATGCAACTGCCCAACCTAAGACTTTATTATGACGCAATTTGTTTAGTGTGGTTGAAAGATTGGATGATGCTGAAAAACCGGAAATTACTGGCCTTAGAAGGATATAAAAAAATATTCGGATGGCATGCATACTTATGGTATGATAAAGTAAAAGCGGACTCTATGTTCTTACATCATTATATTCGGAGAAGCCTATTCACAACTTGGAAGAAGTGCAGAAATTACCTACAAGATGGAATCCCCTCATGGGTGGTTCCATATGAAGTAATAGATCCGAGAACTGTCGATAATGAACAACAGTGTTTAACATACAAGGAGATAACCCGAATGGAATTCTCTAAACCCAAAATAAAGACACAGGACGAGTTGTCTCCAAGTTACGATTGGTTTCAGTACAGACAGATCAGAGATCTTTATAATTCGGACTGTGTGAAGGGAGAGATAAGAATGGAGAATTCGGAATTAGAACAGGCACTTTTACAAGAGGATAAAAAGGAAATCTCTAAGGTATATAAAGTGCTGCTGAAATGGTATACTGAAGATGAAACAGTTAAAGTGCAAATGGTGAAGTGGGCTATAAACTTTAATAAGGAAATAACAATGGAGGCGTGGGAATACTTGTGGAAGAATACATTGAAGATCACGACATGCACCAATATTAAAGAGAATGTCTACAAATCGTTGGTATATGACACCAAAGAAAATTGCGCTGGGGAATTTGAACACGTCTAATAAATGCTGGAAATGTAAAAAGCATGAGGGATCTTTGTATCATATGTGGTGGACTTTTGAGGTAGCTAGGCAGTACTGGGGGGAAATAATAAGAGTAATAAGCGAGATTTTACAATTTCAAATTAATAAGAACCCAGAACTCCTGCTACTGAACTTGGGAATGGAGGACATTCCAGCACAATATAGGACATTGCTATTTTACATGACAGCAGCGGCTAGACTTTTGTACGCGCAAAAGTGGAAAGTGCAAGAAGTGCCAACTATTGAGGACTGGATATATAAATTGCTGTACATGGCGGAAATGGATAAAATGACAAGGAAACTGAGAGACCTTGATCCAGGACAGTTCAACACAGATTGGGAGAAGCTGAAACAATATTTAGTGAAGAAATGGGAGGTGGGAGGAGAACTGTGGCAGTTTGAAAATTACTGAAATACAATAAAAGTAGAGGGAGGTGACTTTACCGGGGGGTGGAGAGTTAAATGAGAATTTCTAAGCAACTATTTTATTAGACTATTATATATAGCATTAAGTATTATAGGTGTTATTATAAGAATTATAATGATAGAAATTAACTAATTATAAGGATAGAAACTAATTAATTTTATTTCTGGCAATAATCGTATAATGGAGATAATTTTATAATTGCAGTGAAGGAATTTAAGTAAGGTGGGAAAATATATATTAATGTATAGATCATGTATTAAATTGATTGAATTAGTTTGGAGGTATATATGGGTCAAATTGGTTGACTATTTTTGGCGGATAGTTGCATAATGGAAGAATAATATAATTATATAATTAAAACAGTAAGAAGATAAGATATGTAGAAAAAGTAATATATAGAGTATAAGTTAAATTGGTTGACTTATACTGAATGTACTGTTTATAGAAGTATCTAAAATTATGCTAAATGAGGGATAAATTGTTTGTCCCATATTGAAGATGAGATTATAAGATAGAGTATAGAGTACCAAAATTAGCTAAATGATTATTATCAAAAGAAAATATGCCAAGAATGTATTATTTAGTTATGCATTATTTAGTTCTTAAAGTAAGTAGGAAGACAGAAGGAGCACTGTGTTATATAGATACGCTTAGAAGAAAGTGAAAGTTTACGTTTGATAGATAGAATAAATTTGAAATGAGTAAGGGAAAAGGGACAAGGGGTTGGAAAACTGTTGGAAGTCAACAAAAGGGGGGGGGAAAGGGAGGGGGTTAGATTTGGAAAAATTAAAGGAAACTGATTGTAATGTACAATTTAATGACATCTAATCCAATAAAAAAATTAAAAAAAAAGAAGCTACTCTCTTCCTCCATGGACTGGACTACTCTCCAGGATAGGTAGATATACTTTCCCTCCCTTATTCTATTCCAACTTCTTGTTGGCCTCCTAGGACTCTGTGTGTGTGCAAGCATTTTATTATTTACTCCTGTGTGTGTGTTTTTTCCTCTTTAATAAAATATTAATCTTTGAATCTAAAAGCACCAGCCTCATCTGCTATCTTGGGGAAGGGACCCTGTAAAAATTGGTGAAAAAATCCTGTCGTTACCCTCTCACATAGCCATCTTCCTTGCTGTTAATCCCCCCAATTCTATTACTCACAAGGAGACCAATTCAGATAACAGTACCTTGCTTTTTGTGTGACCTGACCACATCAGTTGTAAGCTAGTTGTCTCCTCTTTGTTTTGTTGCTTTGCTTTGGTGTCTATCCATGGCAGATGTGCAGAGAAATAATCAGCACTGCTTGGAAACAAAGTGCATTTTCATTATCAAATATCTCTTCTGTGTACTTCACCATCATTTCCATCAGGAGAATAGCTTTCTGGGTGTTTTATCTGGCATGAACGTGTGGAAGACTTGTGGATTTGCATGGGTATACATTTGTGGGGCAAAAATGTGACTTATTTTCAGTCCAGTATCTTATAGCTCATTAAATAGAGCAATGACCTGCCCCCCATCCCAAGATGTGAAAACATCTAATTTCAGCACCAAATTTCCTCTCAGCCTTTAAGAAACATCCTTTCGGTGTATAATACTGGTGTATTTTATTTATTACAAGGCGATCATTTTCAATTCTATCCACTTTTTTCAGAAGAATACTGAGGCTGGTAGTGATATGCCTTTGAGCCTAAACACTTAGCCACCATTTTGTTCATGAGAAGTGTACCATCTTAGACAAATCTTCAGAAATAAGAGTGACTATAAATGGAGATTATTATGAATAGGAGATAAAGGGGTCAAATTGTTTCCGCTTGGGCTCTTTCAATTTCTCCAAACTGCTGAAAAACTGAAGCTTAGGTAGAGATGTGTAACGTGATGATTACTGATTATAGGTAATGCTCTCCCAAAAGTGACATTGAAAGACCTAAACAAATCATGAACTACAGAAAAGGCACAACTCCTGAGGAATTTGGATTGCATTAGTGCAGGATGAAGACAGAGGTGGTTTTTACTTGATTTAAAAGGTCTTGGTATGCAGAAAAGGAGTCTGTGCTGCAGACCAGTGGTGTGGTCTCAATGATGTCTTCCTGATTAATTGTACTTCTTGAATTATGGACACGTTTGATACAGGGCATGTTGGTCTGCCCTATCTGCATTTATCCATTAAAGATTACTGGGGTAGGAAAGATCCTGCATCATTGCAGGGAATCAGCCAGTTTCTAGTCTTGCAATTATGTGGAAGAATACATGTGACACTTGTGACAAATGCTAATATTACATGATAGAATGTTTTGAGATTATGTCCTCCACTTCGTTTCACATTTGGCTGTTTTGAGTGTGTGAGTGCATTTGTGTTGTTTTGGTGGTCCCACTTAGAAACAATAAAAACAGCAGTTGGCTACAAGCTTGTTGAGGACATTAATACTGCTATAGAGTTTAGTGATCATTCTGAAGGGGGCATATCATTCTTTATAAAACAGCAAACACATGCAAGAATCTTCCTCTAAACACTGCATTGAGCTGCACTGGTTAAGTGTTTGAGCTGCAAGTCAGCACTCTGCTGGTTTGAATCCCACCACTGCCATGAGCTCAGCAGGTGACCTTGGGTAAGCCACACCTCTCAGCCCCAGTTCCACAGCTATATTGAAGGGATACTAATAACACTGACTTTGTTCACACCTCTGAGCGGGACACTAATCTGTCCAGAAGGACAGTATATAAGCACATTGTTGTTGTGGTGGTACTTTCTCATCAAGTTGCACATTGCATCAGTCTTTTATGTTTGAGGCTACAGTTTGTACTAAGGGAAGGAAATGGGCTGGCATTTTAAATGCCAAGGAAAGGATGAAGGTGCAAATGACATTGAAAGCCTGGCTTCTTGATCGCTTTTCTTTATGGAAACAAGATTATGAATGTGAGGAATTTTTCTAAATGAGCTAATCTTAAAAGTGAAAGTAACTTTATCTGTAACACAGGAGATTACAAGTACAAGAAGAAAAGGATTCCTTACTGAACATGCTGCCCCCTTTTCTGCTTTTTTGACTGACAACTTTGGTCGCCAGCACAACTACTTAAGGATCTCCCTGACTGAGAAATGCAACCTCAGATGTAAGTCTCTCTCCTCTTCCTGTAGAAGCACACTTGTAGGGTCCCAGGCTGTGTTCAGATGACAAGCAATTACTGAGCATATCTTTAAAATGCAGTGGTAACATGGTTTCTCCTGAAACAGTATGTTTATGTGACTGGCTCTATGTTGCAGTAATTAACACATGCAAGTTGCAATCGTGTTGGCTAGCTGGATTGTATGGTAAATTGCTGTTCTAGTGCTGTGCTTCTCTGGCATTTTGGGTCTTGAAATGGATATCTGTATGGGGTGTGCTGTAAAGCAGAGTACCTGATTAAGACTCCAGTGGACCTATGTGGATTCCCCCACGTTATGGAATCCTGATTATGTGGAAGTATTTTTTCAGTGGTGCTACAAGCATTACGGTAAGACATTTTAAAGTAATAAGCAAGATTATGCCCTTCTGTTTCCTCTCACAGAAACAATTCTGTTCCAGATAGAAACAAAATGGGAAAATTGCCTAGATGAAAACATGGTAGCATTGTAATAACTGTTTGTGGCTAAATTAAACCTTGGCTGTTAGCAACATGGATGTTTCGCTCCACCTCTACTTGCTTACAGTATTGCTGTTCTCAGGAGCATCCACATGACATCGTCTTCTATTCATCCTGCTTCGGTGTTCTCCCACACAGTCAAGGCAACTTTAATTGCTGGGTGGATAGGAAGGTGTACATTTTTACAGCCATATTAACAATAGTACAGGAAGACTGTTGTGTAGACTCCGTGGCCGATGCCTCTGCATTCACAGCAGCAATGAGAACTACTAGAGAATCGTCTCCGTAGACCTTGTTTTGGAGTAAATGATGGATTTGGATCCTCTCAAAAGAATGAGTAAAATGCTGACTTGTTTTTTTTCCTTTTTGCTATGTTACAGGTCAGTACTGTATGCCAGAGGAAGGAGTCCAGTTAACTCCCAAGACTGAGCTACTGACCACACAGGAGATAATCACACTTGCAAGACTCTTCGTGGAGGAAGGAGTGGAAAAGATCCGACTGACTGGGGGAGAGCCTCTTATCCGGCCTGACGTGGTTGATATTATAGGTGTGGTCCTTACACATTTTACATGTAATGCTTGTGAGTTTCTTTAGTACACAAAGCTTAATTTAGCGCATACCAGGGGAAAATTGTTGCTCACAATGCTTTTGGCAATTCATGCAGATCTGTAGATGTGCTCTGTTCACAAAAGGCGCTAGCCAGGTATAGAAAGGACAATCTTCTTGAGCAACATAACATTATTCCTTTTAGCTTTGTCATAATCTCAAGAATGTCAGGGGCTCCTTAATATGTTCTGCAGGTGGGTATATAAGTTTATACAACCAAGGCATAGTATCTATTCCATGTACCTGAATACATGAGACGAATAGATCTCACTCAAGACTTGTTTCTCCTCAAAGTCATGAAATACAAGAGTTTGTGCATGCATTATATTTTACCTTCCATGTGATCCTGGAAAATTAGTCATCGCATCTTCTTAGCACTCTTTTAAAGGTAAATTGGAGCTGCCCAGGGGCTTTGATTCAGATTGATGCCTAAACACATAATCATTATTCCATATTGTAGCAGTATCCACACAGGGAAATGGAGGAGAGGGTAATCTGTGCAGTTTTGCCAATCAAAATTGCCCCATGCTCTGTTAATCCTGGAAGGGGAAAATAGGTGATAGTGTGTCACAGCACAGTTGCAAATTAGTTCTAATCAATTCAGCGAAAATCCCAGCATGGATCTTGGAGTGTTTAATCTCGTTTGACCCATAATCTCTGTATAGGGGGTGGGGGGATACCGCATATGAAGCTCATTCTGTGTTCTGCAGTAGCTGCAACTTTTGTCCACGAAGGTCCTGTATTTTCCTTTTCATGGACAGAAATGTCATCAGGATATGGATGTTTTTGTCTGAGTATGAAGGGGAGGAGAAGGGACAATGAATACTATCTTTCCAGGGAAAATAGGCAGCAAAAACTGACTTCCATAGACTCATGTAAGAGCTTGGCCCACAGTAAGCACCTCAAAGTCTTATATGATGTTTCATGGAAGTACCAGGTTGGAAATGTGTGATGGAAGCTGGTATCAAATTATGTTTCAGTCTCCCTGGATTTGTTGCTTTATTTTGTGATCCCAAACCCGTTTCTTGCTGATTCTTCTAACTCTCTAGAGTTAACAGGTAGTCCTGTGTGTGTTTGTTTAGTTAAAAATAAGCCCTACTATGCTCTTACTAGCAGGTTGGTATGGAAAAGTGATTTGTCATAACACTCCTTTTTTCAATACTATATTTTTCCAGCTCAACTGCGAAAACTGGAAGGCTTAAAAACCATCGCTGTAACAAGCAATGGGATCAATCTGGCCCGACTGTTGCCCCGGCTGAAGGAGGCTGGCCTTAATGCCATTAACATTAGCTTGGACACATTAGTCCCAGCCAAATTTGAATTCATTGTCCGTCGAAAAGGTACAGTTGCAGCCTTGCTGGTATTTTTACAGTAATACTGTGTTTAGCATTTTTGTCTGTATATCCTGCGTGGATGTCAGTCTGATTTCCCAGTGATGTGGAATGAGAGACTCAAGGCTTAATTTAGGAGTATGTACCTTTGACAATGATGATCTCTTCCATTCTGTCTTTCACAAGCAGGATTTCCTTTTAATTGCAGCCAGTGGATAAAGATGAATCTATGTGGCTACAACACATGATAATGCAGTGTTTGTGGCTGAGTGATCCTTTTTGTGTTAGTTTGCACAGACAGTATGTGAAGCCAAATGCACAAAGCTCAAGGAGCAGAGGAAAACATGTTACAAAGGTCTGTAAAGAAAAGATTGAGTTCTTTAGCAATGGATGGTGCAGAATTCTGTGGTAGCCTCAAGATTTTCTGCAAGTGACAAATTTTAACTCTATAGAGGGGATTTATGGGACATAGTTTGGCAAAGAGAGGGTAGAGGGTTGTTTCAGATAAATCGAGTAACATGGGTGGGAAAAGCAAAGAGGAGTCCCAGAGAGCTCAGAATAAATTCATATAGATAAAGAGATTCCCAGATAAGGGATAGATCATTAGGAACTGAACAATAGAAACCCTTAAATGGTAAGAACTAGAAGCATTTTGCAAAAGGTCAGAGGACAGAAAAGGTGGAGTTTGGTCCTAGCAAATAGGGAAGGAAAAAGAATGTCTAGCAAAGGCATTCAGAGTTGAGAGGAGATAAGGCTGTTCAGTTTGTTTTGGCTGTGGACCATAACAATAAACATTTCAACATCAGTATCAGTTTAAAACAATTTTTTAAAAAATCCTTCAACATAAGGTACCACTTGATAACTTGCTGAAACTTTATCCAGTTTATAATAAACTTGTGTGAATTTATTTTTGTTGGCAACCAGAACAAATGTAGCTACAATTCAGGTGATCTTTGCTGCTGTTGGCAAACTGAAACTTTTTATTGGCATGATGAATGGGTCCATTCATTAATAAAAGAAGAGAGCAATGTATTGTGCTTTCTTTCAGAATCTGTAATATTGAACAACTTCCATAACTTCCCTGCTGCAGATATCGTATCCTAAGTTAAAAGGTGCATATTGAAATTGCATGCCTAACAATGCAGAAGACATTTGTTAAGACCTAAGCAATTTGAGAACCACTCCAATTTCATTTCTTTATGACATTGAAAAGGTGTCCCTGGAAATATTGATGAATATGTTGTTTAGCACTCTCACTGTTTGGCATGATCTGAGGGCCAGATTAGGCATTATGTTGAACCCATGGATATGCCGTGAGGGCCCGATCCTAATCAGGCCAGCAGTGCAGTGGGTCCTTGTTTCTCCTCCCCGCTCTGTGCCATTTCCAGTGACAAAAGAGCCCACTCATGGCTGTTTTGATACTTGAAAAGGAATTGGGGGGGGGGGGGAGATTGCCTGGACCTGCATCCTGCAGGCCCTCACAACTTTTTTAAATGGCAGAGTTCAGCTCTAAAATGGTGTTGGTGTCCACATGTTCAATCCAAGGATGCCATAATGTTTATTTTGGCCCTAAATGGTGTTTATATTGATGTGAAGTAAAACTTTTCTACTCAGAAATGGCTATTTACAATCAAAAGGTAGTTTGATACTTTCACAGCAGTGACAAGTAGCATGGAAGTGGGATTAATATTTCAAAATCACAAGAACAACAACGCTGAAACCATTTTTGAGAGCAATTTTGAGGTAATGCCTGTCTGTAACCACTAGAGGGTAGGACAGTACTAGTTAAATGTGCTTTAAACAAAACCTCAGCCAATAGAAAAATAGCTGTGATGGATTCAAGATGTTTGCGCGTTTCCTTTATGTTTATATTTAGTTGACTCTAAATGTGGAACGTACTATGTAGGCGAACATTAGAATTGATGGAGAGACCTATCTTTTTTTTAAATTTAATAAACTTTTTATTAACTTTAAAAACAACATACAATGCGTAAACGGGAAAACAAGAGAGACCTATCTTTTGATGACAGTCTTTTATTTGATTATATATTAAATCTCAGAAAATGTATCAGATGTACATCAGGTAAAGGAATAATATTCCGTCATTCTGCTGAGTACAGTTTTCAGGGAGGTAATTCTGTACATATTGCCAGCATTTTTGGACACAAGATCATTTTTGGACACAAGATCATAGAATCGTAGAGTTGGAAGAGGTCTTACAGAGTTGGAAGAGGTCTTACAGATTATGTAGTCCAATCTCTTGCCCAATGCAGGAACAGCCTAAAGCATCCCTGACAAATATTCATCCAGCTGCTCCTTGAAGATTGTCAATGGAGGGGAGCCCACCACATCTCTAGGCAGCCAATTCCACTGCTGAATTATTATTAATGTGAAGAAGTTTTTCCTAATGTACAACCAGTACCTTTCCTCCTGCAGTTGTGGTGAGCCTCCCTGGCCAGTCTCAGCTCTTTCTGAGCTTTGGCCTCTCTGACGGCTGCCCTACAGTGTCTAGCTACTCCCAGAAAGTCGTCTTTGGATTCATTTCCTTCCCTCCCTCAGCTCAACACAGAGTTCTATGTTCATCCACATTGGCTTCTTAGATCCTCCACCACATCTCCATCTTCCTGGGATGGTGATAGCTTGAGCCTGCCAGAGCACTTCTTTTAGGAGAGCCCATCCTTCACTCACTCCTTTCCCCTCCAGCATTCTTGTCCATGGAACAAGTCTCATCATATCTCTAAGTTTATTAAAGTTTGTCGTACAGAAATCTAATCTGCACGTTTGGCTACAAACTCCCTTAGTACCCCACAGCAAAAGGAATTCTAGAAGGACGTGATCACTTCTACCTAAGGTTTCCACCACCTTTACTACATCAACCAACTCTTTCTTATTGGTTAATATCAAGTCCAGTATGGCCAAGCCATACTTCCTCCACCATTTGAGAAAGGAATTTGTCAGCCAGGCAGTTCAGGAAGTCACATGACCCTAGACATGTAGAAGAGTTGGTTTCCCAGCACACATCAGGGAAGTTGATGTCTCCCATAACTATAAGATCATGCTTGGTACCCTATTAAGCTGCTCACGGAGGGTAGAATCTACCTCGTCTCCTTTGTCAGGTGGTCTATAACAGACCCCAATCACAATACTGCTCATCTTTCCTTTATCTTCACCCAGACACTTCCCACTGAGCTGTCATTCTCCTTCTCCTGTATTCCCTGACAATCAAGACCTTTCCTCACATACAGTGCCACTATTCCTCCTCTATGACACTTCCTGTTCTTGAATAACTCATACCCATCCAGTACTATATTCCAGTCAGGGGAATCATCCCACTATTCTCTGTAATGCCTACTAAGTCATATCTTTCCATCTGCATTAGTAGATCAAGTTCCTTCTTCTTATTGCCCAAGTTTTTGGTCATTAGTATATAGGCACCGGAAGCCTTGCAACATTCCCCCTCTTTGACTTGGTCTTCCCAGGTAGGCCTCTCCCAGAATTACAACTGATCTCCAGGTGACAGATCAGTTCCCCTGGAGAAAATAGCTGCTTTGGAGAGTGGACTCTATAGTATTACACCATTCTGAGACCCCCTCCCTTCCTCAAACCCCACTCTATCCAGGCTCCAACCCCAAAATCTCCAGGAATTTCCCAACCTGGACCTGGCAACCCTACTAGTAGCTGACATCCTAACATGAACAAAATTAACTGTAAACTGTTACAGCCAGAGATTGAAAAAACAGTTTTGAGACAGGAGGTATTCAAGTATTCCAGTGATTGTTTAGGATCACAGATATCTTGAATACTTTTAAACACAAATCATATAGCTGCTTGTTCATATGAATTTTTTTTATTTCTCAACATGCTGTACAGAAACAAATTCAATGTTAGCCAATATACATACATACCCATTTAGAATTATAAATCTTACCAATCAAAACTTATTATTATATCCAGGAGAAGGTTTATGATTCTATTTATAAATCTCAGCATTTTCCAAAAGAAACTGATTTTATGACAAAATGGCTCCCTTTCTTTGACTATTTATTAACCAGTGATATACACCCTCCAAAACATTTATCGTTTGTCTCATGGTGTTTCTGAGCAATATGTTAGGTTTCATACAAACTGTAAAGAACCTCCCTCTCTGCTTAGGTATATTGCAATTCTCTAACCAAATCTTCTTATTCCTTTGTTAATACTATATTTGAAAACTGGTAGTATATTATAAGCTATCTGTTTTTTCTTGTATTATAGTTGACTTTAACATTGTGTAATTTGTTTTCTTGTTTATGCATTGTATGTTGTTTTTAAAGTTAATAAAAAGTTAAAAAAACTTATAATAATAATACAAACAGTTATATTATTTAACTTGAAAGCATCCTAAAAATACAAGAAAGGTATTGTGCAAAAGACTGACAAATATTTTAACATTGCATGAAGGGTAGTATATCAAAACATCTCAAATGTGAAGGCATTTTTGGCATTAAAATTAATTTATAATCACAATTACACAATCAGAATTAACTGTATATTTTTTAAAATTTAAAAATGTATTAAAATACTGATGTCAAATATAAATGGTAACAGATGAATATTGAAAAGCTACAATCCAAATACCCAGGAAATAACTCATATCTACTCCTACCCCTAGAGCAAATAGTATAGCACTTTAAATCTCATTTTAACTCCTAAAGGAAAAGCCTGATTAAACAAAGGCAAAGCTACAATAATTAACAGACCTCATACAACATGCCCTCCTAACTCTAAGAAATCTGCTTAATATTGTTATTCCTCAGACCCCTATCATTTAAAATAAAAGTTTAGCTCTATACCAGGGCTTGGACGGTCAAAGATCTTTTTGTGACAAAATTTGTAGTATAGGAACCCAGACATTAACGAATTTATGATACTTTCTTGTTCATGATGCTCTGCTTGTTCATATGAAAACAGTTCAGTGTAGTGGTTAAAGTGTTGGACTAGGATCTTGGAGGATCAAGGTTCAGATCTCCACTGTGCCATAAAATAGAAGAGGAGCCTGAGGTATGCTGTCCTAGGCTCCTGGGGGAAAGGATAGGATTAAAATGTTTTACACTGTCAAGCTGTCAAGATTCTTTTTCACGACATGAAAATGCTGCAGGGGGAAGATGAGGACAGTGTGACAAAAGCCCCTTGACAGGTTTTGCTGATTTTATCCTATTTGGCAATTCCCAAAAACGAGGACAGCCCTTTTTTCCTTCTCACTTGGTTACTGTGAATATTTTTAAAGGATGTCTATGTCAGAAATGTTTCGTGTGCTCTTAATACCAAAGTTAAAACCTGTTTTTCCTTGAAAAATAAATATGTTTCTGTAACTTGGGTATAATAACATTTCATAATAATAAGTTCATTTGTATATCGTTCTTCTGGACAGATTTGAGCCCAATCAGAGAGATGAATAAAGTCAGTGTTGTTATCCCCTCAATATAGCGGGGAAGCTGGGGCTCCAAGGTCACCTGCCGAGTTCATGGCAGGAGTGGGATTCAAACCAGCAGAGTGCTGATTTGCATCCCAGCCACTTAACTACTTTGCTACACTGGCAGGATCTTTGTAAAAATAACTAGGAAAAGAACTGTAATTTTCTGTGCTCCACAAATTGGATTCATTGCTTATTGATGGGCTTTCTGGCTATTGCTTACTCAGAACTGGATCCAGTTATCTCATAGTGTTAGAGGAAGGGAACATGGTTTTACACCAGGATGGGCGATTGAAATCAAACTTTCTATTCATTTATTACTTTGATAACTAAATAGTTTGCAGCTGAACAGAGTGTTCATGCTAGTCAGAAGCATAATCCAAAAACTTTAGTCATGGAACCTATATACCTAGGTTAGAAATGGGGACATTGTCAACCTAGGATTTTCATTTGGTCCTTTCTGTACATATGCAAGTCCATTATGCAAAGTCATGTGCTTGGAAACTATGGGTAGAACCTTAAAAAATACACAAATAGTTCCATAACTTGAAGGCTTCAAACAGCCCCTGTGCCACACAGCCATCTCCTTTTTTAAATGGACAGGTTATTTCCAACATGTGGGGAGCAGTTGATGTCATTTGCTCAGTTAAAAAAAAAACAGTTTTAAAAATCTTTTTTTTTAGAAAAAAATAGAAACAAGCAGTAACAACAATACAAAAAGTTAATAGAACTATAATTCTGTTTCTTTCCCCTAAGACATCTGTTACAAGTTCTACAGTACTAACCATCATAACTGCTTTTCTTTATAATCACATTTATGATAAATTAAAATGGATGAATATTATCCTGAATTCTATTCTAAAAGCCATTTGAAAAGTTTTTTTGAACTTTCCAATGTTACATTTGATTATTATTATATTTTAGGATTCCATAAGGTAATGGAAGGAATCCACAAAGCCATTGAACTTGGATATGATCCTGTTAAGGTGAGAGTATTCTATGTTTTCAGTCTTCAGGCTCAGGTTATTAATCACAGGACTGTGCGTGAAGCATTTGCCTCTTCCTTTTCTGTGAAGTTAAGCAAAATTTATGGAATGGAAATCATGGGTGGACTCTGATCATTTAAAAATGCTTTTAAAGTGTTTGAAATATACTGATCTTTGGGAATAAAAAATGCCAGGTTCAAATCCTGTAGAACAAGTGTACAGAGCTGGGAAAAGAGCGGTCTGCCTTTTTAGCTGAAAGAGCATGTAGCTTGCATGCAGAAGATCCCACGTGCAATCCTTGGCATCAACAGCTACTGCTAATCTGGTAGCAGGATTGGGAAAGACCTATGCCTGAGGCCTGGGAGCCAGTGCCAGTGGAAGTAGACAGTGCTAAGCCAGATGGGCCAAAGGTCTGGTTTATAATTAGGCAGCTTCCTCTGTTTATAACTCTCATTGTTCCCTGTGCTGTGTACAAGTTGTACACTGGCTGCTTTTGTGGCTTGGAGCAGGCTTTGTGTTTGCAGGCCCAGCACTGATGGAGGGGGATGAGGGCAGGCTGACAAAATACTCAGAACAACACTTACTGGTTAGAAAAGGTCACAACTTGATTGGTTCACAGCTTGTGGAGCATTTGCTGACACCAGCCAATGACCCACCCTGCCCCCTCAGGTCACCTGCTGAGGGGAGGGGGAAACCACAGGATGACAGCTTTTGGGATACCGTGTGGACGTACATCCCTGTCAGCTGGGAACGAGGATGCCCTGACAGCTCTTGAGCCTGACATGCACCTGCTGTGCATCATTCCCAAGATCCCTTAAGGGGATCCCCTTCCTGGGGAAACTGGGCTCTCAGGCTCTGTCTCCTCCCAAATGGATCCAAACCCAGTGCCCAAACCACCATGCCCAAAGTTGTAACAGAGAAAAGTAGTTACAGACAGTATTCCCCTCAAACCCTTGGCATGCAACACCCCAACCAAGGTCCCTAGAGCAGTCAGGCCATGACAGCACTCTCAAAGATACAGGGGAGGGCTGGGCGGGTTTGCTAGCCACAAGCCAAGTGACAAGGGGACATGGCTAGGCCCTCTTTAAATAACCTCACAGTGGACCTAAGAGGGAACTCTGCCTCTCAGGTCCGCCACCTGAGCAGGCCGGCCAGCCCTGTTTGGCTGGCCTGGAAATTTGAACTGGCAACACGGGCCGCCCGGCAGAGGCCATGCCGCACACAAACCCTCCACCCCATGGATTGCAACCAGGCTGCTCAGGTAAGTCTGGAGGCTAGTGTTTTCCATTTTTCACCTCCAGTTCACTGTCACCTCTAGGTTAGACTACTGTAACGTGCTCTACACAGGGCTTCCCTTGAATTTGATCCAGCGGTTGCAGCTGACCCAAAATGCAACGGCGCATGTCATCACCAGAGTGCCTAGAAGTGCCCACATTACACTGGTACTGCGCCAGCTGCACTGGTTACCAGTAGAGTACCGAATCAAGTTCAAGGTTTTGGTACTAACCTACAAAGTCCTATGCGGACTGGGACCTGTGTATCTTTGGGACCGCCTCTCCCCATATGTGCCGCAGAGGACACTTCAGTCTGCCGGCAAACAGTTATTAATGGTCCCTGGCCCCAGAGAGGCCCGCCTAGCATCAACCAGAGCCTTTTCGATCCTGGCTGCAACCTGGTGGAACACTCTGTCTAATGAAACCAAGGCCCAGCAGGATCTGTTATCTTTCCACCGATCCTGCAAGACGGAGCTGTTCCGCTAGGCATATGGTTGATGCTGGGCAGGGCCCCTGCCGGCTGAAATAGGGTAGAATGGGGCCTTCCCTATCAGAGTGAAGGCTGAAAATGGAATAAAGTGAATTATTTGTGCTGCTTTGTATTTGTATTTTAAATATTTATATTGTATTTATTATGATTTTAAATTGTGGAATGCAAAATTTTAATGTGCATCAATGTAATCTGCCCTGAGCCTGCTGGTCTGGGGAGGGCGGAATAGAAATTGAAACAGAAATTGAAACAAACAAACAATTTTGGAGAAAAGGTCTTAGGATAGCACATTTAAAACTGTCTGCAAATAATATTTCACTGGATAGAGATTTGAAGCTTTTTACCGAACCTGAACATTTCCCCAGTAGATTGAATATTATTGTGGTGAGAAACTTCAGCAATTAGACTTTATTTTAAATTGCTGGCCTCATGTTTGCTGACCATATGCTAGCTAAAGGATGGTGTAAGTGAATCAATGATGGATTCCTGGGAAACTAGCAAAATAAAAACTCTTACTGGCTGAATATAAAATTGGTTGTATCTGAAGTCTGATTACTTTGTTTGAATGTTTGTGTTCTTATTTTAAATCTCATATTTTCTCTTGCCTAGTAATCAGTAATGTTTGTTTAACAAACAAATGACAGAAATATATTTAAACTTTCTGTTTGTTGCTTGGATTACCATTCCCGAATCTAAAATGGAAAGCAGAGATGAATGTAGAGTCCCTATCCATTCTAGAATAAACTCCTAACACCTAGTTTTATTGTTATCCTTCTATAAAGCTCAAAAATTGCCCTTTTCAATTATGACCTTCAGTCACATGAAGGGGAGGTGATGTTGTCATGTGATGATGTTTCCAGGCCCACTTTCACTTCAGTCAGCTGCTTCCCCCCCCCCTTTTAGGTGAATTGTGTGGTGATGAGAGGTCTCAATGAAGAGGAAATGGTGGATTTTGTGGCTCTTACAGAGAAGCAGCCCTTGGATGTGCGCTTCATAGAATACATGCCCTTTGATGGTAAGCACTAACTTCAGCCTTTACCTGTGCTTTGCTTGAGAGAAGTTTCCATTTCTCCCTTCCAGAATGTGATGATGAAATGTCAACTTTAAGTCTTCTGTAGCTTTTGTGACCTTTAAGAGGTTTTGGTTTGAAAAAAAGGGATAAGGGCAATTAGGAACTGTTGGGGTAGGTGGTAGGAAGAACATATTCTTTCATAGCTTTATGATCTCAGTTTTATTATGAAAACTGAAACATTTAAAATGAACCACTAACTAGCTTTATGCAATCCATATTTAAAGATACTGTAGACTGAAGTTTAAACCCAGGTTCAGAAAAAGAGGGATGGATTCTCTGATCCTGCTTGCGGGGAGGGAGGGCTATAAATGCAATCAATCAACCTGTAAATTTCTCCTACACAAACTGCGTTGAAACTAAAGGCATGGTGTAAACAGTTCTCATTCACTTGAACGGGGCTTATGCCAGATTCTGATCTGTCCATCCATATTCCAGCTCACGTTGGTTATTCTTCTGTGGGTCCCCAGAGTGTTCCTTGTGCCACCACATCTGACAAAAAATTTGTTCCTTCAAGAATGCAAATTTTGTTTACAGGGCTTTGCTCTTTCTGGCTACAAAAGATGCTTTTGTAGACTGTCTGGATCCTCCTCTCCCCATCACTGCAGCCAGACTTGCTAACTAGTACATATGGTTGACCATATGAAGCTACATTATTCTAAATCGGGCAGTCTGACTGACTAGCAGAGGCTCTGTATGGTCCTGAACTGAGAGAGGTCTTTCCCAACACCTGCCACCTGAGATCATTTTACTGGAGTTACTAGGGATTAACCTGGGACCGTCTACATGCAAAGTATATACTTTAGCATTGATCTACAGCCCCCTTCCCAGTTAAGTGAGCTGCTGTAGCATAGTGGTTAAGTGGTTGGACTGCAAATTAGCACTCTGCTGGTTCAAATCCCACTACTGCCTGACCTTGGTGGGTAGCCTTGGGTAAGCCACTCTGCTTAGCCCCAGCTCCCCAGCTGTATAATGGGGTTAATGGTAATACTTAGCTTGTTCACTGCTCTGAGTGGGGCACTAAACTGTCTAGAAGAGCAGTATAGAAGCACAGTTGTTATTAATATTGTAATGTTTTATCCTTCTCATTCTAGGCAATAAATGGAACTTCAAGAAAATGGTGAGCTATAAGGAGATGTTGGATGCAATAAAGCAAAGATGGCCGGAGTTGGAAAAGCTGCCATGTGAAGAAGCCTCTAGCACTGCCAAGGTACTTAAATTCTTGGGGTGTCTTTGCTTGTGCTATAAAAGTAAAGGGCATCCTTCTGGACCATGCCTGTGAGATTAGCTTATACATCTGATAGTTAAAATAGTCATAACTAAATAGTTATGATATAAGATGGTAATCTGAAGCCAGTCACAGTATTCTAGATGATGATGAAGCAAAGCTGTGTGAGGTTCTAGAGGCCAGGGTAAAGCAGATTATATACCGAGAATGGCAAGTTGAGTGCTGGTGAGGAAAGGGGAATGAATGAGAACATGTGATATCCTATAAACTCACTGAAACCAGTTTTCAATTTAAGTATGAAAAGATAAAGGGAATATTTTCCTCTCTTTCCCAGAGTATTTAAGTAAATCTATCACTCCTGTGCCTTGTCCATGCTGGCCCATTGAAATAAGGGCTGTTCAGATATGGCATTTTTCCTGCAGTTATAAAAATGTGTAGAACCATCAACCATATATATAGAATGTGTGAAGTATATGTGGGAAAACTGTTTCAGTTTCTATTTTACCATATAAAACATACTTGGAAATACTGGAGTACATTCATGTGTGAAGGGAACCCTTACATCCACTTTATACAGAACAAGATTGTTTCACTGAGAGAAACTTCCATGAATAAAATTGTTCCAATCATCATTGTATATTGATTGTGTATGCATTGTAGTGTTCCATATTTTTGCAAGTACTTAAATATATGACATAACCAGCATTAACTTCAGTTAAATCAGGTAGAAATAAAAGGGAATGGACAGATGGAGAACCAGAAATCATAATATGGCTGGTAGCACCATCAGTACTTCAAAGCCACATTTAGTAAACTGGGGACCTTAAAGCTTTTTCAGAGAGAGATTATTCATACAGGCTGTCCATATACAGCAATGAGGCTCTTCATTATTATAAAGAATGAATTTGCAGATAAAAATCTTGACATCCTGTACATGTGCTATGCACATTCTGGGAATCCATAGTTAATTGTGGCTTTCTGGCATTTGCACACATACCACAGTTTGCACACATGAACCCCACATGGGTTGTATGTTGTTTCCAGAGCTGCTACTTTCTGTGTAAGTATTTTGAAGTAGCTTTGATCTGAGCATATTTTTACTTGAAAACTGCCATGGAGTCTTCCACTTGTTCATATCTTTGGGCACAACCAAAGGAAGGAAGTGTCAATTTTAAAGGTCAGTGTAATGAGTTCCCACATAGTGAATAAGTGACACAACCAAAGGGAAATAACTGTAGGGTTTTAATAGTGGTTTCACCATATAAAGCAGACATGTATCAATTGGATTTCCTTCATTTTTCCTTTTCCTTTAAAAGAGCCCTATGATTCAGCTTATTTTTATTTATATATTATTATTTAGATGTTATATAAATATAATATTCAGCCCAGAGACATGAGTTTGGATTCTAAGGTGCTGTTCTGTGGCACAGCTGCAGTTCCTGTGACAGAACAGTGCCTATGTTTGTAGAAGAGAGGAAGGTGACTTTTGCCCATTTTCCTTGCTCGTGCTACAGACTGCCACTTAACTGTCCTCATCTATGTACTTCAACTGCTGTCTCTGCTTTCTTTCATGCGTCTTGCCTTGGCCAAGCCAGGCATACAAAGTGCCAGATTTTCAGGGACAAATCAGCTTCATCACATCAATGTCTGAGCACTTCTGTGGATCCTGTAATCGCCTGAGGATCACAGCTGATGGTAACTTGAAGGTATTAATACCATATTGTTTCAGGTTCATCTATATTTAAATGCCCGCTAATATTTGATTACATAAACTTTCTCAAGGAGGCTGAAAGATGGGATCTCATCCTGAACCGATCCATGAGTAATTTGAGGAATGCTTCTTAGGCATAAGCAGTAAATCAGGTGGCCATCCCTGTTGCAGCCTACTGCAATCTCATCTTGTTGCTTCAAGGAAGTGTACTTTTTTTGCTTAGTTCTTTTTTTTAAACTTTGCCTGCCTTTCCACAGTCTCTTGTTTCATAGTGTAGTATTCTGGAGCTGTAAAACTAATTGGTAAGAAGCCAAAGATTAAATACACTGTTTAGCTTTTTATGCAAAATCAAAAAGAGTCCAGTAGCACCTTTAAGACTAACCAATTTTATTGTAGCATAAGCTTTTGAGAATCAAGTTCTCTTCGTCAGATGCATGATCCGAATCGGCATGATCCGAAACCAGTTCGGATCATGCATCTGACGAAGAGAACTTGATTCTCGAAAGCTTATGCTACAATAAAATTGATTAGTCTTAAAGGTGCTACTGGACTCTTTTTGATTTTGCTACTACAGACTAACACGGCTAACTCCTCTGGATCTGTAGCTTTTTATGTTATCTCAAACTGACAACAGGCAAGCTGTTCCCAGTAATGTGGCTGGGGATGAATTAGGACTTTCCCCCCACTATTTATCCATTTTCTCTGCATAGCTCTGCATGATCTGTCAATTCAAACATATGTTGCACAGACTGAAAACTGTTGGAAGTGGTGGAGGGAAGGATGATCAACACTTCCTGCCACATTAAACTGTTGTATATTGAAAATTAGTTTTCAGTTAGCTGTTGGCACTTGCATTTCTCCACTCAGCGGTGATGGCAACTGCCTTACTAATGTTCATTGACATCAAGTTGGAGCGAGTTCAACAGCTTAAGCTGATTACTGAATTAAATTTTAGCACTTGGGAATATGCAAAGTAGGGATTTTGGATGCACTTATAGTTTTAGAAATTAGCAGTTATCATAGCCTAGTAAAGCGGAAACTTTCATTACATGGCGATTTGCCACAAGATGTTTGTTCTCACTCCCTAAGAACAATAGCAGCCCGTGGGAAGAAGGCTTTCACTACAGATGGGCACGAACTGAGGAAAAAACTAACTTTGCAGTTCGTCGCATTCACAAACCACAAACCTTCACGAACCTGCCCCGGTTTGCAAACCGGTTCGTTTGGTTCATGAAAACGTCACATCCAGGTCAGCAAATTGTCACTTCCGGGTTAGCAGAATGTCTGCAGGAAGTCCATCCCGTTGCCTAGGATTGATCGGTGTTGCCAAGAGGGTCTCCCCAAAAATTTTAAACTGTATACAGAATCCAATAGTGTCTGCTTGCTGCTAAATCACTTTTCTAACATCATATATGAATCACAGCCACTAGCAAAAACTATTTTATCTGTCACAATGAATACTTTAACCAATACACAGTCTACTTAAACCAATACACAGTCAATGAATAAAGAACTACATGTGCATATGTACAAATCAATACAGAACAATGTCTCTCTGTCTATGTCCACAAGTTGTCCGTAATATATTCTCAACTCCAAAGAATGTTCCAACCTGATAGTCAACATTCAAGATGTAGGGGAAGGTCCTCTTCAGGTGGGGAAGAACCCCCACCTAAAGGAAGACCTTCCCCTACATCTTGAATTCTTTGGAGTTGAGAACATATTACGGACATTGTTCTGTATTGATTTGTACATATGCAATTCCAAATGTAGTTCTTTATTCATTGACTGTGTATTGGTTTAAGTAGACTGTGTATTGGTTAAAGTATTCATTGTGATAGATAAAATAGTTTTTGCTAATGGCTGTGATTCATATATGATGTTAGAAGAGTGACTTAGCAGTAAGCAGACACTATTGGATTTTGTATACAGTTTAAAATTTGGGGGGAGACCCTCTTGGCAACGGTTTTCTACAGTCTTTCCCATAGCCTTTGTTTTTGTTAGGATTGATCGGTGCCAGGCTGTCTGCAGTGACGAATCAAACAAACCAGCCTAAAGTTCGTGGTGATTTGTCAGAAATGGGCTCTGACGAACCGCCGGTTCACAAACCACGAACCGGCCTGGTTCGTTACAAACTTTGGTTTGTATTTCGGTTCCTTCCCATCTCTAGCTTTCACATGATCAGATCATTACTACACAAATTGGTTGTTCAAAAGCTATCTGAATCCAATCCTTAGTTATTCAAGGGATGCTAATACTACTTATTTGCCATTTCTGTGACTGGCAGCAGCTCTCCAAAGTCTTCAGCAAAGATAGGTCTTTCCTAATAGCTGCAACCTAAGATCCTTTTGCCAAGGATTTAATTTGGAACCCTCTGTCTGCAAGGACTACAGCTCCTATCCCTTAAGTAGCACCCAGGCAAGCACTGTTGATCTCTTTCTTTGAGGTGTGGGTTTTTTTTTTTTTAGGTGTGTCTTTTTGGAAATTCAGAAGTGTCCTTGCGGGATTATCTGCGATCTAATGCCACAAAAGAGGAATTGATTCAAATCATTGGTGCAGCTGTTGGGAGGAAAAAGAAACAACATGCTGGTATAGTTTATTTTGGCCCTACTACATGTATTATAGTCTGAATTCTGCCCACCACGTAAGAACAAACTTGAAAACCTGTGCAGTGTCCTAGTCTATAACAGAATGCATGACACATAGGACTTCAAGGGACCCCAGAAAAGAAAGCGGTACTGTACTATAGCATAAAAGGTCCCATTTCATGCTGAAGATATTATGTGCTCTTTGTTCTGAACCGCATCTGGTCATTTTATCCATCTGTCCTGCCTTTTAATCCCAGCTGAGACACACAAGATAATTAGCAACATGAAAATATTTAATGTCATGACTAGACATGGGCATGAACGGAACCCCCCCCCCCCCCGAACAAGCTGTCCGTTGTTCGTTGCCATCCACAAACAATGAACAGTAACGAACATGACCCTGTTCACAAACATGTTCATTGTTCATGGCCTCTTAAAGATCCCTTTAAACTATCAGCTGGCATGTGGCAGGGAGATTCCCCCCTGCCGCCTGCCAGCTCATAGTTTAAAGGGCCCTTTCCTGCCACGTGCAAGGGGCAGGGCCCTTTAAACACCCCACAAACTGACCTTCCCAATGTCCAATACCCACTAGATTTGCAGGGGACATAGTCCTCGCTGTCCTCCGAAGACCCCCCCAGTTTCAGAGAGATTGCATCCCGGGAAAGGCATGATCCATGGGTCATTCCCTTTGTTGCCATTTTCTCTCAACAGTGGCAAAAATGGGACTCTGCTGGAAATATTTTGAAGGGTTAAAGCCAGAAGGAATTCAGACAGAGTTCAGTCCCTGCTGTTGCCAGGGGAATTGACTGAAAGGCCCCAGACTGTCTGGCTTGACAAACGGCTGATGAAAGCAATGAACGAGGCTTGCAATGATCACTTGTTAGTTTAGAATGGAGCCTCACGAATGGCTTGTTCGCGAACAGACAAACGGGCTGTTCGTGGTTTTTTCCTGTTCATAATGCTGTTCATGCCCATGTCTAGTCATAACAACTATGAGGTTTAATTGCGGTAAGGTATTGGGGCTTGTGAGTTTTTCCATTATTTCAACTATGTTTTTTTTACCCAGCAAGTGACCCTTGATTATGGATTTGAAAATCTAGAAGGGTAGGCAGAAAAAATAAGATTGCCAAGAAACCAGTGGAACTCATGTGTTACTCAAAGGTTTCACATCTCCAGTCTTACAATAAGCCAAGATTCTGCTTTGTCAATGCAGGTTACACCAGGGCCCTTCCACAAATTCTGCCACCACCACCCTCAGTTTACTGCTTTAAGTCTCAGAGGTGGATCTCTGTGAAGAGACAAATGATTTAAAAATGGTGAGAATGAAGCTTCTCCTAGAATCTTGATAATGGGTGCCTTAATTGGCCCTGGAGCAGAAGGCCAATCCTGCATATTTCCAGCCAGGATAGTACAGTAGGCTATTTGCATACCTTGCACATGTTGTCAATATAGACCCATTTTGTTTTGTTTTCGCATATACTTCAGAAGACTTTGCTCTGAACCTAGATATTCTGAATGCCAACATCTGCACTGTTACCTACATTTTTCTATTACTATTTCCATTTATGGAAGCATACTGAGATGACTACAGTTCTGCAAGTCCATAATTCTTGCCTATTCATTACTTTATTCCCAGGCATGTTCAACATTTCTCAGATGAAGAACAGACCAATGATCCTCATCGGTGGGTGAGCAATCAGTACGTAATAAACCATACCATTCTCCTGTATCTTGGGAAGTCTAACTCATACAAAACTGAATACACTGCCAACATAGACTAAACATATTTGAATTTCTAGAAGAGAGATACAAAAATCTTTTTAAAAAATTTAAAAGCAAGCCAAATCAAGCAGCAAATATATTTCATTTGGCAACAATCTCAGAATGTGTTTGACATACAGACCTTAACTGTGTGTAGAACTTGCTTGTCAGCTTCATGAAAGGTTGTGTGTTACCTTGCTTTTTCCCCTTCTACAAACTGTTTGAGTGAACAGGCCCTTGATTCTGTAGCTCAGTCATCATAAAATCCAGTATGTAGTAGGGATTGAGAACTTGAGATACAAGAACAATCCACTGCTAGTTCTTTCATGGTATATAAGAACTGTCTAGTAATCTAGGCCCCATTCTTTTGGCACTTTGTTGAGATGTGTTTGGGGCAAGAAGAATTGCATTTAATTGAATGAGACATTTTGGGGTGAAAGAAGAAAGCTAGATGCTAGATGCTTTTGGAATGGCAGGCTGTCTTCATATAACCACCAAAGCTAAGAGCTGGAAACAGTCTGACAGGCATGCATTCTGCATCGTGGGAAAACTAACCACTGGCATTCGCTGTCCAAACAGAGTCGAAGCAGGAGCCAGCTTTACTGTGACATGCAGGCTAACGCACCCATACGGAGAACAGCTAAAGAGGCTTCCTAATTTGGACTGCAGGCTCATTGTACAATGAAGCTGGCTAGCGTGTGAACAGGCAGATGGAAGTGGGTGGGGAACACACTGGTGTGAAAGAATGGAGGGAGTGTAGCCTCCACTGCACACAAATTAAATGCTACAAAAATAATTAATTGGAGCATATTGCCATACATCCCTTTGTTGCTTTAACCAGATTCTTTTAAAAAATATGATCTCAGTGCTTGCTTTAAACTCATAGGTTCACTTGCTGGAGTGTGGAACATGTGGCAAGTTATAAAAACCAAGTAGCTGAGAGTTCTGCAGGAGCTGTTGTTATGTACAGAAGTTAAGGCCAGTGGTGTAGAAAATGAGTGCCCCATCCTGAAACCCTCACATTGCCATGGTCTGTATGCCTTACCTCTTCCTCTGCCTGTGTTCATGCAGTAGTCCTGGGGGCAGCTTTCCTCGTCTATCCCATCTATCATCTGCTTCTCATGCTCAGTAAATCATACTGCTGGGAGACTTTTTTTCCTTCTGTGGCAAACAGTCACTGCCTTGTCTCTAAGTTTTAGCAGTGTGGGATCCAACCTACTTTATTCTGAGTGTGAGGAGTTGTGAAGCAATCTACCTTAAAGCCAGAGCAATGGCTTAAGTCTGACGCATACATTGCCAAATAAGTGGATTATATAGCAGTGTCTCCGAGTTAAGTGGGGGCCTTACTCTCTTACCTGCTAACTTGAGGGGGAGAAGTTGATATTGGTTAGCAGAGAATTCTGAAGAACCCTTAGTAACAATTGTCTGATTCCCTTATTTCTTTCTTGAAAAACTTTATATCCAGCCTGTTCCTTGTGGCTAAGGTGACATACAATTCCAAACATTAAAAATATACAAAAGGCCAGAAAACCCCATTAACACCCCCATGCCTGTGGCTCACCATTAAAAGCCCTTGCAAATAAAACAGCTTCACATTGCCACCCCACACCTCCTCAGGGAGTACCTTCTGCAACGTGGGAACCAGTACAGAAAAGAAGTTCCTGTAGATGCCGAGTGAGGCTTCTTAAGCTGGAAAACAACTAGAAGGAGAGTGTGGTTGTAGCAGAGGGCCCCTAGAAGTTTCAATCTGTTCATTCTAGGAATCTTGAGTATGGCACTCACTAGAGAATGGTCATTTCACCTTAGAGCAGGCTAAACAAGGAACCTCTTGGTGTACGAAAGGCATCTGATCTTCTGATTTTTTTTCTTTACTGATCTTTTCCAGTCTTTTCCCCTAGTACTCTTGGCCTCCAATTAGGTCAAGAGTAGCTTTCCAGAGCTTAACCAGGGCCTGTACCTTTACGTGTACTTAGGAGAAAATGCACAAAAATATTGCAGGAATATTCCAGCTCATAATGTGTGGGGCAGCAGGTGGCATAAATCCATGGCACAGATCTAGTTCTGAGACTGAAAGAAAAATTGTTTTTTTAAACACACTTTTCCAACTACCAATGGTAGGATGATCCCAGTAGGAACTGGACATGTTGAAATGGTCCATAAAAAAGGCAGGGAATTTTTGCCCCTGTGGTGTGCTTGAGATGCTGGAAAACAGCTGCATAGCCTACGTAGTTTGTGTTGGCTTCACATGGATGACAGTTGGACATTGGACTACCTTACTTGCTTTAGCTACAGAGACAGAAAGTACAGAGTGCTCCTGAGCATCCAGAGCAGTGCCACATTCTCCTCTGTCAATGGCCTTCAAATTACCTACTGAAATTTTCCTTTTAAAATTTATTCTTAAAGAAAGAGCAGCTGTGTGTCGAGCCTGTATCAAGCCTCGCTTAACCTCTCAGGTTCTGGAAATAAAATAGGGTTTGAGAAGGAACAAAACATTACCTGGAAGCAAAAAAGGAGTATGTAGAAGCCACTTAAAGCTGCAGATCCTTAAAGAGAGATTTGGCCACTGCTTTCTATCTTCCTCTTCTTTTTCCTCTCCTGTTCATAAACAGAATTGCTTCCATTATGTTTAACAGGCTGCTTTGTACTTGGTCCTTGGCATTGGTCTCTAGAATAGCACAGCCAAGAGATTAATGAGAAGGGCAGAAAGGGCCCTTAAGGTGGCGCAGTGCCCAGCCAGAGCAGAAGTAACTTGTGTCAGTGAAGGAATCTGAGCTCTCTGCAGCAAAGCTCCAAGCGTGGTATGCCTGTTGTTAGCGCAGCAAGAGCTGGCCAAGAGCAAATGACTCTTCTGTAGCTGCTTGAAGTAGTTGCCTGTGGCTCCTTGTGTGAAGCAGCAGCTAGAGTTTTGTTCAGAAGGTCAAGGTGGGATGTGCTGTCAAGGACATGGAGGCAGTAGAAGTTAACCCTTATTTCTGGTTTTTCTACTGTTGCAAGTGAGAAGCTGACTCTGTGATGCCCCACTCCCATGCCTTTGTGGATGTTGGGGATAGAAGTGGAAAGAGCCTTATAAATAACGTATCTGTGGGCCTCAGTACAAAGCCTAGAGGAATTCTTCTGAAGTCTCTACCTAATTCACTCTAGTCTCACATGAATGTAATCCCTATCTGCTGATCTCCTAGGTGTCCAGTTAAAATAAAGAAAGTAGGTGACAAAATAAACTGCTACCAGTTTGGGATGGGCTTACTGATCGTAATAAAGTCAGTAGCATTTGTCTAGTTTTGCTTATGAAGAGTTGAATTTTCATGCTATCTAGCGATTTATAGAATGCTGTATTAAATCATTAGTAGTGTTTGACTTTTAAGATACTGAACATCTACACTGTGTCATTATTTTCCTAGAATCGGCATCAAGGTCATTCTCATTGCCCCGAGATGCCCTACAGGACCAAGGAACTTTAAATGGTGGGGGCCACAGACTTGGCCACTGGCTGACTCTGAGAGCAAGTTTATGCAAGCAGATGGGGAAAACGTTTAGGAAAAATGGGTTTACAGGACACCACGCCCTGCCAGGATTTCACACACCAAGACAGCTTGCAGCAGGAATTCTGCAAGCTTCGCCGAGTAGTAATTGCAATCTCCAAAAGAGCTTGAGCTCTAATTTGGACATGAAGTGCCTTAGGACAGGAGCTTCTGTCTCCAATCAGAAATCCTACAAGGTTAGGGGCATTCTCTCCAGAGTGAGAAACCAGCCGGAAGAGATGTGTTCAAGATTTTTATCCACTACCAAGTTACTTGGTGCCTCAGAATGCCTAACCCACATTGACCAGGAGGGCCGGGCTTCCATGGTGGATGTGGGCAGGAAGCTTGAGTCTGAAAGGACGGCAGTGGCCACTGCCGTGGTCCGTCTGGGTGCGAAGGTATTTGAATTGGTGCAGCAGAACCAAATGAAAAAAGGGGATGTGCTGGCAGTTGCCCAGATTGCAGGGATTCAGGGTGCCAAGTTGACGTATCAGCTGATCCCTCTTTGCCATAACATCCCACTGAATCTGGTGGATGTTTCACTGAGTCTAGATGAGAGGAGGCATGCAGTGGTGATCCGGGCTGTGTGCCGCACTTATGGGAAAACGGGTGTTGAGATGGAAGCCTTGACCGCTGCCAGCCTAGCTGCTTTGACTGTCTATGATATGTGCAAAGCAGTCAGTCACAACATGGTAATTGAAGAGGTGAAACTGCTCAGCAAGGAAGGAGGGCAAAGAGGAAACTTCCAGCGAGGCTAGAAGGTATCCGAAGACTCTGAACATAGAGATCATCCTCAGCATCAAAGCCTTCATCTGCACATCAGGATTTCCACAATCATTATTTGAATTGCCAATTGTTTTACCATAGAATTAATATCCACTTATATCATTTGTCTTCCGTGTATAGGTAGACTTGGATCTTATTGGTTGCTTGCCTTCTTCCTATAAAAATTACTGATGAGGATGAGGTTACTAAGGTCTCACCTTGCCAGAATGTTCAGGATTTGTGGAACTTGCTGAAGTGTAGCTGGGTTGAGCATTTCAACTATTGTCCTTGTACAAGGCTACAGTTTCACATTCTTGCAGTTGTTCATCTCTCTCTCTTAGCACTCAGATCTCTTCCACAACAGGATTTCAACTAGAATCTATTGGAACAAAAATAGTAGAAGTTAAGATTCTCAGTCAACTGAGCCATTATTTTAAGACCTTGCTTAGGCCCAAGATGGCAAAATATAAACTAGAAAACTACCTGATTGTTTCCTAGATTACTTGAGCCAAATGCAATTTTTAGTACACTGAGATGAAGCTGAGTGTTGCACTTAATATTGGGAATCATTTGTTTGTCCACTGGGGGAAGATGGATGCTAAATAATCAAGACATAGAATATGGAGAGACTTGTACATAAAATGGCATTGAATGTTAATAAAGCCAAATAATTTGCACAATCGCTACTGTTTCCTGCCAACAAAATTGTGCCTAATATATCTCTCTTCTGGTGTGGCACAGTTCTGGAAGCAGTATTCCAAGTTAACAGCCCTCTCTGTCTTCTGTAGGGCACTGAAATGAGTATTGTGCTGAGATGCGTGGTCTTTGTGCTGAAGCTGCTCACAAGGCTACCTTTCCTAAAATCATTCAAAATCATCTTCACACTGTATCCCTAGAACCTTCTCAATATTAGAATTCTCTATTTTTCCTTGCTGTTTCTCATGGCATGCAAGTACAGAGGTAGCAGGGTTGTGTCTTTGTTTGCCACACGTGCAGTAGCAGCAGATCCTTCCCAAAAGCGGGGGCGGGGGAGTGCCAGTTCATTGGCTTGCAACCCAGCAGGTGTGACTTTACAACCTGCTTGAGGGCTGCTCCAGTTGCTTCATTGAGAAGTAAAAGTGTGTAGCTAGTTTTAATGCTGATAATTAAAGAGACTCATCCTGGTTTTACAAAGGTGATTCTTAAAATCTGTTGAGTGCTTTGGACACATTCAGGTAAATATGACCAAGTGTAAAGCAGCTTGAGGGCTGTGTTTAATACAGGGTAGCCATTCTGTGAAAATGGTACATGTGCTGTTGTGACATTTTGGTGCCTTTTTCCTTTTATGAGCACATACTCATGGGGCCCTTTCAGTATATAAACTTCTATTAACTGCAAATAAATTTTGAAAGAACAGTTGTCTTTCTGAGAACATCCGAGGAAATTTTTATAAAGGCATATGTTGCATTTCAAGTTGCCTGCTGTGATACTTGAACAACATTTCCCCACTAAGCAATTTGTGAACGGCAGGGAGTTATCTTAATAGCGGTACCTGCATTGCAGATCTTGACCCCTTAAGGATGTCTCAGTGTTTAGAGCCCAGAAACTGAGCAATCTGTTTATGGAAAACTGTCTTAATGCTTGTAAATAGTGAAGGGAAAGGTTAGGCTGAGGGGAGTTCCTTCTCAGGAAACCCCAGCAAGCTTGATACAGCTTGGCCTGTACATGTTATTGTTAACATGAGTGGAAACTAGATCAAGATCAAAATTTGTAGGTCCATCACTAGAACTATTTAGGAGGAACACTGTGCTCCTCCAAGGGCACTCAGTAAATGCTTTTAAAATACACTGTGGCTTGGGGGGGGGGGGGCGGCAGCGCGGCAGTGTTAATCTTCAACTTACCCAGGTACAGGCATTTGAATGTTGCTGCAAACCTTTCTTCCTCAACCCTGAAATGGTGCCCCTAAGCTACAGCTGTTCTTTGTGATGCTGATATAGATGATGTTCTCATTGCTGAAATGAAGCTGCCAGATGAAGCTGTTGTTGCCCAGGTTAGGAGACAAGTGACTTATGCTGCCTAGAAAATAACACTTCCTTGGGTTAGCCAAAAAGCAAGCAAATAAGAGTGCTATGATTCACATAATTTCAGGTAGGTAGCCATGCTGGTCTGTAGTAGAAGAGCAAGATTTGAGCTCAGCAGCACCTTAAAGGCCAACTAGATTTCCAGGGTATGAGCTTTCAAGAGTCAAAGCTCCCTTCCTGAATCTTGCTTGATTCACATAGTTGAAATGGGAGTTTAATGCACTAAGGTTTCTATTATATGAAGCTGCTTTTGCAAAATATGGTGAGTGGAAAAGCAATTAATGATGATTTGAATGAAAAAACTCCAGCTTCCTGTGTCCTTCCATGTTTATTTTTACTCCACTTATATGTAGGTATGCCAGACTCCTTAAATGGAAATGGGTAGTCAGGGTTGCTTTGCACATTACATTCTACATGGTAATTTTTGATATAGAAAAAGAAATGCACTTTGAAGAGTAGCACAAGTATTCTTTCCTCCCTGAGTACAATCATTAGATAGTTAAGCAATACAGCAAGATTATCTCTAGTTAGTGGAGAGCTCTTTAAGCCCAAGTTGTATTCTAGTCTCTAATGTCCTACTCCTGTACCAGACAATATGTGCTCTGGATGCATATCTGAAGCAATATACAAGATCCAACAAAGGTTTCCTGTACAAATACAGGTGAAATGAAAGAGTTGCACAAGAATGTACAATTGGAGTTTCTGTAAATGCTGTTCCTGGTGGAGTATTCTTTACGGTTGGTAAACTATCGGTCTCACGGGTGGACTGGGACAATGAAACAGCTCTTGGAGCAAATGGAACCAGGTGGCTCCTGTGGTGCTAATAGCACTAGAGGAGCTGCTTAGTTCAGCTCCACTGTCACTGCTGCAGCCCAAGTCTCAGCCTAATAACTCCTCCAGTGTTGTCAGCACCACAGAGGCCACTTGGTTCAGCTAGTTTCTAGCTACCCACCAGGAACTTTCCTGGGAAGTAAAAGGGCCAGTCTGCCCTGGTCAGTATTGCCCCTATTTTGCCTAGGGATGGCAGAGTGCAACTCAGAGCCTATTTAAGTCTGTAGCCATAGGACTAATGTGGGACTTTTGTGGTATTTAGCTTGCAAGCTCATTTTTAGTAGAGTTCCAGAGATTTGAGCTCTAGGAGAATAAAGATTATACAGATCACACATACTAAATGCTCAAGGAGTTCCTTTTCTTTAGAAGAAACCTATAAAAGGTCTCCGTGCAGTGGCTTTTTGCTTCTTATGTAAATGCAGTGACACAACTACTTTTGAAAGGACCTGCAAATAAAGTTGATGTCATGAAAAGAGAGCTTAATGCAGGAACTGGCTCTGAATATGTTGTATTAATTTCCGGGGAAAGCTGTGTACTGCTGACAGGATTGGATCCTACAGACCTATTTTGCTAATGGTTAAGCCTTCCTCTGATTAAGGCTCCTTTACAGAAAGGAGATGCTGTTAGAACATATCTGCAGGGCCCAGCACATGCTGTCAAGAAGACTTCAAGCTCTTTTCAATTGCATTTTATCTGTTGACAAATAAATGGGGTGATATGGCTTGGGGATTTGGCAAGTGGCCTTTTGATTCCTTTCAGGAGCAGACCAGTTACATTTGAAGTGATGACATCTTTTAGTGCCATAACCAAATGCTCTGACCAACTCTAGTAACTATGCACAACCATTCTGATATGAAAATGTTTTATGATGTAGATCTTTTTTCTAGATAACAAATGATGGAATTGGGGCAAAATTATTTACACCCAGCTTTCTTATCGTGGTATCATTGAGAGAAACTTTTTTTGCTGTACTACACTTTTAATAAATTAAACTTGCAATCAATAAAAAGATATACATGTTTATTTTCATACCTGTCTCCTTTACCTGTGAACAGATTGAGCATGGGAAAGTAAAAAGTCACATGGGAAAACCACAGAGTATCTATTTACAACACTTTTCAAAACATCTGGGGCCAACCTCTCTCTAGGATGAGCAATATCTATTGGTTCTATGCCAACTATAGGTTAGGTTGTGTGTTGTTGCCCATTGGAAAGGTTAACCCAATGGAAAATGAAGACATAGAGTGGTAATCGAAGTACTAGCAGAAGGATTGGTAGTAAGTTTCCAAATAGAAAAGCCTTTGGCAGTCTAGGAAAGACTTTGAAAAGGCCTTAGGTTTAAGGATATGTTAGCATTTAAAGTAACTTTACTTGATGGATACCAAAAGGACAGCTGTCCTGAGCACAAGGAACAGCACAACGGATACAAAACTTTGATTTGGTACATTTTCAGTCACAGAATTTGTATTATAAAATACATGATCTGGCTGGTAAATGGACCTCTGAAAAGTCTAGAGCTGGAATACTGTGGAATTTTATGAGGTTGACCAGAGAATATCATAGTATACTGCCTGTACACTCCCCCCTCCCCCTTATATTTTGGGCCTGTTCATACAGTCCTTTTAGTCCTTTCTATTTTTCTTGTCAAACCTCTTCCCCTTTTAGAATGGAGTTAATAACTCCATTTGAATGCCTTCATTGCCTGCATACCAGTGTCATATATTTTATTCTACAAACATTAAAGAAAATGGGACAGTCCCTGCTTGTGCCCTTGGATCGAGCAAATCAAGATTCAAAGATTACCTCTGGACATGATGGAGCAGACAGTATTTGAAAACATTTTAGATGAAAGAAGACATAGGATAGTCATTTTCAAGTGTCATAGGCTACTGAGATGCCTGGAATTTCTGTTGATGCAGACCAAGCTAGGTAAATAGTCCAATACTTCATGAGTACATGCATATTTGCTTTTATCCTGAAAATATTTTAAAGTTTCTTACCAATATTTTGGGTGAAGCACCTCAGGTTCCTTGTACAGACTTCTAGCCAAATGCCATTGCTTTAATAGAAAAAAATATTCCCTACCTTCCCCATGCTTAAACCAGTCATCTGTGCTTTTACCACCAAGATGCGGTACTAAGCTGAAACGTTATAATTCATCATTGTGTGTGGCATTGGCTGCTGGCGCTTTGTGAGAGAAGAAGAGCCCAAAGTCCATGCATTAAATGGAGCTGAGGGGAGGGAATCATTCTTGATACACCAAAGTCTTGTGTCTCCTCTTATGGGTGACAATTTGAGATGCTCCCTTTTGCCCAACTTTTTCTAAAGTGGTCAGTGGAAAAAGGTGAAATGCTGCCAGAGCTTCTGGTAACGCTGCATTATTCTCATTAAAGCAAACAAGAGAGCTGCTCCAGGGGCACCAAACTGACATAAAAGTACAAAAAGCCCTTTGGAGTATATACAATGACCAAAAATATCACAAATTTATGTATTAAAGTGCTGACATGCTCAATGAAATGAATTCAAACATGCAAAATATCTCACTACACATACACCAAAGTTTCAGCGGTGGTAGGAAGAATCAAAGTTAATTCGTACAATGCATATAGCAAAGTGCTAGCAAAGTTTTGCCACGATCATGTAGATATCAATTGGTAGATGCCTCCTCATAAGTAATTCACTCCACCTATGGGTTTCACCAGCATGTAAGGAGTCCAGTCCCGTTTCACACAAAAGGCTTCTTCACAGGCAAAACATCTGTCATACAATTCAGTATTTGTCATACATTCAATATTTACCAAGCATTAAATATACATCTTAACAAACTGCAAACATATTTACTCACAAAGAGCGTAACAAGCAGTATCATTCCACCATTACAGTTACTTCCGGATGATCTAGCGTCGTGCCTGGGTGTAACCTTCCCATCAATTATATTTGTTACTCAATTTAAAGACACAGTAGCCTGCCAACCGCAGGAGGTTTACAAGAAACAACTTAAGTCTAAAGCGTTATTAAGCCCATAAGGGGTCAAGCTAGTTAGTCTTATGTATCCATTGAGATTCAAGTTGCAGCAATCTGCGCTGGACATTTGGATTTCTACTTTGTAATACTTGTAGACCAGTCACCTTCAATTTTTGAATCGTGATGTTGAATAAAGTGTTCCATGAGTGGTGCCTCTGTAATTCCATGTTGGATCCGAGACTGATGTTCCTGAATGTGGACTTTCAGCGGGCGAATTGTACTGCCCACATACATCAAGAGGCAGCTGCACTGAATTAAATACACCACATAAGGCGTCTTACAGTTAGAGAAAGCAGTGCAATAAAGTGGTCTGTTTGTAATAGGGTTGACAATATCTGAAGTTCTTACAGTCAAAGGACAAATGTTGCAGCTTCCGCAGGGAAAATGCCCCTTGGGAAGCTGTACATTGGTGGCTTTTACTCCCCTAGCCGAATGTACTATGATATCTTTTAGATTCCTCGTCCTCCTGAACCCTGTAGATGGCGCCTGTTTACAACCCTCTACACCTGAGACCAAATGCCATCTACAGGGTTCAGGAGGACAAGGAATCTAAAAGATATCATAGTACATGACGGCGAAACCCGTAGGTGGTGTGAATTACTTATGAGGAGGCATCTACCAATTGATACCTCCATGATCGTGGCAAAACTTTGTTACGGACTGTTATGAACTGATTCCAAGTACTTTGCTATATGCATTGTACGAATTAACTTTGATTCTTCCTACCTCTGTTGAAACTTTGGTGTATGTGTAGTGAGATATTTTGCATGTTTAAATTCATTTCATTGAGCACTTCAGCACTTTAATACATACGTTTGTGATTTTTTTGGTCATTGCATTATTCTCATTAGTCGAAAGCAAGAATTTGGAGAATTAAAAGGGCTCAGAATTTTTCTTGATATGAAGCCAAATGTCTTATATTCACAGAGAAGTGGCATACTCTGAGAACATCTCCATTCGAGTTGTAAATGAAAGGCAGAGACCATCACAACATGTAAATGCTACTGATCTGCGGTGCAGTGATTCCTTACAAGCTGTTTTTATTTTCTATGGAGCTATATTTTCTTAGTTTGAGACTCAGCCAACATATGCCATTTGTCTTTAGCTACTTGTGATCCATAACAGGATTTTGTTACGACCCTTTAAAAAACAGAAGTGGTAGGTTACAGTAGCTTGAACCTGGCCCAACTTCTGAACAGTGTAAACGTAAGTGGTTAGATCACCATATCTACTGTTGTAGTATTTTTGTCACTTTCAGATAAGGTGGAGAATAGAGGTGGGTATGGACCGGGAAAACTCCACAGACCACCAGCCTGTGGTCCATCGATTTTCACAAACCACAAACTTTCCACAGACCAGCTCCGTTCATGGGCCGGTTTGTTGGCCCATGGTCCATCACTTCCTGCAGCCCTGGCTCCGCCCCTTCATACCCAGAGAGCCCAACCTCACAGAGAATCTTCAGCAGCCTCTCCTCCAGCCACCCTGCAAGTTTGGTCAAGATTGCATTTCAGACATCTGAGTTACAGACCCCCAAAGCAGCCGCCCCCAGGAAACTTCCAGTAGATACTGGAGTTACAAATGCCAATTGACTTGCATTGGCTAGCAGCATCAAAAAGTTACAATGAGGCAAAATCAAACAGAAAAAGGTGTGGGAAGAGGCTACTGACTCACCACACAGATACCTTCCCAGCCATTGCCTAGAGAATTCATTCTTGCTCCTTGCTCGCATAGAGAAAAATGGGAGCTCTCTGGTTGGCAGGCAGAGCTACCTATCAAGGTTTTTGTTGGAAATTGCATCGTCTGGTGTACTGCAGCAGCAATGGGAAGATGAGCCTTCTATGCAGGGGGCAACAAGGATCACTTAGTTTTGATAGTGAGAGCAGCATCTCTCTTGTTTCCTGGGGGTCATTTCCTTGTCTTGTCTCCTATTGGGCTAAACAGGGCAATATCCTGCTTCTCTCTCCTGCCTTATTCATTCTTCTACAAGATGTAGTCAGATAGCAAGGAATCTATCTCTATCTCTCTTCTTCACTATCAAGTATGTATTTCCTCAAATAAACCTTTTGCCTCTTTAATCAGCACAGCATAACTTCTCTGCTCTGTTTGCACTCAGCTAACAGTTTTGAGGGCTAAGATTGGCTGCAGAACATCCACCCTCCCTTGAAGAATGAAAGCTCTCTGCTGGGCAGGCAGAGCTGCCTATCAAGGTTTTGAGGGCTAAGATTGGCTGTAGAACATCCACCTTTCCCTTGCAGAATGAGAGCTCTCTGGTTGGCAGACAGAGCTGCCTATCAAAGTTTTGAGGGCTAAGATTGGCTGCAGAACATCCACCCCTCCATTGCCTAGGGAATTCATTCTTGCTCCTTGCTCCATAGAGCAGAATGGGAGGTCTCTTCTCAGCAGGCAGAGCTTCGTATTAAGTTTTTAAGGGCTGCAAAAGGTTTGCGAACATCCTCTCTATTGCCTAGTGAATTGATAGATTGGCACCAGGATGTCTGGACTCACAGACCACGGACCAACAGACTGGCCCAAATGGACCAAAATTAGTGAAAAAGGTGAGTCCCATGAACTGTGTGTTCGCAAACAAACTAGGCTGGACTGTGCCAAATTTTGGTCTGTTTTCCAGACTATGCCCATCCCCAAGTGGAGAATAAACATTTTTGCAGGTTTCTTAGCAACTGCAAGGGTACTCTGTATCTGCAGGAAAAGCCAATTATGCTCAGAGTGCTAGAAATACCCAGGATTTCCTGGTAGTGCCTCAAAATACATCATGCTGCAATGTTATTTAGACATTGATGCTAGTACTGGAAGAATAGCTTGTGCAAAATCCAGATTTCAGGAGATTGTTCCCTACTTCCAGAAACAAATTTTTAGTCATTATTTCTCTTCTAGATGTTGAATCAGGATCCAAAAGGAAAGGGGTTCAAGGGCTGGCAGAATGGGAAGAGAAGAAGGCAGCAATGTTGCAGAGCTGCTGCATCTGTTCAAGTGGTTCCTTGTGGAGTGAACCAAGCCCTAAATGTTTGCTGTGCATCTTGCAGCATGCTTTCAGCCAGTCATTCCACATCAACAAGCTGTTATTTATTTGCTTTAAAATTGCATTCCATGGAAAAAGATGCCCCAAGATAGTATTATTGCTAAAATTAAATACAGCTGGCAGGAGTGTGGAGAGAGGGAGAGACATCCACTCAGTGAGAACAAGGCCTGCAAAGATACAACTGTTGTTTCAGAAACATTTCCCTCTGCTCCATATATGCTAAAATCATCCCTGGAAAAAAAATCTCTGTATCCTTAAGGTTGAAGAGGCTGCCTAGTATGAAGTCAGACCAATGACCTCTCTGATCCTACTTTTTTCCTGGCCACAGTTTGCCTGAGTTCCAGCTTTGCTCATAAGATTCCCTGGTCCGTGAAACCTATGAGTTTATAAATGCAAATCATGAGTGGATCTCTGCATTTAACCATTATCCTGCTGACCTGATTACCATCCTTTATGATGGTAGATTTATCACTGCAATTAAATAAAAACACACCAACAACTTCAAGCTCTCTCTCGTCCCATAACAGAATCACTGACAAGTTATCACGTAATATATCCAAATGGAAGCGGATTCATAGTCTGTATTTTTAAAAATCCTGTATATGGAGTAAATGATGCATATGGCATTGCTTGTTTCATTTTTGAGTAATTCTGATTTTGATATTACTGGGTAGGGGATCAAAAGTGGCATCGACATAAAGCTACTGAGAGTTGTTAGGAGAGGTTTGGGGAGTTAGGGTCATTGTATATAGATGATACTCCGTTTTGTGCCAGCATCTCTCCTGATACCGGTGGGAGTCTCTGAATGTCTGGAAGTAATATTGGGCAGCATATTGGCTGACAGATTGGAGCTCAATCTTGAAGGAGGCCTGAGAGCCTGGGAACTGACAACACTGGTCCAGTATTAAGCCTGTTGTAGACAGGAAAGGTGTAACTCTGCCCCTGAAGGAGCAGGCATGGCTTTGTTATGTGACATCCAAGACCAACCTCTGTGACCTCTTCAAGAGAACAAGTGTTTGTCTACCGTGGGACATGTTATAGAAAAATAAAAGTGTCTACATTTTGCAGGACATGGGACTCCCTCTGAAGAGTCTTGAAACTTCAATAGGTGAAAAATATGCTGGCAAGACCCTGCCTATGAAAATGATAGTCTATGAGCAGGACCACAAGTGACGCCTGACACAGGTTGGACACTTCAGATGGGAAATGTAGGCAGCTTGGCGGAATGTTGGGACAAGTGACAGTTGAAAAGTCCATTGGACAGCAGTCAGAGAGTCAAGCTGCAAGACCGGGATGCCTACATTTCCCATCAAAACTTGAGGGAAGCTGACTAGTGTCCAACCTGTGTCAGGCGTCACTTGTGGTCCCGCTCTCTGTTTCTTCAAATATTTTCATTGGATTCCTTTATGTGTTGTGCTGCTGTTGACCTTTAGTTTAAAGTCATCTTGGAGGCAGAAAGACAGCACACAATCTTTTTGTTAATGCATAATTAATATGCCTCATTCCCATTTGTAGAACTAATTTGTAGAACATTCTTCTTCTGTGCTTCTTGCTATTTAGTCTATGCCTTTTAAAAATTGGGATTCATTTAGCTGCATTTGTGTGATTGGGTAGCAGAGGGACATTTTTTTCCGTAGTTCATGGGTTCAGTTCCAGTCCTATTGGCCATTCTTTTGTTAAGATGGTTTTCTGCTTTCTAATGCTTTTGTTCTTCCATGGAAAAAGGAGGAACTAATCTCCCATCGTGCTGCATCCTGGCACCCTGAAGCATTTTTCTCCACCACCTAGGTCAGGAAAAAATGTACTTCCTTGAGCTTGGGTTCCACTTGTTTGAACGTTACCATACTACCCGTTCCTGTCTTTGGAGGTGGGAGAGAGCAATGTGAATGCAGACGGGACTTCAGAATTGCTTCTATTCCGGTTATAACTTGAGCGTCCTTGTGGTGTAAAATGGACCGGATAATACAGAACATTCTGAAAGGAATGTTCACTTTGAAGGGTAGAGGTGCTAATGAGATCAGATAGGAAGTTGACAACCTATGCTTCAATCTCTACATATTAACAACTGTTACTTAACTCCTGAACCGTTTCATTTTCAGTTTTAGAAACTTACTGGATTTACGCTCTCCCTTTGCACAATTTGGGAGTTTCTGGCTTGTGCTGAGGAACCTGGCTTAAAATGACATCAGTACTTAACCAACTTTCGTGTCCTACACTTTATAAACTAATCCAAATCCTTGGATCAGGGGGCCATTACTGAAGAGAAGTGGCAGTAAGTAAAGAAGAAACTGGGTTTATGAATTAGATCACTTCTACAAGTTTGGAGTTTCTTCTTTCAGCACGGCTGGAATACATTTTGTCACAGGACCAAGGCTCTCTTGTTGACTGGGCCTACCAGTGGATGGGGGGACATGAAGGCAGCTGTAGTTGAAGCCTCAAATAATGAAATTTGTAAGGCAGCATTTACAGTGAAAAAATTGAGCTCATTGAAAGTAGCTTCAGAGGTAGTACAGTATTTTCAACTGTGAGGAAAGCAAACAGCATAGGGATGCCAACTCTGCCTTGGGAAATTTCTGGAAATGCGAGCGTGAATCTTGGGGAGTGTGTATGAGAATGCTGCAATACTAATCACATAGCTTTATTGATCCTATGATGGTTAGCTCTGTCTTCAGGCCGGGTAAGAGCCAGCATGATCTGAAGATACCAGCCTGTGTACAGAGGACATGCATTGTATTTCTCCTTGTGTACCACCACCTCCCACCGACTCCCAGCCATAGGATGGAACAAATATTTAGCAATAATAATGTAAAGGCAGATAGCTAACTTTAACTATACCTTGATAAATGTAGAAACCATGCCTAACCATGCTTCACAACTGTGGCTACTCGAGATAAAGGCTTTAATACTCAAGTAGACATTCTTAAACTTTGTCATACTAAACACGATTTCAGTTTACACATTGTATGCAACCTCAAGAGATTTCAGAATAAAATGATGTTTCTTTTACATTGTGCTGCACTATTTCTGAAACACAGTGAGAAGCAAACAGGGAAATCTTGTTGGGTAGCATGTAGTGTTGCTATTTGCACATATTGCAAGCCTATGAAATCTTGGTCAACCCAAGACTGACAGCGGCATAGAGCATTTGTAGACCTAGTAATGCTTATCTCTTACTTCATCTTCCACATTCTGGAATCCTCCTTTGCCCTGCCTCCAGAATGTTGTAAAAAGCATTGTAGGAAACTACCAGGAAGTGCCTCGTGGCTGGATATAAGGATGTCTCAGAGCAAACGCACCCTGTTTGGAGTTTGTTGCATTCATGATTACCGATTTTAGAACATACAGAGAATATGTCAAAGTTGACCCTGTGAGTGGTGGTTTTGCTCGAATATGGTGCTTGAGTTGGTTAAAATAATCAGTGCTGGCATGTATTAGAGTTTATTGTTTAAACGAGTTTGGCTCATCTAACAAAATAACTCACAAAAATAAAATAGGGACAATATATCTTTAATTTTTTTAGTATTACATTATATTCTTATAAAAAGGTGCAGATAAAAAGGATGCTACAGGTTTTGTACATTTAATTCATTTATATTTTTAATTTGACCAACAAATGAGGAGACACCAAAGCATTAGAGGAGCAAGACCAACCCATAGTAGGGCTCCCTTAATAACTGTGGGAGGAGACAAACCTTACATGAGATCACTTAAGGAAGAATAGTTACCTCTGAGAACACTTCAGAAAAGTGTGGTGTTCTTTTGTTTATATAAATACATACCCACAGGTGGTATAATGATGGTAGTCTTTGTTACCACTTTTGAGGAAGATGAAACAAAACTGCTAGTGTTCAACCTGAGGACTGTAGTTGGAATAAAATGTGGTCATATACCTATTTCCAATGTTACCTTCTGATACAGAACAGGGTTATAAAAAAAACAGGCTAAGCTGCTAAGTCTTCATAGCACAAACCTTTGTAGATGTGGGTGGCAGTTCCTGTTTCTCCCCAGTTCAGGTTAGAAGCAAACACCACCATAAGGCACTCAGAGGCTGCTTGTATATTATACAGTATGTACTAGAGCAACATTAATCCTTTGGACTGGATTTGTTCTCAGCTTTGGTGAAGGGTTGGCCTCCACTGGATAAATGAATGAAAGGAGAATAAAGTCCTTCTGAGCTTGATAAACGTGCACTTCAGGAGAATTATGACCACACTCACAGAGCAAGATAACAAGGTCACATACCCACCCCCTCATCCAGTGTGTCCCAGCATTGCCAAATACAACACACTCAGCTTGGTCCTAATGCCCTGGTGCAGTCTCAATAGTCATCATAGCTGCAATATAATGTATACACAAAAATAGCAAACTAAAATAAGGCAAAATAAATAGAGGTGTTTCATTTACAGGTTTTCCCCTAAAACATTCCTAAAATTGTAAATTTTTTTAATTAAAATGCCTTTTTAAAAAAACAAAAACTGCATACATCATGTACATAACAGAACTGTACAACTGCCCTTTTCCTTCATGGAAGCTCTTAAGCAACTGGTCTACACTTGATAGAAGAGTCTACTCAAAGCAGCGGAGGCTGAGGAAGCAATATTTTCTAGAATAAGCTCCTCTCTCTCTCGCTTTCCTGCACCCCCTGCCCCAATCACATGTTACCCAAGTGCTTCTGAAGACCATGCAAAACATGGCTTTCTTAACTACAAGTCACAGTTAGAGCTTGCCACATATTCTTCCATCTTTGGGGGAGGGGGAAGACATTTGCCTTTGTTGTTCATTGCAACACATGGAATGCCTTTTTAGAAGGATTGCTTTGGTTCAAGAACTGTTTCAGAAGATGGAAGGAAATTATTAATTCAGAACTAACAAACCAGGAAATCTACTGGCTTGAATTTCTAGAAATCAGCTTTCACTATTAATCAGTGATACTTTCAGAAATATGCAACTTAGTTAGGAGCATATATTCCAGTAACTGTTTTCCTATAATACAGGAGTTCCTTCTGTGTCACTTCCATGATTTGAAACGTTGCATATATGCTTGTGGAGGAAAGGGAGGAATGCTGGTAACAGTTTACATAACCACAATAATATCAAGGCTCCATAGGAATAAACAAAAGGTTATACTGGACTGGGTAAGATAAAATTAACATGCATTAAATCATGCTCTCAACATACTTGTAGGCTGTTACTGTAGATGGGGGGAGGGGTCAACAATGAAGATGTGATATTATGTGCCAAGGAGCAAGATTTGGTTTCAGTGACACCTTAAAGACCAACTACATTTCCAGGGTATGAGCTTTCAAGAGTCTGATGAAGGAAACTCTGACTCTTGAAAGATCAGACGGTAGAAATTTTGTTGGATTTTAAGGTACTACTAGACCCAAATCTTGATCTTCAACTACAGACAAACATGGCTACCCATCTGAAACTATGTGCCAAGGAGAGTAGTGAACTGGAAACATGACTCTGCTTCCTTCAGCCAAGTAAACTGCCAATAGGCTGTAAACCAACAGCTACCCTCACAGAAATTGCTCTTGTCATATCCTATTGGTAGTTACAAGTTTTCAGTATGAGAACTTCACCAAAATATATGTAAACACAAACTTAAATTAGGTGAGCCACAGATCAAGGGGCATCTGTCCCTCCCTCTTCTTTGGCCAGTTGCACTGTTGCTGGTTCTGACTTTCTTCCTGCAGCAAATACTATAAGTGGACCCTGGGGTCATTTCGTAGAAAAAGAACTGGAGGAACTCATTAGCATAACTCATTAGCATATGCCACACCTCTTGCCATCACCGGAAGTGTGTCATTGGTATAACTTATTTGCATATGCCACACACCCTGATGTCACCTATTCTGGCTGTTTTGGACCCAATTCTGGTCATTCAGGGCCGAAATTGGGCCCAAAATGACAAAAAGGGGCTGAAAATGGCAGAAAAGGGGCCCAAAATGGTCAGGATCAGGCCAGTGATGAGTGGGAGAGTGATCCACCACCATTTCGGCCCCAATCCAGGCTGAAACGGGCCCAAAATGGCCGAGTCAGGTGGGCAGGGCCATCTGACATGTGACCTCTTTGGGAAACTGCAGGAACTGTGTTCCTGTGCATTCCCCCTCGAAATGAGCCCTGAGTGGACCTCTCAATGAAGTCCAGTCTAAATGTTACACTTACCCCATTCCTAATTAGTGACATGATGTGCAGTGTTCCCACCATGTCTTGGTATATGATTACAGCACACACTGTACGTTAGGTATTTTTTAAAAAAAATCCATGATCATGCACTCTTTCTATCCTCTCTTGTGATGTGGAGGTTTCATATCCCATAAGTCAGTGCTAACTTCCTAAGGAATTGACAGAAACTGTAAAGTCAGTGCTTTGAAGAGAACCACGGACACAGAGGTGATGAAATAGTCTCTGTTCTTTCAGATGGTTTAGAGCCAAAACACAGAGGCTGGATAGACAATGTATCACTAAAGCCCTTGTCTCCTTTGAGTATAATATACACATGCACCATGGGTTAAAATGATCACATCAAATCATCATGGATTTCTGAGGTAGAAAGCTTAACAACCCAACATGCTAAATGCATGTGGTGACCTCTAAAAATCAACAACTATGTCAAAGAAACCCCCAGAATACTCCACATGATGTCACATTCAGGCCAGGCCTGAGCTGCTGCAGAGGATGCTGGCAGATTTCCCTTTCTTGAAACTATACAGAAAGGGAGAGAGAATGTGTGTGTAACCTGAGCATAGAATGCTGTAATTGTTATCTGTACTGAAGCAAACCAATGGATCAATACTTTCCTTGGCCCTACTAAAGCATCCCTAACTGCTACTTTTCTACGAAGGTGCATATGAAATAGTAGCTGGTGAGGCGCTAACTCCCTGTAAAGTATGAAGGTGCCTGTTAAAACTCTGACACAACTTGTCTTGTTTGAAAGACAGATTCAGGAGGGGAAAAATTATTTTATTTATTTATTTATTTACTTAATTTTATAGTCCGCCCTCCCCAACCAAGTAGGCTCAGGGCGGAAATTTATGCTTTATCTTTTACTGGATTCAAAGGACAGCCTAGCCCTGACAGAGATGCAGATGCTGTCCATCACTGCAGCTCAAAGACTGGCAACTGGAACTGGAACTCAAAACCACAACTGACCAGGTTGTGAGAATGTGCTCTGAGCATCCTGTGTTAATGTCTGAGGACCAATCTACATGTTCAGAAGCAGAAAAAAGCTTCAGGCTTTGAGAAGTCTCACTTGGCATTAAGCTAAGATTCCAAGTCTACAGGAGGCAAAGGGGACAACCTGAGCATAAATGTCTTCTAGGCAACCAGGGTGGAAATTCAATCATTAGTAGATACTTTGGAAAAAACTCCATTAAAACATGATCTTTCCAGAGATGAAGAGAGAAGGGCAACCCACTCTCTAGCTATAGAATGCACAACAGAGAACAAGGACTCTGAATTAAGCTGCTACATTTATGCAACTGAGTGCTCTCACATGTTGCTGCTGCGGCTCAAGAGAGATGGGCATATCAAAATGCCAAATACAATCTGGTAGAACTGACAGCCATTGTGGTTGCATTTAAGGCTAGAATTCTTACATGGGCATAACTTCTGCTAAAAGTAGTAGAATTTGCTTTGAACAAACAATCTGGGTGATTTTTTGGTCACTAACAAGCATTCATCTTTTGTGTGTGATGGAACTCAACTGCACCTACTTCTACAATCTCTGACCTTCCAAAATATGCATTGTATGAGAAATGGTAGCTTAATTCCATGAGCTGTTCAGATAGATTGGCATATCTTATTAATAAAGAAATGATGCCAGTGTTGTGACTATTTTGGTACAAAATGAATGAAACCTACAGTCAGTGTAATTCCATTTTAGCTGTATTATTATACACACATTGCAAAGGCTCTAATAAGTTTCTTAGCTTGACACAGAGAAATGAACATAATGTAATTCTTAAAGCAGAGGTTGTCAACCTTTTCTTTAACAGAGTTCTCTTTGAGTAATGGAAAATATCCCAAGCATTTCCCCCACGTTACCAAGTTTTGCTCTTTCCTGGTGTACTAAGAGCATCAGAAATGAAGCAATTAGCTAAGCAACACACAGAAAAATCCTATGAAACAAAATTCTTTTTAAAAAAGTGCCTACAGGAAATTCCTTTCACAAATCTTTTCCTGGATTTTTTAGTTATTTTCCTGCAGCTGGCAAGCTACTGGTACCAGCTGTCTTCTGGAGTCCCCTGCCTTAGAACCTACCAGAATGACATAAATCAATAGACATGCCATCTAAACACACAGAGAAATATTAGCTTCCCCAACAGAACAAGACTGGAGCCCAGCCCAATTTGATGCAAATTCCTATGGATAATGTAGGATATGTGAAAAAACAGTTGAGGACTCTATAATTTAGGGGTGACTGATAATGGAAGCAATGGCCTCTCAGACATTACGTGTTGGAATAGTGAAAATCTATGTACTCTATGCAGAGTTACTTCAGTCTAAACCCACTGGAAGTTAAGCCTGGTGTAACTCTGCATAGGAGTGCAAAGTTATCTTGGTAAACTTATGGGGCTGTTATACAATCCATTAGCCACTGTCTTGCCACATTAAAGAAGTATTGTCTAATCCAGGTAGTACCTTGATCCATTACTGGAAAAGAATGAGTTGTTTCATCAGGGAAAATGGCACAATCAAATTAACATGTCCCAGGCATGCACAGATTTTACTTTCTCCTTCCAATTACAGGAGAGTTAGGGTCATTAGGGCCTCTAATGAAGTTCAGCATTTTCCCTCATAAATGTTTATGGGATCCACATTGCTCGAAAGAAAATATGTGAAAAAAAGAAAAAAGATTCACAGAAGAAGACCCAAAGTTTATGCTCTGACAAATTGTAACCTTGCCTCCCATTATGGCACATATTGCTTCAGTGCAATTTCTACGGCATGAGTAGAGGCAAAATACTACATCTCTACAACCAAGAGCAGCAAAGGGTTTAAAACAGCACTTACATTTTTTTTCTTTAAAAAACATCTGGGAGAAATATCCTTAAAATTACAGCCTTGCAAAACTTGTGAGTTTTTTAAGAAAACAAAGCTTTAAAAAATCTTCTTTAAAAGATGCCTGTCTGTTTGCAAATGGAGGTCTCAAATGAAGTCTTTCAAATGAGGTCTCCAAGAATAGAAGCCATGGAGTGGACAGCAATGTTCCCAGCTTTTCTATGGCAAACAACTCTTCACCATGAGTATAAAACAGAAGTGCCATATTGTGGAATGTCATGAACAGGAACTTGTAGAGATTGGAGATCAGTTCAGATAGGTTATTTTTTGTTTCTCTCCAGAGTGTTGAGTATTTGGTTTAGTCATGTCTCACACAAACACACACACACACACACACACACCCTTGCAGTTTTTAAATATTGTTTGCATAGAATACTATGGGGCTTGACAAACAGAAATTTTCTACTGTACACTCAAGGTTAAGCTTGAAATTAAATAACATTTGGAGACAAACTAAAGCAGGAGTTTAAAGTGACAATTTGAGCCTCTGTTGGATTCCCCTGGTTCCAATAGATTTCCATCTTTCTGAAGTACAGACTGTTGTCAGAAAATGGTCGGAGTGTATCACACCCAGTCCCATCCTCCTCTTTTTCCTATGGCCTCTGGAGGGAAGAGGACCAAACAGTCATACAGGAAACAAAAAAGGAGCCAAGAAATCTTGCACTGTCCACTTACATCGCTGCATAGCCATAAAGGTATACTGAAATAGGAACAAAATCCAAACTAAAGGCTCTTTCTCTGGTTTCCCAGTGCATATTAGAATTGTGGGATTTTTTTAGTATAATCAATTATTTTTGGATTTATCACCTGTGATCTCCAGAGTTCTTTTCAAGGGCCATCTCTATGTCTTCCTCCTATTTTACTCTTCTTGGCCCTCTCTATCTCTCCTTACCAAATGGAGAAGTCTTTCAATGCCAAAGCTGCCTACTGATCTGTGTATTATCTTTATTAACCTTGTGCAGCACTTGCCAGGAATGATGGGACTTTTGAAATGGCCAGCCCATTAAATGAAAGCTTGAGTTCATCCCAGTGAATGGCTGCCCATAAATGAAGGATTGCACTTTCAACCCTCAGACAACTCCATTTGTCTATTTAATTCCTGTTTAATGAACAACTTTGTTGTGCTATCAAAGTTATGCAGATTTGCATGCGGGATTGATTATTCATAGACCACATTGCTCAGCAATGACAACAGATCTGGGTTTGGACCGACTGTGATATCTCTTCCTTAAACGAAGGCAAAATTCCTGTTTTAAAATACGTTGTTCATTCTTTCACCTCTTAGCATGACTTAGAACATCCCTGAAGACTCAACACATCCCTGAAGACTCAAATGATTCCAGAAAAAAAGGAGTTTTGCAAACAATTCATCCTGCAAGCTAAGCAGTTTGATCAACTTCCTCTGACACAACATCACTTGCTTTGCTTATCATAGGCCACAACATAACATCCATGAGATCAAAAGCATTTCTCAGGTTCTGATCATTGGCCTTCTGTAAATTCAGTGGAAGAACGGAACTGCAACACTGTAGAACCAGTCCATCACAAACTCCTAAAAGCCAAGCCAGTCCATCAAGAATGAGCATGAAGTTTCAGAGCCAGCCTGAGACTATCTTGCATTTTTTCAGCAAGATTGAGAGTGGATTCTTATGTATATACTTTGGCACAGAGTAAATCTCCTTCCACCCCCTTGTGATTTGGTTCACAAGACCCAACAGTTTATGACTCAACTGAATTTGCAGAGAAAGTGTCAAGTAAATGCATCCATCAAAAGCAATTATCTCTGTGACAATCACCTTGGACTCTATAGAGGCACTTTTAAAACCATTCCCAATTATGTGGATAAGGAAGAGAGCAAGATGGGAGGGCATATTCATCATGGAAAATTAAGCACAGCCATGAGCTAGTCATATCTCCTGGGGAACTATGCTAGCCAGTCTCCATCTTGTTTTACTCTTGCTCTGATCTTCTTTCTTTCACGGTTCTCTTTTGGTTTTCATCCCTCTTTTGTACTCTCCTTTAATAATTGAGCTTTGTCACAGCCCGTTCCCGGCTTGTCTCTAAATTTTGGTTTCCTGAACGTTTGCGGTTACGCTTGAGCTTCGATAAGTCCTTGTCAAAGACCTCGCCTGACCTCAATGCAGACACAAGATCATCAAACTCTCCTCCTCCTTCCTCTGAGATGCTGTTGCCCTTTGCTTTCTTTTGTCGCCTCTCCTTCTCACGTTGTTCCTTTAGCTGTTGGGAAAACATGAATGGATTGAGATTTTGCAGTAACTCTGTGGAAAACATACCATCGTTCATCCTTTAGGGCAGCTTTAAATGCCCTACAATATTCATTGCTTCTTAGAGCCCACACTCCAGATTACCTGTTCACTAGGATTAATTCTATGCAGAGAGAATTTAAGAGAAGCCCTTCTGAGTCATCAAGACCAGTGGGCCTCTAAGTCCACCATTCTGTTTCTAGCAGTGGCTAACCAGAGGGCTTAGAAAGTTCACATATGGTCAAGGAGCATGGTTAAGAGCATTAAGTCAAAGTTACTAACTCTATCCACATTTGATTTTGAGAAATGTCTGAGATATCAATGAGCAAAATATTAACTGTATACCTCAAGAAAGAGATCAAACTGGGATATAACAAATCTTAACATTAAAATCAGAGCAGGACATATTCTGAGAACCAAGCGAGATGTAATATGGGAAATTATTATCAGATTTCCAATTCTGGTGGTGGTTTTTAATTTTTTTAAAATTCAAATCAGCTATGTAGTGTTACTTTGACTAAAGAAGCACCAATGGTGACAAGTGTTATCTGCTCCAATTTCTTCCCTCCCAAGCTGCTATTAGTCCAGGGAGAGGGGAACCATAAGGACATACGCTATATTCATTTCTTCCCCCAGTACTAATAGCAGCTTTAAGGGAAGAAGACAAGGTTGACTGGGGAACTAGCACGGGTGAAGCAGTGTTCCAGCATGGCTTCCACAGTGAATTTAGCAGCCCCCTGAGACTGCTTTAAAGTAAAAAAAATGCAAGTGAACTGATCACAGACCTCTTGTGTCATATCTGTTTCTACCTTTAAAAATGCCAAACCTCAATGGAAAAGACCTTTTGGAAACATAATTCAGGCTGCAAGCCATAGCCTATTTCATTGGGACACACTTTGTATTAAAGCCACTGGAACTACTCTTGGATGAGTAATAAAATACAGTTAAATTTGCTAAAATACACATCCCTCCATGATGAAAACACCAACACAGAAGTAAAACCTTTCTTCTCAAACCTAAGGCATTCCCACGAGACCATTAATTTGAAAGAAGAGGAAAAAGAAAACATTCCTCCTACCCACGCAGGAAGTGACTGTAAAGATGTGACCCTCTGATTAACTGAATTCAGTGGGTAAGATCTTACTGATTTCACTGGAGTCAGAAATACATCCTAAGTCATGACCAGTCACCCTCCCCTTTGCTGGCTCTGCACAGTTCTGGCTCTTGCTTCATAATCATCTCTCTAGCAGTCCTCTACTCCCAATCAGCGACTCTCGCTCTTGGTCATGAAATTCTGTTTCCCCTCCCCCATTTGGTCATGCTAGCACTTCTTTCTTGCAATGACTGAAAAACTGTTCATTATTATTGTATGCTCATGAACTGAAGCCAAGTCTTGACCTTTCAAACTATGCTCAACTGTAAGAACATTCATTGTAAAAGACCTGTAAAATTTCTTGGAAACAGACTTCCCCACTCAACCCTTCTGACTAAGGCTGAGGAAAACAGAGAGATTTTGGAAACATCAAGTAGAAAAGCAGCCCTCATTCTTAGTAAGGCTGGAGTTATCATAGTTGTTATGGTTAAAGTGCTGGTAACATGAAAGGAGACAAAGGAATGCCGAGGAGCTGTTCTCAGGCTTTGGGAAAGCAGAAGGTTAGAGGAGGAGGTTAGTTCACATGAACCCCCCCAGGGATCCAGGCACCAGAGCAGAATCCACACAGCAGATGAAGCAGCTCACTAGAACTTAAAGGACTGGCTTGCCAGAGCCGAAAAGAGCTTGCAGTAGCTATGCTATTAGACAGCAGTTAAAAAACATTGTTTGCTAGATGCTCAGGAGGTAACAGAAGACTCATATCCCAGCCACACAGAATATCAAAGTGATCCAGCTCCAAGCACTACTAACTTCAAGAATGGAAATGAAAGCCTTCATGGAACAGAAGAATGATCAGGCCGTGGGAAGTGGGTCAAAAAAAGAAGCTCTCCCGGACAAACAGATCTAAACCAAGAATGGTATCCCACAACCGGGAGCTACAGTAATAGAATGTAATAGAACCCATGAAAAAGTGCGAAGTGCCACTAATAATATATCAAATTCTAAGAAGTAGTAGTATAATAAATATCTAAGATTTATACAAAATGACAGTGTTCTCGAAGTGGGTAAGACGGCCAAAAATAGTAATACATTCAATACATTCAGTTCATGAACTGATTGTATTACTATTTTTGGCCATCTTATCCACTTTGAGAACATTGTTATTTTGTATAAATCTTAGATATTTATTATATTACTTCTTAGAATTTGATATATTATTAGTGGCACTTTGCACTTTTTCACTGATTAAATTATTACATTCTATTACTGTAGTTCCCGGTTGTGGGATACCATTCTTGGTTTAGACATGGGAAGTGGGTGGCAAAATGGGATGTCTGTGCATGGGAGAAATGGGATTAGAAGAAGGGAAACAGCTTATAAAAGATTTACCATTTACAATTAATTAGATTTGGAAAGGGGTAGGATAGAAGCAGGCGCCTGGACAATTTGGGGCATCAATTTAAGGAAAACGAAACAGAATAATGATATATTCTGTACAGAGGGAAGATAGGTAAGGGCTACATCATCAAGATCAAAGTAAGACTTGGTCAAACAAGGGACCTTCCCTCTCCTTACATTCAATCTGGAGAACAGCTAGTCTTCCCCCTCCCCTGCCTCCTCCAGCATAAGTGATTGTTATACATTATAGAGCAGAAGGGATTCTATTTGGAATAAGAAGATTCTGGACAGGGGCTTGCTGTGTCTGAAGGACTAGTATCCAATTCCCAATTTGCTCATAGCTCCCCAGAGTTCAAAACATGGTTTAACTATTTATTTAAATGGTTTTTATGAGCAGATGCTCATCACTTTGTTTCTCTTTTTATTATTGGTATAGTGGTTAAGAGCACGGGACTCTAATCTGGAGAGCCGGGTTTGATTCCCCACTCCTCCAAGAAAGCCAGCTGGGTGACCTTGGGTGAGTCACAGTTCTCTGGAGCTCTCTCAGCCCCACCCACCTCACAGGGTGATTGTTGTGGGGTAATAACACTTTGTAAACCGCTCTGAGTGGGCATTAAGTTGTCCTGAAGGGCGGTATATAAATTGAATGTTGTTGTTGTTGTTGTTATTATGTATTATTACCTGTCTAATATGTTCAGCATGCCACATGCCTATGCTGCCCTGATTCATTTTTACAACAACTCTTTGAGGTAGGTCACTATCGTGTGTGTGTGTGTGTGTGTGTGTGTGTGTGTGTGTGTGAGAGAGAGAGAGAGAGAGAGAGAGAGAGAGAGAGAGAGAGAGCGAGAGCGAGAGAGAGAGCGAGGGAGGGAGGGAGGGAGGGAGGGAGGGAGAGATTTGCCCAAAGCCACTCACCAAAAATCTGTGGTTGAGGTGTAAAGTTTGAAGCTTCAGGTCACTGAATTACATTTTGTTCATTTCCTAGGAAAAGTGTCCAGAAAATTGCTCTATGTGGAGAGCTAATTATTTGCATTACTCTTACCAAGAGACTTCCAGTTGACATCCCCAAGTATTATTACCAGTATTGCACAGACACTTTTCATGAGGAAATGCTTTAAGAATGTCAGTTATATACAAGCAATGTACAGAAAAGCAAACTAGATCCTAGAACAGTAATGAGTCACAGATACAACTATCTGGAAGCAATATTTCAGCCACTTTTATGTGCCAGAGATAAAGACTGAATATTTGGATTTAAGTAAGTGTCAGGCTCTGCCAGTTAAATCCCCAGTTACTTCACTGCAGACGCTTCAAGAGCCCAGTAAAAGTTTCTTTATTAGAGACCCATCAGTATCAGTGCACTCAGACTACAGCATTGGCAGAAGTGACGTAAATGGGCAAAGCAATGTTAGTTATAGGGCAAGATTCCCGCCTTGGGATACAGACAGAATTTAGGCGTGCAGGGCCTAGGAGGTTGGAGGGGGTAGGGAAGGGGAAGACAAGGATGAGCTCATTTCATGTCTCAGGGAGATACAGCTCCGGCTGGCATTTAAGGACACTTTCCCATGCCAGTCGAGAAAGTGAAAGCAGCCACTTGCAAAGATAAGCTACTCTTGGCTACATAATCAGACAGTTACACAGATAGTTCTTTACACATTCTCAGAGGCCCAGAGTACAGAGAATAATAGACATACATGGCAGATAAACAGGGTGCATCTGACATAAAGGTAAAAAAGGATGCAATTCGCATTTCACCATGTGATTCAGTAGCACTGGCTGATTCCTCTGTTGGCTTTTCACTGCTCTGATGTTTCCTATTGCGAGGATACTGGATCCTTCTACTGGTATTTACCTCTCTACTGTAGCTAGTATATCTTCTACATTGCGAACACTGAATTCTTGGGGAGCACAGTCTTTTATTAACATGCAGGCATTACACTATTGAGAATTGAGTGAAAGGAACAAACTATCTCAAGTGCTCTGTGTTATCAGAGTTCATGCAGTGTTGATGGAAACATGATGGAAACTCATGTCAGGCAAACATGCAGGATAGCTGGCAGTGCAGAGGAAAGATGTGTCCCTCTGTTTCCCTGAGATGCTGGAATAAGTGGAAGAAATATCTCCTTGTTGTACCCCAGCCCTTGAACCCTCACCATAGCTTCCATGCGTGCCCTGCGTTCCTCCTCTTCTTTCTTCTTCCTCATATTCTCCAGATCTTGCTTGGCTTCTGTGAACGACTGCAGGAAGGTGTCAAAGATGCCAAAAAATTCATCTGGCTGCATCTTACCATCACTCTCTCCAAAGTGCTTCAGAGCCTTGGCATACTGTTAGGGAAAGGAGGGGGGGTAGGAATCACATACACTGACGATTAGAACTAGAAAGACAAGGTATAAATGTATAAAAAATGGAACAGTCTTGTATTCTTTTTATTGCTAGTGAAATTGTTTTACTGCCCTAAAGTTCACAGGAGTTTGTATGTCATTGTATGTCTCTCTCCTGGAATTGTTATCCCAGTTTCAGAGAGGGGGATGTAAGTTTAGAGAAGGTCATGCAAAAAGCACCCTGGTTAAGCCTGCAAGAAACAGCAAAATGATTCAGTGGGACAGAAGTACAAGTCTGCTGGGCGGCATACCCCTAAGCTTCCTTAGCACAATGCCTAAACTTGGTGTTGGCACATCATTCCCTCATGTAAAAAGGATGTGTTTCACCACCCAAAGAAATTTGGGTCAAAAAGAGACTTGAATACAGAATGTGATTTTGAGACTACAGACTTGGATCCAGTGGTGATTTCTGTCAACAGAGGCCTCTCCCACCCTGTGTTGCTGCAGCCCTCTCCCCCCACCCCCACTGCAATGTTTGTCCTGGATAACAGGGGACCCTCAGGAACAAAGAAAAAACTGCCTCTCTTCAATTCACAGAACTCCTTCGCTGGATCGAAATAATCAGTCATAGAACTTGAGTTGTTTTGTTTGCTTGCTTTGTAAAAACACACCCAGCAGCAGTTCATTTATTTTAACATCTTGGATGTTAACAGGCCAGAGAGGAAGTCTTATTTATTTGTTGGGTGCGGTGATCTATGAACAGTACCTTACTTCTCTCCCCCCACCCCACCAGTCTCTCTGCCTTCTATATTAAATCAGCTGCAAAGTCAAATGCAAGAGATTCTTTAACAAGACCTAGTGGTATTGGCACTTCACCACGCAATCTATCACCTAAGTAATTTCATAGTCAATATAAAATGTTACTGCCTAAGAGAGAGGACACAATGAGCAGGCCATGTAGATAATGGGTGGAGAAGAGAGGGCAATACTCCCATGCTTTTTTTACAAAAGTGTGAAAGCATCGCAAGTGGTCTTTATTTTACAAGGAAAATGTAAGAGCTGTGAGAAGCCTTTGGTAGCTGCCAACTGGCAAGACATCACTCAGAGGGCAGCCATGATTTGGATATTGTGAAATCACAGAAGCAGTTACTGGATTTCCCTCCCCCCCCCCCCAACCAGTTCTCCGAAATGCACATTCTTGCCAATAAATATATATCTATGCCATTCACATGCACCCACTTGTGTGGCTCAGACTAGGATGCAAATCTTTTCACTCAAAGGCACTCTTACCATACCCAGATCAAAACACAAATACATTCTAACTAACATTCTAACTAACCTAAGTTAGTTAGGTTCCTGAACAGTCTGCTGGATATACTCTGGGTTGTGTGTGTGGTATGCACACTTCTGCAAATCTGCTACATGAGTGGACTCTGACATTTAATGTGAGATTTGACATTATATTTTGTTTTATATAGAAAGGCTTTTATTTTTAAAAAAGTTATGGTAAGATTAAAAATTGGACAGCACAGTACATAGGCAGTGTCCTTGTGAAGTCTATTAAGTGGTTTTGTAAGACAGTGATTTCTAATAATGAAGGGCATGGATTCATTTCCTGGTCCCTCCCATATTATCCTTTTTACCTTGTACCTCTTCTAGAAGACTAGTCACTCAGCTATCTGGAGGTGGCAGCTGCAGCACAGATCCTACTAATCCACAGGAGACTAGGAAAAGAAATGAAGGGAGAAGGGAGACTAGGAAAAGTGAGATGGTATTCCAGTTTTATTGAAACTGATTAACTGTAGTACAGATATCTTTAATAGACTGAAGGATTTTTCTGTATTCCTATATAATCTACGAACTGCTGTCCAATTAAGTTGTTTTGAGTGATAAACAGCTGGAAGTATCCAAGTTCTCTTTATCTAGGGCAAGATTTTGTTCTGTCCACTGCAGAGAGTGTATAAATACAGAAACTTCCAGAACACAACTTAATTATAAAATGATGGCTTTGGCTACTGACTGAGCGCTCCTGGAATAGGAAGCTCATTTCCTCCCTTTCCTATACACATTAATAAATTATTTTGGTGCTTGAACATTTGCAAGTTGGGCGAGCGCCCGACTCACCGGGCGCTCGGTTTGCTGCCGCGGGGGTGGGGAGGCGGAGCAGGCGCAGTTGCCGGCATGCTGGCTGGCCCGAGTTCCTTCGGGCAGCCAGCAGCCAATCAGATTTGAATCCCGGCCAGCCAATCCGCGGTGGCCGGGAGGCGGGCCGGAGCCGGCTGCCAGACCTCAGGAATGCAGTCTTCCCTCTGGTCCGCTGGCTGGGTATTTAAGCAGGCGCCCGCCCGACCTCCCTTCACTTGGCTTTGGGCTGCGGAGGAGGAAGGAACGACGAGCAGGAAGAGGACGAACGAGGACAACGCGAACGGCAGGAAGGAGGCTGAGGTCGGAGAGGTTTAGCTGAGCCTCTCCCGTTGTCACCTGGCTCCACTGCCAGTCGGCTCCCTGCCCTTGGCTCTGCTCAGAGGCAGGCGGGAGTGCCGTGACCGTTGGCTCCGAGGTTGAGCTGAGCCTCGGGCCTCGGCACAGTGAAGAGAAGCGGCGACGTGAGGAAGCTCCAGCACAGGGCCGAGGAGTGAGATTGCGAACCAGCAGCCTCACACCTTGTAGCGCAATTCCGGCCATGGCTCCTGCAAAGAGGGCCGGGGAGGCTGGATCAGAGGAAGCAGGAAGGCAGCTGCCCCCCTCAGGGCCGGCAGCAGGGCTGGGCCAGCCCCCGGGGGGGCAGGAGGGGCTCTCAGCCGAGCGGGTCCAACGCCAACACCACGGGCAAGGGAAGAAGGAAGCAGGCTGGGGGGGGGGTCCGCCGGCAGGTGGTCTCGAGTGGCTCCCCTCCTCCTCCCGGCCAACCCCAGGCTGCTGCAGCTTCACGGAGAAAGGGGGAAGCAGGGAAGGCTCATCCTCGGCCTCCCCCCAGGGAAAAAGCCAGAAAGCAGGTGGGGGCCTCAGGTAGCAGCAAATCAACGAGCTCCCTCCACAGCATCTGCCGGGCACTGGAACTCCGCACAGCCCAGGTGGAGAGCTTGGGGAACTCCGGGCCTGGGGGGGCTTCGCCTCACCCAGAGCCTGTTGAGGTTCCTGGGAAGAGACGTGGCCTGAAGAGAAGGGGCGGCCCAGCCGGCGGACACCGAGCAGAGAGGTCCTCAAGCTCCAGTTCCAGGAGCTCCATCCACAACTGGCGGTGGGCTGCCAAGAGGAAGAAGAGCACCAGGAGGAAAGGCTGAAGCCACAGGAGGCAGGAGGAATCAGACAGCGAGGGATCCACAGGTGAGTCCTCTTCTAACGAAGAGACGCATGGGGTCGACTACTGGGAGGCAGCCGCCGCTGTCCCTGGGCTCCCGGCATGGGCCTTGCGCCGCAGGGGAGGGGGGCTAGGCAAGGGGGACTCCCGGGAGGTTTGGGGTGTGGACCGAGATAAGGGTCCCCCCCTCTCGAGATCCTTCATGGACGAGGACCCCCCAGGGATTCACCTGTCCCACAAGGCCTGAGAGCGTATTCTCAACGGGTATTACGTGGACATCTTCTCCCTCCTCAGGCCGGAGGCCAAGGATGGGAGAAGCGCCCCGTCTTCGAAGCGAGACAAAAAAGGGCCTAAGAGGGAGACGGCCGAACGCACCTTCAACAATTGGATGGAGGGGTTCACTGTCTATATGGGAGTCATACAAATTGCTTATCCAGAATAAGGGTGGCACCTTTCCAACCATCTGGGCAACGTCCTGCGGGCCTGGGCCCTGGCCGGGGATACTGCAGCAATGGACTATGATGAGGCTTTCCGTAAGAGGCTCTCACACAATCCCAAGGATAGATGGGACCTCATCAGCCAGAAACTCTGGCTCTGGCTGGTGGGCCCACAGATGAGGGCGAGGGGTGACGCATCACGAGGGGCCTGCTGGTTTGGCCACCAGAACAAGCCCTGCGGCCTGTGCTGGGAATTCAATCAGGGTAGGTGCCAGCGGCCAAAGTGCCGCTACGAGCACAACCGCGAGTCTTGTGGAGCCCCGCATTCCTGCCTGTCATGCCCCCGTGGGTCCCTGCCCACTGCCCCCTTTCGGGGGCACCTACAGCGGTGCTCATAAGGATGGAGGACCCAGCTCCACCGCTGCCCACCAGCCAGCCAACGGCAGCAAATAGCCCAGGCTGCACAGAGTTGGGCTTGGCTCACACATCTGTTCATTTACAGGCCCTCTTCCCCCTCCTGGCACAATACCCTAACAGAATAGCGGCCGCCTTTTTGCTGGAAGGCTTCTTGGCAGGTTTCCGGATTCCGTTCACGGGTCCCCGCGTGGCCACCACCTCAGGCAACCTCAAGTCCGCCAGGGTGTTGCCGCAGCCAAAATTGCCAAGGAGGTGGCGGCCGGCCAGGTCACTGGCCCCTTCTCTTCTCCCCCATTACCGAACCTCAGGGTTTCCCCACTGGGGGTGGTTCCCCAAGAAGGCCCCGGGAGAGTACATATTCACCATCTATCCTACCCGAGGAGTTCCTTAGTTAATGACTGCATCCCCCAGGAGCTTTGCTCCGTGAAGTACTCCTTTGACCAGGTGGTCCGTCTGGTTCGATCCTGCGGGCAAGGGCCTCTCATGGCCAAATGTGATGTGGAGTCCACCTTTAAGCTTCTTCCGGTTCACCCGCGGGACTTTTGCCTTTTGGGCTTCAGGTTCAGGGAGCTATGGTATATGGATAGGGTTATGCCCATGGGGTGCTCCGGGGCCTGTGCGGCATTTGAGGCATTTAGTATCTTCATTGAGTGGGCCGCCAAGGACCGCATGGGTTCCCCCCACATTACTCATTACTTAGATGATTTCTTGATCATGGCGCCCCCTGGTGGTCTCACTTGTGCCATCCGGCTGAAGATATTCCAGGATCTGGCTGATGAGTTGGGGTTCCCGCTTGCACGGGAAAAGATGGAAGGTCCCGCCTCCCACCTAACTTACCTGGAGATCGAGCTTGATTCAGAGGCCGGTCTCTCCCGCCTCCCCCGGGACAAATTGAATCGGTTGCGGGATATCATTTTGGCCACGCTCACACGAAAAAAATGCACATTGAGGGACCTACAATCCATCATCGGGCACCTTAATTTTGCTTGCAGAGTTGTTTCCCCGGGCCGCGCCTTCTGTGCCCACCTCTCTAGAGCTTGTAAGGGGGCCTTGGCACCACACCATCACATATGTCTATCAAAAGGGATTAAGGAAGACCCCAGGGTTTGGCTGGAATTCCTATCCAAATACAACGGGGTGTCTCTGTGGCAGGGATCCCTCTCCCCGGGCTCTGACCTGCAAGTCCAGTCAGATGCCGCTGGCAGCCTGGGGTTTGGGGTTTATTTCAATGGGAGGTGGCGTGCTCAGCGATGGCCCTCCTCTTGGGCCAGCTCCGGGATTCTCAGGGACCTCACCATCTTGGAACTTTTCCCCATTTTGGTAGCCGTCACAATCTGGTGGGAGCAGTTCAGGGACAAGCGGGTTCTTTTCTGGGGCGATAACCTGGCTTCAGTGCGGGTTATTAACAAACAGTCCTCTCGCTCTGAGCGGGTCATGCGGCTCCTTTTCAGCCCGGCACATAGCAGGTTTGGATAACGGCATGGCAGACACACTGTCTCGCTTCCAGATGGAGAGGTTCTTCACATTGGCCCCTGAGGCCTGCCGCACACCTGACCCATTCCCCTCGGACCTGTGGCTGATTGGCGAGATGCCGTGATACAAAGGATCCTCAGCTCCATGGCCCTGTCTACCTTACGAGCTTACTCCAAGGCGGTTGCGCAATTCCTCACTTTCACAGCGAGGGAAGGACAGGACCCGTGGCCAGCGTCGAACACCATGGTGCTGCAATACCTGGCCCATTTGCGAGGATCCAGCTTTGCTTCTGGAACTATGCGGAGAGCCCTATCTGCCATTTCTTTTTTCAGCAAAGCAGGGGGGTTCCCAGACACTTGTGACTGTTTCAAGGCTCACAGAGCCATAGAAGGGTGGGGTAGGGACTTCCCGCGGGCCCCTGACCAGCGCAGGCCTATCACCTTGCCCATCCAGTGGGCTATGCTGCGGGTGGTCCCCAGCATCTGCTGGTCCTCCTATGAGGAGCAGCTTGTCCGCGCGGCCTTCGCGCTGGCTTTTTTCAGGGCCTTCAGGGTCAGCGAACTGGTGGCGGGGTCCCGCTGGGATCTCGTGGGCAGAGCCCTGGCAGCGGGGGATGTTGTTCTCTCCAGACGCAAGGTCACCATTTCAATACGCCATTCCAAAACGGATCAGCGGGGCCGGGGGGTCACTGTCCTCCTGCGGTCCGCACACGAGCGAGCTATCTGCCCAGTCATGGCCGTCCGGGCCTTCTTGGCAGTCCAGCCTCGCCTCCCCAGCCCCTTTTTGGTGCACAAGAATGGGTCCCCGTTCACACGTTACCAGTTCATGGCCCTTCTGCGGGCTTGCCTACATGCATCTGGTTTCCCGCCCATGGACTTTGCCTCCCATTCTTTCCGCATTGGCGCTGCCACTGTGGCAGCGGATCTTGGGCTTCCTTCCTCCATCATCCAACACCTCGGCCAGTGGTGGTCCAGGGCCTTTCTCTCTTACATTCTCCCCACCCGGGTGCTCGCTTACTGAGTTTGTTTGTGCCTCCACGTTTTTCAGGTCAATGGAAGATAGTATGGATTTGCGGCCACAGTATCGTGCATTGGGCTGGGAAGTATGCAGCATCCTCAGGATGGGGAAGACACCTCGGGCTGGACGATCACATCGAGATCCGCTGGATTGGCACCCGGGGCATGCTTTGGGAGGCTCTGGTTTCCACCTTGGCTCACCAGGCCCGCCGGGAAGGGCCGCCCGACGTGTTGATTGTTCAACTGGGAGAGAATGACCTGGGCAGACGGGAAGGTCCGGACCTTAAGCGAGCGATGTGCAGTGACTTGGACTATCTACGCGGTTTGTTCCCACGGACTTTTTTCCTGTGGTCAGACTTGCTTCAGAGGCGCTGCTGGCGTTTCGCGTGCCACCCTGAAAAAGGGGACGGAATCCGGCAAAGGGTGGCCCGCGCCATGGGACAATACATCTCAGCGGCTGGCGGCCTGCTCATCTTGCACCCTGACATCTCGTTTTGCATGGAGGCACTGTTTCGCCCGGACGGGGTTCATCTGACCAGCTTGGGTCAGGACATTTGGCTGCAGGACCTTAGGGATGGCTTGCTCAAGTGATTGCGGCGGTAGGAGCTTTGGCGGGAGTGTACACCCAGATGATCTCCCCCCCTTAATGCCACTCCTTGGTTCCCCCCCTCAGCTGGGATCTGAGGGGGGAGGGTTCATCAGCTGGCAAGCGGGCCAGCCGATGCTTGGGGATTCGATCCATATGACTGCCTTCGCTCCTTACCTGTTTTCAATAAAGTTGTGGCCTATTTTTCACCGAGTCACGTGTGTGGTCTCTGTCGCCTGCGCCTGCCGTCCTCCACGCCATCAGCACTAGGCTGCAAGCATGAGCGCCCGACTCACCGGGCACTCAGTTTGCTGCCACGGGGGTGGGGAGGCGGAGCAGGCGCGGCGGCCGGCATGCTGGCTGGCCCGAGTTGATGCCTTGCTCGAGTGGTCCCCCCCCTTAATGCCACTCCTTGGTTCCCCCCCCTTTAGCTGGGATCTGAGGGGGGAGGGTTCATCGGCTGGCAGGCGGGCCAGACGATGCTTGGGAATCCGATCCATATGACTGCCTTCGCTCCTTACCTGCTGTTTTCAATAAAGTTGTGGCCTATTTTTCACCGAGTCACGTGTGTGGTCTCTGTCGCCTGCGCCTGCCGTCCTCCATGCCATCAGCACTAGGCTGCAAGCATGAGCGCCCGACTCACCGGGCACTCGGTTTGCTGCCACGGGGGTGGGGAGGCGGAGCAGGCGCGGTGGCCGGCATGCTGGCTGGCCCGAGTTGATGCCTTGCTCGAGTGGTCCCCCCCCTTAATGCCACTCCTTGGTTCCCCCCCCCCTTAGCTGGGATCTGAGGGGGGAGGGTTCATCGGCTGGCAGGCGGGCCAGACGATGCTTGGGAATCCGATCCATATGACTGCCTTCGCTCCTTACCTGCTGTTTTCAATAAAGTTGTGGCCTATTTTTCAGCCAGTCACGTGTGTGGTCTCTGTCTGTTGCCTGCGCCTGCCGTCCTCCGCGCCATCAGCACTAGGCTGCAAATGGACTGCTGTGTCCAGGGTGACTTAGGAAATGTAGGATAGTTCTTGGTTAGGAATTCCCTTTTTTTGTAGAGGATGTTAAGAACCCCAGTGGATCAGAACAATGTTTCCAACAATGACTGACCAGATGCACCAAAAAGTCCAAATCAGGTATACAGAGGCTATAACCTCACCCTGCTGCTGCCCACAAAAATGGCATTCAGATACATACTGCTCCAAACATCACTCATCCATCATATCTAGTTGCCATTGATGGATTATTCACACCAATATTTTACAGAACCACCACCAACAACACATAAGCATTGTTTCCTTGGCCTGTGACTGTCCTATATTCAGCAATGATTTTGGATGGATAGCTTGTTGAATAGATGATTGCTCCATGTACATAGTATCATATCAATGAGAATCTTTACTAGTTTGGATCTTGTCTTGGGCATGGTATAAGTTTTGGGAGGAAGATCTCATAGTTAAGACTGGTATAGAAAGGTGTACCCTTATAAACTGTAAATACATACATTATGTAACAATGATTACATAATGTTAGAACTGTATAATGTTAGAACTGACAGGTTAGTACTAGCAATCCAGGGGCTGGTGACCATCTCCCTTACCACTGTACTACATTGACTCAGAAGACTTGATGAATACACCGTTTTGATTGTCTCTGTCTTGCTGATTCCTTCACTCCTGCATCCACTCAAACTCTCAACTCTCCCAGTGAGAGACCAATTCTTTTGACACCATGTCCAAACTTATTGCCCATGACTAAAAGCACAACAAAAGGTAACACAGGCTTCATGCTGTTCTACTTTGTAACACAAGAGAAGTAAATGTATTTTTGTTAAAGTAAATTAATTTCCTCAAGTTATCACTCCTCCATCTCATGATATAACAGGTCTGTAGTTCAGAGCCAGCATCCCTCCCACTGCCAGACTTTCCACTGAATTTCCGCTTCAGCCAAAGCAAATAGTTTAGACAGTTGTTTATTTTATAAAGTTGTTTCAATAAGGAGATGGAAAGTGGAAGAGCAGCACATGATCCCCACTACTCCTGCCAATGAATTAAGTGGTTGCAGAGTCTCCTTAGAGATAGCCAGAAAGGGCAGGGGGGATCTGACTGGAAGGAAAAGAGCAATGATGGAAAGAACCCCACAAGGCTGCACTGTTACTTGGCATGGAAAGAGAAGAATGATGCACAGCCTCTTGTCTAAGAAAAATGAACATTCCTCTGCATTCAAACACAGCTGAAAGAACTGCAACTTAAAATCCAGTTTGGTGACCCAGAAGTCCAAATCAGCAACCATGTGGTAAGTCACATGAGCAGAGGAAGAACTCATGGAAGATGGCTCCCATGAGTAAGAAGTGTGGCTGATGTCATGGAGACATGAATTATTTTTAGCCTCAGAGGCAGAGTGGGATGTTAAACTGGCCCAAGAGCAAGCCAAGCCAGGGAGCAGCAATGAAGACTTGCCTGCAGCCTCCTTCTAAGCCACCAGTGTTTGGGTCCAAGCTGGGGTGACTCAAGCAAGCTGATAGCTGTCTTCACCCCTACCAGCCTCACAGAAACAACTGGAGGAGGTGCAGAAAAAGGAGACAAGTGAATCTACATCTGTCGTTGCCTTTGCTGGCTGGGTCTGAATGGGACCTGTGGTGCTGCCAGTACTCCTGGGTTCTATTTCAAATCACCAGGTTGGGAAGAAACGATGGTCAGTTGCCATGGAGAATATTTCTCTTCTCCACAGCACTCCTGGGTTCAGCAAACCAGTTTTGTTTGCGTGCCACTGCCAGTAGCCCTCCTGGGCAGCAGCCCACCAATAACTTTCCCAGCAAATTAAATGGCCAACACACCTGTTTGGCCGTCAGTGGCCAGGTGGTGAGGAATAAATGTTTTAAAAATATTACAAGTTGCTTTGGGTTCCCACTGGGAAGAAAAGCAAGATATAAATATCTAAATAAATGAATCTGAGCAGCCTGCCTCATAAACAATTTACTGGATCTACATTTAAGGTTCAAAAAATGAGATCAAAAATGTAAGAAGTATCCCCCCCCCCCCAATATTCACTGCACAGAGTTTGTTTTGATATACCTATACCTCAGTCAACCACACCTTCCTTGTTCATGTGCTCCTGTTAGAGGAATTTATTCTTTATTAAACATTGCAGATGTTTCAATGTCTCAGTTTAACGGCTAGCATAGTTTAATGGCTAGTATATTTCCTGGATTCACCACCTGCCTTCCAAGTGTCACACACAACAGTTCAGCATCCTTGGCCTATCTGTTTGCTGGGCCCAAGAGAAAGGGCAGTAACTGCATGTTGATTGTTGTGAATTGGCCAGATCTATAAAAAAGTGCAGAATGTGCTGGAAGTTATTTGCTTGCTTCTGCACATGCCAACTTGAGGTTCAGGTCAATGCACAACTATCACTGCAAAGGCAAGGGTGGATTGAAGAGCTGAATGTTAAATACAGGTTGAACAGGGTATATGGCAAGTAATCATACAATTGCTTCTTGGTATGCCAATCTTTCCTCACAGGTACCTGTAGAAAAACCCTCCTGTTCCACAGGATTGCTTTTTGTTTAGAAGTCAGGAGCATACTCAAAAACTGGGAAGTGAGTCCTCACTTTCCAGAGTAGCGATGCCACCACCAGCCTCTTTAACTAACCCTCAACTTGAGACCAAGAGGCAAATCCCAAGTCCTACAGGGTTTAAGCAAAATAGAAGTCAGCCCTGCAAGGTAGTACACTTTGCAGACTGAATCCCAGAAAACAATTACTTGGGTAGCTATGGCAAATTGGCCAAGGTGCTGGATTCAGACTGGAGCATTACAAACCCAAGTAACTCCACAAAGATATAATTAATAAAGTTTATTTTGAAAAACACAAGTAAATACAAATTATAGAAGTATGCAAAAAAGTGTGCAGGAGAAGAAAATAATAACAAGTTAAATAGCTAAGCTAGCAAACTCAGAAAGGCTTTCAGTTCTAAACCGTTCAATTGGGTCTCAAAAGTCCAGAGTCTCAAGTCCAGGAAACAAAGCATGTTACAGGCTTCCACCTACAGCCATACCATTCAGGAGAAGTCTGACCTCTAGTCAGGATTTGGATCTTTAGAGATGATACTTCCCCAAGAAGGACAAAACTAGAATGAGGGTTGTTACGACCCTTTTTCTCTTGGGTAGATTTGGTCTTTAAGCTTCTTATTCTTGCCCCTCTTGGTAGATTGCTGCCACCAGGAATTAAATTCCAGAATAATTTAAATTTCTCCTTTTAGTAATGTGCCCAAGGTGGTACTATGGTACTATGTGGTACTATGTGGCCCTGAGGAAAGGAATGGGATACAGGAATAACTCTGGGATTAAAAAACAACAAAGTAAAGTTTTATTTTTATAAGAAGTTTATCGGTTTCATATTATTTCTAAAACTTGATGGATCAAAAGAGTACTTCTCAATTCTTAAAGTTACTTTACTTAAACCCAGTCACATAGATCTTCTCTCAGGCTTCATACACAGTTTGCCTGCTTTTGATATTAATTTCTCTCAATTACAAGTAAGGCCTTTTCTCAGGCACACACACAGTTTGCCTGCTTTTCCCTGACTAAATATTTCTCTCAGAAATGTTTAAACATGCTAAGGCTGCACACAGCTTGCCTCCCTTGCCCTGACTGAATCTTTTTTCTCAACTCTCAGTCTAAAACTGCGTTCAATCCACCCACACTCTCAGTCATCAACCAATCATATCACTCACTCATGCCTCTCTTTCAACCCCACTCTTCATCTATACCACACCAAGCATTTAAAGATACACACACATTTTCTTAAAATCATTACAAGGGTTCAAGCTTTAAGGCTACTTGACCACAGTGTGGCCCCTGCTCAGCTCAACCAATCAATAAAGGGCTTAGCTTGTGACCACACACTTCTGCAGCTAGCACAGGTGGGGAAAAAATGCTCCAACTCCCAGAATGTCATGTGTTAATTAGATGGAATGCAGCTGTGAAAACTCCCTTCCGTGTCCTGGGCTTGAAGCTTCTCTGATCTTGTATCTTGTATCTAGCTCTGATCTTGTATCTAGCTAGGAACTTGCAGTGTCATCCTGACTGCACTTTCCCAGAGAAAGCTTCCTTTAGTTTCTAATTAGCTTCTAAAAGCCCAAACCAAAGTGTGAATAGAGCAAGAAACAGACTAGGCATAGTCAGTTTCTCAAGAGTACCTTGGTCAAGTGCATTAGCTTCCTGTTGATGACAGGGGATTTGTCCCAAATAAACAGGAAATTATCTGCTAAATTATCTCCCCACTCCCTGTTTTAAACCAAACTATTAAAAAGGCCACTTCTCATTATGCCTTGACACTCAATTAGCTAGGGCTGTATTTAGAAAGATGTGTAATCCCAACAGCTGTCATTGATTGTCAGCTTCTTACAACTGGGCCTATTTGAACTATGATGGAGCATATTTGTGTGTATTTTGTTGCTAAAACCTTAAAAGAACCAGGACCATGGAATTCGTATGTATTCTGAACTCCTCCCTTACTGGCTCTGTTCTAACAAGTTTCCATGGCAGGAATAGCACTTGTGATTCAACAAACACAGAGAGCCCATTGAGGAATGGAGCAGTTTCAGGCCCTGAGAAGCACATCTGGTTTGCTGAAAAGTTCAAGTTTTGAGAGAAAAAGGGAAGGAGGTGGCGGAGGGAGAAGAGAGGAAAAACAAAGTAAGCATGAGAAACAGAAACTGTTTCAGTTCAGTTTTGAACAGAGAATTCCTATTCCTGGCTCCAAAGGCAGGAGCCCAGGACTTGAAGAAGAGTGAAAGCTGTGAGCTCCTCCAGCAGAAGCCAAAAAGGAACTTGTACAAGAATAGTAGGTATGAGCATGTTAGAAAAAGATAGTACAATATAAAAAAGAAAGGGCATGCTATAGTAATTAGAATTAAATATCTCTAGTAGAGAGCATGCTGTTGTCAAATGCATAAAAATGCGTGCAGCCACTTCCAGACACAATTTGCTTTTCTGAGGGAAGGATCTTCAATTAGCTGAGTTTATTTTCCTTTAACAGTACAATTAAATCCTGCTTTGGAAGAAAACGCACACATGCACCACTCAATTTCTAATCAGAAAATAAATTGCATGATACTGCTGAAATTATGCTGCCTTTAGTCAACCTTAAAATGTCTTTAAAAAGATGATCCATCAATTTTATACAGGTATAAGTTCTACCTCTGGACCCAAGTGATAAGGTCTCTGGAGAGATGGCATATAAACTGTTTAAATTTTTTAAAAAACATAAAATAAAGAGAAAATGGAGTCATACACACCTTCGTAACACAAAGACTTTATAAATGTAACATGCTCTATGTGAGGATGCTCTTGAAGACAGTTTGAAATCTTCAATTAGTTCAAAACACAGCTTCTAGTGCCATTATCAAAGAGTGGGAGACCTAAATTAATCCTGACAAGACGGACTTGCTACTGGAGGAGAAAAGGCCTGATTCAGGAACTGGGTTATCTCCTGTTCTAGATGGAGTTACACTCCTCCTAAAAGAGCAAATATGTAGCTTGGCTCCTGGATCCAGACCACTTGCAGGATAAACAGGTGGCAGTGGTGGCCAGGGGTGCCTTTTACCATCTTTGGCTACTGAGCCAGTTGTGGCCCTTCCTGAGCAGAAATGATCTGATGACTGTAGTACATGCCTTGGTAACAACTAGATTAGATTACTGCAATACACTGTACATAGGGCTGCCCTTGAAGACTGACCAGAAGCTACAGTTGGTACAGAATGCTGTCAAAAGAATGCTGACTGAAGGGTCATAGAGACTCTATCACTCCAGTTTTGTTCCATCTACACTGGCTCCCAATATGCTTTCAGGCCCAATTCAAGCTACTGGCCTTTAAAGACCTACATGGCTTGGGTCCAGCATAACTTAAGGACCACCTTCTCCCATATGAACCTACCTGTTCACTCTGGTCATCTTCAGAAGCCCTGCTTTGGGTGCCCTCTGTTTGAAATACCATGTCTTTTGTACAGATATCCATAAGATATACCAAAGCCTACACCCCCACCATCTGAGGCTAGATGGATGGCAACCTGAGGAAGGGCCTTCTCAGTCATGGCACCAAAACTTTGGAACTCCCCCCAAGAGAGATTCATCTATCCCCCTGTATTGCTGTTTTTCACCAGTGAGTGAAGACCTTTTTGCTTTATTTGGCATACCCCCAATAACTGTTGCTGGCACTCCTCCCTGTTCTTTGTGTTGTGTTTGTGTGTCTGTGTTTATTGAACTGTTTTTATACTTCTAAAAATGTTATTTTAAATGTTTTAATCTTTTAATAGGGGGAACTATTTGGGCAGAAAGGTGGCTTACATGTTTTAAAATAAATAAACATACTTAAAATCTGGTAAACTTGACTTGCACGTACCCAATAAAAGGGATTTAATTGATATTTAAATTTTCATTTTAAATAATTTTTTGATGCTCAAACAATAACTAGATTTCTAGTGCAGAATCTGTTGGCTGTTGTAACACTTATACTGGCATGATATTTTAAAAGGCATCACTCCTGCTCCTAATAGACTGGTTAATCAAAGTTTTAGATCTCAAAAAGATACTGTACAGCTGGAAAAATTGCAGAATGGGGGAACCAAGATGATTAAGAAGTTGGAGCACCTTTTTATGATGAAAGGCTGAAGAGTCTGGGGTTTTTCAGTTTAAAAGAAAGGCAAGTAAGGAAGGACATGACAAGGTTTATGAGGAAGAGAATGCAGATAGGAAGAACTTTTTCTCCATCTCTCATTAGGTTCACCCAATGAAGCTGATGGGCAACAGGTTCAAAATAGACAAAAAGAATTACTTCTTGACTCAACAAATAATTAAACTGTAGAATTTACTGTCAGTAGACTGTGAGCACAGATGGCTTTAAAAGGGGGTTAAGCAGATGGACGGGTCCGTTAATGGCCAGTAGCCATAGTGAATAAAGGGATCCTTCTTATACAGAGGCATCAGATCTCTGAATACCTGTGCTAGGAGGCAACATCAAGGGACGCCCTTGGCTTCTGTGCCATTTGTTGGCCTCCAAGAGAACTGGTGTGAAACAGGATGCTGAACTAAACAGACCACTGGGTTGATCCAGCAGGGCTCTTTCTTGTGTTCTTACGGATCAAGCAGAAATGGGTATATTCATAAACAGTGGTCATTTCGTAGAAGAAGAGCTGGAGGAACTCATTAGCATAACTTATTAGCACAACTCATTAACATATGCCACGCCCCTTGACATAACCAGAAGTGTCATTAGCATAACTGATTTGCATATGCCACACCCCCTGACATCACCTATCTTGGCTGTTTTGGACCCAATCCTGACCATTCAGGGCCGAAATTGGGCCCAAAATGGCAAAAAGGGGCTGAAAATGGCTGAACATGGGCCCAAAATGGTTAGGATCGGGCCACTGCTGAGCGGGAGAGTGATCCACCACCTGTCAGAGGCCCAATCTGGGCCGTTTTGGCCCCAATCCAGGCCAAAACAGGCCCCAAAATGGCTGAGAGGCAGGCAGGGCCACCTGACATGTGACCTCTTTGGAGAACTGCCGGAACTGTGTTCCTGCTCGTTCCCCCTCAAAATGAGCCCTGTTAATAAATAATATCTGAATAACAACTTAGGCTTAGTGGGAAAATTGGGTCCATTTACTGGTTTATAATGCATTTTCAATGCTCTTTAGTGATCATTTGGAACGGGGTTTTCGTGTGTGAAAAACAAAATCCACTTCTAAAGGATAACTAAAGTGTATTGAAAGTGCATTATTCAATGTGTGTGGAAATGGCCTGTATCCTTATACCACTGGACAAACATTAATTTCTGTATTTAAGACAAATATTTTTTATTTTATTTAAAATAAGAAATTATATAATAGAAAGACTATGCCAAGGAAGAGATCCCCCCATGTTACACTAGCATTAATGGTTTTATTGAATCATTTTTACTTTGAACTTCTTTGAACAGGTGTCTGGAGAAGCAGCATATACAATTTCCAAATAGATAAAAAGTAGGGGGCAGGGCGGGAACCAATTATTTGGCTAGATTAATTATGGCTGGAGCTTAAGATCTCAGTCACCATAGTCTTTGCTATCCTACTATATAAAATGCAAGCTGTATTGGTGATGACTCACTTTTTATCCTTGTGCAGGTACATCACCAACTCTGGCCTTGAGGCCGCTGCAAGTGCTCACTTGCTGCTGGGAGGGGGCCCACTGAATCAGTTTTCTAGAGCCTGTTGTATTTTTTCACACAACGGGCATTGTTTCCAGTCAGGACATAATCTAAAAAACCTCTAATGTGTGAAGGGAACTCATTTGCACCTCTGCCCTGTATCATGTTAAACTTCCTCATAACTTGTGGCACATAACAAAAGAGCTGAGGTCATGCTTTAAGGTACGAAAAAGCATAAGACATTAGGAGCCAAGGAAACTTAGTAAGCTGAATATGTATGTTGTCCTTTAGATGTGAGGGCTACAAAGGAGTTACCATTTCCATGCATGTTATGCTAAAAGAGACACATGCAGGGCCTCAGGTCCTGTCTGAACTAAGACCCTTCAATTTGCTACAAAAATCTCTGTATTGCGAGTGGTGGTATTTTTTGCAGTCTTCCAAATGCTGACAACAGGTAAAACCAAGCCTTTCTGTAAATTTTGGCTAACTTTATTTGTTACTTCCTTTTTCTTCTTGGATATAATTTATTCCCTCAGGCCATTGGTCACAGAGAGAAACAGAAGCAAGAAAACAACCCCAAGAGAAAAGTCCTGTTAATGAAGAAAAACTAAACAAAAACTGAAAGATCTGGGAAGCAAATCATTAAGCACCACCACCAGTATCCAAGCCTACATGATAGTAGCCCAGTATCCATGACAGACATCGGACACTTGAAAAAACAGGTTTGTTATTTCAAGATAAAAGACATAAATTCTGAGTAAAACCAGATAAAATATTACGTACATCTCATTTTTATAACATTTCCCCTTTGCCCTTTGAAACTTTCAATTTGCCTTTATTATAATTTCTGATAGGTTCCTTCTCCATCCTAGACTGAGAAAAGGGGGGCATTCTGCTCCAGGTAGTGTTCTGGGAAGCTGACAACTACAGCACCATCCAAACCTATGTACCCTGGAAAAAACCAGACCTTGCTCTACACACTAGCAATTAGGAGTCTGTTTTTGATGCTTTCTTCACTTAAAGTATCTTACAAATTGTACACTTGGGCAACTGAACCCATCTTGGCTATTGTAAGAAATCTGCTATTTTAGGGAGTGAAGTAGAGGTTGGAACAGGAAATGGAGACCTTGTTACTGGAGGAAGCATTTAACTTGGCAGGTTGCAGCTATGTTTGGCTAGCATAGCAGGCCTCTCTAACAATCCTAGTCTAGGCAAAATGGACCATACATTCGTTAACTACCAGCAGACTCCATTATTCCTTTTCAAGTATGTCATTCATGTGAAAGAGCTCCTAATAACTCAGAGCTTCCTAAAATAATCCTGCATGGATTTCAAAGGGAGCAGTACTGTGAGAGATACCATTTGGCTTGTTTAAAATTATAACATTTTCTAGGACTGGGCTGGCAAGCATCCCTGCCATTCTACCTTCTGCTACTATAGACCAGAATGATTATGCTAAAAAGGCATTGGGCAGTATTTGATGGAATCACTGTTTTCATTTCTATGTTCCACAAACACCAAGAGTTATTATCAATAGAAGTCTTGCTGAATCAGACCAAGGGTCCATCTAGTCCAGAATCCTGTTTCCTACTGTAACTAAACAGATGCCCCAGAAAAACCACAAGCTAGGACACAGAGCCCAAAGCCTCCACCAGCTGTTATTCTCCAGCCTCTGAACAAGTAGGTTGAATTTAGCTATTGTAGCTAACAACCATTGGTGGAAGTGTCCTCCATGAATATGTCAATCTCCTTTAAAGCCATCTAAAGCTAACGGTCAACACCATTGCAGCGGCAGACAGTTAATGGTTAATTTGTAAAATATTTTTGTATATGTATTTTAGCTTAGTTTTAATTGTTTTAAATGCTGTGTTTTTATTTGGTTTTAATGTCTTTTTTATTATGTATGTTTTTAACCTGTTAGCTGCCTTGGCATCCTTGATGACGACAGAAAGGCAGGGTACAAATTTGGTAAATAAATAATTTTTTTAAAAAAATTACACACTGTGAGAAATAGTACTTTCCTTTGTCTGTCCCGAATCTACAACCCATCAATTTTATTATGGGATTCTAAATCTCATTATTATAGGATAAAGGAAAAAATTCTGTCTGCTTTCTCCGCATCTTTCATAATTCTATACATTTTTATTATGTATCGCTATCATTTTTTCTAGGCATTATCATATTTGTTCCAATGGTTTAGTATATACTTGTACCTTATTTCCAGCAAAATGAGTGCCTTCCTTATCTGTATCTGATCTGTATCCAACTAGAGTAGCCAATTACAAACTGGAACATTCTGGTTCTCTGTGAGATTCTAAATACTGCAAGCTTTTCTCACTGTTGGACATGGACTTGTTACTCCAAAATGTACAGCCATGTTGAAGATCAAGAGTTTTCTACTCAGATAAGAGGACTACAAAATATCATTCTAAAACGTACTCAGAGGATAGATAGGTTTCCATTCTCAGAAATAAAGAGTACAATTAATTTTTGTTCATTAAATTTCTTTCCGAATGATGAAAAGAACAGATACACTTGCTACATGACCATTAAAAAGAGACAGCAACTTGCCAGAATAGGTTTCAGGAACATGAGGTATTCTATGAGATAACAGACATTTAGAAGTGTTTTCCTACCTTATCCCTTGCATCATTCAAAAGGTCTTCTAGCTCAGAAAAGCTAAAACTGGCTACAGTGATGAAGTCACTCATGACAGGAACAAACCTATCACTCGCTTCCCGAATACGTCTCTTCTGGTAATCAAGCTCCTGAAGAAAGAGAAAGATCAGAACAGTTGATTGACAGCTAACAATAAAGTATCTGGTGAAATTATTATAGATGATGCAGTTGAGCTATTTCAGTGAGGAGAGACAGAGATCAATCACCTCGATACTTGAGAAGGAAGAGCTCACAAATATTAATCAGAGCCTTTTCTTTTACAGGAGGACCCATACATTGCCAGGTCACTGGCATCCTACCTTTTAGCAATCCAGCTTAAACATTTTTTTAAAAAAAATTGTGATTGGAGTGAGATTTCCCCCTCCCATTTTTTTTTTAAATGTGGGAGTAGGCTGAAGGCTGTGGCCAAAAGAGCTATATCAGGAAAGGATGATGCAGTTGCATTGCTTAATCAAGCAGTTTTTCCTCTAATGCTTAATAAAAACCTGTCATCACAAAGATACTAAGAACCTACATGTTTAGTTATAAAACAGTCCAAGATCTAGGGAATATTTATTTTTGGGGAGCAACTATTTTCCTGATGGAATGCATTTTGGATGAGTAACCACTGAAACATATGAAAAAGCACTTCTTAAATGTTTCTAGCGCTGGAACATAAAATTATATATGGCAATGGAAATCAAGTGCACAATCAGTTAAAAAATATAAATTCCCAATGTACCAAGGACTGTAGCAATGGGAGAGTCTGTAGGGGCCAACTGTTTCAGGAATGATCATAAACATTTAAGTTTGAATTGTTTCTTTTAAAAAATTAAGTTTCTAGCCCTTTTACTTACAGTGAAAAGAAGTAGGTCCATCCAAAGTTTTTACTTTTCTAGCCAGTAAGGCTATGCAGTGAGACAAGTACTTAAGGACTTATTTTAATGCTATTAACTTTTTAAATGGCTTAGTCACTGAAAGTATCCTGCTAATGATGGTATTAATATTAAAATATAATAGATGTGCAGCTGATTTCAGTCACGTGTATCTTCTGCTTCTAGAACACTTTATGCCTTTTCTATCAGGAAATAAAATTATCTTGACTAGTGACATATCATGCTCCCTCTGGGTTCATCTTCTTCAGTATTTTCTTGGAAATCAAAATGTCATGGAAAGAACTGCAGCGCAGTAATTGCTAGGACCAGCAATCATTCTGCCCTCCACCTAGTAGGGGCTGTAGCTCAGTGGTAGTGGGCTAGTAAAGACCTGGCCAACATAAACAATATTGTGCATGATGACCTATAGAGTGACCTGGTGTAATGTGTATGTTCATATTTGTGCATCATCCTATAAGGGCAATGCATACCCGATGATTCTGTTTCTGTATCTTGAGAAAATATGGATTCTTATAGACAGTCGAAGATTCTCACATTAAACTGAGACAGCTAGCCCTACCATGAGAATATATGAGGTGGCAGAATTTTCTTTTATTAAGGAAGAACAATTTTTGTCTCCCTGGCCCTTCTACACATTTTATTTCAGACTTAACAGCTTTCCTTCTGAAAGGCCCTACTCAAATGTGATGTGCAGAACTTCTGTTTCTTCCTTAAGAGCTTGTCAGTGCTTTAAATGACCTCAGGAGGTCAGTCAAACACAGCTATCAAGTGTTCCTTACCTCCATTCTGTTTGAGCATTCAAACTCTTGCTTCTATAGCAAAGTTTAATAACAAGGATTGAATAAACTTAGTATTTACTTTAACTCCCAGAATACATACTCCCTTCATTTGTATAGTGCATTAATTTGCACAGCTGTAGAAATTGCCTCACCCGCATAGGAGCAAGTGATTTGGAGTGGGCAAACAAGGAGTTTTGTTTGGGAATTGGCAGGTAAGTTTGAGGGAAGTGCAGGAACGTCTGGTCCACTTCTTATATGGATTCAAGCAAGATGGCTGGTGAAGGAGATGAAGTAGTGACCTGCAAAGTCCGAGCCATGTTTGTCTTCTTATCAAGAGGTAATGTTATTATACTTGTAGCAAGTGTAAGCTGGTAGCTCTACTGGAGGAGATGATACAAGGGCTTGAGGCATGCTTATCCACACTCCAGGTTATCAAGGAGGGTGAAGAGTTCTTGAAAAAACGTAAGAAGCACTCTTGCTAAGACAACAGAAGGAGGAAAAGAAGGTATCACAGGAAAAGGAAGAACACCAAATACAGGAAGAAGGCAAGTGGAACAATGTGACCCACTGGTGCAGGAAAACCAGGAGACATTCTGATCCTTTATTACTGAGCAATCGGTTCCAGATGTTCCCCATGGTTCTAGCCTACTGGAACAAGAATTGCTATCCAAGGCTCTAGAGTGTAAGAAGGAGGTTTCTCAGGCCCCTGTAGACGAGAGGGCTTGTGTTTCTGGCCCCCAAATTAGGAGATGTGTGGTGGTGATTGGGGATTCCTTACTCAGAGGGGTAGGGGCTAAAGTGTGTTGACTAGACCTTCCATTTCAAGAGGTATGTTGTTTACCAGGTACATGCATCCAAGATGTGACAGAAAGGCTGGAAAGGCTCCTCAAACCCATAGCTTATTATCCTTTTTTGTTCATCCACATGGCAACAAATGATACTACCTGGCACAGTTCAGAATGTATTAAAAGAGACTACAAGGTTCTGGGTAGAAAGCTGAAGGACCTGGGAGCTACATAGGTTACAGGTTATGATTTTGTCACTTCTTCCTCTTGAAGACTGTGGTTTAGGAAGAGAGAGCAGAATAGTGGAAATAAATAACTGGCTACATAGATGGTGTCACTAGGAAAGGTTTGGTTTCCTGGACCATGGACTATGCTTTCAGGATGAGGCACTTCTATCAGGAGATGGTTTGCACCTCACCAAGGATGGAAAAAATATGTTTGGTAGGAGCCTGGTAAATCTGATAAGGACGGCTTTAAAGTAAAAGTAAAGTGGGAGAGGGAGAAAGAAACCAAAAACTAGTATGATAATGATTTCTGGTGATAAGAGCACTAATGATCAGCAATCAAGGGCAAATATGAAGCACTCCAAGCACATAAACCACGGATTCTGATGTCTCTACACTAATATGCAAAGTATGGGAAACAAACAAGAGGAACTTGAATTCTTAATACAGGAAGGAAACTATGATCTAACAAGGCATTACTGAAACCTGGTGGGATGAGACTCACCATTGGAATATTAGGATTGAGGGATACAACTTGTTTAAAAGGAACAGAACAATAAGGAAGGGTGAAGGAGTAACACTGTATGTCAAGGTTGTATATACTTCTGAGGAAATACCTGAATCTGAGTATGGAAGCTCAGTTGAGAGCCTCCAGGTAAATAAAAGGAGAAAGAAATAATAGTGATATTATGGTGGGGGGTCTGATAGAGGCCAGGCAGAGGACTTGGATGATATACTCCTAGAACAGATTACAAAATTTTCAAAGAGTTGTAACATAGTCATCATGGGAGATTTCAGATTCCCTGATAGCTACTGGAAGTCAATCTCTGCTAAAAGCATAAGATCTAATAAATTCCTGACTTGTCTTGCTGACAACTTCATCTTCCAGAAAGTAGAGACGGAAACAAGGGGGTCTGCTATCTTGGACTTGATTCTCACCAACAGGGAGGAACTAGTTGATGAGGTTAAAGTAGTGGGCACCCTGGGTAATAGTGACCATGTAAGTTTGGAGTTTAAGATTTTAGGTAAGGGAAAAGATAAACAGTCAGACGTATAGTTTGGATTTTAGAAAAGGTAATTTTAACAAGCTCAAAGTCATGCTGGGGAGAATCTCATAGAAAAACTCAGGGAGAAAGGAGGCCATGATGGGTAGTAATTTCTTAAAAGGAAGATATTGAAGCACAATTGCAAATTATTCTAGTGAGAAAGAAAAATGAGAAGGACCTAAAGAAGCCATAGTGGCTCCATAAACAGCTTTCTAAAAATCTGAAAATTTAAAAAAGAATTTTTTTAAATTTTCATTTAGGAAATGGAAGGAGGGCTATATAACCAAGGATGAATATAAACAACTTGCCAGTGTTTGTAGTGAGAATGTTAGAAAGGCTAAAGCTCAATATGAGCTTAGGTTAGCAAGAGATGCTAAGCACAACAAAAAAACGGTTCTTTGATTATGTTCAGAGCAGGAAAAAGAATAAGGAAGTGTTAGGCCCACTGAGGGGAGAAAAAGTGAAATTATAACAAATGATAAAGAGAGGGCAGAACTGCTCAGCTCCTACTTTGCAATAGTCTTCACTTGCAAGGGAAACTGTGCTCACCCTGGCAAAAAGGGAACACAGGAGGAAGAAATGGAATTGCAGCCTAAGATAGATATTGGAGTGGTATGTAAACACCTAGGTTCTTTAAATGAAATCAAGTCCCCAGGATCAGATGAATTGCACCCTAGGGTACTAAAAGAACTTGCTGATGTAATTGCGGAGCTTCTGTCTATCATCTTTGAGAATTCTTGGAGGTGCCAGAAGACTGGTGGCAGGCAAATATTGTCCACATCTTCAAGAAGGGGGAAAAGGAGGAGCCAGGTAATTATCGACTTATCAGCTTGATGTCCATGTTGAAATAGTGAGTCAAGAAGCATGTTTGTGTCTTGCTGTTTGCATCTGTCATGTCATGTTACTAGAGATGTAAAAGATCTATTTGACAGGTCCTGGATGATGCAAGAACAGGTCCTGGATGATGCAAGAACATCACCTGACAAAGAAGCTATGCTGAGATTGGACACTGGGAGGTGCTGTTGGGGCATATATATCAGCAGTGTCTTATGCTGGGGTGGGCTTTGTTCCATCAGGTGCTAGGCGAAGCACTTTGAAGTTGGGAACAAGACTCTGTAAATAGTCACTGTAAATAAACAATAATTGCACCTAAGTGCTATCTGGTGTGGGAGCCTCATTCTTAGCTCAGCCACAGCTCTGAACTCGCTTTCCAACAGTCCATACCTAGAAAGGACTTGAAACAAATCATCAGTCAGTCCTCGAACATTTTGAATAGATAGCTGTGATTACTAACAGCCATCACGGGTTCCACAAAAACAAGTCATGTCAGACTAACCTTATCTCCTTTTGTGAGAGAGTTACTAGTTTGATGGATCCTGGAAATGCTGCGGACATAGTTTATATTGATTTCAGTAAGACTTTTGATAAAGTTCCACATGATACTCTGGTTGACAAGTTGGTAACATGTAGTTTAGATCATACTACTATCAGATAGATTTGTTAACTGGTTGACAGATCATATCCAAAGAGTGCTTGTAAATGGTTTCTCATCTTCCTGGAGAGGAGTGGCCTGTGGAGTACCTCAGGGCCCTTGGCCCTGTGTAGTTCATCATCATTATAAATGACTTGGATGAAGGAACAGAAGGGATGCTCATTAAATTTGCAGGTGATACTAAATTGAGAGGGGTAGCAAACACAATAGAAGACAGAAACAAGAATCAATGTGATCTTGACAGGCTGGAAAACTGTGCTAAAACTAACAAAATTAATTTCAACAGAGATAAATGTAAAATTCTGCATTTAGGCAGGAAAAATCAAAGGCACACTTATAGCAGGGAGGAAACTTGTCTTGGCAGTAGTACATGTAAAAAGCATCCAGGGGGTCTTAGTAGATTATACATTGAACATGAGTTAGCGATGTGATACTGTAGCTAAAAAGGCAAACTTGATTTTAAGCTGTATCAACAGACATATAGTGTCCAGATCATGTGAGGCGATGGGATCGCTTTACTCTGCTCTGGTTAGACCTCACTTGGAATACTGTGTTCAGTTTGGAGCACCGCTGTTTAAGAAGGATGTTGACAAGCTGGAACGTGTCCAAAGGAGGGCAACAAAAGAAGCAAACTGCACGAGATGCCAGATGAGTTCTTCATGTGTCGAGTCTCACAAGGTTCCCTGGGTAGTGTGGTCTTGCAAAGAACCATCACTTGATGTGATCCTCTGCCAGTAGAAGAAGAATGGAAGGGATTCTCTCTCCCTCTCTTTCAAAAAGCCTCTGCTCCGGTTTTCCTCCAGGAGCTTGGGCGGGGCGGGGGCGGGGGGCGGGGAATGTAACAGGAGACAGGAAATCCAGGGTGGCTTTTTGCAAGAGAGAGAGATTCCCCCCACAGCTCTTCTCCCCAGTGAAGAATTGCATTGTGGACTCTCTCTCTCTCTCTCTCTCTCTCTCTCGCAAAAAGCTGCCCTGGATTTCCAGCCTCCTGTTACGTCCCATTACCCCCCGCCCCTGATCTCCCAGTGGAAAACCTGAGCCAAGGCTTTTGGAAAGAAGAGATTCCCAGTGGAGAATCACATTGAGCAGCTGTTCTTTATAACACTACACTACACACAGAACCTTGCAGGACCTGACACAGTGTCTTGTGTAGCTTCCCTCAAAGATGGTGAGGGGTCTGGAGACCAAGTCCTATAAGGAAAGTTTGAAGAAGGTGGATATGTTTAGCCTATGGAGAAGGCAACTGAGAGGTGATATACTAGCCTTCTTCAAGTATTTGAAGGGCTGTCACATAGAGGATAGAGCAGAGCTGTTTTCTGTTGCCCCAGCAATTTGGACCAGAAACAACAGGTTAAAATTAAAGCAAAAGAGTTTTCGGCTAAACATTAGGAAGGACTTCCTGACAGAGCAGTTCCTCAGTGGATCAGGCTTCCTCAGGAGGTGGTGGGCTCTCCTTCCCTTGGAGGTATTTAAGAAGAGACTAGAGGTCATCTGACAGCTATGATGATTCTCTAACTTAATTATGAATGTACTCAGATCAAGAGAATGGAGTGCATGAAGGGATGAGCCAGTGCTTGGCTCTTGTGGTCCTTTTTTATATGCCCAGGATAATGCTAATCACCACTTTGATGTCAGGAAGAAATATTCCTCCAGGCCACATTGGCCAGGGATCCTGGAGGTTTTTTGCCTTCCTCTGGGCATAGAGCAGGGGTCACTGAAGGAGGGGGGGGGGACTTTGAATATTCTGCATTGTTCAGAGGACTGGACTAGATGACCCTTCCAGCTCTACATTTCTATGTTTCTAAGTAACAATTTGCAATCTGCTTTCAAATATACTGTCTTCAATACTTGCTGGTGTGCACTGATTCTTCCTAGTAGTACAGGTTGTTTACCTAATGTACCTAATTTTTTCTGAAACAATACAACATGTACAGGGAAGTGGATCTAACAAATCTGCTAGTGTAGACTGAATTGTGAACTCTTTTGTATCTTGCAATTCTAGTGCTGAGCATCAATAAATACACTTAGAAACAATCAGATGTTTGTTTTTTAATATTGTTAACATTGACTTGTTACTCTTGCCCCTCTTCTCCCAATCCCCACCTCTATCCTCCTCTGATTATTAAGCTTAAATGTACAAAGTGCATTTTTATCGAGCCTTCTTTCAAGGAGCTCAGGGTTGTGTACGTGAGTCTTCTCCCTCCATTTTATCCTCCCAATAACCCTGTGAGATAGACCAGGCTGAGACAGCATGACTGGCCCAAGGTCACCTAGTAAGTTTCACAGTAAGCAGAGATGTGAATACAGATCTCTACAGTCCAAGTCCAACTCTCCTAAGGCAACAGTCCTTATCTTCTGCTGGAAGATATGCATTCTACTGTCTTGAACTGTGCCTCTTTTTTAAAATCAATGCACCAGCTTCTGGGATTGCTTAGGACATTATTACTGCTCTGAGAAATTCAAATGTACATATCATTGCAACAGATTGATCCAAACTTTGGATGTTTGTTCAAATCTCTCTCCCAGATGTGGTTCAAGGCTTCCAAAGACTGAGGCTTGGCCATAGGACATACAAACAGCACTGGAAGCAAGGTACATGTCCTGGCAAGAATGCTCACAAAACAGCAGTAAAGTTTATAACTTTGCATTTTGTGTTGCTAGCTTCACTCTGGGAAATTTCTGAACGCCAGGACTCACATCTCATTTTTAAATGGTACTGCCAGCTCTGGGAAGCGAAGGATTACAAAGTGCCTCTGTGAGCAGCTGACTGTGAACCTATTTTTAGGCTTGTGTTTGTAAGAAGGGGCCTTGAAGAAACCTCTCAACAGCCAGAGCCAGGACTGTGGTGAGAACACGCTGGAACGCAGTCAAAGAGTTGCACCTTTTTTCTTTCTTTTTTTTCCATTGTCCCCTCCCAACAAGGCTCTGCCATTGTTAGTATAGTGCTGCATTTTTACATGCCAAGAAATGTGAAATGAATGAGCAAAGCTTGGGAGGTAGAAGCTGCCAAGACTAAGAAACCTAGGGTGGGAGGGGAAAACTGGTACATGAATGAGGAAAAGATCTTGCCCAGGAGGAGGGACTTGCAAGGACACTGGGCAAACACAAGCTGAAAGCAAGCCTAAGCAATCATTTGTCACTCAACTGCATCAACTGTCTTGTAATACCAGTAGCCAGTACCATGGCATGAAGGCACACAGCCCTCTTTTCATAGGAAAACCTGTAACTATCAGAGAGGGTGGAGCAGGGGGTGACCTTGTCAAGGGATAGGTTACCATAAACTTCACATGAATTAGCTACGATAGAGATCCATGTGACTACTGGATTAAAACATACACACATACTTAATGAAGTTTAGATACACTTTAACTTCCTTTAACCCTCTCTCCATATTCACAGTTGAAATTGATGGATTTTCCAAGTATATTTCTGGATGACATGGAGACTCTTATCTGCATTACTGGCTGCACACACGGGATCAGGGTTTGGTAATTAACCTCAATTTCACTTTGCCAGGACTCTGGAGCAGGCAGTGGAATTTGGGATGGATTAAACAATCTACTCTAAGCACATGCAAAGAGGCCTAGCGAAGTTGCACATGGCAAGGACCTATGGTGTCTTAGGCCACAGAGGTAGGCCAGAGGTGTCTTAGGGCCACACTTGGTAGCCCTCACATATTCAAATCACTGCCAGATGCTCAAAGCATACAGAGCAAGGCCTGATATAGCCCAGGGATACCTCTGGCTGTGCTATCCTTACCTCACATGTTCAAAGTCCTGCAAGAATGGCAAAGGAAAGGTATAAGGCATGCCTAGTGTACCCTGGGCACATTTCTAGGCTGGGTTATGGCTAACCTGTCCTACTTCAATAGCTAGCCTAGAAGCTGGTAAAACCAGCAGGTGTGGGCACGCTCCAGTAATGTTTCTAAATCAAATTCCAAATATTCTGCCATGTACTTAAAACTATTATGGAGCACAAGAGGGTAATTGCGTGGTGTGGCATCAGTAGTCCTCTTCCTCCAAGTTGTCATCAAACCTACTTATTGGAGAGATCTTACCAACCTTGGTGCTGGACCGAATCAAAAACCTGTGCTTACATGAACCATGTAAGCAACCATGAACCATTCTCTAAACTAGGCTGTCACAGGATTTGAAGTATGTATAAAACAGCGCCCCCCCCAACAACTGAACTTCTAATGCTAAACCATCCAAACTTATCACCAAAATATTCCCTAACTAGCAAAGCACAAGAAGTTGCTTCAAGATTCCTTAAATGATGGTATTTAAAAGGCCATTTGAAAGAAACTCTGAATACAAACACGGCATTTTAATTCAGCAAACAGTTGCCTTGAGCCAGCAAGTTAAATGATTTATGATGCAAAGAGAGGGAGAAATATCATCCAGTTCTGTAGCTGGCAAGTGACCTCTGTCTACAAACACAGAACAACACAAAGGGACTCTTTTCTCACTGTATGATTAGCAGGTGTACGTTACAGACCAATGTTGAGTGCTTGCCAAAAATGTACCTGGAACATCTGGAGTGGATACTTTCCCTACAGCTCAGCATCTATAGAATACTATTCTCTCTCCAAAGAACTGTATACATAATTACTCATACATAGTTAACCCTGTTAAGGAGGTCACTGAAGGTCATCACAGGTGGGAGGCAGAGGTAGAGTGACTCAATAAAGGCCACACAAAGAGTTAGTGGCACAGCCAAGATGAGAAAGTAGGTGTTCTTGGCTCCAAGTTCTCCATTCAGCCCACCAAACAACAATGCCCTGGAGAATATCAGTATGACTGAGTTTTTCTGTTTTGCAAGAGCCTATTTGGCTTCATTTCTTTTTTTGTCCAGAGGGATTCTGTTCTGTTCCCAAGACTTGTAACAGAATTCTAAAGAAAATTTCCTCCAAAGCCTATGAAAACTGAGGAGTGAAAACAAGAGGATTTGTTAAATTTCAAATCACTCCCTAGAAAGTAGCTATAGAATTCTTTCTAAGCTTGAGTACAAGATTCTTTTCCCATTGAACTTTGTATGTAGGATCTACTGGGTTGGAAACATTCACAGTACAGTGCACTGCAGTGAAGTGTGCAAGAAAGATGGCGGGGTACAGAAGTTGGAAGGTATGGGTTTGTTTGACATTGAAGTGGGAATACTGACTGTTCCCAAGGAAAAGGAAATTGCCAAACTCACCTAGAAACCTGAAGCAGTAGTCGTGTATGTGGAGGATGCTTCAGACAGCAACATGCAAGCACATAGGTACTGACTAGATAGCTGCTCCCACTGGCATCAGCAGCTTGTGCTTGCATTAAGGTGGCTGTGGCCCCAGTCTTGACTCAGCCCTTACCTCGCAGAACTTCCAAGGAAGAGCAGAAGAGCAAAAATTCCCCCTTCCCCTCAACTGCCCCACATGCAAATGACCGAGACCTAGGATTGAACTCTACCTGTGCCATTATTTGGATGTAGCAATATCTACAAATCCTTTTGCAGATGTCATTCAGGCTGCTTTCAGACATCACTACAAGCTCTGGGTAAGCTGAAATTGTGCATAAACATGGCATGTTGTTCTACTCGTTTGTTTCAATCTTCTTTCTCACACAGAAAATGGTTAGGAATTCCTAGTTTTGAAGCAAATTCCAGTATACTTGCCCCCACCACACACACACCTCTGCTCAACTGGAGCTGGTTGTGATGCCTGTATGTAGCCTTAGTCTCAGAAATATGACATAAAAAGTGTGGCAGCCTGTATTTCTTCCAAAGAAGAAGAAAGAATTAAAGACACAAGTTTTCTTAAGGGATGGTGACTCATTAAAGAGCTCAAATATGCCCTTTATGCTGTTTCAAAGGGTCTACTGCCCCACAAAGAACAAAATTCAGGGTATATCCAGTAGGCTGTAGTAGGAGATGGGAGAGCAGTGGAAATCTCTGTTCTCTTAAGTGCCCTTAGTTCTCTGGAACTGCATAGCTGAATACAGGCCATCACATGGTGAGGAGTAAAACTGCTACGATCATGCTGTAAGAACGTTTCACAACTACAGTCTTGGACCTCTCCAGGCCATGCTTTCCTCCTCCCAAAAAACCTTTTGGACAGGTAACAAATTCTTTCACATTCTAGTCCACCAGCAACTTGTGTAGGCCTCACCACAGAGGCCACACCAAACACCTGCTCAAAGACTAGCAGTCTTTCAAAGAAGTGAACAAAAGCATTCAATGTTTTTTATGCTTGCCATTTATCAGGTTCTCATTTCATTCTCCCCCCCCCCCCCTCATCCCTGCCCCTCATCCCCACCCAGCAGCAGATCAAACAAGCATCATGTTAAGTGACACGTTTGTTAATGTCATCAGCCTGGCCTTACTAGAAGAGATATTTTTTACAAATTCAGTCCTAGGGAAATAGGCTGTGCTTGACAAAGGAAGAAAGACTCCTTCTACCACCAAAAATACACTGCTGCAGATCCCAAATGGGCCTTTTTTTAGTGTAGAGTATTTGAAAGCCATGACATACTTACAGCTTCAACAGCTTTCAATCCAGTCTTTATGTTATTAACTTCCTTCTCCAGCTCCACCAGGCTGCAAAGAGACACAAGGACATGGTAGTTGAAACAAAAAGGGCAGTGTTACATGGGAATACAGGAACAGCTGAATGAGAAAAGTTCACTGGTCCATCGTCTGGTATCCTCCCTCCGGCACCAGACCCACACCAGATGCACAGAGGTGGGAGGGAGAGGTCTGCTCTTCTTTGAACTTGCTTTTAATAGGAAGTTTAAGAGCAAGGACCCTCACTGCTTAGAGTCACATTAACGATCCCACCCAATTCCGAATAGGTTTAAGTATTTTAGCAACAGGCAATCTGTAAAGGGAAAGCAGGATGCCAGGCTTATAAACACTCAGTTCTTTAACAATTCACACTAGCCTCATAGCCAGCCTTAAATAAATGCCTAACCCACATGCAAAGAACTCACTATCAGAGTATCTGTAAGAATCAGATAAACCTCCTCTTCCCTCCCAAGCACCTCCTTCCATTCTTCTCCTGAAACAAGGTGACAACCTAGTTCAGTATAGTTTACCCTGTGATAATTTCTAAAGGACCTTATCTTTCTTGAACTTTTATCAACAACCTTCTTTAAGGTTGTTTCCATTACATCACACAAACAATTGCTCACATTATGGTTTTTAAGTATCGATTTCTTCTCAAAGGGCTACATACTGCTTTTATAAAGGGGAGGGGATAAAAAGTGCTTCTTTTGATGCCAAATTTTAAACTAGAAACCCAAGTTTCACATATGTGCAGCACACCCACCTATACATAGAAAATAGCCAACCTTGGCAGTTAAAACAGCCAGTCAACAACAAGCCAATCAACAACTCTTGAATAAAACAACCCTGCCCTATCAGTTGAATAAAGAGTTACCATGAACACAGATCACTGGGAGGAGAATGATTACAAGGTTAATGTAGAGTGATAAATGCTTGTTAGGCTTTCATTCAGCAGTATACCAATCAAGAGTCCATGTCGCATGACAGCAGTATGACAGCTGGTGCCAGTTAATGTACAGATGTGTTCATTAACAAAGACTAGCTAAAAGATGTAGCCCAAAGTTCAAGAGGAAGAGGCTGTCATATGGCTCTCATGTAACACTGTAAAGTCTATAAACCTTCCTTTTTTAAAGCTGTAATTGTGGTGGGCATCTGTTGTGCAATTGGTGTTTTTAGAGTAGACCTTCTACTGTTTCATTGAAGAATACTAATATGGTTGTAAAGATTTTTACTCACTTGAATGTTATTTATCAGAATTATCTGTTTTTATTCCACGATGTGTCTATTTTTCACTTTTTCTGAACTGTCCTGAACACAAGAAAGGCAGGGTACGGATCCCTAAACAAAACACACACATACACTTACTTGACTTTTGCTGCTTCTGGAAGATGCTGTAGTTCTGACTGCATGTCTAGGATATCTATATAATTCTTCTCGAAGATCATAATTAAGTAGTGCAACAGTGTAATGTTCCTACAGGCAAAAAGAGACACAGGAGGCAGAAACCAAGATTTAAGGGGAGGTTAGTTTCCATCAAATATAAAAGGTTGTCTGGCTCAACCACACTAAGGTTCAGATATAAGTATCAGAAATTATATTTATTAAATAAAAGAACAGAGGATAAAAGATAATAATTTCTCTTAACAACAGAAGAGTTCACATAACCCCAGCTTTTCTTTTAAAGGTCAGATGCTTGTCACATCCCTATACTAGGGGATCAGTAGGCACAAAATTGATCCATATCTTATCCCTCTGCATTTTTATCACCCTGACCCCCCAAATCAAAAAACGTAATTTTCAAACCTACTTATCTATGCTAGATTTGGTGTCTGCTATTTTGTTCAGGCTGGAGACTTTAAAGCCATATGCATTTCCTCTTTGGCCCTTGTTCATGTAATTACCAAAGGCTAAAACAACCTCCAGGAGCTGCTTCAGGCGCTTACTACGGGTGAGCTCTTTGGAGGCCAGAAGAATTGCTGAAAGAGACACAGAAAAATCTTTAGATTAGCATACATATCGATCTATAGGGAAAGCATTTTAACAAACAAGTGGTATAGGAAGAACAGCTCTAATAAAATGGAGTGTCCTTTTCTACTTGGGTTTGGGATGTGCAATTTGGGTTTGGTATTACTTTTAAAATACCGAACTCAAAATAAATACTGGATCACATTTGGTATTCCCAAAGTCAAGTTTACCAAATTAAATTGGGTTATTTCGGTAAACTTTGGTAATCATGGCTGGGCTGTTCCTTTGCTAAGGAACAGCAAATAAACACAATTTTCTGCCTTTTTTCACAGAAGAGAGGGGGAGAAGGGAGGGTAGACTGAGACACAAGGGAGGGGGAAGGAGGAAGGGGGGGAGTGAGAGGCCAATCTTTTCAGGGGCTCTCCTTCTCTGGCCAATGGGATTCTCTAGAAGGAAAGTGTCTTTTTTAAACTGTCCTGCAAGGAGTTAAATAGGCAGGCTTGCCTCAGAGCGGCCTCCATTTTGTGTGCTCCGGCTGCCTGGAGAAATCTGCCTTCTTCTGGCTGTGGACTCTCTCTCTCTCTGTGGTCTGGTCTGGGCCGGGCCTGGCCTGCTTTGGACTAAACGTGTAATGCGAATGGTTCCTGCTGCCCAGTGGATTTCTCTTGCTGCCTGCTGAGACATGCTGCTGCAGCACCTGGAGGTCTTCTGCACCTGGAGGACTTCTGCTTCTGCTTGGTTTGAGAGTCATAGACTCACTGGGCTTTTTCTGTCTTTGAGGGAGGGGGTTGGCCTGGTGTCAGGGAGGGATAGGGGTGGGGGGATTTTTTCAGTTTGCATTGTAAACGTTGGGGGGGGGTGCTGTCAGTAGGGGTGCAGTTTGGTTTGGCTTTTGTGTGTGAGGAGATGCTTTGGTTTGGCTTTTACTCACTGTTTACTTTTACTGTTCATTTTGCAGTTCTCCTGGGGGGATTCTTACGTTTTATTGTGTTGATTGGGTGCATTGTTTGCTGTTTTATAATTCATTCCTGCTTATTAGATTCACTTAGAATCATAGAGTTGGAAGGGGCCATACAGACCATCTAGTCCAACCCCCTGCCTAGTGCAGGATCAGCCTAAAGCATCTCTGACAAGTATTCATCCAGCCTCTTCTTGAAAACTGCCAGTGAGGGGGAGCTCACCATCTCCCTAGGCAGCTGATTCCACTTTTGAACTACTCTGACGGTGAAAAAGTTTTTCCTAATATCCAGTCGGTACCTTTGTGCATGTAGTTTTAGCCCATTGCTTCGCGTCCTACCCTCTGCTGCCAACTGTAACAGCTCCCTGCTCTCCTCCAAATGACAGCCTTTCAAATATTTAAAGAGAGCAATCATGTCCCCCCTCAACCTCCTCTTCTCCAAACATTCCCAAGGCCCTCAGCCTTTCCTCGTAGGGCTCAGTCTCCAGACCCCTGATCATCCTTGTCGCTCTCCTCTGCACCCTCTCAATTTTGTCCACATCCTTTTTGAAGTGAGGCCTCCAGAAGGTGTGGCCTGACCAAGGCAGTATAGAGAGGAGCTATGACCTCCTGCGATTTCGATGCTATGGCCCCTTTGATACAACCCAGGATTGAATTAGCCTTTTTTGCCACCGCATCACACTGACTGCTCATATTCAGTTTACAGTCCACTCTTACCCCAAGATCCCTTTCACATATACTACTGCCCAGAAGTGTATCCCCCATCCAGTATTTGTGCTTCCCATTTTTGTGGCCCAGATGTAATACTGTGCACTTGTCTTTGTTGAATTGCATCCTATTCACAGCTGCCCACTTCTCCAGAGTATTCAGGTCTTGTTGAATTTTAATTCTATCTTCTTGGGTGTTTGCTACCCCTCCCAATTTGGTATCATCAGCAAATTTAATGAGCAGCCCTTCCACTCCTTCATCCAGATCATTGATAAAAATATTGAAAAGTACCGGGCCCAAAACCGAGCCCTGCGGCACCCCACTGGACACCTCCCTCCAATCTGATGAAACGCCGTTGACCACCACTCTTTGAGTGTGGTCCTCCAACCAGTTCCCTATCCACCGAACTGTCCTATAGTCTACTCCACAGTCTTCCAGTTTGCCCATCAGAATGTCATGGGGGACATCAAAAGCTTTACTGAAATCCAGATAAATCACGTCAACAGAGTTCCCCCGATCCAGCAAGCTGGTCACTCAATCAAAGAAGGAAATCAGGTTGGTCTGGCAGGATCTGTTAGGAACAAAACCATGCTGACTTCCCCGGATCACTGAGCAGTCCTTCAGATGCTTACAGATTGATCCCTTTAAAATCTGTTCCCAGCAACAGAAGTCAGACTCACTGGCCTGTAGTTTCCCGGGTCATCCTTCCTCCCTTTCTTAAAGATTGGGATAACATTTGCTCTTCTCCAATCTTGTGGCACATCCCCAGTCCTCCAGGAGGCCTTGAAGATGATGGACAGGGGTTCTGCAAGTTCTCTGGAAAGTTCTTTCAGCACTCTTGGGTGCACCCCATCCGGCCCAGGGGATTTGTATTCATCCAGTGCAGCCAGATGCCTCTCCACTACCTCTCTGTCAATGTCAATTAGCCACTCAGGTGTCCTGCCACATTTTCTACTATCTCTAGATGTGCCTGAGTTCTTCAGGGAGAAAACAGAGGCAAAAAAGTCATTAAGCCTGTCTGCTTTTTCTCTGTCCTGCATCAGAGTTTCTCCATCTACTCCCAACAGTGGTCCAATTGCCTCTTTTACCTTGCGTTTGCTTCTCACATATCTGTAGAAGTTTTTCTTGTTGTAGCGAGCCCTCCTGGCCAGACCCAGCTCGTACTGAGCTTTGGCCTCTCTGATGGCTGATCTGCAGTACCTAGTAACCCTCATATACTCCTCTTTAGAGGTCTGTCCTTCTCTCCATTTCCTGAACATTTCCTTTTTCTCCCTTAGCTTATTCTGGAGCTCTCTGTGCATCCACATCGGTTTCTTGGAGCCCTTACCATGTTTCCGTCTTGCTGGGATAGTGAAGGCTTGAGCTTGCAAAAGCTCATGTTTGAGAATGGCCCACCCTTCACTCGCTCCTTTTCCTTCCAGCACACTTGCTCTTCTGAGGGGGTGATCTGTGTTTTCCCGTTGTGGGTGTTTTGTTGCTATACATTTTTGCTGGTTTGAGGGAGGGAACTGTTTTCTCCTTTTGTTGGGGCTGCTCTTTCTTTATAGAAATTTGGCTGGTGTATCTGTTCTCTGTTGGCATAGAGGTTTGGCTTGGTGCATTCACTGTAGATTTTTGTTGGTTGGTTGGTTGTTCTTCTTTGGGGGTGGGGGAGAGGTGTTTGTAGGAGTGCTGTTTTGTTCACTTTTACCTAGTGGTGTTTGGGTGTACTTTGTGTTTCCAGAGAGGGTTGTGTGAACTTTTTAAAAAGTGCTTTTAAGATAAGTTGTAGGTCTTGGAAAACAAAACTTAATTAGCTTCTAGGATCCAACAGAGCTTTCCCCCCTTTAAAAAGCTTGTGTAGAAATTAAGACGGGTTCAGGTGTGTTTGTGTTGTACTCAAATTCTATAGATAAATAGGCTGCCCATTACTGACATTTAATTAGGCTTTTCCTGCCCATCTCTAGCTCCCTTTGAACCAGGTCAGGCACATTAGAAGTAGGTTTTTCATCATAGGCTTACCTGTAGATTGGGGTTCAGGATTGGAGTTGATTCCTGAAGAATTCAGCTGCTTGCTAGTGTAGTGCCACATAGGGGTGTGCACTGGGAAAAAATTCTGTTGATTCGGTTCAGTAGGCAAGCCAAGAGGGACCTCCTGCTAGCAGAGGGGACAGGGGAGGGGCCAAGCTCTGCTGGTCTCTCCCCCACCCCCTTCTCAGCAGGGTCCTTCCACTGGGATGTCAAAGGAAATGGAGATACTCCAGTATGCCCTCAGCCCCTCTGAGAACATGACATGCATGAGCCATGATTCAATGGAGGCAATAGTCGGGGAGTACCTTGCAGAGCCCTGCAAGTTCCTTCCCACTGATCTGCTGAGCTACCTTGCCAAGAAAGAGAGGGTCTGGCCAAACCTCTCTCTTGCTTCACTTTGGCTCTGGGAGGAGTCTTTTCCCTTTCTTCAGTTTGCCTCTAGTTGCAAGACTGTCCCTTGCTTCAGCTTGGTTTGGATGAGTCTCTGGTGTGATGTCGGTCCTCAGAGAGAAAGAGGCTGGTCGACCTGGTCAGAGAGCACTGACATTTTTGGGGAGAGGGGGGAGTCAGTCTGGTTCTGTTGGGCTTCCTCAGTGGTGAGCTTGCATTTTGGAGCACGCTTTGGCAGTGCATCCTTGCCCTGGGTGTATGTGCCCCTGGGAAAAAACTTTGAAAAGTTCTCATCACTAGAAACAACGGAGAGTGGCTGGTTAGCTAGGTCAGGAGGCACTGGGTTTTTTTGAGGGGCATCAGTTTGGTTCTGTTGGACTGCCTAATGTGGAGCTTGCATTTGGGACTGTGCCCCCGGCCATGGTGGGCTTGGTCTATGTCTTTCTGCAGTGGGAGTCAGCTTGGACTTTTCTCCCACAATAGGAACAAATGGAATGGCTGGGGGCACCTTATTCAGGGGCCCACAGAAATGGATCCTGTCGTCCAATCTTTCTGAAACTTGGAGAGTTTTTTTAAAAGATAGTCAGGAGTAGGTCCTCTGAAAATCTAGTGTCTTTTTCTTTGAAATGCCAACCCCAGCCCCCTGGATAACCCCCATAGTTTTCCCCATAGGGAATAATGGAGATTGGAGGTGGCTGGGGGCACCCTCTTTGGAGGGACATAAAATAGCCCCCCTCAGGGTCCAATATTTATGAAACTTGGGGGGTCTTTACAGGACAGTCAGGAGTAGATCCCCTGTGAATTTGGTGAAATTTGGTCAAAAAATTATCCCCCCGGCCTCCAGAAAAAACCCAAATTGAGCTTCCCATAAGAAACAATGGCAGAATTTTACAGAACTTGCTCTGTAATATCGAACCAAACCAGAGAATCATTTGCCTTTTTGGGAATACTGATTTTTTTCTTCAGTTTGGTATTACCGAAATGAATTTACTGATTTTTTTTCCTGAGTACACCGCTATCCATTACTATTTCAGACACTGACCTGACATGGTTTATTTTAACAAATTAATGTAATACAGTTTCTTTTCATTGTTTGTTATAGGTTGTTGCATTGTTATAGGTTGTTGCAATGTTTGTTATGTATTATACTGGCCCTTTTTGAATTGTACTCTAATTCTGTAACCCGCTCTGAGTCTCAAAGAGAAATCTGGACTATAAACAAAGTAATTAACTAAATAAATAACTACAATTCGTTTCTGAAACCAGGATTTGGCTTACAAGTTACTACTCAAGTCCTAGTTTGTCTTTGCCCTCCCAGGCATCTCTGTGCCCAGGAAGCATACAAAAGTGCTGCTGGGGGAACAAGCATGAACTTCGTAGTGAACAGGTTTAGCAGGCAAACAGACTGTGTGCAACTGCTATGATCACTCATGAGTAGAGAACTGAGTCTGTACTATTTGCAGTCTTCCAACTCCAACAGCTATCAAACAGTTTTGCAGACACAGAGAAATTGTGGTGATGGAGTTTCACCTTTTTGTCTTGCAGATGCTTTTGCGCACGGATTAGAAACAGATTATCCCCTTACCAGAGTAAGACAAAAAGAACTTTACAACCATAAACAGAGACATGCTATTTGGGACTGCTCAGCCACAGAAAGCTAACTTGGATTTTGGCAGAAAAATCTGCTTCAGTGTGGGGGAGTGAAGGAGGGGTCTATCATAATTGGTTCTATCTTGGCTGTGTAATTGGGTTTCAACTTGTGCTGGCTTTTATACTTGGAATCTTTAACTAAAAGCCTTCCTTAAGACAATGTTGTTACAGTTAGGGCAAATGTTTTCCTTTTCCTCACTTCAGAAGAAAGAACATGTCTGACCCTCCTTGTCAGACTCTCTCTCACACTCCACTGAACAACTCTGAACTCAAAATCCTCATAGTATCAACTGTTATCCTGAAGGCTGGTTTTGACTGGCCAATCAGAGAACAGAGGGAGTTGCCTGTCAATCAAGCTCTCATTCCAGGCAGTTGTTAACGCCTTCCCTTCTAGCTCACTGATTGCTGCACTGAAACCTTCTTTAAAGTGAATTCTGTCACACCATGGTTAGTGGAATAACCTGCATTCAGACAATCTAGATACTCCAACCACAGCCAAGGACCTCAGGGTGGCATTCATGGTTCTTCCTGCCCCATTTTATCTTTACAGCAACCTATAAGGTAGGTGAGTCTGACAGAGAGTGACTGGTCCAATGCCACTCAGCAGCTTCAAGACAAAGAAGGAACTGTATTTAGATCTCCCAGATCCAAGTAAACATTCTGACCACTGAACCATATGACTGCACTAACCACAGTTGATTTAACTGAACCATGGGTTTGTGTGGTGTCTGAACTGAGCCTCAATCTGGGATGTTCTAAAGGTGCATCAAAATGCAAGCTGCAGGAATGCTTCAAAACAATCTTTTCACAATGGGGAAGAGTGGGGAAAGCAAAGGATTCCTTTTGTGTCCTGGTTCCCACTGAAAGTGCTGCCAGAGAAGCTATAGATTGAAGTCAGCTAGGAAATTTGCTAGCATTTACTGCCAAGTGAGGTACAGCTATGCTGCTCTAGCTATCAACAGAGTCAGGTCTTGGATTGCTTGATCTGTAATATGAAACACTTTCTTTGACAATCTTTTTGTGCCTAGAACTACCAGCTTGGTAGACTGATACCAATAATAAGACATTGTCTGGGAAGACCTTGAAGTTACCTTCCACTTTTGGCTTGGCTTCTGCGAGCCTCTCTGGGAACTTCTTCTTAAAAAACAAGGCTTGAAGTCTCTGCTGGTAGTGATCAATTCTGAAGAAGAAAGAGGAAGCAGAAGACTTGGATTATCTCTCAATGACAGCCTACGAAAGGCAGATCTAATTATAAAGGCTGCTCAATGCTCCAGTAATTAGAATCAGACATACTGCAGTGTCTTGGCTATAATTTTGTATGGAGGGGGGATATAAATGTTTTAAGTAAATGTAAGAAACTTTAATGGCCACTTTCATTTGGGCAGAAGAACTCATTGCAATAAATTGTAATACACTGCAGCCACTTACTTACTTAAGGAACAAATAAGGTTATAATTAAATCGCATCATATAAGCAATTCACTGCAGAGCTGTCCAAGTTGTATTTTTATTTGTAGCATTATTTTTTAATTAAAAGAATCCGTATTCATAGTATTCATTCACAATGACAATTGCAATAGGGACAAAAAGAAAAAGGAATATTTTGAACGTTCCATTTTATATATAATATTGTGCTTTTATATTGCTTTTACACTTCAATAACTTTCCAAGCGGATCCCATATAGAAAGACAGAGTAGGATATAAATGCTTTTAATAAATCATTAAAAAAATCCTTTTCTCTCTATTATGTACCTGCTCATTTCATAAAGGAAGCGGTCTGCACGCGCCATGCGGTCAATTTCATGCTTATGTTCTTCTAGAAGGTCAATATCACTCTTCTCTGGAACAAACTTCAGTAGCTGGAGCCACAGGTGCAAACAAAATAAAAACCAGCATGAAGGAACCAACCAGAGCAGGGAGGATGTCAACAAGAATGACTACTGTAAGAAAGGAGTGCTCCAAATTCCCCATATGACAGCACAGTTGCAAAGGAATGCAGCTGTGGTTACAAGAGTGACCTTTCTGAAACATCTAGTAGCTCCTCTGCCTTCACCCTCCCTCCTCTGACCTCACTGGACATTTTGAAATGTCATACAATATTTCCCGTTTCTAACAACTTTTGGTTGCATATATTGTTGGCATTAAAAATAATTCCCTTGACAGCCAGAGGCCTTCCAGAGTATAGTGCTGTGACACAAGAACAATCCAGCACCAGAAGTATTCATTCCAGTTAACTCAATGTCGCAACCACCCTTCCCCTTTTAAAAGGATTCTACTTCAGAGAGACAATAAACAATATCAGTGTCACTGGACAGATGCTCAATACAGGCTCTTATTCATGAGCTAGTCTTAAAAAGCTTACATGTCTTTTTGCCTACAGTCTTTCTCCCTCCTGGTTTCTCAGTCTCAAGTCTTATCCCTCCTCTCCTCATAACAGCAAAACACAAGAGTCACGTAATGCCTTTTATTAGGACTAACCAAAATATCACAAAATAGTGTGTGAGCTTTTAAGTTTAGCGAAAGGATAACAATACTGGCCTTATCTTACAGTATTATTACTAGTATAGTTTAAAATCCCAACAGCCACAGAGGGATTCCACAACAAATAACAGAACTGCTTGCTGTGAATTTGGCAGGTTGGGAAAATTCTATTGTTATATCATTACATTCCAAACCCAAACTCATACCTACCAGAAGATGCAAGCCATTACATCAGAGGGATCTGGGCTGTAGTTAATTAATACCATAAGAGAAAAAGAGGAGGAATACATGTCCTTTTGCAGTCAACATTTCCAACAGCATCAAAAGCAACTCACCTGCTCAAGCATATCTTTAGCCAGATCTTCTTCTTCATCCATTTTCAAAATTGCCTGTCGGATTTCTTCATTAGATAGTTTCAACCTTAATATTAATGATGGTCTATTACTTGGGTTGCACAGTTGATTCTGACAAGTTCAACCAATATTTTATTGGAAAAAATTTAAATTCCTGGAAATAAGCCCCATTACAGGCTTACAAACAATATTTCTCAATTTTAAGACAAACAATAATAATGATGGAATAAACACATTTTATTGTACATGAATTTCCCATAGTGTGTCCTGAAGAAAAGCTTCCATACAGCTGTATTTTGAAACATTCACTACAATGCCCATCATAGCTGTGAACTAGGCCAGCAGGAGGAATCATATTATTATTAATATGGGACATTTCAAAGCCTATATATTGATGTGTAAGAGCCCTGTGGCGCAGAGTGGTAAGCTGCAGTACTGCTGCCCAAGCTTTGCTCATGACCTGAGTTCAATCCTGGCGGAAGCCGGGGTTCAGGTTGCCAGCTCAAGGTTGACTCAGCCTTCCATCCTTCTAAGGTTGGTAAAATGAGTACCCAGTTTCCTGGAGGTAAAGTGTAGATGACTGGGGAAGGCAATGGCAAACCACCCCATAAAAAGTCTGCCAAGAAAATGTTGTGACGTGACATCCCCCCATGGGTCAGTAATGACTCGGTGCTTACACAGGGGACTACCTTTACCTATATTGATGTATGGTACTTAACAGATGAAGAGGGGGATACTGACTGATAAAACAGCTACTGAGAAACAATCTGGTAGATCGTGAGATTTTCTGGCATCCTTTAGATGAGATTATGATTTTGGGATGCCTCACAAACAAATTGGCCACAATTATTCATGCTCCAAATTAGGCTATTTCAGTGCACTTTATGTGGGGCTGCCTTTGAAAACTTGCTAGAAGTTTGAATGGGACAAATATGCAGCAGTTGGGGTGTTCACATATATATGATTATTGGGTTCATCTTTCCCCAATTTAAAAAGATACTATCTGCCAGTATCAACGTAAAGTACCAATTACCTCTAAAGCTACAGAGACCTGAATATTTAAATAACCACCTTCTCCTGGATAAATCAGTTCACCAGGCATGATCACAGTCAGAAGTCCTGCTCTGAGTCCCTCACCCCCACTCCTGATGTCAGAAGGAAGAACACGAGAGACAGAACCTTTTCTGTTTAGGGCACCCAAGTTTTGGAACTCTCTCTCTTCTAGCTTTTATAATGCTGAACTTAGAGGCTGAACTTACACTCTGTTGGAGTTGAGCAAACAATTTTTTATTCTCTAAGGTTTTAGCGCTCTAGTTGCAAAATAGTAAAAAGTCCAGTAGCATCTTTAAGACTAACCAACTTTATTGAACCATAAGCTTTCGAGAATCACAGCTTATGCTGAAAGTTTATGCCTGTTCTTGAAAGCATATGCCTCAATAAAGTTGGTTAGTCTTAAAGGTGCTACTTTTGCAACTACAGACTAACATGGCTAACTCTTCTGGATTTAACTCTCTAGTGTGATATTTGATTCATATTTTTCTCCTTTCTGTGTAGAGTTTTAGTGTTATTAATTTAAAACATTTATATGCTGCCTTTCCACCCAAATAGGGTTCCAAGGCAGGGACTTTTTATTATGATTTCATTTTTGAGTTATTGTCTACTACTGTTTTAGATTTTTAAAATAATTTTTAATTCAAAAATAAAGAAATTTACAATACATTGTCAAATAACATTACCAAATCATTTTTTCTTTTCATTTTGACCCATCTCACCTCAATAGAGAAAATAATAAATGAATAATCATTACAGTGTAATCATTATAAGTTTTAATTGTAAGTTATAATTATGTAAGTTAAAAAGCTTATTGATGTAACAATTCCTTAATTCATACTGAGCCTTAACTATGTACTCATTTCCATTATCCTATTTAATGTAAAAGTGAGGCAAAGTTATACAAGTCTAATGGTATATTTAATTTATTCCTCCAAAATTCAAATAAGGATTTCCAGCTACCAAAAAATACTTTTTAATACAACCAGTTGAACAAGTTCTGACATTTATGATAATTTTGCAATAATTCATGCATTTTAAATTCTAAATTTGATTGTGAGATGTTTACTAGCTTTCCAAATTTTTTGCTAGTAGCAGATTTGCAGCTGCTTTAAATGTTTTTATCTACTTCTGCTTTAATGATTTTAGGCAATTCTTTTTTGTTTGGGCTGTTAATATTTTAAAATAATGTAATGGTTTTTAATATTTAATCAGTGGCTGTTTTATGTGTTTATTGTTCTAATTGTTCTATTGAATTATTGTAAGGTCTCTAGCATTTTATTTAGAGTAGGGTATAAATATTTCAAATAAAGAAAATATTAGTGTTTAACTTTTACACACAGGAAACAGTAATGCATCTGAGAAATTTCATATGTTGTAATGCTGTCTGACTATAATAAGCATCTGGAAATTAAAATATGAAAGTATATGTTATAACCATCGTCTTAAAGCGCTGTTCCTTCCAGATACACAAAAACATAAAGATACATTTGTGCATGTAGCCTATCACTACTAAGTGCAGTCCTAGTTCGAGGGCCAGGGACAGGTTAAAGCTCTGGAACAAGTCATACGTTTCTGCCTGAGTAGGGGCCCAAAAACTGCACTGAAGCCAAGAATCAAGCTGTCAGAAGACTTTACTATTATTCTTTTTTTCCCCATTTCTCTTCATCCAAATGTACACAATTCATACTGAATGGCTAATAGTTGCTGTTTTATTATGGGGGGAAATTATATCCTTCCAACTAGCATTAGTTTTAGCAAGTCAAAAGTGAAGAGACTGTGGAGAACAAATTACTCTCTTCCATCCCAAGAGAAGATTCTTCCCAACTGAAATCTGAGAATCAATTAAGCAAGACACTGAAGAGAATATTTTCAAACTTCTGGCTCTGGTAATCAGTTCTGTGACTCCACTAATTTTCCAGCATCACTTGGTTTAGCACCTTTGCAAGTGGTTGATTAACCAGAAACATGGTTTACTACACGGAAAAGATAAGCAGTACTCCAAGATATCAAAATGTTTGAGGAACTAGCCCATAGCAACTATCGAGGAAATATCTGGCTTGGGTCACTTGTTCTCCTCTTTTCAAGGAGAATTACAGACTTAAGGCCATAAATTTAACAGGGTTACTTGAAAGTCTCTAAGGGAATACATAGCGGTTGCAGGTATGACTCCAAAATCACAGAGATCCAACTAAATCTCAAATAATAGTCCATACCAGTCTATACACAGTCATCATTCACAGCAATAGCCAAATAACAGCAAGAAACTTGATGAACAATTGGGCCAAACGTCTATTAATCAAGCGTTGTACTATTCACATTTTTTTCCAAAACTTCTTACCAACTGTGCAGAGGACAGTAACAAAAAGCAGATGTGTCACTTTTTAAACAAAAACAGGTTGATGGAATGAACAAAAACCTAAAACATATCGCTAAAATCTTTCTACTCAAGGCCAAAGGAAAACGATGACTGCTGTGTGCGTGTGTGTGCATACGTGGTTGTAATATATGCCACGTTAAAATGTGATTATGGCCAGAAGAGGCAGTAAATAGTTCCTCTGTCATTTGTGGGGTATGCATCTTCAATGATTTTCATACTAATCATATAAGAAACACATATAATTTTTAAGAGATATGATAAAATGGAATAAACTAAATCTGTCGTGGTTAGGTCGTATTGCTACAATTAAAATGAATGTATTGCCCAGAATGATGTTTTTAATGCAAACAATACCACTTGTGAAAGATAAAAAACAGTTTGAAAAATGGCAGAGGAAAATATCTGAGTTTGTTTGGGAAGGGAAGAAGCCAAGAGTAAAAATGAAAGTCTTATGTGATGCAAAGGAAAGAGGAGGAATGCAGTTACCTGACCTAAGACTTTATCACGAAGCGATATGTTTGGTGTGGATAAAAGAATGGGTGTCCTTGACCAATCATAAGTTATTAACGTTGGAAGGATATAATAAATTATTTGGATGGCATGCATATATGTGGTATGAAAAATATAAAATGGATGCAATGTTTCAGCACCATTACCTAAGAAGAAATTTATTGCTAACTTGGCTTAAATACAAGAAACTCATAGAAGAAAAGAAACCACTTTGGATTATACCAGCTGACGTAATCAACCCAAATTTGGAATACCAGGGAAAGGAATGGCTTACCCTCAAAGAATTAACAATACTAGAAAAGGATGAGTTGAAGCTTAGACGAAATGAGGATTTGCCATTCAAATATGGCTGGTTACAATACAGGCAAATTAAAGACTTATTTAACTCAGATAAAAGGAAGATAGGCTTCAGAATTAAAAATTCGGACTTGGAAGAGTTATTATTGGGAGATAATAATAAAGCAATATCTAAAATGTATAAGTTGTTATTGAAGTGGTTTACAGAAGATGAAACAGTAAAGGTTCAAATGGTAAAGTGGGCTATAAATTGTAATAAAGAAATAACCATGGAAGCATGGGAACAATTATGGAAAAATACCCCAAAAATATCAACTTGTATTAGTATAAAAGAGAATGGATATGAAATGTTGTATAGATGGTATTTAACACCGAAAAAACTAGCCATAGCTAACAAACAGTTATCAAACAAATGTTGGAAATGTAAGGAGCATGAAGGTTCTTTGTTTCATATGTGGTGGACTTGCCAAAAGGCTAGAGACTTCTGGTCTAAAATATGTGCTGAAATGTCTTTGATATTACAATATAATGTTGCTAAAAATCCTGAAATGTTATTATTATCTTTACACTTAGAAGAGGTTAATAGAAAGGATAAGACATTGTTATATTATATGTTAGTAGCAGCAAGAATTCTATATGCTCAATATTGGAAAAAAGAAGAAATACCGAATGTTGAAGAATGGACAAGGAAGCTGTTGAACATGGCCGAAATGGATAAAATAACTAGAAATTTGAATGAGCAAGATCCAGAAACTTTTTTGGAGGATTGGAAGAAACTTAAGAAATATTTGGAAAAGAAATGCGATGTTAAAGGACAATTGTGGTCTTTGGAGGGATTTTAAATCTTATATAAAAAGACTTTAACAAAAGAAAAACATATTAAGATCTTTACCATGGTAAAAATGATAGCAATATAGTGTAATAATAATAGCTATGAATAAACGGGGGGTTCGAGTGTTGTTGGAAGTCAACAAAGAAAAGGGGGAGGGGAGGGGGTGGAGTATGTATCTATGTAGAAGGGTTAATTTGGATAAGTTTAATGTATTAATCAATTATTGTATATTGCCTCATCCAATAAAAATTATTTAAAAAGAAACACGTATAATTTTTGTCTCATTGGCACATAAAACTGACAAATCCCAGGCAGTATGCTTAATTGAAGCACCATCTCTGGTTCACATTTCTATTTAAAGAACAGTATAGAATTATAAAAACAACCAGACATTTCTGTTGACGACAAATATAGAAGGGCAAAGAATTGTCTTGCATCTTGCAAACACCTTATTACTTTAAAACAAAATAAAACAGCAGCATCATTTTCAGGAGGTGCATCATGTCCTCTCCAAATATGTTCCTCTGTCTGCTGCTCCTCTGGTGCAAATTTTGAGCTTTTCTTTGCCCCAATGACAGGATATTAATCAATCAGGATTGTGTACTGAGCACAGTGATGTCACAATGCTATATGGTCATTCAGATTTAGATATGTGTCAACATGATTAAGTCATTTCAGAGTGAGGCATTTTTGTTGGGTAAATACCTTTGAAAAAAGGCTCCCTGTTGCTGCTCAGCCCTACTACAAGCCTTCTTATTACAAATAACTAGTCCTAGAATTGCAAAGGCCCTGATCAGCATTTCATGAGTCCTTTGTGATGAGACACAAAGCCCACAGAGAGAAGCAGGAACGACTGTATTTTATTATCCTCCTAGGTTCATCATCACTCCAGTTACCCAGACAGTCCATTGGATCTTCCTGGCTTGGGCTAACTATAAATTCTTGTAGGTCAGGCTTGGGCCACTGCCTCAGCTATGTTCTTTATTTCTCAGCCTCTCTTGCCTATTTCACAGTAGGAATGTGCACTTCGGGTATCCAATTCGGAAAAAAACCCTGAATTGGGCCTCATTTGGAAAGATTAGGTATTTCTGAATCGGGGCCAGCATGCTGGACTTTGAAAATACCAAAGCAAAGCTTTCCGAAGCGATTCAGATCACTTCAGAGAGCTTTGGGGCAGCTGGCAGCAGCCCTTTGCTGGCTGTTTGCAAATGCAAACAGCCAGCGAAGTTCTGCAGGAAGTTAAAGTTTCCCATGCTTTCTTAGAAGAGGGGAGGGGGGAGAAGGAGTGAGTGACTCACTACCTCCTCATAACCCCTCCCATCTTGCAAATATAGGTGGGAAGCTTTGCTTTGCTGGCTGTTTGCATTGAAATGCAATGCAAGCAGCCAACAAAGTCAGAGATTTCCGCCTAATTTAGAGGTTGGGAGGGGTGAGTGATTAGACTAGGAGTACAAGGCAGAGGTGGGAGGGGGATAGGGGAAGGGATGGGGAGTTAGGAGTATCCAATCCCACTGCTGCATTCTCCTTCCAGCCAATGGAATCTCTGGATTTAAATTAGAGGCTGGCCTTTGGGCCAGCTTCCATTGTGTTCCTGCTGGCCTAGAGAGAGACTTTGAGAGAGAGTGCCTGTTTCTCTCTATCTCTGTGTTGTGGCCTGCCCTGGACTTCTGCGACTGCGAGGATCTGTCTGACTTAGCGCTGGACTTCAAGAGGAGAGCCAGTCAGTGGCTCACTGGCTTTTCTATTTAGGGGGGAGGTGGTAGGTTTCTGCTTGTCTGGGAGGGGAGGAAGGGATGGGAATTTAATTTGACGCTTTTTACTTTGAATTACTTTATTTTTTTGTGTGGGTGGATTCTTGTGTGTGTGTGTGTGTGTGTGTGTTTGTGGTGGCCTTTTTTGCTTTGAGTGGCTGCTGGCTGGGGCATTTGTTTGGAGGGGCGAGGATGGTTTGGTTTTAAGGGTTTATAGTTTAGTTGTGGCTTTTATTTTCCAGTTGCTGTTGGGTGGGCCTTCAAGGTTTAAAGGGTTAGGGGCTTGATTTTTTCCATTTGTTGGGGGAGGGGTTACAGGTTAATAGTATTTGGATTAAGGTTAATAGTTATACTAATTATCCAAATTAACCAGCTTCCATTCTGTTCATGGACTAGAGAGACTAGAGAGACTCTTGCTGCGGCTGGTAGAGGCTCTCTGTCTCCAGTTTGGCTGCAGCCTGCCACTGAGGAGGAGAGGACTTCACCTGGAAGATTCCTGCCTGCCTGCCTGCCTGACCATCACTGGACTGCAGGACTGGTGAGAGCCACTGACTCACTGGGTTTTCTATTTGGGGGGGGATGTGGTGGGTTTCTGCTTGTCTGGGTGGGGGGAAGAGAATTTAAAGTTACTGTTGGGGCTTAATTTCAATTGTTGTGTGGGGAGTTAAAGTTTTTAAGTGTTAAAGTTAGTGCTGTTAGTTTTAGCTGTGTTTGGTTCTACTTTGGGTTTCCCAGAATAGTTTTAAATCATGTTTTTAGAAGGTAGGCTAGTTGTAGGCCTTCATTGAATATTTGCCCTCTGAACTAAATTGATAGGGAACCAAGGGTAGTTTTCCCCAGTAAATAGGCTTCTGTAGGAAAAGAATTAGTTAGAGTTAGATTCTGTTCAAATTATATATATATTTCATATATATAGGCTGCCCATTAGTTCTCCTCTAACTAGGGTTTCACTGTCCATCTCTGGCACCCTTGGAGCCAGGCCAAGCATTTATTGTGTAATAGGCTTCCATTTATATTGGAGTTTAGGGCCAGCTTCATTCCTGATCCTGAAGAGGAATTCAGCTGTTTGGTGTATTGGTTTAGGTTCCCAAAAATAAATAACTGACCATCTCCAGTAGTAACAGAGCCACAAGAAACATAGATTTAGAAACAGGTAGATAGGTTTTGAAACTACATTGTAAATTTGGGGTTTTTTTAAATAAAACCTTAACAGGTAGTTAGTGTAGGTTCCAGGAGGGGAAAGAATGGCTGATAGGAAAGCTGGTGGCAACCCGAAGACCTTCAGGGGCCCCGGAGGAAAGGCCAGTGGTAAGTCTAGAGGGGAGGGGTGGAGGGGAGGGGGAGTGCTGTGCCTATCCCCCCATCTGAGCAGAGGAGGCCCTTCCCTGCACTGCTGCCGTTCACCAGCCTGGCTTCTGGTGACAGGAAGAGTGTTCGCAAGGCCCTCTTTCCTCAGGCAGCTGCTGGAGGGCCACCCCCAACCCAGGTGTCTGAGGCAGGGGCTGGCACTGGGTGGGGGCATTGTAAATGTTGTGCTGCTATTGTTGTATACTGTCTCCCACCCTTAGCCCTGGAACTCTAAGAGATGAAGTGTTTTTGCAAGTAATTGTGTGTGTGTGTGATTCTCTGATGTGAAGATAGTTGTGGTACTACTGTCTAGGAGACTGTTGTGATATGTTGTGATGTGCCTTCCATGCTGTGTAATATAAAGCCAAGAAATGAAGTGTTCTTGCAAGTAATTGTGTGTGTGTTTGTGATTCTCTGATGTGAGGAAAGTTGTGGTACTTCTGTCTAGGAGACTGTTGTGATGTGACACTAGTGTCACGTGCCTTTAATGCTGTAACTGAAAGCTAAAAAATAAAAAAAATTGAACTTGATTCAATGTGTGTTTGTGTGTTATTCTCTGGTGTGAAGGTTAGTTCCCATCATAGGGAACAATGGGGAGTGGCTGGCTAGCCTGCTCTGGGGGTGGTGGGGAATTTGGGGGGGCATGTCTTTGGGTCTGTGGGGCTGCTGGGGGGGTAGATTGAAAAGGGGATTATGCCTGTGGCCATGGATGTCACATTCCATGGGTTCCTGCTGTGGGAGTCTGGATATTCCCACAACAGGAACCAATGGAGAGTGGCTGGGCAGTTACTGCAGGGGTGGTTAGTTTTTTGTGGAGGGGGGAGTTTGGTTCTGAGGGGCTGTGTAGTGTGTAGCCATACTGTGGCTGTGGCCATTGGCAGCCACAATCCATGTGTTTCTGCTGTGTAGGAGTCTTCCCCACAGTAGAAATAAAATAATGTGGTAGGAGAATCACCTTTGGGGGGCCATAACATGGTCCCCCCCAAAGTGCTATCTCCCTGAAACTTGGGGAGGGCATGGTAGGACAGGTAGGAGCAGGTCCCCTGAACATTGGGTGCATTTTGCTTGCAAAATGCCACCCCAAGCCACGTAGAAAGTCCCTTTGTTTTTCCTCATAGGGAATGAGAGTGGAGGAGGATGGGGGCACCTTCTTTGGGAGGCCATAAAATGCCCCCCCCCAAAGTGCAATCTCCCTGAAACTTGGGGGGTGGGTGGGAGGAGAGATAGGAGCAGGTCCCCTGAAAATTGGGTGCATTTTGCTTGCAAAATGCCACCCCAAGCCACCTAGAAAGCCCCTTTTGTTTTTCCCCATAGGGAATAATGGAGAGTGGAGGAGGATGGAAGTACCTTCCTTGGGGGGCCGTAACATGGCTCCCCAAAGTCCAATCATTCTGAATCTTGGGGGGGGGAGGGTCATTAGAGAAGAGTTAGGAGAAGGTCCTCACCAAGTTTGGTTAGCTTCGTAAAGAAAATGCCCCCCCCCAGGCTCCTGGAAAGCCGGGAGCATGTTCCCCATTGAAAACAACGGCTGAATCTTTAAGAAGCAAACCCGAATCTATCCAAATCGGGTATTCCAAAGCAGCCTGCCGCTTCAGAATCCCTTTTATTCCTAATCTTTTCCCTGATTCGGGTAAACCTAATTGGGAAACCCGAATCACCATGGCCCCGCACACCCCTATTCCACAGTCTTTCTGTACATCTGCTTCCCCAATCCAGCCTCAGCATCTTGCAAGATCTGTCACAGCATCTGCCTCTGACCTTTACTCTCATTCGGATGGGACTCATAACTCCAGTACCATGCACTCATGCCTATCTTAACAATTCATTTCCTTTTGTTCACTGGGACATCCATCAAGGTTGTTTTTTTTAAAAAAATAGAATTATATTGTCACTATTTTTGTGACTCCCAGCCAGGTATGTTACTAGAAATCACAGAATCAAATATCCCCTTTATCTACACCGTCACAGCAACTCATACTGGAGTGATGAAAGCCAAACATCTGGGTAATCTCCAAGCCACATTGAAGTGGCACAATTATGAAATGGCTTCTAGTATGAAACTTCAGGCTGCCCCCTTTCCTCAATCCCCTCAGGACATATAAATGATCCCTATTGACTCTGCAGACTCATTAATCACTAATCTCCTCAGGACACCTCGACTGACTTAATACCAGCAAGCATCAAGTGGCTTATTGTTTGGCCCTCTCAGAGACAGCGAGAGACAGCATGAGAGAGCCTCTGACTTATTTGAAAGATGCCTAGGAAACACACTGTATTTTTGGATTAAATTTTATTTCAGTGCTCTTAAAGTTCCTCCTTAAGGATAGCAATTGGTTTGTCTTAAGCTAACACCCCAAAGTTTAAATCAAGGAAGACTCACTTTCCTCAACTATATATCCTCAAAAAAAAAATACTGAGCAACTTGGCTTCATCTTTTAAGTTTTGCTCATATTTCATAATAAAATAATATTTTTTCAAAATAAAATAATAAATTATATACTTGCCTTATCACCACAAAATCAAATATTCAGGATCAATAGCACTGAAACCAGTCAAAACTTTATTTCACACACATCCTTTTACCAATGTACCTCAATAAGCCTTGATTTTGACCTCATCTAGAAATGTCAGAGAAGTGGTAGAATGGACAAACTTGTGCAGACATTTTTAAAAGTAATTCTACATTAATAATTCCCTGTAAAGTAATTCTACATTAATAATTCCCTGTAATTGTAAAATTAGCACAGCTTGTGAAGGGTTAGGCTAGAGCTTTTTTAAAAAAACCTTGTTAACTTGTCTGAAGTGGTATAGACTGTATTCTACCACCTCATTCTGTGGCATGTATAGTTCAAGTTTTAAAGGTACAGGGTGGGAAATGCATAGTGGGGCTCTGCAAAGCTGAGCCTCCCAGTTCTCTTCTAGGATCAAAAGTATTTCTTGCATGCATGGGGATTCTACAGTTGGAGAACAGAGCTGGATCATAGCCATTTCACTGATGATGAAAACTTTGTTTTCATGAACTGTTCAATCTTCTGTCTCTTTTATAATGTTCACCAAGAGAAATTCAAGAAACCAAATGTGTTTCAAAAGAAACAGTACAGTGGCTGATCTTTACACATACAAAGAAAAACAAATATAATGCAACATTTATTTCAGCCATAGCTGAATGCTCCCCTGATAAAAAAGTGACAGGACAGAGAGAACAGTTATAGCTTAGCCTCCTCCTTGACATGCTATTCTTCTATTGTATGGATCCTGGAAAAGGATTAGGGCCTCTTTGAAGTAACATAAAAGGACACACTGATTTTTCCATACATTTGCCCTTCAGTTTTGACATGGTGCATGTGTGTTCCATTCTCAGGTATCCATATCAAAGCTCGAGAAAGAACCAGCCCTTAAAGTACTAGGGAAGCAAAACAGGAGATCTTTCAAAAAGCATAGGCTCTGTTTGCAAAGGACAGACTGCTAATTTGGTGACCTTTGTGTCAAAGATGGCTTTTAACTGAATCCTGAAGGTTTTTAACACACCTGTTAAACAGGGACATTGTCAAAGCCAGAGGAACAATGGGATCATGATTTTCTCTTCTACTATATCTATATACCCTGTTTTCACACCTGCAGTCTTTTCTTTGCAATCTGAGAATCAGTTTCTTCCTTTGCAATAGTCATATATAATACAAGGATAAATGCCAACTTGCTTACTAGAGGATTTTGGCAGCATAATTTCCCATTTCCATCAACCACTTAAAACTGCAACAGAAAGCTGAGCCGAGGGCTACAAAACCACCAGCTAATTTAATGCATTCTTAAAGTTCCCAATTTGATATAGCTCAGTTCATCTTACAGAGAAGAGTAGGCTTGTAGCCAAAATCTGACAGACTGCAGGAAGGGGACCAAAGTGTCTGAAGGGGCAAGTATTAGATGAATCATATCATAGCTATTCAACAGATACTTCGCTATCTTCCAGTGTTAAAAACATCTTTATTTCATCTAACTTATGAATGACTAACCATAGGATCTGAGACCAGAATGTAGGAGTTGAGAAAAAGGACACATTTCCACTGCAGCTTCATATCTTACCTCTGCCCCTTTGGCTCTGTGCCTGCAAGGGATATTTGATAGAAGAAAAATCCAACATATGTTACTTTTTGGGCTTTTCCAGGCTGTAGAAAACCACAGATTTTACTACAAGGATAGTTTTAGGTGTGTAGCTGTGTTGGTCTGCAGTAGAACAGCAGGATTTGAGCACCTTAGAGACCAACAAGATTTTCAGGGTGTTAAGCTTTCAGCAGGGCCAGATCGAGGGGGGCAGGGGGAGTAGTCTGCCCCCGGCACCACCAGGGAGAGGGCGCCAGGAGCAGCTGCCAGCTGCCAGAGGGCGCAGGCAGCAGCGCGGGCAGCCTTGCAGCCCCCCGCGCTGCCTTTCGCCTGCTCCGCAGGATGGGGCGGCTGGCTTGCCGCGCACCCCGTCCTGCAGGGCAGGCAAAAGGGAGCGCGGGGGGCTGCGGGGCCACCCGTGCCATTCACCTGCCCTGCAGGACAGGGGGCGGGCGGCCGCCCCCTGTCCTGCAGGGCATGCGAATGGCGCGGGTGGCCGTGCTGCCTTTTGCCTGCCCTGCAGGGCAGGGGGTGTGCAGCAAGCCGGCCGCCCCCTGTCCTGTGGGGCAGGCGAATGGCATGGGTGGTCGTGCTGCCTTTTGCCTGCCCTGCAAGGCAAGGGTTGCCCGGCAAGCCGGCCGCCCCCTGTCCTGCGGGGCGAGCGATTGGTGCGGGTGGCCACGCTGCCTTTTGCCTGCCCTGCAGGGCAGGGGGTGCCCGGCAAGCCGGCCGCCCCCTGTCCTGCGGGGCAGGCGAATGGCGCGGGTGGCTGCGCTGCCTTTTGCCTGCCCTGCAGGGCAGGGGGTGTGCAGCAAGCCGGCCGCCCCCTGTCCTGCGGGGCAGGCGAATGGCATGGGTGGTCGCGCTGCCTTTTGCCTGCCCTGCAAGGCAAGGGTTGCCCGGCAAGCCGGCCGCCCCCTGTCCTGCGGGGCGAGCGATTGGTGCGGGTGGCCGCGCTGCCTTTTGCCTGCCCTGCAGGGCAGGGGGTGCCCGGCAAGCCAGCCGCCCCCTGTCCTGTGGGACAGGCGAAAGCAGCACGGGGGGGCTGCGAGGCCGCCCACGCCATTCGCCTGCGGGGAGGCAAATAGCGCGGGTGGCTTCCCAGCCCTGCACGCTGCCTCCATTCTGCCCCGTGTGATGACATCACCGAAGTGCCATCATCACGCAGCGCAGGGAGCACATGTGCGCAAGGTGGCCAGCAAGGGTTGCCCTGGGCGTGGGCAACCCTAGATCCGGCATTGGCTTTCAGACACCTGAAGAAGGGAGCTCTCAAAAGCTTACCCCCTGCAAATCTTGTTGGTCTCTAAAGTGTCACTGGACTCAAATTCATACTAAAACAGCAATAGCTGGATCTAAGTAGTAATAATGTGTTATTACACAATAGATTTGATGGGAGTAGGTTGGACTAACCAAGTAGCCTTCCTAAATGAAAAGATATGTGTGCTGCTTAATGTTAAAAACATAAAAATGGAAGGGACCACGAGGGTCATCTAATTCAAATTCCTGCACAATGCAGGAAAATCAGTTATCTCTCCACCCCACACCCCCCAGTGACCCCTGCTCTAAGCTCTGAGGAAGGCAAGAAACCTCCAGGATTCCTGGCCAATCTGGCCTGGAGGAAAATTCCTTCCTGACCCCAAAATGGTGATCAGAATTACCCTGGGCATGTAAAAAAGGGGCACGAGAGCCAAGCACCAGCTCATTCCTTCATGCCCTCCCTCTCCTAATCTGCCTACATTCATATTGAGTTATAGAATCATCATTGCTATCAGATGGCCATCTAGCCTCTTCTTAAATACCACCAACCAAAGAGAGGGACATGGAAAGCACTTCAAAAAACAAAAAAAGTGACCTACTAACTAAAGAATATGTGAAAAAGTAAAAGTATATCAAATGTACAGTGAAATTTATTTAAACAAAACTCCTAGTTAAGCAAACGGCTTGTAAAGGCTCAAAAGCGCAAACCGAGCCTCCGCAGCTCTCCGCCCAGGGGAGGAGAAGTCCGCGGTGGTCCCTGTGCTAGTTGTTTTGCCCCCGGAGTCAAAACCAAACGATATACATGTGCCCAATGGCAAACAAATTTGACAAAGTATATTACAAAAGGCGTGAATACAATCAACAAATATATAAAGCCCCAACTGAAGGGGGTTTACATCAATGAGTTCCTGACAGAGTTCCTCATTGCACATACAGGTACACTATACGAAGTGTTACCCAATACAAAGAATACTTTCATAGAAAAATTAAAAGTGTAACTGCTGACGGGTTTGCCAGCAAGAGGTTCTCGTTTCCGGATTCCCCTTCCTCAAAGCAGTTACATCGGGAAGAATAAATATATGATAATTACATCAATCTTTCTATATATAAATGTTAACAGACCAACTTTTCCATCAATCTTCCTATACTCACCAAGACACAAGTCAAGAAAGTCACAGCCTAAGTGAAAGCATAATAGCGGCTCGCTCATGGGCGTAAGCGTCAATGCATTTAGCCCTCTGGCTTAAATAACATGAATACTTCGACTAATTAATTCAATTGCTATACTACTTAAAGAACTAGAGTCCCCATGAAAGTCCTCATAGAGAAGCCGACAGATCACAAGATATATTCAGTCCATGTGGTTCTGTAGATTGCAGTTTAAAAGTCCACCACGCCTCCTTCCTCCGAAGATCCCGAAGTGCTAGTGCCAAGTCTTTATATTTGCTCACATGTAGAACTGTATATACAAAGTCATTGTCCTTATGCCCTTTCTCTCTGAAATGTGGAACAAGTGGTGCATCCATGACTTCCCGTCGCAGTCTGGAGCGATGTTCTTGTATACGAGTTTTAATAGTTCTAATGGTGTAGCCTACATACAACTTTTTACAGACGCACATGATCAGATAAACAACATTTTGACTATTACAATTTGAAAATGCATTCCAATATAGACCTAGATCTTTAAATTGTTGATTAGACATTACCAAATCGCATACATTACAGTTACCACATTTGTAATGTCCTGCCGGTACGTATCCCTTTAAGTTGACTTTTTCATGATCTGTGTGGATCAACTGGTCCCGAAAGTTCTTAGTTCTACGCCAGGCTACCAGTGGTTTGTCTCTACATCCTGGGAGGTCCTCTACTAGAGGCCAGTATTTGTATATAATGCTTTTAATTTGCTTCGCTAAGGGAGTATAATCCAACGCAAAGCAAAGTCTCTCCTCCCTCCCTTTGACGCTGTTCTTCAAAACATTTGATCTTCTTAAATACCTTCAAGGCAGGAGAGCCCACCACTTGCAATTCAACCCTCACATGTGAAAATGCTCCCATTCGGGCAACATTTTAAAAAGGATAAATAAATGTATAGCCATGGCTATACAGCCCAGAAAATCCACAACAACCATCATTCTCCGGCCATGAAAGCCTTCAACAATGGAAATAAAAAAATGTTTGTGGAAATATGGGGAAATCCTTAGAAAGGGGAGAAGCAGCCCTGCTAGTTGTTAATTGTGTGGTTTTTGTTTTGAAAACATAATGCATAAAGGAAAATTAAACATTTCTTAAAATGGTGCAGGGATATTGCACAGCTCTGTTCACCTATAATATTAAAGATGTTCATAGGCTACTGCTCTAGAAGTTTAGTGGTGACCAGGAGACCAAGAAGCCAAGCTCCAGGTTCAGGGACAACTTGGCTCAGACCCTTCATCATGAATGGTAATAGCATCTGCTGATTGTCTCCACCCACACTGGTGACAGGTTGTGGCAGGAAGCAATGAGTAAGCTAACACTCACTGCTGGTGCTGCTGAGCTGAGTCATCCTTGCAATGCTGGCTTCTAGTGCCTCAGAGGCTGCTCAAATGGGCTGCTCCTTACTCCTGCTCTCCCACAACCACATTCCATTCAGTATTCCAAGCAGCAATGGATGTGGAGTGAGTGGAAGCAAGACATTTCTTTTTTTCTTTTTTTCTTTGGCTTCACTGTAATCCTATTTTGTGAATGAATCTAGAAGAATTTATTGTACATGCCCATAGGCCTTCACAATCCACAACCTTTCATAATAAAACATGCATAAAGATACAATTGCAGTAAAATGAATGGATCTAAAAACTACAGAGATGTGCTTGACAATGAAATTAGCATCCAGATTATGTTCATTGAGAGAAAAACTAAGCCCTATATTGTCACTAGGGTAGGGTATACATATCTTTGCAATTTTACAATAAAAATGAAGAGATTGCTGTAACTTTTACAACAATCATTGGCATATCTTTCCCAGCCATGGATTCTGCCTTCCATCTCCCCACCCCATACACACATCTTCACCTTCTGGCATGTCCTGGTCAAAAGGGGCCTCTTAGGGCAAAAATTTTAAAAAATGTGGAGTGAAGCAAGAATGTTCAACATAAATTTGGCACTTTCAGAATTTCCTTACACAGTACAGTAAAAGACTTGCTCAGATCTTGCAAACTGGAGGATGTGGCTTCTTTTATTGAGTCAAGTCATCTTGTTTTAGGTTTTCCTCTTTTCTTATTGCCTTCCATTTTTCCTAGCCTTACTGACTTTTCCAGAGAATCTTGTCTTCTCATGATATGATCAAAGGATGATAGCCTCAGTTTTATCATTTTAGTTTCTACAAAGAATTCAGGCTTGATTTGATGTAGAACCCCCCTATGTGTCTTTTTGTCTGTCCATGGTAGCCACAAAAGTATTCTCCAGCACCACATTTCAAATGAATCAAATTTCTTCCTGTTAGCTTTCTTCGTTGACCAACTTTCACATCCATACATAGTAATGAGGAATACCATAGTTTGTATTCATCTTGGTTCCCAGAGAGACATCTTTATCTTTAAGGATCTTATCTAGCTCCCTCACACTTGCTCTTCCAAGTCACAATCTTCTTTTGATTTCTTCATTGCAGTTTCTCTTTTGGTTGATGATTGAGCCAAGGAATAGAAAATCTTGAACAATTTCAATTTCCTCATTGTCAACTTTAAAACTGTGTAATTCATCAGTAGTCAATACTTTTGTCTTCTTCATGTTCAGCTGTAATCCTGCTTTGGTGCTTTTTCCTTTAACCTTCATCATCAAGTCTTCACTATTTTCTGCCAGTAACATAGTATCATCTGCATATCTCAAATTGTTAATGTTCCTTCCACCAATTTTCACTCCACCTTCTTCTAGATCTAATCCAGCTTTCCTTATGATATACTCTTCATAGAGGTTGAACAGGTAGGGAGATAATACACATCCTTGTCTGTCACCTTTGCCAATTGTAAACCATTCTGTTTCCCTATATTCTGTCCTAACAGTAGCCTTTTATACAGAGTTCAGGTTGTGCATCGAAACAATCAGATGTTGTGATACACTCATCCCTTTTAACTCCATATACAGCTTTTCATGACCCATACTGTCAAAAGCTTTGCTGTAATCTATAAAACATAGGCTGATTTTCTTTTGAAATTCCCTGGTGTGTTCTATTAGCCATCATACATTTGCAATGTGGTCTCTAGTGCCTTTTCTGAATCCAGCTTATACATTTGACATTTCTCATTCCATATATGGTAAGAGTCTGTGCTGTAGAATTTTGAGCATCACTTCGCTTGCATGGGAAATTAATGCTATAATCCGATAGTTGCTGCACTCTTTGGCATCCCCTTTTTTGGAATTGGAATGTAGACTGAGCTTTTCCAGTCTGTGGGCCATTGTTTTGTTTTCCATATTTGTAGATAGATTCTTTTAAAGATTTTGATGAACTCAATTTCTAGAGCTTGAAACAGTTCTATTGGTATTCCATCTACTCCAGGCGCTTTGTTTCTCCCAACTGCTTTGAGAGCAGCTTTTACTTCACTTTCTAAGATTTCTGGTTCTTTGTCAAAAGATTTTTCTTCAAAGGTATCTGTCATCCTTCCATCTCTTCTGTTAAGTTCTTCAGTGTACTGTTTCAATCTTTCTTTTACTTAGTCCTGATCAGATACTGTATTTCTATGTTGATCTTTCAGCATCCGAAGCTGCGGCTTGAATTTCCCTTTGATTTCCCGTATCTTGTGGAACAGATCTCTTGTTCTTCCTCTTTTGTTGTTCTCTTCTATTTCTTTGCACAAATTTCTTTGTCTCTGCATGCAAGTTGCTGAAAAGCTGCACTTAGAATTCTGACTCTACTTCTGTCACCTTTTGCTTTTGCTTCTCATCTGTCTTTAGCAATTTTAAGAGTTTCCTCAGTCATCCATTTAGGCTTCTCCTTTCTTTTATCTATAGCAGGGGTGGCCAAACTGCAACTCGGGAGCCACTTGTGGCTCTTCTAGACATATTGTGCGGCTCCTGGAGGTCTCTGAGTATCACCATGGCCATACATTTTATTTTAGTCTAATTTATTTCCCTCCCTCCCTTTCCTCCTTTCTTTCCCTCCCTTTTCCTTTTTCCCTTCCTTCTTTCCTTGTCTTTCATATTTTCAATAAAAATGTTGGGGTTGCCAGGTCTGACTCAGAAAATACCTGGGGACTTTGGGGGTGAAGCCTAGCAAGGATGTGACGTGACTTCTGAGATGTCATTCCAAGTCAAAGGCCAGGTGATGGCTCTTCCCAAGCTCCACCCCTTCCAATGATGTCACTTTCAGCATACAGCACCAAAACCCCACCCTTTTCTGTGATGTCACTTTCAGGACACTCCCCCAAACCCACCTCCTCATCTGAAGTCACTTTAATGCATCGTCTTGCGACTCTCAAACATCTGACATTTATTCTATGTGGCTCTTACATTAAGCAAGTTTGGCCACCCCTGATCTATAGGAATAGTCTTTGTACATTCTTCCTTGATAATATCTCTGGTTTCAGCCTGTAGTTCTTCTGGTTCATGATCAATTAAACTTAGCATTGCAAATCTGTTTTTTACACGGTCTTTACATTCTTCAGGAATATTATTTAAATTGTATTTTGGCCCTATGATTCTTTTAGTGTTTTTCTTTAGCTTCATTCTAATGAATCTGTATCACAATCAGCTCCTGGTCTTGTTTTAGTAGAGAGAAAAGAGCTTCTCCATCTTCTGCTTCCGATTATGTAATCTATTTGGTTCCTCTATTGGTCACTTGGTGATTCCCATGTATACAATTGTCTTTTTGGTTGCCTGAAGCATTTGTTAGCAATGAACAGGTTTTTGGCTTCACAAAATTCTATGAGTCGCTCTCCTGCTTTATTTCTTGATCCTAGTCCAAATTTTCTAAAAATGTTTCATTCTGCTTTGTCTCCTACTTTGGAGTTCCAGTCACCTATGATTATCAGCATGTCTTGTTTAGGTGTATGATCAATTTTTTCTTGGACACTTGCGTAAAAGTTTTTGATTTCTTCCTCCTCAGTATCTGTAGTTGGAGCATAAAGTTGATTGTTGGTTATGTTAACAGGCTTTCAATGAAGTCTGATTGATATTAATCAGTCAGATTTTGTGTTGTAGCTCTTGACTGCTTATGCTATATCTCTCTTCACTATTAGAGCAACACTGTTTCTTTTGAGCTTGTCATTTCTGGAGCAAAACACTGTGGTTTTCTGACTGAAAATGTGTCTTGAGTAAGTCCACATTAGTTCACTTGCACCCAATGTTTAAATGTTCTATTTCTTGTTTTACAATTTCTAGCTTACCTGGCTTCATACTTCATGTTCCATGTTCCTATTATGTATGTCGCACAGATTTGGACGTTCCTTTTCAATCAGCAACTGAACATCCTTTTGGCTTTTATCCAGTCCCATCATTAAGAATAGTGCTATTTGTACTTGTCCTCAGCTCTTCCCAAATAGCCAATTGAGTGCCATCCAACCTGGGGGTCTTGTCTTCCAGCACTATATCTTCTTTCATTTTGGATTATCTCATCATAGGGTTTTCAAGGTAAGAGATTAGCAGAAGTGGTTTACTATCACCCTCTTCTGTGCAGACTAACCAGGGTTACCTGAAGTGACACTGTTGTTCTCTGTGAAAGATCCTCCACCAGTGTCACCTTCTTCTACTGCTGCTGCCCAGTAGCTACCCTTCAAGAATTCCTCTTCTCCTGTTATCATTGGAGCAGTCAATTCTGCTGATGTGACTGTTGATTCCTGAAAGGGTGGATACATCTTAGTCTGGTGTCTCAGCTTTGACCATTCCTCCTTGAGTGACTCTTCCAGGAGTTTAAACTCTTGACCAGGGCTGCATTCCTGAGGGTGTTGCTCTCCGCTTCACTGACACATTCAAACCCTCTCACCATGTATTCAAGAGTGGCACCCTCATTTTATGACTAGTTGTTTGTGCCATTGCAAGGTGGTGTCTAATTTTTTTTCAGCTTGTCTAGTTTTGCCTTCTGTCCTCTGACTTGCACTATATCTCTCTCTGCTGAACAATACAAACCTGAGTAGATTTGATATATAGAGAATTAAGCTGAGTGCACAGACTGCTGATAGAGATTTAAGACAGAATAGTTCCACATGGCATGCTCAATTTAACAAGAGAGCTCATTGAACACTGAACTGAAAGCAAAGCCATCCCTCCAAGTCTTTAATGCATTAGGAGGGGGGAAATAACATCCTTTTCCTGGAGCCAACCTTCTCATAATCCATACTTTTCCAGTCAGTGCATATCATATATTCAATGTTGACTTTTCTCAAGTCTTCTACTTAGGAGAATTGTTTGAGAGACTGAATTCTTATACTATTAGTAGAAGAAAAGCTGTTTCCACTCATGCAGGAGGCTCAGCACTAATCTAAAGTGCTGGTTTGCTTTAGATTAAAAACAATTTTTAAAAGGACTCTGAGCTGGGCTAAAGACACTAGTCATCAACAGTAACTCTATTTAGCTGGACAGATGAGCCACTAGTTGGGATCCAAAGAACTGTCACTAATGTGCTAATGACTGAGGGACTCTGGACTAGTGTGTCTCAAATAGCAACCACCTATGCCAAAGGGCATGGTTCCAAAAGCAGTTCGGGGGAGGTTGCTATTTAAAGAAAGAATAGTGGGGAAGAATTCCCATTTCATATGGACAAGTTCTTAGATGAAGCTTTTGGGGTCCCAGCATTAAACACCAAGAGGCTGTGTAATCTGTTCCATTGCTTTGTTGGTATCCTCTTTATTGTACCATGGAAATTATCATCTCATCTTGCTCTCCCTTCTTAATAATAATAATAACTGCACTTATATACTACTCTTCTAGACAGGTTAGTGACCCACTCAGAGCAGTGACCAAAGTCAGTGTTTTTATTATTCCTTCAATACAGATGGAGAGCTGGGGCTGAAAGGAATGGTTTACTCAAGACCACCTATTGAATTCATGGCAGTAGTGGGATTCAAACCAGCAGATTGCTGATTCGCAGCCCAGCCACTTAACCACTGTGCAATAGCAGCTCCTGTAGTCTCTCTTCCTTCACCCCAAATTCCTTTTCAAAACTTGCCTCTTGCAAATTATTTCCTGACCCAAAGTACTGACATCTCATCTGCTACTAGACTCCCTCTCTCATCCCCATTTTTCTGCCACTCATGCTGTAACCTTGCCTATCATTCATCCCATCTGCAACATATGGCGTCTTGAGAAAGACTGCATAACATCTGTGTTCTGAACAGCAAAAGTCTTGGTAATAAATGTGATGCTATTATGACTAACATCTAATGAAAAAAACGACCTGAGAGGCAAGCACACAATTAGATACTGGATGAGGTAAGTATAGCTCTGTCACCTACAAGAGTGGCTTCTGCATCACAGCAGCTATTTTGTTAAAAACAGCAGGGGTATGGGAAACCCCAGCTGCAGCACTTGCTTCTCTTGCTGTTGTACTTCACACTAATGTTAGTGAGCAAGGGAAAGATTACGAAGCTAGATGGTCAAATATATCCATAAGTAGTATGGAGAGAAGCTGTTTCCTATCCCTTTAGCCCCATTTTTTTCAAAAATAAGAATGTATACATATGGATCTCATTTGCAGAACTGTACTGGCCCAAGTCAATTCTCCAGGACAGGTCTTAGCTTCTGTTCCCCAGATCTCTTGATATTGCCAAAATCTGCTCATTTCTATCCGCGGATCAGAAAGTGGCATGTGATACATTCTGAAGGTGTCTTACTTTGCTTAAGCAAAGCAAAACATAATCTAGTCAATGTTTGGATGGGAAGCTCCTTGAAACCTCATGTATATTGAGTCCACTGGAGGAAAATTAGGATAGCTATAAACTAAATAAGTATATCAGCACAGCTAACCACCACAGTCCACTCTACATAAGCATGCACTAACTGCCCACAGGTGTGAGAAGAAACAAACATCAGATACAGCAGGGATACCCAGTATTTTTGAGACCATGGACACCTTTATTTTAACAAAAAGGTGTGTGGGGGGTGCAATCACAAAGTAGCTGCTGTAGGAAGCAGAGAAAACCACAGAATGGCTGCCATAGGAGATGGAGCCAACTACAAAATGTCAGAAAGTAATAGAGTAACACCTCAACATTTAGGGCAGAAGCTCTGTTTAACAGGATGCCTTTTAAAATAACATATTGTCTAAAAATATTTTCTTGCTTACTGACAGTCACACAGCAAAGATCCTCTGTTCAGTTCTCCAAAGGCCAATGAGAATTCCTGGGCCTGCCCACTTCTAAAAACTCTTGGCAGGCATCAGGAAAGGTATCAATGAGTGCCATGATACCCACAGGTGCCACATTGGGGACCCCTGCAGATGTAGGCTGGTGAAGAGCAAAGTTCATTCAAATCAATTCAGAACTAGTGCGATTATTAAAAGTTTTCTTGGCAAGCATTTTTTAAAAAAGTGTCTGTTTTCTATTATTCCCTCCTGATTTGCATTGCTGGCACTTGTGCACAAGGGTCTGAATCCTATGTTTCTCTTCCACTAAGTCTTCCTGCAACAGAAAAAGATTTCTTTTGATGAAAAATTACTTTTTCAGATGCAGGAAGTCTTCCTTTGATGGAGAAAAGCCTTTCTTTGTTGATGGAAGTCTTCTTCTATTGGCAAAAGGGAGTCATATGATCCAACCCAGTAGGTGCTATGTTGATCATGAGCATTAATTTATTGTCCCCATTCTTGGTGGTACAAAGAGTTCCTTTTGGAAATTCAATACAACCCACTTCCAAAACAAAATACTTGGGAACAAGACAGAATTTTAGCTCTAGATGTGGCCCAACAAGCAAATAAAGATGTTTGCAAGAAACAAATTGAAAGACTTAATCAACAGAGAAGGCAGTCACCAAACAAAAAGATGCGGGCTTGGATGGTTTGGTCACCTAATTTCAAAACTATTTGTAAGGGCTCAATATTTAAGAAAGTCTGACTTTGTACTTCACATAGCTCCACCTCATCCCGAGCTTCACCGAGAGTAAGGAGTATAATTTACTGCTGTGCACGTTCCTATAACACATCTGGCTTTGACCATCTGGTCTACCAACTGGCAACTGCATATCCACAGAATTGCATTTTACATTATGATCTGGAAAAGATACTTTGGGGGGAAATGCTGTTCAAGTAACACAGCTGAGCATTACATCCTTAACAAAATTGTATTCTGAACCAGGTAAATTACAAATTTTGGTGACACTACAAGAATGCCTTGGGATCGACGGAACCTGCCTACTTCTTACACTCCCAGGTTCGGCATCACAGAAGCCCCCAAATTATGACCACATAGTATGGGTAGTTGTCCTTTGCAACACCACCTTAGCATCATCAAAAAGCATCATGGCCATTTGAAAAATAGCACTTTGCAATAAAAGCCCAAAACACTAGTCCTTCAACAAAAGGTTAACTCCTAAGATCCTTTTAGAATGTCAGCTTTTGTGTTGTGACAAGTCTCTTGGCTTGACTACTTGGAATAAAAATCATGTTTATGACTTTTAAAAAAAATGCAATTGAAGTTGCACAAATCTCTGTCTCTTCCCCTCTCACCACATACACTTCTAAGGAAATGTTAGGAAGAAAACTGAACAATATATGAACATTTCTAGATGTTAACAGTAGAGATGGGCACGATCCAAAAAAAATTAACGATCCAGCTGATCGTGGATTGGCACTGGCGATGATCCCAAATTAACGATCCACACCGATCATCTCCCGTTCCCGAGCTGTGGATCATGGATCGTGGAGGCCAAAGCGGGCCACGCTGCTATTCCCAGCTATGTGGGAAGGTGGGTGGTGGCGGCGGCCACTGGGCCTGGTGGGCACGGGGAGGTGGCAACAAGCCACCTCCCCTCAGGTCCCATTCAGCAACACAGGAGGTCTGTGTTTGGCCATCAGAGCTGCCTATCAGGGTTTGCAGGGATGAGATTGGAGTGCCCATAGCTACAGAACACCCCCTTCCCCCTCCCTCCCTTGGGTGACTTCTCCCAACTTGTGATTGCTTTGCTGCTCCGTGGTCGGAAGGAAGCCCTGCTGATCAAGGAAAGCTGGGCTTCCATTCAGGTTTCCAGGACGACAGAAGGAGGGCAAACAGAGCTCAGGCTTTCCCCTGGCTCCATTGCCAGGGGAATAGATTGCTGGCGCCTGAGTGTCTGGATCCCTGACCCGAGCCCGAATGCAATGATCCAGGCCTCTCCCGATCGCTGGATCGTTGGCCGTGGATGATCACGATCTGCCGGGTCACGATCGCGCAATCGCCATTATCGTGGTTTTTTTTCTATCATAATACAGATCATGCCCATCTCTAGTTAACAGCAACCATCTGACAAATCATCTTGGGTACTTACAGAAAGGCAATTCTTAAGTGTGAAAATATCACTATAATAATTGATACAAGCAGGCATACGCAAACACACACACAGATGGAAGATGTGTGAAATAATTTCACTCTATGCTTGAGAGCAGAAATACATGCTTGAGAGTAAACTATGTAACATGCAGTGATGCATTACTTTTCAACTCCTGGAAATGGCAGGACTTAAGACAGAGAAAGGGCAGCTCTGGAAGAAAAGCTACAGACCCATCTCAGCATTGATATAGCCCAGTAAGTAATCCACTTTTAATCAATCCTGGTCAATCCCTTCCTCCCATAGTCTTGGTAAAGAAAAGACAGAGAGATGGTTACTCCCCCCCCCCAGCTAGCTTCAACTCTATGAAATATGAGCCCTGCATGACCCTTTCTAAGATAGTGTTAGTAAAACAAAAACATTTTAAGTAGTGGGGAAAACCACCCTCCCTAGAACCATTTCATTTTAAAGGGCAGGACAGTGTAGTGTAAACAAAGAGTGAATAAGCCTCAAGGATCTATGGAAAGTTACAGTCAATTGGAAACAGCTGCTTGAAAAGGAGAGGGGGCAACCTGAAAGCAAAGTGAGATATTTAGAATTTTTTGAGATAACTCTTCACCTACACACATTTGCATTTTCACAGGGTTAAATATTATGTTCATCATACAAAATGTGCAACAAAGAGAGCTTAGGAAAATGGGAGGAGCAAATGGCATTCTTCCTTTGGTTGTAGCTATCATATGGCGATGGGTAACGGAAAGAGAAGGAATAAGCAAAGAGAGCCAAGGAAGTAAGTGATAAAATAATCATGCATTGTTATTGCCTGCTTCTAGTTTCAACGTATTTAAACTGCCCTTTGCTGAAACATGCATCAAGCCACTGAGAGCCTCGCTACAAGTGACATCTTTCACGCGAAGGGCACTTGATCATTTTCGCAAGTCTTTCTGGGTACTGAAGTTCCTCTCCCACACCCCTTTTCCTTCTGTTCCTTCCCCTCTCTGTTACCACGGCTGCCTGAAGAGACTGAGAAAGCCTACGACAGCAGCTTTTGCAAATCGTCTTGCTGGGGGGGTGGGGAATGCTCTAGAGAAAGCTGACATGTCGGTGAAGTCCTCCCCTCTCTGTTAGAACTGTTAGGATCGCTGCCTTAAAAGTCAGAGAAAGCCTGCGTTTGCAAATCGTTTCTCTAGTCGCAAGCCTGCTCTCAATGATCTTTGGGGGCGGGCAGCTGCAACTTTGCAAATTGTCTTGCTCGAGGAGGGGGGGATGCTCTGGAGAAAGCTAAGAAAGTTGCTCTGAGATGCACTAGATGAGTCACACAGCAAAGATCCTCTGTTCAGTTCTCCAAAGGCCAGTTCTCAAAAATGAGCTCCCAGCTCAGACTAAATGGAAACACTCTTTGTTTTGCTGCAGATCTCCATGAGGATGCATTCACAACTGATTTCTGGCTGCTGGGAGACAGGATACATATTGGCAATAGATGTAACAGGGGAAGGATTCCTGCACAGAAGTAGGAAATCTTCCTATCTCCTAAAACAACTTTATATATGAAGAACTGTCAGTATAAATCTATTGTCTTAAATTTAAATGGTCTTATATTATTTCACTGAATCTGCATATGAAATAAAGGGGAGCCATTTTTCTAAAAAGTTAGATATAATTGGGATTTTCTGCCCATTTTTTATAATCCTAAAATTTTATATGTAACAGAGATAGCCTTCTGCAGAGATACAGGCCTGTTTTGGAAAATAGCCTGAAATTTTGTTGGATCTCTGTTAAATCATTTTTTAATGTATTGGACTGCTTAAAGATGTTGTACTTGAGATATTGATACCAAGGATTTTGTTTGTTTCCTGACTTTTATAGCAAATGTTGTTTTGTAACATTATTCCATTTTTAGTGATCTTATTTATTCTAAATATGTATTATTATCCTTCAGATCTTACTGACATTTCAGAGAGCTTTCTACCTGAAAATATGTCAGTGAGCAGTTTAATGGCAGTCTGTTTCGCATCATTTCTGAACACCCAGAAAACAAATCCCAAGCAAATGTAGGATTAAGAAAACTTACTTAGAAAGCAGGATGACACAATTTTGAGCCCTCCGTCCATCAATCACAGAAAGTTCTTTGACTTTTCGACTAGACAAGTACAAATCTTCTGTTGATCCCATTTCCTTCTATAAACAGTTAAAGAACATAAAAATCAGTGCCATGGGTTTCCCGCTACTAATTTTCCGTTTCTGTGCACAAACTAGATGGGCAACTATATTAGATAAGCAGTGCTCTAAATCCAAAGAACTGAACATGTGAAGAACCTGTGAGGATGCAGGATTGTAATGATAAAAAACCAAACATTAAAAGGAAGCACATAATGAATATCTCTCTCCTAGTTCATAGTTAAGCCAATGATATATTTACTTGTGGTCACTGGTCCGATTACACACAATTCTATGCATGAGTGTGTGTTTACTTGTGTCTGGTTCTCATCTTATTTCTACCAATGTAGACAGGATTGTCTAAGCCAGATGCATAAAATTTTATAGCATAATTAATGTTATAGCATAAAACCTAACAAAAAAGTATCATGCATAACTGTGCAGTGCGTGCCTGTGCATCTCACAAAACACATTGCGCCTGGAAATCTGAAACAGCTGTGGTGGGGGGGACACCAGTCATGGAGTTTTTACAATTAAAATCTCTACTCAGGAACTGTGACTGAATCCTTTCCCCTTCTGTCCACATTGTAATGGAAAACACATAGTAACATCTTTCACATTTCATTGGTACCTCTCTGCGCTTCTCATGGATTCAGGCAAGTGAAAGCACAGTGACAGTTTTCCATGCTCCTCTCAGAAATTCATGCAAGAGGAAACTTATCTCTATCCTATTACAAATAACCCACTTAAATGCACATAAAAATTAAGCCTTATTCATGCAGTAGTCAGCATGGGTGATTGGCACAACAGAGGGGTATTTTAATAGAACTCCACAAGGCAAGAAAGGAGACAGACAGTAGTACTTACCTGCTTACAGGAGGAGGGGTTAGTTAGCAGGTCCTACACAGGTAGCAGTTGAAGATAACAGAGAAGGGAAATGTGCCAACAGTTAGCCACAGCAATAAAAGGTACAGAGTTTACCAAAGCAACAATATTTAGGCCTGTATGGTTTTCTAAGTGACTGAAATGCTCTGCTAGTAAACATGACTCTCTATTAAGAGTTCCAAAGAGAAACACATTAGGGTCTGTTTTCCTTTCTGTCTATATGTATAATTAACACAATCAACAGCGATTGTGCTCATCACTTTTGTGCAAATTTCCCATAAGGGATAATTTACCCTTGCATCACCTTTTTGATCAATTATATAATCAATCTGAAAAATGAATACCAGTGAAGGGACTGGGTTACAAGAAAAGTTCTACTTCTACTTGAATTGTTGTACAATACATAACTCACAGCAGGCATATTTCTTGGGAGAGGAGAACAGACCCTTTGTCTTTTCAAAGAAAGAAGAAGTAGTTAAAAGCTAAAAGAAACTGGAAAACCATATTAATACCATGTTAATTGCAGCAGGAGAAAAAATAATGTCTTTTTCATGGTCTCTTTCTGAAGAACAAAAGAACAAAGATTTGCTTTGACATTTGCATTCGGTTGAAGCTTAAAAGTTGCAAATTATTGGCAAGAGTACAAACTTTCCAAAGTTAAAAAATGAGAAGGAAAAAATAAGAATAAAACTACTGGAAGAATTCTTGTCAGATTTTTAGTCGAAGAAGAGGTTGTGAATATTTTTCCCATTTCCTCCAAAATGGTCAACGTATCATTTTTAGTTAATAAGTCAATTAATTAGAGTTTCAGTAGCTTCAACATAAATCTAGAGGAAAAACAACAGTAGATCTCAGTTTAAAGGCAAATGGTGTTGAACAAAAGCAAAAATGGATATATGAAGCTTCCTCAGGAGAAAGATGGGCATGTAAATATTAGCAGAGCTATTCTTGTATGAAAGAAACATTTGAATCGCCAAGGGGAATGAACAGTCAGTCATAGAAGTATAACCCCAAAATATCTTGTTCATAAAAATCATTATAACTGATTGAAATTGAAAGCCACTAACTTTGGCAATTAATCAGGAACCCAGCTTAAAATTCAGTGGGGTGGACTGAATGAGGATGTGTGTATGCTGTAACCAGTGACACACAAACAGCACCAACACAGACAACATCTCTGGGCATATGCAAAAAAGATTGAGGTTGTGGAATGGGACCCAGCCCCATTTTTTATTTATTTAACTTTTATTTTACTGTAGAAAAGTTAAAAGCTAGAACAAGAGAAAGAAAGTGGAACAAATCAAGAAGACAACTACAGAGGGCCAAGAATGGCCTACAAATCCATCTACAAAGTAAGACAAACAGTAAGAAACATAACAGGCATATTATTAATCCATTACAGTTTTTCACCTACAACACTTTCCTCTTTATTATCAATCAACTTGTGGTCTCATTAATATCTTTTTTCTGTGATTCTTCTTGATATCTCAGAACCTTATTCTTAAAAATCAAAACTACAAATCATTAATTCATTTTTCTTTGTCTCTTGCAGATATTCCATAAAGGGTTTCCAATTTGCCATAAATATATAGTGTTTTATCTCTAATTAACACTGTAAGTTTGGCCATCTCAGCTAAGTCCATTATCTTTCCAGTCCCATCTTTCAACACAGGTAGCTCCTTGCACTTCCGGCCCCATATTTTTAAAGGGACAATGTAACTACACCACATAGCTGCTATCAGGTGTGGTAAGAAATCTGTTCATATTAAAGTAGTAGGTAGTTTATTTCTACATAAAAATCGATTGTCTAGATCAGTGATGGTGAATCTATGGCACGCGTGCCACAGCTGGCACGCAGAGCCCTCTCTGTGGGCACGCGACCCAAGTCGCCAATCGCTAGGTTCAGGGCTCATTTGGAGGGGGAACGCCTGCAACGGCATTCCAGTAGCTCTGAGCAGAGATCACATGGGTTTTGGCCTTGCCCACGTGATTCCTTTTCCTCAAGGCTGTCTCCCTGCTGCCCGTCTCTTTACTAGCAGGAAGCGGAGGCAGCACTGCTGGGGCTGGCTTTCTAAAGAAGAGTAAGCTGCTTTGATTTAACTTGCTTTACTTTCAGTCGTGGCTCTTGAGCGAGAGAGAGAGAGAGAGAGAGAGTGCCTGCAAGCAGGGCTGCTGGTCTAAAGAAGGGCAAACTGCTTTGATTTAACTTGCTTTACTTTCAGTCATGGCTCTTGAGTGTGTGTGTGTGAGAGAGAGAGAGAGAGAGAGAGAGAGTGCTTGCAAGCTGCTGGTCTAAAGAAGGGCAAACTGCTTTGATTTAACTTGCTTTACTTTCAGTCGTGGCTCTTGAGTGAGTGAGAGAGAGTGCTTGCAAGCAGGGCTGCTGGTCTAAAGAAGGGCAAACTGCTTTGATTTAACTTGCTTTACTTTCATTCATGGCTCGTGAGTGAGTGAGTGAGAGAGAGATGTTAATTAGTTGGGACAACTGTATGAGTTGTTTTTTCTTAACTAAAACCTCAGTATTCAGGTTTAATTGCAGTGCTGGCACTTTGAAATAAATAAGTGGTTTTGTGTTGCAGTTTGGGCACTCGGGCTCAAAAAGGTTCACCATCACTGGTCTAGATGATACTCCATCCACTTCCATGCAAAATTTCCTGAGCTCTGTTTCAGCATTATTTTTCAAGGAGGGTTAATTTCCAGTACTGGGGCACGGCTGAGAACAAAAGTTTCCAGTATCAGAGGATAGTGAGGTAGAAGTTTCCAGCATCAGAGGTAAAGTGCAGTAGCATTTTCCAAGTTGTTTGAAATTTGGCAGGTAGGATTCCCGGGGTGTAGCACAATCCCTGACAATTACATCCCAAGTGAATGGTGACACAGAGGGAGACTTTGTTACAGTATGAATGTGCTTTCCAGCTGAAACCAATGGAAATTAATATTAAAATGAATTGTATAAAAAAATTACCTCCTAACTTTTGCATGTTTTTTGTTTTAAAAGAGACATCCACTTCCATTGTAGAAATGAATGAGTGGGCCCATACACAAGGATCTTACAATTTTTTTAAATTACATATGATTTATGCATATCTTTTTTTTTTTTTGAAAAACACGTGAGTGCTGTAGCCAGGAGTATTTTCCATCTGATTTGAAAGTTCTCCCCTCTTCTTGACCCTGCCGACCTTACTACAATGATCCATGTATCTGTAATGTCTAGATTAGACTACTATAATATGCTTTACATAGGGCTGCCTATAAAGGTAACTCAGAAACTGCAAACAAGGAACCTACCTACTGAATCTGATGGCTCATCTGCCAAGGTAAATACTGTCGACTCTGACTGGCAGTGGCTCTCCAGGATCTTCGGTATAGGCATTTCACATACTACCTGACCTTTTAATTGGAGATGCCAGTAATTGAACCTGGGACCTTCTGCAAAGCAGGTGCTGTTCCACTGAGTCACTGCCCTATGCTAGAACAGAATGCAGCAGCATGCCTCTTAATTGGAGGAGGTCCTTATACATATATAACATCTCTTTTGGGGAAACTGCACTGGTTCTCAGCCTCTTTTTAGACTAAATTCAAGTGTGCTATAAAGTCCTTCATAGCTTGGAACTTGCATATTTAAAGGACTGCCTCTCCATATATATGTCTTGATGCCAGCTAAGGTTGGCATAGTGTCTTGTATTAGTGGTTCCTTCCTTTCATGAAGCCCACGTGTCTTCAGTGAGAGCCGCAGCTTTTTCCATAGTGGTATCCACTCTGCGGAACAGTATGTCAAAGGAGACAAGTGAGCACTTTCTCTGGCGAGGTTCAAGAAGCTTTGAGAAGAAACTTTATTCCTGCAAGCCTTTGGAAACTGGTTTGCTTGATTGCTGAGTTTTAATTATTTGGATTTGAGTCCAGTTACACCTTAGAGACCAACAAGATTTTCAAGGTATAAGCTTTCAAGAGTCAAAGCTCCCTTCTTCTTGACTCTTGAAAGTTTACACTCTGAAAATCTTGTTGCTCTCTAAAGTGTGACTGGACTCAAATCATGCTGTTCTGCTGCAGACCAACACTGCTACCTACTTGAAACTTGATTATTTGAACTTCCTCGTCTTGGGATAATTTTGGAGACTGACTAAAGGTTTTGTTAGGTTCAGTGGCTTTTGATCTTTTAGATTAATTTAAGGCAAGTTCTCTCTTTGTTACAGTTCTGAACGTATTGTGATAAAAATGTGATTTTTATTGAGGGATACTGCAGCTTTATTTATGTAAAGCTATGTAAGTAGTTTTGTACTTGGAAGAAGTTTTAAACATTTTAAAAATTAAAATGTGTTTTCCAAGTTGTTTGAAATTTGGCAGGTAGGATTCCTGGGGTGTGGCACAATCTGTGAGAATTACATCCCAGTTGAATGGTGGCAGGGGAGAGACTTTGTTATCATATGAATGTGCTTTCCAGCTGAAATCAATGTAAATTAATATTAAAATGAATTGCTTGAAAAAATAAAATATGAAAAAATAAAATAATTTTGTGCACATCCCTTATGTCTGTCTATGCAGCAAAACTATGACAAAAAGAAAGATAAAGGGCCAGGAAACTAAGATTCCTTCGTTTGTCTTTGTGTTTGGGTTAAATACTAAGGAGAAACACAGGACTGAAGAACGGAAGACTACAAAAAGCAGCAGTCTGTGGATTGCTGTGTGAATAAGGCAGGGAGTTTGGAAGGGGAAATGGTCTAAACAGAAATGGTTGTGTGCTGTTGGACATAAAAAAATATGGAGAGGCACAGTGTGAGTTTCAAACTAGGAGATCTAGAATAAAATAGAAATGGAAAATTCTTCATATGAAGCCCCCTAGCTGTGACGCACTCCAAAAAGACTGAGTCAAGTTGGTATAAGGGTTCAGGTTCTGATTACTCTATAATTGGTGCCCTGGGATAGGGCAAAATGTCACAGTATTAAAAATTGGAAGCTGCTCTTCTAGAATTATAAACTGTAACCTGCTCGTAATACAGCAGGAGAAGAAAAAACAGAGGGATAAAATGGGATCCCCTAGTTTAGTGTCTCAATTCAACAGTACTAGATAAAAGAAAATTATGATTCAAAACTGCTTTGGACTGTCATCTTAACAGCAGCAGGCTGCTTCAAGAAGACTGGAAAAGACCAAGTTTGTAGAGTTTTCCAATAACTGCAGGAGGATGGGGGAGTCTGAAAGAAAGGAAAAGAGGGGCACAAAAATCCAGCTCCCTTCAGCTGAATTTCATTTATCAGAAGCAGAGAGAGTGCAGGTGATTTGCTTTCCAAGAAAAAAGGAGAAAAAAATCTAATAAATAGCTGCTGTTAAAATGTATTGTTAGTGTTACAATCTGTAATTCAGCTAGGTTTAGCCAGTAGAACTGTTGGAAAGAAAAACAAAGAAGAATGAAACAAAGAATTTAGCTAATCCCATCATACTGCTCAAAACTCTTTAGTTGCTTGGGAAATTTTATTCAAGATGAGTAGGATGTAATAGTAAATGGACTGGAAAGGGGGGGAATAAGTATGTTACAAAGCAACTAGGGCTCTCCAAACAAAATGGAATATCACCTGCAAGGTTTATACTAACATCAAGGGCAACTGAAGGTCAGAGTCTGATCTAGTAGCTTCACTTTGCTCTCATCTTGACTTTGAAAGCATTAAATACATGACAGAAAACTGTTCCTGGGGTTGAATCTTCTCCATTGGTGCACTATCCACTTAGTAGTTCTGCCCAGTATCATACAGAACTCAGTCTGCGATGACAGGGACAAAAGGAAAACTCCTTACCTGGTGTCTCTGATAAGCTGAGAACATTTTTTCAAAATCCTCCAGATCCAACATCTTGAAAGCTCTTAAATCATCAATTTCATGCCAGATTGTGCCATTTATCTTCTCCTGCAATCAAAAGAGATGAACACACATTAAGGGACACGCATTAAGAATTCACGCTATAAATTCTTGTAACAAAATGAAATAAACTGCAGTCAGCCAATCATTCAGATCAGCAGGGGGAATTTTTTTACAGGAGGAGGAGAATGTGCATAATCCCTCACATCTCTATGATTATGAGATTGCCAGCATTCTATCTGTAAAAATCTCCTGAGATAATCACCATGTGTAAATTGTACCTTAAGGCTTCCTTTTGATGAGATGATAAACAACAGTCTGATCAAGTCTCAGTATGCAGAGAGGCCAACAAGTCACGGTTTTCAGTTGGCATCAAATAAGGCTTTCAAGCTACAGTTTGTAGCAAACACAGTTTGTACTGATTGGTCTGATGTCTGAATTCAAAAACCACAGTTTGTTGAGTGGCAACTTGCAGACGTTTGGCCATAAAGACAGCAGTATAGAAAGATGACCTCCTTACTGGGAAATGGAAAATGAGCAAGCAACAGGCAGTCTGGGGTTATGCTTTAACTGAGATTTGTTACAAGACTCTGTGGTACAAACTATGGTGTCATGATGTCTGAATGCAGCCTTACCTTTTATTCTATCTTTAAATAGCAGCTGAAGAGCTGCTTATTTTCTGGATGCCTTCAGAAGACACTCTTAAAATACTGCTTCCTTTCTTTCACCTTTTTTACATCTTAAAATGTACTTTATAAATGAATGTATTTTATTGTGAATTACTGTATCCTACATAAAGCTTCTGAAACATTCAGTGGCACAAGAGTAAAATATAAATTAAATCATCATCATCATTATTAGTATGCTACAGAAGTGGGTAATTTTGCTCTTTTAAAAACATGAAAAGATTCCAGACGGCCCTCCCCATTGCAAAACGCCGCGCGTCGTCACGCAGAAAACGTGAAATATCGCGTTTTCTCGCGCAAGTTTTGCACGATGTCGTGCAAAACTCGCGCGAGAAAACGCAATATTTCGCATTTTCTGCGCGACGACGTGCGACGACGCGTGACGTTTCGCAATGGGGAGGGCCGTCTGGAATCGGCCCAGGAAGGCCTTCACAGCATTTGTTGTCTTGTAGTCCAGAAGAAAGGATTACCAACTGGAAACAAAGAGACTTCTCCTGGGCTGAAGTTCCTGAAGTGCACTCATGCAGCAAAGTATATTAACACTTCATTACTGAACTAATTAGGAACAGCCTCCTTTCCCCACTCACAGTCATTAAAGAGAGCAAGAGAAATGTATTACTTAAAACAGTCAGGAAATGAACAGAGCAAAAAGCAGGGCTGTTGGGGAAAAGGAGAGATGATCAAAGGAAAGAAACACATTTTGAGGGAATCCAGGACAGGGAATCTAGGATAGGCAGCATAAAACAACAACAACAGAAACAACAGTGCCTTTTCTTAATTTTCTTAAAAGTGGCACTGCAGTACATGAAGCTGTGCTGTATAAGAGCAAGGAGCCATCAAAAGTATTGTGAAAACTTCTGTTTTACCCTTGGGACCCATTGTGGCAGGGCAGTTGGAGTTTTAGAGTTGTGTTAAACTGAGGAAATTAAGGTTCAAAACCTCCCTTAGTCATGAAGCTAACTGGGTGACCTTAAACCAGTCTCACATACACTATATCTGTGGAGAAGAGGAGAGTCATGTATACTGGCTCCAAGCTCCTTGGAAGAAAGAATTAAATATAACCAATAGATTTCAGTAAATTCTCACATAGCTTCAAGGCCACACCATCTTGCAGTATGCACTGTGACTATATGGAAATTATCCTTAGAAAAATTTACCCCACCCCAATGTTCCTGTGGTAAGTATGGGAAGACAGTTGCCCAAGTTATTCTTGTTCCTGACCAACAAGTTATTGTTAACAAATTGCTATTGATGACCCTAACTTGATACCCCTTAAAAAGGGGTTCTTCTGCCCCATCCTCAACATTGCATGTGAGGAAAAGCCAAAATGTCAGTGGCAGAAAGGCTGGATTTTAGTTTTATTTAAATTAAAATGTCCACCTCTTTATCATGTATAACCGACGAACCCAGACAAGTTCTGTCACAAAAAGTATATGCAAATTGTTCTTGTATCTGACTCACGAAAGCGAATACACTACCTCAAATTTTGTTAGTCTTATAGGTGCCATGGGATTCTTGTTCTTTTCTACTGCTACAGACAGACTAACATGGCTACCCATCTTGATCAAATTGATCTTGTTATGGATGAGCATAACTTGAGACTCTCTACATCCCATACATGTATGTAGACGTTTGAAAATAACCAGCAATTCATGCACATGACTTCCCCCAGGTGGAAGAGATCCTCCTATTCCCATGCTGACCTTTTTTATCACTTGAAGTGGCATAGATCTGTCAAGCAGTTTTCTCAACTACACTCTCACAACTCAGCTATGGATTAACAAGCTTACAGAGGACTGTCATTAATTAGAAAGACTGAAACAAAGTCTCACCTATTGCCGTTGTTAAGATAAATGATTTCCTTAACTCTATAATATATTTACAGTCCCTAACCAATAATTTAAAAATAAAACAAACCTTGGGGTTTTTTAGTTACTTCATCAGTATATCATTTTTTCTTAATGAGAGGTTTCAGTTCCAAGTGAATCTACTTAAGTTAGTTATCTTGTTTCTCTGCTATGCAAAAGTTGTAGTCCATTATGAGAAATCAGACCTGTGAAAAATATTTCTCAGGATTCCCCAGAGATTGTCTAAGACATAAGGGGGAAAGTATTTGAAGCACATGCAATTAGTAAGAGTTTGTCTTTATAAAGAACTGGCCCTTTTGAGACGTTCTGGTCCCTAAACGCATTATACGATCACATACTATAACCATGTCATTCTGCGCTTACATACTTGAATTGAAGCATAATTCACTGAGGGAGAAACCAGAGATATGAAGCACAAAGAATGGTCATCAGCAGGAATTTTCCCCCCATTTATTTCTATCAGGCTTCACAAATGAAAGCCAAAATCACCATGGATAAATGATGTTGCCATTGGCATGGTTCTCCTCCATGTTGATGAAAGAGGGGGAGGATGATCATTGCTGGTCCATCCCTACCCCCCAGCAAAACTCCTGGGGATCCACTAATCTACAGGACCTTATAGCGGCCATGGCCAACTGCAGCAAGAAGGGGCAGACATGAAAGTTGCTGCCTATGCATTGCTCCACTTGCACTGCTTCAGATCCATGTCATAGCTTTGAGCTGACTTTTTTTTTTAAAGGAGGACGCTATTTGCCATAAAAATCCATTAAAATTGGAGCATATTCCCATTTTGGACTCTAAAGAGTATTATGATAGAGTTATTGATGGCTTAATTTCATTTTTGACTTGTTAGACAGCAGGCTTAGCCTTAGAATCTAAAAGTCTGTCTTTGTTTATACCAACTTCACACTAACAGTTGATTCCACAGAAGCCACTTCTCCAGCTAACACTACAGACATCACTCTTTAAAAGGATTCCTCTACTGTACACAAACTCTCACAGCTTTCCCCAACCAAATGATTTTTTCCTCTCTCAGCATGCCCTCTGATTTCAAAAGTCTTTGTATTCATTTAGGAGGTACCTTTAAGAGTAATGTGAAATGAACAGGTTGCACTTCCTTCTCAAAAATAAGTGAAAAATTATTATTACAGATCACTGAAGTATTTTGCTTCTTTTCCCCAGAGATTAAAAGGAACTGCAAGCTACTTGGTATATGACTTCCAAGCATTCAGCAGGTAACAGAAATAAATATCTCAGAGGAAACTTGTGAATCATCACAGTCTCCTCTTTAAAAACAAGAATATCCCCCTCCCGAAGCTCTTCCTGGGTTCCCTCTCTGCTGACCTCAGAGGGACTAAAGACATGTAGTTCTTTATTATCAAGTGCTTCATCAACAAGAGCATGAAAAAAGAACAACACAGTTGTATTTTCATTCTTTGTTAAATGTTTAAGCTTAATAATGGTCTGCAGACTTAAACCACAGTTAAGCATGCTAGGCACTTATTTTTAAGTTCCTGTTGAGACATGCTGCTAGTGACAGGAAAAAAGTTTAGGCTGTAGTGACTGTTTGTTTGTTGTTTGTTTGTTTGTTTGTTTGTTTGTTTGTTTGTTTGTTTGTTTGTTTGTTTGTTTGTTTGTTTGTTTGTTGATTGGCATCAGCCCCACTTAAAGGATATTGGAAAAGACCTCTGCCTGAGACCAGGGCCCTAGCTAGAGTGGGGCCAATGGATATACATCCCGATCTGGATTGATTCACCCCATTTAAGAAGGTTTTTTTAGAACTAGGTTATTTTTTTAAAGTGACATTTCTGTTTGCCTTAAAGAATAGGAGTAACCTGAATAGCCTACACCTTAGCCTGAGCTCATCAGAGCTTGGGAACTAAACAGGGTCAGTACCTGGAAGTCTACCAGTGAAGCCTGGGGTTGCTATGCAGGGGAAGATAATGGCAAACCACTTCTGCTCTTCCCTTGCCTTGACCCCACCTCCCAGCCTGTAGATGGGGTTACCATGAGTCACTTGTGACCCAATGGCACATTCTTCTTCTTAAAGAATGAGACTATTTTTAGAACAGGAAAATAAAGAATGGAGGCTGGTTTTCATTAACTTCAAAAATGATCCTGATACAACCTCTGCACTCCTGATTCACTCAGGTCTCCCCATTTATTTATTTTTATTTATTTAAATTATGTATACTCTGCTTTTCTCACTGAGACTCAAGGCAGATTACAAAGTGTGAGTCAGTACTGTCAATTTCAAATACATTTCAATTAACATGTAATAGGATATATACATGCAAATTTGCAAAGATTTAAAACCCGCAGAAATCCAATACAGAGCTGAAGAAAAGCAGAAATAGAGCATAACCAATTCTAAGACTGACAGATTAAACAATTTAGGAACTACTCAGTTGGATCATACTTGTAGCAATAATAGTAGAGTGTATTGTCTATCATACTTACATCAATAGGAGTAGTCTATGGGTGCTCCTTATCCCTTTATTGAAGAATCTCTTTAAACCATTTACTTACCGCACAGTCCTATTAACAGTTTAAGAAGGCCCTCTGTAATAATTAAGTTTTGTACAGTTTGCGGAAAGTTAGGTAAGTGGGAGCTTTCCTAACCTAGGTGGGTAGTCATGTTGGTTGAAAGTAGAATAGCAGGATTTTCATCCAGTGGCATTTTAGAGAATAACAAGATTTTCAGGGTGTAATCTTCCAAGAGTTCAAGCTCCCTTCTTTAGACACTAATAGGAATGGAGATCCTTAAATCTTTATATTCCAGCCAAAGATGGGTGGGGAGTTACAAGGGAGGGCATCAGAATGTAAAGGTACAATGTAGCTTGATAAGAGCAGAAATTAGAATCTGTAGAGAGACATGAATCCAGAGTCTCTGTTCAGTCCCAAGGGAGTCCATTGTTTTGAATTTGTGAATGAATTCCATTTCATCAATCTCAAGTTATAATCTCCCCTTTAAGTTTCTCTGTTTGAGGACAGCCACTTTTACGTCAGCAATGGAATGTTCTGGAAGATTAAAATGTTCTCCCACTGGTTTCTGAGTAATGTGATTTCTAATGTCAGATGTAAAGAGTCCAGTAGCACCTTTAAGACTAACCAACTTTACTGTAGCATAAGCATCTGACAAAGAGAACTGTGGTTCTTGGAAGCTTATGCTACAGTAAAATTGGTTAGTCTTAAAAGTGCTACTGGACTCTTTACTATTTTGCCACTACAGACTAACACAGCTAACTCCTCTGGATCTAATGTCAGATTTATGTCCATTTATTCTTTTGTGTAGGGACTGACCTGTTTGTCCAAAGTAGAGAGTAGAAGGGCACTGCTGACACATGATAGCATATATAACACTGGAAGATGAACAAGTGAATGAACCTGAGATGGTGGTATAAACTGGTGCTGTACATCCAATAATCATGCTGTCAGGAGTAAATATGAGGACAGCATAGGCATCTTGGTTTATTGCAGGCTCTGGTCCCAGAATCCATGTCAGTGTTGGGAAGTACATTATTATGAGTGAGAAGTTGTTTAAGGTTAGGGGGCTGTCTGTGGGCAAGAAAAGGTTCTGAACTTTGGAGTGGGATATAAAGGCTCAGGGATTTCCATTTCTACTTGTGTCTGAAGAAGAGAGCTTTAACTCTTGGAAGCTTAAACTCCAAAAATTTTGTTGGTCTCTAAGGTGCCACTGGACTCTTATCCTGCTTTCCTAACCTCTTCAGATAGACTATTCCATAAACTGGGGGCCACCACAGAGAATGCACATGTACAAATCACCTGTTGGTTTTGCCCATGCACAAGGTGGCACTTGCAGAAGGCTCTGTTCAGATGAGTGAAGCTGCCATGGTGGAACATGGGGATAGAGGCCATCCCATAGAGATGATTGACCAAGGCCATGAAGAGCTTTGTATGTGATAGTGAATTCCTTGAATTGAGCAGTAACTGACAGGTAACCAATGGAGTGACTGCAGAATGGGATTAATATGCATGCTCCTCCTAGCTCCCGATAATAGCTGAGCTGCAGTGTCTTGCATCAGCTGGAGTCTCCAAGTTAACTTAGAGGGGAGACGAATGTCGAGTACTTTACAATATTCAAGTCTTGAGGTTAACATGGCATGGAGCTAGGTGGCCAGACCAGCTGTGTTGAGGTAGGGAACCATATTCCAGGCTAGACTGAGTTTGTGGAAAGCATTTTTTGCAGTTGCATAAACTTTGTTTTCTAGCAATAGTGCTTGATCCAGTACAACCCCTTGGGTCCTAACTGAGTCTGCAAGGGTCAGGCAAACTCCATCAAAAGCAGGGAGTACAATGTCCTTCAAGATCTCTGCCTTCCCAACCAGTATCACTTCCATTTTGTCTGAATTCAGTTTCAGTTATTTGACCACAGCCATCAGGCAGCAACCCAAAATCTCTACTGCATCTCACAGTGATTTGGATAGTGAGATATAGAGGTGGATGTCATTTGCATATTCATTCAATATTTCCATGGTACCTTTAGCTATTAAAATGGTTAGCATGTCAATTTGCTTGAAGGATGTAAGATATAACCTTCAAAGTTATTTTTTTCTTTAAGGAAGTAATTCATTAGAATGATGAAAAAGTTTCAGAAACAATGAAATACTCTTATTCAGCCAACAATCATACAACAACAACTATACATTGGTCTCCCATTTAAGTTAAATAGGAGCCTCCAATTAGTGCAAAATGCTGCAATTCGATTGTTAGCAGGAGTGAACAGGAACATGAACATCACTCCCAACCTACAGGCACTCCATTGGCTACCTATCAGTTACCGTGCTCAATTCAAGGTATTGGTTATAACATACAAAGCTCTTCATGGCCTTGGCCCGACATACATACAGGACTGCCTCCCTTCCTATGTCCCGCCACAGCAGCTTTGCTCAACCAAACAGGGTCTCTTGCAAGTGCCAGCCTGCACATGGGCAAAATCAACAGCAGCCCATATACGGGCTTTCTCTGTGGTGGCCCCTATCCTATGGAACTTAGGAAATCAGGAGAGCTCCCACACTCTTGGCTTTCTGCAAACAATGCAAAACCAAATTATTCAAAAAAAAATTTACTCAGATAGGAAGGCAGTATTGTAGGGAGGGGGGTCTCAGATGTTTCGCTAATGAGCTAGGGACCACAGACTTCACCATTATGTTGCCTTACATATTATCTGTTGCTTTAAATATGTACTCCTATATACTACTTGAGCTTCATGTTGTCTAATGTCAGTCCTAGAATTGATTGTGTTACGTTTCAGCAATTCTTCAGCCCTGTATTGGATCCTTGCTAATGCTATGTCTTTATAAACTTGTATTCATTTACCCTATGACATTGTTTATGGAAATGTCCTTGACACTGTATGGAAATCCCTGCCTTTGTCCTTGCTAGTGATTGTACTAATCTCACACTATGCAACCTGCCTTGAGTAGCAGTGAGAAAGGCAGACTATAAGTAAGTAAGTAAGTAAGTAAGTAAGTAAGTAAGTAAGTAAGTAAGTAAGTAAGTAAGTAAGTAAGTAAGTAAGTAAGTAAAATTCATAGATGTTAAAATGCAAAGAAGCATATTTTAGCATATGTTGATACGATTTTTTTCTAATTAAGATGAAACCTTTCTTTTCCCCTTCATTTATTTAAAGCCCCACATAGGAACAATGAAGCCCTATGAAGCAAGGAAGGCTGGCTATGAGCCTGCCTAAGACTTTAGAAAGCCTGTCAGAATAGACAATACTAGGCAAGCCTGACCAAAGACCTGACTCAGTATAAGATAGCTTCATATATTCTTAGGATCTGAAGTCAGTAATATTGTGATGTACTTTGATCAGTGTTAATGAGGTGTCAGACTGTTCAATAACTGGCAGTAAACAAGTAGCAGCCAAGTCACTGAGTCTGAAAATTAGAATCAGACTATTTTTTTAAAAAAAGAAAGAGCTGCCATGAACAGTAGCGTCACATGATACAGGTCCAGCTGTACTGGATCCCTTTCAGATTTGAATTGGGGGAATGCATGACTGAAGTTCTCCAGTTTTTTTTTTAAAAAAAACTTGAGGCACAAAAAAAAATACACCCCAATGAACAAATACAGTTAACTTCTTCTGTCTTTAGAACTGTCCCTGAAACAGCAAAGCATTCACTAGCCAGGAGCATTAATCATGGCATACTCAATTGTATCCTTCCTCTCAAACCCCAGAATTATTCTGTATGCCCCCAATAGCATTTTTATTCACCTCTCAAGCCCCCATTTATTAACACAGCTGCCTCTACTCTTAACCAGGGAGAAGTATAAATCTGTGGTTGCTGTACACTAAATAGAAACACCTGCAGCCCCTCTTATTCCTCCCTACTAAAACATATATATTTATATATGTAGTTATTATAACTTTTCTTCGAAGCACTAAGTCTCATGTTCTGAAAATGAAAATAAATCCCTCTCTTACATTCTCTCCCACAGCCCCACGTGGCTCTGACAGACAAGCACAGGCGGTGCAGCAAATATTTCACTTCATCTTATTTTAAAATAAAAGGAGAATGAGAGAGAGAATTCTTGTGGCATTCCAGAGGTCCCAGGACACTCATTCCAAATGCCTGAGTTGAGCCCTGAGTGACTTGGAGTCTAAAAAAGAGTGTGGATTTCTAGGCAGCCATCCAAATTCAACACAGACAGTATTCTATCTGCACTTTTTTAGCAACCAAAAAAGAAATAGGGGTAGTGGGGAGTATAGAAGTAGGAGAGGTTGCTGGGTTGGGAGAGAAGAAGGGAGCCATAAAAAAAGCAGTCTGGATACTCCTCCAAAAGGATGTGCTATGGATGCCCCATGAAAAACAAGAAGAAGAGGGTGATTGTATTTAAACATGCACATGCAGTGAATAATGCTGGGCCCTTCTCAGAAATCGTTCTTGGAATTCTTATAGCCTGAAGGCTGGTTCAGATATTGCTGTCACCATTTGACCACTGACACAAAGCTCTTCCTTACAGACTATCAGCATCTAAAAGCTGATAGTCTGCCCAAATACAGGTCACATTTGAAAACCAACAGCTCCAGTCTCCACAAAAGCACAGTGCTATTGTGAGGTTTAAAAATATTCAGACGATAAAATTTTTTTCAATGTTACCACTTCCACATAGGAATGCCATCATAAGGAAAAACATTTTGGCAGTGAGGGGATGCAAAGGAAAGTCTGAATTGATAAAAGTCTACAGTTTGGCAGAGTTAGCCTGCTGAAAAGAGGGGGCTAACTCTGGCCTTTTATCACTCCCATACCCAAGTTGTGTTTTCCCACCAATGCCCTTTGTGTTGTTGGTCTCAAAATGATGATAACAACAATAACAATATTCAATTTATATACTGCTCTTCACAACAACTTAACACCACTCAGAGCGGTTTACAAAGTATGTTATTATTATCCTCACAACAAACACCCTGTGAGGTGGGTGGGGCTGAAAGATCTCTGGAATAGCTGTGACTGACCCAAGGTCTCCCAGCTGGCTTCAAGTGGAGGACTGGGGAGTCAAACCCAGTTCTCCAGATTAGAGTCCTCCCACTCTTAACCACTGCACCAAACTGGCTCTCCAACTGATCTCCTTAAGATATGATATAGTATCTATACCTTTTGCCTCAAATAATATAGAACATGTAGGTGACGGCTAAGTATGGTACTATATCATTAATATTTACAGTGCTGCATTTAAGACTGTTAGTAGCTCCATGCTTTATACAACAAATATGCTACAGGTATACTGGTGTTATACTGGTGTTTCTGGTAACACACACACACAAAGTATGGACTACATTATTATATCTTCAAGTACCTATGTACACATGCCTAGTAAACTTGATAGAACTGAGTTTTCTATGCTCAGCATAGCACAGGAATCATGTTTCCTGCTTAAATTCCAGAGCCACCTAAGAAGCTGATGTAACAATAGTATAAAGATAAGAAAATTATCAAGCCTTCAGATTTTTGTTCCATAACCATATTAACAATAACAAGATTGTCTCAAAAACTCAAAAACAAATGAGATGGCCATATACTGAATCAGAACCTTGGTTCATCAAGGTTAGTACTGTCTCCTCAGACTCCATAGTCTTCATGGTGGCAGGTAGGGGTTGCAGGTAGACTACCTGATCTTTAAAAAATAAACATAGAGATACTGGGGATTGAACTTGGCATCTTCTGCAGGTCAAGCAGATGCTCTACCACTGAGCCACAGCCCATTCTAATCAGCAGCACCTTACCTCACTCAGCTTTGCCCAGTTGAAGGACTTCAGGGGATGAGATGGTTGTGGGATTGATTTCTTCTTCAGACTTGTCCCACTGGTACTGAATGTGGTGGAAGAAACTGGAGGAATTCCCACGCTGAAAAATGGAGGTGCTCCGGGGGGAGGAGGGGGGCCTCCTGGAGGAGGTGGTGGAGCTGGTGGAGGTGGACAGGAGAATGGTAGAGGTGGTGGAGGAGGAGGCAAAGTCTCTGATGATAGCAGACTCGAAGAAAAAGCAAATGGGCCACCCGGAGGCAGATGAGGAGGGGATGGGAAGGAAATGCTGCCACCATGCTGGGAAAAAAAAGTAAAATTTAAAATGCAAATTTCTAGCATATATCACATTATTTTGGTGACATAATTCAGTCCTCCTCATTCTACCACCACCACAGCACCATATTTTAATTATGGTTAATTCTAATAGCCCTTTTTTGACTTTCAGGTATATTTTAACAGCAGCTGGAGTTTTCATTCTTTTTTTTTCCTTTCTGTGTTAAGAACTGAAAAGGATCCCAGAATGCCACATGTATATCATTTGAAGTTTTCAATACTAATTTTAATAACTTCCACAGTGGACGAGCAGTGGAAGCAGTGAAATCAAGATGAATCTGTAACATCTGGATAGATTAGTAAAATTACCTACTCGTAAGAAACCTTATAAATAATCCTAATAAAGAAATCATATATAGTTAGATTACAGCTTGGTTGTTTCTGTTCTCTATTAGATTGTTTTTATAGATTATAAAAGAAGAAAAAATCCCATATCATACCGAGAACTCATTGAGTTGAGCTACAAGGTCTGTCATTTGATCCCGGGTTTGGCGTAGCTCCAGGGCTTCTTTCTGCAGCTTGTCCTTCATTTTGTTTAATGTCTTCATCATTTCATCTTTTTCCTGGGTCTTTATATCACATTCTCTTTCTTTCTTCTCCAGCCTGCTCATTAGCTCAGTGTGTTCTGTGAACAGCCACGGGGACAAGATTGAAAAGTGATGGATGATTTCAGGCAATCTAGATGACCTCAAAACCCATGAATTATCCCCAGAAGAAACCATGTGTAAGATGCATAACAGCAAACATCTGAAGGAGTAAACTGTCCTGGGAAGAAAGGGGTCTACATTAAAATTAGGAATGGCAAGTTAGTATTGAAAGGATGATTTAGGTGAGAATCAGCAGATATTGTCTAACAATGAGTCTTTCAAATCTACAACAAGATTGCAGGAAAAAACTAGAAGTTTCATCAATGTTTTGGATTCAAATGGCAGCTCACCCACAGACTCATTGGAAACCTTAGGCAACCCAAAATCCTTCTGCATCAGTTCTCCATCTGTAAAATGGGAACAACAATGACTGGTAGAGTGCTGTAGCCTTTAGGACCTTGTTTTTCCATCACTTTGGAATCAGTGATTCAGTTAGGTTCTCTCTCTACTAATCAACATCCCTAAAAGGCTACATACCTTTCCGGAATTTTTCTGCTTGATCCCTCCACTGCTTCACTTCATTCTCATTTACCAACCTGGATGGAAATACAGTAAGGTCATTTGAGATCCATTCCAAAACTATTAAATATAAAATATTCCTATTAGAAAAAAATGTGCTACAAATATCAAATTGGCATTCTGCTAAAAAGTGTGGTATGAACCTAAGTTGTGCTAGATGTAAATGAGAGTCTAAAGAAATAAAACAGGATAGAATTTTTTTTTAAAAAAATATGTGCTATTCCTTCTAAAGGAAGATTATTTCCATGTAGAATAAATGTCACATATAAAAGAGCCCTTACATTTCATACACTGCATAGCTGAACTATAATAGCAGTTAACAAGATTCTTACATCTTAATGATGTTCTTGACATTGAAGTTCTCCAAAGGAGCTATATCTGGATCATCACCTCGCTCATCCTGAAGAACAATTTGCTGAAGTATCCTGTCCAACAGCTGCCACTGTTGAAAATTTCCCCCATTTCGTTTATCTACAATGAAAAATGGCAGTAAGAAAATTAGGAAATGAACTTATTGGTATATTGTTGAAGGCTTTCACGGCCGGAGAATGATGGTTGTTGTGGATTTTCCGGGCTGTATAGCCATGGTCTTTGCATTGTAGTTCCTGATGTTTTGCCAGCAGCCGTGGCTGGCATCTCCAGAGGTGTAGCACCAAAAGACAGAGATCATTCAGTGTCACAGTGTGGAAAAGATGTTGGCAGGTAATTTATATCTACTCAGGACGGTGGGGTTGGGCTGAGTCATCCTGTAAGATATCAAGCACCAATCCATATGCAAAAGAACCTCCTCAGGATACACTGAAGCCTCCCTCCATTAGCATTTCACCCTGGGAAACTCTTACAGGATGACTCAGCCCAACCCCACCATCCTGAGTAGATATAAATTACCTGCCAACATCTTTTCCACACTGTGACACTGAGAGATCTCTGTCTTTTGATGCTACACCTCTGAAGATGCCAGTCACAGCTGCTGGCAAAATGTCAGGAACTACAATGCAAAGACCACGGCTATACAGCCTGGAAAATCCACAACAACCAACTTATTGGTAACTTCTCTTTCAGTCATTTTGGATGGGATGCATTTGTATTTTAATGTGGTTTATTTTAATGGTTTATAATTGAACTTATTTGTTAGCTGCTTTCAAGAGCAAGAGTGGGAAGGTGGCCTATACACATTCTAAATAAGTAAAATAAATGAATAAAATAAAAAGAGGATTTGTACTCCCAGTTTCTTATGCTTTTCCACTGAATTTTAAGTGAATTTTGGTTTCGCCCCCTTAGGAAAATGTGCAGCTTACACATTATAAACACCTTGGTGTTGGGTGGGGTGGGGGGAGGCCAAATTTTTCCTAGGGTATTTTGTTTTATTTATTTATGTTACTTATATTCCACATTTCTCTCTCAGACTCAAGGCAGATAACACAATGTAAGTCAATACAATAAACAGCCACTACATCAAGTCAACAATTTAATGGGGTATGGATTGAAGAAACTTGAACAAGCATAGAACTGAATACAGATATGAAAGATAGCAGAAACATTTGTTATTAACGTATTAAATGGCACAGAAACATTCAGTAGGAAAGTATCTATCCAGTACTATCCAGTAGTATTGTCTCTGTCCTTTTAACCAAAACATCTGTCTGATCAATTTCTTACAAGACACCTATTTCCAGACTTAAAAGCCCTCCTGAATAATTTAGTTTCACACAGTTTGCAGAAAGCCAAGAGAGTAGGAACTTTCATGACCTCTTTAGGCAGGCCATTCCATAAGGTGGGAGCCACCACAGAGAATGCAGCTGTTGATCCTGCCCGTTTGCAGGGTGGTATCTGCAGAAGGCCCTGTTCAGATGAGTGAAGCTGCTTTGGCAGGGCATAAGGAGAGAGGCATTCCTGCAGATATAAGGAGCCAAGGCCATGAAGGGCTTTATACGGGATAGCCAAAACCTTGAACTAAGCCCAGTAACTGCTGGGTAGCCAATGGAGTGACTAAAGAAATGGAATACAATGCATGCTTCACGTAGCTCCTGATAATAATTGAGTTGCAGCATTCTGCACCAGCTGGAGTCTCTGAATTGACTTTGAGGGGAAAGCTATGTAGAGTGCAGTACAGTATTCTAATGTTGATCTTATCATGGTGTGAATCCAAGTGGCCAGATGGGCCATGTCAAGGTAGGGGGCCATCTTCCAGGCTAGTCTGAGTTGGGAGAAGGCCTTTTTTGCACCTGTGTTTACTTGTTTCTCTAGCAGCAGTGCTAGATCTAGTATAACCCTAGGCTCTATCTGCAAGGGTCAACTGAACCCATCAAAAGTGGGAAACACAATGTACTTCAAGAAATTCTGCTTTCGGTAACAAAACTTTCCATGTGAGATTCGGTTTCGTTTTCCCGGCCATGTCGGACGCTCCTCTCCGCAGGTCCGGGAGGAAATGTCCGAGCAGCCTGACCGGGTGGTTGACCTGCGAGGGTTAACCCCCAGGACTCCCAGTGAGGGGGTCAGGGTCCGGAGCACGGCGGGAAGAACCCCCTGAAAGCAATACAGGGGGTAAATTGCCCGTTTGCTCCAACGGAGGCCGGCAGACTTGTGCAGCACATCGCGTGCAGCCGGGCCATGGAGAACGGCAATAAGCAGATTTAAGGTGAAAACCTGTAAGTAAGCGAATCCCTTCTGATTTCTAAGCGTATGCGAAGGATTGGTGGGAGTTGAAGCTAAGAAGGTGCGGATTTCTTCCCCTTCACGGAGTTTCGGAACTTAGCTGGCGCCCCCCCCCCTAAGATGGCGACGAAAAAGCAGAGCCCTGCAATGAGTAAATCGGTGATGGCGATGTTACAGGGGAAGGGGGAAACTTTGGAAGAGATGGTCAGACGAGCGGTCTTTGAAGCTATGCAGCCCTTTGTAGCAAAGTTAAATGAAATGGGGCAAAAGGTTGATTCAGTGGAAAGCGAAGTGAAAACCATTAAAGAAACAGCGTCTGGAGCAGAGCAGTCTGCACGCAAAAACGTAGTACTCATGAAAGCAACAAGTAAAGAAGTGAAGCTCTTGGAGAATCAAATAATAGGATTGCAAGTGGACCGTGCCCAAACGGTACTGCGTCTTCAGAATGTAAAAGAGGAGCAAAGTGAAAATTTAAAAGATTTGGTGTCGGGACTTTTGGCGTCATTCGCAAAGGCAACTAAAGAAGAGTTAAAAAGCGATATTTTGGAAGTCCGTCGGACATCTTCAAAGTATGCAATGAAGCATCAGCTGCCTCGCGAGATTATTATTGACTTTTCATCTAAGAAGACTCGGGACACCATCTTATATAATTCGTACAATGTGGACTTGGACTATTTGGGCAACAAGGTTAAAATATTGAAGGATGTTCCATTTCTGGCTCGTAAAAGAAGATTTAAGTATAAAAGACTTGCGGCTTTCCTGAGGAAATGTGATGTAAAATATAAATGGTTGTTTCCGGAAGGCGTCTGGTTCAGATATAAGGATCCAACCTACAAGATTACATCGGAAGTACAGCTGACAGACTTTTTGTTCAACCATCAGGAGTTTCAGCAAGAAGAAAGTTCAAAGTCTGAAGGGGAAAGTGGGGGGGGGGGGAGGAGAGAACGAGCGCAGCTGTTGCAGCTGCGCAGAGAGAACTGAGACCAAGACGCAGGGGGGGAGGGAAGAAGACCTGATCCTGAATATAGTCTGTATTGTATAAGATCTACCAATCTGATAGCATATTAGAAAGTTAACTTTAAAGAAAAATTGCAGCATGAAGGGAATACAAGACATGTAGAGTAGTGTGCGTTTTTTGTTTATATGTTGCTCTTCCCTTTTCCCCAGTCCCCCCTTTTTCCCTTATATCTTTGTAGTCTTTTGTAGTTTTTTATGTTAGATATTAAAAATAAAAAATGTTACAAAAAAAACCTTTCCATGTGACATAATCACCAATTATATTAAAGCCATTTTCTGGAATTATAACTTGCAAGAATGAACACATATATGGAGGCAGAGCATGCTTATGGTGGGAAGCTTACACATAACTGGAATGTGTTTTAAGAGCCTACATGCCTACAACTCTAGGCACAAAGAGTTCTCTTTGCATGATTAAGAACCCTGAAAAAGCAAGTTTCCTGATACTGCATGTGTGTGTATACATGTTTATACTTGGGAGGAGCTTACTATTACAATCCTAGTCTCTCCATCCATATATACATTCATTGTCCCATCAGAATGTCTGAAAAGGGCTCATCTCTCTGCTTTAATGGGAGACGCGGAAAGGTGATACACTAACACACTTAAATTTAACATGCAGGGTTTTTTTTAAATGTTATTTATAGTCTGCCTTTCTCACAAGGACTCAAGGTGGATTTCAGAGAATGAGTCAATATAATCAACAGGACTGGAACACTCAATAAACTGTGCAACAGTATTTGTATAGTTGAAAATTTGGAACCAATCAGAAATCTGGAAACAGAACTGAAGCAAAGCAATAAGTATTAACATGATGCATTAAATTATGCAAAAATTACACAGTAGGATTCTACTTACTGCAACAAGCAGTACTATACAAAGTAGTATAGGCCATAACCTCTAAACTTTTACCCAAGTAGTTTTTGAAACCATTCTGTACAGTACAATCCTGCTACCTGTGAAGAAAAGCCCTTTTGAATATTTAGTTTTTTATAGATTGTAGAAGGCCAGGAGAGTGGGAGCCTTCTTAAGTTCATCAGGCAGGCTATTCCATGAGCAGAGGTTGATCACAGAGAAAGCATGTATATGGACAATTGTTGATTTTGCCCATTTGCAAGCTCTAGAAGACCCTGCTCAGATGATTAAAGCTGTTGTGCTGGAACATAGGTGGAAAGGTGGTCTTGCAGATATGAAGGACCAAGGCCATGAAGGGTTTTGTATGTGATGGCCAATACCTGAAATTGATCCCAGTAACTGATGGGCAGCCAATGGAGTGACTAAAGAATGGGAGTAAGATGTATGCTGTCTAGCTCCTGATACAGCTGAGCTGTAGTATTCTGCACCAACTGCAGGCTCCAATTGGATTCTGAGGGGAGATCAATGTAAAGTGCAATACAGTAGTCTAGTCTCAATATTACTGTGGCATAGATGCTGGTGGCCAGATCAACTGTTTCAAGGCAGGGTGCTAGATAAGAGTTTGAAGAAAGCACTTTTTGCAGCTGCAGTAACTTGCTTCTCTAGCAGTTATGCTGTATCCAGTACAACCCCAAGGCTCTTAACTGAGTCAGCTGAACCCCATCAAAAGTGGGAAGGTCTATGTTCTTCAAGATCTCTGATTTCTCTACAAGCATTACCTCTGACTTTTCAGGGTTTAGTTTCAATTTGTTCACTCTTAGCCAATTAGCCACATCAGCCAGGCAGCAATTCAGGATTTCTATTGTATCCCCAGGAAATTTGGATACATATAGAACTGGGTATTGTTAGCATACTGATGACAACCCTAAAACTATGGATGATTTGTCCTAAATCCTTTACATAGAGATTGAAAAGCATGGGGGAATAGGATGGTATCAGTGTGGACAGGTACCACACTGATGATAACTGGTCATCAATGGCAACTCTTTGAATCTGATTCATGAGGAATGATTCAAACCAGTTTAACACACATCCCCTGATACACAAACCATCATCTCACTCTTGGGCTGACCTTCCTCTACCCTGAGGTGAAATGTCTCCTCTCTAAGCCTATGAAGCTGAATACTGGGCTGGGAAGCCTTTAGTAGCCAAGTCCAAGTAGGGGAAAGATCAGGAGTCTGCGCTTCCCATAAACAGAAACTGGCACACAAGGCTTGGGGAGATTCAAAGTGTAACAGAAGGTTTATTTACAAGTAAGTAATGTAAGAAGGCAGGTAGGCAGGTGTTTGAACTGAAGTAACGGAAAGGTTTTTATACAGAAACTTCACTGGTGTGAGGCACAAAACACTTGGTATGATTCTAAGTTGCTGGCTTCTTTGAGAGATGTTGATGTTATTAGACTTAAAGATGTTGAAGTGAGTTCTTTCAGAGGTTGGCACTGCTTCACAAATGCTCCACTTTTAACACACAGACACAGTACGACTTCCCCTCCTCTCCAGACCTTAGGGTACTCCCCTGAGTCGAATCCTTTCAAGATACTGGGCAGACATTATAGTTATGAGCTATAGCCCTGTTCCTGGTGCCAAAGGGTAGACTCCTTTCTACCCAACTTCCTTGGCCCCTATAATTCCCAGATCTCTTGAGTCTATGCAGGATTTAATGCTGTCTTTCCCACTTTTGTCCAAGGACTAAAAGTACTTCAGGAATGTACATTTCACTTTTAAGAGAACTTCTTCCCTTCCTTCCTTCCTCACACAGAGGACTCTCTGGTTGACCCTCTCTGGTCAGAAGCCAGACCCGAACTCCCTTCACTCTTCAGCTTACTCCAATTGTCAACTCCTCAACATTCCATCCCCAACTGCCATTTCAGGCTATCCCCAAAGGGGGCAGGGAAACATGTCAATCATCCTCTTTACTGTTCAGCAATCTCAGCATTTGAAGCTAAGTCCGTCACACCTGCTTCTGCCTTAACCCAACTCAATAGGAATCAATGGACCCCAGATAGAAAATGAGGGTGAAGTGGAGATCTGCACTAAAAATCCCCCCTTTGTGCAAGCCAAAAAGAAGTTTAGGATTGTTTTAATTGGTGCTGAAAATACTTTATTATATTTGGTTGGAGGGAAATAATTTGCAAATATACCTACTGTAATTTCTATGTCATCTAGTACATTAATTATAATAAAAATAACATATAAACTCTTCAAGAAATTTATGCCTGGTTCCACTGTGATCTGAGAGATGGCTCCATAGCAAAATCCATGTCCTTTTGTGACATAACAAGAACCTCATTTTGACATCTTAGATCTATAGACCAACTTTAACTACCAGGGCTCACATGGTACTGTAGTACACATTTCCCACAGTACCAAGCAAAACAGAATTCTACAAAAGGCAAGAACGAAAATATTTGACAGTCAGATTTTGCTACTTCATAACACAGCAAAGTCAAATCAGAGTGACAGCAATATTTCCTCCCTTCACTAGGACTGCCTAGAAGCAAAATATTCATAGCTGTTACTGGCTGATTAAATCAAATACCTTTAATATCTCCAATTTGTATCATGTTCCTTGAAGAGAAACTGCTAATTTGATTTTCCAGTTAGGGCTTGAAAACCTTCAGCTTATACGTTCCCATGAGATGACAGCAAAATATGAATTATGCCCTTAATGATAACAACAGAGGTTCACTCGATTGGTTTACAAAAATACTTATTCTAAATCAATTAAAAGTAGCACCTGTTTCAAGAGATTTCCCAGACCACAAGTTCTTTTTTTCTCATTAAAAACTAATAATGTAATAAAGAACTTTGTTTCCAGATGGACAGCATCCAACTAGTCACTATTTAAATGATAGTTAAGCAAGAAGGAGCCATTTCAAGTCTGGGGACCTTAAGCAAAAGCAGAAAACATTGCACGAAAGGCTACCTGTATGTTGACTCTGAGGTTAACTCAGCATTAGCATACCCCAGCTTTCCTGTAGTTGTGTGAATATGATAACGCTTGGTGCCATCCTAAGCAAAATTACATCTTTCTAAGACCACTGACTTCAGTGGACTTAAGAATTGTACTGTATATGTCAGATACGCCTCCAGCATATCTGCCATGTGATATGAATTTCTTGTTGCAGTATGTAGTGTACCTCTAAGAACATGCAGAGGGAACCTATTTTGCTACCTGGTTGCTTGCTAGCTGCTTATTTTGCAGGTGTTTTGGTTACCATTTCCTGGCTGGCCTGAGAACGTGGCCTTAAAGTTCCAGCCAAGACCGCACCAACCTCCTAAGAGACTGAGCAGAGCTCATCCTTTCCCTCCTCCCCTCTCTCCTGGCTCCCTGGCTCAGCGCGCCAAAATCCTAAAGGTCTTTCTTTCCCATTGGGGGCGGAAACTTTGTCCTATAATTAACCTTGCTTTCCTGCCTTGCATCACTTCAGCCAATGATCCTGTCTGACCATCTTGATACTGGTATTCTTCTTTAATAAAGTAACTTTAACTCATACACCTGAGTGATGCAGTGAAGTGCTTGGAGAAAATACCTGGCAAGACCTGACAGTATAAGGCTGAATCATTCAGAGTAGCACCCCCTCCCCGAAAGGCCACATGTATTGTTTGTTGTGGGGATAATAACAACATACTTTGTAAATCGAATGTTATTATTTTTTTTAATAATTTTATTGGATTAGATATCATTAAATTGTACATTACAATCAGTTTCCTTTAATTTTTCCAATTCTAACCCCCTCCCTTTCCCCCCTTTTGTTGACTTCCAACAGTTTTCCAACCCCTTGTCCCTTTTCCCTTACTCATTTTAAATTTATTCTATCTGTCAAACATAATCTTTCACTTTCTTCTAAGCTTATCTATATAACACAGTGCTCCTTCTGTCTTCCTACTTACTTTAACAACTAAATAATACACAACTAAATAATACATTCTTGGCATATTTTCTTTTGATAATAATCATTTAGCTAATTTTGGTACTCTATACTCTATCTTATAATCTCATCTTCAATATGGGGCAAACAATTTATCCCTCATTTAGCATATTTTTAGATACTTCTATAAACAGTACATTCAATATAAGTCAACCAATTTAACTTATACTCTATATATTTCTTTTTCTACATATCTCATCTTCATACTGTTTTAATTATATAATTGTATTATTCTTTCATTATGCAACTATCCACCAAAAATAGTCAACCAATTTGACCCATATATACCTCCAAACCAATTCAATCAATTTAATACATAATCTATACATTAATATATATTTTCCCACCTTACTTAAATTCCTTCATTGCAATTATAAAATTATCTCCATTATACGATTATTGCCAGAAATGAAATTAATTAGTTTCTATCCTTATAATTAGTTAATTTCTATCATTATAATTCTTGTAATAACACCTATAATACTTAATGCTATATATAATAGTCTAATAAAATAGTTGCTTAGAAATTCTCATTTACCTCTCCACCCCCCGGTAAAGTCACCTCCCTCTACTTTTATTGTATTTCAGTAATTTTCAAACTGCCACAGTTCTCTTCCCACCTCCCATTTCTTCACTAAATATTGTTTCAGCTTCTCCCAATCCGTGTTGAACTGTCCTGGATCAAGGTCTCTCAGTTTCCTTGTCATTTTGTCCATTTCCGCCATGTACAGCAATTTATATATCCAGTCCTCAATAGTTGGCACTTCTTGCACTTTCCACTTTTGCGCGTACAAAAGTCTAGCCGCTGCTGTCATGTAAAATAGCAATGTCCTATATTGTGCTGGAATATCCTCCATTCCCAAGTTCAGTAGCAGGAGTTCTGGGTTCTTATTAATTTGAAATTGTAAAATCTCACTTATTACTCTTATTATTTCCCCCCAGTACTGCCTAGCTACCTCACAAGTCCACCACGTGTGATACAAAGATACCTCATGCTTTTTACATTTCCAGCATTTGTTAGACATATTCAAATTCCCTAGCGCAATTTTCTTTGGTGTCAAATACCAACGATAAATCATTTTATAGACATTCTCTTTAATATTGGTGCATGTCGTGATCTTCAACGTATTTTTCCACAAGTATTCCCACGCCTCCATTGTTATTTCTTTATTAAAGTTTATAGCCAATTCACCATTTGCACTTTAACTGTTTCATCTTCAGTATACCATTTCAGCAGCACTTTATATACCTTAGAGATTTCCTTTTTATCCTCTTGTAAAAGTGCCTGTTCTAATTCCGAATTCTCCATTCTTATCCCTCCCTTCACACAGTCCGAATTATAAAGATCTCTGATCTGTCTGTACTGAAACCAATCGTAACTTGGAGACAACTCGTCCTGCGTCTTTATTTTGGGTTTAGAAAATTCCATTCGGGTTATCTCCTTGTATGTTAAACACTGTTGTTCATTATCGACAGTTCTCGGATCTATTACTTCATATGGAACCACCCATGAGGGGATTCCATCTTGTAGGTAATTTCTGTACTTCTTCCAAGTTGTGAATAGGCTTCTCCGAATATAATGATGTAAGAACATAGAGTCCGCTTTTACTTTATCATACCATAAATATGCATGCCATCCGAATATTTTTTTATATCCTTCTAAGGCCAGTAATTTCCGGTTTTTCAGCATCATCCAGTCTTTCAACCACACTAAACAAATTGCGTCATAATAAAGTCTTAGGTTGGGCAGTTGCATTCCGCCTCTTTCTTTTGCATCTTGTAACACTTTCATTTTCACTCGAGGTCTGTAATTTTTAACATTAGTCAAATCTTGTCCTTCTTTGGGGATCAATGATATATTAGCTTCACTCCAAGTGTCAGGAATCCTTTGATCCCTCAAGACACCATTGATGACTTCTTTTAGGAATGGCACCAGTTCATTGACCATTACCTTATAAAATTTGGCTGTAAGTCCATCCGGTCCTGGCACCTTTCCCAAGTTTGTTGACTGTATTGCCTTTCTTATTTCTTCCTCCGTTACTTCATTGTTCAATTTGTCTCTCCAAGCTTCCGAAATTACTGGGAGCTTCATTTTCTCCAAGTATGTCGCTATTGAGTCTTTATTCACCTCTTTTTTATTATACAATTTGGCATAAAATTTATAAAAGGCTCTGCTAATAGCTGTCTGTTCCAGGTACACTTTATTGTCCTCACAGATTTTATTTATTATTTTCTTCTCCTTTCTCTTCTTCAATTGCCATGCCAAATATTTTCCAGGTTTATTTGCGCCTTCAAACGCCTTTTGATTCATTCTTTTAAGATTCCATTCCAATTCTTTATTATTCATTGCTGTCAGCTGTTCTTGAAGAATTTTAATATCCTGGTAGATTTTCTTTTTCCCTGGTCTTTTCTTTAACTGTATTTCTTTGGCTTTTATTTTCTCCGTGATCTCCTGTCTCTTCTCCTCTTTTTTTTTCCTGGCTCTTCCATTTAAGTCCATTAATATGCCCCTAACTACTGCCTTGTAGGTGTCCCATACCTTGTTGGTTGGTACTTCTCTATTCATGTTATATTGTATGAAAAACTTTGTTTCTCTTCTCAACATCTCCATATTTTCTCCCTCTTGCAGCAAATCCTCATTTATTCTCCATCCTCTCCTTTTACTCCTTTTCCCCAACTTCCACATAATTGGATTATGATCTGAGCCTACCATAGGCATTATTTCCACATCCTTAGTCCAAAGCGCTAAGTCTTTTGAGGCCCAGATCATATCGATTCTTGATAGCGTAGAGTGTCTCGCGGAGAAAAACATATATTGTCTGCATTTGGGATTTTGTCTTCTCCATACATCTTCTAAAGTTTCCTGTTGCGTCAATACAAAAAACGTCTTTGGTAATAGTCCTCTTTTCTTTTGTGCAGTTGCTGACTTTTTATCTAGTTCCAAGTTTATCACTCCATTGAAGTCTCCTGCAAGAATTATCTGGTCATAAGAAAGTTCATCTAATTGCTTCCTCAAGTCCTCAAAGAAGCTTTCTTTTGCTCCGTTAGGTGCATAGATTGCAATCACCAATACTCTCTTTAAATTCCATATACATTCCACTGCTAAAAATCTGGCTTCCGCATCTTTCATCACTAACTTTGGCTGTAGCTCCTCTTTTATATACAATACCACTCCCCTTTTTTTCTTATTAGAGGCCGCTACAAAATCACTGCCCAATTTAATCAATTTTAAATACTTTGCATCCTGTTTTCTAATATGAGTCTCTTGCAAACATACAATATCACATTTTTGTTTTAATAGCCAGTGGAAAATACCTTTTCTCTTATTCGGTGAATTAAGTCCATTTACATTCCAAGATAAAACTTTGCACTCCATATTCATAATCTTGTTGCTGGTAAGTCCTTTTCATTGTCCCTTATAAACTGCTCCATCTCTGATTCAGATCTAATGCGCTTTTCCGCTCCTCCAAATTCAAAGGACACTCCTTCTGGTAGTTCCCATCTGTACCTTATTTTCATGTCCTTCAGAATCTGAATTAGAGCTTTATATTTTTTTCGATCTAGCAACACCGATCTGGGTAATTCCTTCATGATAATAATCGTCTTGCCATCAATCTCCAATGGATCTTGAAACTGTTTAGTCACAATCTTCTCTTTTATATTTCTGGTCGTGAATTGCACAATCACATCTCTTGGTAGTTTCCTCTGGGTCGCGATTCTTGAATTTACACGATATACCACATCTAGGATAGCCACAACTTCCTCCTCCTCCTTCCCCAGGTATTCAGCTAACACCTCAGTGATCTGTTCTTGAGCTGTCTTTCCTTCCACTTCCGGCAAGCCGTGAAACCTCAGCTGCTTCTCCATATGTTTACTTTCCGCAACCGCCATTCTCCCCCTCATCACCCTCATCTCTGTTCGTTGCGTATCTGCTAAGTTCTCCACCGCGCTTTCCACTACCTTGACTCTTTGCTGTGTTCCCTGCAGGTCATTTTGCATTGTTTCCATACCTTTCTTCACTTCTGCCAGCTCATTTTTCACTGTCTCTTTAACCTCTTTAACCTCTTTCACCAACTCCGGTTTCATGTCCTTGAGCTCTTTAATCACTTCTAAAAGTTTTTTATCCAAATTCTCTATCGCCGATTGCCACTCTTTTTTCGACATCGTGGGGCTTGCTTTGGCTCGCTCCCACGAGTCCACTCTCTTCCTTAGCTCCGTGGCGTTTAATTTAATGTCCTTTTAGTTTAAATGTCCCGGTCTTTCCAAAAAAAACTTTTAAAGAGTCCAAAATGTCGGGCGTCTTTTCTCTATGGTTCCTCTATGATTTTTGTAATCCAATATGGCTTACTTCCTCTTTCGCTGAAGCCACGGCTCTTCCCCTTTCAAAAATGGCGATTCCCTACTTCCTGCCCTCCGGCAAGGGCCGCCTCTCTCCAGCAACTCTATTGTTATTACGTACTTCCTGTTTCCCGACTTCCCACAGCAGTTCTCGCGATGGTGAAACTTTCTCACAGCCTGATATCTCCTTATAGCCACAGGTATTCAAAACAATAGTCCAATTTCTTTAATAACTTCGTTTAACTTAGTCCTTTTTCTAATATAATTCTTGCCGGGTCCTCCCCTCCTTATACTTAGTCTGTTGCAGTTTAAAAGTCTACTTTAATTCTTCTTTACTTTAAGTGATCTGTCCCGTTTCAAGAGATAGTGATCTTTACCTTCTCATTCACTTTTCTTGGGTTGTAATCGCTGTTTCAATCTTAGATTCCCATCCACTCTTCCTTCCCCTGTTGAAGCTTGGGCATGTAGGTCTTATGCCAACCGCATTGGCACCAGGACTGCCGCAGAGATTATAGCCGACCTGTCTTAGGGTGGGACCTCAAGGGTCGGGAGAGGATCCGTTGCGTAGGACCCCCCCTCGCCCAAGATCGACGCGCCCTGAGGTGCTTGAGCGTTCTATGCCTGTTCTCTGCCTGAGAACAGTCAGCCGCGGGCTTGATTTTGCCCCGCCGGCCGCTTAAATGGCAGCCCGGTCAGCTCCACGATTAGAGCTGCATTAGACCTTCATGGATCCCAAACCGGAAGCCTTAAATCGAATGTTATTATGATGTTATTATAATTTTTAAGCATTGTTTATTTTTGTTAAGCATTTCAGCGCAGCTGACCATGTTAAGTGATGGTCAGATCCACCAATTTTCATTCTCAAGCCATGACGTATAAGACTGTGAGATCTATCAAGGGACATTTCAGATTGTGTCTTTGGTAATGTACCCAGCACCCACAATTACAGCATTATCAAACAGCTGTGTATGTTTATATGTAATAAATCCTTGCTGATTTATATTATATTCATTTCATAATATATTGCCTGTATGTTGCTCAAACATGAAAAGAAAATGTCAAACCCCAAGCCCAAGTGTCCAGTCAGATTAAACACTAATAGAAATAGGGGTTTGGTTACAGATATCAGGAGCCCCACATGCCCATAATTGCTCATTTAAAAAAAAAACATCAATCACTGGAAAGTTCCTAACACAGATCTCTCATCTGTCTCAATAGTGCGGTGGCACTGGGCCCTGCACCCTTTTCCCAATGTGAATTCGCACCATGAATGTGCTACAGTTTCAGGCAGCAAAACATAAATGCCTTCTTACCCAGCAGCTGCTAAAAATGGAAAGTTCTAAACTCTCATCCAGTTCAGCCTCCAGCAACTTCTCTGGATTTTGAGATTTTGCCATCCACATGCCAGGTATTCTCCAACTTAATAAAATTCTGTATTTTTCTAGACACTTGTGTAAAAACATACTATATAAACAGACCTGGATATTATTCTCAAGTAACATAAGAGAACACAAGGGCTGGAGAAACTGAGTGAATTGAACGGCAGCCTTAGGCCTGGGAAGAAATGATATACTCACAAGGCATTTGCAAGCAGTGCTGAAGGACGGATAGCAAATATGGATAAGCATCTGTGTGCTTCAACTTTTTCTTAATCATCTCAAACATTTGTGAGGCGCTTTTTGTGTCAATATGTACCTGCAATAAAACAGAAAGTGGGAAGAAAAAAAATAAAACAATGTCCCTCTGTGAAAACCTTGATAGCTAATATAACATTTATTTTTTTGGTGTTAATAAAAGGCAAGTAACCAAAAACAGCATTTTAGAAGCATTTAAAATTAGCTTTTTCAATTAGAAATTGAATTTACATTTAGGAAAACCTAACCTTTTACATGCAAGAAAAAAGAATACAATAATTGCATAATAGAAACAGCTGTATGTTACAGAAAAAAATTACACTTATTCCTGCCACTGTAAAAAAGACAGTGACAAGGAAAACAAGGCTGCACTTACCTGTAGCTGTAATTCATTGAGTGGTTTTCTGAGCAGGCAAATATTAGGGGCTGTGCATGTGCAGGCCAGCCACAGAGATTTCCAGAGCTTTCTAGAAGACTAGGAGCACCTTTCCTCCCTTGGCGCTTTCCCGCTAAAAACATCACACGACCGAGAGGAGGTGTGCTATTCCCTCAGTTCTCTTCACACCATCACTGAAGACCCGCCCAAAACCTAAGGTTCCAGAGAGTTCACAGTAGGGCAGGAGGGAGGGATGTGTGCCTGCACAGAAGACCACTCGATAAACAACTGTTACAGGTAAGTGCAAGCCTGTTTTCATCTTTGTGGCCTCTGTGCAGTCCCACATTGGGAAAGTAGCAAGCTCACTTACTGAAAGAGGTGGGTGTGAAGATCTCAAAGTAAGAGACTAGAGAGGACCACCTTCCCAACAGATTCTTGGGGTATCATTGACACTGACCTAGCGGTGCTTCTAAAGAAACTGGGAGCTCTCTAAAAGCGTCCTTGCCAAAGTACAAGCAGGAATGTAGCATGGAAAAAACAGTGCTCTAGTGGGGAAAGCTGTGCTAGGTAAAGGGCATTGAACAGTCATGCACTCAAGGGAGAGTGTGATAGCCTTACCAACCCACAAAGGTAGGGCTGTATGAGGATACTGGAGCTTGAATGACTAATGCAACCAATAGTGTTGTGAGATATGAGGGCTCAAAGCCAACCCCTGGCAGGGAATCCTGGCCAGAAACTGGACATAGGTTAGAAACCACAGTATCCTCATTCCACGGGTGAAAGTGCTGTACACTGAAAATGAAAAACTAGGGAAGTGAAAAAAAGTTAACAAGGGGTTACACCTTCGGAGATTCAATGAGGAAGAGGAAAGTTTAGAGTCTTTGAGTCCCAAACATAGTTAATAGCACAAGAAGAAGGGTCCAAGTCCTGCTATAGCCTCAGTAGAGATCCTTACCCACTTAGAGGTACAAGATATGGTAGTCAAGGAGCAGCAGTTGCCACTCAGGAAAAAAACCTGAGACTACTGCAATAGTGCAGGGAAAGGAGCTGACCAAAACTGCCAAAGTCATCAGCAGGAGTGAAAACATAGCAGATCCATACTGGAATAATGAAAACAGTGAAGCAGACATGATGGGGCCAAAGAAAGGACAGACAGTATGCACCACTAATGAACCTTGCGCTGCTAGCAGAGCAATCTGTGCAGCAAAAAAAAAAAAAAACCAACCAGGAGATAAAACATAAAAACAGATAACCTTGCCATTTGATTAGCAAGGGCATTCCCTAATGATGGAGGTTACTGGCAGCAAAGGAGCAAACAAAAGTGCAGGCCATGGACCATCACAGTGTGTCGCAAAGCCAAATAGTCCATGCCTCCAATCAGAGCATCTAGGAGTTGGCACTAGTTAATCAAGGAAACATAATTGCAATGCATTGCAATGACGTGGAGCATTTGCAGTAAAACAAAATACAGAAAAGGTAAGGCATGTCTAGTACTCATGGTGAAAATAGCAGCAGTATGACAAAGTCATTTTTGAGAAGACCAGGAGCCACCTGGAGGCACACTCTCAGAGTAGGGCCCCCACACCATAAGAGCACCCCCTGAGATGGCACTAAAGCTCAGAGTCACAGCATCACAAAAGTGCCCTGGGAAGAACAGAGCACTGAAACCATGAGAATGGTGCACATATGCTCTATCTAGAAAGAAGAAAACAAATTTGGATATCTCTTGAAGTATGAAACTTAAACTGAAGACCCCACTTTGCCAAGGTGACACATACAGGTATATAAGAACACATAACTGCAATTATAAAAATGAAAACACTGAACAATATTAGTAAAATGTGGATCGACTACGACTGAAAATGCAAAGAAAACTTATCCAACCAGTAGGACAAAAATAAGTGGTTGTCCTGGAAAGGGTCGGTAACCAATCATCAACAGACTAGAGGAAAAAACAATATTGCAGCCTCAAGTGGGATACACTTCTTGTTGTGCATTTTATAAACATCCAAGATATTGGAATTCTTCCACAAGCAGTCTGCACCCCCAACAGCAGAGAGACTTCATGCAGGAAGGGTAGAGATATGTGTGTATAAGATAGCCACGCTCAACTGTAAAGACTACAATACACAGATGCCCTGGATCTAAAATAGGCTTTTCCATCTGTCCTCCTTAACAAATAAGGAATACTAAAAAATAACACCCTTTTTTTAGTCTCAGAAGGAATACTGAACTGAATAGTTCAATTAATGGGAGAACAGGTGACCTCCCCTGAGAGGAGAGGTGGGGAAGACCTTAGGTGTTTTGAGCCCATAGAGCAAAAGAGATGTGAAAAAGAATTATAGAAAAACTGTGATTGGTGGACAAGGCAGCAATTTTTACTTTCTCTTGTAGAGTAAATCATCAATAAGTATAGAAAAATGAATTTAAAGGATTTGACAAAAATAGAAAAGAGTCCAGTAGCACCTTTAAGACTAACCAACTTTACTATAGCATAAGCTTTCGAGGATCACAGTTCTCTTCTTCTTCTTAAAGGTGCTACTGGACTCTTTTCTATTTTTGCTACTACAGACTAACATGGCTAACTCCTAAGGATTTGACAGCAAGCCTGTTCCTCCCCATAGAATGTTGTTTAATCTGGACAGATTAATTCAGAGTCATTGAAGTCACAGTAACAGCCACTACTTTTTTTTCCTTTATGCCCTAACATAGACTAGGGCAGTCCAGCTCCAAATTAAAGGAACAGACTTGTCACATATGTTATAGTTATAGGCTGTGAAACACAGAGATATCTGAAGGAGTAAGCTGAACTCACAAAAGCTCATAGCAAATAAATGTTAGTCCTTAGGGAGCCATTGAGCTATTATCTTATTTTACAAAGATACAATCTGCTATCGGAGATGTTCAATGGCCTCAGTTTATAACACTTTGGCCAATACCCTTTATGCCCCAGGATGGGGTTAAAAGGTGTTTCGTGCTCCTTTCGAAAGGGATGGTAAAAGGATCATAATAACCTGTTGAATAGCAGCTTAAAGGGAAAATTGCAGCAGGTGTGTTCTGCTGTCCACATAGGCTAACAGCTTACAGAATTCATAAGCTACAGTGACTGTATTAGACATGAAGTGCTATTTAATCCGCCGGCCATCAACAACAATGACAGCAAATTCAATGAAAGTTTGTGTGTCAAGGACTTCTTGCCCCGGGGCTCCCTTTCTGAGTAGAAATGTAAGACATCCTTTAAAAAGATGGGTGTGATCTAAACCCCACCTTTCAGCCCCAATGTGGACTCAAAGTGGCTATAACATGTTTTACCTTTCTATTTTATCTATCAACAACCCTGCAAAGCAAGCTGGGCTGAAAGAATGAGACAGGCTCAAGGTCACAGGCAAGCCTCTAAAACAGAATGGCATTTGAATCTGGATTTCCCAGATCCCAGCCCAATGCTCTAACCACATACAAAACTGGTTCTTATCAGAAACGGTGTTATACAGAAATGACCCCATAGACAAGATGAACACAATTGCAACAAGAACTCTCTCTTAGCAGTAGCAATTGTAATGCTGTGGAGGCTGTTTTATGTTAGTCCCATGATACTGAAATCTGGAGCAGTTCCAGTCCAGGTTTTACTCATGTCTGGGTAAACTGGCTGGAGAACTACTAGGGAAGGTCTGAACTAGGCCTTGCGCTCTTTTCTTTGTGTTGACTAAAAGACACCCTCTGCACATTCATAAATGACTGCTGAATCTTACAGCAATGAGACTGAAAACCCCGGGGAGAGTCAACACCATCCCGTGGTAGGAAAAGGGGAATGTGGGCATACATGGAACCAACAGGAAAAAACCTGCCTTCAAAAAGCATTGAGCTTAGAGGTGCAGATTTATCATCTCTTGTTAAAACAAAAGCAGCTGAAGAGCCCCAGTCATTACATTGATGGTTTCAGGCTCCTATTTCACCATGTTAGCTCCATTAATCCTTGCCTTCAGGAACTTCACCTTGGAACTGAGGAGAGACTGGGAGGAGGAGGGATTTCTTGAGTCAAGCAGGCACAGTTCAAAAGGCCTTGAGGAAAAGCCTCTCAGCCTTAGGTCCCAAGCCTCTGTTAAGATTAGTGATGGGCACGAACAGCAATACAAACAAAAAAAAGCTACAAACAGCCCAATCTGCTGTTTGAGAACAAGCTGTTTGTGAGGCTCCATTCTAAACAAACAGGTGGTCGTTGCAAGCCTCGTTCGTTGCTGTTCGTCAAGCCAGACAGTCTGGCACCTGCAATCAATTCCCTTGGCAACTTAGGCAAGGATTGTCTGAACTCTGTCTGAACTCCTGCTGTTGCCCTGGAAACCCCAATCTAAGCCCAATTTAGCTTGATAGGCAGGTCTTCCTTTCAAGTGTGGAGCTCCAAATTTGTTACAAGGGAGCAAAGACCAGGGGGAGGGGGGCTCCCAGCTCTGGCTTTGCAGACAGTGGAGAGGGAGAGACAGCTGCTGTTGGCATTTTGATAGAGAGAGTGCATTGGAGCTTGAATTTTCTTTGTGTGTGATGGGATAGGGGTCTACCCCTTCAAGTTCCAGGGCTGCTGCCAGGCTCTGGGCCAAGCTATTATTTATTATTGGTACCTTTCCTGCTGCCTGCTCAGGTCAGGTTTCTGGGAGTGGTGCAGTAGGGATCTTGACCAAACTTGGATGATGGCTGGAGGAGAGCCTGCTGGCCCCCACAAATATCCAACCATGAACATGTTCGTGAACAGGTCAAGCTCGTAAGTGTTCATGAGTCCCTGTTCATGGATGGCAACGAACAATGAACATCATGTTCGGGGTTTTTTTCTGTTCGTGCCCATCTCTAGTTAAGATACACCTCCTAGTATCACCCCTCATAGCCAACACAAGCAAGGGGAAGGGCCTTTATCTAGGCAAGCATGCAGGCAAAGCATTTGGGAAAGAGTCTTGGAACTAGGGATGCCAGACCCCCACACCCCACCCCCATTTACCTAACAGCGGGGGAGTGCGCACCTTCCCTGCATGCTCCTGTGCACAACGGCCACCGGGATTGGTCCCATTTTGGCCCGGACCGGGGCCGCTGCAAGCGTGGGAGCACTCCTGTGCTCCACAGCGCCTCAAAACAGGCCTGATCTGTGGCAAAACAGGCCCATTTTGGGGCACTGCGGAGCACAGGAGTGCTCCTGTGTACTGCAGCATCTCAAAATGGGCCCGTTTCGGCATGGATCGGGCCCGTTTTGAGTCCCTGCAGAGCCTGGGTGCTCTCCCAGGGGCCGCACAATGACATCACTCCCAAAGTGATGTCATCACACTTGTGGGGGTGCCCGCACGCACTCTGTGTGCACACACCACCCTCTCCCCCAAGGTAAGTGCCAGGCCCCTATCCCCCGCCGGGAAGTTGAGGGGGCCTGGCAACCCTACTTGGGACTGAGGACTCTGTCAGGCCACATTTCCAAGTTTCTCCCCTCAGAACCGAGGGGGCAGGTACATTTAATCAGGTTGGTATGAAGGCACAGCCTTGGAGAAAAAGCCATTGTGAGGAGGCTCTTGTAGTTGTGAGACAAGATAAAAATGTAATAAATAAAATGAAATGTGTGTATAAAGGAAGGAACCACAGAGTCAGGGTTATTGACTCACTTCTTTTTCTATGCAACATGATATTTATATGAGGAGCCAGAAGACTAGTCTAACCGTACAGTTCCTTCAAGATACACAATCTTAGAATGGTGACGGATCACACAAGAGGGAAGCAGTTCCCACACTACTTTGGGTACATGTGAATCAGTCATGAATGGAGAAGACATAGCATAAACATTCATCTCTAGGTCATCAGGTAACAAAATAAATTTAGAGACTTATATGCATGTGTGAACTGATACTTTACCCTTCTGCTGCTGAATCACCTTTCTGTTGTTCTCCTACACGATTCAGTTCTCTAACTCATTACATTCTAGAACATCTCTTATTACTTTTAGCCTCCCATAGATTCTGAATGGTTTGGGAAGCCAAAGATACTCAAAGCAACTCGGACACAGTTCCCATTTCCTTGTCTTTTTTTTTTAATCTTTAACATTAAATTTATACAAAGTAATCTTTAAAAAGGTCACAACCTATTTAAAAAGCACCTATGGGTATTTCATACAAAGATGTCTAGTAGTGTCAGAAATGGTTAAACTATCACAGGATGTGGCTTTGGTTTACCATCCATTACAATATCCTCCAGAGCAGGCTTCCCATAGGAGCCTCAGAGCCGAGCTGGAGAATCTACCTGCTTACCACAGAGAGCAGGGAGCTGTCCACTGGGATCCTATAATTGATGGTGCTGAAACTGGCAGCACCCCTGGTGCTGTCAGGGTTAAATAATAGAAACCTGTACCACAGAGAGAAAAACTGGAGCAATGGTATTCTAGACACCCTGGCCATTAACCCTTTAGGAACACTTATTTTAGCCTATAACAGACCATCTTCAAACTCTAGGGTAATAAATAGCTCAGTCTGAGGAAAATATAAACACCGGGCCCCAGAATCTGGTCAGATAGTAATTCCAAGATACAGGTAGAGTGCAGAAGTCTGTGTGACAATGTGCACAACAGGATCAGCCTGGTGCGACTAGTCAGAAGCCTCAGATGTTCAAGCCTACTTGGATTCTCCAAGTACAGTACTGCCCACCAATTAACAAACTGATCAACAAGTATCAGCTAGTACTGAATAGATATGCTCCAGTATTTACCAGTTCTGTTCAAGTCTCACTCCTGGATCACAAATAGGAAACCAACTGTTTAGGCAGTAATTTGGGTCCCTCACAAGCAGCTCAAGCCAGTTCACTGCATTATTTCCATCCAGGCAGTCAATACATGATGCACATGGGCACTCAATCCCACCTAGTATCAAGATCAGCAATGAAACCTGCCACACAATCACTGTCTCACGGAAGAGTCCTCCTCTTGTCCCTTGCTTAAATTGGATAGTAAACATCAAAGGTGAGATGAGCCCACCCAGGACTCAGCCCATGAGTTACCATGGCTGCCACAGGATGTTCACTGAAAAGTTCTCAGCAAGCCTAATACTGAGGCACTTTAAGCCATTAAACCATAAAGGCCAAGTTGAGAAATCTAACGCTGACCATGTTTAATTTCACTTACTGTCACCAATTAAGTCCCCTGATATTCACCACACTATAATTAAAATAGATCTCATCCCTCTTTACAATGGGAACATTCATAGGGATTTACAGGCAGTCAAAGAAACATCCAATGGATGCCCTTCTAGATGAGACACTTACCACATCAAATCTCTTGGCAAGTTCCAAGTCATCTTCATTTCTGACCATCTCGAAGAAATCTAAGTGCCTAGAAGTCAGAGAAAAATAAAGATGTCCGTAAATCCATCTCTGGTCTGGAGGAGTGCTTGCAGGGAGGTGGGCTAACTGGGTGGCCTTTTTCTACTGAACAGTGGGATAATGACAGGTGAAGCAACACCTTTTCACGAGACCATTCTGAGTTATCAGCCTCTTAGGATAGGACTTTCACAGTTAGTCTTTCTGCAGGATTAAAGGATGAAAGTGCTAACTGAAGTTGAATCTAACATAGATGGTGAAATAGGTATTACCTCAGCAGAGCAATAGTGTTGCTGCAGAAGTTTGGAATTTTCTAGTCTGGAATAGTATTGATTCAGCTCACAATGCTTGGCTATATTATGAATCAGGAGGCTATTCTCAGCTGGTTGAGCATGAAATGGGGCTCAGCAAATGTGTTTGTTCTTCCCCACCCAGATATAAACCTGTCTCTTGTTGCTGCCATGGGGGGGGGGGGGTTGCGGGGAGATGACACAAACACTATGCTGGAGGGAATCACACCTCAACTTTATTCATTACAGGTTCCCAGGCCTTTTTTTCTGCCAGAATGCGCCAGAATGGCGTTTGGGCAGCTCTGCAAAGTAGTCACATGTTCAAGTGGTCCTGATCAGCTTGTGAGCTGCAGGGAAAGGAGCTCTTAAACCCTCGCTCTTCATCTGGTCAGAGGAAGCCCCAAACTGGCTTTAAACTTCAGCTGAGAGGAGGGAGATTCCCCCCTCCCAGCTGAAGCCTTCCTTACTCTCTCCCTTTCTTCCTTTCTCTTTCCATGTATTTCCATCTCCTTCTTTTTCTTTTTCTTTCCCTTCCTTCCTCTTTCCTTCTTTCCATGTATTTCCTTCTTTCCTTCCTTTCTTCCTCCTTCCCTCCCTCCCTCCCTCCCTTTCTTTTTCCTTCTTTCCATTTCTTTCTTTCCTTCTTTCCTGTCCGTCCTTCCTTTCTCCCTCCCTCCCTTTCTTTCTTTTTCTTTCTTTCTTCCCTCCCTTCCTTTCTCTTTCATTCTTTCCACATCTTTCCCTTCTTTCCTCCCTCCCTCCCTTCTCCTTTCCATGTCTTTTCATTTCTTTCTTTCCCTTCCTCCATTCCTCCCTCCCTCCCTTTCTCTTTCGTTCTTTCTTTCTTTCCCTTCCTTTCTCTTTCTCCCGGTGGGGCAGCCGTGCCATGCATGATGACATCACTCTCTGGAAGTGATGTCATTATGCAGTCCCAAGAGCATGCGCACATGTAGTGATGGGGCACTACCTCCTGCTGGGAGTCACCCCAGGTGAAAGTTCCCCCACCTCTTTCCCCAGGAAAAAGCCCTGCAGGTTCCACTGATCTTGGCACAGCATGGGTGGAGATAGTGAGTGCAGCTGCCTATTCAATTGTTGGCAGCACCTTCCCAACCTGCCTGTTGGGATAACGGAGGGGAGAGAATTAGTATTAGGGCAGATGTGGCAGAAACTAATATACCTATTCATCATGATCCCCCTGCGGGCATGGTCAATGTGTCAGCCACAAGGCTGGCTGTACAACACCCCCTACACACCTCCAAGCCCCTTAAGGGAACCCTCTCTTTATGGTCATGCAGGGAAGCCCACCCTGCACAACCTGTATTATATTCCCCAGTCAATGCCTGCTCCCCAGCAGCCAGTTGTAATGGTTATGCTTCATTAACAGTGCTATCAGATGAACACAGTATATCCTCTTTCCTGTGAGCAGGTGAAAACCCCAAGGCCTAAAAGCCAATTATGGCCCTGCGTAAAATACATTCCCAGACCTGTTAACAGGTGACCCCCCCCCCCCTGGACATAGCAAAGGATGGGTATCACAACATAATTTAAAGTGAAAATATGGAATGGGAGGGTGGGACATAGCTCTTGAATGCCTCTTCCTCTTTTTTAGCATGTCATGCACCAGATTGAAACCTGAAGCCCTCAGGTCTGATGAACTCAACTGCCTTCCCCTTCCCAGCCAGTCCATGGGGAGCTGGGCCATTGGAAGCTGCTTGAAAGTCACCTGGCTGACACAACAGCCAGTGCTGGGCCCAAATTTGCATTCTCTTAAGCACTGAAGCCCTCCAGTGCACAGCACATGTTGACACACACACACCCAATTCAACTTATTGCAGGTTGGTACATGATCAGAGTTGGAACAGGGTGTGTTATGCAGTCTGAAATGTAATATCAATACAAATCGTGTGTAGAACCCCAATAAATGTCTCACCTGTCTAATGTTGCATTCTCATGTCCTCTTAGCTTGTCGATCACAGGCTGGATACCCAACATTAGGAATTCATATCTTAGGTGCAATCGGAATTCCAAATTGTCCTAAGGGAAAGAAAAATAAACCTACCCATTAAGTTCTGGATCCTTTGTAGCATTTCAAAATAGCTTTGGAAGAAGCTGAGAGGGGGAAAAGCTCATACTTTGCATTTCAGGACTGAGGTTAAGTTGTCAGCATCCATAGCTATAAGAATGAGGTGAGGGAATCATTATTTAAGACCGTGAAGAGTTATTGCTAATCTAAACAAATTATACTCTGTGAGATGAATCCTTGGTCTGATGCAGTATGAAGGCAGTTCTTGATACCCTTAACATTAATCTAGCTGGTCTATTTTAGTGATGTTTTGGGGATTAAACCAATATAGGGGTGGGGTGAAGGAAAGAATGCAGTATGTATCATGGGGGCCAAATGTTTCAACCACTTCACAAGTCATTAACTAATGATTTGTTAGTAATTTCAAGCATAAACAGAAAGAGCAAAAACGCCAAGCCATTAACTCCATGAAAGATTCTAGTAGAGAAACTCACCTCACCAGTACCAGCATTCAAAACAGCATTAATAAAAGACATGATGGCAGTTTTGAGATTCACTTCATCTCGATATCGCCCCATGCTTCTGTCTAGTTCATTGAGTAATGACTGTAAAGAAACCGGAGTAAGAGTCACACAACCTACCATGGTAATATTGCCTCTTCATTATAGCCCATGTGAAAAATTGTTACCATCAAGTGTTTACAATGACGACAAAAATGATAAAAGTTGTGGAAAAGGCTTATGCATTACTCTATCCCTTTAAGACAGGGAAAGGGAAAAGAATGTTTGCCCATAATGCAATTGCAATAGGCCCAGTCTCCAGACACGCTGTATAATAAGCGCTACTGCACTCACATCTAGATCATCCTACAAGCCATCATTTCAGTAATTAGGGCTGCATAATGTAAACCTTCTAATTGGCAAGTTAAACAACTGAAATTGTAGCTGGATTACCCATTATGGATCAACTTTTATTTGTGCCAGCAAATTTTACTTAATGAGTTTTACTGAATATTTGTTTATCTTTTGTGGCCATTACACTTTTTAATGGTTTACTTTTTAAAAAGCATAAAAATTAAAATAGGCCTTTCTTTCTAACAATAACACAGCTTAGATGTAATGAAAATCCTTTGGGTGAGCCCAGAAGATCCATGGGCTCTGAAAATTAAACACTTCTGCATGCGAAACAAAACATGGTTTGCCAATTCATACAAGCCATGAAATGCAAATTATTCTTCCTTTGAAATAGTATTAATATTAATAATAGTACAATAATAATAGAATATGGTTAGAAACATGGTTTGGAAGGAAGAAATCAAAACATAGTTCACAGGAAATAAGCTATGGTATGTCAGTTTCACCAATCACTGCTTTTGTGAACAGGCTACATTTGTTCTTATCTTGTACACATTTGGCCTCTACATAGAAATGTAACAGAGCATCACAGCTTTATGGATTCTACAAAAGGATCCACGCTCTTCAACACACATGTGTTTAAAGGTAACATTCATGAATCTGACAAAATGGGCTTTAAGTTCACCAAAATTCATGCTACACAATAAAATAGTTAGTTGGGCAACTTTACAATTGATATACTGGTTTCTATAAAGGCTATCAGCTGCGTTGTCTATTTAGAGAAGCCAGCAGGAAACTTAAATAGTATCACCCCATATTCATCCTCTTGCAAAGGAGTCCAATCAGATTAGGACAGTTCACAAATCCTTAAAATGATAATTCATAAAATGCAAACAGTAAATTGTGCTACTTTTCCTTCTCACTATTTTGAATAACTGAAAAGTTTACAGCTGATGTACAGCATGCTTCTTCAAAGTTAAATTGACTCTGCAGAAGCAGGAGTACTAAATCACATTACTGACAGTGGAAAGTCAGCTACAATCTCTAAACACCTCAGAAGCAAGATAGATAATGAGTAAGAATTTTTTTCCCCTGCTTAGTATGTTTCTTATCCTTGCTACTGGAAACTTCTGATTTAATAACTGTGGTATTCCAATGGGACATTGATCCTTCTGCTGAACATATAGTCATGTTCCTGAAATTGCTGCCTGTTTTAGACAGTCTTTCCAATGCTGTAACTCTGACCCTTCACTGTGCTTTCCTTTCCATCTCCTTTGCTTCTGTACTATACTAAGAACAAGAAAAAGTCTGCTGGATTAGATCAAAGGTCCATTTAGTCCAGTATCTAACAGTGGCAATCCAGATACTTCCAAGGTTGCAAGAACATAAAGGCAACATCCCTCTCCCATTGTATGTTTCCGGCACAAAAGGGAGGCTGTCTGCAAAAAAAGTACACTTCCATTTGTCTATCATAGCTAACAGCTGTTGATAGCTTTAAAAGGAGCTTAAGACAAACTCATGGAAATGATCTAATATAGTAGCCTTCATACCATTCCTTCAACAGTGAATTCCTTAAAATAATTATGAATTTTATGAAAAAAAACTTTTATTTGCCTTCTTGAACCTACTGTCAGTCAGTTTCACAGGGTGAAATGTAGAATTTATCCATCCCTCTTATCTTCAAGGAGCTTAGATATGTATGGTTCTACTCTCCTTCACTTTTTCCACACCTTACACAGAAGCCTCTATGACAAAGGCCTACAACCTACAGCTCCAAAATAAAATGTGGCACACTATGGGACCAAATACGTCTCTTTAAAGAAGACAATTAAACCTTTAAGTTAAGGTATACTGGACAGGTAAGTGGGATGCTAGAATAACCAGTATGTGAAGGGAATGGAAGGGGGGAGGTTATGGGACTAAAGGGTGTTCCTCATCAACCTCTTGCTCTAAATTTCAATATGGCTTGGCTCTTTGTTTATGAAAGGTTACTGAATCCTTCTATGTCATGACCCCTTATTCCCCCCCCCTGCCCCCCAGCCACCTAAGAACTTTATTTGGGAAGACTGGTTCAAATACCCACAGACAATCACTTAGTGAGCTTGGGCAGGTCCCTCCAGCTCAGCCACAGAATGACTGTGAGGAGTAAATGGTATGCCACCACAAGTTCTTTAGACATAGGGCATGATAAAAATGTGAAAAAAACAAGTATGTCAAAACAAAATTATGACACCATATTAAGTGGTTCAAGTTCACTAGCACATTCTCTTTAGCACATTTCACTTCCAAACAACTTCAGATTTCATCTCTAAGCTGTTCCACAAACTGTGAATGTTACTCCTATACTCCTCAGTGAGCAATCACGAACAAGACTGAGCTTTGTATTCACTGCCATCTGAAACGGCCTCTGAACCAAGCTATTTGGTCTTTAACCAAATTCAATATTTTTCATTAGCTGCAACCGTTTGTTCAAGTTGACATTCCTTCTCGGTTGTTTAAGAAAAAAAGAGGAGAAAGCACTTCAAACACTGCAATTCAAATAAAAGTAACTGATTCAGCAAGCTGCATTAACAGCAAGAAAGAGCTGGAAAGCCAACACTGTTTCTGTAGACTTAGTAAAAGATTTCCAAGTGTGTAAACGTAAAATCCGTCTGTGTTTCTGAAATTGCATGAGTAGGGAAAGGCACATACAGAGACTTTTCAACTGCATTCATCTTGAAGGGTCTGGAGGGGTTATAACATTTCAAAAACTAAAGCTAAAATTTTCACACTTAAAATAAGTTCAGATCGCTAATTCACTAAACTGAAGAGTGGCTCCAAACTAACATTTCTGCAGGTGCAAAGATTTCCACCCACATAGCATGATTTTTCCCACCTCCTGCATTCCACAGCAGCCCAAGATGTCCCTGAAATCCTGTTCCTGGGGGACTGCAGAATAATTCATGCTGTCCCTACTGAGGGGAGGTGGGAAAACCATGTTTTATTGGTGGAAATGTTTGCAACCTACAGAAATATCTAGTGTGGATCCAAGCCCAGGATTTCTAGCTACTTCTTCACCCCACAATGTCAGTTTGACCACTGATGCTGGAAAGAGTATGCAAAATGGGAGGAATTTTTTTTCTCAAAATCTGGGGTCTCTGCTTACTTTGTGGGTTCTGGTTTGTTAGTCTTCCAATCTGACAGCTTCAAATGCCCTTGGCACTCACATAACAGCATTCAAAACAACTTGTAGTCTCGTCACTTCGTACTGATTATGTAGGGCAGAAGAGGTCCTACATATCTCTTCCATAAAACCTACCCATAATTTCATCTTTGTTCATACAGGACAACAAAGCCAAAAGAATTTACTTCCACTTTGTGTCTTTATTTCTCTGTTATTTCTGCAGAAAGTTTATTTTTAATTAATTCCCACTATTAAGGAACAATATTGACATTTTTTGCTGTCAGTGTCAGACTGTAGAAATCCTAGGCTGCTATTTGAGCCTGAGAGACAGTATTGAGGGGAAAGGGGGGAATGAAGGAAAATATGTTTGCTGACTGGAATCAGCTTAAGTCTGCAAGATTCCAAAACCCTTTTTCAGTCTTCAGTGTCTGAATCTAAATGATATTGTTCAGATGACAGGAGGCATTTCCTCTCAGAGATGCATTTCCTCTCAGAGCTGCAAGTGGGAGTTAAAGAATGTCCCAGGTATTTGCACAACCTGATCTGCAACAGTCACAGCCTCAAAAACTGTGGGGATGACTTCACTCATGAGAAAAGTGCCTGCCTCTGGATTCTATACAGGAATGGTTCTGTACCTAGTGGTTTTCCAGTGCCATTCCAGAAACCTGTATGTAGGAGTTGCAAACCTATGATGCCATAAAGATGGCTTGATTTTGACGAGTTTGAACAGGAACTCCAGCATCCTCCTTGAATGGTTTGTGGGAAATATAACTGTATTCAGGATGAGTGTGAATTCTGGATGAGTGTGAAGCTTTCACCTGAAACACATTCTCAGCCAATACCCTTTTCAGAATGTGACACTCCCAGCCAGCGGCAAGAGCCGCTTTGTCTGGGGACTGTGATTTGCCTCCCCAAAGGAGGGGGAGGCAGTGGCGCTTTCCCAGCCATCTGGGAACGCTGGAGGGGCAGAGCCAGAGGCCTTATAAGGCCAATCAGTCCCTCGGCATCTTAGTTGCGCATCGTGCTCAGCCCATCCACTTCAGTGCAGGTTTAGCTGGTCACTGTTTATTGGGACCAGGTAGGATTTTTTTCTCCTCTTCACACAATTGGCCATTTGGGGGAGGAGTTTTTCACCTACCTTGCACTACTGACATGGGGAAGTAATTGGCTAAAGTGGGTTGAACAAGTTCTTCTATGGAAGGTTAGAAGTTGGGGGAAACGAGCAGGCCGGTGAGCACTCTTGATATATCCCCATTGGTAGGGAATTGGGGTCTGTGTCAGGAGTGGCTGGCTGCTTCATGGCCCAGTTGCGAGGACAGACTGTCTGGTGTGGAACCCCTGGACAAGCCAGTCCTCCCCCCCCCCCCCATGGCCAGGTGGTGGAGCTTTAAGGGGGGAAACCACTTTGCCTGGCCAGGATGGGTCCCAGCCATTCAATGGATGGCTTGCACCTGGTGCAGTGGGTGGCTCGCCCAGACAGGTCAGGGTGGAGGTCCAGGAATGACCCCAGAGTCTGACCTGTACCACTAGTTAGGCCCTTGCTGTGTTGACAGCCATGTTGTTGTGATTAATAAAGCGGCCCCTTAGTTCCCAACTTTTGTGTCCACCTCTTCATTCCAAGGGGGGGGGGGCAATGCCGCTAGACTCCTTTTCATTACTGGCTTCAAACTCATAACATTATCCCTTTGGAACAGAAGAGCTTGTTTGATACAATAATTAGACTAGTCAGGTGACTTTGGATCCCAAACCCTGAAAACAGCTACCAACACATAAAGAGAATGACACACAGACCTGAACAGTCAGATTACAATCCCCCACAAGATTTATCACCACCACTTCTTCGGTAATCACTATTGATACTAAAGAAATAAGGTCTGAAAGCATTCAGATTACTTAGAAACTAAGGTGTTTTAGCTCTAGTTTCTTCTTGGAAGTAACTACATGAAAAAGACAATTCTGGCACCTGGCCCAAATAACTAGGGGGAAAAACAGCAAACAGGAGCACGTCCCCTCTGTTCTTAAGAAAACAAAGAGACAAACATTAATCTTTAATTCCCTTTCCTTATCCAAAAACATTTGACAGGGGTAATTATTTGTGCATTCCACACATTCATGGATGAGATAGTAAGTTGGTTCCCTCAAGTCTTATAAAAGCTTCTGCGAACTATTAGCAGCAACTTATTAAGGCCCAGCTGGACAATGTAAGAATTGTGCTACTCTATACACTAGCTCAGAAATTACTTATCTTCCCAGTTATTTTCACTCTTAGACTTTAAAAGAGAGAGAAAAAGACTTTGAGATATGCAGAAGGCACTTCAGCAAGGTCAGCTCACAACAGCATTTGGATTTATTTGGCATAGCAACCCGGTCAAGTTGGGACAAAGGATTAAAATGTGATTGAATGTTATCAGGACCATGCACTATTAAAAATCCTTGACAAGCATGCAAGGTCATCCTGAGTCACCTCCCAAGTAAACAAAGACAAGCTTCAGAAAGGTTACTTCAGACTAACCAGTAAACAAGTAATACTTGTGGCGTCTCTCTCTCTCTCTCTCTCTCTCTCTCTCTCTCTCTCTCTCTCTCACACACACACACACACACACACAGAGAGAGAGAGAGAGAGAGAGAGAGAGAGAGAGAGAGAGAGAGAGAGAGAGAGAGAGAGAACTGTCTCTTAAGGATCATAAATTCTAGTTCAATGGTCTTCAACTCATTGGTCAGGACCCTCAGGTGGGTTATGGCGTCCCACCTGCTGGGTCATGAACTACTGCTTTTCCAGGTGCCTGTTAGGAATTGTTGCTAGTATGCATGTGTACAGAATGCCATGCCTCCTGCCAGTCTTTGAATGCATACTGAGAGGAACAGCAGAGCATTAAGGTGAGGTTATTCAGAAGTGGAAACAATTCCATGTTAGCCTAGGCAAGTTCAGAGGTTTCACCCATCCTGCAAAAGCTCTCCCTTGCCTTCTCTCTCTCTCTCTTGTACTTTGCATTCTCCCGTTTGAGCATCTCCAACCCTGCTAGTCTGTCCTCTAATGTTATGTTCTGCATACAGTTTGTGCCCTCTTCCATGGACGTGATAACTCTGGCCCCTCCCTCTGGTCCTGTCAAATGGTCATGTTAAATCCTATAATGTGTTTGCTGTTCAATAGGTTCTATGCTGCTAAAGATGGATCCCAGGTTCTTGTTTGATTTCTGGCCTCCAACCATAACTCATAATTAAAACAATGCATTACTTTCAGTTTCTGCTGTTACATCCCTGGCCTTTCTACCTTCTTAACATAAGTTAGAGTACTGCCTACATGCCTTGGTACACAGATAACTGTAATAATGATGAGGATGTACAGTCAAAACAAAGCAATAGGCCACTGTTGATGAAGACTTCCATCACGCCCCCCCCCCCCCCAAAGGCTTCTTAAGACAGGGCAAGCACCTTACCAGAAGTAAAGCCTCTTAACTATATCCTATGTTTGGGGAAATTTTACCCTTTTCTTAAATGTAATATATAAGTATAGCCATGCATGCATATGCTCTCTCTCTCTCTCTAAGAGATAATAGACAACTTTTGCTTGACAAAGCAACCTTGCTTTTTGACAGGCAGGAGGTAAATCTCTAAGATCCTATCCCATTCAGTTTACATGAACATGCAAGCCGTGTGAAAGTAATCTGAAAGGATAGATATCTCAGAGCAAAGTATTTATTCACATCATGTTTGACCCCAGCTTCTAGTATTGTCTTGCATGGTATTCTCATCTGTATAGCACACACACATCCTCATTACTGTGATTCTAAATGCCCATTTTCTGATACAAGCCTCTCTCTGCACACCTTATATATATGTGCTCTGTGTTTCTAGGGTTGCCAGCAGACCCAGATAAAAGTGCCCTGCCCTTCAACAGAGCCTTAATGTGCAGAAAAGGGAAGGTGAAGATTTTCATAGCAAGGAGGTCAATAACATTACCTGGTAAATAGCATCCCATTAAGCCTCTATAGAAGGGATAGGACATTTTTTCTCCAGGTAGTTACCAACCCTATGAGCTTCTCTATAGCTAAAGTAGAAACCATATGGATTTTCTATATATTCACAATATAGTTTGTGGGAGTTCTTTGGTTGTTGTGACTGAATATACACAATACTTTTAAAGAAAAAAACATTATGGCATACGTTTTACCATATGTACCCAAAAGGATGAATGTAAGACAAATCCCCTAAAAAAAGGTTATAACCAAAGTGGGTTTTTTATTACTGTAACTTGTAGGAGAATATATAACACCTCCTCCTTTTTCTTGAGAGCAAATATGAAAACATCTACTCTTCCTTTTAGATAAACAAGTTACTTATATGAGGTCTTCAATTCACAAAAGATACTATTTTAACAACATGTTTAATTATTATTGCATAACCCCCGAACAAAGATACCAACTCAAAATTTACTGAGACTTCACATGATTGGATTTGTCTATTAAACTCTTCACAAACTAGTTTGTATAACATGAGCTGTTCTTAACTTTCAAAGTATACATGACCATAATGGAGGGGAGAACCTAGGAACCTTATATGCATGTGTCCCACAAGCATTAATTATTACGAATCTATTTAATTTCTATATTTTCCATTCTATCACAAAATTAATTTGCAAAACTTTATAAAACTTCCAGAACATCTTTATGGTAGCATCAAATAAAAACAGTAAAGTCAGTAATCAAGTTGTATTCCTCCCTGTATGGTTCACTTGAATAAAGAAGCCCAATACACTGTGACCTTGGATTGACAAAGCCCGCATATGATTTTTAGCTAATGAAAATCACTTTGACAAAAATCTAGCCATCTAGAACCTAAAAATACAGTGATTGTTGGTTCTATTTAGAGTTGTTTCAAATTTTGCTTCAGGTGAACAATTTTTTACTGCCAAGAGGTTGTGTGACTTAAGCAGCTCTTTTGTGTGTTTCTAAGGGCCTAATTCATTGTCAAAGGCATGTCAAACGTGTGTGTCTAATTTACCAGAGATGGATCAATTTGAAATAAAAAACAACTGAACCTTATCTTGCTCCCCAGAAAGCTTAGTGTATCCTTTCATACAGGCATGTAGGAATCCTGGCCCCAGCCTTCATGCACTAGGGCTCAGTTTGGTGGAAGTGCCTCCCTCTGGCCTCAGCCCAGAGAGAGGCAGGGGTTGGGTACCATCTAATTCCTCTCTTCTCCTCTACCTCTACTCTCTTAAGCGTTTTGAAGGCCCCTGCCAGTCCTGAGGCATGCTCAGTGGCCTTTCTCTATCCAGAAGCCTTACAGGGGTGTGGCCAACCTCTGAGGGACCAACAGAACCTCTTGAGCAATTTCTGCCTCACTACTTCCCTGCCCTGCCCCCACCCCAGGGTGGAGCTTCCCAACAGTTGACTGTCAGATAGCTGGCTGTCAAAGGGCCAGCTGTCAGCTTGACTATTAAAGGGCCAGCTGCCACTGACCAGCTGGCTAGTGTGCAGCTCTTTATAAGGTGCCTCAGTCACCCCACTGGGCCTGGTGGCTGCTGGGCTTGACTCTGTGGAGAGCTGAGCAGGAGGGGGGCATGGTGTTGTCTCCACTGCTCCTTGACAGGGCAGAATTCAGGCATTGTAGGAAATGGCCTTATAAAACTGTAATTTGGGGGTACACTGATATAGAAATAAGAAAAAGACAGCGCAGTACATGCCCAAGAAGTGTACCACTTCTACTAAGCATGTCTGTAGTAATTATATTTTGACATTTTGAGACTCAGCATTCATTCAGCCACAATGCCAGTCTTCAAGTATGGGATAACAGAGTATGAAATGAATGCAGTAAGCAACAACATTGGTATCTACACAATAAGTTAGGTCACTGCTATAAATATAATATTGCACCTGGAACTGTTTGTTTAACAAATTAGTTTTACCTGGAATCTTGTCCTTTCTGCTGCATAGACCTGGTAGTGAAGCATAGCCTGCAGAACTTTTTTGTGGCCTCCTGGCACTAAGCAAACTGCCCCAAGGATCTCCAGCACAGCAATCTTGGTTTTGATGTTCTCAGTCCGTAAACTCTGAGAGATTATATTGATGCTTTCTGGATGGGCCAGTACATGTGCCCGTCCCTGGGAATTGTTCATCAGAGCCTTGATGCACCCTATAACGGATGTGTGTATGCGGCTTTCTGATGTCTCATAATCCATACTCTTGAGAAAGTTCAATAAGCAGGTCAGGCCATCCAACTCAATAAACCTTGTCACGAATCTGAATAGATGGAAGAGAGGAAAATAGGATCAAGCACCTTGTGTAGGAGGCATCAGGTTAATGGAACAGAGATTTAAAGAGCTGCTCCTCATGTTACTTGGACAAACACATGAAAATCCTCAGGAGTTATGTGTGTGCCTGAAGATCTTTGTCAATATTTTATCCGCACTATGCCATGGAAGTTCAGTCCAGTCACACACTCTCAGCCTAGCCTGTCTAAAAGGGAAGAGAATATAACATGGTATGTTGCTTTGGGTTCCCATTTGGAGGAAATGATGGACATAAATGAAGTAAATCAATAAATTCGTAAATAAATGTAAAAGGAGCAAAGCTATGATGTTAATAGTGGTTGTTGTGGGTTTTCCGGGCTGTATTGCCGTGGTCTTGGCATTGTAGTTCCTGACGTTTCGCCAGCAGCTGTGGCTGGCATCTTCAGAGGTGTAGCACCAAAAGACAGAGATCTCTCAGTATCACTCAGTGTGACACTGAAAGACCTCTGTCTTTTGGTGCTACACCTCTGAAGATGCCAGCCACAGCTGCTGGCGAAACGTCAGGAACTACAATGCCAAGACCACGGCAATACAGCCCGGAAAACCCACAACAACCATCGTTCTCCGGCCGTGAAAGCCTTCGACAATATGATGTTAATAGTTCAGCTTAGGAAATGACTTTTATTAGGGATAAAGTCCTGACACAAATCATCTTGTTGTCCTAAACAGATAAGTTTGAATAGGTTGTTCTTTTTCCCCCCTGTTGTACAATTCCAACCCAACTGCATTTTTGTCCTACTACAAATCTTTCCTGTTAGATTCAAATGTTATCATATCTTGTAATCTGCTTACTTGATTGCCTGATGTTATTATATTTTGTAATCCATTTACTGATCGACTGAGGATTTTTTTACCGTACTTGTAATCTGCCTTGGGTTCCAGTGAGAAAGGCAGACTATAAATAAAATAAATAAATAACGTTTATGTTTACCCCAATGAGGCAATTAGCTGTTCTCTTGAGTTGTTTGAGGTTGGCATACAGTACTGCCCACAACCCAGACCAAGGGACCTGCAGCTGCTTATAAAATCCATACATGGATCTCCCAACATCTCATCAAGTTTTACCCTGCATGTCCTAGTTTTTTTCTCCTCACCAAGCCAATCAATTTGACATTTTAAGAGCACTTGATTTCTTGCACTTATCCTAGCTATCTGAGTAGTCTTCCCGTGTGCCAATAAACAACCATTATATTCCACTAGTTTCATTACTGGAGAGCAGCTGTTTGGTTAAAATATTGAATCCATGGGGAAATTATCACACTGCAGAAGGTCCAATTTTATCTTCTCTTCTTGAGGGTAAACATACATGAAATTTAGAAAAAACAGTCCGTAACCTCTCTTCTGGGATACTCTCAATGATGACTCTATTAAAAGAAGGGCTGCTGAAGGAGAAAATACAGTGACAGGGTTAGTTTGATCACTGCATAGTATTTTTTCTGAAAAAATATAATGGATGAACTACAAATTAGAATTAGGACCAGTTAACATAACTCACCACATGGTAAAACTATTCCTGGATTATATGGCAAAACTATTCTTCTTTCAGGTTGTAATTTGCTGTTGCCATGTATTGGGCCCACAATGTGGGTGGGGCACTTTTCATAGGGGGGTGTATAAAACCCCCCTGTGAAGGCTGTCCACCATCTTGTTTTAAATGTGTTGTTTTTAATGAATATGCATTTTTATTGCATTTTAATTGTATTTTTAATATGTTGGTATCCGCCCTGAGCCCACTTGCAGGAAGGGCGGAATACAAATTTGAAATAAATAAAAATAGATAATAGTAAACAAACATGTCCAGGAAAGGATTTAGTTCTCCTCACACTCCCCCATCAGCAATTTTCATACAGGCTAGGCATAGCAATACTATACGATTTATTTGTATAGATTATGCATTTAGATTAGGATTCCACTGAGGAATATACATGTGAAATGTGTTCGGACAAAAACCACAACCATGTAAAGTGTGCTTTATTACATAAGGCTAAGAACTAATTTGAGCTTGGCAACATTTATGGGCAAAGCCCCTCTGAATGACAGCAGGTGGGGAGGGGGAGAGGCAGACGGATTTATCCTCGTAACAGGCAAAATGAACAACTGGTTACATGGTTATAACTTACTGATAAATTCCAAATGGAAACTAGAACAATGAAGCAGTTCATGTGCCAGATGGAACCAACACAGTTTCAGTAGAACCACTGTTTCTGGTACAGTTGCAGCATCTATATAGGGCTGTGCTATATCTAATTCACATATCTGCAGCCTTGAGATTTGGCAGCACCAAGTCACAAAGCTCCCAACATCCCATTCTCTTGGGTTGCTTTCTTAACATACTAGTTACGAGCCTTGCAGTAGTGTATAAACAAATTATAGACCAGTAGTATGAAGGATGGATCTAAATATAGTTCACTCCTAAAAGAGAATTCAAGGACTTATATTGAATTTCAGCCAGATTCACTAAAGGGTCTGTTATCTTCCTTCACTAACTTCATCCAATTGGTTTTGACTAGAAACCAGGAAAAACCAAGGCCTTAAGTATGAGGGGATTCAGTATGAGGTTTGGTGGCTGTTCAAATCCGAATGTTAAAGCTGGTTCATGCATGCATGCCTGAAGAATGAAGACAGCACACCACAAATGGTTACACTCAAAAGTGTTAAATGGCAGTGCTCTTTATTGGAGCACAATAGGACTCTTTCCCAACCTTAGCTGACATAAGCAAGAGGGGAGACCACTTTTTAAACCTTCTAAAGTTACATTTTCCATCTCTAGAAAATCAACAGTTCTGAATACAAACCCAAGCAATTCAAAGCAGCATATGTATTTAGTATCAGTTTCATCTTTATGTTCTGATGCTGATGCACATCTGTGCCTATATAGATGTGTGCTTACGTATCCTTCTGAATGCAAACTGCAAGCTTCCCAAGATCAATATTGAATTCACTGCAGTATACAGCATGTACATTTCTAATGTTCTGCGTATCCTACACAAAGACAGACTAGGATCTGGAAGACCCAAGTTCAATAATAGTAGTAGTAGTAGTAGTAGTAGTAGTAAACATTCAATTTATATACCATCCTTCAGGACAACTTAACACCCACTCAGAGCAGTTTACAAAGTATGTTATTATTAGAGATGGGCACGAACCACAAATAACCCAAACCATGAGGTTTGTGGTTTGTGGGTTTTCATGAACTAGAAACCACAAACTAGCATGAACTGGGGCAAGTTCACGAACCAGTTCATGGGGTTTAAATGCCCCTTTCCCTGACTCTTAGCAGCGGCAGGGAAAGGGGCATTTGACAGTTTAAAGGGCCATTTCCTGCCTTGCAAGGGGCAGGTCTCTTTAAACTATTAGCTGGCAGGTGGGGGCCCAAACCCCAGCCCCACACTTACCTTGCAAGCAGCAGGGCCCCTTAAATGGCCCAAACCTCAGCCCCACACTGAGGGCCAGCCACCCTGAGGGCCCACGGCATCCACCCTCTCCTCCCACGAGGGGTGGGAAGGCCGTTTTTGGCCCCTTCTGCCAGTGCGCAGGCCCACAGAGTAGTGGAGGAGGCCAAAAATGGCCTTCCCACCCCTCAACTGGCCGTCACAGCAGCCATTTGAGGGGCAGGAAGGCTGTTTTCGGCCTCCTTCGTTGCTGCGCGGGCCCACAAGGTAGCGGAGGAGGCCATTTTTGGCAGCAATTTGAGAGGTGGGAAGGCTGTTTTCGGCCTCCTCTGCTGTCGCGTGGGCCCACAGGGCAGTGAAGGAGGCCAAAAACAGGCTTCCTGCCCCTCAAATGGCTACCACAGCAGCCTTTTGAGGGGTGGGAAGGCCATTTTCAGCTTCCTCCGCTGCTGCACGGGCCCGCATGGTGGCAGAGGAGGCTGAAAACGGCCTCCCTGCTCCTCAAATGGCCGCAGTGGCCTGCAGGCAGGCACACAGGGTGGCAGAGGAGGCCATTTTGGGTGGCCACTTGAGGGGCGGGAAGGCCATTTTCGGCCTCCCCCACCACCCTGTGGGCCCACGCAGCAGCGGAAGATGCCAAAAACGGCCTTCCCGCCCCTCACGGGAGGAGGGGGAGGAGGTCATGGGCCCGCAGGGCAGCTGGGCAAGGCAAGCGTGGGGGTGGGGGTGGGGGCTGCAGGTGGGCCATTTAAAGGGCCCTGCTGCTTGCAAGCAGCAAGTCCCTTTAAACTATCAGCTGGCAAGCAGCGAGCGGGGATCTCCCCCTGCCGCCTGCCAGCTGATAGTTTGTAGGGACCTGCGGCTTGCAAGTGGCAGGAAAAGTTTATATGGCCATTTCCCTGGGGAAATGGCCATTTAAACTGCCCCTTTAATACAAACCAAATGAACCAGTAGACCAGTCAGTGGAAGTTCATGGAAATGAGCTTCCTTGAACCACTGGTTTGCGAATCACGAATGGGGCTGGTTTGTGGGGGGGTTTTGGTTCGTATTTGTGTTCGTGCCCATCTCTAGTTATTATCATTCCTACAACAATCATCTTGTGAGCTGGGTGGAGCTGAGAGAGCTCCTAGAAGCTGTGACTGGCCCAAGGTAACCCAAGTGGCTTCCAGTGGAGGAGTGGGGAATCAAACCAGGTTCTCCAGATTAGATTCCCACCACTCTTAACCACTACATCATACGGGCTCAAATCTCCAACTTGCCAAGGAAGCTCATGGGCTAGTTGCTCTCTCTCAGCCTCCCTGAGCTCACAGGGTAGTTGTTGTGAGAATAAAATGGAAGTGGGGAGAATGATATTCCAAGCTGGTTTGGGTCCCCTTTGGGGAGCAAGCAGGGAACAAATACCAAAACAATCAAATATCAATACAGAACAAAAGCCTCTGTGCACAGGAAGCTGTCAAAAAGAAAATGTTCTATAAGACTTCTCCCTGAAACACGAGTGTGAATTGCGAAGGTGCATTCAATTGTGTGAACCCCTCAAGAAGCCTGAAGCCCTGCAACCCAGAAACAGATTTGCCACATCTTCTGCTGATTGGAAGTCCTATTCATATAATATTAATTGCATTTATAGCATGCTTCTCTTTGACAGAATTAAAGACACCATACATCAAGATGCCAAGAGCTCTCCCATCCCAGCACAAACCAGATAGCTAGCAGTGCTGTGTTGTCAGATATCTAACAGAAGGTTTCTTAGACTTCAGACTGGTCTTTACATAAATTCTACTGCAGTCTTGCTATGAGAAACAACACAGTTAGGGAAAAGAAAGGATATTCCCACCCTGTTCACAGCCAAAGCAAAGCTTCAGTCTAGCTGAGGTAGAGATCTTTGGATCAGAAAGCACTCACATCACTATCACTAACAAACGCTGGACTCCTGCCCATAAAAGGCAGTAAGCTAGGTTTTGCTTACCAGAGAGATTAGAGGTTATCAGAACTGTGACAAGACAAAACCAAGACAAAGTAAAGGAAGCACTTCCCTTCCATTTTTCCCCCAGAAAAAACAAAAGTAGGCAAAAGAGTGGAAATATTTCTGGGCAATAAGAAAAAAAATGATTCCCTTGAAAGAAAACTCCTGTCCATTTCCTTAAAATTTTAACAAATCTCGGCTGAGGTCCATTAAACTTTTTCTTGCTTCTATTATAGCTTGCTGTTCATTTTCACTGCCTTTCCAAGATTAACTAACATTCACTAGCAGCAATGGTTTTTGCATTTTGCAGTTGTTTCTAGCTTGACAGTTTGATACTCATATTTGTTTATGGGTACAATCCACTAGGAACATTTCTCTTCAGTTCAATCATTTTGCCAAGGATTTGTCCTAAGTAGGGGTGTGCAAGCCAAAAATTTTCGGCTATAGCCGAAAGTAGAAAGCCGAAAGAAGATTCTCTATCGTTAAAGCCGAAAGCCGAAACAAGAATCTCTTTCGGCTTTCGGCTTTCGGGATTCTTTCGGGATTCTTTCGGCATTATTTCGGCTTTTTTCTATGGGAAAATGCCTCCGTCTTCCAGGACGCCTGGAGGAGGCATTTTCCCACCGAATAAGCCCAAAATTGGTGGGGACCTTCCTCTAACCCTTCTCTAACAATCACCCAAGTTTCAGACAGATTGAACTTTGGGGGGCCATGTTATGGCCCCCCAAAGCAGGTCCCCCCATCCTCCCATAAGAAAGCGAAGGAGCAGCATAATGTTAGCATGCTGCTGCTCATCTTTCTTCATTATTTCCTATGGGGAAAAAATGAAGAGGCAGGCTTCCTTTGCCAGGGGTGGCATTTTGCATGCAAAATGCCCCCTTACCCTCAGGGGCCCTTCTCCCACCCTTCCCCCCACCCCCCACCCAGGCTCAGACTGCTCCCACTTGTGGGGGCCATTTCATGGCCTCCCCAAGTAGGTGCTCTTTTCTCTACCACTGACAGCTGGGGAAGGCTTTTCTTGCCAGGGGTGGCATTTTGCATGCAAAATGCCCCCCAGCCCTCTGGGGCCCTTCTCCCACCCTTCCTCCCACCCCCCACCAAGGCTCAGACTGCTCCCACTTGGGGGGGGCATTTCATGGCCTCCCCAAGTAGGTCCTCTCAGCCCCTAAAGTCCACCCCTTACAGCCCCACACAAACCCAATTCCCCCCCAGCTGCCACACACAGACCCAAATCCCCACATTAGCCCCTCACAGACCCAAATCCACCCCCACCTGCCCCACACCCATAACCCCAGGAACAGGCTGGCAAAGGCCAGCCCTCTCCCTTTGTTCCCTATGCTGGGAACTTCTAAACTCTCTTTCCCTGGGCAATTCTGCACAGCCCAGGGGTGCCACAATGGTGGGCACACTTCTGAGTGCCAGCTGGTCCCTGTGAAAGAGCACCTGAACCACAGACACCCTCCCTCAAATTCCCCCACCACCTACAGAGATGGCTGGCCAGCCAGCCCCATTGTTCCCTATGATGGGAACCAACTGCACAACAAAGAATAAAACAAGAACAACACAAAATAAAGTTTTAAAATTTTTTTTCTCCCTTCCAAAGTACAAGTAGGCAAAGCATTATGACACATTACACCAGCAGTCCCCCACACAGAAAAATAACACAACTCACTTAACATCAGAGAATCACAAAGCATGATTCCTGTCAAAAACACTTTATTTCTTGAACAGCTTTAGGTTACACAGCAGGGGGGAACACCAAAGGGCATGGCAGCACTATCTTACACAAAAATAACATAACTCACTTAACATCAGAGAATCACAAAAACACAATTCCTGGCAAAAACACTTTATTTCTTGAACAGCTTTAGGTTACACAGTAGGAGGGCACAACAGGGCACGATAGCAATGTACTACAAAAAATAATACAACCCACTTCACCGTTTTTGACAGCAATTGTGTTTGTGTGATTCTCTGATGTGAAGTGAGTTGTGTTATTTTTGTGTAGTACACTGCTTTCCTGCTCTGTGGTGCCTTCCTACTGTGTAACCTAAAGCAGTTACAGAAATAAAGTGCTTTTGACAGCAATTTTTTGGGGTGATTCTTTAATGTGAAGTGAGTTGTGTTATTTTTGTGTAAGATACTGCTTCCATGCCCTTTGGTGTTCCCCCCTGCTGTGTAACCTAAAGCTGTTCAAGAAATAAAGTGTTTTTGACAGGAATCATGCTTTGTGATTCTCTGATGTTAAGTGAGTTGTGTTATTTTTCTGTGTGGGGGACTGCTGGTGTAATGTGTCATAATGCTTTGCCTACTTGTACTTTGGAAGGGAGAAAAAAAATTTTAAAACTTTATTTTGTGTTGTTCTTGTTTTATTCTTTGTTGTGCAGTTGGTTCCCATCATAGGGAACAATGGGGCTGGCTGGCCAGCCATCTCTGTAGGTGGTGGGGGAATTTGAGGGAGGGTGTCTGTGGTTCAGGTGCTCTTTCACAGGGACCAGCTGGCACTCAGAAGTGTGCCCACCATTGTGGCACCCCTGGGCTGTGCAGAATTGCCCAGGGAAAGAGAGTTTAGAAGTTCCCAGCATAGGGAACAAAGGGAGAGGGCTGGCCTTTGCCAGCCTGTTCCTGGGGTTATGGGTGTGGGGCAGGTGGGGGTGGATTTGGGTCTGTGAGGGGCTAATGTGGGGATTTGGGTCTGTGTGTGGCAGCTGGGGGGGAATTGGGTTTGTGTGGGGCTGTAAGGGGTGGACTTTAGGGGCTGAGAGGACCTACTTGGGGAGGCCATGAAATGCCCCCCCCAAGTGGGAGCAGTCTGAGCCTTGGTGGGGGGTGGGAGGAAGGGTGGGAGAAGGGCCCCAGAGGGCTGGGGGGCATTTTGCATGCAAAATGCCACCCCTGGCAAGAAAAGCCTTCCCCAGCTGTCAGTGGTAGAGAAAAGAGCACCTACTTGGGGAGGCCATGAAATGGCCCCCACAAGTGGGAGCAGTCTGAGCCTGGGTGGGGGGTGGGGGGAAGGGTGGGAGAAGGGCCCCTGAGGGCTGGGGGGCATTTTACATGCAAAATGCCACCCCTGGCAACACAAGCCTCCCCCAGCTGTCAGTGGTAGAGATTAGAGCACCTACTTGGGGAGGCCATGAAATGGCCCCCCCAAGTGGGAGCAGGCTGAGCCTTGGTGGGGGGTGGGAGGAGGGGTGGGAGAAGGGCCCCTGAGGGTGAGGGGGCATTTTGCATGCAAAATGCCACCCCTGGCAAAGGAAGCCTGCTTCTTCATTTTTTCCCCATAGGAAATAATGAAGAAGATGAGTAGCAGCATGCTAACAATATGCTGCTCCTTCGCTTTCTTATGGGAGGATGGGGGGACCTGCTTTGGGGGGCCATAACATGGCCCCCCAAAGTCCAATCTGTCTGAAACTTGGGTGGTTGTTAGAGAAGGGTTAGAGGAAGGTCCCCACCAATTTTGGGCTTATTCGGTGGGAAAATGCCTCCCCCAGACGTCCGGGAAGACGGAGGCATTTTCCCATTGAAAAGCTGAAAGAAAGCCGAAAGAATCCCGAAACGTTTCGGCTTTTTTCTTTCGGCTACCCGAAACGTTTCGGCATCCCCCGAAACGTTTCGGCATTCCCCGAAAGAAGCCGAAACACTTTTGTTTCGGCATTCTTTCGGCATTCTGAATGCCGAAACGCACATCCCTAGTCCTAAGCCATGAAGTGGTTATTAAAGAACTGAATCTAATCACCGAATGTACCTACTGAGGCTTATGTTCTACAATACAGCTGTTCCTAATTGTGTCATACATACCGCCCCCCAAAAGACAATGTTGTTATTCCTCTCAATAGGCCTATCCACTCATTTCTTTTGAGAGACAAATCACAGTCGAGTAAGATCCATGGGCTCTCTGTCAGAGACTCAAATAAAGAAATAAACAAACCGTGTTAGAACATGTTGATTTGGACATGGTAGCTCTGAAACTATGCAATCTGCCCCAAGAAAGACTTAATAGGTTTCATTGGATTGGGCACTGAGATACTCCCTTTACACTTTCATACATACTTCTTTTGTTCCTAGAGTGAGGAAGTCAAAGGCAGGCACACCCAAAATTCATCTCAGGTTGAGATTTCCCCCTAAATATGAGTATGTGTGAACAAGTCCATTAAAAAAATGGCAGGAGACAGATTGGAAACCATTCAGGGAACCTGTTACATTTGGTAAACACTTCAAAAGCAGAAAAGAGATGGCAGTAGAGATCCCAATGGGCAAGAGTTAGTGTTTTGGTATCCTGTCTGCGATACTCAACTCTTCTTGAACTGTTCTTGTTCCTGATTCCCAAATTTCCATTCTTTTTCCCCATTTCATTTTCCCCAATCTAACTGTTTGGATACTATAATCAGCAGATGTGCTTGATTTGCTGACATTATTCAGAGAACATGATTTAAGTTTATGCACTTTCAGGGCAAAGTTTGCACAGTCCCAATCATAATAAAATAGGTGAGTCACATAACACCTATAAGAACTTTGGCAATTATTACTCAAGGATTTGTAGGTGAACAAATATATTCAGCCTTTGCAACCACTGGATGATTTCAAAACATGCACGTCCATGTATTGCTGTTGCAACTTTCATTCCCCTTTCCCTGTGTGGCTCTAGGGCTTCTGAACTGGCAATACCATCAGCTGATGAAGGGATGCAGATTTCTTGCCTAATTCCAAAACTTGTATTTCAAAAGCCCAAGTATGGAGTTGCTTACAAAAAGGATTTGATATAGCCATGGGCCCCTCTCTGCTGTATCCTTTTCTTCAAAGAGGGAATTGGCTCACTCATCAGGGATTGGCATATGGCCCACTTGGCAACTAACAAATTGAGTCGCTGGAAATTAGTTGAGACATGGGGACTTAACTCAAAATTTGGCTTGGCTATAGCTATGAAAAAAAGTCCTTAGGGCTGCAGCCAGCAATTTAAAAGCAAAGGCTTTGTGTGACAGTTTGTGGATGCTGGTGCTGACACTCATTAGGGCTATTATAAACAGAGGAAATAAATGCCTGCTGTCAGTGGTATCCAGCCAAAGTAATGCAGGGCTTGTTCAGAGAAACCTGGCCTTGGGAGATTTCCCATACTCCAGTCCCACACCACAGACCCCCAAAGGGGAGCCATCATACTAGGTAAGAACTTTCTGATGTAATTGAATAGGATAGAGAATTAAGGCTACAAAGGATTTGGGCCACATATTTACTGTAATGACCAAAGGATTCTGGCATGCAAAGCAGAAACATGTTCTTTTTTGCTGAGCATGGCAGAACAACAGATGGAAACTAATTAACAGTTAAGTGCAATTAATATCAGCAGGATGTAAAGCACAACACCTTTACAGAAGACAGCAACAATATTGCAGGGTTTTAAAATATGTATTTACAAACTAGCATAATAATTCCACTTCAGCAAACATGGCTTCTACCATAATAATGGTAATAATGTTTGTTGACTGTGCTCCCAATCAGCTGATGCTATTTTGCATCTTACACAGCACAAGTGAGTGATCTTTTCAGACCCTTGCTTTGAATTGGTAGCTGTTTGTAAAATTATGAACAATCAGAATAAACAAGACAACACAGAAATGTTCTGATAAAAAATCAGTCGAAACTGAGTTTGGCCAGCAATCCATATTTACCATGTGTTTTAGCTTTTTTTTTTAATGTACTAAACATTTATACTGTCCATTTTCTTCTTTATTCCTGGTATTTATATTTGTTATTAGTATACTGAATATTGTCTACAATTGTATGCTTGTCACATTTTTTCATAGTGTGGATTCAGGTGGTGTTTTCAATTTGCAGTATACAATATACCCCTAGTTTTATATACCTTCTCATACTTCCGTGCTTTGTTTTTTGTTCCTTTATTCAGTAATTAGGAAAAAAAATTATGCTGCCTCTCCAGGAACTTGCCCAAATTGGCTTATTAAAAAATAATTAAAAATTAATAGATATTAATTAAAATCCAGGTTTATGAAAAAGGCCCAGCCTAGAATAAAAACACAGCCCACAAAAATAAAATACACACAGTTTAAACTAAGTTTCCAGACTAAAACAGGGTTTAAAAATCAAGTGCTTGATTAAAAGCCTGGATGAACAGAAACGTTTTGTCCGGGTGCCTAAAAAAAAGCAGCAGAGGCGCCAAGTGAGCCTCAAGGATGAAAGGATTTCACAAACAAGGTGCCACTACTGAAAAAGCTCTGGCTCTGGTTGTCACCCGCCCCACCTCAGAAGACAGATGCACAGAGAGCTGGGCATGAGAGGCAGATCTGCACTGGTGGGCTGCACAATATGGGAGAGGGCAGTCCTTGGTGGTGGTCCTTTTTTCCCTCTTAGTTCACTCCTAAGCCATATGGAGGGGGGGCCTTGAACACCATTTTAATGTCTTTATTTTATTTATTTATGGGTAGGTATATCAAGGAGCACTCTTAAGATAAGTTGGTCTCAGGCACTTAAGGCTTGTGTCATTGTCTCTGTGGCACAGCAGTGACAGTGGATGCCAGAGAAGGCCCAGCCTTCTGGCCAAAGGCAGCAGCTGTTCCAGGGCAGGGCAGGGCAGGGCAGGGCAGGACACCACTAAGGAAGGCAGCAGCAGCATGAAGATCCCAGCAGGAGTAGAGGTGCACCACCTGCAGGAGAGTCTTCCCTCACTAAGCAGCTGCTAAGCACAGCAGCAGAGACAGGAGTTTTGTGAGCCCAGGGCATTGGCTAGAGGGCATGGTTGATAGCAAGGGTATCTAGCTAGCCTTATGCAAACCCAGCTGGGGAAGGTAAGGTAAGGAAGGAATAAGGGTCAGACAAAAGAGGAGCAGTTCTGAGCTTAGCCAGCATGACTGGAGCACCAGGGATAAAAAAGGGAGATGTCAACAGAGATGGGGAGGAGAGGAAGGCAAGCTGGCTGGGAAAGGCTGAAAAGGCACAGAAAAGAGAGGAATAGGAACGAGAAGAAAAGCTATAACCTTAGGCAAGGTCAGATAACTAGACCTGTTTGGGCCTGCTGGAACTGACCCCACAGCAAAAGCACAGCTCAGCCCCTTAAATTTTTAAAGGGGCAAGGTGGGCACATAAAGAGAACTACACTTGGGTGGATACCTGTGTGTGTGGGGGGGGGGGGAGTCTGTAGGTGGAATCTGCTGGGTCTTAAAAATTTTCAAAGACAGAGCTGCACAAGATTAGTGGGGGAGAAAAACTGCAATTTTCTTTAAAAATCTGAACATAGAGAGGAACGTTTCTTTTATATATATATATATATAATTAAGAATTTTATTAAAGCAAAGAAATTGAAATAAAGTAAGTGCATAATATAAAAATTATACAGATTCTAAATTAGACAGTAAATTGAAAGTTATACAGTCTTAGAAAACCAAAAAATATATAAACCAATAAAGATATATAAAAGGTATAATAGCTTTGGGAATAAAACAAGCAATACATTCAAGTTTCCTTAAACCTAACTACGTAACATTTCTCCTTTTCTCTCCCTCCCTCCCTCTCTCTAAGCTTCTGCGTCAATTAGTTTAGCCTAACTTAGCCTTAGGAGAGGAACGTTTCTCTCCCCAGTGGGGAGATCCCGCAACCCAGATGGAGTTTAAAGGGCCATTTCGCCACCACTTACATTGCAAGTGGTGGCGAAAGGGCCCTTCCGCACTCCACCTGGGTCACGGGGGTGGGGTTCCCCCACGATCCAGATGGAGTTTAAAGGGCCTGCCACAAACCCCGCCAAGCAGCTGATCTGCGCCGGTGTGGTCTGAACTCCCCACCCGCCACTTATTTCACCCGATGATCGAGTGAAATAAGCAGTGGGGTGGAGTAGTTTGTTGTTGTGCTCCGAATCTTTACTATTTCCGACCCTTTTTTCTGCTTTGGGTTTCCCGAAGTGGGAAACCTGATTTTTTTTTTTTTGCATACCCCTACTCAAGATAATGAACTTCTGAAACTTTTTGTGGTGAAGAAGCCAAACAATTCCATTTCAATTCATTATTTGCTAAATCCCAACCTTGACATTATTGGTAAACAAATGACTATCATTTTTTTCATTGCATAAATCACCTACCTATCGGACACCTCCCAAATTTGATGGTGGCAAACTGGGGCTGGCAAGGTACAAGAAGGTCACTTCCATGAAGGAGATACCCTACTTTTCCAAGAAAGCTGCCCCAGTTAAGTTCTCAAAAAACAGATCATAAAAAAGGGCTATGCATATGTGCTTTCTTGATGCCACCATAAATATTTTTTTTAAAAAAATGATTGTGGATAGTAAGGATCCCATATATAAAGAGAGTGCATTCACAATGCAGAATCAATGTGAGGATGCAGTAAGAAATGTGACTCTCAAATTACACCAATATTTGTCAGACTGAGAAGAGAAATGGCAGTAGAAGAAATGAAGAAAGGTGAGGTGGCACAATAATATATATTCAAGGCTTGATATTTCACAAATTGTGATATGACAATCAGTGGAATTGATGTGAGGGACTGTGCTCACAGTCAGATGCAGCAGTGGAAGAAAAGAAGGCACGAAGGAATCAAGGGAGAAAATGGTAGAGAAAAAAGGCAGAAAGACTGAAGCCAGGGAAAGCATATGCTGGACAACTTCAAACAGAGATGCTCAAGTTGCAGAACCTGGATGAATATACCCAATGAGCTTTAAAGAGAAAGATCAAGTAATTTCAGAGGGAAATAATACAGAAAGTTTGAGGAACATGGGCCTATACTGCAAATCCTGGGAGAAATTGCTGGTTTGAAGGTACAATTACAACTTCCCCAAAACTTCCATTTAATAGCTCTATACTGGTTAATTGCAGAGAGAAAATAAAGTATCTCCAGTCATGACAGATGTAGATTTCCTCCTCTGCCATCTGCTGTGATTTCAAGACAACAACATGCTTCTATAAACTAGCTCCTTTCAGTTCAAGAAGCATATGATGTGGGCAATGAGGATGGATAATTACCTCATGGGCTGCGTCCGCAGAGCTGTCTTCAAGTCTTCAACTATTTTATTCCTCATTTCCATTTCTTCTTCATCAAAAGCATACACAGTCTGCATCTGTTTGGAACAGCCAGAGAAATGGTTACTAAGCCAGAACAAGATGAAAGATTAGAGAAAACTGAGAATTCATCAGCAAAAGCCATCTGAAAAGCTAAATTAGATATGCAGTTTAGCTGCTCTCTAGGAAAGTATAATTTATAGTAATAAAGCATGGTGGAGATGGACAGAAATCACGCTTTTCTCACCTACTCCAGACTTTTTACATAACTAGAGAGACTGGCATAACTAAAAATGCATAATGTAACTAAGGAGACTGTGTTACGACTAACTGTCGTTTTGGTAGGTGGTTACTTAAAATCCATCCCCAGACAAAAATGATGTGGCTATTTGTCCCCCATTCTCTAATCTGCTCTTTCTGGGCAAAGTGATTGAGAGAGCTGTAACTCCAGGGCTTCTTGGATAATGCTTGTGCTCTGAAGCTTTTTCAGTCTGGTTTCAGACCTGGCTATGGGATGGAAATTGCTCTGATGGCATCTGCCTGAATGTAGACAAAGTCCATACTTCTTCATTGCTTCTTCTGGATCTAGCTGCATCCTTTGACACAGTAGATCATGCCAGCCTGTTGAGGCATTTGGAGGCAGAAGTGGGTATCAGGGGATGTGCCTTGGACTGGTTTAAATTGTTCCTCATGGAACAGACTCAGAAGGTTGCTGTTGGAGATCAGCTACCTTCAAAGTGGGATATCTTGTGAGGTTCCACAGGGTGCAACCTTATCCCCCATTTCATTCATCCTATATGCAAAGGCTTTAGGATAAATCATTTATAGCTATGGAGTTGGATGTCATCAATGTGCAGATGACACCTAACTCCATATCTCTATGCAAATCACCTGCCAATGCAGTATAGGTTTTAAGTCATTGCAATATAGGTTTTAGTTAATTGGCTGAAAGTGAACAAAGTAAAACAGAACCCAGACAAGATGGAAGTAATGCTGGTTGGAAAGGTGAAGATATTGAAGGACATTGTACTCCCCACTTTCAGTGGAGTTTAGTTGACCCTTGCAGACTTCGTAAAGAGCCTAGGCATTATACTAAATCCAATACGGCTGCTAAAGAAGTAAGCTAAAGCAGATCCTAAAAAAAGGTTACTTCCAACTCAGTCCTCCCAGAAGATGACCCTCTATGTTGATACAGCTGATCTGACCACCTGGATCCATGCCACAGTAACATCAAAACTGGGCTCCTGTTATGCACTCTACATAGGTGTCCCCTCAAAGTCAACTCAGAGACTCCAGCTGGTGCAGGACACCACAGCTCAATTATTATCAGAAGCTAGACAGAGCATAAATATTACTCCCATTCTGCAGTCACTTCATTGGCTACTCATCAGTTACTAGGCTCTGTTCACGGTTTTGCTTATCACATACAAAGCCCTTCATGGACATCTCTCTCCCTATGCTCCGCCTTCACAGCTTTAGTTATCTTAACAGGGCCTTCTGCAGCTGCCACCCTACAAATGTGCAAAAGGGATGCTCCGACTAAGACATTTCCACATCATTTAACATGTCACGCTTAGAAACATATAAACATAGAGCTGGAAGGGAGACAAAGGGTCATCTAGTCCAGCCCCCTGCACAACGCAGGAAATTCACAGCTGTCCCCCCTGCCTCCCTCAGTGACCTCTGCTCTATACTTAGAGGAAGGCAAAAAACCTCCAGGATCCCTGGCCAATCTGGCCTGGAGGAAAACTCCTTCCTTCCTAACCCCAAATTCGTGATTGGCATTACCCTGAGCATATAAAGAAAGGTCCACAAGATCCAAGTACTGGTTCATCCCTTCATGCACGCCATTCTCTTGATCTGTGTACATTCATATTAAGTCAGAGAACCATCACAGCTGTTAGATGACCATCTATCCTCTTCTTAAATACCTCCAAGGCAGGAAAGCCCACCACATCTCAAGAAAGCCTGTTCCCCTGAGGGACCACTCTGTCAGGAAGTTCTTCCTAATGTTTAAGTTTGCCAATCCACCCTGAGACCCTATGGTTATGATTTTGCAATCTCAAATACCTAAATAAGACTATACAAATGTTTTGTTTAACAAACTTGATTGCTTATTGGTCCTGTACATCTCTTTGAGAGCAAACATGGTATTGTGGTTAGAGTGGTGTAGTGGTTAAAATGGAGGATCAGGGAGAAGCAAGTTTAATCCTCCACTCTGTCATTGATGCTCACTGGGTAATTCTAGGCCAGTGAAACACTCTCGGATGAACCTACCTTACAGGGTTGTTGTGAGGATAAAGCAGAGGAAAGAAGAATGATATAAGCTACTTTGGGTCCCCACTGGGGAGAAATGTAGGGTATAAAGAAAATAAATAAATTTAAGCCACACAGAACTGCTAAAAGTACATAATCCAGCCCACCCACTCCCATTCCAAGAATTTGCAGACCTTGTCTTGCAAAGTGTTGAACAAACTGATGTAGTTAAAATTAACTGAATATATTCAGTCTTTCATTAGTAGAAGTGCAAAATGTCTCAGTAACAGGTTGCTCAAAAATGGAACTCACTGCCAATAAAGGTATTGATGGCTATAAGCCCAGAGGGCTTTAAATGGTGTTAAATAGATTCATGGAGAAGAGGTACATCAATAGCTACTAATCTTGTTAAGTAAAGGAAACCTGCTCTACACACACACACAAAATCAATTGGTAAGAGAAAAGTAGATTTTAGCGACCAATGCTTTTAGGAATATTCTAAATAATGGACTGCACTTTTTAAAAGCCTGGAAGTGCTGTACAAACAGCTGAAGGACTATTAAAAGTTAATGCCTCACAGACAGAGAGAGCTTTGAGTGACAGGCTACTCCAAGGAATCAGATTGGGTAGCATGAGCTAGAAAGAGGAGTGTCTGTTTTTAGCCCAAGCTGAAAGGAATTGAGTGTGAACAACTGGGAGATGGAGTCATAACTGAAAGCAGTTTAACATCAACAGGAGAACTGGGGAAAAGTTGGCAAGGAAGTTTGGGAAGTAGGTGCAGACTCCCATTTGGGCCAAAGAAAGCAGATATATCTTCTAAGGAGAGGAGGCTTTCCATACCCAGTCAAACAGGGAGGTAGCTCTGGAGAGTGAAGAGATCTCTGGCTGGGTGTGGTTGGAAACTGCCTGTTAGAGACCTTAAGATTCTGTCAAAAACTGAAGGAAAGCACTGGTGTTTGAAGGGAATGGGTCTGCAGTACTAGAAAGTGGGTACAAAAATTCTTAAACCCAAAAGAGACAGAGAATACTAAAAAAATTTACTAGAGTATTTGGGGAAAGATGGGAGCAAAAGCCTCTAAACATAAGAATTTAAGAATCTGTGAAGAGCATAAGAATGACAGTCTTTGCGTTTACTGATTTTACCTCAGAGATTTCTATGTTGAATTACCTCAGAAATTTTCAACCCCTGATTTCACCTAACCTTTCCCTCTAAAATGAATAAAACAGTTCATTACTTTTGAATTGTAAAAACATTTCTGGTGCCATTTCTACTGCTGAAGGACAAAAAAGAGGGAAAGAAGATGAGAAAACATCATAACAGGGCTCTTCTTATGCTCTACACACACACGCACGCACACACACAAATTAATAAGGAAAATGTGGGTTTTAGTGATCGATGCTTTTTAAGAACATTTTGAAAGCATGCAGGCTTAATGACTTTTTTGCCTCTGTTTTCTCCCTGAAGAACTCAGGCACATCTAGAGATAAATGTGGCAGGACACCTGAGTGGCTAATTGACATTGACAGAGAGGTTGTGGAGAGGCATCTGGCTGCACTGGATGAATACAAATCCCCTGGGCTGGATGGGGTGCACCCAAGAGTGCTGAAAGAACTTTCTAGAGAACTTGCAGAACCCCTGTCCATCATCTTCAAGGCCTCCTGGAGGACTGAGGATGTGCCACAAGATTGGAGAAGAGCAAATGTTATCCCAATCTTTAAGAAAGGGGATGACCCGGGAAACTACAGGTCGGTCAGTCTGACTTCTGTTGCTGGGAAGATATTAGAACAGATTTTAAAGGGATCAATCTGTAAGCATCTGAAGGACTGCTCAGTGATCCGGGGAAGTCAGCATGGTTTTGTTCCTAACAGATCATGCCAGACCAACCTGGTTTCCTTCTTTGATCAAGTGACCAGCTTACTGGATCGGGGGAACTCTGTTGACATAATTTATCTGGATTTCAGTAAAGCTTTTGATAAAGTCCCCCATGACATTCTGATGGGCAAACTGGAAGACTGTGGAGTGGACTATAGGACAGTTCGGTGAATAGGGAACTTGTTAGAGGACTGCACTCAAAGAGTGGTGGTCAACGGCGTTTCATCAGATTGGAGGGAGGTGTCCAGTGGGGTGCCGCAGGGCTCGGTTTTGGGCCCGGTACTTTTCAATATTTTTATCAATGATCTGGATGAAGGAGTGGAAGGGCTGCTCATTAAATTTACTGATGATACCAAACTGGGAGGAGTAGCAAACACCCAAGAAGATAGAATTAAAATTCAACAAGACCTGAATACTCTGGAGAAGTGGGCAGCTGTGAATAGGATGCAATTCAACAAAGACAAGTGCACAGTATTACATCCGGGCCACAAAAATGGGAAGCACAAATACTGGATGTGGGATACACTTCTGGGCAGTAGTATATGTGAAAGGGATCTTGGGGTAAAAGTGGACTGTAAACTAAATATGAGCAGACAGTGTGATGCGGTGGCAAAAAAGGCTAATTCAATCTTGGGTTGTATCAAAGGGGCCATAGCGTTGAAATCACAGGAGATCATAGCCCCTCTCTATACTGCCTTGGTCAGGCCACACCTGGAGTATTGTGTGCAGTTCTGGAGGCCTCACTTCAAAAAGGATGTGGCCAAAATCGAGAGGGTACAGAGGAGAGCGACGAGAATGATCAGGGGTCTGGAGACTGGCCCTATGAGGTAAGGCTGAGGGCCTTGGGAATGTTTAGTTTGGAGAAGAGGAGGTTGAGGGGGGACATGATTGCTCTCTTTACATATTTGAAAGGCTGTCATTTGGAGGAGGGCATGGAGCTGTTCCAGTTGGCAGCAGAGGGTAGGACCCGAAGCAATGGGCTTAAATTACATGCACAAAGGTACCGGCTGGATATTAGGAAAAACTTTGTTACGGGCAGAGTAGTTCAAAAGTGGAATCAGCTGCCTAGGGAGGTGGTGAGCTCCCCCTCACTGGCAGTTTTCAAGAAGAGGCTGGATGAATACTTGTCAGAGATGCTTTAGGCTGATCCTGCACTGGGCAGGGGGTTGGACTAGATGGTCTGTATGGCCCCTTCCAACTCTATGATTCTAAGATTCTATGACTACATCATGATGAAACCTAAGGTGGAAAAATAGGAATGTTTCACTACTCCAATCTTACAAACAGCAGCCTTTCATGCAAACCTCAGTGTGACATAAATAAAATATCTTTCATAAGAATGCTCCTCTACTACTACCCTTCCCTGGCCTCCTCTGTCACGGCACTTTTGCTATTACTGTCATGCCAACAAGTGTTAAATCTTGAGGGTGGTGAGGGTGATGAAGTGAGAGAGACTGGTTTATGCTACAGGGCTGGCAAGAAGCTGAATTTAACTCTTGGAGGGAAGAAATCCACTTTAGGATCCATGGTAAAGTCAAACTTCCTTAGCTAAAGCAAGCAAGTTATTTCCTCATCTAACAAACAGAGAGTGAACAAACAAGAAAATAGTGTTTTATTTTCTGCCAGCAGCTGCTCATAGCTAGAACCATAAATCAAAGCACTCAAGCCAAGTGACATAACCCTTAGGAAAAGCAAAGAAGTAGCCATGAAGCCACAAACTGCTCTTGCAACTGCAATCACAGAGGCAGGTTTCCCAGCACAAGATCCAGAGCTCAATTGATATTTTACTCAGTAATGGCTCATTAGACATATGTCTAATGATTTAGACATATGTCTAAATCATGAAGTAATTTAAGGCATGATTCATATATACATACGTATGTCAAAGGGTAAAGTCCTTACAACAAGGTTTTGTCAACTGATTTTTCTAAAGGTGAGCAGTTGTTGTCTGAAACAACCTACAAGGGAATTTCTACAGTTACAAAGGAGCATGATCTACACAGCCTCAAGCTCTTCATGTCTACCACATGTCAACATGTCACAAAAGTGGACATGGAGCCTGGCTTTAAAAGCCCATCTTCTAGTCACAGCAATCATATTAATAACACAATAATAATACCATTCGATTTATAAACCACCCTTCAGGACAACTTAACACCCACTCAGAGCAGTTTACGAAGTACATTATCATTATCCCCACAACCATTACCCTGTGTGGTGGTTGGGGCTGAAAGAGCTCTGGAAGAGCTGTGACTGACCCAAGGACACTCAGCTGGCTTCAAGTGGAAGAGGGGAGAATCAAACCCGGTTCTCCAGATTAGAGTCCTGCCGCACTACACCAAACTCTTTATAACTGTACTTACTTATTATATTAGTACCTCACCCTTCCACCACAAAGAGCTCAAGAGAAAGTCATAATGGCCAATGGCCAGTAACATATCTAGCTCAGAATCTCATGAAGCATGAGTTGTTAAAGGGAGAAGATCTTTTTACCACCTCACCATAAGCAAAAAAGCTAAGGAACATGAAGGTAAGAGGAGAAAAAAATAAAGCCTTTGCCTTTAGGAAATTAAAAAATTCCTGAGAGCTTGGTGAGACAAGCTCCTGAATCACACAACTTCTTTTTCTTTAGATTCTAGTTCATTCATGGGCTTGTTCAAAATTCCACGAGTTTTAAAATTAACTCTTTGGACATTTTGTTTTGCTCCCAAAGCTGTATCTGAAAGTAAAATTATAACCTTTTTATTTGGTTACACAGCCAAAACAAAGAGGTATTTATTATTGAATCACTAGCAAAGCATGTAGCAAAAATATCCCTAATTATCTCCTTTTTTCACTTTTAATCCACCTGAACCCTAATTTAGAGATGAAAAGACTATTTTCTGTAGGTGGGTGTGAGAAAGTTATCCAAGTTGTTTCTGAACTTAGCTATCATTCATTTGCACATGCTTCTATAGTACAACTTAGAGATGGGCACGATCCAAAAAAAATTAATGATCAAGCCGATCGTGGATCGGCGCTGGCGACGATTCCGATTTAATGACCTGCACCGAGCATCTCCTGTTCCCGATCCGTGGATCGTGGATCGTGGAGGCAAAAGCGGAGGGGCGCCCCGCTGTTCCCAGCGATACAGGAACGGTGGGTGATGCTGGTGGCATCTGTGTTTGTGTTTGGCCATCTGTGTTTGGCCGTCAGAGCTGCCTATCAGGGTTTGCAGGAATGAGATTGGAGTGCCCATGGCTACAGAACACCCCCTTCCCCCTCCCTCCCCTGGGTGTCTTCTCCCAACTGGTGACTGCTTTGCTGCTCCGTGGTTGAAAGGAAGCCCTGCTGATCAAGGAAAGCTGGGCTTCCATTTGGGTTTCCAGGCCGACATGAGGGCAAACAGAGCTCAGGCATTCCCCTGGCTCCGTTGCCAGGGGAATAGATTGCTGGTGCCTGAGTGTCTGGATCCCCGATCCAAGCCCGATTGCCCCGATCCAGGCCCCTCCCGATCGCTGGATCGTTGGCCGTGGACGATAATGATCCGCCGGGTCACAATCGCGCGATCGCCATTATCGTGGGGGGTTTTCGATCGTAATGCGGATTGTGCCCATCTCTAGTACAAATACATGTTGTGTGAAAATACTGATAACCTTCTGAAAATAACAATGTGCAGTCAACGTACCTTTCAGTAAAGAAGGGAAAGGGTTTATTTGGAGCTGTTTAGCTTTGATTACCAACACAGAAAGAGGACATGAATCATTCATATGCTTATACTGCTGAAAGAGGAAGAAAGGGGAACACACAAGCATAATGGTTTCCATATGCTAATATGAACCCAAGAGATGCCAAGATCTGTTCTCCTACAGTTATCATTGGGCAGTATAAAGTAGTTGGGTCCATGTCTGTCTCCCATCTTGATTCGGGTAACTGGAAGAAGATGATTCACTACATGGTTGAGATTTTTATCCTGTCTCTTTGCTGCCCTGAGCTGCATTAGGAAGGAACAACATTTCTGGTTTTTTTACATTGCCAGTCAAGAAGAGATTGCTCTGGTCGTTGAGTGGTTGAAGGTCATTGGTTTAATTTGTGGAACCACAATCCAGGAGTAGGGGGAACTGACAATGCAGAGCCTCAGTAACCAATAAAACAAGATATTCAAGTTTCTGCTATTTTTCTAAGAATGTTTTCACAATCAGATTGCCCTGCTGAGCCACAAGGGTTACTTACTGCAGCCATGGAATTGATGCGGTCTATGTAATAATCTGGCCAGCTTGTAGCAAGTTTATTAGGATCCTCTTGCTCCTGAAACAGAAAAAAAAATTGTTATCTAAAATATGGCTAAAGCTCAAGGTAGTGTACAAAATCAACATTACAACAATATAAAATCAACAACAAAAACACTCACATGTAAAACATACCACTATTCAGTAGAACAAAAACATTAACAAACGGTTACCTTTTTATTTAAAAACCAGACATAAAAGATGGCTTTTGCACTCCCCACAAAATTAGAGACTTGGTAGCTTGTTGTCAAGACTGTTGTCAAATCTCAGTTTCAATTTTTGTTCCTCCCTTGTACAGAGCAATGTTATTTTAAAAAACTGCTGGGCCATTTTCTTTCTCCTTGCATCAGATTTTTCCATAAAATATACATATTTTTCAACATTCATTGTAAATTAATACACAGTGTTACATATTATATGAATATTGTGCTTGATTGTATATATAAATACTGTAAAATTTCATCCAAACACTACATAGCAAGCATACACAAAACAAACAAATGTACAAATCCAAAGCTAGGAACTGCAAAAGTTAAATATACAAAATAATATTTAATGTATTTATTTATTAAATTTTATTTTTAGCCCTCCCTCCCCATGAGCGGGCTCAGGGCGGGGTATAATAAAATGCTTTATACACATTAAAACATTTAGAATAAATTTAAAAATCAAAACCATGATAACCTACAGCTGTTCCACCACCACCCGCTCAATCACCTTGCTCAGAAACGAGAGATTCGAAACTGTTTGATAATTGGACAAATCGGTGGGGTCCAAAGATGGCTTTTTCAAAAGAGGCTTCACCACGGCTTCCTTCAGTGCTCCAAGGAAAATTCCAGAGCTCAATGATTGATTAATAATAACCTCCAGTTGGGCCTCCGACCCATCTGCACTGGCCTTCACCAGCCACGAAGGGCAGGGGTCCAGGGAGCATGTGGTGGGCCTCACCAGCCACAAGATCCTGTCAACTTCGTCCTGGGAGAAAGGACTGAAGTGATCTAAAAAAAAGGACCAGAAGACATCCAAGGGGGTTTCCACTTCCCTTATTGTATCAACCATGGCCGGAAGATCACAGTGGAGAGACAAAATTTTATCTGCAAAAAAGCTCCCCAAAGCCTCACAACTAATAGACGAATTTTTAATTTCACAATCTTTCTGAGAGAGGGAGATCAGGGATCAAATTACCTGAAACAATTTTGCTGGGCATGAGCTTGCAGACACTAGGGAGGCAGCATAGGAATCCTTCTTTGCTGCCTTTACAGCCACCTCATAGGCTTTTAAACGCTCTATAAGACGATCTTGCCTCTTCATCCCACCACACTCACTCAAGCTATCTCAATTCCCGCTTCATCTGACATTGTTCCTCCGTATACCAGGGGGCAAGTCTAGCACGAGCATGGAGAGGGAGATGGGGAGCAATTTCATCAATGGCTTCAGAGAGACGGTCATACCAGTCTCCCACCAGCTTGTCCAACGAACTGCCAGGGGGCATCAGATCCTGCAGAGCATCCTGGAAACCAATTGGATCCATTAGTCTTTGCGGGAGAGTGTACATTAGCTCACTGCCTATGCAGGAGGGGGCTGGCGCTCCAAAATGAGACTTCAGGACAAAGTGGTCAGACCATGGCACCACTTCAATGGCATCAAAGTTCACCTGTATCCCCATCCCTAAGATCAAATCTAGCGCGTGGCCTGCTTGACGCATGGGAACTTAAACAACTTGGGAGAGTCCCAGTGCTGCCATGGATGACTTCTTTTCATATGAATATCCCTACAGCTCTACTGTACAGACAAGGCATATTCAAAAGCAATTGTTTGGTTTATGGAAAAAATACAGAGAAATATGACAGCATCTGCACAGGGAAAACATGAGTAGTCCTTAGAACTGTGGGCAAGGGCTGCTATAAATATGCTGGAATACTGTAGGGACATGTAGATACTGATGCAGTGCCCACTGAGTTGAACATGCAAAATATCCTCAAATCTGAAATAGTTGTTGTGGTGGCTAACAATGGAGAGAGGGAAAAAGAGAGGCTTCTGAGGTAACTGCCCTCTGGACTTAAGGCTAACTCCACATTCGCTGGCCCTTCCTTTCACCTGGGCCGATTCCAGACGGCCCTCCCCATCCCGAAACGTCGCGCGTCATCGCGTGGAAAACGCGATATTTCGCGTTTTCCGCGCAACAACGCGCGACGTTTCGGGATGGGGAGGGCCGTCTGGAATCGGCCCTGTTCCAACCCCAGCTATCTGCAATCAGTGATGGGGGGGGGGGGACACAAACTTTGGTTAACTGGTTGGTAGCATGTAAACTTCATACTCCCTAAAGCGTTCTTATTTGGGACCTTATTAAAATAATGTACTTAATTTTGAAGTAAGTATAAACTCCCTTTTCACAGCTATTTTAATTGGATAGAGAAGACATTGATAGTGAACAAATATTTAGCGTGGGAAGAGCCAGTTTGGTGTAATGGTTAAGAGAGCAGGACTCTAATCTGGAGAACCAGGTTTGATTCTTCACTCCTCCACTTGAAGCCAGCTGGCTGACCTTGGGTCAGTCACAGCTTCTAGGAGCTCTCTCAGCCCCACCCACTTCACAGGGTGGTTTGTTGTGGGGATAATAATAACATACTTTGTAAACTGCTCTGAGTGGGTGTTAAGTCATCCTGAAGGGCGGTATATAAATTGAATGTTGTTGTTGTTGTTGTTGTTATTCAAATTTCACACAACACAATCTATAATAAATATTATTATTATTTCAGTATACCAATGAATGCAATAGCTATAATAACCTTAACACACTTCGCTGTTGACCTTTGTGGCTTTTCTCTTGTTCACAACTGTGGCAATCAACCCTCAAGGTACGACCTTTCATTCAGGGCTTTGAAGTAGTCATGATTTGGGCCAAATGCAAATCCAAGTGATTGTGAGCCACTCAGAGCCCACGGAACTCCACTGGATGGGAGGGATTAACCAGCCTCTGTTTAAGAAGGTGGAAAGGGAATTATTTTCCCTTCAGACTGGGAAATGCAGCTCTGGATAAAAGCACTGGATTAGACCGGATTTTTATTTGGCTTTTAGTTAAGATTTGGGATCAGGTTAGAGAAGAAAGTTTATTTTAGTGATACAAGCAAGCACTCTTTTAAGGGTCCATCAAATCTTAACTTTTGTGTATAGATTCTATGAACAAGGGCTCTTTGCGTTAAAGGAGTGGCCTAGAACCTGAACCGTAATTCTGTCAATTGTGGAAACAGGTTGAAGCTTGAATGCGGAAGAAACCTTTCTAGAGAAAAAGAATCAAATCTCCCCTCAGCATTTATTTATGGTAATGGAAGCCAAGTTTCAATATGTTAACACGGATTGAGAAAATTTATAATCTCTGGGGAGTGAAATTTAGGGGCAGATGGACATTCTATACTGAAATATTCCGTATCATATTCAGGGACAGCGCCTCCATTGAGGCAGGTCTGGCAACCGCCTCCAGCACTGAGGTACCGGAGGTGGCGCCAGGGGTGAGGGCATTCGCTGCGAAGCTGGCAGCAGCAGTGCGCAAGCAGCTGAGCAGGGGGGATGGGAAGTCACCCACGCGCTGCCCTGGCCGCCTGCCACACCTGGTCTGCAGCTACTGCAGCCTCCCAGCCCTCCTGTGCTACCGCTGCTGCCAGCACATGCCCCTGGCCAGGAGCAGCAGCCGCGGGCCAGGCATGGCAGGTGTCCAGGATGGCGCACGGAGCAATGGAGCAGGAGGGCTGGGAACCTGGCTGGGAGCCCGCTGTGCCTGGCTGGGAGCGCACGCCAACAGTGGCAGTGCAGGGCCATCTTAGCGGGCAGCCCTCCTGCCCAGCCACCTGCCACCCCACAGTCCGGGTGTGTGCGTGTGCGCACACACACACAAGGGGTCAAGAGCAGACCTGAAGCTGCCCCCCGCCTCAGGTGCCAGAAACCATATTGAACGTGTGTGGGGAGATCTTTTCTCCCTCTTTCTAAGCACCAACCTAAGGCTTTGATTTAAACAAGAATGTAGAGAAAAAATATGGGAAAAATAAAAAACACCATCATTCCTGCCCAAGATTAGGTCTCAGTATAGTTTGATATTGATTGATACATTTCTTTCTATCCACATCTAGTCTTTAATAAAACTAGATTTAGAAAGTCAAAATAATAATTAGGGGCACAGTTCAAAGGATACGAACGTCTTACTATTTCAGAGTTTACTGTAAGGAGATGATCATTTGTGTTAGATAAATGTATTCAGAAAATATTTATTAACTATTTCAACATTCACAAAAGTTTCTCTACACCAAGCATATGACATAGACATTTGGCAAACACAACAGATGTTCTGCCAACACGGGAGTCTTCTTGGCTACATTTGAGATTGATCTACCTATCATCAACTATTTGAAGACTGCTCGTCCACTCTTTCCCTTAGCCAGCAGCTTGGTGAACATTTTCAGAACATCAGAATTGTCTGGAAAGCCCCCAAAATCATATTCAAGCTACTCTTCTGTAAAGAAAGGGAACAGTTTCCTTTCAAAACACAAAGTTTCACATAGTTTTCAGGATCCAGATCAGCAAGGAAAATCTTATGTCAAATGGCTGAAAGACAACTTAGTATGGGTGAAAAAAATCTTTTCATGCTCCAGGATTTGCTGAAGGAACTCAAGGGCCCTACTCTCCAAAGCTACATAGAGGCATGAATATATGGAAACAATTACCCAACTGTATGAGTAGACTGCATATGAAGGAAAATATTAGAGCCAAGTCCATTTTAACTCCCAATGAACACTGTAGATATTAAATTTAAAAACAGATGTCAATCTGTGGCATTCTATAAGTAGCTATCTTATTCTTCACCAGTGTAACAACTCAGTAACCACTATGAGAACTGTGTTCCAACAGTATACAACTGAAATGCAGTCAACGTACAGCATAAGTATGGCACCAAACTTTCAACAGGCCACTTTCCAGCATGGAAACTGTAAATGGAAAACTAAATTGTTTCACATAAAACTGAGATTTCACAGAATCCCTCAAATATTTAGAAAAACCAAAACAAATCAAAAACAAACATCTAGCCATTGTGTTTTCGGCCATTAATATTTTCTTCATGATTCTTGTTAGAGTCAACAAATTGTTCTTCTTTAAAATTCAAGGCAAGACTATCACTGTTTATGGTCAAGGCCAACCCAAGATGAAAGTCAATTAACACAATCCTGACTGCAGATTACAGCAGAGATAGTAATGAAGAGACCTGAGAACTCAGTAGAGTTCTCTGTGAACATTCTGATTTTTCTTTTCTTGCCCATCTCACTAGGTAAACCCCACTCACTAAGTGAAATGGGGAAAATGATGAAATTCTTTTCCCTGCCACAGGTATTTTGAGCCATTTAGTGTTTACAGACATTGTAATGTATTTATTTTTTGCAAGTTCTCGAAGCAAAAGAGCTTTTATGTTCTGGATCACTCTTTGTCTTTTCTATCGTGAATAATTTCCCATCCCCTATCTTGTGCCCTTCCACCAGCCTTTTCACATCTGACATCATTGGGATCAGCTTTTCACATCTGACATCATCTTTTCACATCTGACATCATTGGACATCTGCTAGGGTCTGAACACCAGCAGGAAACCCACCAGTGATCAGAAATTTGGATACTTATTACTGTTGCTGATATTACTTTGCCTTCTCTTCATCATATCTGGGCAGCCTGTGCCTCACTCACCTCCTCCTTTTTCCTCCCCAATGGCAGCCACACCAGTAGAGCAGGAACTTCAGAAACAGAAGAGGAACGAGACCCAGCCACCGCAGTGGGAAAAGAGGAGCAGCAGGAAAGAGAGGACGACTGGGGCGGGGGAATCTGACTTCAGTTCTTGCCCAGGGCTCACAAAACCCTTGTGAAATTGGTGGGGAGGGGGGATGACAAGAGTTAGATATATCTACCAATCCACTCTCAGGTAAGGAAATAAGAAACTTTGTTTACTAATTGTTGGTTAGATTCAAGGCACATCGGAATCTTAGAAATATAGAAACATAGAGCTGGAAAGGACACCAAGGGTCATCTAGTCCAAGCCCCTGCACAATGCAGGTAATTTGCAGCTATCTCCCCCCAATCTCCCCCACGACCCCTGCTCTATGCCTAGAGGAAGGCAAAGAACCTCCAGGATCCCCAGCCAATCTGATCTAGAGGAAATTTTCCTTTCTCTCCCCTAAGTGGTGATAGGCATTATCCTGGACATGTAAGAAAGGGCCATGAGAGCCAAATATTAGTTCATCCCTTCCTGATGTCCCTCTCCTGATCTGCCTAAATTCATACTGAATCATAGAATCAGCATTGCTGTCAGATAGTCATCTAGCCTCTTCTTAATAGCCTCAAAGGAAGGAGAGCCCACCACTCCCCGAGGAAGCCTGTGCCACTGATGAACTGCTCTGTCAGGAACTTCTTCCTAGTGTTTAGCTGAAAACTCCCTTGATTTAATTGTAACTGGTTCTGATCCAACCCTCTTGTACTTGTGTTACTGGAAATATTAGCAGCAGGTAAATGAACAGCCTTCTTTAATTTCAGAAATTATTCCTATGGGCATTTTTAGTGAGTCAGGATTACACTTTTTATAGATGCTAGCACAAACACACACATTCAAATACCAAACAAATTCAGTTGTGCTCTGCTAATAACAGCATTAGAATTACCACCTTTTCCCTGATGCCTAGATTGGAAGCTCTATCATATTTGAGGCTGATTTGGGCCCCGAACGGGCAGATTCTTAAAGAATCAGCCTGGCACAAAGCATGGGAACATTCCCACACCCAGATCATTGATGTCACTCCTGGAAGTGACGTCATTATGTTGCACCTGCAGCATGTGCAAAGATTTTCCAGGCAGGTAAGTGCCAGATCTCCCCCCCCCCCCCGAATTCAAATTAGTGGTAAGAGATATTATACATAAGATAATAAAATATTTGTCTAGGAAAAAATATTGTTCTTCAGCTAAATAGTCCCTTTTACCAGTATGTAGCATAATTGAAGGGAAGATGGCAAAAGGTAAAAAGTAGTCCCATAGGGTTCCCATTCCCCCGCCCAGGGCAGGGGATCCCTCAATCCCACCCTTCCCCCCATGCCAACTTATTTGGCTGGTGGGGGGGGCGCACTCCCTGGGGCGCTCTGAGAGTGGGCAATGGCGGTGGTAGCAGCAAGAGCAGGTCGTGGCGGTGGAAATGGCCACTGTTGCTGCTGCGGCCACCCGCTATCACCGCCACCATGTCTCCTTTGCGCCAAACGAGAGCGGGCTGCAGCAGTGGCAGCAAGAGTGGACCACGGCTATGGCAACAGCAGCCCACGCCAGTGAGGTCAAGGTCCCCCTTCGACTCAGGGGTGCCTTTTGACCCCCGTGTGATGACATCACTCCTGGAAGTGATGTCATCACACGAGCCAGGAGTGCGCACATGCGCGAAGAAGGATGCCGGGGTAAGTGCCAGCTCCCAATCCCCTGCCGGGAGAGTCCAGGGACCTGGGAATCTCCTGTTGAGGGACTCCAGGTCCCTGACAACCCTATAGTCCCCTGTGCAAGCACTGAGTCATTACTGACCCATGGGGGGAACTCGCATCACAACGTCTTCTTGGCAGACTTTTTATGGGGTGGTTTGCCATTGCCTTCCCCAGTCATTTACACTTTACCCCCAGGAAACTGAGTACTCATTTTACCGACCTTGGAAGGATGGAGGGCTGAGTCAACTATGGAAGAAGCTGAAAAAGATTTTTCTTCCCAGTAAAAGAACATACACTATTATGTGTCATTCTCACATTACGTTTACGTAAGAGGGAAGCAGACCTAAAACTCTAGTCTAGGACAGAGAGCAGCTACGAGACCTTCTTTCCCAGCCTCTTACCAAGCTCTGGCCTGGAGCATCAAGTGCTGCTGAGTTCTACAACCTCCAACCTACTAGAGAGAGACTGATTGAACATCAATTTCTATGTAAAATTCACTTTATAGATCGAAGTTTTTTTTAAGGGTGGTAGATTCAGAACTGACATAAGCTAATACTTTTCTGATTTGAGTAAATAAACTGGGGAATTTGCTGCCAGTCATGGCCACAATCATAAGATCACTTCAAAAGGGGAAGAGACAGATTGATGGAGAACAGCCATAGTGACTCAAGCAAACCTTCACATTCAGAGGCAGCAGCCTTTGGAATACCTGTGCTACGAGGCAACATCAGGGGAAGGTCTTGGCCTCCGTGCACTTTTTGTTGGCCCTCCAGGATAACTGGTTGGCCATTGTATAAAACACATTTCTGGACTAGATGGACCACCAGTCTGATCCAGCAGAGCTCTTCTTAATGTTGATTGTTCTGCAAGGCCTGATTTGGTGTTTTCTTATTCAAATCTATGAAATATCAAGTATTCCTCAAAATAAGGGATGGTAATCTTGTTCTGCTGCAATCAATGGTACTTCAGCTGGCTGGCTGTTCTCTGATTAATGTGCAAACTATGTGCAGCAGTCCCTTGTGGGACACAATGACATTTATAACCAGAGTTGAAACAATTCCATGGATTTTTCAGACTACTCTCACACATGCTCCCAACCTCCAAGCTAGCCAGGCCACAAAAGGTTTTGGTTTTAAAATAGGGCAGACAGGGCCCACAGGGCCAATTTACTCAGTAGGCAGGTGGGGTTGCAATCATATTTCCCATAATGTATGATTAGCATTTCCGAACATATTGTTAGAATTTTGTGGATAAACAATTTTTTTTCAAGGTTTCCAAGGGGAAAAGGCACCTAATGGAAGAACAGCAAACATCTGTGCCCATTCCAGAATTAGACAGGGGATGCATGTGAGCTTTTCTCTAAATTTTTACTAAGCTGGTTGACAAATCCTTCAAGAAACTCATTTGCAGCATAATGGACTATGATAATAGTTCTCTCCAATGGGAAGCATTTGTGAGTTTAATATGTTTAACAAGTTCAGTAATCAATAGTATTGCAACAAAATTTTTAACAGTTGTACCGTTTCATTCATTCATTTATTGGACTTCTAGCCCTCCCTCCCCACAAATGGGCTCAGGGCGGGTCACAGTATAAATACATTTAGAACATAATAAGACTAGATCATCCTAGTAAGCATAAAATACAGTGAGAAATACAATAAAATATGATTCCCAAGATGGCGGCCCCAACCAACTGCCCCAGCCAATAGTGCATAGAGAGGGAACTTTTCAAGGGAGAGGAGGAAAGGGGAAACAGCCATTCTGGTCGCATTATAACTCCGGTGGTGGGGGGGGGGGACGACACAAAATGATTATAAAGTTTAAGTGAAAATGCAATATAATCAACAGCTAAGACATTCACTGAACAAAGTACAATAATGAACAACAGCTAGGACATTCAGTGAAAGAGATACATTAGGATATGATAGCAAAAAATTTGAAAAACAAACATAAAGCCAAGCACAGAGATGAAATATTTCTGACACAGCATAACCAATTGACACAGCATTTACATAAGCTGTTTAGCAATGTGGAAACTCCCTTGTAGTCTACATTAGCAGCGTGTAGTACCTGTCCCTAGAAATGTAACTCTTAAAGTTACTTGTTGTCCAGTCCCTTTCTTTCAATGAAGGAAAATGGGAGTGACCAGAGGGCGGGATCTTTCCAGGAGTGTTTTGGCCTTCCAGTCCATCTTTAAGCAGGTCTACTCAGACAAAGGACCCATCCTCAATCTACTCACAGAGACCATATTAAATCAATTCCTGCCACTATGCTGAGCTTGTTTGCTAAACAGACAAATTGTAAGCAGTAAAACCATGCTGGCTGCCTATACTTAGAATTCATTGATGAAAACAACAAAAGGTAGAGTCTATTTTAAAACTGATTCATGAAGCTAAATTTAAACATGATTGCAGAGCAAATAATTATGTCTGTGTATGCCTAAAAACTGGGTATGGTTACATATGCACGTGTGTGTGTGCTGTTTTGCAGAACCCCACGCACACCCTCCATCATTTGCCAATCAGTCAATGAATCAGTGACATATTCCTGCCTGGTAGCTACCAGGATATCTGAACTTACAGAAGTTTGAGGATCACTAATATGTTGCCCAGAGCTCCCAGAATAAAATAGAAGCCTATCTCAAGAAAAGGGGGGGATAAAAAAGAATGAATTTTCAATTATCTGTGAGTTTCTCTGTTAGGATTCTTTCCACAAGGTATTGAAGTTGGGGAATGAGAACTGAAAAAATTCCGTCAGGTCACTTACTAGGAGATCACTTTCTCCAAAATACAGGAGTGATAAGTACATCTAAAATATAACCCACAGGTATCTCAACTGCTCTTCAAAATTCAACTCATCACATTTTCCAGACCATGTCAGTTGATGGACCTATGTATTCTTTTAATATTATACACACGTACAATGAGCTGGCATGGAATTTTTACATTACTTAATCATAATTCTGTTTTAAATGAATTAGTTCCAACAAGCCTCATTGTAAATAAAAGCAGTCCCTAACTTTCACACAGACCTATAAAAAAGAAACTAGAGCTACCTAGCAGCCACTAGGCTTCAGAAAGAGTTCAGCATTCCAGTTTTAGATGGAGATAATGTCTGGGTGCATTATGTGAAATTTGAAGATCAGGGTCATATTTTCTTTAAAACCAAGCATTTTCAGACTGATTTAAATAAACCGTATAATTGCAGAGTTTAACACAGGCTTAAACTTTACAATCACTGTATCTGGTACAGAACTTTGTATCCACATCTAGTCTTTAATAAAACTAGATTTAGAAAGTCAAAATAATAATTAGGGGCACAGTTCAAAGGATACGAACGTCTTACTATTTCAGAGTTTACTGTAAGGAGATGATCATTTGTGTTAGATAAATGTATTCAGAAAATATTTATTAACTATTTCAACATTCACAAAAGTTTCTCTACACCAAGCATATGACATAGACATTTGGCAAACACAACAGATGTTCTGCCAACACGGGAGTCTTCTTGGCTACATTTGAGATTGATCTACCTATCATCAACTATTTGAAGACTGCTCGTCCACTCTTTCCCTTAGCCAGCAGCTTGGTGAACATTTTCAGAACATCAGAATTGTCTGGAAAGCCCCCAAAATCATATTCAAGCTACTCTTCTGTAAAGAAAGGGAACAGTTTCCTTTCAAAACACAGATGCAGAGAAGTTAGCCGTGTTAGTCTGTGGTAGCAAAATCAAAAAGAGTCCAGTAGCACCTTTAAGACTAACCAATTTTATTTTAGCATAAGCTTTCGAGAATCAAGTTCTCTTCTTCAGATGCTTGATACAGAGACTGGTCAAACACAGAAGAGCAGAGGGAAGAGGCAATTAGGGGGGGAGGGGGAGGGAGCAATCAAAACATTCCTTTGCTAGTATATGTAAACATCTCCTTTTGGTGTGTGTATCAGTTGGCTTCAAAGGAGTTTGCCCTGTTAGTTTGTAGAAGCCAAACAGCTAGACCATCCAATTCCAATGCAGTATGGGCCTTCGATAACCACAGCTCTCCCTGCCAGATGCATCTGACAAAGAGATCTGTGGTTCCCGAAAGCCCACGCCAGGTACCACTGAGCTCCCCCAGACCCCACCTCTGTAAAGGAAATCTGTTACCTGTGGTAATGTGATAACCATTCATAGTCCCTATTCAGTCCCAGCTTGACAGAGTCAAATTTGCATATGAATTCCAGTTCAGCAGCCTCCCGTTGGATTTTGTTTTTGAAAGGTTTCTGTTGAACTACAGCGACCTTTAAGTCTTTGATGGAATGTCCTGGTAGGTTGAAGTGTTCTCCCACTGGTTTCTGGACGTTTCCATTTCTAATGTCAGATTTGTGTCCATTTATTCTTTTGCGTAGAGGTTGGCTGGTTTGTCCAATGTACAGAGCAGAAGGACATTGTTGGCACATGAGGGCATATATCAGATTGGAGGATGAGCAGCTGTAAGAGCCAGAGACAGTGTAGTTGATGCCATTGGGTCCTGTAATTGTATTCCCTGGGTAGATATAGGGGCAGAGCTGGCATCTGGGTCTGTTGCAGGGCCTGGTACCTGTGCTGGTGACTCTGCTGGCTGATTCATGGTTGTGAGTGAGAAGTCGTTTAAGGTTGGGGGGCTGTCTGTAGGCAAGGAAAGGTCTTCCACCCAGGGCTTCTGAGAGAGAGGTATCATTTTCCAGGATGGGTTGTAGCTCACTGATGATACGTTGGATGGGTTTGAGCTGGGAGCTATAGGTGACAACCAGTGGTGTTCTGTTGTTAGTTCCTTTAGGTTTGTCCTGGAGTAGGCTGTTTCTGGGTACTAGTCTGGCCCTGTTGATTTGTTTCTTCACTTCATTTGGTGGGTACTGTAGTCCCAAAAATGCTTGTTGTAAATCTCTTAAGTGTGAGTCTCGGTCGAGAGCATTGGAGCAGATACGGTTGTAACGTAAGGCTTGGCTGTAGACAATAGACCGAGTGGTATGTTTAGGGTGGTAGCTGGAGGCATGTAGATATGAGTATCGGTCTGTTGGTTTCCGGTATAAAGTGGTATTTATTCGTCCATTATGTAGTTGTACAGTGGTGTCCAGGAAGTGTACCTGTTGTGTAGAGTGGTCCAGGCTTAGGTTGATAGTAGGGTGAAAGTTATTGAAGTCTTGATGAAATCTCTCAAGAGCTTCCTTCCCATGGGTCCAAATGATGAAGATGTCATCCAGGAATCTTAAGTATAGTAGTGGTTCCAGTGGATGGGAGCTGAGGAAGCGTTGTTCCAAGTCCGCCATGAATATGTTAGCATATTGTGGTGCCATGCGTGTGCCCATGGCTGTGCCATTAATCTGTAGATATAAGTTGTCACCAAATTCGAAGTAATTGTGAGTGAGTACGAAGTGACAAAGTTCAGTGGCGAGGTGTGCTGTGGTTTTGTCCAGGATAATATTCCGTATGGCTTGCAGTCCATCCGCATGTGGGATATTGGTGTATAAAGCCTCCACATCCATGGTTGCTAGGATGGTGTCATCAGGTAGGTTGTCAATGGACTGTATTTTCCTGAGGAAGTCAGTGGTGTCCCGTAAATAGCTGGGTGTGCTGGTGGCATAGGGCCTGAGGATAGAGTCCATGTATCCTGAGACTCCTACCGTGATAGTGTCTCTTCCTGAGACGATGGGGCGTCCTGGGTTACCCGGTTTATGGATTTTGGGTAGTAGGTAGAATTTTCCTGGCCGTGGTTCCTGGGGTGTGTCCGTATGGATGCATTCTTGTATGTCCACGGGAAGAGTCTTCAATATTTTATTGAGTTCTCTTTTATATTGCTCCGTAGGATCAGCAGGTAGTATTTTATAGAATGTTGTGTTGGAGAGTTGTCTTTCTGCTTCCTGTATATAATTCTGTTTGTCCATGATGACCACTGCTCCACCTTTGTCTGCTTCCTTGATTACGATGCCAGAATTGTTTTGGAGGCTGTTTATGGCATCTCTTTCTGCATGGCTGAGGTTCTGCTTTAGGTGTTGTTGTTTGTCAATTATTTCAGCCTGGGTGCGTCGACGGAAGCATTCAATGTAAAAGTCCAATGAAGAGTTCCGGCCCTCAGGGGGTGTCCATGTGGAATTCTTTTTTCTGGAGTTTTGTAACGATGATTGTGTATTGCTGGGTTGGGAGAGTGATGGTTGCTGTGATGGTGTCTGTTCAGTGCTTTGTTCCTCATTTTGTTCAGCAGAGTAGTTGAAGAATTCTTTCAGTCTTAGGCGTCTGAAATAGGCCTCCAGGTCTCCACAAAGTTGTATGGTTTGTGTGGGTCTGGCTGGGCAAAAAGATAGACCACGTGAGAGGACAGATTCCTCTGCCGGGGTCAGTTTATGACTGGATAGATTGATGATGTTGCTGGGTGGATCCAGAGTGTTCTTGTTCTCTGTTGCATGCAGGATTTTTGAGAATTTCTTCTCCTTTTTTTTCTGTAGTTCAGTAAATAGTGTGCAATAAATACTTCCTCTGGTTTTGGTAAACATCTGCCAGCTCCAGAAAACTCTTAATTCACCTCATTGGACTGATGTACAGCAAGCAACAATGGATCAAACAAGAGATCTCTGAACTAGACTCTTCCATTAAAAACAACCCCTCTACACAGACCAGGAACTGGCAGATGTTTACCAAAACCAGAGGAAGTATTTATTGCACACTATTTACTGAACTACAGAAAAAAAAGGAGAAGAAATTCTCAAAAATCCTGCATGCAACAGAGAACAAGAACACTCTGGATCCACCCAGCAACATCATCAATCTATCCAGTCATAAACTGACCCCGGCAGAGGAATCTGTCCTCTCACGTGGTCTATCTTTTTGCCCAGCCAGACCCACACAAACCATACAACTTTGTGGAGACCTGGAGGCCTATTTCAGACGCCTAAGACTGAAAGAATTCTTCAACTACTCTGCTGAACAAAATGAGGAACAAAGCACTGAACAGACACCATCACAGCAACCATCACTCTCCCAACCCAGCAATACACAATCATCGTTACAAAACTCCAGAAAAAAGAATTCCACATGGACACCCCCTGAGGGCCGGAACTCTTCATTGGACTTTTACATTGAATGCTTCCGTCGACGCACCCAGGCTGAAATAATTGACAAACAACAACACCTAAAGCAGAACCTCAGCCATGCAGAAAGAGATGCCATAAACAGCCTCCAAAACAATTCTGGCATCGTAATCAAGGAAGCAGACAAAGGTGGAGCAGTGGTCATCATGGACAAACAGAATTATATACAGGAAGCAGAAAGACAACTCTCCAACACAACATTCTATAAAATACTACCTGCTGATCCTACGGAGCAATATAAAAGAGAACTCAATAAAATATTGAAGACTCTTCCCGTGGACATACAAGAATGCATCCATACGGACACACCCCAGGAACCACGGCCAGGAAAATTCTACCTACTACCCAAAATCCATAAACCGGGTAACCCAGGACGCCCCATCGTCTCAGGAAGAGACACTATCACGGTAGGAGTCTCAGGATACATGGACTCTATCCTCAGGCCCTATGCCACCAGCACACCCAGCTATTTACGGGACACCACTGACTTCCTCAGGAAAATACAGTCCATTGACAACCTACCTGATGACACCATCCTAGCAACCATGGATGTGGAGGCTTTATACACCAATATCCCACATGCGGATGGACTGCAAGCCATACGGAATATTATCCTGGACAAAACCACAGCACACCTCGCCACTGAACTTTGTCACTTCGTACTCACTCACAATTACTTCGAATTTGGTGACAACTTATATCTACAGATTAATGGCACAGCCATGGGCACACGCATGGCACCACAATATGCTAACATATTCATGGCGGACTTGGAACAACGCTTCCTCAGCTCCCATCCACTGGAACCACTACTATACTTAAGATTCCTGGATGACATCTTCATCATTTGGACCCATGGGAAGGAAGCTCTTGAGAGATTTCATCAAGACTTCAATAACTTTCACCCTACTATCAACCTAAGCCTGGACCACTCTACACAACAGGTACACTTCCTGGACACCACTGTACAACTACATAATGGACGAATAAATACCACTTTATACCGGAAACCAACAGACCGATACTCATATCTACATGCCTCCAGCTACCACCCTAAACATACCACTCGGTCTATTGTCTACAGCCAAGCCTTACGTTACAACCGTATCTGCTCCAATGCTCTCGACCGAGACTCACACTTAAGAGATTTACAACAAGCATTTTTGGGACTACAGTACCCACCAAATGAAGTGAAGAAACAAATCAACAGGGCCAGACTAGTACCCAGAAACAGCCTACTCCAGGACAAACCTAAAGGAACTAACAACAGAACACCACTGGTTGTCACCTATAGCTCCCAGCTCAAACCCATCCAACGTATCATCAGTGAGCTACAACCCATCCTGGAAAATGATACCTCTCTCTCAGAAGCCCTGGGTGGAAGACCTTTCCTTGCCTACAGACAGCCCCCCAACCTTAAACGACTTCTCACTCACAACCATGAATCAGCCAGCAGAGTCACCAGCACAGGTACCAGGCCCTGCAACAGACCCAGATGCCAGCTCTGCCCCTATATCTACCCAGGGAATACAATTACAGGACCCAATGGCATCAACTACACTGTCTCTGGCTCTTACAGCTGCTCATCCTCCAATCTGATATATGCCCTCATGTGCCAACAATGTCCTTCTGCTCTGTACATTGGACAAACCAGCCAACCTCTACGCAAAAGAATAAATGGACACAAATCTGACATTAGAAATGGAAACGTCCAGAAACCAGTGGGAGAACACTTCAACCTACCAGGACATTCCATCAAAGACTTAAAGGTCGCTGTAGTTCAACAGAAACCTTTCAAAAACAAAATCCAACGGGAGGCTGCTGAACTGGAATTCATATGCAAATTTGACTCTGTCAAGCTGGGACTGAATAGGGACTATGAATGGTTATCACATTACCACAGGTAACAGATTTCCTTTACAGAGGTGGGGTCTGGGGGAGCTCAGTGGTACCTGGCGTGGGCTTTCGGGAACCACAGATCTCTTTGTCAGATGCATCTGGCAGGGAGAGCTGTGGTTATCGAAGGCCCATACTGCATTGGAATTGGATGGTCTAGCTGTTTGGCTTCTACAAACTAACAGGGCAAACTCCTTTGAAGCCAACTGATACACACACCAAAAGGAGATGTTTACATATACTAGCAAAGGAATGTTTTGATTGCTCCCTCCCCCTCCCCCCCTAATTGCCTCTTCCCTCTGCTCTTCTGTGTTTGACCAGTCTCTGTATCAAGCATCTGAAGAAGAGAACTTGATTCTCGAAAGCTTATGCTAAAATAAAATTGGTTAGTCTTAAAGGTGCTACTGGACTCTTTTTGATTTGACTTTCAAAACACAAAGTTTCACATAGTTTTCAGGATCTAGATCAGCACGGATCATAGGTTTTTGGATACAATCCCATTTAGAAAAGTTTTAACCTTTAGAAAACTGTGCTGTACATTTTACTTTTAAAGTTTCTCATATACCAGAGCAGAACATAAGAGAAGCCCTACAGGATAAGACCAATGATGGTTCATCTAGTCCAGCGTCCTGTTTATTTACTTTAATTATACCCCACCTTTCTCCTCTATAGGGATCTAAAGCAGCATATATAATTATTCTTGCCTCCATTTTATCCTTGCAACAACCCTGTGACCCAAGGTCACCCAAGGTCACCCAGTGAGCTTCCATGGCAGAGTGAAGATTTAAACCCGGGTCTCCCAGATCCTAGTCTGACACTCTAACCACTATACAACTCTGGCCTCCAGTTTCCCACAGCAGCTAGAAGGCCTACAAGCAGGACATGTAAGCCAAAGCCTCCCCAGCTGCTGTCCCCCATAACTGATATTCTACGAATTACTGCTTCTGAACATGGAGGTTCAACTTAGTCATCATGGCTCATAGTCATTGATGGAAATATCCTCCATGAATTTGTTGGATCCCCCTTTTAAATGCAACTGAACTAATGGCCATCAATCACATCCTCAAATAAGATTTGAGGATAAGAACAAGATTTCCCCCTCCATCTAATCCCACATCTTCATTTGCCTAAGGTTTCAATTCAGATGACTTGCCATCATCTCCAATTCAGTGTATCCACAACCAGAGGCCAGGACTGAAAACCCACTCAGTGGGCTCAGTTTGCAGTTCATGGGAGGAGGTGGAGGGGGTGCAGAAATGGTGGCTTCCATTGCTCTGGGCCTGGTAACCCGCCTCTGGAACGGGGTGGTCAGTGACAGCTTCCTTCCAGCCACAGGCGGAAGGGCCAAGCAGCAGAGCCAGTCAGGCCACCAGCACTTGGATCCTGATCCCACAGCCTGTCATCCCACAGTGCCCCCCTTCAGCTGGTGGCCTGAAGAAATGAGGGGGTCATCGGCCAGCAGGCAGGTCGGTCGATGGATGTGTGCCTTATGCATGCCAAAGCTTCCTAAACTGTAACCAATAAAGCTGTGGCCTTTTGAATCCCAACAAGTTGTCTCTTCTGTTGCCTTTCCTTCACCCCTCCACCCCTTCAACACTGGGCCCGCAATCTCTAATTTTATTCTTCCCTTCTTGGCTGTCTCTTGCCGTTAAGATCATTGCTCAACTCCACATTCAGCCCTACAGCTTCATTTACATCTCTCTATAACACTGGGAACACATTTTCAACACATTCTACAACTTAAATGCTTATGTGCTCTGATCCCATCACATTTTAACTATGAAAAAATCTTCCACATAATATTTCATTATCATTCCTTGTCTTATATCCCCCAGAGGGTGCTTCAATCAGTAGATAAACATGCACTGGTGATCCCAAGGAAGTTCGCCTTGCCTTGACTAGGACCAGGGCTTTTTGGGCCTGGCACCGATCTGGTAGAACTCTCTGGCTGTGGGGACCCAGGCCCAGCAGAATTTGTTATCATTCTGCCAGGCCTGTAAGTCAGAAATGTTTCACCAGGCATATGGTGGTTGAGGCAGGCGGGCCACCTAACCAGCTTGCTACCAAAGGGGTGTGTATGCCCCCTTGGATTTTGCTGTTTACATGCCACCCTGCCCCACGGCTTTGTTGATGTTGATTTTGGAGGGTTGTGCAATATGTGCCCTACTGTCTTAACAAATTGTATGTCAATGTTTTTATATTTTATGCTACCATGTTTTTATCTGTGAAATCCACTCTGAGCCCATTCACAAGGTGAGCGGACTATAAATCTAATTAAATAAATAAATAAATATCCATTTACTTGGCTTTTGGTCTACTTACCTGCTTTGTTGCTCAGAACATTTCAAAATTCATCTTGCTTTCTCTAGTACTACCTCAGAATAGATTCTAACCCCATCATCATTTTTATTTCTGAAGCTATAGAATCCAAAGGCACTGACCCAGGCAGCCCAGCAAGACCAATCTTGTCAGATTTCAGAAGCTAATCAGAGGAGGCCCTAATTAGTAATTGGATGGGAGACCTCCAACGAAGACCAGGGTTGCAAAGGCAGGCAATGGCAACCCACCTCTGTTAGTTTCCTGCCTTGAAAATCCCAGCAGGTGTCACCATAAGTCAGCTATGACTTGATGGAACTTTCTACCACCATAGACTCCAACCGATTCCTGAACCTCTCATAGAACAACTATTGATGGTCTCCTGAGTATCAGTCTGCCTCTGCTCTCAGAAATAAAACACAAAGGTTAAATACTGGAGATACAAGGGCAGTTAACTTGCAACGGTAGCTTGGCAGTATGAAACAATGACCTCCGGTCACATGTTGTGCCAGACAATGTTTATTATAACATATAATGTTAATGGGAATGTTTGGAGCAATAAGCTTTTTGCTTTGTAACCCCATAACTTTAAATAATTATGTTATTTAGCCTGTTCATAGATTATGATCATTAACAGGTTCTACTCCAGTGTGTGTTTCCATACTGCTCCCAGTAACATTTGAAGCAAGCATTTGAAAGATGTAGAGCCAATAATGGCTACATCTCAAAGGTGCCAGGAAGCGTCTGTTGTCACTCTCTGACCATAAGATTAGTTTCATTCAAATTTGAAGCATGAATGGCATAGGATCAGCCACTTGCAGTACTGTAAGCAAGCATAACTGTATCTCCTCAAGTTGAAATTGTTGTTTTATGAAAGCTATCAAATTGCTCTGATCAACTGTGTTCATAGCTTGGAACTATACATTTAGAAACCTGACCCAGACTGCTAAGAGAAATTATTCTAGTGACTGAATTTTTTCAGACAGCTGTAGGGTTGTGGCTTTTTTTTTTAAGGAAAAGCAGAGAAACTACAAATATTTTCTGTCTTTCCCATGGTATAAAAAGAAATTCTTCAGGTTTAAAAATAAATATATAATTTCAAGGGCCTGACCCTCAATGGCCTCTATTCTTAAAATAAACAAATGAGCCAGCATTACATAACGGAAACTGTGAGTTAAGCTGAGAAGAGTATGCAAGAGAAAAGAAAACTCTCATCATTTCTGTTGTTCCTCAGAACAGAGTTAATATTTAAGATTTTTCTTCAAGAGTGGATATTCTCCAGTGCAGCATCAGCACTTTAGTGAAATCCTGAGAAGTTCCATAATGTCAGCAAGCATACTCATGCAGAATTCACAAACTCAAAAAGACATACTCATTCAGAATTCCCCAGGAAAATATCTGTCCCCTTTTACTTAATCCCTTAGCACATACAATGAGAATATAGGGAGAAACAGGTTTGTGGCAAAAATTTTCATGCCACAGCCTACACGATAAGGAATTGAAAAAGCAGGGGTCCTCCTGATTGTATGGAAAGACCTGTAGGATCTATGCACATGCTTCAAGGTATGTCTGCAGGTGAAGAGTAGGTCTTGCTGCTTCTTACTAACCCATCCACACTTGCATTCATTGCATGTGCTCAGGACATCTATATGTAACACTAGCTTGATACCCATGCTTTGCTACAGTATTTAACTGGGAGGTGCATTTTACCTCAGGACACATTCAACAACTCCCAATAGCAACTGCAGACTGTTGGGGGTGAGGACCAATAAGGCTGCATATGTAAATGACCTCTGTGTTCCAACAGTGTTGGGGGGTGAAGTGTGGAATGTTGTGAACCCCAATCAGCCTGCATATGCAAATGACCTTGAAAGGCTGACCCTATCAGGGAAGAGTGGCCAAGCTGGCAGTGAGCAGGAATGCAAGCAAGTTGCAGCCTGCCAGCCACACAGGAAGCTGTGTCCCTTTGGGAAAACACATTTTACTCCTTTTTACTCCTTAGGGGATGAATTTCTTAAAATCCCTTCTTAGTTGGTGTTTACAAGGAATGTTCTCCTCAAATTTCATGTTTCTAGATCCAGGGGTTTGGGCTGGGCGATGGTGAGTCAGTTAGGACACTTGTCTTTATATACATAGATTAATATACTGCCCTTTCTCCAAGCAACTGTTTGAGAGAGAGAACACACACACACACAGAGGTCACTCAACAAGCTTTGTAGATGAGAGGTGATTTGAACACTGGGTCCTAAATTCAGCATCCTAATCACTATATCACACTTGCTTTCTATATGAAAAAGGCTTTAGTAACAAAACAACCAAAATAATCTAGAATTCATGCACTTGAGCATTTGTCCTACACGGGCAGATGGACACTTAATGAGATTTCCATAATGCCAGATCTGGATCTGAGCAAGTAGTAATGGCCACTAAGAAAATCAGCAACAACCACCAACCCAAGAGGAAGCACAAGGGATCAAGATGTAGCTTCTCCTCTGAAGCAGCATCAGTGGTTACAAGAAGCAACAGCCACCATTTCTTTATTTGTTTTATTTATTATTTGAAACATTTATTAGTCACCTTTCTACCTCGCAGGAACTCAGCGCATCTTACTAGATAAATGAAATAAAAGTATTAAAAATACACTTTTAAAAACCCCTAGAATTTAAAAACACAGTTTAAGACTGCTAGTAACCAAAGAAAACTGGTTTAAAGCATTGTAAATAAAATTATCTTGAGCTGCCTTCTAAAGATTGACAGTGAGGGGGCCAGGCACACCTCCCTAGGGAGTTTGTTCCATAACCGTGGGACTGCGACCAAAAAGGCTCTCTTTCATGTACCCACCAACCAAGTTTCTTTAGTTGATGGGACAGGCAGGAGGGCCGCTTCCTGTGATTTTAACTCCCAGGCAGGAATATATGGAAGAAGACAGTCTTTCAGATACCTTGAATTGGGTCCAGGAACAGATCAGCAGCCAGTGTAGTTGCTGCAGTATTGGGGTCACATGCTCCCTGCCTTTCTCCCTAATGATGACCAAAAGTGGCTCACATTGTTCTCCTTCTCTCCATTTTATCCTCACAACAGTCCTGTGGAGTTAGGTTAGCCTGAGTATGTGTGATTGGTCCAAGGTTAGCCAGTAAGCTTTCATGGCAGTGGGGATTCAAAGCTGGATCTCCCAGATCCTAGTCCAACCACACTAATACTAACCACACTAATCACCATACCCCACTGGCCCTCATGCCTTCTGTCTGAGTCACAGCTGTAGCTGGAAGGGGGGACTACCAGAGTAGAACTGGCCTCAGCTTGAAGGCATGCAGAGACTTGAGGAAGAGAAGGAGGAGGGAAGAAAAGATAGCCTTATTTTCATCATGCACCCTTTAACAACCATGAATAGGTCACCAGTTCTTCAGGCAACTACAGATTGCCAAAGAATCCCTAGCAAAGAAGAAAATTCCCTTGAAAAAAGCGTTGTCACCTAAATAAATCAGCAATAAAATCTGTTTAGCCCACCCAAGGAAACGGGGGTTATTTTGACCCCGGAAGTCAATGAAAAAAATTGCTTTACCCATTTAAAACATTCTACAGACACCAATCTCTTCTTAAGTTTTCTTCTCAATAAACGCCAATGCCCTGAAGTCCCTCTCTTCCCTCCACATTTCCTTTCTTCTTTAAGTTTGAGGTTCATCAAAAGTGTAAAGGGAGTCATTCTGGCCCCCAATAGACTTGGCTTGAAAGTGAAAGTACTTTGCATAATTGTATTTGTGGGTTCTATTGACCCCAACAAATATTCAAAAATGATTTTAGCACTGTTTCCATGTATAAATAGACTAGCTTGATACCCGTGCTTCGCTATGGTATTTAACTACTTTAAATCCAGTTATAATATTTACGGGTATGTAACATTTTTTGGTTTCCAGGGGTGGAGGTGGAGTTGGTTTTGTAGTATACTAGCATAGTACCTGAGCTTCACAAAGGTGTTTGAATAAAGCAAAGCGTATTGATGTCGAAAACTGATGAAGTGAATTTCAAAATGTAACATTTATTGAAGAGATTTTTAAAAGGAAAAGATTGTAGTGCAATAAATAAACTGAAAAATACGTACAACTGTTTTTTTTCTACTGAAGGACCTCTTTGTAGACTACATTGGTGGTTTTCCCCTCTGGCGCTAGGATCACCAGGCTGCTGGGTGAGCTCACTCTGGAGCAGGCCACATAGAACTGCCCATATGAGACACAGTCCTCCCTCAAATCAATTTCTGTCACCTTCAGTGACTGACCCTGGAACTTGTTGATTGTCATAACTAAGCTGTGGAAATCTAGCAAGTGTTTTCATTTCAGTCATGAAAGAGTTAAACTATTTGTGTTACTTAATTAGTGAACTTACTTTGCATGTAACCGTTAGGTCTTCGAGTGAGATTCCCACTGTAAGAAGGGGAGTCTCCTTGAATAATGAAATAGTATTAGGATTTCCAATTGGGCAACTTATTTATTGGGGGGGGGGCAATTAAGTGATGATATATACTGAAGTTTTATTGCTTTTTGTTTACTGCCCACTGCTCTCTACTCTCTACTAGTCTCTCTTTTCTAGCAAGATGTAGCCAGCTTAGCAATTTATTATTTTCTCCAATGGTAACCCTATTTTTATCCTTTAGTAAAGTATTCTTACAGAGCTACACTGGAGTGTGTGAGTCTATTCTCATTACTTCTGATGCACAATCTTTGCACCAACTCTGCTATATTTTCCTACAAAAGCAGCCTTTGAGGAGGAAGTGCAGTCTCTTGAACTTGAAGAGGTTAGCTGATGGTATGAGTGGTATGCGTGGTATGAACACCGACTCCCTCCAAGCACTGCCAGTGAACAATATGGCCTTGATGACGTTCCGGTGGAGGGCTTTCATTTGCAGTCTGGTGCCATTGCAGAGTTTGGGTGGGCTGAGGTTCTGGAGCAGCATCACTAGAGCCCCCACTTTGAGGAGAAGCTTCTGGGCTGGGAAGCCAGAAGGGTTGAGCGGTTTGAGGAATTCCACAGGGTAGTGGACCGCATCATCCATATGCACAATTGAGTCTACAGATCTGTACTCCATTTCTGCCCCTTCGAGCGAGTTAAGTTGTGTTTCATTAATGATGGTAGCCTTGTCATTCTTGGGGGTCAGAATGGCATGCTTGCACAGCCAGTCCATTGACTTCTCCGTGATAGTGGCAATTATCAGGGTATATCGTGGCTGTTAGGTCTGCTAGGGTTGTCACTAGTGTGCCCAGGCCTACAAGGATGGTCACTTTTTCCTTGGACTCGGGATACTCTCTGTCCCCTATTTTTAGTAGGAGTTCAGAGAATTCCCCAGCTGACAGCTCACCTCTCAAGTGGACCCTCATGTTCTTTCTTAGTGAGAATTTCTTGATGAGGGACCACAGATATGCCTTGACACACATAGTAACCTCGTCAGCTTGAGTTCCCCTTGGGACTACTGGCATAATCTCCCAGAAGTCTCCAGCCAACAGCACGTTGACTCCCCTCATCACTCTCTCATTGCCCCTGACATATTTGAGGGTTATGCTCAGTGCCTTAAAACACCCCTTATGTGCTATGGTGCTCTCATCCCAAACAATCTTACAGTTACACAGCACTTGGGCCATGTTGCTTTGTTTTGAGATGCTGAACAGGGGTGATTCTGCATGGATGAGGTTATGAAGCAGCTTGAAGGTAGTGAAGGATCATATGCCATGTCTGAGTGAGCCTTGACCTTCCATGGAAGTGAGCACCTCTCTACTCATCTTCCAAGATTGCTTTGCTCATAGAGAGACTCCACCACTCTGTGCACCTTGGGGTGATCTTGCGGGTACTTGACCACTGCTGCTCGGTGCACTGCTGGAGTACGATGTGCATATTTCATCTCTAAGTTGCTTCCTCCTTTTACCTTCAGTGTATCTTGCATGACGTCTGCCATGAGTCTTCTTGGAGGCAGTAAGAGGTGATGACTGCAAGAGATATGAGGTGAAGTTGGACTGAGGGAGGGGTGGTGTGGTGGGCACTTCGGCAGGTTCATGTGAGAGGTTCGCATCAAAATGGCCCCTAGAAAGATTGTGCACCATCTCCCCATGAAAATTTTAAAAACTCAGTTGCCATACTGACTTTTATATAAAATCCCTATTCAGGAGTCTTGTACCGTCTTTCTTCAACAGCCTGCAGTTTCCTTGACCTGATTTTTGCCTCAGAACACAAAGTTCCACAACTCACTAATCAAAGAGAGGGGGGTGTAAGCAGGCCACAGCCTGCCAGCCACACAGGAAAGCTGTATCCCTATGGAAAAATACATTTTACTCCTTTTTACCCCCTTAGGGGGTGAATTTCTTAAAATCCCTTCTTAGTTGGTGTTTACATCATGAAAGGAATGTTCTCCCCAAATCTCATGTTTCTAGGTCCAGGGGTTTGGGCTTGGTTATGATGAGTCAGTCAGGACACTTGTCTTTATATATACAGATGGACCAACACCTATTATCTCCATTTTATAGGAAGGTGGAGCAAACAGTGAAAACTAAAATTTCTCTCCATAATTTATATTCATAGATATTTATTGTGCAAAAATATCACACTTTTGGCTTCCGGGTTTTACACTAATTTTGGAATTGGAGGTTGCAATGACCCCCCCCCCCAAAGGAAATCATTGTTTGCAACCTGAATTGTTGTGTATATAGCAGGTAAAAGCCCTGTATTTGAGCTCTTTCAAAGCTTCTCTTATGTCCATAGACACATCGAAAAGCTCAAATTGAGATGTATCACAATTTTGGAAAATGGGGTCATTCTAGCCCCCTGCAAGCCAAGCCTGGGAATGTTTATAGGCATCCCCTGAACCTCTTATATTTTCCAGACTTGAAGGAGCCATTCAGCCTGAAACTTTAGATGACCCCTAGCCATCTGTCCACTGAGCTGATTGTTTCCCTCTGTTGTGCTCTATCAAAGCTTCCCGTCTGCCCTATAGCCACTTTCAAAAGCTCAAACTGAACTGTATTGCAATTTTGAAAAAGGGGGTCATTCTAGCCCCCCTGCAATACAAGCCTGGGCATGTTTGCAGGAATCCTCTGAACCTCTTCACGTTTTCCAGACTTGAAGGAGTCATTCAGCCTGGAAAAACAGTGTTTCACTTACCTGTAACGGTTGTTCATAGAGATTTTTCTAGCTTAGAATCTATTAAAGGGGACGCTCACCCGTACTGCGCATGCGCAGCAGCATTCCCAACAAAACGCGGTTGCTAGGGCGAGCATCCCCCACATTCCATCACTTCACCTGAGCCGCTGGAGAGCAAGGAGTCAAGACAAATAAATAACAATCACAGCAGGGCAGGCGGGAGAGAATGTGTGTCTGCACAGAAGACACTCGACAATCAACAGTTACAGGTAAGCGAAACACTGTTTTTCATCGTCGTCCTTCTGTGCAGCCCCACATTGGGAGTATAGCGAGCTACTCACCAATGCGGGCGGACATGAGTGATCAATTGAACAAAGACTGAAGGTCAGCTGTTCCAACTGCTGATTCACGTCTCACATTCATATTGTCATGGTCCAGCCTGGGCTCAGTGAGAGCGAGGACTCCTCCTCAGGAGGAGAGGGGCTTCGTGTAGCCAGCCAGGACTCCTCAGGAGAAGAGGAGCTCCATGCAGCCAGCCCTGACTCAGCAGAAGCTGGTAATCAGGAGCCACAGCTGTTGGCTAATCAGAGCCTACAGCCAGCAGCTGAAGCAGAGCCATCAGTACTCTCCAGCCCCAGCACCACAGGGGAAGTGCAGCCAGGGACTTCCACAGGGGAAGCCCAGCCAGAGGCTTCCACCCCCCCAGGTTCACCCACACCCAGAGAACGCCACAGACAGCGCCAGAGACTGGAGCTGCAGGAGAGACGGCGCAGTGCTCGTCTCCTGAGCCAACGCCAGCTGCTGGAGGGTGATGATGAGTAGCTTCAGGATGGAGCCCCAGCAGCTGGCTGAAAACCATGCCTGGCTATAAAAGCCAGTCAGGAGCAACAGCCAGGCGTGGAAGCAACGTCTCTACTGTCTGCAACCACTCCGTGCTCCGTGAACCTTGCCCGTGCCTACTGTTGGACCTGACACTACCGGTAACCGACCTTGGACTGTGCCTGACCTTGCTCTTGGACTCTGGACTCAACTCTGGCATTAGCTTGTGCTCTGACCATTGCTTTGACTTGGCTTTTGGCTCCTGAAACTCACTCTGGACTTGGTATCAAGGTTTGGACCTGCACCACCCTGCTTGGGCTGGCCCAGCCCGTGACAGATTGCTTCCACCCCACACTTCCCGGCATGGACGCAGTGATGCCCACCCTGGGAAGCCTGGCAATGCTGCAGGACCAGGTGCTGCAATTAACCCAAGCACTGGTGACTTTGCAGCAGCAGATTGCTACTCTTCTTGTTGCCCCTGCTGCACCTCTGCCTGCAAAATGCCCAGTGAGGCCTCCTGACAGTTTTGAGGGCAATGTGGAAGAATTCCCAGCGTTTCTTGCCCAGTGCCAGTTGTACATTGAACTCCGGGCCAGAGACTTTCCCACGGATAAAGTCAAAGTTGGCTTCATCCTCAGCCTGTTAAAGGGGCAGGCAGCAAGATGGGCAACACCCTTGCTACTGGCTAAATCCCCTCTGCTGGGGGACTTTCCAAACTTCGTGGCTCACATTACCGCCGCCTTTGCCAACCCTCTGAAAGCCATCAAAGCAAACCAGAAAATCCGTGCCCTCACCCAGGGAAATGGGACTGTGGCTAAGTATACCACAGAATTCCAGCTACTGGCTCAGGACCTGAACTGGAACGAGGCCGCCCTAGTGGACCAGTACCTGGAAGGGCTGTCCGACGAAGTTCTTGATGAAGTGGCTCGATCGGAACGGCCGGTGGATCTGCAGGCTCTTATTCTTCTATGCCTATGAATCGAGGGAAGACTGGAGAGCAGGAAAACAGCCCAAGCATTGCGCCATCGGCCTCCGTCCAGAGCCTCACCTGAAGACAGGGGTAAGCCTGTGCAGTTAGGGGGGCCTCGCCCCCCCTTGCCCCCAGAGGAAAAGGAGCGACGCCAGGCCCACCACCTCTGTTGGTACTGCGGTGAGGCAGGCCACTATGCCAACAGCTGCCCTGCAAAGAAGAAAATCTCAGCTACAGGGCGAGAGCAGCCTCTTGTAAAGCAACTGGTTGGGATGGCCAATGCCTCCGACGACCATCCTGAACCTTTCCTGGTACCAGTGAAGCTTTGCTTACCCGACAGCCGGGTCCTGTTTGTGTATGCCATGATAGATTCGGGAGCCTCCCACTGTTTCATAGATGCTCACTTCGCAGCCCAGCACAAAATTCCTCTTCAGTCCAAGGAGGCACCCACCATAGTTGAAGCCATTGACGGGCGTCCGCTGTGCTCTGGCCCAGTGGTCAAAGAGACCCAGCCACTCACGCTACGAATCCAGCAGCATCAGGAGAAGCTCTGCTTCGATGTTGCGAGTACACCTCGGTTCCCCCTCATCTTGGGACTTTCCTGGCTCAGCCTCCACGACCCCATCATCAGGTGGGGCCAACTGGACCTCCAATTTCGGGACCCATGTCCGCACCTGACCCAGCCTACGGTCCTGGCCACGGTCACAGCTGCACCAACCTCGTCCACCCTGCCCAAACTGTATATGGACTTCCAGGATGTGTTTGAGGAGAAGGGAGCGGACCAACTTCCCCCCCACCGGTCATATGACTGCGCCATTGACCTGCTTCCAGGCTCACCCCTGCCGGTGGGACGCCTGTATTCACTGACAGAGCCTGAGCTGGCTGCACTCAGGGATTTTCTTGCCAAAAACCTGCAGCGGGGGTTCATCCGCCCGTCCACCTCGCCCACCTCCGCTCCCGTATTATTCGTCAAAAAGAAAAGTGGGGAACTCCGGTTATGCAATGATTACCGGGCCCTGAATAAAATCACTGTCCAAGACAGGTACCCACTTCCCCTGATCGCCGACCTGCTAGAGCAATTGAAGGGAGCCCAGATCTATACCAAACTTAATCTTCGGGGGGCATATAACCTAGTGCGTATCCGGAAAGGCGATGAGTGGAAGACAGCTTTCAGTACTCGATATGGACAGTATGAGTACCTTGTAATGCCGTTCGGGCTGACCAATGCACCAGCTGTGTTCCAGAGGTTCATGAACGACATCTTTCGCAACCTCCTGGATCAGTTTGTCATAATTTATTTGGATGACATCTTGATTTATTCCCGGGATCCTGCAGACCACCCACAGCATGTACGAACCGTACTTCAGCGACTACGGCAACATGGTCTGTTTGCCAAGTTGGAAAAGTGTGCCTTCCACCCCCGGACGGTGGAATTCCTTGGCCAAGTAATTTCACCCCAGGGGATTCAGATGGACCCCAGGAAGGTTGAGGCCGTACAGACTTGGCAAGCCCCCCGTTCCCGAAAGGATGTGCAGCGTTTTCTGGGCTTCGCCAATTATTATCGCCAGTTTATCCCCGGCTTTGCCGAGACCACTGTACCACTGACGCAGCTACTGCGGCCCCGGGTGCCATTCCAATGGACTCCTGAAGCAGACCAAGCTTTCCAAGCCCTGAAGGGCTGCTTCACTGCTGGACCGGTCTTGCGATACCCAGACCCCCAGCTGCCATTCACTGTGGAAGCGGACGCTTCTAGCACCGCGATTGGGGCTGTACTGTCCCAGCGAGAGACATCCTCAAGCCCTCTGCGACCCTGCGCCTATTACTCCCGCCAGCTCACCCCAGCAGAGAAAAACTACACCATCTGGGAGAGGGAATGGAAGATTTGTATCCATTTACCGTGAATCTTCCTTTCTCGGTGGTCCAGGAGTGGGGCAGTCAGCACTAGTCAGCACTAGTGGGTAGCTCCTCCTCCGTCTCTTGCGCAGGGCCGGACAAACTTGCGATCCTCGGGGGAGGGGCTCCCAGGATGACTCAGTTCCTTTCCAAGCCCGTATCAACCCCTTTGAAGTCTCAGTCCAGCTCATTCCTGTTCTGGATCACAACTAACGACAACAGTCAATCAAAACAATCAATCCAACTGGCAAATTACAGGTGAACTCCGGGGACTCTCCACGGCCCATGGACCTTACTGGTTTCTTGTTCCCCAACTGAAACCCTTCAGCACTACGTATATGTTTCCAGTTTACCTTTCCTTCCTATTATGTGTGTGTCCCCTTATGTCCCCCCCTTTTCTTTTCTTCTTCTTCTTCTTTTTTTTTTTTTTTGTAAGGGTGGGGTCTGACTGCCCCACTCCTGGACCACCGAGAAAGGAAGATTCACGGTAAGTGGATACAAATCTTCCATTCTCCTGTGGTCCGGAGTGGGGCAGTCAGCACTAGTGGGATATACTCCTAGCAGTGTACCCTTGGGCGGGTATTCTAGGAATCCAGGACGTGCTGTAGCACCCTCCTGCCAAAGGCTGCCTCGGAGGAGGCCATCCTGTCTATCCTATAGTGTTTCGTGAACGTGTGAACTGACCTCCATGTAGCTGCCTTGCATATCCTTTCCAGGGACGGGAAGGATCTGTACGCCGCTGAAGTGGCTGCCCCTCTCAGAGAATGAGCCGTGATCCCAGCCGGGGGAGGAACATTCCTAGATTTGTATGCTAGTACAATGCACTCCCTGATCCATCTACTTAGTGTGGGCAGAGAGACTTTCATCCCCAGGGAACTATTCCTGAATGACACGAACATGCTCTCCACCTTCCGTACCTGACTAGTCCTGTCTATGTAGAAGCTTAATGCCCTACGAACGTCTAGCTTGTGCCATTCCCTTTCCTTCTCGTGTTTGGGGTTAGCACAGAAGGAGGGCAGGATGATGTCTTCCCCCCTATGAAAGGACGTGTTGACCTTAGGGATAAAGGCGGGGTCTGTTCGTAGTACTACCTTATCCTGGTGGAAAATGCACAGCTCCTTACTTATGGACAGTGCCCCTAATTCTGAAACCCTCCTAGCCGAGGTCAGTCCCACTAGGAAGATTGTCTTAAGAGTCAGATTTTTGAGGGAACAGGTCACCATTGGTTCAAACGGCTCTCCAGTAAGGGCCTTCAAGACTAGGTTCAGGTTCCATGTGGGAAAACGGTGCACTTGAGGTGGGTTCAGCAGCGTTGTTCCCCTCAAGAACCTCTTAATATGTGGATGCGAGGTAAGCGACGCCCCCGATTGAGATCCCCTGATAGCAGAGATCACGGCTACCTGCCGCTTAAGCGTACTAGTACTGAGCCCTTTGTCTAGTCCATCCTGGAGGAATACAAGGATCTGCTTCACCGATGCCGACATGGGATCCCGCCCTTTCTCCAAACACCATTGTGAGAATCGCTGCCATGTCCTGTTATAGCTCTTGTTGGTCGAGCCTTTCCGCGAGGCTAGCATTGTCTCCACCACCTTCTCGGGATATCCTAGTCCCTTGAGCTGTTCACGCTCAACCGGACTGCAGGGAGTCCGGGTTCGGATGTCGAATTCCCCCTTGTGTCAATAGGTCCTCCCTGCACGGGAGGGTCCATGGATTCGAGTGAGACAGTCTCTTGAGGTCTTGGAACCACGGCCTCCTGGGCCAAAATGGTGCAACTAGGACCACGTCCGCTTTCTGATCTATGATCCTCTGTATGACTCTGTGTATGATTTTTGTTGGGGGAAACGCGTACAGTAGGCTGCGCGGCCACGCCTGACTCAACGCATCCACCCCCATCGCCTCTGGTTCCCTGTATCTTGAAAAGAACTTGGGTACCTGCCTGTTCTTCAGAGATGCAAAAAGATCCACCTCCGGAGTGCCAAACCTCATGCACAACTCCCGAAAGGTTTGTCTGTCCAGTGTCCATTCCGAGTGGTCCACTTTGTTCCGACTCAGCCAATCCGCCAGGGCGTTTTGCTGTCCTGCTATATGACTGGCCCTTATTGATTTCAAGTTCCTTTCCGCCCAGAGAAAGAGTTCCTCTGCTTCCTTGCTCAGTTGCCTAGATCTTGTGCCTCCTTGTTTGTTTACGTAGGCCTTGGCCGTCATGTTGTCTGTGTGTACCATGACGTGTTTTCCTTGAAGGGCGTCCTTGAACTCTAAGAGCCCGTTCCGGATGGCCTTGAGCTCTAGCAGGTTTATGCTGGCCTCCCGCTCTTCCGGGAGCCATTCCCCTTGTGTTATCCTGTCCTTCATGTGGGCTCCCCATCCGGACAGGCTGGCGTCCGTCGTCACCGCTAGTCGGGTTGGTTCCCTGAGGGGAGACCCTTCCACGAATCTGTTCGGTGTCATCCACCAGCTCAGTTCCTTGTGCAGCGCCTCGGGAATCTCCACCAGTTTGTGCCACCTGTGTGTTATGACCCGCTGATATGGCCGCAGGAATCTCAGTAGGGGTCAGGTATGGAACCTGGCCCATTGAAGGATATCCTGACAGGATACCAGCATGCCTTGCAATTTGGCCAGCTGCATGACCTCCACCACCCTTCTCGATTGAATGTTCTGAATGAGCGACCTGATTTTCTGCTGTCTCTCCAGTGACACAAAGATTCTGTCTAGTGCTGTGTCCACGATCACTCCCAGGTGTACGATCCTCTGCGCTGGTGCCAACAAGCTCTTCCGCCTGTTGACGATGAAACCGTGGCTCTCCAGGCATTGTATTGTCAGAGACACTGCTGTTTGTGCAGCCGGCAGGGAGGGAGCCTTTATGAGAATGTCGTCCAGATAGGGCGACAGCGCCACCCCCTGGATCCTGAGGAAAGCCACCAACGTGACCAGGACTTTGGTGAAGACCCTCGGGGCGGACTTCAGGCCGAAGGGGAGGGCTCTGTATTGATAGTGGCGTCCGTTGTAGGCGAAACGCAGGTATTTCCTGTGCGCTGGCCGGATAGGGATATGTAAGTAGGCCTCCGATAGATCGATGGAGGCCAGGAAGTCCCCGTGTTGAATGGCTTCCGTGGTCGATTTCATCGTCTCCATCTTGAATTTCCTGGACCTGATGTGGAGATTTAACCATTTGAGGTCCAGAATGGCCCTGATCTCTCCGTTCTTCTTCGGTACAGTGAAGAAGATCGAGTACACTCCCCGTTTGCTGGAGTGTTTGGGCACTGGCTCTATAGCCCTGATTTGTAACAGGTGCTTGATTGCCTTCATGAGTTGAAGATGTTTCAGCCGGGAGCAGTTTCGGGCCATCGGAATAAAACGTGTCCTTGGGATTCTTTCGAACTCCAATGAGTAGCCGCTGGAGACTGTCTCCAGCACCCATTCGTCCGAAACTGTCTTTATCCATTGGGGCACAAATTCCTGCAGGCGCCCTCCTATATGACGAGGTGCGTTTCAATAGTCATGCTTGGTTGGTCTTCTTCTGAGCCTTGGACTGGGAGGCTGGCTTTCTGTAGGCGAAGGGTCTACTGTCGGATCTGGTCTTAGACTGCCATCTACCCTTAAATGGCCTGTCTGAATTCTGTCTAGCTGATCTCTTGAAGTCACGAAAGGAGTGCCTTCCTTTGTACTTCACCTCCTTTTTCTTTGATGGTAGCACCCTCTTCTTGTCTGAGTTTTCTACAAGATACTTATCCAGTGCTTCTCCAAAGAGTTTGCCTCCTGAGTAAGGGATTGCCGCCACCTTACTGCGGGCTGGTGGGTCTACATCCCAGTTCCGTAGCCAGGTGTTCCTTCTTGCAGCAACGTTGAAGCCCATGGCTCTGGAGGACATCTGAAAGGAGTCCAGGGTGGCATCCGCTGCAAAGGCTGCCGCAAGGGCAATCTTTTTGACTTCATTCTTGACCTCTTTGGGCACCTCTCTGCCTGCGGCAGCCAGGTCTGAGGCCCATGTGTAGGCTGCCCTCGCAAACAGTGATCCCACTGAGGAAGACCTGAGAGACGCCGCGGATGCCTCAAAGTCTCTACGCAGGGCCTGCTCTATTTTCTTGTCCGATGGGTCCTTGGGCATGCCCTCCGCGTCCATGGGTAGGACTGAAGTGGTTGCCAGACTGGAGACAGGGTCATCCACTGCAGGGAGTTTGATCTTCTTGGCGTCATCTGGACCCAGAGAGTAGAATTTGTGGAGTACAGACTGGTAGGTTTTAGGCTTGGCCGGGTTATCCCATTCCACTCTCAGTACATCGTGGAAGATGGCTGGCAAGGGCACCCCTGCGTGCTTCTGACCCACCTTGGGCAAGGCTCTCTCCAGACCTTGTGGGTAGGCAGATTCCGTCTCAGCTTTACTCGCTGAGGACTGGGAGATTTCCAGGGTTCTTAATACTTTTGCAAGCAACTTAGAGTACATTTCCTGCGGAAAAAGCCTGGACTGCGCCTGATCAGCCTCCATCTCCTCTTCCTCTGACAATTCCCCCTCCTCACTTCCTGAGGACTGTGAGGATGAGTCTGGATCTTCCTTAGACTCCTCAGAGGCACTGGAGTCCACCTCAATCCACTTGGCCAGCTTCCTTTTCTTTGGCTTGGACAGGGTGGAGGACCCAGCCTTCTTCTTTTCTTTGGAGGTGCTTGGGGTTTTCCTCTTGGAGCCAGGCTGCTCCTTAAGCTCTTTAACTGCACTATCTATTCCTTTCCTAATTTCTTCCTGCAGCCATGCCAATATATTGGCTTTAGCCTCTGGGCCTGTGAGATCAGGTTCACCATTCCCAGAGCTCTTCCCTTGGCTAGAATGGGGGTGACTTGGCCTTTCTGATGCATCCATGCTTTCAGAGGCTTTTTGTTCTGAAGTGCTGGCCTGTGACGTCATTCCCGCCAAAAACGTGTTGCCTAAAGTGGGAGCAAGCGTGAGCATGCATTAACCGGATGGCCAAATAATTTTCCAAACTCACACTGTCTGCATGGAGCAAAATTGCAGGGAAGTGCATTAGGGAGATTTTCCCTCTAGCCACCCCCAAAGAAACGGAGCCGCAATGCCCAGGGAGGAAGGTGCAGTAAGAGGCTGCTTATAGCTCCCCTTTCTTTTTGAAGCGTTCCGAGGCCGTTCTTGCTCTCTGCGCTCCCAAACGAGGGCTGGGGCCCGGTTCCCCCCCCCGCTTCGCAGAGAGCAAAAGCCTCTTGGCGGGGTTGCACAGTACTCACCGTCTTTTGGCGCGCTCTTGGAGGCTTCTGCCGTTTGGAGCCTTTAAGCTTCCTCTGAGCTCAGCGGCCGCCGAAGTTTCCCGCCGCTTTCCACACCTCCTCTGCAGCAGCCGGGTCCTAGTCAGTTAGGAACGTCGGCTGTGCACTCGCCTCCGCGGCTCCCGTGCCGCTCAGAAAACGCTCGGTCAGGAGCGGGGGGGGTGGAGGAACACGTCCTTCCTTTCCCCAGCGAGTCAGCGCCTCTAAAGGTCTTTGAAGATCGCCGCTCTCTTCAGAGCTCCGAATTCGCGTCCGCTCTGCTGAGCAGGGCCGGAAAAACTGAGTCATCCTGGGAGCCCCTCCCCCGAGGATCGCAAGTTTGTCCGGCCCTGCGCAAGAGACGGAGGAGGAGCTACCCACTAGTGCTGACTGCCCCACTCCGGACCACAGGAGAATTGCTCGCCATCAAGGCAGCCTTTGAGGTTTGGCGGCACCACCTTGAGGGGGCACGACACCCGGTCCAGGTACTCACGGACCACCGAAATCTGGAACACCTCCAGACAGCTCGTCGCCTGAACCAGAGACAGATCCGGTGGTCCTTATTCTTTTCCCGGTTCAACTTTAAAATCACCTATGTGCCCAGCTCCCAGAATAAACGAGCTGATGCCCTCTCGAGAAAGCCGGAGTACGCTTCACCGGCTGGAGAGGAACATCCCCTGACCACCATATTACCTCCAGAAGCTCTTGCAGCCGTCCAAACCACCCTGGGACTCTCTGCCAGAATTCGCATGCAACAATTTCAGGACGCATTCGCCCAGAAGCAGCTCCAGGACCTCCACATGTCCTCACACCCAAATGCATCCGGATTTGGGGAAGAACATGTCCTGCTCACCCAGCGGGGCCGGGTTTATATTCCCCCAGGCCCGTTGCGCACCGAGGTATTACAACTGGCACATGATGCCAGGCCTGCTGGACATTTTGGCCGTCACAAAACCACCCACCTACTGACCCGGAAGTTTTGGTGGCCCCGGGTTCAATCTGACATGGCCCGGTATGTGAGCACCTGTGATACCTGCAGACGGGCCAAGGACCACCCTGAGAAACCCTCTGGACTCTTATTACCCCTGCCTACACCCCCGGGGCCCTGGAAGTTTATCTCCATGGACTTTATCACTGACCTACCCTGCTCCAAAGGTCACACATGTATCCTGGTGGTGGTGGACCTGTTCACTAAGATGGCTCATTTTGTTCCCTGTCCCGGACTTCCTACAGCCCTGGCTACTGCACAGCTCTACTTACAACACATCTTCAGGCTCCATGGGATACCAGAGCATCTGATCACAGACCGGGGAGCCCAATTCACCTCCCGGTTCTGGCGTGCCCTGCATACCCTCCTCGGCACCCCGGTCCACTTGTCCTCTGCGCACCACCCCCAATCCGATGGGCAAACTGAACGCACTAATGCAACCCTGGAACAGTACCTGAGGTGCTATACGAACTACCAGCAAAATAACTGGGTGGCCCTACTCCCCCTGGCCGAATTCGCCTACAACAATGCGGTGCACACGTCCACCCAACAAACACCCTTCATGGCAAACTATGGATATCACCCTCGGTTCTTCCCCAGCACTACCCCCTCCACTGGTGTTCCTGCTGCCAATGACTACCTCCAAGAACTCCAGTCTCTACACCAACTCTTGAACGAGCAGTTGCAACAGGCCAAGGAGGCATACAAAAAGGCTGCAGACCGGAAGCGCCAACCCGGTGAACCCTTGAAGGTGGGAGATCAGGTCTGGCTCTCAACCCGCCACATACGGACCCAGAGACCATCCCCAAAACTGGATGCCCGATTTATCAGCCCATTCACCATCACGGACCAGGTCAACTCTGTGGCTTTTCGACTGCACTTGCCTCCTACGCTCTCGATCCACCCGGTCTTCCATCGATCTCTCCTCATTCCTGCCTTGCCCCTGGACCCACAGAGACCCAAGCCACTTCCTCCCCCACCAGTGCTTATTGATGGGCAAGAAGAATATGAAGTTGCCCAGATCCTGGACTCCCGCTGCCGCCGGGGACAGCTGCAATATCTAGTCGACTGGAAGGGTTATGGCCCGGAAGACCGTTCCTGGGAGCCTGCCAGTAATCTCCATGCTCCGGACATCATCTGCCAGTTCCACAGGGCCTACCCCCGGAAACCCGGTCCGCGGAATGGAGGGGGGCCTGAGGGAGGGGATGGTGTCATGGTCCAGCCTGGGCTCAGTGAGAGCGAGGACTCCTCCTCAGGAGGAGAGGGGCTTCGTGTAGCCAGCCAGGACTCCTCAGGAGAAGAGGAGCTCCATGCAGCCAGCCCTGACTCAGCAGAGGCTGGTAATCAGGAGCCACAGCTGTTGGCTAATCAGAGCCTACAGCCAGCAGCTGAAGCAGAGCCATCAGTACTCTCCAGCCCCAGCACCACAGGGGAAGTGCAGCCAGGGACTTCCACAGGGGAAGCCCAGCCAGAGGCTTCCACCCCCCCAGGTTCACCCACACCCAGAGAACGCCGCAGACAGCGCCAGAGACTGGAGCTGCAGGAGAGACGGCGCAGTGCTCGTCTCCTGAGCCAACGCCAGCTGCTGGAGGGTGATGATGAGTAGCTTCAGGATGGAGCCCCAGCAGCTGGCTGAAAACCATGCCTGGCTATAAAAGCCAGTCAGGAGCAACAGCCAGGCGTGGAAGCAACGTCTCTACTGTCTGCAACCACTCCGTGCTCCGTGAACCTTGCCCGTGCCTACTGTTGGACCTGACACTACCGGTAACCGACCTTGGACTGTGCCTGACCTTGCTCTTGGACTCTGGACTCAACTCTGGCATTAGCTTGTGCTCTGACCACTGCTTTGACTTGGTTTTTGGCTCCTGAAACTCACTCTGGACTTAGTATCAAGGTTTGGACCTGCACCACCCTGCTTGGGCTGGCCCAGCCCGTGACACATATCCACAGAATAATGCTTGATGAAGGTGTCCGGAGAGGACCAGGTCGCAGCTTGGCAGACGTCCTGAAGAGAAATTCCACACAGAAAGGCAGCCGAAGCAGCCTGGGCTCGAGTGAAATAAGCTTTCACCAAAAAGGGACACTGGGTACCAGTCTGCCAATAACACAGTTTAATTACTGAAACAATCCATCTAGACAAAGATTGGGAAGACACTGCCAACCCTTTGAATGTGCCAGCATAGCAGACAAACAGTGAAGATGACTTCCTAATGCCTCTTGTTCTATGCAAATAGTACAATAAAGCCCGCTTGAGATCTAATGTGTGTAGCACGTTTTCTGCAGACGAAGTGAGGTTCGGGAAGAAAACCGGTAGGACCACCTTTTGTTGTAAGTGAAATTTTGACAGCACCTTGGGTTGGAACTCAATACTAGTGTGCAATATTACCTTTTCTGGGAAAAAATGTAAAAATGGAGGATCAATGCACAGAGCGGTGATTTCCCCCACCCGCTTAGATAAGGTAATGGCTACCAAGAATGCCACCGTCAGTGTCAATAATGACAAGGGAAAAGATGCTAGTGGCTCAAATGGTGGAAGCATCAGCTGGGAGAGCACCAACGGCAAGCTCCATTGGGGAATGAGTGGATTCCTAGGGGTATAGGTTTTAAACAACCCCTTCAGAAACTGTTTGGAAAGGTGATTTGGTTTCATTTTCCCGGCCATGTTGGACGCTCCTCTCCGCAGGTCCGGGAGGAAGCGGCCGAGCAGCCTGACCAGGTGGTTGACCTGCGAGGGTTAACCCCCAGGACTCACAGGTAGGGGGTCAGGGTCCAGAGCGCTGCGGGAAGAGCCCCCTGAAGTCAATCCAGGGGGTAAATAGCCCATCTGCTCCTATGGAGGCCGGCAGACTTGTGCAGCACATCATGTGCTGCCGGGCCATGGAGAACGGCAACAAGCAGATTTAAGGTGAAAAGCCTGTAAGTAAGCGGATCCCTTCTGTTACTTTAAGCGTATGCGAAGGATTGGTAGGAGTTGAAGCTTAAGAAGGTTCAGATATCTTCCCCTTCATTGAGTTTTGGAACTTAGTTGGCGGACTCCCCCCCCCCCCCCGCCTAAGATGGCGACGAAAAATCAGAGCCCTGCTGTGGGCAAATCAGTTTCGGCTGCGTTGCAGGGGAAGGGAGAGACTCTTGAAGAGGTGGTTAAACGGTCGGTCGTTGAAGCTATGAAGCCCTTTGTTGATAGGCTAAATGAAATCGGACAAAGGGTTGGCTCAGTTGAAAACGAAGTGAAAACCACTAAAGATGTAGCGCTCGAGGCAGAGAAATCTGCTTGTGAAAATGCAAAACTCATGAGAGCAACAAACAAAGAAGTAAAGCTTTTGGAGAATCAATTGATAGGACTACAAGTGGATTGTGCTCAGACGGTATTGCGTTTACAGAATGTGAAGGAGGAGGAAAGTGAAAATTTAAAGGATCTGGTGTCGGAACTTTTGGCATCATTCACAAAGGCAACTAAAGAAGAGTTAAAAAGCGATATTCTGGAAGTCCGTCGGACATCTTCAAAATATGCAGCCAAGCGTCAGCTGCCTCGCGAGATTATTATTAATTTTTCATCTAAGAAGACTCGGGACACCATTTTATATAATTCGATTAATGTGGACTTGGACTTTCTTGGCAACAAGGTTAAGATATTGAAGGACGTTCCATTTTTAGCTCGGAAAAGAAGATTCAAATACAAAAGGTTTGCAGCTCTTCTGAGAAAGTGTGATATAAAATACAAATGGTTATTTCCGGAAGGCATCTGGTTTAGATATAAAGACCAAGCCTACAAGATAATATCGGAAGTACAGCTGAGGGATTTTGTGCTTAATCATCAAGAGTTCGAGCAAGAAGAAGATCCAGAATCTGAAGGGGGGAGTGGGGAGGAGGGAGTGAGCGCAGCTATTGTAGCTGTTCAAAGAGAACTGAGACCGAGACGCGGGGGGGGGGGGGAGAAGACCTGATCCTGACTGTAGTTCGTATTTTATAAGATCTACCAATCTAATAGCATATTAGAAAGTTTAACTTTAAATAATTGTATTATGAAGGGAATTCAATACCTGTAGTTGTAGTCTGTGTTCTTATGTTGTTTTTTCCCTCCCCCCTTGTTTCCTTTTTCCTTTTTCTGTTTGTAGTTTTGATGTTAGTAATTAAAATAAAAAAAATTTTAAAAAAGAAACTGTTTGGAAAGGTAATGAGCAAAGACAGTCTTGCTGTCATTCCGCTCATGAAACGGTGGGATAGCTGCCATATGCACCTTAACACTATTCACAGAGAGCCCCCGTGTGCAGACCCAAAAGGTAGCACTAAGGGTAACAGGCAGGAAAAGGGAGAAATCCCAGCTGGGCCTAGCCACTTGGAAAAATGGGACCATTTCCTCCAATACGATATCCTCTGTAGACAGAGCTAAATTGGTGGGTGAAGCAGCCAAGCCGTCAATTTTAGGGCCACAAGATTGTGGTGCCAGACACTGTCCCTGACCAACAGGTCTGGGACCAGTGGAAACTGTATGAAACGACCCTCGGACAGGGAGAGAAGAAGAGGGAAACACTCCTGACGGGGCCAAAAAGGGGCAACCAAAATACAGAGGGTCTTAAAGACGCAAATTCTGCAGAGTACCTTGGGCTGAAGGGGGATGGGAGGGAAGGTGTAGAAAAACCCCGGGAACCAAGGGATCTGAAACGCATCTCCCAATGAAAGGGGGCGCACACTTGCCCTGGAGCAAAAATTGCAGGCCTTCTTGTTGCATCTTGTAGCAAAGAGGTCTATCGTGGGGGAGCCCCACTTGAGGAAGACCTGGGTGAGGTATTTTTTTCTGCAAAGACCATTTGTGCTGTTCTAGGAACACCCTGCTGAGTAGATGAGCTGTGAAGTTTACTGTCCCGACTATGTGCATGGCCTGGGGATAGATGTTGTTGCCTATAGCCCACTCCCATAGAGTCATGCCATCGGCACAGAGCTTTAGTGATGTCATTCCCCTTTGCTTGTTCAGATAATAACAGGCTGTTGTGTTGTCTGAGAGGACCTGAACCTGTCTGTTGCGAAGGATACCTGCAAGAGAAGCAAGGGAGTAACTTATTGCTTGAAGTTCAAGAACATTGATATGTAGGGTAGTTTCTGCAGGGGACCATGTATCCTGAACTGACAATGCACCACCGTGTCCACCTCAACCCAAGGTAGAGGCATCAGTAGAGACCGTCACCTCTACCAAAAATGAACCAAATGCACAACCACCGGCCAAATTACCGTGGACAGTCCACCAATAAAGGGATTTAACAATCACCCTAGGAATAGAGAACTATTGCTGTTGACTCATTGTCAGCAGATTATATTTACGGACAAACCAGTTCTGCAAAGGCCTCATGAGAAGCCGTGCAAAGAACACTACAGCGGTGGTTGATGCCATGAGCCCTAATAAGGTCTGGATCATAAGGGACGACTGATAACAATTGGATATGAAAAAATGCGCCAAGGAATGCAACCTTTGCAACCTGTCATGGGTCAAAAACGCCCTGCCTTGCAGAAAGTCAAACTGGACCCCAATAAAACGGATAATCCTGGAAGGGATAAGAACGGACTTTTCCCAATTAATCAAGAGGCCAAGTTGGGATAATGTACATACAACGAGGCCAATGTGGTCATGAAGCAACTCTACCGTGGGGTCCACCAACAGCCAATCATCTAAATAAGGGTAAATCGTGCAACCCTTAGATCGCAGAAAAGCCACCACGACTGACATACACTTTGTGAACACACGAGGGGCGGAAGTCAGACCAAAGGGTAACACTGTATATTTGAAGACCGTGTCCCCACACATGAAACGGAGGTATTTTCTATGATCCTCATGGATAGAGATGTGGAAATAGGCATCCTTTAAATCAATGATGGCAAATCAAACACTGACCTCCAGAAGCTCTACAACTTTAGCCAGGGTCAGCATCCGGAACCTCTGGTTTTTAATAAACTTATTGAGGCCCCTCAAATCCAGTATAGGCCTGGAACCCCCATCTTTTTTATCAACCAGAAAATATCTGGAGTAGAAACCGTAAGGAGATGCATCCAGATCAACTTTGCGAATAGCACCTTTAACAAATCATCAACATTAAGTTTAAGAACATCAGAACAGCAGGGAAACGAACGAGGAGGCCGAGAAAGTTGGGGAACATCAACAAAGAACAACTTGTAACCATTAGCAACAACAGAGAGAACCCAGGAGTCCTCAGCAATAGACTTCCAGAAGGGTAAGTATGGACGTAGCCTGTTCAGGAAGGGGCCAACCAACTGGACGTCTTTATGTCCTAGTCAGAATAATGATATCTGTCCCTGGGCAGATACCTTAGGAGACTGAGCAGATACCTTAGGAGGCTTTGCTTCTCTCTGGGTCTAGACGAGCGCTTAGAGGAGTGTCTCTGAGAAGCAGAAAAAGAACGCTGCCCATAAGGATGTTGATATGGGTGCCTTCCTTGCCATTGTTGATAGGTTTGTTGGTGAGATGATGAGTAAGGTTGGGACCTTTGGAAATAAGGCCTGGAAACATAGGGTTGTGAAGGTGCAATGACGTCCAAAGATTTGGCTTTCTGATGATTTTTCTTCATCTGGGATGACTTGTCCGTCTTCTCAGAAAACAAAAGAATTCCTTCAAATGGGAAATCCTCAATATTTGATCGCTTATCCAAAGGGAGTGTGGTAGACCGAAGCCATGCATGTCTCCGAAGAACTACAGAAGATGCCATGGACCAAGCCGAACAGTCAGCAGTGTCTTTCCCAGCTGTCATCTGCTGCTTAGCCAATTTGACGGCTTCAGGTTGCAGTGCCCTAAGGGGCAACGCTCGTCAGGTAAGTCATTTATGTAAGACAATAAACGCTGCCGTAAACAGAGATTATGTGACCCCATGATGGCTTGGAAGTGAGCAATTCTGAAGTTCAGGGAGGCCGAAGAATAAATCTTTCGATCCACAGCATCAAGCTTCTCTGTCTGCCGGGGTGGACAGTGAGCCATGTTGGTAGAGTGACTGTACCTCTTCTGCCACTAGAGATGACGGTTTAAAGTGGCTAAAGAGATATGGGCAAGTCCTGCTGCTTGAGCCTATAATACTTCTCTATTTTTTGAGAAGTGGCTGGGGTAGACGACGGTGATTGCCAAAGAAACAGGACAATATCCAGCAAATCTTCGACCAGAGGGAAAGCTGTAGATGTAGACAACCCTGAATACAGTGCCTCCAACACTTTACTCTTTGGTTTGGTAGTCGATGTAGAAATGTCCAACTCTAAAGCAGTCACCATTCGGCCCATCTGTTAAGAAAACAAACGGTAATCGTTGTTGGGGGAAGAAGATGAAGTGCCACCCACTGACTCTTCAGGCAACAGATCAGATGCAAGATCCGAAGTTTCAGAGCGAGAAACATCCTCCTCCTCGAACCGATCGTGACACCGGAACTAAAAAAGCTACCGGAACCAAAGTAGTAGGTGGAACCGTCGTATACAAAGTAGAAGGTTGAGAGGACGGTATCAGGGCACGAGGTGCTGCTTGATGCTGAAACGCCCCTGCTGCAGATTGGAGCCAAGTGACAAAATCCTGCCAAGAAGCTAAGTTCCCTACCTCCAGTACAGGCTGACAGGGGGGGAGAGTTTGAGGAAGCACAACAGCGGGCTGTTGAGGCCACTGCACTGGACCTGTCACAGGCTGGACTAGCCCAAGTGAGGTGGTTCCAGTCCAAACCTTAAGGCCAAAGTCAAAAGGGAGTTCCAAGAGCGAAAGCCAAGTCAAACCTGTGGTCAGAGCACGAGATAATGCCAGGAGTGAGTCCAGAGTCCAAGAGCGAGGTCAGGCACAGTCCAAGGTCAGTCACCTATGGCGTCAGGTCCAAAAGCAGGCACGGGCAAGGTTCACAGAACACGGAGTGGTTGCAGGCAGTAGACACGTTGCTTCCACACCTGGCAGTCGCTCCTGACTGGCTTTTATAGCCAGGCATGGTTTTCAGCCAGCTGCTGGGGCTCCATCCTGATGCTACTCATCGTCGCTCTCCAGCAGCTGGCGTCAGCTCAGGAGACGAGCACTGCACCGTCTCTCCTGCAGTTCCAGTTTCTGGCACTGTCTGCGGCGCTCTCTAGGCATGGGTGAACCTGGGGGGGTGGAAGCCCCTGCCTGGGCTTCCCCTGTGGTGCTGGCAGTCCCTGACTGAGCTTCCCCTGTGGAAGTTCCTGGCTGAGCTTCCCCTGTGGTATTAGGGCTAGAGGGTGCTGGTGTCTCAGCTGCTAGCTGTGAGCTTTGATCAGCCAGCAGCTGCTGCTCCTGATTGCCGGCTTCTGCTGTCAGGGCTAGGGCTGGCTACACAGAACTCTTCTTCTCCTGAGGAGTCTTGGCTAGCTACACGAGGCTCCTCTCCTCCAGAGGACACCTCACTCTCAGACTGGGCCATGACAGGACCAGAGAGATGTTGGATCGATTCCTGAGGCAGTTGCATCTGAGGCCACTGCGGTAAGCCAGTAGGTTGAGGTGGAATCAATGGTTGTCCCGTCGGAACCGACATACAGAGGAAGGAGGGATCCGAAGGTAAGGATTGCTCAAAAGAGATGATCAGTTCTGTCAAGTCCTGAATCATCCCCAGCTTGCAGGACCGGAGTGCAAGGAGGTGAAGGCATGTGGAGAAGCTCTAAGACTTCCTCCTCCAGAATGGGAGGCAGAGGGGAGGACCGACCCCTATTTCTTTTGGAAGTGGACATTGAGAGCTTCCTATGTTTTATCTTGGCCTTAGCCTTTTTAGGTGGGGGCTCCAAAGAAGCCCGAACAGTTCCCTTAGTTCCGAAGACCAACGCTTTTTCGAGTGGGACACCGGTTCACTCGCCACAGACCGTGTTCCGGACAGAAACTTGGTCAGAACCGAAGGGGGCTTAGTCGGATCTGAAGATCTCGAGGCCTCAGGCAAAGGCGTAGGACCAGGGGACTGGCCTTTCTCTATGGATTGTTTCCCTGGCTGCTTCCCTGTGTCAGGTTCTGACTATATTTCTTGTGTATTCAAACCAAAGAGACTCCATTTTAATCCTGTCAGTATTTTAAGTGCTTCTTTTGCAGGTGACAAGCAGTTCAGTAGCAGTTATCTTAGAGAAGAGGAATGTTATGACTACAACCTTTCCAGCCTTGGGAAACTTTCACTTTCTCAGCCTCAAGCCGCTTGTTTTGAGAACTGTGGGGGGAGGATGGGGCCTGCAGGGGTATGCTATTCTGTACCTTAACTTTGCCTGTCATTCGTAACAATACTCATGTACCAGCCAAGATATTGCATCTTGGATAATGGAATATAAGGGTTGTTTATATTCAGTAAAGTCTTTTGAAACCAATGGACTCATGTCTAATTGCAAGAGATAGTCTGGATTGCAACTTTTAGTAAGCCACTGCCTGACATTTTGTTACGAATCACACCTGTTCCAATGCCTAAGCCGGGGCAGACGGATACCAAGGCCGCGTCCAACAGGGACCCTTTGTTTGATCCTTATACCTCCCCTGGCTAGGAAGGACTGGAACCCCCTCAACGCGTTCAGGGAGCGGAGTCAAGCCGCATGACGCTGTATACCCTCGTCCCCGATAGAGCTGGAACTCGACACAGAGCGGCAGCAGAACCCCTGATATTGCTGCCTACACTGAGGCAGTGGGGTTCGAGGCCGAGAGAGACAAGGGAAAGGAGAGCGAGTGCGCTGTTTTCTAAGCCACAAATGGATGGAAAACGAGTTGCCGGCTCAGCAGTGGAGCGTACCAGTAGCCAACCGTGGTATCACTGGAATCGAGAGGCAGACCAAGTGGAGTGGGACCTAAGAGGTTCGGAAAGTACCCAGGTGTGGGAAACATCCCGTCGCGACGTGATGAGTTGGGACTACGCGGAAGTTGCCCCGTAGACGGGACAACGTGAGCCGAACGAACAGAGTTGGATACAATTGCAGAGCCGAACTTTAGAAGTGGATGCTGGAATTTCGGCAGTGACAGGATTAGCGAAAGGAATCCTGGCGGGGATATCTGAAGAAGAGCAAGGCAACGGGGCCCGGGGCATGGGAGAAATCCAGCCATGGCCCCGGGCAATTGCATCCTATGCGGAATATATGGAGACCACCCAAATTCCTAATGAACCTCCCCAGGAATATCCCGAGGAAGTGGGTACCACTGCAGCCCCAGGACGTGTACAGTTGTTGGAAGAGAGACTTTGCAGCATGGAGGAGATTTAGCCCATGCTGTTCACTTGCTGTCAGTACTCGTGGTCGGAGGCTCAGAGGAAGGCTCCACAGAAGAAGCAGAAGCCCGCAACCAAGTCATCAGCCAAGGCCTGGCGGCCCTTCAGAGGATTGTCCCGGGACTGCGTACCACTCCGAGGGAGCAACAGCTCTTACTAGCAGACAAGCAGCAACAACCGGTACAGCCACCTGAACAACCTCAAGAACCAGCAGATGAGATACCGGGGGAATTTCCACCTGATGCTCCGCGAGGGCCTCCGGGAGGAGAAGAAGGGGAGGAACTGCCCGTCCAACTGCTTCCGCAGCCACAGGAGCCCCCGATCCTTCCGGAAGAGCAACCTCAGCAGCCGCAAGAGCTCGCTCCTGTGCTTCCACCACCGCCGCCACAGCCGCAAGAACAACCGCCTCCTCTGCGGATTCCAGCACCTAGACAACCACCACCAGGTCCTCCGCCACTGAGACCGCGAGGCCCACCTCTACCAGGTCCTCCGGCCCCCCGACCTCAGAGACCACCACCGAGGCCACAAGACCCTCCAGTACCGAGACCCCAAGGGATCCCGCAACCAAGGCCCCAACAACCTCCATTGCAACCGGTTCCGCGCCAACCTGACTGGCGGCCAAGGCAGGAACCGGCGCCTGTGCCATACTACCCACTTCCAGCACCGGTTGCCAGACCTCAGGAGTTACCGATGGGATGGGTAAAGCTAGAAGCTACTTTCGACGGGGACCCCTCGAAGCTGGGATTTTTTCTAGTACAAGCACTACAATTTTTCAATCGTTGGGGACATTTGTTCAAAGACGAGGCCAGTCAAATCGAACACTTGGGAATCCCGGTTACAAGGAAAAGCGGCGGAATGGTATGTAGCACTGTATGAATTGGGGGCCCCAGAATTAGATTCCTTGCAGGGATTAGTAGCTGCACTCTGAGCCCAATATGAAGCCCCATTAGAGGAGAGCAGAGCTCGAACAGAGTTACAAACCATCAGACAAGGCAGTATGTCGGCCAGAGACTATGTTACTAAATTCCGACAACTAGACGCCAAATGTCCAAGGTATGAGGAATCCACCAAAATAATTTTGTTTAAACAAGGTATGAATCCCAGATTGCTGGATCGAGCCCTTATGCAAGAAAATCCCCCCACACTCTTGGGTTGGATTCAATTGGCATGTGAAGTAGAAAACCGCATGCAGGAAGTACGGCTCGTAGAGCAACAGCAAGCGACCGGGCACCGGCGGACTTCTATAATTGTAAGAGGGGGGAGGGGAACAGGATACGCAGCCAGAGGAGCGAGAGATGCTAGATGGTAACAAGGACTATGCCTACAATGTGGCCAAAGCGGTCACTTCGCAGCACAATGTCCTTTCAGGCCTGTGCAAAGAACTCCGTTCCCACCACGGCGAACAGTTTCTACCACCCCTCCCCCACCATACCGCCCAACGCCAACTCCACGAACGGCAAGGGGGCGAGGAGCTATCCGGAGAAATCCTCCCGACAAAAGGTTAGAACTAGAAGAAATTATGGATCTTGATCAAACTGCCCTAACTAGCGAAGAAGGACCCGAGAACCCCAACGCGGGAAATGAGATGGATCTGTCGTAAAGGGACCCAAACGGCAGATCAAGCCCCAGTCGACTCCCATAGTGGAAAGACCTCGAGGGTCCATTTTATTCATGCCGGTTACATTGGTGAATCCTGAAAGAAAAACGCATATTCGTGTACAAGCCCTTATTGATTCCAGCTGCTCCAGAGACATTATTGCACCCGCTCTTGTGAATGGACTAGTACTCCCCATGAAAGAACTCGAAACTCCAGTTATTTTCGAACAAATGGATGGTACAAATATGAACCCAGTCACCACTGAAACAATACCCGTAATCACAGGCATGGGCAACACTGGGAAACAAGATCGTTTGTAATTAGCTCCACAGCTAAATACCCTCTGATTTTGGGGAGCAGGTGGTTGTGGGACCACAACCCAGACATAGACTGGACAGTTGGAAGCATTAGCTTCAAACACGATAGCTTGAAAACTCATCGTTGGAACCAAAATTGGGGTAGCAATCCTACCCTTATAGAACAAGCATTATTAACCCAAGAAGAAATTAATCAAATTCCTAAAGAATATAGAGCTTATTTGCAAGCCTTCACAGAAGAAGAAGCTAATACTTTACCTCCACATAGGAGGACGGATTGTGCTGTAGAAATCATCCCCGGAGCTGCCCTACCCAAAGGCAGACTGTATCCCGTGAGCCCAAACGAAAGACAAAAGCTTCGCAAGTTCATTGACACTAATCTTCAAAGAGGATTCATACGACCAGCAAACAGTCCTCATGCGGCTCCCGTATTGTTTGTGAAAAAGAAAGATGGAGGATTAAGACTGTGTACGGACTTCAGAGGACTTAATGCAGTCTCATCCACAAACGCTTAATCCATTCCCCTCATCAGAGATCTCCTCAACGTCGTGGCGCAAGGTAAGATCTTCACAAAACTGGACTTAAAAGATGCTTACTTCCACGTTCGTATAAGGGAGGGGGATGAATGGAAAACCGCGTTCAATACGCCCCTAGGGCAGTATGAATATTTAGTTATGCCTTTTGGCCTGTCTGGGGCCCCTTCGGTTTTCATGTCCATGATCAATGAAGTATTGCACGAATTTCTATATAAAGGAGTAGTTGTTTACCTAGATGATGTCCTCATTTACTCAGAAACAGAGGAAGAACACATAGCCTTAGTACAAAAAGTCTTAACTACTCTAATGTGCAACAAATTGCCTATTAAATTATCAAAATGTGAATTCCACAAAACCGAACTCAGTTAATTGGGATACTGCATTTCCAAAAATGGACTAAAAATGGATCCAGGCAAAGTAAAAGCAGTCCATGAATGGCAAACTCCCACAACCCGTAAAGAACTACAATCCTTTCTGGGGTTTGCCAACTTCTACAGAGAATTTATACAAGACTTTGCCCAAATAACTCTTCCCCTCACTGAACTAATAAAAACCAAAAACAAAGGGGAACAAGCCAAAAAACCGAACACTAAACTATTGTGGACTCCACAATGCCAATTGGCTTTTGATCTTCTCAAGCAGCAATTTATATCCGAACCAGTGCTACAACACCCTGATGAAAATCGCCCGTTCATTGTACAGGTGGACGCAAGCGATACTGCGATTGGGGGTGTTCTTCTACAGCGGGGGGAGGACGATATTCTTAAACCTTGCGCTTATCTTTCTCGAAAATTTTCTGAACCGGAGAGAAATTGGCATGTTTGGGAAAAGGAAGCTTTTGCTGTAAAAGCGGCACTCTCCTCTTGGAGGCATTGGTTAGAAGGGGCCCGCCATCCGTTTGAAGTATGGACAGATCATAAAAATTTAGAAGCATTACGTAGTCCTAGGAGACTTAATGCCAAACAATTGAGATGGGTGGAATACTTTTCTAAATTCAATTTCACTCTCAAATTCTTGCCTGGCAAAACAAACTTTCTGGCAGACGCCCTATCGCGCATGCCCCAACACAAAAGCAGGAGGGAGGAGACAGTGGATACTGTGTTTTCGCCTACGCAATTAGGAGGAGTGGTCACAACGCGCAATCGCGCAAAGCAACCTCCTCAATCCGATCAGGGGTGGAGACAAAAACTGAAAAGCGAAGTGGAAAAAGAAGGGGAGAATGTGCCCAAAGAGAAATTAATTCAATCAGAACAAGGGGAAAGGCTTTGGGTTGATCGATTTTATGTACCAAATAGTTTGAGAAAAGAAGTACTGCAACGCTGTCATGATGCCCCAACAGCTGGCCATTACGGATACTTAAAAACACTTCATATGGTCCAAAGGCAAATTTGGTGGCCGGGCATGCGCAAAGATGTTTCACAATATGTGGCTTCATGTCCCACTTGCCTCAGCGCCAAAACGCAAAAAGGCAAGCCTCCTGGACTATTACAACCCCTTGAAACCCCGAGTAGACCGTGGGAAATTATTTCTATTGATTTTATCACAGATCTTCCCCCCTCCAAAAATCACACCTGCATTTTGGTTGTAGTAGATCTATTTTCAAAACAAGCCCACTTCATTCCCTGCACCACTACGCCTTCGGCAAAAAGGTTGGCGGATATTTTTCTGAAATATATCGTAAAACTCCATTCTTTTCCATCAAAGGTGATATCTGACCGCGGCGGACAATTCGTTGCCAACTTCTGGCGGGAGCTTATACAGCTTATGGGCATTGAACAAGGTTTAAGCTCCATCCACCATCCGCAAACCGACGGGCAATCAGAAAAAAACTAATCAAATATTAGAACAATTTCTCCGTTGCTACATCAATTTCCAACAGGACAATTGGATTGATTTATTGCCCTTAGCGGAATTTTCTTACAACAACAGTGTGCATGCTTCCACCAGAGAAACTCCATTCAAAGTAGTTTATGGCTATCACTTCAAACCACTTCCTTTTGAAGCTCTTTCCCCCGCAACGGCTTCTAAAGACGTTTCAGAATGGTGGGGAGAGGCAGCTCAACAATGGACTCTTATTCAAAACCATCTTAACAAAGCTAAACAGGACTATAAAAAGTACGCTGATCGCCATCGTGTGGCCGAATGGGAATTGCATCCTGGAGATCTTGTTTATTTATCCACAAAAAATTTGAAAGCTGCTCAAACCAGCCGTAAATTAGCACTAAAGTTTTTGGGACCTTTTCCAGTTCGCAAAATCATCAATAAAGTGACTGTAGCACTTGATTTGCCAAAGAATCTCCGTCACGTGCATCCTACTTTTCACATCAGCTTATTGAAAAAGGTTCCCCCAGCAGATCAATGGCACATCCGTGCTCCTCCTATACCAACCTTAATTGATGATCAAGTCCATTACGAAGTACAGCAAATTTTGGACTCTAAAATCAAACGGAACAAGCTATTTTATCTCGTTAGATCGAAGGACTTTGACTCTGGGTTTGATGACTGGGTGGAGGCTATGCATGTTCATTCTCCTAGATTGTTAAAATCATTTCACACTCTCTACCCCCTCAAACCCGGGGGAAGAGCATTTTAGAGGGGACAGAATGTCAGGTTCTGACTATATTTCTTGTGTATTCAAACCAAAGAGACTCCATTTTAATCCTGTCAGTATTTTAAGTGCTTCTTTTGCAGGTGGCAAGCAGTTCAGTAGCAGTTATCTTAGAGAAGAGGAATGTTATGACTACAACCTTTCCAGCCTTGGGAAACTTTCACTTTCTCAGCCTCAAGCCGCTTGTTTTGAGAACTGTGGGGGGAGGATGGGGCCTGCAGGGGTATGCTATTCTGTACCTTAACCTTTGCCTGTCATTCGTAACAATACTCATGTACCAGCCAAGATATTGCATCTTGGATAGTGGACTATAAGGGTTGTTTATATTCAGTAAAGTCTTTTGAAACCAATGGACTCATGTCTAATTGCAAGAGATAGTCTGGATTGCAACTTTTAGTAAGCCACTGCCTGACACCCTGGCTGCTTCTTGGGAGGTAGAAGATTTGATTCCCAAAGGAACGCTTTTAAGCAGGCAGCCCTATCATTTCTCGCCTTAAGTGTAAATCCCTGGCAGATCGAACAACAGGGAACAGTATGACCCTCGCCGAGGCAAAAAAGACACAGATCATGGCCATCAGATTGAGTCATTTTGGTGTCACAGTGCTGACACTTAAAAAGCGATGACTGAGACATTTTAGAGCAAAAAATCTGAAAATCACTATACCAATTGGAAAGGAACCTCTCTCAACAGCAGCGAAAAGAGGAACTGAGGGAATGTCGGGGATGCTCACCCTAGCAACCATGTTTGGGCGGGAACGCTGCTGTGCATGCACAGTATGGGCAAGCGTCCCCTTTAATAGATTCTAAGCTAGAAAAATCTCTCTGAGGCTGGCCTGCACGTGTGCAGTCCCAATGTGGGGCTGCACAGAAGGACGACAACAAATAAATAAGCTATAGCCATCTGTCCACTGAGCTGATTGTTTCCTTTCGTTATTCAGGAAGAGCTCTTAATTGTAAGGCTCCAAAAGGTTTAGCCTGAGGGCTGGTTAAACGAAGGCTAGCTGAAAGAATGCAGATATTTTAGCTTCTTTTTGTTAACCCTTTAACTGGCAGGAACGGACCTTTGGACACTTACCGTGAAGGGTCCTTCTCCTCTGAGGACAGGAGGACATCTTGGGTGTTTCCCTTCGCCCAATCAGGGAGGCAGGAAGTAGAAAAAAAAAATTTTCTTCCTCTTCCTATTGGCGTCTGGAACACCCCACTCTCCAGTTCGGGTGACTCCAACAGCAGTAAAGAATTCACGGAAAAACTCAGCCCTTGTAGCATAAGAGGGGAAAAAACAGATCCCTAAAACATGGGGACATCAGAAACTAGAACAACGTGAGAACACGGAGAATAAACATACAACTTCAAGGGTACAGGACAACAGTACTGTCAGACATGGAGAACAGAGTGATGCAGATAGGCAAACAGAGGCAGAGGAATTAAGAGAACCCTGGGAGGGCAAGATGTCCTCCTGTCCTCAGAGGAGAAGGACCCTTCACGGTAAGTGTCCAAAGGTCCGTTCTCCCTCTGAGGCGGAGGACATCTTGGGTGCTCCCAAAGCAGTTAATATCCATTGGGTGGGTCAGGGTTCTCATCCCGCATCACATGTTGCAAGACCCTTCTGCCGAATGCGGCGTCCGCAGAGTCGTATAGGTTCAGCTTGTAATGTCTGACGAAGGTGGAGATAGTGGACCATGTGGCCGCTCTGCAAATTTCTTCCACTGAAGCGTTGTTATGTAATGCCGCGTTGGTTGCCGCACTTCTGATCGAGTGCGCCATAATTCCTTGAGGGACATCTCGCTTGCAGGCTTTGTAGGCCTCCGTGATGCAGGTCCGAATGCTCCTGCCAATGGTAGACTTGGACATTCTCTTGCCTACGCTCGGTGGAGAGGTATTGACGAATAGGAAATCCGATTTCCTTATTGGTTCAGTCCTGGTCAGATAAATCTTAATGGTGCGCTTCACATATAAGTTGTTCCATTCTTTCTCCTTTGGATGAGAAGGATTGGGACAAAAAGAAGGTAGGTTGATCTCCTGAGATCTGTGGAATGAGGAAATATTCTTGGGCAGGAAGGTGGGGTCCGTGAGCAAGACCACCTTGTCCCTATGAAATTCGCAATGTCCAGGTTTGATAGAGAGAGCCCCTAGTTCAGAAATCCATCTGGCGGATGTGATGGCCACTAGAAAAATCGCCTTAAGCTTCAGCCATTTCATTGGGACTTCTCGCAGAGGTTCAAAGGGTGCCTTGATCAGTGCTGACAGAACTATGTGCAGCCTCCACGTAGGAAAACGGTGTACCGTAGGAGGACTTAACAGATAAGCTCTGCGCAGGAAGCGGTGAATGTGCGGGTGTCGAGCCAGACTAAGCCCGTCCTGTGAGGACAGTACTGACGATAACACTGCCACCTGCCTGCGCAAGGTGGCTGGTTTCAGTCCCGAATCAAGTCCCTCCTGTAGAAAGGCCAGCACGAAGTTCAGTTGAGGATGCATGTAGTCCACCTTTTTCCTCTTTGCCCACCTGACGAAGGCCTTCCAGGCGGTGTTATAGATTCTCATGGTCGACTTCTTCCTGGAAGACAGCATAGTTTGAACCACTTGCGTGGAATATCCTAATTTGGAAAGCGATTGCCTCTCAATTTCCAGGCGGTCAGACACATCCAATCCGGATCGGGATGGAGAATCGGTCCCTGGTGTAGCAAGTCTGGAGCAGTAGGCAGTCAAAAGGTGGTGACACTGCTAGGGACTGTAGGGACGAAAACCAAGGTCTCCTCGGCCACCATGGGGCGATTATTATCACTTCCGCGTCTGACTCTGCTATCCTCCGGAGTAGTGTTGGGATAGCCGGAAGAGGAGGGAAAGCATAGAGGAGACCCTCTGGCCAGTGAGCTGAGAGGGCGTCGGTTCCCTCTGCCAGCGGGTGAAGGTACCTCGACAGGAAGCGGGGAGTCTGACAATTCAGATGTGTCGCGAACAGGTTGATGATGGGTTCCCCGAGTCTGTCCGTGACCAGGCGGAACGTCTCCTGTTTTAAGGACCACTCCCCTGGGAGGATGGACTGTCGGCTCAGCCAGTCTGCCTGGAGGTTGGCTGTCCCTTTGATGTGTTCCGCTTGGATGGAAAGTAGATTCGACTCTGCCCACGAGATGATTTCCATTGTATCCTTGTGCATCCTGGAGGACCTGGTACCCCCTTGCCTGTTTATGTATGATTTGGCAGAGATGTTGTCCGTCTTTATCAAGATGTGCTTTCCCTGTATTGAGTTGGAGAAGTGAGTTAGAGCCAGGCGGATCGCTCTGATCTCCAGGAAGTTGATGGGTAAATGCGACTCCTCTTTGGACCACAAACCTTGTGCTGGGTGTTCGTCCAAGGTTGCTCCCCAGCCCGATAGGCTCGCGTCCGTGAACAGTTGTATCGACTGGTGGTTCAGGAAGGACTTTCCCTGACGTAGGTTCGAGTCCCTGGTCCACCACCTGAGGCTCTCCTTGACCTCCCAGGGGACTATCACCGGGCAGTCAAGCTTGGACATGATCCGAAATTGGAAGGGACGTAGGAAGTTGAGTAGAATCCGGGAGTAGAAGCGACCCCAATAGATGGCCTCGCACGCGGCTACAAGGGTGCCCATCACTTTGGCCAGCTTTAGTAAAGGCGTGGATCTGTCCTGAATCACTGATCTGATCAAGTCCTTGGTTTTGAGAATCTTCTCCTGAGGCAGGAGGATGAGACCCCTCTTGGTGTCTATTATCATCCTTAAATGTTGGAGCCTTTGTGATGGAACAATGGAGCACTTTTTCATGTTGATCAGGAAACCATGAGCCTGGAGGCAGCGAACAACCGTCCACATGTCCTGGGTCACCTTCTCTCTCGAATGTGCCCGTAGAAGGATGTCGTACAGGTAGGGATGGACGTGAATCCTGGACTCCCGAAGCTGAACAATAGGATTGATCAAGACCTTTGAGAACACCCTGGGCGCCGTGGCCAGACCGAAGGGGAGCGCTATGAACTGAAAGTGACGTCCACCAACGCAGAACCTCAGAAAGCGTCTGTGGGAAGGATGAATGGGTATGTGTAGGTAAGCTTCGGTCAGATCTATCGAGGTCATAAAGTCCCCCTGCCTGAGAGTCTCGGAGATGGAGCGCAACGTTTCCATTCTGAAATGCTTCAGCTGGATGAATTGGTTCACGAACTTTAAGTCCAGGATTGCCCTCCAATCTCCGTTTTTCTTTGGGACTGTGAAAAAGATGGAATAGACCCCCAGGCCTGTCTCGTGGTGTGCCACTGGCTCTATTGCTTCGATGTCCAGGAGATGCTGTATCGCCTTCATGGTGATTCGTTGTCTTTGCAGGTTCTTGCGAAGAGGTGACTTGAGGAAACGATCCGGTGGTAGGGATTTGAACTCGGTGACATACCCTTGGGAGACTACCTTGGTGGTCCACTCGTCCGAGTGAGTCTCTTGCCATACATGACGGAAGTACTGTAGTCTCCCCCCCAACGGAATCTGCTCCGAGTCAGGACTTTGGAGCTTTGGGCCCAAAACCTTGTCGGTCCCCTCTGTATTGAGACACTTTGTAGGCTTTGGAACCGAAGTATCCTTTCCTTTGAGTGGGCTTGGGGGAGCTCCAGGATGGTCGTTTGTTGTCTTGATGAAACCTGGGTAGCACATGCTGTGACCGAAAGGACTGGGAGGGGTAACTGCGTTTATCTGACCTTCTCAGTGTCTTAGGGAGCGCCCTTTTCTTATCTCTGGTCTCGACCAGGACCTTGTCCAGGGGCTCTCCGAACAGTTTGTCGCCTTGGAAAGGGTAAGCCATGAGAATAAACTTTGAGTGTAGGTCCGCAGGCCAAGCTCTCAGCCAAAGTAGTCTCCTGGCGGCGGTCGCAGAAGCTATTGCCCTGGAAGAGAAAGTCAAAGCGTCTAGAGTGGTGTCGGCGGTAAAGGTGTTGGCTTTTAGGACTCTGCTGGCTCCCTCTAGCAGACGTCTGCGGTTACCCGGCAGGAGCTGGATAAGTTTGCATATCCATACGATCGCCGCCCTGGACACGATGGAAGCAGATGATGCCGCTCGGATGGCCATAGCTGACGCCTCGTGCGCCTGTCTGAGTGCAGTCTCCGCCTTCCGATCCAAATTATCTCTAACCGCTCCTTGACCGTCTTCAGTCAGCAGGCCGGAGGACTGGAGTGCCACTACGGGTGCGTCGATCTTAGGTACCTGCAGGAACTCATTGGTGAAAGAAGGTAAGGCATAAAGTTTTTTTAACAGAGCTGTGGTATTGTTTAGGGGCTGCTGGTTTAAACCACTCTGCCCTCAATTGCCTTTCAAAGTACTCAGGGAAAGGAAAAACCCTTTCTGGGGTACTATCTCTAGGGAAGAATTCTCTACAGCCTTTGGGCCTTGAAGACCCCTTGACACCTTTGGGATCCTCCTCCCCCTTTTGCGGAGACTCCTGGAGTTCTAAGGCAGCCAGGGTCTTGGATAGTAAATATTGGTAGTCCTCAGCCTTGAAGAGCCTATTAGTCTGTTCTGGGATAGACATCTCTTCTTCTTCCTCTTCCTCAGAAAGGAAGTCCCCTTGTTCCCCTTCCTCGCTATCGGAGGACGATGCATCCCCCCAGAAGCACCCGCTGTCCCTGGCATACGTTGGGGCAGACTTTTGGGCGGCTTTAGTTGGCCAGTGAACCTCAGTTCGTCTCTGCTTGCTAGGAGGGGAGGCAGCGGTAAGGGGCCGATTGCTAAGGGACCTGGAGACAGGCTGGTGAAGCTTTCCAACCTCCTCCCTTATCATTTGTCTCAGGACTGGAATGAAGTCCCCAGCTGGGGGCTCTCCATGGGCCTGCGGCTGCCTGAAAGCGATGGGTACAGTACCTGCTGCTTCAGCATTTTCAGTAGTCAAGGCAGGTGAGGCAGGCCTGGAGTCGTTTTCTGCCAAATCTCCCCGGCGGGAGGATGGCAAGCACGTTGTTCTCAGTCGCGCGGGTAAAATCGCGAACGCTGCTGCTTTTTCCCGCCTTTTCCGCGGCTGCCTTTTTCGCGCCTTTTTCTTCTTCCCGGCGAGCGCGCGATGTCGGTTTCGGGTCCTGAGCTCTTCTGGGTTGTTTCTTTGAAGAGATACACGGCTGGCTAGCCGGAAAGGTGCCGGGATTCCGTTCCAGCCCGAGGGGCAGGACGGTACCGGGAAGGTTGCTCAGGGTCTCAGATGGGATCGCCGCTGCCGAGTTCTCCTCCTCGGCGTCCATGAAGCTCCCATCGGAGTCCCTGGATTCCATCTCAGGGGGACTCAGTAAGGTCAGAGCAAAGAGAAGGAAAGGAGCAGGACACAGAGGGGAGGCTAATGAGAGAGATGAGTAAAGAGAATAGAAAGCAAGGGCTTAAAGAGAAAGTGAAAGCAAAAGTAGCAGATAAAGAAGATAGGCAGAGAGAACTGCCTAGGCAACTGCTCTCCCTGGAGGCAGGAAAGAACTGGGGAGTGGGGTGTTCCAGACGTCAATAGGAAGAGGAAGAAAAACATTTTTTTCTACTTCCTGCCTCCCTGATTGGGCGAAGGGAAACACCCAAGATGTCCTCCGCCTCAGAGGGAGAATGGAATATCCCTTTGTATTGAAAGGGTCTTTTATGTGCCTATTTTTTCCTTGTCCTCAAGAATAACTTTATGCAGCAATGCATGACAAAGAAGGGTAAAATTTGGAATCAGGGACAAAAATACCCATCATTGGAAACATGAAATCCTCATAGAAATGTAATGGGGTAAAATTGACCTCTCCACTTTTAAAGCACAAGATATAGTTTATTTTAAAGAAAAGAATCATTTTTAACTGTTATAATACTGTAAGGTAGGTAAAGGTGCAAGCACCGAGTCATTACTGACCCATGGGGGGACATCGCATCATGACGTTTTCTTGGCAGACTATTTACGAGGTGGTTTGCCATTACCTTCCCCAGTCTACACTTTACCCCCAGGAAACTGGGCACTCATTTTACCAACCTCGGAAGGATGGAAGGCTGAGTCAACCTTGAGCCAGCTACCTGAACCTGGCTTCTGCCAGGATTGAACTCAGGTCGTGAACAGAGCTTGGTCTGCAGTACTGCAGCTTACCACTCCACACCATGGAGCTCTTTTTTTACCTTTTATTTTTACCTTTAATACTGAGACTGCCACCATGTATGACTTGCCCACCGCTGCCATCAGATGTGAGTTGGCTGCATAGTGGCAACAACAGGCAAGTCGCACATGGTGGCAATGGTAGGAAACTCACATGGTGGCAAAACTGGGTAAGTCACACATGGTGGCAACAGTGGGCAAGTCACACATGGTGGCAGTTTCAGTATAACAGTTAAAAATGATTGCTTATTTTAAAATAAACTGTCTTGTGCGTTAAATGTGGTAGGGGTCAATTTTACCCGATTTACATTTCCGTGAGGATTTGATGTTTTCAATGAGGGGTATTTTTGACCCTGATTCCAGATTTTACACTTCTTTCTCCTGCATTGCTGAAGAAAGTTATTCTTGAGGCCTGATTTTAGTAGCTAATGCCATGATTGAGAGAGCTATCAGGTTTCCATTTTTTTAGTTTTATGTTGGGGTTATTTTGACCCCAATTCTAAAGTAGTGCAATTATTTTTTCCTCTTGGGAGGGTTAGTATGCAGACTCAGTGATCGATGCTGCATATATACTTTAAAAGTGATAACTACAGGTTAAAACCAAATGCTGAGACATTGTCTTAATTTATTATATATCCATATTTCTTTTGATACTAAGCAAACATAATAGAAGACATGATTTCTACTGTAAATCTCACAGAATCCAAAACAGACGATATAGTAATAAGTCTCAGCCATCCGCATCTCCTCACACACCAACATGCTGACAGAACAGATGATGTGACCTTCATTTGGTTCATTTTTTTCTTAAATGAGACTGGATGAAAATCCAGATATTTCTTTTGAAATCTCCATGGGAGAGGTGCTTTAAGGAGGAATTTCAAGAGAATGAACATTGTGTTTTAGGTTATTCCTATCAAAGGCAACTGCACAGCAATTGCTAAAACCTAAGGCACTAGAAACAAAAAAAATTATAGTTTTGCCTCAAGCATCAATCATACATCAAATTAGTAAGCTACAAAGAGAAACAAGTTGTCACTCAAGGTTTAGGCATGCCTCCTCTCCTATCATCAGAATACTACCATGGCAGAGATCTAAAAATCACCCTGTCTTGAACTACGCAGTTGACCACTAAATATAGCATAAGCAGGACGCATTTTACTCTAGAGGTAGAAGTTCTCTGGAGAAGAATACCTCCTCCATCCGCTCCCTCACACACACACTTGTTAGCTTTAAAGGTAGCATCTACCACTTTCTCCTAACTCCTACCTTGTTCAGGCCTCCTTTCAGCAGAGAGCTTTGTTATTGAAATGCCACAGGGCTCTGGACAACAAGAAGAGGACTGGGGAATCCTCAGAAAAGAATTCTGTGCAGTTTAACTCACAGAGACAACCAGTTTCTATAGCCAGCAGAATCAGATTGTAATTTTTCTTTCTGGGACTCTATTACGACGGACTGCACATATTTAAATCCTCTCACAGAAAAGACATGCCTCCCTGCACACAGAAAAACAGCATGTCAGGAAGAAAGGCTGAGCTGACACTTTCCCCCCAAGCATGCTACATTTTACATGCAACACTTTATTTTCGTAAAATGTGAGTGTTTGAATATTTTTTGTACCTTCTTAGAACCCATTATTGTGACACTCAGCCCCCATAAGGTATTGTTGGGGACAGCATTATGATTCTGCAATATAAAAGGAATTTTAAAATTGGGCATAATTCATGTTTGCCTTTAGGATTTGTACAACATAGTAGAGCAATCCAGACAGGTATCCTTACACGACTGGGACATATCATATACTACCAGCAGAGTTTATTGTTATACAATTGATCCAGAAGACAATACCTTCTTTTTGCTGCAATAAATCTGCCATTTCTTCTCTGGAGGGAGTGCAAACATTGCCTCTCTGTTCTTATCTGTGAGATCCAATTCATCCTGGACATGACAAAGGGGGGAAAAAACCATGATCAGTGGCCACAATATTTTGCTAAATATTTTCAGGGACATCCTTTTCCCCATACGCTTGTTTAAAGAAACTTCCAGAATGACTCTTGCAAAGTATCCAGCATCCTATCCAAACCTGAAGGTTTATACTCATGTGTAGTTTGAATTACCTCATTCACAAGTGAACCGGGACTTCATATTAAAACATGTTTGAAAACAAAAATGGAAGACTGCTAAACCTTCCAGTGTTTCACAAAACCATCCTTTCAAATCATTATTTCCTCCCAATAATTTTCTCACACACCCATTTCATACCACAGAAGTCCATCTTTGTAAAAGGGAGACACACCAGGGGAAGCCTTGAAAATGGAGAAGAAACCTAATATTAAAGTGACATTAAGAATAAATAAAGCCCTACCATAAAGCAGGAACAATTCCTCTAGACAGCCCCACAACAGTTCATTTGGAAAACTTTTCTGGGTTGAGAAACTTGTAAAAATAGTGAGCTAAAATTGCATACTGAGCCTGGTAGCGGCTGCTGACAGATTTAAAGGCCCTCAGAGATTTCAGTAGCAGAAAGGTACAAAAGAAACACAAACATTAACAAGGCTAGGTCATTGCCAGCAACCCAAGGTGAGGAGGGATATTTTTGTGTGTGTGCGGGAGTGTGTGATATATGTATGTGTGTTTGTGTGTGAGAGTTATATCACAGAGAGAGAGCACGCTGTGCATGAAAAGGGCAAACCATGTGGAAATGTTTAGAATGAGTTTCCAAACAAGAGAGCAGCCAAGCCATGCAAGGAGTTTTATTCTTGCAATACACAATTAGAAAGCTTGAGCCAGGATCACATTCTTGGGGGGAGGGGCAGAAAGAGGGAGGAGCAGCAAAACTGCACGTAAGGATTTTCAGAATGCTGCTGAAAACCAAGTGTGTGGAAAGGAGTTGGACTGGTGGTATTGTGGATATCAGGCCTGCATGCATTCTTGTAAGCTACGTGCTGGACTGCCTCAGCAAAATTCTTCACAAAGGCATCATTCCTCTATAGAAGTAACTAGCCAACTTATTGTTTACTTGGCAAGGAGGGACAAGAAACAACTAACTAGATTTTATTTTTATGCAATAAAAACATAGGAGAAATTGGCAGCATACTACATAAACAAGAATTCTGTTGAGAAGCTTAAATCATCTGCTGAAAGAAGTCAAGTGTTTTCAGCCTATTGCCGGATGGGGAGGAGAAAAAATTTATAATGTCAGAACACCTAGCCAATAACACATCAGTCAAAAACTTAAAAACTGACCAACTATTCTCTTTGACAGTGTACAACCTGAAGCCTAATGATGTAATCCAGCAGATGCCAAGACTAGAGTTGTCAGTAGATTTGCCACTTCTGGGCTGGAAAGTCCTGGAGATCTGGGGGTGAAGCCTGGAGAGAGCAGGCTTGAGTGAAGGGAGAGATCTCAGCAAGGTATAATGACACAAAGTTAACCTTTCAAAGAAGACATTTTCTCCTAGGGAACTGATCTCTAGTCTGGAAACAATTGTAATTCTGGGGTACATCCAGCCCTCACCCTGGAGGTTGGCAACCCTAGTTATCAGTCCAGGGCATTCAAATTTCGGGAGCTTTAGTGGGGCAGAGCCTGGAAACACCACTGTGATATCACTTTGGGGGGATCATGTCTCTTTGTATCAGACACTCTAGGCCAGGGGTCCTCAAACTATGGCCCGCGGGCCACATGCGGCCCGCCGAGGCCATCTATCCGGCCCGCCGGGTGTTTTTGCCAGGCGCGCAGAGAAGCCTCCTGGACTACAAAACCCACAATGCTTTTCGGCAAGGCGCCCATCGGCCGGGCCAAGGGAGCACTGCGCGACCTGTTGGGAGTTGTAGTCGGGGGCCGGGTTCCCTAACAGTTCGTCCAGCTGCTTCGCTGGCGGTGGGCTCGTTGGTGGCGGCTGCACGTTCCCGCTCTGCCTCAGCCGGGCTGCGCTTCCCTCTCCGCCTGCCCACCCGTCCTTCCCTCCACCAGTCCGCGAGAGCGCAGGCAGGAGCCCAGGCGGAGGGCCACGCAGGTGGGAGCCCTTTGGGGTGGGGGGGCGTCGCGGACCCACCGTGGGGAGGGGTGGATTGTTATAGTTTGAGGACCCCTGCTCTATAGTATCCATTGTACTGAATGTATATGTATTGGTACTTTGTATAATTCTTTATATTTTTATACCATTGACCATGTTTGCAAACACATGCCATCCATTGGTTATTTTCCTATTCTAAATCATTTTTTTCAGTAAATGTCTTCATACACTTTTCCCTTCTAGATGCATTTGTTCATAGGTTTTTTTTAAAACTATAGTCCAGCCCTCCAATGGTCTGAGGGACAGTGAACTGGCCCCCTGTTTAAAAAGTTTGAGGACCCCTGCTCTAGGCATTTCCCGCAAACTCCATGGTAAAGACCATAGGGAATTCCTAGAGCATTGCAGGGGGAAGGAGGCTGTGATGTCACCTCCAAGTGATCACTCAAAAGTGACTTCACAAAACCTGCACCATCCCCCCCCCCATTTTTCTTCTGCTTACCAGTTGAGCAGGTAAGGGCACCTGCTTATCCAGCAGTAGGCCTGGGTCCAAGAGAATCCCCCAAACTATGGACCTGTTCCTTCAATGGGAGTGCAACCCCCTTCCAGAATGGGTGGCATTTTAAATCTCTTGCCAGACCTCTGCAGACCCACAGTGCTTCTGTCTTGTCAGCATTAAGCTTCAGTTTATTAGCCTGCATCCACTCTAAAATTGCTTCCATGTACCAGGCTCAGGGTTTCTACAGCCTCCCTGGGATCTGCTGGAAACGCAAAATAGATCTAAGTGTTATCCACATACTGGTGACAACCCAACCCAAATCTCTGGATGACCTCTGGATGGAAGATAATAGGAGACAAAATGGAGCCCTGAGAGACTTCACAGGCCAAAGGCCAAATTGCTGAGCAGCAGTCCCTCATCTTCTGAAACCTACCTTCCAGATAGCACTGGAACCATTGTGAAATGGTGCCTCCCAGTCCCAGCCTAGATGATCTAAAAAGGCACTGCGAGATCCAGGAGAATCAACAAATCTCAAATCATCTCAGTGTAGGTCATTCACCAGGGTGACAAGTGTTATTTCAGTCCCATCACCAGGCCGGTAACCAGACTGCAAACAATCCACTTCATCCAGGGCTGGAGCGCGTGTGCACTTTGCATGCATGCGCGCAGGGCAAGAGTCGGCACCTCCTGCCCCGGGAGCCCACAACCATGCTATGCCACTGCCCCTCCCAATCACTAAGAATACTGAAAGCAGGCTGGAAAAGCTGTAAAAGGTATAATTTTGGAGATTGATTTAAAATTCATCATTTTTAAGCCTACAATATCAAGCTGGTTAGCGGGGGGCAGGGGCGCAAGTAGGTATCTCGCCTCAGGCACCAGAGACCCTTGCACCGGCCCTGCTTAAATGTTATATTCAAGTGGCAAGGACAAGGGCAAGTAAAAAGACAACCAGGCAGTAAGCCTTCAAGAATCTTGTCCATATCCTCAAACTGAATAAACTGAAAAGTATCCCAAGCAGCTGGGCACATCTGCACCCTGGCACCCTCCGGCCCTGCCACTGCTGATGTAGAGTCCAAGACCATATGGACGCAAGAGATTTTATCTGCAAAGTGCTGAGCAAAATGGTCATTGCTGGTCACCAAACAGATCCATAAAAAGTTTTTTATTACCGGATATAACTGTAATCTGTATGTGAATTTAAGATAACCTCTTTGTTTTTGTTTTTTTATGGTATACCTAGAAACTTAGTCTTGTATTTAAGTAAATCACAGTAGTACATCAAACACCTTCAAATCACTGCTGAGGTTTGCTGACTGTTGTAACCTTATCATTCAACAAAGCAAAGCCCTTGTGATTCTGTGAATCAAAGACTATATTTGAATTCCATCCCTTGTTTTGTTGTCTGTTCACCCAGATTTTGGGTAAGTTTATTTCAGCCTTTGTACCCAGTCTTTAAACAGGAATCACTGAGACCATGTTCCTACCCTTGATCTGAGGGCAGGGATTAGAACAAAGATTACAACACATGTACAGTGCAAAGTTACACCCTTCCAGACCCATTTACCTCTGGGGGCTTAGAAAAATGCAACTCTGTGTAGGACTTCATCAGTAGTCAATGTAGTGCTGATATATACGATGATAAAAGAAGGCAAGCCATTACTTTGAAGCCATCATTGAGACTGTTTGATTTCTGCCTTTCCCAAGTAAAATTCAAGGAATTATCTAGAGGGTGGGCATTCACTGCAGACAAGAACAGCAGGGCCATAAGAAATGCTAATAATAATCTCCATATTCAGAAATGGTAACTAAGCATGCAGCCCAAATGCAGTCCCATAGGTAGGCCATTTTGGTCCCAAATATACCACAATCTTGTTTTTATTGTGTTTTCCTGTACCTGATGGATACTATTGTAACGCAACTTTGAATTTTAAATCAGCACATCTAAATTTCTCTAGCAAATTAAAAAAAAAACCTTTTGCTCTTCAGTTTTAGTTATACATACACTTCCAACTTCAGGCACACCAGCCAATGTGTGCAAAGTTTTCTCTACCTTCCTTCATTTATTATGGGAATTTTCTAACCCACCCATCTTTCATAAGGCACTGGAAGCAACTTATGATTAAAAGTATAAAGACAATAATAAAAATTATAAAACACAATTTTTAGAAATCCAGCAATAAAAACCAAGATGCTAAAGGAAACAGAAAATAATCAAGGCAATTTTAACCTACTATGACTGCCCAAGTATACAAATGACCCCAATATTTACATATACATTTTTTAAAATACTTCTTTTCCCACCAGCCATGGCAACTCAAGGCAAATTCCAAAAACATCTGAGCTGCAGGTAACAGACAATTAAAATAATTTTTAAGAATGGTTTTATATTTCTTTTGGCAAGCATAATGTCCCCTCTGTATCTCATTGCAGAAGGCACTCTGTATTACTGGAGCTACAAATGAGAAAGAGTGGGCCCATGTTATGGCTAAATGGACTTCTTTCTGGGGTAGTCCAAACGAGGGGACAACCTTGGGAGGATATGAGGTAGAGCACAAGTTTTAAAAGGACAACCTTGGGAGAATATGAGGTAGAGCACAAGTTTTAAAAGAACATAAAATAGGGAAGGTAACTTTATATTGGTATATTTATGTCATATGCATACAGAACAAAGACCTCAGGCATACATTTAATTAGGCCCTTGTGACCAGTAGCTATGAATCAAATCCTTAATGTTAGATTAATTCCTCTTTGTTGTGTGCCACTTCTTAAAGTGCTCAGGGAAGAAATCTAGGATCTGGAATTTTATCTCAGTAAGGAATGAGTAGGGTAAAACAAATTGCCTTGGCTTTCCGTCAGAAGCCACTACTAGCGGGGGGAAGAGGTTGCCTAAAATCCCTTGCCTTCCATTTGTTCCCCCCCCCCCCAAAATATTGCCTCCCAAGATTTACAGATCTCCCTCCTTACGAATCACAGATCTAGATGTTCAGCACACTTGTCTGCCAAAAAGAAATGACTGAGAGAACCATATATTTTTTCTAACACGAACACGTTTACATATTCTTATCTCTTTACATTGTTTAAATGTCAGGAGGAGGAGGAAGGTGTTTTGAAATCATGTACATGATATATTACATAGTGGGAATGGTCAAACAAAGACTAGCAAAGACCACTGCTCAAGCAAAAATGGGCATTTCAAGCTTGCCTGCCCAACAACCACAATTGTACAAAACAACAACAAATGAAGATGTTCTCTTTACATACCAAAATTGAGAGCCCCCAAAACATCCTTCTCCATCTGTTATGGCAAGTTTCCAAGAGTTCATTAACTCATCTCCACATCTCGAGTGGAAAGCTTCCTTCCAGCAGTGTGTGCTAATATGCAGGCTGCCTGACTCTCAAGAAAGCACTTCAAGATGCAAATGCTACAGTAAAGTACAGTTTAAAAAGACACTTGCTGTGACATGACCCCAGGTCCAGTCAATGTTCTTTACATTTGTTTCCTGGTTTTAAAAAAGATTTACTGAGAGACATGGTTAGTTAATTTCACTTTTTGTAAGGACCATACAAAAAGTGAAATTATATTTTACTGGCAGAGGCAGAATTTCAATGATAAAACATTTGAAATGTTTGAGAGTTGGATAGTGTTTCCAATTCAGATTTCTAAGCTAAAATGGAAAGTGTCCTTGATTCAAAATGGCTTAAAATCACGAATCCAAAAGGAGAGACTAGGTTGAACAGGCAAGGAAACATTAAAAGGTCTTTGGTGAGATTTATAGCTGCTTTATGCCTTCTGTTTGGGAGTGGGACAAGTGTAACAGCTTTACTTTGAAGAGAACACGTACAAAGTGCAAACACAGCAATCTTGCAGCTCCACTAAAAATTTATTTATATGAAAAAAGCAGAAAACACATGAACAAATATTTTATATGACAACAATAATTTATTTCATTTATACCCGACCTTTCTCCCCAATGAGGATCCAAAGTGTTTTACATCATTTTTTTCTCCTCCATTATTTATCCTCACAACAAGCATGTGAGGTAGGTTACGATGTGAGATAGACCAGCACATCTAGGAAACTGCAAGTTTTAAGAAGAAACAAACTGCTATACTCTCTGAGTCACTGCTCATATAATTCACTGGCATAATTCGATATAATGATAAGACATGGTTTTATCATTACGTGCACAAGCCTGGATATTTGGAAGGAAAAATACAAAACACATTTTGTGATTTGTATATAAACAATTAACTATGGTTTGTGTTAGGGAATTTCTAGGACCCCTATTCTAAAAGACCTATGTATGAGCATTTATTGGAGTTGACCTGTCACACAGAAGGCAAAAGTTGTTCCTTGTCAGCAGATTCCTTCTGACACTGTGGTTAAGTAGGGTTAGAAAGCCCTATTGCAAGGACAGTATCTTTCTTGTTTTGACTTTGTACTCAAGAATTTAGCTTGGATAAGCAGCTCCCTCTCGGGAAGACACCCAAAATTCCTTTGTGGCACCAGACATGTAGCATGTTTATATTACAGAGAGAGTTTACTATCTTGTCAATCAGGCCTCTATTGGTGCCATGTCTCCTGAAGAATTTTATTCTGAAGAATTGTTTTATCTCTTTTCGGTAAACAATTAACTTTGGAAAGTATATAAGATTCTCTGCTATGGCTGATTTTTATGCATATGTTGGAACATGGCATAGCATCTGGGTTTTATTGTAAATAAAAATACTTGTGAGTGACGGCTGTTGGGAAATGTAATCTGAATGCAAAGTACCTTTAAGAATTTTTTTCCTTAACAGTTTGCCCTTAATTATTGAACCATATGCAAAGGGAGAAAATGTGGGAGTTCAAGGATTCCCAAGACTCTTTCGCACTAGGACAAAACATAACTTTATGACAAGTCATGTCTGAATTATACCCCTGTAAATGCCTCTTTTCAGTTTCATTTTTTTTCAAAATGTCAAGGGAGAATGCAAAAAACATTTGCTTAAAAACACATGTATCAAACAGGTTCACCCACCAGAGAACCAGGACTTGTTGTGAATCTTGTTTGAGTGTGAACTTAGTAGAAAATAAACCTATGTTTGTTAATGTGTAATGTGGGAGATAGTTCTAAAATATGAATAACCAAAATACAGAATAACCAAAAAGGTGGTATAGTTAATTGCTTGTAACTTTAAGGTCAACAACCTAACTCCTTTTAATAATTAATTAAGCAAATCTTCATCCTTCCTCTGGAATCAACCAACAATGATTTTCCATTTAGTATAGGAATGTATTTTACCAACAAGTATGTCCATGCCAAACTTAGGTGAAGTATATTCAAAGGATAGTCTAATATGATTTCCTGCATATCCTACAGAGGGCATAACAGGGCTGGCTCCAGGGATGGTATGGTCAGGCAAATGCTAGGACCCACTAATACTAATAACTGTGCTTATATACCGTTCTTCTAGACAGATTAGTGTCCACTCAGAGCAGAGAACAAAGTCAGTGTGATTCTCCCCCACAATACAGCTGGGGAGCTGGGAATGAGAGGAGAGGCTTATCCAAGGCCACCTACTGAGCTCATCATGATAGTAAAGGGATTCAGACCAGCAGAGTACTGATTTTCAGCCCAGCCGCTTAACTACTATGTATTAGCAGCCCTGGAAGGTGAACAGGAGCATGAGAGAAACCTTGCAAACCCTGCCTTTTCCAAGTTAAAGTGGTATCCTTCTGTCGTCACTTTGCTTGAGGACCTCCCAAATCCTCGGGCCTAGGAATCACTTAGCACACACCCTTCATATGAAGCTTTCAGCATTGCTTTCTGTATTTACCTTGAAACTGGATAAAGCTTATTGTACTAGACATTGAGGGCTTTGATCTGTACCCTAGTATATTATCATATCACTCCTTCCTTTTCCTTCTCTTCATATCTGACGGAGGGAACTTTGACTCTCAAAAGCTCATACTTTGAAAATCTAGTTGGTCTTTAAGGTGCTACTGGACCTGGATCTTGACCTTCAACTGCAAACCAACATGACTACCCACCTGAAACTATCTTCATGGAAAGCACCACATTCAGCTAGACTGGAAATCCATTGACCTTACAAGAAAGCTTGTACAGGCAAAGACTGAAAACACCTTTCTTACCAAGAGCAAAGACTGGATATTATACCTAAGGGCTGGGAATTAAAAATCTATTACAAACCGCTTGTCCTACAAATTATGAAAATGTACGTCACATTTTCTCCAAGAAACTGCTTAAACCTCTAATCAGTATCTTGTACTGCAAACAATAACAGATCAAAGAGAACCTTGCTGAACTGAACATTTCTATAACATTTCAACTTGTTTCTCAAGATTTTTGCAAAAGAAAGCAAACCATCTACAACTCACAACTCAACTCTCTGGAGAAACAGAAAGACAGGAAACGTTCTGGCCTCTTGCATATTGCAGGCCAAAACAACTCCTCCTCCAGCAATACAGTTAACCTTTTAAAACACATGCCCAATCTGGCAGAGGAATCTGTTCTTTCACAAGGATTATCCTTCTACCCCACCAAATCCACACAGATGACACAGTTCTGTGGTGACTTGGAGGCCTTCTTTTGCCATCAGCATTTGAAGGATTACTTTCATAAAACCTCAGAACAGACCATGGATGGACAGGCAGCATCTTCACAACATAACAATTCACAATCTACTGCTGTACAACTCCTATCTCTCCAAACTATGCAACACTACAGCAAAAAGGACCCTACCTGATGATCACCATGCCACACTAGAACTCTACCTAGAATGATTTCGCTGCTGAGCCCAAACTGACATGATCAAGAAACATCATCTCTTACAAGACAACTTTACCAATACTGAAAAAAATGCAATAAAAAGCCTCAGAAACAATCCAGACATCATAATTAAAGAAACTGACAAAGGAGAAGCAGCTGTTGTCATGGAGAAATCAAACTACATTCAGGAAGCTAGAAGACATTCTCCAATGCCACTTTCAACAAACAACTATCCTCATGCCCCACTCAGGAATATCAAAAAGAACTAAATAGGATTATAAAAGAATTACCCACACCCACAAATTTATATGGACACACCACAGGAACCACAACCGGACACCTTCTATTTACTGCCCAAAATACACAAGCCTAGCAACCCAGGATGTCCCATTGTCTCTGGTGTCATGTCTGTGTACAGCCATGCCATGACCTTTTGGTTGTTATGTCACTGATGCCACAGTATAGTACAGTGCGTGTTCACTGGAGAGGGGCTGAGGGATCTACCTGCCAGGAAATGACATCTGGTATAGGAACCATGACTATACTGGTATCTGGATACACAAAATCCATTCTGAGACCCTATGCTATCAATGCCCCGTTAAGTATACAGCATCAGACTTTTAAAGAAAAATACAATACCAGAAAGACCATTGTGGATAGTACCAGCTGAAGTTGTGAACCCAAGTCTAGAATATAAAGGAGAAGAATGGATAACCTACAACGAACTGTTGAAGTGGGACAAAAACGAACCTAGGATTAAAGACAATATAGAGTTACCATTTCAATATAGATGGTTACAATTTAGGCAAATTAAAGATCTATTTGAAACTGATAAAAGAAAGGTTTTAGACAGGAACATGGGGACCTAGAAGAACTTTTGTTAGGTGATGGCCTAAAAATTATCTCTAAGATATATAAACTTTTGTTGAAATGGTACACGGAGGATGAAACAGTTAAAGTGCAAATGGTAAAATGGGCAATGAATTTTAATAGAGAAATTACAATGGACACTTGGGAATATCTTTGGAGAAACACAATGAAAATATCGACAGCTACTAGTCTAAAAGAGAACGGCTATAAGATGATGTACAGATGGTATTTAACACCAAAACAACTAGCAAATGCCAACAATCAAATGTCAAACAAATGCTGGAAATGTAAAAAACATGAAGGTTCAATGTATCATATGTGGTGGACCTGTGAAAAAGCTAAGCTATTTTGGTCTAAAATTTTTGCTGAAATGTCATCAATTTTGAAAAGTAATATAGCAAAACGCCCAGAACTGTTATTATTGGGGTTAAATATGGAAAATGTTAATGTTAAGGATAGAGTCCTGGTTTATTACATGATGGTGGCTGCAAGACTACTGTATGCTCAACACTGGAGACAGGAGCAGCTACCAGAAATTCAAGATTGGATTCAGAAATTGTTGCACATGGCAGAAATGGACAAATTAACAAGGAAAATGAAAGAACGAAATCCAAGGGAATTTGTGGAAGATTGGGGTAAACTTAAAAAAAAATAGAAAAGAAATGGAACATGAAAGATCAGTTGTGGTCTCTTGATAACTACTGAGAGATTTAGAAATATAAAATAAAAACTTTGCCTTAAACAATAGGGGGAAAGCAATTTAGACTAGAGTTAGTTTTAGGGGGAAAGGGGTCAGAGTGCTGTTGGGAGTCAACAAGGGAAAAGGGGAGGGGGGTGGGATAACTTACATTAAGAAAAGGGGTACATTGTTGTAAAATGTTTTTGAAATGTATGTGAACCCATCCAATAAAATTTTATTATATATAAAAAAATACAATACCCACTGATGTTGTAAGACAACAGAACAACAAAGACAGAATGATACCAAGGAATGACCTCCTACTAGATAAGCCCAAACAAAAAAACAACAGTCACCTAGAGTTTCCAGTTCAAACCAGTTCAATGCAATCATTAATGACCTGCAACCTATGCTAGACAATGATACTACCCTCCCTAGGGTTGCCAGGTCTCTCGACCCACTGGGCTGGAGGTCAGAGGCTCAGCATCTACCTTATTGCTTCTCCCATCGTGCGCACTCCCAGCCTACATGATGATGTCACTTCCATGAAATTATGTCATCACAGAGGTCACATGCCACCCTGGGAGCACTCCCGCACTCCCTAGTATACCCTGAATCAGCCTGAATTGGGCTGCTGTGGAACACAGGCTGCGCGCACAGCAGCCTGATTCGGGCCACTGCGGAGCATGGGTGCACTCCTGCTCCACAGCAGCCTGACTGAGGCTGAACTGGGCCTGAATATGGCTGAATAGGGCCTGATTCTGGCTGAATCCAGCCCAATTCCAACCGAATTCAGCATGAACTGAGCCACTGCAATGTGCAGGAGCGTGCCATGTCGCTCAGGAGCACAATCAGAGGCGCGCTCCCCCCTGCCGGCCAGGTAAACAGGGATGGGGGTGGAGGGTCAGAGCGGGGACTGGCATCCCTAGCTCTCTCACAGCAATGGGAGACAAACCTTTCCTTGCCGACAGACAGTCCTCAACCTTAAACAACTCCTCACTCACAACAATGCATTTCCCAACATGGCAGGTTTGCTGGATCCCCCTTACCCTCCCTGGCAGTCACTTTTGTGCCACCCCAAGAGTGCTCTGCGCATATGCACTTCACAACAGGCCAATTTGGGCCCCAAACAAGCCTGATTCAGTCCGTTAGGGGTCCAAATCAGCCAACTGTGAAGCACAGGAGCATTCTCCAGGTAGCGCAATGACATCACTCCCGCGAGTGATGTCACAACACTCCGGGAGTGCGCCCAAGAGTCCTTTTTCTCCCTGCTGGCCAGGTGAGTGGGGGAGCTGAGGATGGGAGCAAGGGATTCCCCACCCCCTCTGGGGGACCTGGGATCTCTACAACATAGACATGAACTTTGGGACCAGGGCCTGCAATAAACCAATTCCAACTCTATCCCCAGTCCAACAACACAATCACTGGATCTAACAGCACCAGAGATACCATCTCAGGCTTATTCACTTCATCATCTTCCAATGTTATATATGCCATCAAGTCTCAGCAATGTCCTTCATCTATGTTGGACAAACAAAAGAAAAGAATGGACATAAATCTGGTATCAATTGTTGCCAGGGACCGCCCCCCCTCCTGTTATGAGGCCTGCCATGAATTGTGTCAGTTTCCTGTGTTGCTGTTTTAAAGATCTACTGAAGACTCTGTTTAAGGGCAGCATTGCCCATGCCCATTTCCTGTTCTCCTTGCTGCAATGGACTGTGCCATCCATGTCTGTCTCATGCCTCCTTGGGCACCTATCTCACCTGGGCCCAGAGCCATGCCACTAGCAGCACAGTGCCAGCCGGAGGGAGCCTCCACAAGCCTGGCCAGGCACCCCCTGGTCAGTCCCCTGGTCAGGCCCTTGAAGGATGGTCACTGGGCAGCCTGCTAGCAAGCCCAAGCCGTGCCAAGGAAGGAGCCATGTTCCCAAGCAGTAAAGAACCAGCCTGGACAGTTTACTACAAGGCTGCCATTCCGTGAAAGCAAGCTGGTCACGTCCGCAGTGGCCGACCTTGCCCCGCTCTGCATATCTTGGAAGCTGCCCCGAAATGGAAGCTATGTGCTGACTTTCCAGAACATCTAATGGACACATCTCAACGCAGCCACCACATTCCAAAGCTGATGCCATGAAGACAATGCCAGCTTCCTGGCCGATCCAATCAACCCGCCCGGCACTCCCCTCCCCTCCTTTGTCCCCTCTTCCCAAGGTGTAACAATCATACAATTAGACACTAAAGTGGCCCATTAAGGATAGTTGTAGAGTCATCAAGCCTTTGTTCCCCTTTTGAGAACCACAGGGAAAGGCACCAGCCCCAGGGTATGTTTTGGGGTATTTAAGCAGGCCTCCCCAGCCATGAGGCGCGCATGCCATTCCTGTCCTGAACCTCTGCTGCCTCTCTCTACGGGTCTAGTGCAGGCATTAGATACCGCCACGCTTCACTACTACATCTTTCTTCCACGCCGTGACCAGGTGAGTATACCCAGTTCCGTCGATCTCAAGTGGGTCCTCCTGCTAATGCAAACGGCTCTATTTTTCCTACTCTTTATTTCTTAGCTTCTTGTATGTACCTTGATTGTGTGTGTTATTATAGGCATATGCAACACCATTAGTAAAGACACGTTTTATCTTATTAGTTGCGCCTTTTTATTGCACGAGTAATCTGGAAGAGGGACTCTGGTATAGCTGGTTAAGATCCGCAATATTTAAATCCAGACTGCATGCTAATTTCCACATAAATAGCAGTTCTGGTAACACAAAGATCACAACATTCAAAAACCAGTGGTAGAACATTTTAATCTTCCAGGACATTCAATCACTGACTTACTTGGAGCAGTTCTCAAGAAGAGAAATTTCAAAGGAAAATTATTATGCGAGATTACTAAAATTGAGTTTATTTGCGAATCTGGAACAATGGATTTCTAAGGGTTGAATTGGGACATAAGATTTTTGTCACATTGCAGATGCTAATTTTCTGTACTTTGCACCCATACACTATTAAGCTAATTACAACATGTATTATGGCTAGCTTCCTGACACACTAATTTACAATACCCTTCCCACCTTCTACCTGGATTATAAAGACTCCTTCTTTTCCCCGCTCCTTGTATCTGATGAAGGGAGCTTTGACTCTCGAAAGCTCATACCTTCTAAAACAATTGGTCTTTAAGGTGCCATTGGCCCTTGATTTTGCTAATCACAAATAATTTGTTCCACAATTGTTTTTTTTTTTTGTAATCTTGCAGCTGTATTTGATACATAGATACTGTCAGCATCCATGCTGGACTAGGATGACACATCTTAAAAATGAAAATGTCAGGTAGGACATGAGCATAATCCAGCTGGAAATTCTCTTGCCAACCTTATCTGCAAAGAAAACTGGGCTACAACTGAGTAGGAAGTTCTCCTGTGCTCCCCACTGAAATTACTGGGAGGTTGTTCAAAAATGCTCCATTGTTTGGATTTTTTCCCCATATGCTTTTAACTCCTGCTGCAAGCAAGGGTGATCATATGACTTGTCCAGAATCCCAACACACCCTAATTGCTAATTTTAGTCACTTTTCTATGATTTTCCTTCTGCAAATCAGTTACCGCTACTTTAAAAAAACAGTTTTCAATGATGTTTTGGATGGATTTCTTGTAAGAGTGTTTTTTGGGGAGAGTTTGGGAACTGTGCTGTATTTATATCAACCTGGTATTGTGCCTGTGCCTCACTTTCACTATTTATAGGTGGTTTTGACAAAATGCCTGCTAGAAGAAGCAACTTACTGGACCAGTTTTTCTACTTTTAATGAGTGGTTTTTATGATTACGTGGTCATTTTCTGGAGCCTAGGTGACGCTTTGGAAAGGAGTTTCTGGACCAGCTTATGAACATTTATAGCCTCGCTCAGACACAAGTAGTTTCGGCTTGCAAAATTCCATGGAACTGCTCAAAACTAAAATATCCTCTACAACTAGCATTGTCTTTTGCCAGTGTTGGGGGTGATCCGGGATGATGTTCTTTGGTTCTCTGAAGATTCTTCTCAATTGTGTAATTTTACTGGGCTGGATGCAGTGGCTTCTTGCTGTCAAGTTGGATCCAATGATTCCCTTCTGTGAAGTCTTCTGTTGGATCAAGATTTTATTTATTTATGTCATTCATATTCCGCCTTTCTCACTGAGACTCAAGATGGATTACATAGTGTAAGATGAGTACAATCAGTGACAAAGACAAGGGCAGGCATTTCCATACAGTATCAAGAACATTTCCATAAACAATGTCATGGCGTAAAAGAATATAAGTTTACAAAGATATATTATGGGGTTGAGGAATTGCTGGAACAGAACATAATCAGTTCTAGGACTTTCACTGAACAACATAAAGCACAGGTAGTATACAGGAGTACATATTTAAAGCAACAGATAATATGTAAGGCAACGTAATGGTGAAATCTATGCTTTCTAACTCATTAGTGAAACATCTGGGATCCCTTTCCTACAATACCACCCTCTTTGCTGAGAAAAGGGCCTTTTTGAATAATTCAGTTTTGCATTGTTTGTGGAAAGCCAGGACGGTGGGGGCTCTCCTGACCTCCTCAGGCAGATCTTCTCATATGGGGAAAGTCTTAGTTAAAAAAAAAAGTCCTAAAACACCGTAAAACTGAAGACTGATTGCTTTAAAAGCACACAACTGCTATGTGAATGGGCCCTAAGATGCAGCAAAGCAACATCAAGTTAGTGAGTCAACTATATATACTGGTTGTGTAAACATATATAGAGTTAATCAAGTGATAAACAGTGGACCATGAGGAATTGGGGAGTTGAAATTCCCCCAAAGTGCCCCCAAGGGTTTTACAATCTCCTGGGTGCTTCAGCACACTAATTCCACCTCCCCACTTTTATTCTTCCCAGCTACTATTCCCAGCTACTCTCTACTTTCTTTACCTTATTCAGTCTTCATTGGGTGTATGCATGGGGAAGGGAGGTGTTTGTTTTTGTTCTGAATGGTGAAGAGTTCTTTTGGTCATGTTACAATACAAAGTTGTATTCTTCTGCAAACCTGCATATGTAGAATGCATCAGTAGTTTGGTTTTGCTGCTTGTGTCATCAGTGAAGGTCAGCCACTTTACTACTTTTCAAGGAGGGAGTTCATAGCAGGGAACAAAGCAAGTTATCTGAGATGTGGTCATGTTAAAAGTTAAAGTTTCTTGTGTAAGTTTTTCCCCCTATTTAAAAAACTGTCTCCACTTCATTTTAATTGCAAACAAAATGTGATACTTGGCTGTTGTGGGTTTTCCGGGCTGTATTGCCGTGGTCTTGGCATTGTAGTTCCTGACGTTTCGCCAGCAGCTGTGGCTGGCATCTTCAGAGGTGTAGCACCAAAAGACAGAGATCTCTCAGTGTCACAGTGTGGAAAAGATGTAGGTCATTTGTATCTACTCAGGAGGGGTGGGGTTGAGCTGAGTCATCCTGTAAGAGTTTCCCAGGGTGTGGAATGCTAATGGCGGGAGGCTTCACTGTATCCTGAGGAGGTTCTTTTGCATATGGATTGGTACTTGATGTGCTAATCTTCTCTGCAGGGCTATTGTCGAGGATAGAATGTTTTGTTAGCCTGGTGTTTTTCAGAACTGGAAACCATGCTCTGTTCATTCTTAAGGTTTCTTCTTTCCTGTTGAAGTTTTGCTTAGGCTTGTGAATTTCAATGGCTTCCCTGTGCAGTCTGACAAAGTAGTTGGAAGTGTTGTCCAGTATTTTGGTGTCCTGGAATAAGATACTGTGCCCTGTTTGAGTTAGGCTATGTTCAGCCACTGCTGATTTTTCAGGTTGTCCGCAGTGTCTTTCATGTTCTTTTATTCTTGTCTGGATGCTACGCTTTGTGGTCCCGATGTAAACTTGTCCACAGCTGCAGGGTATACGGTATACTCCTGCAGAGGTGAGGGGGTCTCTACTGTCTCTTGCTGATCGTAGCATCTGTTGTATTTTCCTCAATGAGGAAATTAATCATCTAAACCACGTACTTCAGGCAAATGGCTACTCCAGAAATGAAATCCGAAGAGCAATCAAACCCAGGATGAATCAAACAACCAAGCAAAAACAGTCTCCTACAGGAAAAGTGTTTTTGCCATATATCAAAGGAATTACTGATCAGATGGGAAAGCTTATGAAAAAGCATAACCTTCAAGCAGTATTCAGACCCACCCGGAAAATACACCCACCTTCCTCTGAGGAATGAGTCTCAGGAAATCAAGAAAAATAAAACAAGAGTCCAGTGGCACTTTAGAGGCTAACTGGATATTCCAGCATAAGGTTTCAAGAATCAAAGCTCACTTCATTATATGCATGAAGTGTACATCCATGTGGTTGATGCATTTATACTATGCTTTTAATTACTGTTTGTTCAGCTTCTGTATGGCTTATGACCCATAATAAAGATCGACTGACTGACTACAAAAAAAACAAATAGGTGTATGTGTTGGTGAGAACACATTAAAGACCAATTTAAAACAAAATCCAGTCAAAAGAGAAATCAGTTCCCACATCTCTCCCCTTGCAGTTTGCTATCCATATAAATGCATTGACCCAAAAGATGTTTACTTCATGCATTCTGTTAGTCTCTAAAGTGCCCCTGAACTCCTGTGCTGTTTTGTTGCTACAGAACAAAATGGCTACCTAAGGAAATGATGGAATACTCCACAATTGACTTGTTTTTTTGTTATGTTTTGTTTTACTTAGTATATGAGCAAGGATCAAAGAGGGAAACAAAGTGATGGGCTTTGCAGACTGATATTAAGACCTTGTGGAACAGGTCTAATTCATTTAATCATCGTAGTTATATACCACATTTCTTCTACATACATTGTAGCCGACATGACTAACACGTTTGGAAAACTGAAAACATATAACATCGTAGAATTGATATAAAGAACAAAACCACATAAAAGTAGAACAGCTGAAAACAGAAGAAACAGAAAATAATTAAAGCATTAAATACACACAGGAAAGCATACAAAAACAACCCAAACAACATGTGAATAGCAAATAGTTACAAACAGCTACCTTGCCCATCTCTAAATAAAAATTACTACTTTTTTTAAAAAGTGAAGGGGCCAGCTGAGTCCTGTGGGGCAGAGAAAGAATTCTACAACCTAGCTTCAGTGGCTCAAACTGCCCCATCCAAATGTCTTTAACTTCTTTCTCTCTTGCATCTATCATATTTCCCACACAAATTATTCCCTTCCCTCTTTTCTCATTCATATAGTATAAAATTCACCCACTTTAAAATATTTGGTAAGCAAGATTAGGGTTATTCTCAAGTCATTGCTTCTATCCAAATATGTTAAAGGGCACTATGTTACAACTGTACACAAGCACCCCCTTTCTGCACTGTAAGGGCATCCTGGTGTCAAAAGAAGCATCACTGAGGTACTCCTATCGAATGCTTGCCCCCGGTTCCCCAGTTTCATGGTACATGAAACCAGAGTGACAGACATATTTATTTGTTATTGCGTAAACAGAAAAAGGCCAATAGAAATTCCAGTCTTTTGTTTTTTGAAGTGCCTAGGTGGCAAGGCACAGCTTTTCCCTGGAAAAGCTGCTGTTTGCAAAAACCCACTTCCCCCAGCCTCCTGCCCTATGACCACCATAACAACAAAGTTTTCAGCTTTGTCATTTATGGGGTGCCTTGAGTTTAATGAATGCTGACTAAACCAAACCCGAACACTTTTGGACATAGAAAAGGAACAGAAACTAGGGGATACAATGCAAAAAAGGGCTGTCTGCCTTGAGCTGTGGTCTTTCCCACAACAGGATCGAATACAGCATAACTATTACAGTGTTAACAAGTCAACTGAGTAAGACCATATGGCAAATACATGATTTATTCTGCCTGGCAGCTGCATTTCTTGTAATAGAACAGGCCCAGGAATAATAGGATTTGAGTCCAGTGGCACCTTAGAGACCAACAAGATTTTCAGACAGTAAGCTTTCGAGAGTCAGAATTCTCTTCTTCAGACTCCCTGACTCTCAAAAGCTTACACTCTGAAAATCTTATTGGTCTCTAAGGTGCCATTGGACTCAAATCCTGCTGTTCTACTGCAGACCTACTACCCACCTAAACAGACCCAGGAATATTTCTTTTCAAAGTGTGTTACGTTCCACACCTTTCTCATCTGCGAGGAGATGAGAGAGTTTATTTGTGATGGTGGCTACAGCATCCTTGCTGTAAGTAAACAAGACATAGTGAAAAATGGAAACATTTTATCCAAAATCAGGTGGTGATAGAAGTCTCTCTCCCTTAAAGAAATCGGGACTGATCTAAGTATGCCGTGTGAATGTGCCTCCTAAAGTAACACACATGGGTACTTTCCAACCTTGTCTCAAGCTAATCCCCCAACTCATGCTGATTATGAAATAGCATTTGATTTCCATTCCAACTAAATCATATTCAGATAATGCCAGTTAGATATTCATGCACTTTCTGGAACCGACTTCTAATCGGTTCTAATCGGAATAGAGAAGTCCCTGCCTGGTTCACATGCCACTTCAGTCATGAAGGGCTTTCAACAAGTCACAGATCCCCATGAGAGTATCCTGAGAACTCTTACTAGGACTACTCAGAAAATATACCAACCATAATTTGAATACTGAGATGCACTATGCTGTGACTAAGTACTCCTATTTTCTTCATGTCCATTTGCTGGCATATATTTCTGTAGCACAAACATAGCTTTAGTAATATAGGAAAAACAATTACACTGAGCAGCCAAGTGCTTTGCTTTGGTTTCCTGAAAGGAACACCACTCAATGGCATTATGGCAAGTATCATTCCACCAAACCCATGGATGTTGACATATGTTCTAAATGTGATGGAAGGAGGCTATAAACATTTTCTCTGCACAGAACTGATAAGCAGAGATGGGCACGAAACGAACCATGGAACAAAATTCCATACAGAATGGCTGGCTCGTCTGCACCGAAATACGCGTTCTGTAGGAATGCATGTTTACGGAACAAACAAATTTTTCCAGCCATTCCGTGGCCGGGTTCAGAGTTTCAGACTCCGCACCAGTTTCAGCCCATCAGCTGAACCCAGAGCGGGGTCTGTGAAACTGACAGTCCCTTTCTCCTGCTGCCCGGGCTGTCAGTTTGTCAGTTTCACAGATCCCCACGCTGGAACAGTGCGGGGGCTGTGAAATGGACAGCCCGGGCAGCCGCAGTAATGAGCCGTCAGTTTCACAATCCCCGCACTGGAACCTGCGTGGGGACTGTTAAATGGACAGCCTCTTTTCCTGCTGCCAGCTGCTCTGGATAAGCTTCTTTCTTCTGCTGCCAGCTGCTCTGCCAGCTGCTCTGCAGCTTCTTTCTGCCAGAAGCAGGAGAAAGAAGCTGTCATTTCACAGATCCTGTGCCGGTTCCAGCGCGGGGTCTGTGAAATGACAGCCTCTTTCCCTGCTGCTCTGGCAACAGGAGAAAGAAGATGCCATTTCACAGACCCCACACCTGTTCCAGTGTGGGGCCTGTGAAAGTGACAGCCTGTTTCTCCTGCTTCCCGGGCTGTCCGTTTTACAGACCCACAGCACATGGTCTGTGAAACGGAGAGCCTATTTCTCCTGCTGCCCAGGCTGTCCATTTCACAGACCCCATGCTGGAACTAGCACGGGGCCTGTGAAACAGACAGCCCATTTCTCCTGCTGCCCGGGCTGTCCGTTTTACAGACCCACAGCACATGGTCTGTGAAATGGACAGCCTGTTTCTCCTGCTGCATGGGCTGTCCATTTCACAGACCCCGCATCGGTTCCAGTATGGGGTCTGTGAAACTGACAGCCTGGGCAGCAGGAAAAGAGGCTGTCAGTTTCACAGACCCTGTGCTGGGTTCAGCCCATCAGCTGAAAATGGCACAGGGTCTGTGAAACTGATAACCCCATTCTCCTGCTGCCCAGGCAGCAGAAGAAAGGGGCTGTTTATTTCAAACACCCCACAACGGCTTCAGCAGCTGGTGCAGGGCGGTTGAAATGCCACGGAACAACGAACCACGAACTGGGAAAAGGTCGGAAGTTTGTGTTTCAAGGTTCCGTGGAATGCTACAAACCACGAATCACATGGTTCTTTTTTTTTTGTTCTGTGCCCATCTCTACAGATAAGCCCTGAAATGTGGGATCTGTGTGTTCAAAATGTTTCCACCACACTTCAGAATGTCTATCTGTAACATGGGTTCCCCTGAATTTAGAGTCCAAGAATGGCCAACCCAGACCCAAGTAAGACAGTGCTACTGGAATTTTAAAAGTTCAGAGGCTGTAGCTGAGAAAAGGGAAGATTTCCAGCTCGAAGAGTCCTGTGTGACAAAAAGATGATTTCCTAAGCTGTGGATAAGGCCATTTGCTGAAAGAACCTCTAGTAAATATCTGAAAGCATTAGGAAAATTTATGATTAATCTGGCCAAGATGTGTACAAGGGTCTCTTGCAGCAATGCCTGGAAAATTGGGGAGACAGTTTATGCAGTGTTGTAATTTACAAAAGAAACTGTTGCTCGAAGAAACATGCAAAGATAGTTGGAGGAAGACAGAAAGAGAATGGTTCAGAATTGCTAAAATGTTGTTTAAGCCTTTGCTTCACATGAACACATGAAAGTACGCTAGTACTGAACAAGATGGAAAAGACAGTTACAAGGATACATAAAAGTCCAGAAAAGAAAATGGGGAAATGGGGGGGGGTGCATTTCCCTCCAATTTTTCCTAGGGTTTTTTTTTCAAGGAGCATTGGGGGAAAGCATATGATTTTTTTTCTTTTAGAATGAGTAAATGCTTCTTAAGACAAGGATTTTCACACTCAAAATGCATAGCATGAAAAGTCTGAGGATTTTCTAAATTTTTCCAATGGAAAAATGGGAAAATTTGGGGGAGCACTGAAAAACACACTGTAGATATGTGCAAGATTTTAAAGATTTTTTTGTTTAAATATAACTTTGGCAACAATTAATATGCTGTGTTTAATGATAATATACGTATTATTAAACAAATTATTAATTCAGTGTTTTCAATGTTATAGAAGTTAGCTTTATATCTAAACATGCTGGAAGTTCTACCTATTATGATTCTATGAGAGGGTTTTTGTCCAAAGAATAATAACAATAACAACAATTTCTATACTGCCCTTCAGGACAACAATGCCCACTCAGAGTAGTTTTCAAAGTGTGTTATTGTTATCCCCTGACAATCATCCAGTGAGGGTGAGAGAGCCCTGAGAAGCCGTAGCTGACCCAAGGTCACCGTGCTGGCTTCAAGTGGAGGAGTGGGGAATCAAACTCAGTTCTCCAGATTAGAGTCCTGCCACTCTTAACCACTATGCCACTCACCTCAATTTACTACAGAATTAATTTTCTACCTTAATTTTTTATTTTGTCCAACCTCTCAGATGGCAAAAATTAAAGATATATATACTATGGTAACAGAGTGCAGTAGTTTGCAAGTCTTCCTTAAGTACTGGATATGTATCCCATTTTTCTTAAAGAAAACAAAAATATTTATACTTTTAAATTTCAGTTCTAAATTATGCATTTTATGTTTTTCAAACAGTAAAAGAGGTTTAGGGAAGTAAGTATTCCATATATTTCAATCACTGCCACTCCCAAAAACTTGTCCTCCCCTATGGTTTCAAAATTTCCAGAAATTTCACTTCTCTTAGTGTAACTGAACTTTTGACCTGGCCATTGAGACTAATAGAAACATTTTTCTTTAAAAGTAGACCATCTAGCCACTGGAAGCTCAGAACAATCCAGCCCAAAAATACCATCCCCAAAAGCCAAGCTTGTTTTTTTGCTCTCCAACCACAACAAAAGCAAAGCTAGGCAACATGCATGACTGTGGGCACTAGCTTCCTCCTTGCCGTCCCTGAGACCAGACGTGCTCTCTGCTTCTGGCTAACCACCCTGTACCTTTAGTTGGTATCCTTAATTCGCATGGGTGAGGCAATATGATACAATTTGTGTGTCCTTACTGCCGCAACTATAGTGTGCTACAGCTCTTAATAAACTGGTTTGTGGTTGCTGTTGTTTTCACTGGAATTCTGAAAAGAACTTGCAGCATTGAGACCTACTTAGCATTGCTATCTACTTATTCCATATAAAACAGGTGAGTCCATTGCATGTGAAGAATACACATAATTAGTATGGTGCAGATGGAACTCAGCAAGGCTCCTTCTTCCCTGCACAATACAGGAAAGAGCTTTTTTGTATATGCCTCTTACAACTCTTATATAGTTATGCTGATGGATCACACTGAGTATTTTCCTCTTTGGTCCATATCCCATTGCCTTATTTATTTGTTTGTTTATGTTTCTTCTTCCTGTTATTTTATTTCCTTCTGATGTTGTTGACCAGGGAGGGCCAACTGGCGAGGGGGCAGGGGCTTAATATTCCCAGGCCAAGTTGCTAGAAGGAGGATTGTTCCCTGTTCTGACCATAACATCATTGCCTCAGTCAACCAGGCAGGAAAGACACTTGGAATAGACAGTAAGAGGCACAGCAGGGCCTTTTACCTTATAGGCCCTCCTTTCAAGAATGCCTGCTTAGTGAGAAGTGCCTTGCTTTCCTAATATGGAATATGGAGGGAGTTTTTAAAAACAGAACAGGGACTGGATGTGGCCCATGAGTCAGATGCATAAAATGTACGTCTACATTGGCCATGGATTGATATTAAAGGCTGCAAAATGGGGCAGGGGGGAGAGAGATGCTACAAGGAGACTAACACAGCCCATGCATCTGGAATTAGTTTCAAGCCAGGCAAAAGAACATACAAGACCATTCCAACAGCAAAACTAGCAAACAGGGCATGTGGGATCTTAGAATATGCTTTATAATAAACTAGAAACACATTGGACACGATCACTGCAATTTGCATTCAAAACTGTAAAGCCCAAGGCATTTTGTTTGTTCTAATGAAGCTAAATATGAGAGAGAGAGAGAGAGAGAGAGAGAGAGAGATATTGTTTTTTACGCCACATTTGTTCTTTCTCACTGAGAGTTTTCGTACCAGGTTTTGATTTCTAAACTGAGAGGCATTGGTTCCTTCCTTGTTTTTTAAATAGTGCATAGCATATTCCAAAGCTGAATCTTGGCACTAAAAACATGATAAAGCCATAGTGAGCTTGCTGGCTTCAGTTAAATCCTATCCGTTCTCATAAATACAGAACTATTGCCAGCCACACCCCCTGCCTTCTGCTCTGGCTTCCTTTCATTCTCTCAATTGCTAGTTAATCTCCTGTTTGTTTTCTGAAGGTGCGGCTGTGCCCCTCCAAACTCCCATTTTTGGAAAATGCTGTCTGCTTTTCAGTATGCATTTGGGTAGACTGTCATCAGGGCCCACTCTGACTAGCTGCAGGCTTGGAGAGGCAGACACCTTAACAGCTGGCTACAGTGCACACCTTTAAAGCAGCAGAACGGTAGCTGTGAATGCCAATGTTTATTTATTCAGAGCATACACACGAATATCTGCATAGTCTCACTTTCCACTTTCCCTGTCCTGTGGAACATTCAGGGCAGCCTGTACTGGCACCATTTTCTTTGGAGGGAGAGAGTATTCCTAATATTATTTGCAAATATATTCAGTGAGCAATGTGTGGAGATTAAGCATTAAGTATACAGGAAGGTCTCTTTCTACAACAAAAGTGGGCTTCATGGCTATTAGCAAGGGCTATTACCTAGGGTCCAGTTTGCCTCAGCCCACATGACTGGAAAGTGACACGAGGCTTGAGGGGTGGGGCTGAGGTGGCTCAAGGGCAAGGGGTTTTAAGATAGGCTAACTCCCCTATTTGGCAGGAATAGGGCAGGTTGCTCAGGATAGGTAGGGTTAATTGGCAAACACTCTTAGGCATCTTGATGGTGGTGGGGGAGTCCAGACCAGGCCATCACATACTGGGCGGTTGGATGAAGAAGTGCCCCAGGTGCTGAACAGCATCTCCTGAACCTGGTCGATGCCTTGCAGCTTGTCAGAGGTTGCAGATGAAGCTGGGTACCTCTCTGCACAAGAGGCTGTGCAGGCTAGGGTAAACAAGGCAAGCAAAAACCACTAGTCAGGAATTGGATTGGAGCCAGGGTGGATTTGCCAGGTGGGCACACAAGGAGGATGCCTAATGCAGCCCACCCTCAAAATAGTCAGCTTATGGTATAAGCATTTGACAGGTATCAGCAATTTAAAGTTAAAAGTTAATAAACAAACTAGTTGAACCCACATAATTCACATCCGTCTTTACTGCCTCATGTCATATTCGGGTGCTAGGGCAATTGCTCTAGCCCCCTAAAGATCCAAACTAGCTTGGCAAAAACTGTTTCTTTCAAAATGCCTTAACAACATCCAAGTTCAAACATTCACCCATGCCCATAATGATGGAGGGGGGCGGGGGAAGAACAGCCTGTGAAGCAAGGAGCATGAAGCAAGGAGCATGACTAATACCAGGCCTGAAATAGAGCATGGTCTAGCCTAATCCAACAGAAGCCTCTGGACATTAATAATGAAGCGGTACCACTTCTGCTGTTTCAGCAGAAAGCCCCTATCCCCACCCTTCATTGCTCCCCCTCTTCTCATTCCCCTTCCCCTCCCCTTTATTTCTGCTGTCAGAATCTCTCATATGAGCCCCTATTAGGGCAACTTCGGTGTGGGAAAGTTATTAGGAAATAGCTGCTACTTTTCTGGCTTCCCTGCCCCCACCCTCTTCCTCCCTGACAACCCTTTTTCTGTTCAGCTCTAATGTTAATGAGTTCAGAAAAGACTTGGGCAAATTCACACTTTGGCTTGAGCCAAAGCACACAGGCACACACCTCTCTGATCACTTCCTGCTCAAACAAAAGTCTGCTGGCTCATGGAACTGAACCTGGGCCAGGAAAGGCTTGAGAAGGGAAGACAATCACAGCATCTGAGCGAGGGCCCTGTGCCAGAAGCAGGCTGCATTTCCTGGGCAGGGCCAGTGTCACCCTCCCACTTCCTCAGCAACTTGATTCCCCTTGCCTGAATCCTATTTACCAAATGATTTTGCTGAGCAAAACACTTACGGTAGGACATGGCCTTGGCTGACCCTTAATTCCCTCTAACAATATTACGTAAAAGTGCTGAAGGGAAATGGAGAGGTCTAATAAGAGTTATCAAAAGTGAATTAACCGGTCCTCGGTTAAAGTCATCCATATTATATAAGGCCCAATCCTAGAGCCATAACTGAGAAATGGAACCACTGGGCTCTAAGAGCCAATCTAAGATCCTTAAAACGGAAGTCCAATGGCATCTTAAGGACTTAACAACATTTAGGACAGCTTAAGTCTTTGTGCATCACATGCATGGAGTGAGCTCTGAATCAAGAAAGCTTATGCAGGAATTAATTTTCTGAGTTCTTAAAGTGCCACTGGACTATAACTACCCATCTGGAATTACAGTCTAAGAGTCCGAGTTGCCAGATTGTTAACTTGGAATCCTCACAACTGAGTCTCAGATTCTCAGCTTTTGCTCAAAATTGTCACATGCTATAACTTTCATGTAAATTACTGGGGGAAATATCTGTAAAACCCTAATATAAACAGCGTTGAGCTTCCTGCAGTGCTCTAATCATATTTAAAGGGCACCACAGACCTAAACAGAATTACTTGGTAACAAGTCCCATTGATTTCAAGTCCATATTTAGCAGAGTGCTGAAAGCTAACTGGCTGCATAGCTTGATGCTCTGATGAGACAGTCTCCCCTCACCTCACTATAATGATCTGGTTACTAGCATGCTCTCCAAAGCACTCACTATGACTGCAGGAGCCCATCAAAACCAGTTACATGAGCAAGACAGAGAGCATGTGGTTAATTCCATTTGCCACTATTAACTGCCACTTCACTGCCATCCTTTTTACCCTCCATTCCTGCAAAATTCAGTTGAAGTTCCATAGCTAAAGTTCTCTTTGCACATCAACTGTCAACCAGTCAGTCTCACTAAAGCAAAACAAGAAGGTCGGCAGTGTCAGGGTCTTTTTACTCCTGATAAGAATTCCATCAAATGTCTTTTACTTACAACTGCAAGAGAGAAGGGGCTGAAAAAAAGATACGTATAGACCCAAAAAACCTTATTTCTCATGTTAAATGCCCTGCAGATGAACTTGCAGCCACTTGAAAGCTACTTTTGTGTGTAAGGAGCAGCTTTATTTGAAGGATGCAACCACATAGGTGAGAATTTTGCATGGCTTGGGCTCCCTCATCCATAATTATATGAACGGGGCCCATGCTATCAGCCCCATTCATATGATTATGTTCTTCACGTGCAGCCTTGAGTCATCAAAAAGCAGCTTCCATAAGGACACAGGTACTTCTGAACACCATTCCAGGCAGGTTCAGAATCACAAACTCAAGGATATTTTCAGGAACCACAAAATTCCACACCAATTCAACCTTACATCATGAGGAAACTCAGGCTTAATTTGTAGTGTCTACAACTGGCTGACTCAGAAATAACCACAGGGCAACTATGCAATTGGGTGGTACAATAATTCACTCCCTCGTGACAGCTCCCATTTATATAATGCATCTTTGGCTTTCTGACAGATGTGTACTTTTCACATTACAAGTTGTTTAACAATTATAGCAACTAGATTCATTGTTCAACATCTGAATGTGTGTGATTGATTAAAACTGAGATAACTAATGAAAACAGTCTTCTCTCTTTCTCCTCATCCAGCAGTCACAAGAGGCTTTTATTGTGAGAAGGCTGTTCCAGACACACTCCCTCGCAGAGGTGGGGGGTGCTGCCACCTGTGGAAAGGGAGAGCCAGCCAACTTGGCATGCAGCACTGGAACTAGGGTGGAGAAAGCACATTTAAGAGTCCAGTGTCTGCCCTATCTCCTTTGTTTAGTGGACAGGCAGAATGGCAGGGGTGCATCTGGCTGGCAGGGCCCAGCAGAAGGTGTGGAAAGTTCACCTCACATGTAGGTGAACAAAGAAGGCCAGTGGTAAGAGGAACAAAGGAGCATGGCAGGGGTTCACCTAGACCACTTGCACACTGTCCAGTCATCCTGATGATTCAGCTGCCATGATACCAGCAGAAGGCATGGAGGGGCTTTTTGCACCCAAGGTGGAATGGAGAAGTGGGGCAGGAGTTCACCTGGCCCAACTGGACAGAGTCTGCCTGTTGAAGAAAGGCACAGTACTTACTCAGAGACCTGCAGCAGGTCCTGGGGCGGCCATCTGGGGCAGGTGGGGTACTTAGGGACCAAGTAGTGAGCTGCCTCCACTTGTGACAGTAGCAGTGCTTATAAAGTTGACTGAGTGCTATGCAGTAAAGCTCTGGTAAGCACCCTGAGGGAATCAAGTTAGTAGAGGAAGAGGCAATCCTCAAATCAGAGGCCTGGGCCCTCAGGGCCTTCATGGAACTGGGAAAGGACTCCTTGAGGGATGCCATTATCCTTAACCCATAGACCTCACAGCTAAGAAGAAAGGACATGGCACACTTGCCTCGAGCAATAAAATGTTTAACAAGGAGAACACTGAGCTGTACATAGCTAATGGCTCAAGGCTCGGAGCCAGAGTGGCCACACTCATAAAGTCAGGAAGCACAGACAGAAGAGGCCTGACTCTTCTGCATCCCATCAAAGGCCTGCTCCACAGAAAAGTACAGAAGCGGTTGATGTAAAAGTAAGTAATGTTTGTCCTTTTACTATCCCAGATAACAGTGTTAGCTGTACTTATTTTACATCAGTCAGCAATAAATTATTTACAAATAATGCAGATGGAAAGATATGACTTAGTAGGCAATGGGATAATTCCCATGACATGGAATACAGTAATGGATGTGGATCACTTCTTCCTAAGGTTTCAACCACTTTCTCAACCAACTCTTTTTTGTTGGTTAATATCAAGTCCAGTATGGCAAAGCCCCTCGTCACTTCCTCCACCATCTGAAAAAGGAAATTGTTGACCAGGTAGGTCAACTCTAGTCAGCTGGAGCAAGAGAGAGAGTTAAATGTTAAAGTGCTCCCGGAGCCGCTTGCCAGTGGGTGCCGGGACCATTCTAATCCTCCTCCGCTCCAGCTGACTGGTGGGCTTACCAGTCAGCTGGAGCAAGGGGGGGTGTTAAATGTTAAAGCACTTCTGGAGCTACTTGCCAGTGGCACCAGGAGGCTTTAATGGACCCCGGACCAACGGACTGGCAAAAAGTCTGTAGGTCCATGGGAAACAACCCGCCGGTTCACAAACACAAAACCGGCCCGGTCCATGCAAAGTTTTGGTCCATTTTCTGGTCCATGCTCACCTCTACTAAGCAGGGAGGGCAGACTGGGAGGCACATTGCTGCCAGCCACTACATCTTAGCTGTGCTTCTGTTTGCTCTTCCTGTCTCAAGTATATATATTAGACAAGGCCAGGAGGCATCAACCCTTGCATGAGAGCTGAAGAGCCCTTGGCTGTGCTTATGCCCTGTGGCCTTGGACAGACTGCTCTCTGGTGTCTAAAGATACAGTTAGTTCTTGTCATCTTAAGATACATTTCTTTTATTGTGTTTAACGGTATTTTTATTTGTTGTATTCTGTTTTGGGTCCTGTAAAGGAAAAGCAGTCAATAGATATCCTAGAGTTCCAGATTAGCTGGAACTCTAGTCTGCCTAGAAACTGTGTCACCTGCCCTGAGGCCTTGCTTCTTAACCCTAACAGGTTAAGAAGCAAGGGGACAGGTTGTGATGTGAGGGAAAGATACTCTACACAGGCTCAGAGACACTTGAATGAAAGAGCCTCTTGCATTTGCCAGCCATGATATGGAAGAAACAACACCGAAGCAGAAAAATGCTGATAATCCAGACACAACCTAACAGGGCAGAAAGAAAACAATCTATTTTATTTGGCTGCCATTTCTAAAAATCTAAGGCTGTTTTTTTTTCTCCCACTCTAGTCAATGGTCTGAGAAAGGGTTTAATGAGAAATTGTAATATTGCAAGGTAATTGTAATATACAGGGTATCTTCGAAAGCAGAGAGATCAAAACCAGTTACGTAATGCTTTTATAATGAGTCCTGAGACATATGAGGAAAACTAAGGAAAAATCTACAATGTAGTAAGGGTTCTAGTTTCTTGAAACCCATTTTGCTTTCACTGTTACTTCAGAGTTTCCATGGCACAAGCATCAGAAGAAAATTGTTAACTGTGGACAGCATGAGATAATAGCAACAATAAGTGAGGAATCAGGTTAGCTGTATGCATGCTGGCTGCATATGTTGTCCTCACAAGTCTGTTATATATGTGTGGCATGGACTGGGCGGAGGCATTGTCATGTGTTCATAGATTCTTTAACCATAAAGTCTTGCCATTCAGAATTTACAGCTAAAGCGGCACAAAGAAGTGTCAGGAGAAAAATATATTAAAAATGGCTTCAGTGGTGGAAGCCAAAAGCTTCCAGATTTGGGATGGGGGTTAGGACCAGCAATAAAAGTTGTCATAATACACAGACATTGAACACAGACCTGTGTAGGTAAGACCATCAACCAATTCAAAACGTCTTAATTGTTTAATTATATAAATCCAAATTAGGGTTGCCAGGTCCCTTGAGTCCCCTGGTGGGGGACTGGGAACCTGGCACTCACCCTCCACATTCTTCTGTGTCTCTTGCTGCACGCACAGTGCATGCACGTGCTCCCCGTGTGCGTGATAACATCACTTTCAGGAAGTGAAATCATCATGCGGGTCAAAGGGTGGCCCGGCGTGCATCTGTGCGCTCACCAAAGGGCTGAATAGCCCCCCCCATGGGCCTGATTTGGCCCGAAACGGGCCCATTGCGGGGCACAGGAGCACACCGCGATGGGGCATAAGGACACGATACGCCATCGGGGGGCACAGGGTGTGGCCCTCCCCGCTGGTCAGGTATGTGGGGTCGAGAGGGAGGAGGTGGGAACAGGGGATCCCCTGCCCCAGGCAGGGGAATGGCAGCCCTAGTCCAAATCAACTAATTTTTCATCCTTATGAAGAACAATGTATTCTCTTGTTGGTGCCACACCATTTGCTATTTTAAAAGAGGCATTTCCTCCTGTTCAAATTTCAATCAAACATTTTACAGTCAATTTATTAAAACATTTCACCCTGATTTTCAGACTCAGCAAACCCACAGTACAGCTGCCAAAATAATACATCAACATTAAAAAGATCTAAAATTTATTTATTTTACAGCATTTACAGTCTGCCTTTCACAACCAAATGAACTTATTGTCATAGCCCTACTTTTGAAGCAACAAAGGTTGCTATATGAGACAGAAGATTTCCTGGGATCCCCCTTTAAATTACTCTGTCTGTTAAAGAGCAGTTGAATAGAAGTATGATGAAAAAATAACAGTGTATGATTTCTAGCTGGTTTGGTTTTTTTTCCTCCATCAACCAATGTTGGCTCTACTCAAAAGCAACATAAATAACAAACAATCAATAGGAGAGAAGGTTGTCTCAAGTGAAAATGGGGCCAGTAGCGAAGCTAACATTACATTTAACGCCCTGGATTGCTGGATGGACCACAAAAAGGAGGAAAAAATATTTCTAAACCATTGAGAATCCTTGATATAATTATTATGGTTTGGCTTTTGTTCCACTGCTGCTGTTTATGAAAAATGTGTCCTGTACTTGTACTACCAACAGCCTATATTAAATTTCTTGCTTCCTTTCTTCAAATAAAAAAGGGAAACTCAAAGTTGTAATAGAAACAGAACTATTATGCCAGAAGGCCCAAGGGTATAACACCTTAATCCCTATTAATCTTAATCCTTATACTTGCTGTTTTCTTGACACCCAGTTTTCCTTAAGAATCATGTTATCTTTCTGGGTTGGCTACTGAAGGGCATTCCTTATCTTTTAGTGACTCGAGTCTGCAAACCTTCATACTTCAGGTCACTGAAGTAAGTGATCAATTCAATTTGAGTACTTCAATACCCAAAAGAGCTCAAAAAAGCAAATTCTTGTCACAAATGTACATATTCCAGTATGGCATCGGATAAAATGAATCCAATGCCCCCATTATCCAATTATGTCCTCCTATAGCACCTTCAGTGTTCAAGGAAAGAGGCCAGGGATTTGGGGAGCAATTCTTTCTCTGTTTGGTGGCTGATTTTAAGAGTTCTTCCAGATTCCCTTCTGTTTCCTGTTCAGTCAATAAATCTGTGCAAAGAAAAACATATGCTCTTACAATAGCCCTCACTGCCAGCAGGCACACAACCAGCTTGGCCCATACTATGTAGACCACCAACTGCAGCAGCACTTCATTACAAGCATAATGTGTGGTGCCAGATGGGAAGAGAAAAGTGGGGAGCTAGCCAAAGCAGACTGGAATGATGGCTATGGGCCAGTTTCACCTTTGATGGGGTACAGATCTGCCATACCACCATTCTCTCAAGTACAGAGAGGGCTTACTTCTTTATTTCATGAAGGAGAGAGAAGGGGGGGGGGGCAAATCATTTCCCTCACATAGCCTGTCCAGAGATGGAGCCTATGCCATGTCTCCAAAATACAAACTAGTTGAATTACAGAGAAGTCAAATAACTTGCAAAGTTTCCATTGATTATTAGTTTGTTCTCTACTAAGATATGGAAAGGACTCTCAAATTGAGGATGACAATTTACACACGGGCAATGCTAAAGCATTTTGAGCACATTGCCTGAAATGTGATCTTGTTACTCAGGTCACTCATAAATGCCAATCGATGCACTGGAGTATACAGCCAAAGAGACAAAAACAAATCTCAGACAAGATGTTCAGAATGATCCAGAATATAAACTCATTAAATCACAGTGGACAGTGATCCCTTGCAAATGCGGGTGACTATTTTTTTCTTTTTTTTAAAAAAAAGTTTACATTATTATTATTTTATTAGTGCAAAACAGAAAAAATTAAAAAGCAAACAAAGGAAAAAAATAAAACAGTGCTGGCTACAAAAACACTTTTCAGCAAATCTATACATAGGTATCTACAAAAAAATTCCAAATATCTAAAATAAGTCCATACACAATTGCCTTCTATAGACAAAGTGTTCAAAGTTTATAAATTCTTCAATCCAGTGATGCAAGTGATTATGTCAAAAATTAGCCAAAGGCATGTGTTGGGGAGAGGAAGTATTGTAGTTAATGTTATGTTAGCTGCTTAAATGGGTTGTTAAATATTCATCTGTGATTACAGCATGTAAGGAGATACATGAGACCAGACATAATACGTGGGATAACACCAGAGGAATTAAAATGCTGGTACAGCAGAAGAGATGGGTAAACCATAAAACTAGAGGACGAGAGAAAAAAGTCTCAAACAATAAAGGAAGAAAAACCTAGACTACCGCATGTTTGCATAGGATAATGTACCAGCTGGTGATTTATGATTTGATGCCTCTCAGAAGCCAATAAGAAGCATTAATTGATTTGATTAAATTTCTAGCCTGCTCTCCCCACAAGTGAGCTCAGAGCAGATAACAACAGCAGTCCATATACATAAGAAGATAAAATATACCATAAAACAGACTAAAATACAGCAAGATACTGTAAATATAAAAGCAAAATACTATATATATATAAAATATAAAGTGGGATAAAAAGAAGAAAAAACAACCAATTTCTATAATCCAAAGAAGGTCACAGGCTTGAATAATTATGCAGAAGGTCAAAACATGCAGGGATGGGGGACATGATAGAGATTTATAAGTTATGCACAGGACAGAGAGAGTAGACAGAAAGAACTTTTTCTCTGTCTGCCAAAATTGTAGAACTTGGGGGCATCCAATGAAGCTGATGGACAGTAGATTCAAGATGACAAACGGAAATATTTCTTTACACAAGTGATTAAAATGTGGAATTTACTGCCAGAGGCTGTAGTGAAGGCCATAGGCACAAACAGCTTTAAAAGGGATTAGACAGATTCAGGGAGGACAGATCAATCAGTGGGTACTAGCCATGGTGACTAAAGGAAACATCTACATTCAGAGGCAGTAAACCTGTGAATACCATTGCTAAGAGGCAACACCAAGGGAAGAAGGCCTTGGCTTCTGTGCCCTGTTGTAGGTCCTCCAGACTGGTTGGCCACTGTGTGAGACAGGATGCTGGACTAGATGGACTACTGGTCTAATCCAGAAAGGATTTTATATTCTTAATATATGTCCTTTGATGAAAAGATCTTGGAGTTCTTTGTAAAGGTTCCTATCAGAGATTAGCCTTTAACTTGACTACAAATAAAAGCAGGGAATCCTCGTTCCTTTGTGAAAACCTGTTACCATTGAGTATGGTTTTCAAAGTCCATGCAAGGTTCTGGAGAGAAGTAAAATGATAAACATAACAGAGAAAAGGTATTGAACTGGCCTAACATATCCCACCACAGGAATAGCTGATTTACATTTTTCCAGGAACTCCGGTAAAACATCAAAGAGAAGAGAATATTTATGGAGTAGATTATATGAAAATATGCCTCTTCTAGGACAGTTGAGATAGAATTTTGTTGACTTGCTAAAAAAAAAAAAAGGTAGAAGCACTGACCCACATTTTACTGCTTAGTGCTATGATGGGTTCATGACTCCTACAAATATAAATGCCATACAATGCAGCAGCAGTATTTTATTTTGTTTTTTCAAAGAGATGGCAGATATCAAAGGCTAAACTATAGCCTCTGGGTATAGTTCAAGAGGCCCAGCAAAATATTTGGCTGACTGGAGATTCTCTGTTAACATCTCAAAAGATTCCTCTATGTAATGATTTTGTAATGTATACTCACTCATACACGTTAAACTCGAGAGTTGCTGGAATACAACACACAGCTTTTTCAAACATTTCCAGGTCACTGATTTACACTGGCACACTTAAACTGCATCCTTCTAATTTAATTAAAATCTCAGCTTGACCAATCAATACCAATGTGGCCTGATCTATTTTAATATCTACAAAGTAGAGGCCACAGTTATAGGCAAGCCAGGCCCAGAAGGCAAGTTCTGCAACCTACAACTCTAGTTTCCATTCCAATCTACCACAACTGTAAACATTCACTGCTTTTTCCATTTGGATACAGTCCAGATTACAATAGCTAGAGGCTGCTTCACACATGACTTTTTTCCTACATGGTGATCGTCTCAGTGTAGGGGAAAAGCCCACATATAACATGATTTGAGAAGTACAAATAGGCCATGAGTGTTTCCAGCATGACAAAGCTCATACAAAGTTGTCAGGAGGCTTTGCCAGTGAAACGATGCTGAAGATTGGAGCTTGCTTCAAGTAAACAAAATGCTACTGTCTGTCCAACCAAAGGTCATTTTGGGGCTCAGATACTATTTGCTTAAAAGAAATGACTCTAGTTGTCCTTGCAGAAGCTATTGTTATAAAGAGCCTAATGCTTTCCTTAAACTGTTCATTGAGCAAAGCGGGATTCCTGTTAAAGAAAAGCTACTATTTCAGGGCAGAACTACATGTTAATCAGAAAGACAGGTCTGTCACCAGAAACAGCAACCCTGTGTCAAGCTCCCCTACTCTACAATGAATAGGACAATATGTTCCACATTACCAGCTGTAAGTCAGGAAGACTTTCCTTGTAATGACATTGAGAACAGAGGTCAACTGAACTACAAGTTATACAGTGGAGGAGGTGCAATCATGCAGGTCTGGCATTTTGGTGACAGCCTCATGTTTCTGATAGCATACAGTTTGGCTCTCAGTCCATGAGACAAATGTTGAGTTGCATTATGGTATTCTGGGAAATAGCTCAAAACTGAATTTTGAGTACAATGGGGAAAGTTTTTGATACGTGCTTAATGACCAGTCTCCCAGCTGTTGAGCTCAATTTGTCTTGCTAGCTTACTAGAATCAAATGATGCCCCTATGAACTTGGTCTTTGCTTTATAAATAAGACAATCTTTACATTTTTCCCACCAAGTTTCCATTACTTCAAAAAGTGATGCCTAAATGAACAAACCACCTATGAATGTCTTTTGACCATAACCTCCCCTAAAGCATAAGCAAGAAAGCAAAAACTTACCACAAGCTCAGAGAACCTCGCATTGAGCTCTTCTGCTGGTGGAATTGGCACAGAGAATTCCAAGAACTGTAGAGGGTTGTTATCCTTAAGGTTAATTTCAGGAAGATCACTGCCCCCAAAGCAGCAAAGAAACCCCAAAGCATGACGATTCCTTTTCCTTGGAGCCATGGTCATTGTGCTGTAGAGTGCTATCTAACAATCATGATCTGCGGGAGAAAAAATCAGGAAAATAATCTGATGTATAACCAAGAAACTCACTAAAAGCTGCAGTAAGTGGCATATATGTGAGTGTGAAACAGTTGTGTTAAAACTGATTACATAGTCATAATGACTATGATGCACTACTTTCATCCAGGAGGAGTTTCTTTATTTTACTCATTCTAAAAATTCAGCTCCTTTTAAAACCAACACAGATTTTAGTTATCTTTGTTAAAGCAACCTTCAAAGGTTCTAGTAAGAGATTCTCCCTGCCCTCTGCTGTTTTTTTAGAGTTGGTATGAAATTAAGCTGAACAATTTTGTATGAATTTGAAAACTGGAGGGGGGATAACAGGTACAGGAATAGACATATTAATTATTTTTATAGATTAGAAGTCCTGTGGCAAAGTACAAATCACATGAAAACTCTAGAGACAGAAGCTATAATAGCTAGGTTGATTATTTTCAGTCTTGCAGCTGCAGTTGAGAGCATCATCATCAAAGGTGATAACTACAATTTTAAGAACTTCCTTCCAGAACATTCTGACCATACTAAATATCTTTGGCAACATCCTACAGCAAATATGATCTAGTAGATCTCAGTACCTGCTTCTAACATGGACTTTAAACAGCAGTTAATGCAGGTTCCCCAATTTGAATGCTTGCAAAAATTGTTAAGACAAATGTAAAGTTCAGGATGCACTGAAGATTAGCCACAGTGTAACCTTTCCCTTCTTGGGAGTTCGTTTGCAATAGAAATGTACACATGGGAGGGAAAAGCACATTCCATCTGAAAATAAAAATCACATGGATTTGTCAGAAAAGACTTCCAAGTAGAAACAGTAGATACAAATCAATTGGGTGGATTTTCCCAAATCAATGATGCAGCAATATTGCCATATAAACACCACCTTGGAAAGAAATATAGTGGTAAGATCTGCATGTTAACTCTGCTGACAAGTAAACATCTCCTGTCAGTTACATCTGCTGGTTTCAGGTATATCTGAATAGTTACATTGAAACTGCTGCACTCTCCTTACTTTCCCCCTCCCTCTGACCTTCTTGAATTTTACTAAATGAGCAAGTGTCACAATAACAATTAGATATGAACATTTACAAATATTACCAATTATCATCCATTTTCCCATTCAGATTAGAAGAAAAACTATTATATTAATGAACATCACTGTCATTATGGGGTTTGATTAGGTGATAGCTGAACACACATCCTCAGACATCATGCTTCCTACTATTCCAGAGACAAGAAATCCTGGTTCTTGCTACTCTTGAATGTGTTCAACACACTGTAGTGCCCACTTTATTCTGCAGATAGATCATGGTTTCATTGCCTATGGTCTATAACTCTGAGCTGCCTCCTGCAGTTCTAGATACAAGACACTACCCAAGGATGTACTCAAGCTACATTTGGTCATGTGAACTGGCTCATGCCAGCTATGCCAATTGCATCCGCACTCCTCAGTGCACACAAAACTGGAGGCTATTGTATGACTCAAAGGCCTGATAGCACTTCACTCAGCTGAAAGGAGATCTTTAGCACCTAACGTTTTAGTGTCAGGCCTACACTTAATGATCAGGCAATGAGGAGTCTAGGCTGCTGACAGAGTGGGCTGGAGGTGGTAGAGAAGGAAGTCCTCCTTGGCTCTCAGCACACAACATCAATTGTGAGCCATTCAGCCAAACAGGAAGTCTCCTGCCAGGAGTTTGAAAGGAAGGATCTGTACAGTCCACACAAAAGCTGCATATTTTGCCCTTTTAAGGGACTTGTTGTTTGACAGCTTGGAGGTTTATTTGTATTATTTTTTTTCAAAGAGCTTCATCTTTTTCACTTAATCTGCAGAATAAACTATATTTTGAGAGTAAATAATTCAAGTGTTCTTTCAAAAGTACAAGGGAGGAAAGGGAGGGGGAGCCAGGAGATGGCAGGTGAACAGAGTCACTCAATGGTATATCAACAGCAACACAGCTGAGTTTTGTCAGGCAGGGTGCCGTTGTTGGTTCACCCTAACCTGCCCCGGGACACACTGTCTTGTTTATTTGCCTGAACAAGGCTGCCTTGTGCTCTCCTAGAGGCAAAGCCAATGGGGTAGAAAAATTACTTTCACAGTAGTAGCAGCAGAGCTAACATACCACACTGAGTCAACTGCAACCCAGAGATGTCCAGGTTTGCCGGCTTTCTCCAAGTGCAGCCATACCCTCATTTGGCACAGCTTCTATGGACCACTCTCCATAACCCACACTCAACCTGCTTCTTTTCTCCATCTATAGGCATGAGATGACAAGTTTATACAGTTAACAGGTAAAAGATCAATCTAATCATGTCTAAGCATGAGGTCACGGCTGCAAGGCAGTACGCACAGAGTTACAGTGGCTTTCAAGGCACATTCTTACAAATGTGGGGACTGAAGTGCAAAAAATGCCCAGAAGTCAGCCTAGTGTGGGATCCTGCGTCTCCAAGGAGCCCACACACAGAAAAGCATAATGCCTCTGTTATTATGCAATATTGTAATGTGCGCAGTTGCAGAAAAGGAAGGGAAAGAGAGCATTGTTTCTTTCTAACTGCAGATGGTAATTAGATTTGTGCCCTTCTATGTTTTTCCTAGACAATCAAAAAAAACTTATCAACCAGCCACTTTGGTTCTTAAGGAATCTTGTATAATGGCCACCATTTAAAGATGGAATCTTCAAGAAAGACACTTGCTAATATGTTCAAACTTTCTACTGCTGTGTATATTTGTGTTTACTCTGATGTGATCACTCCAGTTATACTCATTGATGACATTACAATTTTTCTTCTTTCTGTTATCATGAAGTGACTAAGACTTCACTTGCTCTAAGGCTCCAGTTTGTTCACAGGCTTAATGAAAAGTAGTAAGGCTGAAGCAAATTAAAAATAGTTGTTACTCTGAGTAGAAAAATGTGTAAGCAGTACCCCATGTGAGCAGAACATACTCTATAGCTTACAGCAAATAATTTCAACAACCCTAGTCAGAAAAGCACCCAGTTGCGATCCGTGAGGTGAGAAGGTGTGGTGCACAGTGGTCCCCATCGTCCTTAAGGCCCAGCAACTTCCAGCTGCCTTACAGGGCTGCACACACAGCCCCAGATTTCTCAGCCAGGCAATTAGCAGCTTGTGGGAACAGGTCTCAGCAGCAGACCTTGAGTTCTTCCCTCTGGTTTGCCTGATGGAGCTGGATGGCCCACCAGCATTCTGTTCTTGTTCAGGAATTCTACCCCCACTCATTTCTATGAATTGTTGAGTCATTTGTAATGGCTCTGTAATGTTTTGGCACTGGACATGGATCGGGGGGGGGCAGTGCCTGCAAGAAGTTTCCCATTCTTTGGGGTCCCCTTAAGGGATCTTGGGAACGATGCATACAATGACAAGCTCAGCTCAGGGGCTGTTGGGGCATGCTCACTTTCAGATGGCAGGGTGGCTCACACAGAGGTTTGTGCCCATGTGGTATCTCACGGCCTGTCATCCTGCGGTTCCACCCTTTTAGCAGGTGGGCTGAAGGGTCAAGGGTGGTCATCAGCTGGCAGGTGAATTGGCCAATATTTGGATCTACACCTACGCTGTGCCAAGGTTCCATAATCGGTAAACCAATACAGTTGTGGCCTTTTAATTTCCAACAACCTGTCTCTGTGTCTCTGTACTGCCTTGCCTTCACCCCCTCACCCTTTGACACGGGATCCACAAGCAAGCTGTGAGACCTCAGGATATGCTGCACAGATGAACAACTCCCTTCAGAATTAGTACTTTTTGGATCATGTGAAGAAGTCTTACCTAGAAATGTGTTTTGGTTCTGTATTAGTCTTTGACAAATCTGGCCAAGCTTTCAGACCAAATCTGGCCAACCTTACACCTAGAAATAGGGGAATTTTGCAGACCAAGTTCCATTTATATATGAGGGGTACCTCTAAAATTATGAGATTCAAAAAAGCCTTTTCCCACATAGAACATTTACAACCCAGACAGCAATAGCACAAAGTTTTGTATGTCTGCTAGCAGTGTTAGGGAAGAACAGCAAACATTCTCACACTAGCTTCAAGCCTTAATTTAGTCCCTGTTCACCTTCCATCTCTAATCCGACAGTGAATGACTGATAGTCAAAGCCTTGCATCATTCTCTGTCTTCTTTGTATCTTGCAGCTCAGCAATAAGCAACCACACCGATCGAAGAAACATTAAACAATGTCAGTCCTGGCCAGTTTTCTGCTGGATATCTGGTAGCGGTAGGACCCACAGCAGACCCATCACGGATGGTCTGTCCCCAGCTCTCAAGCCATTCTTTTACTCCTATAAAGGTCAACAGATGGATCAAGGTCCAAATCTGAATTTTCTGCATGGAGTTCACATCTGCAAACTAGTACATAACATTCCAGCATTTTCTGATTGTTGTGAAATAAAGAAGAATACAGACATGGAAGCCAATGGAAAACTCTGTAGATAAAGAGCATGTGGCTAACTTGCGTAGCATCAGTGTTTTTATAGCCATTTGTTGGGAGAAAAATCTACGAAGCTCCCACAAGTAGCACAGTTCTCCCAAAAAGCAAAGCAGTAAAAGCTTTACAGCATCCTTCTCTATTACAGTCTATATTTAGAAACACTAACATTTTCCAGCACCCAGCCCACCACCATACTAAGACTCAGCATTCACTAGGAAAGGAAAACTATAACCTCTTGACTGTAAAGTGTAGGCATATAAGTGTGTGTCTAGGGATTTAAAAATACAGACCACTTCAGGAATCAAAGGGTGGAGTACGTTACTGGCAATGTACGAACTCAAATAGATTGTGTAGGGTTACGCAGTTCATAATGCCTAATTTTAAAAAAAATAGCTAGTTGGGATCAAAATAATGAATATATATATATATATATATATATATATATATATATATATATATATATATATATATATATATATTATAGAAAGGAAAAAGAAAAACACCACAGCTCTTTCTCTCTCCTATGTACAAAGTTAAAAAATAGACAAAATTAAACTACTGCTTTAAAAAAATGTAATCTCGAGGGAGAGACTTTGAAGCATTTTCTACTCATATGTTTTGCTTAGAGTGTAATGTTTGTGAAATCCAAACAGATATGCATACTAACTTCAGGGCCTTTAACTTATATTACACCCCTGAAGTCCCTCTGCAAATCTTCGAAGTTAAGTACAATCTATTATTTGCCAAGTGATTTCTTGAGTCTCTAACGGTATCCTACTTTGAAAGCAGACAGGAATGGGGTGGAAGAAGAGAGAACTTTGCTAATGAAAAAGGGTTTTGTTGCTGAGACTAATGGGGACAGAGGCAGATAACCAGGCTTTGCTGTACCCTAACAATGGGCAGTTTGCCTTCCTAGTGGATTGTGGGAGGAAAGAAGCAAGGCTATGGTTTCTGCACCCACAAGAGTAAAAAGAAAAAACACACACAGGAGACACCTGTCAGATCAGTGACTGACAGGGTTGCCATCCCCCTGCCTGGGGCGGAGGATCCCCTGATCCCCCCTTCTCCCCTTGTGCCCACTTACCTGGCCGGGAGGGCACGCTCCCTGGGGCGCCCCCTCCCCGGGTGGCGCAGCGCACCCCTGGGTGCGGGCCGTGCTCCCACACTGCGAGAGCAGGCAGCAGCGGGGGCAGAGAGAGAGCAGGTGGCGATGGCAAAAGCAGGCCACTAACTGCCACCACCGCAGCCTGCTCTCTCACCGCGGCTGCTGCTGCTCCTGTGCAGCCCGCGCCAGCAGGGACAAGGGGTGCGGTGGCGCAAGAAAGAGGGTGGCTGCCCGCTCCCTCTGCCCCTCCAGGTGCGTGTGATGTTGTCACACAAGGCCCCTTTGACCCTGCGTGATGACATCACTCCTGGAACTGACATCATCGCACGCACACGTGGCCACAACATCAAGAGCGGCGACAGGGTAGGAGCCAGCATCCCAGTCTCCCACTGGGAGACTTGAGGGACCTGGCAACCCTAGTAACTGAGATCCTGTCATCTCTGCAAGAACTTACTAATTCAGGATTTGTTATCCCTCAGATGCCTTTATTAGATTTAAAAGTGAGGTGAGGGATAGAAAACTCTGTACGTTTACATGAAAAAGGTGAGGGCTATTTTTCCACAAATTCTCAGGAAGCATATGAGAGTAGCTAATCCTTCTTCTGCTCCCTGCCCCACAGCTTTCCTTCTTTCTCTACTGTTTGAACAATATTTCTCCTTGCCAGGCTCCAACTCAGGTAGTTCATCAGACTTGAGGAAAAATGCTAAAACAGAGCACAATGAAGTAAGGTATGGGATGGGTTTAGGAGTCTTACAATTTTATTGTTTTTTAAAATGATGTATTTACCTGCCACTTGAGGTTTATTAATTTTATTTATTTATAGTCTGTCTTTCTCACTGAGATTCAAGGCAGATTACATAGTGCAAGTGAAAATAAACTATAATCAACAGCTAGACTATTTACTGAGCAAAGTACAATAATGAACAAGTGGAAAGAGGTATAATATGGTATGGTAGCACAAAATTTGAAAAAAGCATAAAGCCAAGCACATAGATGAAATCATTCTAAAACAAACTCCTGCAACAACATGACAGATTTGTGGCTCACTGACCTGGCATTGCATGACGTTAGAAAGAAGATGGGAAAAGGAGAAGGTTTTCCATCATCAACTCTACAGATGCTATGGACATTGGGCAGGCAGCGAACAACCTTGCCCAGCACTGGCCAACTTTGACAAAACCCACCACCACATCTACCAGCTCCCACATGTACCTCATACATTCTAGTCCTGATATAGAAAGCCTCCACAAGAGAGAAAAGTAAACCTCTAGTACCTCACAATCAACAAGCTAGTGTCCACAGATTATCATGAAACAGTCCAGGGCCGCAGACGTGATGTACTGATGTTAAAATTGCCCAAGAGGTGTTGCTCTATGACTGCTGTTTTTGCATTCCAGGTCTGGTTTCTGATGAAAGTTTCCATCTTTTGTAGGTGGCAGGCTTTGTAGACATTGAATATAGTGTCTGAGTCCCAACTTCACACCACAGGCTAAAAGCCACAGGCTGAGAGCTTTTGTGCTCTTGCCCTTTGGCTTGTGCCTCCAGAGCCCACCTCTAGTTTAAATGCATCCAATCCCAAGAACATACTGGCAAAAAAGAGGAAGAAGGGCTGGGGAGCTTGGCTTGCACTGAGCTGCAAGCTATTCTCCAGGTTTCAAAGGGACTCCAGAATCCCTCCCAGCAGAGGAGCAAAAAAATATACACACGAATTCATACTTCACTGTGCCCAGTCTCTAACTGCCTATGGAATGAAGATTTATTTTCCTATCTTCTTGAAATTTGTCAGGCAGGATACAGGTTGATAAATGAATTCCCTATAATTCTATTTGTTTCCCACTGAAATCAATGGAAACTACTGGATTGATTTCCTAATATAACTAGTTTTTAAATCCCAATATTAAAGAACCTATATCAAGTTTCCCAACACAAGACGTGACTCTAAGGGAGCAATCCTAAGCAGGTCTACTCAGAATAAAGTCCTAGTTTATTCAATTGACTTACTCACAGGAAAGTGTTCTTAGGATTGCCGCTAAAATGAACCTTTTTGTTTGTTTCCATACTCCCTAGTACTGTAAATATGAGTCAACAAGTTGTAATAGTCTCTAAAAGAAAATAATTCCTTTAGTGCCATATAAGAACAGAAAATGGGTGAGAGAATGGCATATTTTTTTGGCTGAAGAAAAATACTCCCACAAACAGAAAACTACAAATAAAAGATTGAGTAGAACCCTTCTTCCTGATACTTTAGCTTTCCACAGGCAGGGAGCTTTTCACTTATGGAGACATTCAAGTATGCGTTTCTGTCACCTACAGTCCTTCAAGAAATATACCATTTCAAGGTGTAATACGTGATTTTTTCCAAACATGTAGATCAGCCCTTGGACAAATTCCAGTGCCTTGAGGTAGAAGGAAAAGCTACAGAAAACTGCTTCAGTAGTTTAAAAAAGCTTCTCCTTCTAATATAAAGAATCGCTATACAAAGCACTATCAAGCCAAACAGTTATTCTCTTAGATGCAGAGGAGTTAGCCATGTTAGTCTGTAGTAGCAAAATCAAAAAGAGTCCAGTAGCACCTTTAAGACTAACCAACTTTATTGTAGCATAAGCTTTCGAGAATCACAGTTCTCTTCGTCAGTTATTCTCTTGACATTCTATACCTTGCAGCAAGTTGGAATAGAAAGCTATTAGAAAAAAGGATGAATTAAAAAGGAGGGCACTGTATGTAAGTCACACAGATTTACATTTCATTGTATAATTAAAGGGGCACAAAGGCAGGTTTTCCTATCTAAACCTGTATAATTATAAATGACTCAGTGTCAAAGTGTCAAAAGAGTTTATTGTCTATAGCCATAGGCCATCACAATTCACCAAACATTGACTAATAAACAATTAAATCCCTTATCACAGTTTGTAAGGGTTACTAAAATTAATTAAAACAATACAGTATGCCAAACTATCCCAGGAGTCACAAAACAGCCTCATTCAGTACCACCTTAGATCTTATCTTTTTGGCTGCGAGTGCAAACTGACACGATTATCAGTGTCAGATAACAAAAACACAATCTTCTCGATTTCAGAGTATGTGTTTGTCACTGATAGGATTCTAGCCAAAAATTTAGCTCTGGGTACACTATATAATGGACAATAAAGTAGGTAGTGGGCAAGGTTCTCCACTGTAGGTAATCCACAAATGCAGGTGCGATGTTCCATAGGGGTGTGAGAATAACGCCCTGCCAAAATTGCTGTCTGCATCATCTGGAAGCGCAGAGCAGTGAAAGACACTCTGAGGTTGTAATGAGAAATACTGGTTGTAATGAGAAATACTGTAATGAGATCTTGAAATGACTCAGTAAGCACCCTTTCTAAGTTAGTGGAGGTGCTCTTAGATGTGCGGTTATTGTTTGAGGGATGGTGAATGTTCCTTATCAGGACCAGCATGAGAATGTATAGCTTCACAGGCAGCCCTGGGTCTCTCTCAAAAAATGACAGGCTCTGCACAAGGAAAAGGCCACACCTTAGGCTTAATATTTTGCACTTTGAGTAGAGGTCATTACTCAGTGTAAAACCTTTAGGAAAACTCATTCGTAGCTATGGAACTGTATGCCGTCAATATGCAGATGTCACCCAACTCTCTATCTCACTAACTAAATTACCACAGGATGCATTAGAACGGACCTTTAGACACTTACCGTGAAGGGTCCTTCTCCTCTGAGGAAAGGAGGACATCTTGGGTGATTCCCACCATCCAATTAGGGAGGCAGGAACTAACTTTCTTCCTCTTCCTGTCTAGTCTGTGGGACCACCCTCTCTTCAGTTCAGGTGACTCCACAAAGCAGTATCATTGAATTTATCATTCAGCAACAGTCAATACTGAGAGAAAAAACACCTGTTGCATTAACATGTACTGTAAATAAAGCATAACCCGGAGGAGGTATAAGAATGAGGCAGCAGGGTAGAGAAGGACGGAGACCCGGGGAGGGCAAGATGTCCTCCTTTCCTCAGAGGAGAAGGACCCTTCACGGTAAGTGTCCAAAGGTCAGTTCTCCCTCTGAGGCGGAGGACATCTTGGGTGCTCCCAAAACATTTTCCAGTTTCTGGGTGGGATGTGGTCTTCGTCCATGATCATACACTGCAGCACTTTTATACTACAGTCAGTGTCCGCTGAATCATATAGATTTGATTTGTAGCATCTTAATAAGGTCAAGACTGACAACTTTGTTGCTGCCTTGCAGACTTCTTCTACAGAAGTGTTCCTGTGTAATGCTGCACTGGTAGTAGCACTCCTCAAAGAGTGAGGTGGTATTCCACAAGGAACCTCTACGAAGAGAGGGGTTTTTTTGTTTTTTTTTTGTTTTGTTTTGTTTGTTTGTTAGGAGTTTCGATAGTGTATGTTTTGCTATTGGCACCTACCACTGCTGAAGACATTTTCTTCCCCAAATTGAGGGGAGATATATTTAAGAACAGTAAGACTGACTTTCAAATTTGCACTGTTCAGAGCAGATAGGCCTTGAGCCTCCTTTTGACATCTAGGTTGTGTAAGAGTCTCTCCCTAGTCTATTTAGGGTAGAGGTAAAAATATGGTAGCATTATCTCTTGTAAACTATGCAGTTTGGAATACGCTTTTGGAAGACAGTCTGAGGCACCTTACCATTGGGAAAGATACAGGTTCAGGTCTGATTAAATCTTCTGGCAGACGTGAACATAATAAGGAAGATAGTCTTCCTTCTCAGCCTTCCCAGGGGAACATCCTTGACCGGTTCAAATGGATGTTTGATCACGGCTGTGTAAAATGTCTACTGAGTGAGGGCTTCCCAATAAGAGTTGTAAATTCTGAGCATAAACTATTTTCTGAATGCTAGGAAAGTGTTGGCCACCTCTCGGGAATATCCCCATTTTAGGAAGGTGTTCCTTTCTATTTCCACGCGGTTAAGCAAAGTAAGTCTAAATGAGAGAGCCAAATTGGTCCCTGCTGTAACTTGACCAGAGGGGTCAGTAGGATGAGAGGTGGAAATATCACCATCTGTTGGAGGGTGGAAAGGCATGGCCTGTTATTGGTAAGGGTAGTAATACATAGAGGAGGCCTAATGGCCACTGCAATATCAGGGCATCTGCTTGTGGGTAGAACAAATCTTGTCATGTACCCCGGTAGATGATGGCTGTGTTGGGATGCACACAGGTCCATGAGGTGTTGCGAAGTGCAATGTTATGTTTCTTAAGGGACCATTCCCCTGTTGTCCTCTCAGCCAGTCTGCCTAGGCATTGGATATGCCTTTGATGTGTGACCATCCAGCTAGGTGACCATCCTCCCAGGTAAGTATCCTTGCTGCCACCTTGTTTCGCCTCGAGGTCTTAAATCCCCCCTGCTTGTTTATATATGTTTTGTCTGCAATCTTGTCCATACAGAGCTCTGAACTGGAGCAGGGCCAGACAAATTGCTCACCTTTTTAAGTCATTGATAGGGAGACATGCCTAACCTGATTCTTACACCTGTAAATATTTGTTGTTCTTGAGGGATCATGAATCTTTTGCTTTGCATTGGGTTGGTGACCTTGGCTCAGATGGGTTTTGATCTGAAGTGCTATCTGAATGGGAAGATCTGTCTTCTCCATGATCTGTTGTTAATGAGATCTAAGAAAGGTCTGAAGTGGTCTTGCCTATAGATGACCCCAAGGGTATTGCATTGTAGGTGGCCATTAGCCAACCCATCAGTTTCAGTAGTGTTGTGAGAAGTGATTTTGCACTCTGATGACAGTCTCAGTCAGCTGTTTGATCTTCCTGACCTTTTCTTTGGTGAGGGATAGAAAAAAGCCCTTTTGGTGACTGTGATCTAACCCAGGTGTTCAAGCTTGTAGGAACTGAATGGTGAATTGAACGTTGTGGTGAGATTTTCTCGTGAACTTGAACCAATCGGGAGATCGTCTGGGTGCAAGTGAACATGAATACCCCCTGGCTCTGAAACGTATGATGAGGTTGATCAAGAATTTTGTGAATACTCTTGGTGTGGTGGACAGGACAAAACAGGATGGCTCAGAACTGCAGTGTCTGTTTTTAACATAAAATCTTAGGTATTGTTAATGGCCTGTCAGAATTGGTACATGGAGGTATGTCTCTGTGAGATCTGTAGATGTCATGTGTTCTTCTGATTGATTAGTCACTGCGACTGAGCACAGAGTCTCCATTCAGAAGTGATACAATTTGATAAACTTGTTCAAAAAAAAATGAGGTCTAATAACACCCTCCAGTCCCTATTCTTTTTAGGGACTGAGAAGAAGAAGATTGAGTAAATCCCTTTCTGGTGGGCAGCTTTCAAATTGTATGGAATAGTCTTGTGAGACTATTTGCAAGGCCTGCCTGCTTGTCAACCTAGGCTTGATGGTAAAGAGTAGTTGGCCTCTCATAGGGACAGCTAGCAAGTCCTGTCTTAAGAGATCTGGGTATTAAGGTCGGATCTCTTTCCACATGTGGAGAACTGTCTGTTTGATCTTGGGACAAGGTAAGCATTATCCCCACAATACAGCTGGAGAGCTGGGACTGAGAGGACTGATTTATCCAAGACCATGTGACAAGTTCATGGCAGCAGTGAGATTTGAACCTGCAGAGTACTGCATCACTGTTCAGTTACTTAACCATTATACTACAAGTGGGGTCTTGAAAGGACCCCTCCCCCTTATTAAAGGACTGCGTAGATTAATCCCAGGATGGCCATTTGCAATCTTGTCTGGACCTTAGTAGTGTGTGTTGTGAATAAAAGGCTGAGGGCCAATGGATCGCCTCTCAGATTGAGTGTTTTTGGCAACACGTTCTTCTGTCCTAGGTCTCAATCTAGATCTTTCCCAGGGCACCCCCAAATAGTTTGTCTCTCTGAAAGAGGTAAGTCAGGACGATATTTTTAGAGTGTGAATCTGCTGGCCATGCTCTTAATCAAGCGTGCCGGCTTGTTACTGCTGTCAGGACCATAATCCTGGAAGAAAAAGGTAAATGTATCCAGGATGATGTCTGTCTTGAAGGTATTGGCCTTTACATTTCTGTTTGCCCCTTCAATGTGGGCAGCTATTGTTGTACAGGAGGAGTTGGATCAGTTTCCAGATCCATACTCCTGACACTCTTGAGGCAATTGAGACAATAGCTGTAGCCTTAATAGCCATGGTCCCGGCCTCATGAGCTCTTGTTAGCATGGCCTCTCTCCTCTTGTCTAAGGGATATCTGACTGATCCTTACCCATCTTCTGATTCGAGCCCAGATGACTGAAGTGTAGCCACTGGGGTTTCCATCGCAGGTACCTGCAACAACTCATAGCAAAGAAAGGTAGTGAGTACAGTTTGTTTTAGGGCCAAGTTTGGGGATTATTAATTGGCGTATGGTTTAGACCACTCGGCCTTGAACCTTCTCCCCAAAAATTTTGGAAACAGGAGGACCTTTTCTGAGGAACCTTCACTAGGAAGAGACTCTTGTTTCCCTGGGTTGGATTTGATATTCCTACTCCCCCAAGGGTAATTTCTACCGCTCTAAGGCTGAGAATGTCTTAGATAATAAATACTGGTAGACCTGATTCAGACAGCTGGTCTGACTGTTCTGGTAGGGATATTTCCTCCTCCTCTACATCTGAAGGAATTCTTCTTTCTCATTACAGACTCTATCTGAGGGTGATCCCCCTGCTCCGTGGGGATCCCTGACTGATAAACGTTACAAATTGCCTTATTCCAACTCAGACCATCGGTCAGTGTTATCTCCTCAGAATGGCAGCAGGACACCAGGATCTCAGGAAGAAGTTTTTCCCCTCATCTACCTGATCTTTTAAACTGGAGTTAATGGAGAACAAACCTGGATCCTTTGCATACAAAGCAGAAGCTCTTCCACAGAGCTACAGCCTTACTCATGGAGGGAGGAGGAGGTAGACACCGCACCACTATTTTCTCCCTCCTGGTTAGTCTTAAGAGTTAAAAGGTTCAACGACACCAGCAAAATTGCGCCCTTTATACATTACCCATCTGACAGGGAAAGGTAGGGCTAGATCCTGTAGTAAAAGCAGGGCTAAATCCAAAAAAGGCCTGCTGTAAAATCTCCAGCCAGGAGGTTGGCATGGGCACATTCACATGGTGCCAGGGCTGAGGAGATTCCTGGAATCTTTATAGGGCCAAGGCGCTTCTGACTGGCAAAGTAACAGGATTTCCTCCCTCATAGTCAGTCTAATTGCTGACAGGAACTCTGAAGGTATAACACGCTCGGGGGAACACTTACGTGGCCCTCCTGGCTTGTCAGCTGGAGCTCTGGGTGTCTGGATTATGTTTCAGCCGAGTCTCTCCTGCCAGGAGATTGGCAAGCGCATTGCGATGTTTCCCGCCAAAATTGAGCTCCACGAGGTGGCGCTGTTCTCAGCTGGCCGGCTGAGGCATGCTGTTTTAACAAGCTCCTTCTGTGGAAGATGGGGCTGTATAGAGGCCTGCATCTCTTCCAAGGCCATTTCCTTGCGCTTTTCTCTGCTTCAGAGCAGGATTGTGCCATCAATTTAGAGCCTGACTGCTTCTTTTAGCGTTTAGAAACTATACACGACTCAGATGCCGGAAAGGTGCCGGGATTCCGTTCCTGCTGTGCAAGCAGGATGGTACCGGATGACTTGGCGTTTCCTGCTGTAATTGCTGCTGTAATTAGGCTCCCCTCCTCGCCGTCCATAAAGCTTCCATAGGAGTCAGTCAGCTCTATTGCCTATAGGCTTGAAATTCATGGCACTCAGAAGAAAGGCAAAAGTAAAAGAACAGGATAGCGAAAATGGAGGGAAGAATAGTCTGAAGAATCAAGAGTGGAAAGAGGAAGTCTGAATAGAAAAATCTAGTTAAGAAAGTGAAGTCAAATGGCAGAGCAATCTGCCAGAGCTACTGCGCTCCCTGGAGGCAGGAACAGAACTGAAGAGAGGGTGGTCCCACAGGCTAGACAGGAAGAGGAAGAAAGTTAGTTCCTGCTTCCCTGATTGGATGGTGGGAAACACCCAAGATGTCCTCCGCCTCAGAGGGAGAAACCTTGGTTTGCTGCCTTACAGCTATGGTCAAATGGCTGAAAGCAAACAAATTGGAAGTGAACCCAGACAAGACAGAAGTGATGCTCACTGGGAATACAGAGACCTTGAAGGACATTGTACTCCCCACCTTTCGATGGAGTTCATCTGACCCTAGCAGACTCAGTTCAGAGCCTAGGGGGTCATACCAAATTCAGCACTACTGCTAGAAAAACAAGTTTATGCAGCTGCAAAAAAAGCTTTCAGCAACCTCCGTCTGTCTTGGAAGATGCTCCTCCAACCTTGACATGGCCAATCTGGCCATCTGGATCCACGTCATGGCAACATCAAAACTTGACTACTGTAACGTATTGTACATAGGTCTCCCCTCAAAGCTAACTCAGAGGCTCCAGTTGGTGCAGAACACTGCAGCTCAGTTATTATTGGAAGCTAGGAGAAGAATGCATATTACTCCCATTCTGCAGTCACTGCTCTTGCTACCTGTCAGTTACTGGGTTCAATTTAAGATATTGGCTGTCACATGCAAAACTCTTCATGGCCTTACTACAGTAAATCTACAGGACTGCCTCTCTCCCTATGTTCCACCATAGCAGCTCATCAGAACAAGGCCTTCTACAGGTGCCACCTTGCAGATGGGCACAATCAACAGCTGCCTGTATGTGCGCATTGTCTGTGGTTTCCCCCACCCTATGGGACAGCCTACCTGAAGAAGTCAGGAAAGCTTCCACTCTCCTGGCTTTCCACAAAAGGTGCAAAACTGAATTATTCAAGGTTTTTTAAACTCAGATAGGAGGGCTGTACTGTAAGGAAGTGATCTCAGAGTGATGCATCAGTAGACGGACAGGGCTCACAGACTTTACTACTATGTACTATCTGTTGCTTTAGGTATGCTCCTACTGGATAGTTCTGTTATTTAATGTGTCATTCCTGGAATTGCTTATGCTCTGTTTCAGTGTTTTTTCAACTCTGTATTAGATTTCTGCTGATCTTAAATCTTTGCAATTTGCATTTATAGACTCTATTATATTGTTTATTGAAATATCCTTGAAACTGACTGTATTAACTCACAGCATGTAATCCGCCCTGAGCCTCCGTGAGAAAGGCAGACTATAAATAACGTATATAAACAAGGATAGTTTAGGTGGGTAGCTACATTGGTTTGCAGTCAAATAGCAGGATTTGAGTCTTCTGAAGAAGGGAGCTCCAACTCTTGAAAGCTTACACTCTGAAAAATCTTGTTAGTCTCCAAGATGCCATGTGACTCAAATCCTACTGCAAATAAATAAATACATGCAAGACTGTGAGGGCCATAACAGTAAGAGAGTGAGATCTCATCAAATTGAGACCCCACCAGATGAAAGAATGGAATTTTACTTGAAAGCCAACAGAAAGAAGGTTCTATAATATTCCCAGGCCTACTGGTGTTAAATGGTTCTCTAACCCTTACTTGAAGCCTATCTTCCTACATTTCAAATCTATGTATTATTGCCTCCCTTCAATATCCCTTTGTGTGAATACTGTCCACCTGTTTCCCTTTAATCTTTAATGGTTAAATGGTACTAAGAACAGAAAATAAGTGTATCAAGCAATTATTATTTCTTTTTTTTAATAAAATTTTTATTGGTGAGTATACTTTTCAAATTCAATACATACATTCCCTCAATATCTAATTAACCCTATCCCCCACCCTTTTCCTCCCCCCTCTCTATCGACTTCCAACAGCTTTCCAACCCTTACCCCCTCTTATTACTTGATAATTCCCTTAGTCTAAGCACATTCTAATTTTTTCCCCAGGTATTCTATCATATATATCAAATATCCTATCAATATAGCATACTTCTATCAATTATACTATCAAATATTCTATCAGTATAATATACATCTATCAATTATACTATCAATATAGTATAAATCTTATACTCCTCAATATAAACCAGTATGATATGATATAATATGATATAATATAATATGATATAATATGATATAATATAATATAATATAATATAATATAATATAATATAATATAATATAATATAATATAATATAATATAATATAATATAATATAATATAATATAATATAATATAATATATAACAAAAGTCTTAGTTTAAACATATTCTATTTCTTTTAAACATATATTCTATCAAATATACTATTGTCATTATAATATGTATTAACACCCCTACTGTGCACCCTGCCACCAATGTGGCACCGCACACAGCACCATACTGCACATTCATTATATAATATACAATCTAATCTACCAACATAATAGTATATATAGTATGCCCCATTAGTATATTTGTTTAACTATTCCCTTATTCATATACTCTGATAAAAATATTACTTATCATAACCTCCCGATCTTATTCTTTAAAGAATCAGTTCTAAATTTCATCCCTCTTCTGCTATATTATAATCCAAGCTTAGATTAAAATAGATGTAAATTCTTAATGGTAAAGTCACTTCTCTCTTCTGTTTGAAATATCTTATTTCAAAAGTTCTCAAACTGCCACAGTTCTCCTTTCACATCCCATTTTTTTTCCAAAAATTGTTTCAGTTTCGCCCAGTCCGCCAAATACTGTCCCGGATCTAGGTCTTTAAGTTTTCTTGTCATTTTATCCATCTCTGCCATGCACAACAATTTGTAAATCCAGTCCTCTAGGTACTTCTTGCACTTTCCATTTCTGCGCATACAGTAATCTTGCTGCAGCTGTCATATAAAATAACAATGTTCTATTTTGCGCTGGAACATTCTCCATTCCCAAATTTAGTAGCAGCAGTTCTGGGTTCTTATTTATTTGGGTTTGTAACACCTCATTAATTACTTCTATTATATCTCCCCAGTACTGCTTCGCTACTTCACAAGTCCACCACATATGGTATAATGATCCTTCGTGTTTTTTGCATTTCCAGCACTTATCTGACATCTTAGCGTTCCCCAGCGCAATTTTCTTCGGTGTTAGGTACCATCTGTATATCATCTTGTATACATTTTCTTTAATATTCGTACACGTTGTAATCTTAATTGTATTCTTCCACAAGTGCTCCCATGCCTCCATTGCTATTTCTTTATGAAAATTTATTGCCCACTTCACCATCTGTACTTTCACTGTTTCATCCTCAGTGTACCATTTTAGAAGTATCTTATAGATCTTTGAGATTTGTTTCTTGCCTTCTTGTAGCATTACTTCTTCCAATTCTGTATTTTCCATTCTTATTCCTCCCCTTGAACAGTCCAATTTATAAAGATCCCTTATCTGTCTGTATTGAAACCAACTATAGCAAGGAGACAATTCTTCTTGTGACTTTATTCTTAATGTTGAATATTGTATTTGTGTTATCTCCTTATAAGTTAAACGTTGCTGTTCATTCTCGACAGTTCTCGGGTCTATTACTTCATACGGGACCACCCAAGAGGGGATTTGATCTTCCAGATACATCTTATATTTCTTCCAGATTGTGAAGAGGCTTCTTCTAATATAGTGATGCAGAAACAGAGAGTCCGCTTTTATTTTATCGTACCATAGGTATGCATGCCATCCAAATATTTTCTTATAACCTTCCAATGCCAGAAGCTTGCGATTTTTCAACGTTATCCAATCCTTTATCCATGTCAAACAAATTGCTTCATAATACAGTCTTAAGTTGGGCAGTTGCAAGCCACCTCTTTCTTTCGCATCCTGTAACACTTTCATTTTAACACGTGGTTTCTTGCCTGCCCACACAAAATTCGAAATTTTTCTTTGCCATTTTTCAAATTGTTTAGAGTCTCGAATAATTGGAATCGTTTGTAACAGAAACATCACACGAGGTAGAACATTCATTTTTATTGTCGCGATTCTGCCCAGCCATGATAAACTCAACTTGTTCCACTTTATCAAATCTCTCTCTATTTGTATCCACAATTTCTCATAGTTGTTCTTAAATAAGTCTATATTTTTTGCGGTTAGTTCACTTCCAAATATTTTACTTTGTTTGTTACCTCGCAGTCCGTTAATTCCATCAGTTCTTGTTGTTTCTGTTTGGTCATATTTTTGCATAGTATCTTCGACTTCTTTTTATTTACAAAAAAAACAGCCAAATCTCCAAATTCCTTTATCTTTTTTATTTCCTTTGGCATATTGTCAATTGGATCCTCTACAATCAACATTATGTCGTCCGCAAATGCTCTGACCTTGTAGGTAAACTCTCTTATCTTTATACCTCGAATTGTGTCGTCCTCTCGTATCTGAATCATCAATATCTCCAAAATCAATATGAACAGCAATGGAGACAATGGGCAGCCTTGCCTTGTGCCTTTGCTTATTTTCAGTTTTTTTGTCAAATCGTCATTCACTACAATCGCTGCACTTTGGTCTTTGTAAATTCCTTTAACTGCTTGTATGAACTTTTCTCCCATTTGCAGCTTTTCCATGGTGGCGAACATAAAGTCCCAGTTCAGATTGTCAAATGCTTTTTCTGCGTCTACGAAAAAGAAACCAACCTCCTTATCACAATGCTTATCATAGTATTCAATAGCATTTATTACTGTTCTCAAATTGTCTTTAATTTGTCTATTAGGTAAAAATCCCGCTTGTTCATCTGCAATGAATTCCGACATCCATCCTTTAATTCTTTCCGCCAACACCTTTGCAAATATTTTATAATAATTGTTCAACAATGAAATTGGTCTATAATCTTTAACATTAGTCAAATCTTGTCCTTTTGGAATCAATGATATGTTAGCCTCCTTCCAAGAATCAGGAATCTCTTGATCCTGCATAGCACCGTTCATCACTTCTTTCAGGAGAGGTGCCAATTCTTGGCCCATTATTTTATAAAATTTTGCCGTTAGTCCATCCGGGCCTGGCGCCTTCCCCAATTTCGTTGATTGAATAGCTTCTTTTATTTCTTCTTCTGTCACTTCCTTATTCAATTTCTCTTTCCACTCTTCAGAGAGTGTCGGAAATTTCATCTTATCTAAATATTCCGCTATTGAATCTTTGTTCACCTCTTTTTTTTGGTATAATTTTGCATAAAATTTAAAAAAGGCTCTACTGATGGCGACTTGATCACTTAATAGCTTGTCATCTTCTCGTATAAGCAATTATTATTTCTAAGGACACCAAATGTGCAGGACAAGCTAATACTTATTCACTGCTGGATTTGGGTTGTGGGGAGTGTTTTATATTCCTTATACTAAACATTAACACCAAGCATTTCAAAAACTGTCCTTTGTACAAATTAAAAGCTTGCCATATTGCTCCAAGAATGTTTCCTTTTCCAAAAAGTCAACTGTTTAATATTTGCTCCTGTCATAATAAATGGCATGTACATCCATTGTGGGGACAGGAGTAATGCAAGCATAAAGCACTGATGAGTTTATCTCTATTCACAACTTCCTAGAAGTATAAGCAACGGGAATTCCCTCTGGAGATGTCTGTTTACCACAAGCACAACTTTCCTCTGAACTGTTCTTGGCTCTGTAGTCTTGGTGTTCTCTATAACGCACACAACAGCTCACTTGAACTAGCATTTCCACCCTTCCTTAGCCTGTTATTTCTCAGTCTCAGCCAAGACTATGGGCTGGCCCAGGTCAGGTTGAAGCCTGGACCTTTGCCGGGTTCTAATTATAACAATGTCCTCTTCCTCTGACAGGGAGTACGTGTTCATTTCTAATCCATTTGGCCCAGTGACCAAACACAATTAGCTTAATGCCGTTTCCCCAAGGCTTATCAGATGGTTTAGCCACATGTGATGAAAGCCATTCCAAATACTCACAAGAGCAGGGGACTACCACCTCTAACACTGTCAATACATTCTAGTCAGAAAACAAAATGACCTTCTCTTTCTTTTTTTATACCCTAGAAGTCAGCTGCTACATCTTTCCTGAAGTCATGGCCTTTGAGCAAGCACAACAGTCCTTAAACAAAAGATGCTTATCATTGTTTGGTTTGGTCATTTCAGCTACAAAGAGTCTTTTTGAAGAATCCCTTCTTGTGATGAAATATTACAAATTTGGTCTCCTGCTGTCCCACTGAAAACATGTTGAAAAAAATCAAAGTTATAAGCAAGGGAACCACCAAAAGGCTAAGGACATGGCAGAGGTTTTGACGTATGAAAATCACATAAATAAGGGAAGACATAAATGAGTAGTAACTCATAAATGAATTATTCCTCCCCACCAAAGGATTCCCTGTTGCTGTATGAAGCCTATCTTCTAGCCACCATAATAGAAGCTGGTTAAAAGAGCAACTTTAAGTGAAAGAAAGTCTACACTATTATCTAATTTCAAACCAAACTTTTGTCTCTATTTATTTTATTTGTGAGTGGCAGAACTTCCACAGGGTTTACGTTTGCTATCTCCAGCTGGAGAAATTGTTGGAAATTTTGGAGCAGCGCCTGGAGAAACTGGAGTTTGGAAATGGAGTTCAGCAGCAATATAATACCAAAGAGTTTGCACCCCAAAGCTGCCACTTTCTCCAGGGGAACTATATAGTCTGGAGACCAGCTGTAATTCTGGAAAGCCTCTAAACCCCACTTTGAAGTTGGCAACCCTAACGGGGTTTAAACAGAAAGTCCCTCATTTTAACTCACTGGATGCCTAGAAGAAGCACAGAAAGTAGTCCAGCAAGGGTTAAATGAAGTAGCAAATGTGAGCGCAAAGCCTTCTATGCAGGGTCCAACAGGAGATCAAACCCAGAACATAGCCTAATAGTGGTTTAATATAAGGAGGTTGTTTGTTTGAGGCAGTTGTCTGCTAAAGAAAGCCCTTAGGGAAAGCACTACAATATATTATTTTAATTTTTAAAAAAATTGCTACTGAACAATGAATCCTAACTAGGATCAGTGTTTTACAAATGCGTAATATACTCAAGATTTCATGAAAAAAATAGGCATATCTCCCTTTATCCTCTCACCCATTGTCAAAATTCAAATTACAGGCTTCACAGGACAAGGGTCTGCCTTTTTTGCTTATGTTATTCTGCAAAGTATTATCTTCATTGTTGTTGCTATATAAACAATCAGCACCACCAGTGGCTCAGGATCCCAAAGCTGTTTTGGTTTTTTCCATGTAATATACTCTGTTTCCTAGAACACTAATAATCTAATCCAACAAGCAATTTGCACAGGCATTTTTGGCTATGATGAACATTTGTTTTACTGCAACATATTTTGTATAATGTTTTCTGGCAAATTCACAGCAGGCCCTTTTTATTGTAGGCAGAATGCAATTTGACAGTCCAGTAGAATGAACTGGAAAAGCAACCTGTGTCTTATTGCCATCCATCAAGAACAACTGTTTGCACTGTGACAGGAACACAAGACAGAATGCAAAACTGCTAAATAATTACTGCTTCAGAATAAATGGCTGCCATTGCTTATGTTCCCTTATAATATGCTGAACAGATGTGGGTTTTTTAAAATAAAACATTAATCACATACAAAACAATGCCAGGGGAAAATCACAGCCTTTTCTATAAGACAAAGAATATCCATTGTAGCACATTTCCTAAGCTGTTTTGAACAGTCCAATGCTAATGGTACCACCAGAGATCGCTAATGCTTAAAATGCATTACATCCTCTTCTAGCTGCAGCCCACCAATATTGGCACTCGGGCCAACTTTGTTCCGCACATGCATGCGGTCTCTTCTACCATGCTTATCGTTGACAGTTCTTTCTCTCCTCTGGAAGAACTTTTCATTTCAGTGCTGAATATTGTCTAATGGTAACAATCACTGGTGAATTCAGGACACAATCGACATTATTTACTTAATCCAGTTTAACAATCACTCAGTCTTTCCTGGGATTATTGGTGATCTGGGTGACAAAGGGATTGGACCTTGGAGAATTACCAGCACTTCATAGAATTACCATTCCTATGCTTCTTTAGAGAACATTAAGACAGTTACAGCGGTATAAAATGGATATGTTTACACAGTGCTTTACTTGCCCATCACCCTCTGATGAAATTAATGCCTGAACAAGCTCTGCTTCTCTCTAAGTGGGAGAAGATTAAGGACTGCTAGAAGACCTATTAATAAATGTGGAAACACTGGACTCCACCATCTGTAGTGTTAACAAAAACCCTTTAAAATTAATTCTTCAAAAAGATGGCAAAAGCATGACTTAAATTAGCCTCTTCAAGCCTCCTAATGCTGGCTCATGAACTATGAATAGACTGGCAAGAGGCCACTTCTGAAAGATGATGCCCAAATCCTATTCTTAATGCACTAAAGAAAGTGTAACAAGCCATTCATTCTACGGAGGAAGTTATTTGCAACATAGTAATAAATTTATTGAACATACAAAAATCTAACACAGCGAGAACATGAAAAAACTGAAAACTGAGGTAAAATAAAAAATAATAAATCCCATTGATGCTATGATAAATTTTGTCAAGACAGCAACATATTCCAGGTTTGCTCTATATTCTGGGTTTGTTCTGTTTTATTATATTATGTCCACCTGATACTCTAAAGCCGTAAGATCTCCAAAGATAAGGCTACAGCTCTGCTTTCCTACTTTTCACATTTACTTAACTGTGCTCTCATAATGCTACACAAAAAAATCAGATTAGCCAAACACAATCACCTAACTCTGAAACCACTGGGGATCGCACCCCTATAATGACATGATTGTAAGAAAGAGAAAGTAACAGCATCCATATTAAGTCCATTTACATAATGTTGGAAATTGATATTTTTATGCTTTGCATAGGAAAGGAATTCATGTAAGTGTTTTCAGAATCATTCATTTACATAGCAGGCATCCAGTGCATGTGATTGCTGTTCTCCCTGCAGGACCTCTATGTTTGACGGATCACTGAGAACAACAGCAACAAAAACAAAAACAGAGGACAGAGACTCTCACAGATTCCACAGATGCTGCCAAATGGCTAATTCAAACTAACAACAGTCGTTATGACCAGTTGAAGTCATTTCAGATGGTCCCAAGAGAGCCACAAAATCTTTTGACTCAGGACAAGAAATCTGATGGCAAAGCCATAATTTCCATAAGATTTAACATACAAACAGAAACAAGCTTCCATGTGTCAGTTGTTTATTTCCTGTTCTCCTCTGGTCATCCTTTGGAGACATAAAGGTATGTTATGAACATATTTGATGGCTTCCTTATGGAACAACTTTAATGACAAGGAAGGAAATATATATTGCTGTTCTTATTTTAAATGTATTTAAAATGATTTTACTGTATTATTTATACTATTGTAACCCATCCTGAGCCCACGTAGGCAGGGCAGGCTAAAAATTGAATAAATAAATAAATCTTTCTGCATACCAAGACAAACCATGCCCAGGGGAAGGGCTCCATGTACCACCAAGGATAGCTACTGCCTAATACATAGGGAAAGTTTACGTCCAAGGCTCTCAGACTGGAACCAACTCTGCATTCCATGAGCAAATTAAACTATTAAGAAAAAGGTTAAGCACAGCATTTCATTGCAGAGTTTTTATTTTCATTGAGTATTTTGACAACAGATAATCTAGGTTCAATGACCCTGAAACCTCAATATTACGCAAGCAAGTTTCAACTTTGAACCAACAACTTGGTAAAGATGTTGAACTTTTAACCTAAATAGTCTTGGTGATGAATTGTTGGCAGCAAAAGTCCTGTCACATAGATTTGTACTTGCATTGTCTGTATGAATGTGTGTGTGTTTTCATAAAATAATGCTCAGCAAAAATGTTTTAAGTTTTCTAAGCACCATGTGACAGCTGCAATTTTTTTCACATTACTTGGGAGATAATTCCAAAGAAACATGTATTGGATTGAACTGCAAAACTTGTATGACTAAATTCATTGGGAAGGTCATTTGGTATTTTTTTAAAAAAATTGCTTACATTTGTTTTGAATTTGTGTCAAAGTACACTGCCAACTTTGGTCCTCCACTCTTATAGACTGACAAAAGGCTTTCTGGTACAACAGATTGCATTTAAAATAGTCCCATGATGTCTTCCCCTCAGCTTCTACCATTTTCACCACTTGATGCCATGGAATCTTCCTCAGACAAAGTGGGAACAAATCTGCTTTATGGTTACTTGCAGACATTCTATCAAACGCACACAGTAATTTCCTGATCAGTTCCTCGAAGGACTGCCTCTCCTATTATGGATCCAGGTGCCATTTTTGGTTAGCGCAGCAGGCAAATTTAGTGATCTTCTCAATCCAGCAGGTTTGCAGCTATAACCTGCCCTTTTCCATTACACCACTCCAGGGCAATGATTTTCCAGACAAAATTCAGAAGGTACATTGTGACTGTTCTTCATAGGGCATGTACAAAACTTCTCTTTCGAAAGGCGTGCCATTATTAATGGGTTTGTAGTTTCTTTGCTAGGCACTATGATTGTGTTTGCTTTAATATTTTTTTTTAATTTTTATTTTTAATTGCTAATATCAAAGAAAAAAACTACATACAGAAAAAGGAATAAAGGAAACTGGGGGAGAGGGAAAAAGCAACATATAAAAAAACACAAACTACAGCTACAAGTATTGCATTCCCTTCATAATACAATTATTTAAAGTTAAACTTTCTAATATGCTATTACATTGGTAGATCTTATAAAATACAAACTACAGTCAGGATAAGGTCTTCTTGCCCCCCTTGCGTCTCGCTCTCAGTTCTCTCTGAACAGCTACAATAGCTGCGCTCACTCCTTCCTCCCCACTCCCCCCTTCAGATTCTGAATCTTCTTCTTGCTGGAACTCTTGATGATTAAGCACAAAGTCCCTCAGCTGTACTTCCGATATTATCTTGTAGGCTTGGTCTTTATATCTGAACCAGATGCCTTCCGGAAATAACCATTTGTATTTTATATCACGCTTCCTCAGAAGAGCTGCAAACCTTTTGTACTTGAATCTTCTTTTCCGAGCTAAAAATGGAACGTCCTTCAATATCTTAACCTTGTTGCCAAGAAAGTCCAAGTCCACATTGTTCGAATTATATAAAATGGTGTCCCGAGTCTTCTTAGATGAAAAATCAATAATAATCTCGCGAGGCAGCTGACGCTTCGTTGCATATTTTGAAGATGTCCGATGGACTTCCAGAATATCGCTTTTCAACTCTTCTTTAGTTTACTTTGCGGATGACGCCAAAAGTTCCAACACCAAATCCTTTAAGTTTTCACTTTCCTTCTCCTTCACATTCTGTAGACGCAATACCGTCTGAGCACGATCCACTTGTAGTCCTATCAATTGATTCTCCAAAAGCTTTACTTCTTTGTTTGTTGCTCTCATGAGTGTTGCCTTTTCCCGAGCAGATTGCTCTGCCCCGAACGCTACATCTTTAATGGTGTTCACTTCACTTTCAACTGAGCCAACCCTTTGTCCGATTTCATTTAGCTTATCAACAAAGGGCTTCATAGCTTCAACGACCGACCGTTTAACCACCTCTTCAAGAGATTCTCCCTTCCCTTGTAATGCCGCCAGAACAGATTTGCTCACAGCAGGGCTCTGCTTTTTCGTCGCCATCTTGGGGGGGGGGGGGGAGTCCGCCAACTAAGTTCCAAAACTCAGTGAAGGGGAATATATCCGAACCTTCTTAAGCTTCAACTCCCACCAATCCTTTGCATACGCTTAGAATGACAGAAGGGATTCGCTTACTTACAGGTTTTCACCTCAAATCTGCTTGTTGCCGTTCTCCATGGCCCGGCAGCACGTGATGTGCTGCGCAAGTCTGCCGGCCTCCATAGGAGCAGATGGGCTATTAACCCCCTGGATCGACTTCAGGGGGCTCTTCCCGTAGCGCTCCGCACCCTGACCCCCTGACTGGGAGTCCTGGGGGTTAACCCTCTCAGGTCAACCACCCGGTCAGGCTGCTCGGCCGCTTCCTCCCAGACCTGTGGAGAGGAGCGTCCGACATAGCCGGGAAAACGAAACCAAATCGTGTTTGCTTTAATATTTTTAATGTGAAATTTCTTTGATGAATGCAGGACCAAATTAGATGTTATTTATCTTATTTATAGTCACCTTTCCCTCTGAGACTCAAAGCAGACTGCACACTGTCAATTAGTACAGTCAATTTCAAGGACATAAACAATGCAATAGGGTCTATAAATGTGAATTTGTGAAGATACGGAGTTTAAGAAATGCTCAAATGGAGCATAAGCAATTCTGAGACAGATACATTTAACAACATTAACAACAACATAGAACTGCCAAAGAGGATCATACCCAAAGCAACTGATTGCACACAGTAGCAAAGTCTGTGGTCCCTGTCCTTCTACTGATACATCCCTTTGAGACCACTTCCTTACACTACAGCCTTCCTATCTGAGTAAAAAAGCCCTCTTGAATAATTCACCAAACAGAATTTACTATGGAGGCATCATACTCTGCTTGCAAGCCATTTTCAAGGAAAGTGACACATCTTTAGTCTCATCCTTCAAAGCATTTCCTACATTTTAATGTCCTAATGTTGACACTTTTCTCTTAGACATTCTGTGCAAGGTTTTCACATGGATGATTGCTATGCGTAGGCTATTATGAGGTAGAATATTTCAAATATATTATGGACAGTTTTCTTCCTAATGTACTTTAAGAGATAAGAAAGTTGCTATGCCTCCAGTAAGTGATAAATACTGGATTTTACAACATGGAGCCACATGTGGGAGAAAGGTACACAACACAAAATAACAGGATAAAATGGTCCCTCTAAGATGCTTTCATGTTACAATGTGGCCTTAACATAAGCATCAGGCAACTCATGTTGTCATCAGTGACCTCTCTTACTATCTCTAGGTACTAATTTTTGTGCATTATATTCAGCTATTTATCAAGAATCATGCCTAATACAAAAGAAAAAGCAATTACTATAGCGTGCATGTTAATTTTGAGTATTTCTGGTTTTGTCAGGTTTGACTTTTTTTTTTAGCCACATGAGTTTTCCGGCTAGGCAAGCTGTGTACTCCTTTTTGTTATAAAAAAATAAGTACAGCATCACAGATGACAGCCAATTTTAAAACATGGTCTATTTCCAGTATTCCATTGTCTAATTCATGCCCACCTCTGTTCAGGCTTCTGAAACTAAGCCGTTCTGGAGAAATATTTTTGACAAGGAACAAGACACAGGAATGCTTCATGAGAACTGATCAAGTCTCCCAATCTGTGACCTGAGAATGCTTCACAGGCTCAGTCCTTGGAAACCATCAGTGTTGATGTGAAACACCCAATGACGGCAGTAAAGAAGGAGCCACCCTTTCCAGAGTTCAGGCCCTGATGTCCAAGAGCAGTGTGTTTGGCAAAGCTTCACATGAGCTTGCTGTGTAGAACAAAGAATGCAAGTGATTTCCCGCTTAGTGGCATTTACCTCCCCCAACTATTTAACAGTTTATGTAATCAAGACTGATTCCTCAGAAATACCATGCAAAAAGTCCAGAAGCCTGAATTTTTCTAGTAAACTGACCTAATCTTTCTCATACTTTCCTTAAATCACTTCTAAGGTAAAACCCGGGGGGGGGGGGGGGAAGCCTGCCACCACCCAGCTGATTCACCCTTCTCTTGCAGTTGCCCAGGCAGTTCAATTTTAGCCAGGCCCACAGGAGATTGCCAGCAGCACAAGCTGGACAGGCACAGGCCCCAAGCTGCCAAGGGAGCCACTGGAGAGGCTCCAGAAGCAGCAGAGGCGAGCCAGGCAGAGAACAGAACAGATGTCCAGCCCTGGGCTGGTATGGTGGGGCCAGGGGACCACAGAGTCTACCCAACCCTCCCATTGGATAGGTGTGGAGAAGGGCCACTCAGGGAGGCTGGGTGAGGACTGAGAAAAGATCCAGGGGGGTGGGGCTGTTGCCAAGTAGGCCCCCTCTCCTGCTTTAAGGCCTGCCATGGACTGTGTTAAAGTTTCCTGCATTGCTGTTTCACTGCTACACAAAGATTGCCCTGCACGTGTGTGTTCTGATACACGTGTCAGTTTCCTGCCTGCGTGTTGATTACCTTGCTGCTGCAATAGACTGTGTAGTTCCCTGACTCCATGTTTGGTTAACTGCACAAAGGACTCTTTTCCTGGGCAGCCATGCCCAGACCTATATCTGGACTTCCCAGTGTGTGTTTGGACTTTGTTACAAGTGTGCCCCGTGCCTGCATTGCCATCTGCCACGGACTGTGCCTGTTCCCTGCTTTGGACTGTGTTTTACGTGCTGTTCCCCCTGCCTCCATGGAAGCCTGCCTCATCTGGGCCCAAGCCACTGCTAGCAGCCGGGTGCCTGCCGGGGAAACCTCCAGCGAGCCTGGCTAGGTGTCCCCTGGTCAGTTCCCGCCTGGAGCCTCCCGCGGGCCGGTCCCCGAGCTTGCCCTCACTACCGGGCAGCCTGCAAACCAGCCCCAGCTATGCCCAGCCGGCATAGAATGTTCTTAGGCAGCCAGAAGACCCAGAGGAAAAGACTGCTTTGAGAAGCCATTTCGGCAAAGCGGGCGCACCACGTCCGCAGCGAGAGTATCTCGCCCCGCTCTGCATATCTTAGGAGCCGCCCCAGAGAAGGAACTAAGTGCCGACCATCCCAAGCACTTAGAGAATGCATCTCAAAGAAACCTCCGCATTCCAGAGCTGATGACATCAGGACAAGCCCTGTCCGCTGGAACATCCATTCAGCCCACTCGGATTTCCCCCTCCCTCCTTTGTCCCTTCTTCCTGAGGTGTCACTTATCACAATCAGATTACCAAAGTGGCCCATCTAAGCCATTCAGTAACCCATTAGAGCCGTTGTTTTAATCTGTGAGAACCACCAATTACAGCACCAGCCCCAGGGTACGTTTTGGGGTATTTAAGCTGGTCTCTCAGACCGCATGTTGCTCAGGCCATTCCCTATCCAGAACCCCTTGCTGTCTCTGGTGCGTGCCATCCTATCCAGACCCCCTTGCTGTCTCTCTGTGGCTCCACTGCTGGCATTGGGCCACCTCGCTGTTGTGTCTCTGCTTCGCTTCAGGATTGTGAGTATTCCCCACCAACGTTGGGAACCTGCTAATGCGAAAGTCTCTATATTTCTTACTCTGTATTTCTTAGTCCTTGTATGCTTTCTTGTGTGTATGTGCAAGTTCAGGCTTACGCCACACTATTAGTAAATACACGTGTTTGGAACCTATTTGTAGTCTGCCTCTTTGTCACTAGAGTGTCTGGAATCGGGACCTCCGTAAACATAGGTTAGATCCGCGCTATTTTTAGTTACAGACTGCTAAAGCTAACTTCCCCCATTTAATAAAGAGCAGTTCTGGTAACAGGGCAAGGGGAATCCTTTAAAGTCAGGTTCCTGTGAAAGCTGAGGAGGAATTGCAAGGAGAGGCAGCAGGAATGTGCTGTCACTCCCAAGGCAGGAAAAGGAACAAGATGGTGCAACCCCCCTTTCCCTTCCCATCTGAGGCTGGAGGATGCCTGCCTGGGGAGCTGGCAGGATGGCAGACTGTCGTGGGGGCACAAGTGAGGGAAGAGCCTCACACATGCATGTTCAGTGAAACTGAAGGACTGTTCATGAAATATAGTTTATAATACCAGTCATATTAGCAGAGTTTAATTCCAGGTAGAAAAGACCTCAATACTAGAAACCTGTTTTCAGTGCCACAGCTCATCTGCAGAATGTAAGACTAACAAAAATGTGCCACTGAGCAGGTGCAGGGTGCATTTTTCTCCCACTTAGTAGCCACAGTCTTCTCAAAAATATCTTATTAAGCTGATATCTTAGTAAGCATCAGAGAATCTTGTTTCTAGGCAGATTTTAGTCACAGTGTGTCTGAAGCACATGCATCCCTATGCTCTCTGCATCACTGCTTCCAGGGCTACTCAAAGCCTTCCTTTGCAAGGCATGCCTCAAGTTGAGATGTAATGCTCATTGGACAATTATTGTGGGTCACACCGTGGATCATACAGATGATGCCATACCTCAGAGATGTTGGGATATCTTCAGTGGGCTTTTCCACCAGTCCACTTAAAAAATTCATTACCTTGTGTGTTCCCAATAGCCTAACGTTCAAATTCCTGTTTCCTGTGCTTCAAAATTAGCATCCAAATATGTCCTGTTTATATTGCAGAGATATGGTAGGAAATAAACATTGTAAAGCTGAGCTATTCCATCAACAGAACCCAAACACAGCACTGAGCAGGATGTTGAACATACCACACTTTTTATTTTTCCTTCCTACCTTCCTCTTCCGCAAATTATCCCATTGGGAGAAATAAGAATCACTGCCTTTTATTCAGATAATATCTGAACACAGGAAAAAGACATCCCAATAGCTTCGGACAGCATGCAAACTAAATCAATTTATATGACCTCAAGACCTACTACTGAACTAAGAACATTATCAATTTTTTTAAAAGTCCAATATGGGAATAAGTGTTGGCAAATCCAAAGTCTTTTCTGGAGTTTGATGAGTAACTTCCAGTTTAAGCTCTACATGAAGAAACTGGTTTACATTCTCTTATGAACTGCTTTAACTCCAATTGCAAAGGAGTTCCCTAGTCCTAAATCAAAGTGCTGCCACTGGACTGAAATCCTGCTGTTGTACTGCAGACCAATACTGCTACCTACTTAAAACTAGCTACAAAACAAAAATGCTAATACTTTCTCTTAACCACCATGAATTGAATTTATTTCTCTTGACTTTCTAAATGCTGCCTCATGACTTTAAGATCAGACATCCCTGGGAAGATGTAGATATTTTTCAACACAGAAAAAAATATGGCCCTTCCTCTCTGCCTAATTAGTATCATTTATGCCTTCATAACTCTAACACTAGACTACTGCAATGAGACCTCCCCTTCCAGCAGAGAGCATTCATGATAGAGTATTCCCATAATCTAATATAGCAAATGACATTCCACTAGGGTTACCAGTCCCCTGCTAGGGGCAGGGGATTCCCCCGCTCCCACCCTACACCTCCCACCCCCGCTTACCTGGCTGGCAGGGGAGGCATGGGCCTCCCAGGGGCACGCTCCCAGGCAGTGCAGCACACTCCCGCAGGCCCAGATTGGGCTGCTACAGAGCACGGAAGCGCTTTCCCACTCCACAGCAGCCCGATCCAGGCCTGATTCGCCCCTCCTACCACCCCCCGTGGAGCACGGGAGTGCTCCCAGTGTTGCTGCGGCCCATGCAATGACATCACTTCCCTGAAGTGACATCATCATGTGGGACCTGGCAACCATACATTCCACCTAAGTACAAAGTGATGAATCATTCATCCAAGGTGGAAGCTGTTGGTCTTGACCTAAAAACCTGAGCATCTGGGACCACTCTCATCTTTGAATTCTACTTTAATCTCTATGATCAAATAAGACTACCCTCTTAGCATACTGCACTAAGGTGCCTCTATGATAAAGAAGTCTGTCCTCTCATAACTGAGAGTGCATACACGGAGCTGTTTTGAATGGCTGCCTTTCAGTTACTATTTCAACTGTCTTTCAGTGTCACTCCCAAAAGGCTCACTTTAAGATTTCTGTGCCTCCCTTAATTTTTGCAGACATTTAGTGGCCTGAAATATGATGATATTAATACCTGTTTTATCTAATATATGTATGCAAGTTACAAATTAAATACATGCAATATATAAAAGTTACTTGATCTGCATAGCCACAAAGAACTCAGGAAAGGCAGATTACCCTAACACTGTGGGCATGAGAGAAGCTATACATTAATTCCTGTCTTCTTGCCAGCAGTTCTTTTCATTTTACAACTTATTACAGCCCCAGTGCACAGAAGGCAACATGAACACTATTAATGTTTCAAATGGCAATGGTGAAAAGGCCACTGTGCTGCCAAACTCAACAACTGGGAGAGACTCAGAAGGACTGGAGTTTTCTTCTGTGTGATATAGCAACGTTTATGACAGACTCAGCCAGGTGAAACATTATATGCAATATGCATGTGCAACCAAGCCTTTCAATTGAACGGCAGTAGTGGAATCCCTGGCATTGTGCCCATGGGCTGGGTTTTCTTGTATCTCTGTCATTTAATGTTAGCACGTGCTGTGGTGGGAGTTTAAAAAAAGGATACAGCAACATAAATGCTCCAAATAGATGGGAATATGTCATTTCCACTTGACCTAAACCATGCACAACACTTCAGCATTTAGAAGGGGGCTTTGTAAATGTCTGCTGTCATGCCACAGATGTTTATGATCAATGCAAAGCACGTATGTTGCACTTCAGGACTCATAATCCCCATTGTGATTCCCTACACAGCTGGCAATAATCAAAATCTGTCAGATGTTTTAACAGAATGATCACGAAAAGAGCGGACATGGAAACTTGGGACACCTCTGCTCTACTAGGCATAAAACTGATGCCTTTTCTCCTCCAACAAACTGTGGGAAATGTGGTTTAAGGGGGGGGGGGCTGATAGAAATACCTGGCGACCTCTAGCATAATAGAAATCATGATAGTTATCGGTATAAGGTAAACCCAAAATCATAATAGAGCAAAGTGTAAGTCCAGAAAACTTTGTCAGATAGACCCGTCCAGCCTCCCATTGCTTTAATACTTGATGCTTTAAAAAAAATGAATTCAGATAATATTAATAATTGTATCAAGGGGGGAAAGTTAAAAAATAAATGAAGAACTCTAATTTAGGGGAAATGCCAGCAAAGGCACCATGTATAGTCATTCTTGCCGCTAAAGAGGATCATTTTTATAAATACACTAAAAACCGGACATGAACTAACTGGTTAACAGCTCCCTAACTGCAAGGGTTTCCTCTGCTACACGTTTTTCTTATTTACCCAGTGGCTTCTGTTTTTCATCTAGCTTGCCTAATGGAAGGGAGGGAGAGAGAACCGGCCTAAACGGATTCAGCAGATGCACAATACTGAGGCCTTGAACACACAAGCCTCCTTTCTGGAGCTACTGAAGAAAAGGCATTTCAGCAGACTCTCCCCGCCCTGCCCCCCACTTTTTGGAAAAGCTACAGCAGAAAACACGTTGCCCTCTGTCTAAAGCCACTTGAACTAACTGCAGTACAGATGCCAAGCAAAGGTTTTGAACCACCTTTCCTTTAACGGGTGAAAGAGAAAAGCAAAAACATTGATGGAAGTTCTCAGTAAGGCAGGATGGAAACAAACAACCAAGGAGCCAGGGAGTATTTAATCCTTTCTGAAGCATCTACCCACTTCCTTCCCAGTTGCAGAGTAATAATTTTAGATAGCAGATGTCAGATAAGGCTCTAAGGAAGATGCTATCAGTCTGCACCTGCGGTTAAGGACTAAACTAGTTATTAGAAAGGAAACTCAAGGTCCCAACTCTGTAAGACTGAAGTGGTATCTGGAGGACACTGCAAGGAAGTTTTGGCAGGGGAAAGAAGGTTCTAGGTTGGCCCACAGAAATGCAGGATGGTGAAGTGAAGTTCAAAGACAGACAGAGATAGCACATGCACAAATAGGGAGAGTTTCATGGTAACTTTTGCAACTTCTATAACAAAGGAGTTTACCTTCAAAAACGAGGACATTCAGCAAGTGATGGTTTGAACTAAAGGTCTGATACTGCAATGAAGTCAACAATTGGTATGCTCAAAGTGGCCATTTCAAAACCAGCATCTCCTAATATATCTGAATTAGCAGTTCATCCTTCTTTCTCTTTATGTGCCTTACTATTAGGAAGCAAATGTAAGGAGGTGGCAAATGCACCAGCTACTGGGGTCCTTGAGAACATCCAGATGCTTGATTAGCAGTTAAAGAATCCCTCCTGCTCAGGCCATGACTCCAAGGCAAGAGGAGAAAATGTAAATGAACAAACATCTGCCTGTATTAGCTTTTCAATTTAAAATTATCCTGCCAGAGTACAAGAGGACTGGCACTCGTAACCCCTGAGAACTTTCTTTAACCACCCAGGAGTTGTTAAAACTTAAAAGTAATCTATATTTAATTTTAACTTGTGGTGCTTTGCCATTTCAACTCAGGGCTGGAAAAGATTTTAGGACAGAACATTCTCTCATGAAACAGAGTCAAAGAATCCAGCTTTTCCTCCTGAGCATTTCATAAATGGATAATATACAGCAATAATAGTAATTAGCTCTGTTTGTGCTACTCTAGAAAAAAGAGAGCACACTGAAAAGGTCACCATGATGCAAGGCCTCCTGGGGTGGGTGGGGCGGCAGTCTAAACTGGAGAGAAAGTATAGACTAGCAAGCAAGCCCTGCAACACCCTTCCTCCCTCTTCAGTGAGAGCACAACTGAGCAATTCTACCCCAGAATTTTCAGTGCTTTCAAACAAGCCCCTCACCTCACATACAAAACACTTCTCCCAAAAAAGGACGAGCCAAATCAAACCCTCTCAGACAAATCTTGAATACAAACGAATAGCATGTTCTTTGCTCTTCAGTTGCTGTTTTAACTAGAAGTTGTCTAGCTAATCAGAGGAAGGGCAGACAGGTGGCTTAAATGTTTCTCCTGCCCTCCTTTTCTCTGCCCACTCAAACCTACCCTATCCAAACTGTTTTTATAGAGATGGACATGAAATGAACCACAGAACAAAATTCCATACAGAATGGCCGGTTCATTTGTACCAAAACACGCATTCCGTGGGAACGTGTGTTTATGGAACAAACTAATTTTTCCAGCCGTTCCATGGCCAGGTTCAGAGTTTCACAGACCCCGCGCCAGTGTCAGCCCATCGGCTGAACCCTGCGCAGGAGAAAGGGGCTGTCAGTTTCACAGACCCCACGCTGGGTTCAGCTGGTAGGCTGAAACCAGCGTGAGGTCTGTGAAACTGACAGCTTCTTTTCCTGCTGCCCGGGCTGTCAGTTTCACAGACCCCTACACCAGTTCGAGCACCGGGTCTGTGAAATGACAATCACTTTCTCCTGCTGCTCTGGTTCTGTCATGGGGTCTGTGAAAGTGACAGCCTCTTTTCCTGCTGCCTGGGCTGTCAGTTTTCCAGACCCCGCAGGATCTGTGAAAGTGACAGTCGGGGCAGCAGGAAAAGAGGCTGTCACTTTCACAGCCCCTGCACCAGTTCCAGCACGGGGTCTGTGAAATGACAGCCTCATGAACAGGGAAAAAATGAGTTTGTGGTTCGTAGTTCGTGGAATGCTACAAACCACGAATCACGTGGTTCAGGGATTATTTTGTTCCGTTCCTATGTCTAGTTTTTTACATGTTTCTTTTCCTTATATAGACAAGCATCTGAGTGCAAGTAAAAGACTTGAATATAATGAATACTCCTCAGTCCCCAGCACTCCACTTGCATGCTAAACCCCTGCTCCCTGGAGCCAGGTCACTCAGTTCAGCGCCAACACACTTCTGTACACACTGTTGTAGACGATAACTCAAGGAGCATGTGCTTGCTTTCTCCTTGGCCACCTCCACCAACAAGTTCAGTTGAGCTTACACAGGCAACGAGCATGGTGGGAGAGCAACACAACCATTTGGCAGTGGCTACTGTGGGACTTGCTCTTATACCCACAGCTGCTTCCTCAACTCTAGAATCCACCCTCTGTATCCGCCAGCACCAGCCACAGGAGCAAGTAAGATGTTTTTGCTATTTCCCTATTCCCACAGGAGACTGCCAAACTCTGCTCCCTGGAAGGAGGCCCTAATCCAGACTTTCTCAAAAAGTTTCACAGTATGGCTTTTATGAAGGGAACCAGTCTCCATCTGGCAATCTTTGATGCTGGCAACAAGTTTTATAACCAAACCACTACACAGACAAGGCCTGTCATCTCAACAATAGCACCACTGATACATGCTGATCTTTTAATCTGAGATGCTGCTATATGGCACTATTTAAAAGGCAGCATTGAGGATGAAATATCTTTCTATCAATATGTTGTATCATGCATTCTGACTACCCAAGGCTCTTTTTCCACTTAGCAACATGCAGTAGAAAAACACATGTGCAATGGACACGTGATTCTGCTTTTCACTACAAGAACTGTATTGTCCAAAAAGGAAAGCTTCACACTCTCCCAACAGACAACATGTGGGTTTCTCATATGCACTTCCCAGATGCACAAAATCCCTTTTCAGACGTCATGCAGGGGATAATGGAACTGTGAAGAATCTCATACACATCTGCTTTTCAACTCCATATTGTAATGTGTGAAAAGAACGCTAACAGGTTTTCAGTAGCAGGATTTAAGCCCAGATACTGTATCAGGAGAAGCGAGCTTTGACAATCAAAAGCTCTATTTTTATGGCTAACTGTATATGTTGTATAATCCAGAAGCCTTAGGGTTCAAACAACAGCACTATAGATGTTGTGAAGTTGGAATGGCTATCAACAGCAAACCAGAAAGGAGGGAAAACCAGTCCTGCTTACCTTGCCACAGCTTTGAAAGTCTAGATCAGACAAAAAGGGTTGTGTAATAAATAAACAAAGATCTCAGGCTCTGGTTGACCACTCTTGCGTGTACAGCACACTCCAGCCCCATCTGATTTGTATGTATTCATATTCAACTGTAACTTAGCCAAAGATGTTGGTGTAGGGCAAGTGTGAAGTAAGTTAACAGAACCAGCTGGGACTCCAGCCAATCTTCTCCATGAGCTCTCTCTTAACAGAAGCTGCGTGGTACTGACTTTTTTTTTTAACTTGGAGAAATGGAAACTGCATTTTTTATTTTATTTCCCCCCTCCCCTCTGTTCTTAGATGAAGGTCTTCCAACAATAAAACTGAAAAATTAAATAAGGCCCGCATCTAAAAACACCTCCCTTCAACACTTCTCTGTAGCCTCTAGAAATCAAGAAACAAAGTAAGTACATTTAGGATCAGAATCCTCTAAGAGGAACTGAACCTTTTGCTCTAAGGTCGCTAGAGGAAGCATAGTCCATTTATCAAGGCTAATCCATTTGAAACTCCATTTCAAATGCAATAATTCCACCTCACATACTTGCACAATTGTAACTAGTTATATAATTTATGTTATAGCACTTAACAAGGAAGTATTTTCTAAGACAGGCACATGTATTCTTTTGGGCCAGGTCCTCAGGAACAGTATTCTTTGGGGCCAGATCCCATTCATACTCAGCAGTGAAGCAAGAAGCAGTTAGTTAACTTCCTATTCTTGAATCATGGCATCAAGATTTCAACAACTCTTCATAGAAACACAGAAACAGGCTCTCTAGAAAAAGCAGAAAAGTTTTTTAAAAAAAATAAAAACCATACCAGCACACAAAGTCTCAGGCATTAAAGGAACCTAGGAACTCAGAGAGCACACAGGGAAAGCGAAAGAATACTGTGGTGGTCACAGTAAGCAATGAAAGCCCACATGGGATTCAAATGGCACCCTTCACTATCCTTCTCAGAAGATCATGTAAATGTCTAAGAATACCACAAAGATAAATTAGCCAGAAAATGGACTGAGAGTAATATGGCTCAGAAAATGGACTGAGAGTAATATGCTAAGTGTACTGGCCTGCAGGTTCCCAGTACTGAAGAGTCTAGTCCCAGGCTGGGACTCCAGACAATAAGGGAATGGTTGTTCAGTCCAAAGTCAGGGTACCAGCAATTAAGTTAGGCAAGGTCAGCAGTCCAAGGTCAGAGTTCCAGCAGGCAGGCTAGGCAAGGTCAGGTAGTCCAAGGGCAGGGTTCTGGCAGTCAGACTAGGCGCAGTCAAGCAGTCCGAGGTCAGGCTTTCAGGAAACAGGCAGGGCAGAACAGAGTGAGTGGCTTCCCAGCAATTGTATGCATTGCATCCACACCTAGCAGCCCCTCTTGGCTGGTTTTATAGCCCCAGGGCTAAGGGCCATGCGTGCAGCCCAATGCTTGGGAAAGGATCCTGCAACTGCTGCTTCTCATCATTAGAAAGCAGCTCGGGCCCGCCCAGGAAGCATACACTTTGCCCCCTTGCCTGCAGTTCTGTTCTCAGCTTCTGTCTACTATGCTCTAAGGGTGGAGGTGAAGCTGGAGGGCTGGGGCTAGCTAACTGGGTTTCATCTGCTGCATCAGAGCTAGTGGGTGTTGACTCTCCCCAGCTGTTGGTTGTATCTGCTCATCAGCCAGCATCCCCTGCTGGTCAGCTTCTGTTAGCTCTCCTTCTCCTGAGGAGACCTTAGCTTCTGGGAGTTGACTGCACAGGACTCCTCTTCCCCTGAGGAGTCCTCACTATTGCTGAGCCCTGGCTGACTCATGACACTAAGGGTAGACTTTGTGTAGATAAAATAAACCCATTTCATGAGAATTTCTCATTAGCCGAGTAACATGCATTAAACAGAGAGCAACCAATATGTTCTATTTATGCATGGTTAAAATAGCTCCAGCTGTCTATGCCGAAAGTGGAACTCTATCTATGACTGACAGCAAAAAACAGCTCAATTTGCAAGAGTGCTATTGTACTTGGTTTTCAGTGCTATTTGGATGAAAGCCACTGGAGTTGAAATATAGCATTTAAGTCAAAACAACATGCATTTGAGATGTGAATCCTGCCCTCAGATTCCCCTTTGGTCAGGAAGATGCAAACATTTAACATAATTCTTCAGTGTCTTAGCAGAGCACACGGATTTTGTCTCAGCAAGTTCTAAAGGCGCTCTGGTTTTTCCTCATGTGCAGGGCCACTGAGGCCAGGTAGGTGGTGGCCTCAGGGCGCGGGGTGCCGGAGGGGGCGCCGGAGGAAGCGCGGGGGATGGGAGCGCATGCCACGGAGCTGCAGTCTCCTAGCCCTCCCACTCCGTGCCGCTGTCAGCACACGCCCCTGGCCAGGTGCAGCAGCTGAGGGCAGGCGTCTGCAGCAGCATGGGGCAACCGAGCAGGAGAGCTGGGAGGCCACCCGCACACCGTCCCAGCTGCCCACCGCAGCAATCGGGCCAGCGCGCCCCCATGATGATATCACACATGATGTCATCACACAGGTGTCATCACACAGGCGTGTGTGGTGCGCACGGGCGCCCAGCCCGCCAGCCGGCTGCGAGCGCCGAAAACCCTGGCGCTGCTGCTGCTCATGTGCAGAACAGAAGCATCTCTAGCAACTGTTGAATAGGTGTCTGTTGTTAGCATTCTTTACCTTATTTTACTGCTGGATACATTGCAGATGAAAATCACTAGCAGAACCCCATCTAAATTTTAGTATTAATACGGTACTCACATGAGTGACTAAACACTTGAGACAAACAAAAGATGCATTCCTCTTTTACACCCCATGATTTTGGAACCATGAGAAGAAAGATGACATTTGTACAACATATCCATTGCCAACATTTCACATATCTGGAGGGATCTTTGTACTTTCACCACCACCACAAAAGTCAATATATCCTAGGAAGGATACCATTGGTGAAACCAGAATATGAGCCACAACCTTGAGGCAAAAGACCCAAAAGTCAGTTAAAGCCAAGATGTTAATCATCTGTTGGTAGGCTCACTTCATTGTTCAGAACCAAATATTTGGTTTCCAAACTGGAAATTTTCCAGCATCTTGAACTGAATTATCTCTGGACCTTTCTACTGGCAGCCTGAGGAACAATCTACATGTATATTCCAAACAAATATATATAATAAGTCCCTATAGCTGTGTGTGTGTTTAAAGGATGTGCTTAACTCTTTTCATGGTGGCTTTTCTGTTCCATATCCGCCATCCCCAACTGTTTTTCTCCTCATGTGGTGTTCCAGAAGTGTATTTTTTACTCGCATGTGGTGGTGGAGAGGGCCCTCAAGTCATAGCTAACTTATGGCAACCCCTAGTGGGGTTTTCCTGGTAAGAGACTAACAAAGGTGGTTTGCCATTGCCTGCCTCTGCAACTCTGGTCTTTGTTGGAGATCTCCCATCCAATTACTAACCAAGTCTGACCCTGCTTAGCTTCTGAGATCAGATGAGATTAGGCTCACCTGGGCTATCCAGGTCCTGGCTTTTACTCACATACAAATATGCAAAACTCCTGATGGAGAAGAGAAATTTAGAGCAAAAAAAAAACCAGCTAAGGGGATAAAGTTACTGACCCTTTACTCCACTCAGAATTTTCCTTCCTAAAGCTGCTTTTCATTTTAAAACCTACAAACCAGATGCTGGGGGGGTTGTAATATGTTTTATTTACCCCTCAAAATAAGGTATGCCAACAAACTAGAAACACTTGGGGAATTACAGGGATGGATCCACATTAAATTTTCCATCACTAGAATGGAACTTTCCTCCCTTCCCTCCTAGTGAAGCCCACTGATCTCCATGAAATGCTGATGCTGTGGAATAGGACACCCTGAGAAATGACATGAGAAGGACCTGCAGTGATATGGGGAAATTGGTGGAAATCGCCAGTTTAATCTCTGGATCCGACCCATCTTCATTTAGTAATTTGTAAAGCTGCCTAAAGTATACTAAGCAGAAGATACATGTGAAAGAAAGCAGGTGCCTGCCTGCAAGCTCACAATCAAAACATCTGTCTAAATTTATTGTTAGCAGATTACCATCAGCTTTTTTCTTGCAAACCTCCAGAGGAAAAGCTTCTAGAATCTTCCCAGCAAGGAGCTACTTTTCTATTATTTATACTGCCTACCTATAATTTTAGTCTCTAACATCTCCTGCTTGTAGCAGAGATAACATTTTATTTCTTGCCATTTTTACAAATAAACAGCAAAGTACACCAATACACATTCAAGTCAAATATTCTTTTCTTTAAACTAAACAGTCTCTCCAGCCTTTGCTCCTAGGATTTTTATTTATCTAAAATATATACTCCTCTCTTCCTCCAAAGAGTTTACAGAAACGTATATGTAGTTCCCAAGCAAGCAGCCTTCTATGCTAGGAAGACCTGCTTCAGTTCTAACAGCAGAAGTCATCATACCTTGGGCCATCGAGATCTTCATCTGCAACCTGCCTTCTCCTCATGACACCACAGCACTTCTCTAACAAAACACTATTCCAACAGGAGGCAGTCTATGGATCAACAGCAGCTACAGCAGACAAAGCAGTTAGCAGTGTACATTCTATGTCTTTAAGGGAAGCACAGCAACTGAGCTCTTATCCCTGCTAGAAGCATCCTCTCTAAGAGGCAGTGCTTTCAGGGATAATTTATTTACACTTTGGATGTTACATATATCACTTTTTAAAAAACTCCTCAGTTTCTTATCAGTTTAAAGAAAGTTATGAACTATCACAATTAGCCATTTCACTTGTACTGTTGTGCTGTGAGGTACATACAGTGTCAGAAGATATTACTAACATATAAATAATGTCCATAAATGTCTATTACCTGAAAATCTTGTAAATATCTTCATTCAGACTTTCTACATTTGACACTGTGGATCCTCACTGGTATGTGAGTAATTTTTGTAGATGTTTTGTCTGTAATTTACCCTAATCCAAGTATTTTCTCTTCATCAATCACTTGTTATCAACCCTTTCCAGTCACTAGGGGGACATTTTTTCAGGACAAAAAGATTAAGCCAAGAGTCTGTATCTCCAAGCACAGTTATTCACTGCAACGGCTAACATGATTTTCATATCTGCATGCCACACTCCAGGCGGTTGCACATTCCAGTTTAATACTATTCATGCTTAATATGACTTTGGCTTCTTCAGCTACAGCAGTATCTGGTGGCAGGGGACAGAGCTGGTATTTGTCCATATGAGGGGAAAGTCTGCTAACTATTGCTCATCCCACAAGATATACTTGTAAAACGTTTGTCTGTTTAAGGGTAAACACCTATTTATACAGCAACTGCATCATCCTTTGTATCGCAACAACTAACCTACTAGTCAGAGCTTGATAATCAACAATAACCAACTCTGCATGATCACATACTTCTATGAAGTACAGACAGCATATCAAGTGTACATTGACCCTAAATATACTCGCTTGTGCTCTCAATGTGGTGCTCAGTTACAGCAGTTGCTTGGGTTCTGAAGGATTAACTTGCCTTTGAACCCAACCTCACCCACTGTGATCACATTACCATAGCAACACTTTCCTGAAAAACTCCAAACAGGAGCCACCTAAGGGTGCCATCCTGAGTTCATTGCATACACACGTAGCGCAAAAGGTCAAATAAATCAATTAATCAGAGGCAGACTATTCACCAGAGCAGCTTAATTGTTACAATGGTCAACTGCTAAATTTGCATTACAAATAATTTGGTTACTACTCCACAACAATACTCTTGACACCAGGAATCTAGCTTTGAAATATAAGTAGTGGAAGGCACCCAGCTTTAAGAGAATATGGTATATTTATTTTCTACTGAGCTGAATCTGGTTCCTAAAAGAAAGACTGTACTTTCTCAGCCACTTACCCATCTGTCAGATTCTCAGGGGAATCCAGTCAAGTAACTGAAGAGAAAAATGAAGACTTCCTTGTTTTGTTTTATTTTATTTTAATTTTTAAAACTTCCCACAGAACAATTTTAAAAGGATTTCTGTTGTGAAAATTCAGACAGAACATAATCTCTAAACTAGCTCTATGCAGCAAGTCTAATGAACTTATTTTCAAAGGCAGCTACTATTTTGGGGGGCATTCTGGAGCCCTACCATGATGAAGGTACACCTCTATAGCCTGCAACTTCAGACTTTAAAACAACAAAGGTATTTTCACAAGCCATTGACTGAGTTTGCTCTTGCTTTGCAGTTCCTTCACAAGCCTGTTCTCCATCTCACTTCTCTAAACATATATCCCTTCTATTTTACGTGGTCTCCCTCCCCGTTTATTCCTTTGTAACAAAAGCAGCTGAGGCAACAGCATTTTTAAAAGCATCCATGTATGCTGCGATCCTTAAATACCGCATTACTTGACATTAAGAAAAAAACAAACAGAAAGAGGTATAAAATTGCAAATACTTGGAAGATTACACGTCAGACTTTCAAAAGCAAGTGAAGAACTCTGGGTATGATCCCTAACCCAAACTAATCCAGTAACACAAACCTTAATCTCAGTGGTATTTCTAAGGATAAAACATCCTTCTTGGTTGAGGCAGGAGGAGAAGGAAACATTCACTCTAGCCAAAAACTTGGTCTCTTAGTGGATTGTTAAGACACTACATTCTTCATCCTTGGTAAACACAGAACTTAACATTCCTTTGAACTATTAGGAAGCAAAGTCCTTCACTTGTGCTTTAGAACGCACTCAGGCCCCCACCCATCAATGCAACCTCAACAAGGATGCAGAGTCCCCTTGTCAATCATGCCAAATCTCTCAGTAATGTTCTACCACCCTATTCATTTGTCTTTGTTAAATTACACAATAGCTTAGCTAACCAAAGTCAGCAAGACAGGTGATTGTCACCCCTCGTTCACCATAACAGTCTCTGACAGTTCACAGCAGGTATCCACCAGTATTAGATGGAAGTTGATGATGAGTGTAGCCATGCATGAGATACTAATTATACTTCCTTTGTTTTTTCCATATCATGGTTCCTGAAGGGCAGGGATACAGCGTAAAAACAGGAACAGTATTTTATAACACAATATCACACTGAACAACAAATGATTTGAAGTTTAAAGTCACAAAGCAGAAAAACAAGAACTATTGTGAACACTAAATGCCTATTGCTTTCTATAAGGCAAACAATTGCTATTAGCCTGCTGATTAGTGGGTTTGCATACCAGCTGGTTAGAAAAGCACGAAACCAATTCGCACATTACTCTGATCATGTCGCAGTGGCTTCCACGCAGAGCCCTGATCCCATGGGAAGCCTAATGTCCTAATTATTTCCCAGAGCAGCATGCCCCCTTCCCCTGCCTTGATGATCAAATCTTTTACCTATTTTCCCACGCCAAGTTATGACAACCGGGACTTATTCTGGGACTGAATCCTGCCTACATACTTTGACAACAAGAATTGAGTCACAGAGAGAAGTGCTTTTCACACTGCTTCAGTAACGAAAGAAGCAGCAAGCAAGCAGCAGGAACACTAACTTCTGCAAGGAACTTTCATCCAATAAGAGAAAAAATAAGCATCAAAGCTTCCACTTGTGCTTCCATTCATGCTGTTTTTTTCTTTGGGACTGGGGAGCAAAGGCTCCTGAAAGGGCCAAGAATGTTCATGGGTATTCTCTGTGGTGGCCCCCACTTTGTAAAATGGCCTGTCTGAGAAGGCCAGGGAAGCTCCCACACTTTCCTCATTCCACAGGATGTACAGAACATCCTGCAGAATGATGATGTTCAAGAGGGCATCTTTAAAAAGAGATTAAAACTGTAGTAGAACGGAACAGTCCAGGAGGGTAACTTGTTAATGGAACAGATTGAAGCCTACAGCATTGATTCTTCTATGTATTATCTTGCTTTTACTGCATTGTCTTCTACCTTTGTAATTCCATTTACTGCACTGTTTACTGTTTATAGTATATCTTGTTCTTCCCAGTATTTTCTAATTCTGTAATGCTAATCCTATTCATTGGCTGTCTTACGTAGTATGAGTATAATGTTTTTATTCTGCAATCTGCCTTGAGTATCAGTGAGACAGGAGGCTATAAATAAATAAAATAAAAGTGATTGTCTCCATTCAGAGAGACTCTCTTTAGTTGGCATAAGCACCACATATTTCATAATTTCCTCCATTCAGTCTGCTACTGTGTCATCAAGTCCTGTTCTTTCCCCCTCATCCACAATGTATATCACTGTATTCCACATTAACCACTGTGATGAACTCAGCTCATCAAAATCTCATCTTCTCCCATATGCACACATGAAAAAATTGGGAAATCCTCCCCCCCACCCCCCACCCCCCATGTTTGCAGTCAGTGGCAGAGTGTTTAAAGGGTGTTTAAGGAACAATTGATCTGTGATAAGTGATCTCTAGGAAACTCTCGTAGATTATAAACATTCTGGAATGGAGATCATATCACTACATTGTTCTGCAGGGTGCCTTTTGTTAATTTTTAACAAATGTTAAAAAGTAAGAATAATAGCAGCTGCACTAGTCATTGAAATGTCAGTGTTACTAAGCGTAAAGAAGAAAATGTTACACTTTTCTTTTATCTGTTTGGCCCTGTATTCTGGTAAGAGATAAGAGGGTGCACAGGGCTTTTTATGGCTCTAGCAGTGCTTGCATTGCTACGTTCACAGCTTAGCTCCTATTTCTGGTAATGGCTTTGCAAGCATCTCCATTTAAATTGCCCCCAGACATGCAGCTATGCCAGTTCCAACCACAGAAAGAAAGGAAGGAAAACTACAAATGGAAACCAGAGAGGGGTTAAACAAAACCACAGGTAAGAACATTGTATTCGGCTGTACAAACAACAAGCAAATATGGTCTCTCAAGAAATGTTCTGGATTATCCAGAGTAATAAAGATTTTCAAATGAGGAAAACAGAACATTGCTAGAGAATAAAGTGCTCACCGTTTCTGCATTATTAACTCGGTGCAAATGTTGTAAAGACACTGTTCTTTATAACCATATAAAGGCAAAATGAACTGTTCATACAGACAGGCATGGAAGCATACGCATTCATTTGCATGACTTCAATTTGCAAATGGATTTTTTAAAATATAAAAAGCATTTAAAAAGCAAGGCGATACAAAAACCTAAACAAACAAAAACCATTAAAAGAAACTAGGTGTTGTGCATCAAAGCTCATCATTATCTCAAGAAATAAGCAAGTGATTTATCTTGAAGATTTTATTTTAGGGATCAACATATTTTTCTATTCTATTCCTTTATTGTTCTTGAAGTTTGATGTGCACTGCATTCTATTCCTCCATTTTAACTGGGAGAATTTCAAAAATTTATTATGGAATTGAAGCATCTGCACTTTGTCACAGTTTTCAACTACTATCTATGCTACTGATGTTTTTGCAACACTTCATTGGTGTGATCACACTTCAAATTTCTTTTGAAATGGTGTTTTAGTGGTGCATATGTACTTATCAGCACTACTAAAATGCCATATCAAATGAATATTAACACAACTATCTATACAATAACATGAAGAGTCTTTTGATGCAAACAAGTACATACGTTGCCTGGTACAAAAAGAATGTTGATCCCATCACAGACCACATCAAGACTGCTTTCTGCAGTATTATATCAAAGTGCTCATACACATGAGTGGATGTAGAAGAAAGAAAAAGACAAGAATTACTGAAGGAACTGGAAGTTGCAGCAAATAACACATATACCAATCAGAAACAAGTGACATGGCACTGGATAGTTCCTGGTGCATCAGTTCTACAACAGAAATAAGATCAGGTAACTCAAGAATTCAATTCCAGGCAGAAATTCAGAGTAGGAAATTTCTGAAGCATTCCTATATCACCCACAAAGTTAAAAATCAAGAATGCCATCTCCACCCAGTCCACAACACTTTATGAGCTCCTTAGATAGAAGGGAGCAGCAGGAATTGCATCAAATCAGCCCCAACTGCTCAGTGCACTGTGTGACTCAGGCCCATTTCATATACTGCATGTCTGTTGCATTTATGCTTTATATTTTCAGATGCATACATAAAGCATTTTAGGTGTACATCTAAAAAAATATAGCATCAGATGTAGCCTGCAATAATAGTACAAATCACATGGAAAAGCTTTAAGCCAGAGTTTTATAGTCAGGCATTTCCCCACACATTTTCATTCACAAATTTTTCTCAGGTTATCCATCATAATGAGGGAGCCACATATCAAAGAGGCTGAAGTCACCACTTCAACTGTCGTGAGGGATCCTGATCACAGACTGGCTGGTCTCCCCAGTGCATTCCTTGAAATCTTGTTCTCCAGCAACAATTCCTATCTGAAAGGGTTCAAATCTTCTCTCATTGCTCTACTCATACTCAAATAAGTTTTTAAGGCTTGTTGTTACAATACCTGGTAAACAGGACTTGATGCCCAGTTGCCAAGACATACAGGTTACTACTTATAGGAGTATATGAAGAGCACCCATGATCCACAATTCTAAAGTTGCTGAGATGCAGAAGGAGACATTTCACACGAGGCAGGAAAAAGGGAATGTAAAAACACAAGATGTACTGTCTCAAATAGATGCTCACCTCATGTCATGGCATCTGTCCATCAGTGTCACTTTTCAGCATAAAACCCAAGAGAAAATGATATGTTTTACAGTAATCAGACATACTGCAATGCAGAGCTTTAGGAAACTAAATCACATTCTTGCCCTGAAACGTCTGTTTAGAAAAGAATGACAGAAGCACTTAGGAATCTGAGTTATGGGTTAGGACCAATAATCTTCTAGGCAATGTCCTCAAAGTTGTGCTCTCTAGAGTGGCTCAGACAGCTGCCGGGACAGGAACAACAAATATATATACCCAAACAAAGTAAACCATAGGTTGCATTCTATAGCTATGCTGGTTGGTCACTGCAAAATCAACCTAGACAACAGGGAGAATGAACAGAAAGTGAAGAACAGAAAGTGAGGAGGAACAGAACAATTATAACTAGCAAGAGTGAGGAAACAGTATTCTAGTTTTCTCTTTTGCATGTCTCCCTCTTTCAGTATATGGCTGTGTCTAACCAATATCTCATTACACAGAAAGATTTTCTCTCATAGATTCACTGCCCGGCCTTAAGAAAATAACTTCTCTCAAGTACCCTTCCTTATCTGCCAAGTGCCTTCTACCAGTAAGAAAGCCCAGCAGAACAACACAAAGAGTCAATGAAAGCTTGGATGTTTGCACTGCTGGTTTAATACGCTCAGCCAATCTTTTTTGAATAGGGATTTACAGACTCATGGTGAATGTATCCTAGTCTGCAGGGATGGACATACATTCTGTTGCGGTTATTTAAACAAAGATCCTAAGCCTCAGAAAATATTTTGGGGACAGGATGTTAAGTCTTAGAAAATAATTTGATTATATGTTGCTTCCCCATTCAAGAAACACTGCACCAAATCAGCCATTACAATCTGTTATGAAATATGGCCATGTATTGATATTCCGGCTAAGATATATGAGACATCCCTTCAAGATGTCTGTGGGATCTGGCCATTTTCTTTGAGTGTGTAGAATAAAAAGGATATGTGTGAACAGGAGATGCAGCACAGTGTTGCCAAGAACTGCATTCTTTATGATGGACCATGTGGGCTAGCTGAATGTTTTTATGATGTCCATTGGGTGATAAGCCTTGCTGGTTGCTCTGGTTCTTAAAAATGTTGTTTATTGCATTTTGTTCTCACACATAGTTTCTTGTCCACCAGAGCTGCAATCCAGGAGTTCCAACATGCACAGCATTGTGGAATGTTTAGTGCATGCAGTGGAAATCTACTTGTATATGAGCAGAGTTTTTCCTTCTAGAAAAGAACAAAATGTCCCTGAGTGGTTGGGTTTTTAAGATCAAAATCTAGAAATTCATCTCTATGTCTGCTGATCCCTTGAGAAGGCATATAATAGACAGTTTGAACAGAACTAATCTTATCTCATGGCCTGTAGATAATAGGATTCCATCCCCTAGCTTTATTTTATAGGAATTGGGAAATGAAGTTCAGGGTCACAGCCACCTAATTTGAAATTCAGTTACCTTCCAGTAGCATTGTTTCTTGGTTTCCCCCATGATGGGAGAGTTGTCAGTTTCATACCACTGCTTTTCTAAGAGTTTCACTTCCTGTAACTTCTGTAGAAACCTGGCCAGCCTGGGCTACAAAATGAGACTGGGTGGGTTCTCTCACAAACTCTTTGAATGTTCCTACACCAGCATCAAAAGGGAGGCGATGGAAGGGAGCATGTTTGTGGGAGCCGAATGGCCTGCACCACCTTCTTTGTGACAGCATTGGGGGCTGGAGGGGGGGTGAAGACCATATAGATGCAAGCATCCTGGAGCGTGTTATCGTAAGAGACATTCTCAAATATAGTTTTTAGTGGTTCCTTTGGTAGCTAGTTCCTTACTTCTGCACTGTTCACAAGTTCCACATACATAAACTCCCAAATTGCATAAAGAGAAATTAGGGGTAGCACCTTCCTTTGAAATGGCTTGTGTCTAAATATCAACAAAATATAAACCATTGACAGCCTCAAGCTAAATGACAGTTTAAACTACCTTCTATTTTAGCTACCCTTGATCTAGTTGACCTGAATTCTCTGAGGTTGAATATCCAGGACAAAATGACAGAATCAGAAAATCGTATGACACAATGAAATAGCATCAACTCTTGTTTTGTTCTGCTGGGCTCTGTCACCAGTAGAAGGCACTTGACAGATAAGAAAGAGTAGTTGGGATAAGTTATTTTCTTAAGACAGATGAATATGTTTGAAGACATCGATGCAACTGGCAGGTTTTGAGTTACTGGGGTATTACATATTTAAGACCATTCATAAAACAGAAGGGATAGGTGATATTCTAGAGCAGATTGTGTTAATCAAACCAAATATTTCCAGAATACTACCTCAGACATAGTGTCCTATCTTCCTTAGCAACATGATTTCTTTATGTACACATGCACAGAATCATAAAAAAACAAGTGGGGACCCACAAGGACTTGCAGAAGACATCTCATTTCCCCCTCCCTCACCATGTTCTCTTTTCCTTCCATGACCCTCATAGCCTCTCCCCTTTTTCCTGCTTCCTTCTCTCATTCCCACCTGCCTTTGTCTGTCCCCTGTCTTCACCTTTCCTCCTCCTTCCCCCAACAGCCTCTCCACTATGGCTCAGGTGTGTGGTGTCAGCTGAGCTGGGTCCAGTTGCATTGTGGAGAACCTGCAAGGACTTGCTGGGGGTACTTCACTTTCTCTGTAATCCTTTCCCCACACTATTTCCTCTTTCCTCTTCCTGGCAGCCTCCATATGCACACCTTTATCTGTGTCCATCTCTCCTTCAAACCAACTGAACAATTTATCTTTTATCTGTCTCCATCTTCATCTATAAATTGAATATAAATAAATAAATAAATAAAAATAAATATATTTCTTAAATTATTTCCTTTATATATAGCCTTTCTACACAGTGAGGACCAAAAACAGCTTATATCATTCTCCTTGCCTCCATATTATCCTCTTAACAATCCTGAGAGGTAGGTTAGACTGGAAGTGTGTGAATGGATCAAAGTCACCCAGTGAGCTTTCATAGCAGAGTGGGGATTTGAACCTCGGTCTCCCACATCCTACTTTGAAATGCTCATTACTATACTACACTACCCTGGCTTTGTGGGGTGAGGTGTGTGGTTGCTTTGAACAACAGCAAGCAGCCAGGCTGGGGTGAGTCATGCAAGTCATGTGCTACCAAGTTATCTGGCAGTTGCCTCTGTGCCTAGCCCTAATAAGTCCTCCCTCAAAGGCCGCAGAAAGGGACCTGCCCCTCACCCACCTTTGAATAACAGAAAGCAAGTCTAAAGTACTGGCTAAACTGTTAAGGTTGCCTAGCAACAGCCACCGAGGGCATCTGATTAAAGCTGTGGCTACCCCTGGGCCTGTTCCAGAAGTTACAGCTGGTCCAGAATATAGCAGTGCATGTGATCCAGTCACATATAACACCAGTATTGCGCCAGCTGCACTGGCTCCCAGTGCAATTCTGGATAACTTTTGGTCTTAATCTTTAAAGCCCTTAGCAGACTGGAACCAGCATTTCTACAAGACCACCTCTCATCCTATGTTCCCCGGAGGACACTCTGTTCAACAAACAAACATCTCTTGGTGGTCCCTGCCCCCCAAGAGGTTCACCTTGCCTCAACCAGAACCAGGGCCTTCTTGGCCCTGCCTTCTGCCTCATGGAACTCTGTCTGTGGAGACCCCGGGCCCAGCAGGATTATCTTTCCACCAGGCCTATAAAACAGAGATGTTCCACCAGGCATGTGGAGGTTGAGGTGAGAGGGCCTTGAAACCAGCCTCCTGCCATGGGGTGAGAGGTTAACCTTTGTTCTGTTAACATCTAGTAGTTGGCCATCTGGCCCTGTAGATTGCTGTTTGGGTTGTGCAATATGTCAGCTGCTGTCTTTTAGAAATTGTATTGTTATATTTATTTTTATCTGGTTTTAAATGAACATGTTTATGTATTTTATATGTGTTGTATTCCGCTCTGAGCCCGTTAGCAGGGAGAATGGATTAGAAATAAGTAAGTAAGTAAGTTATTTGAGGGTTTTCTTAAACCTCCCAAATGTATTTTTTTTAGATTTCAGATTTTTCTGCAAACCTGGGGCATTTTCCGGCTGTATAGGAAGATTTGTCTTGTCCATTCCTGGCTCCAACCTCCAGATTTAAGTATCCTCAGATCAGGGCCACTTGGCTATTAGTTTATAAGATATGGCAGCCAAGACAAAAAAAAGTCAAACAAACACAAAAAGAAACATTTAGGAAAAGATGCAATTGATTTGGGGGGGGGGCACTTCGAGATCCAGAGGGGCTCAAGTGAGCCCAGTGTGGGCCCCAAAATCATCTTACTAAAGAACATCACTCCAGATTTTGTAAGCTTTTTCATTTACTTACAAATATTGGCACATTGCCAGGCATGCAGTAATAACACATTCCAGAATATAGCTTTTGCTTCATTTCTTCAGTGGCAAGACATCAAAATATGCACCCAGAGACGCACATAAATGCCTAATCGTAAGGTGAACATCCTCCAAGAGAAATCTTGAAAATCCATGGTTTCATGAACTCCCACAGATCAAAACCACAATGAGGTCATTTGTTAACTGTGGAAGAAGGTAGGCTCTCAACCAGTTTGCCTCTGGTATATTAATAACCTGGAACTTTTTAAAGATATAGTATAAGCTAGTCATTTTCTGATATAAACAGAAGGAGATTGTGCACATTTCATTGTATATGACAATATTAACTGGAGCTCTGAAACAATGCAGTGTGTCATGGATGATTCTCTTGTGTTCATAAGTTACTAGATGCATTAGTTGTAGTTCAGTATCCTTTTTCCCGCAAAAATTCTTCTTCTTTCACATGTATTAATTGTTTTCTGGAAGCATCAAGTAAAACAAAGGCTGTGGATGCCATCTATTTAAAACAAGGAATTAAAAGCTACAACCACAACCCTCTAGTGGTTAAAGGCCATTCCAATCAAACATCTCAAAATTAAATTAAAATATGTGAGATGTTTCCTCCAAAGACACACATGAGCTTAGATCAGACATTACACAAACAATGGTTAGTTTTTAAAACCAAAACTCATCTCAAGAAACTCACTCAAATGCTGGTTTGTCTTGATGAAGCCTGGTTTCATTGCTTTCTTTCTGTATCCTGAGAGGGCACTACCAAGAACAAGCCAAGATATCTGCATTCTTACATCATGCAAAAACTAACCATGGTGAATAAACGAACTGCAGATTCTGGCCTGATGGACCCTAACTATTCACACTTAAATTTATTTATGTCATAATTAAACTAAGCCACAGTTCCAAACAGTATTTGAACTGAGCCATAGAACATACTTGTCTGAAAATGATGTCACAAATATTGTTCCACAACTTGGAAAGCATTTCATATCAAACAGCAGGTTTCATTGACACAATGACTGATAACTGGAAAAGGCAGCATTTATTACTAGTAAATACATTTTATTTGTTCAAATAAACAAATATGTTTTATTTGTTGTTATGAAGTTACAGCAACTACAGACCTTACCAGTTTTTCAGTGATGAGTCAGTCCCTAGTTCTTACCATCACAGGAGAATTAATGGGGATTGCTAAATTCACTCAACCATAGTGGGGTTCTGTTTCCCTGATCACTGACACTTGCTGTTTCTGGACCCATTGCTGTGCTATGGGGTAGTCACACTGCATAGGAGCACTGCTGAAAAGTCTCTGCTCCTATAGCTCAGAGATAGACTGGGAAACCAATATTCATCTTGAGCCTTCTTGTGGTTACAAATGCAATTTACTCTACATTCAGCAGCTTCTAAAGACTGCCAAAAGGTTTAAGTTGTGCAGGCTGAAGTAACCAGCTTTTTCACTGTAAACTGAGTAGCCTCCTTACTATGAACTAATTACCTTATTGCATCAGCACAGGCACCCTATGGTGTTCCAGGAATAATTCAGGATTTTTTTTTAATCTGTATTGCGACTTAAACAGCTCTGTTGATAGTAACAAGTTTGAGAAATCTCTCTATATCAGATATAAGTCTGATATTAAGAAATGAAATAACTATATGAAAGAAGTATTTTCACTGATGACTCCAAAAGGAAGAAATAATCTTTGTGACAGAATACACATTTTAAAAAGCCTGGAAGCGCTGAAGGGCTGTTAAGGGTTAATCATTCAAAGAATCAGAGAGTTTAGAGTGACAGACTACTCCAAGGCACCTGATTAGGTAATGTGAACTGGAAAGAGGAGGGTCTGTTTTTCAATCCTAGCAGAGAAGCATCCAGTGTGAAGAGTTGGGAGACAGAGTCCTAATGGAGAGCAATTTTAACACCAACAGGAGGATTTGTGAAAGTTGGCAATTATTATTATTATTATTATTTATATTTATATCCTGCCCTCCCCTCAAGGGAGTTTTGAGAAGCAGGTGAAGACTCCCATTTTGGCCAAAGAAAGGGGATAGATCTTCTAGTGAGAGGAGAATTTCCCTACCCAGTCAAACAAGGAGTTAGCTCCAAAGAGTGAAGAGATCCCTGGTTGGGTGTGGTCGGAAATTGCCTGTGGAGACTTTCAGATTCAGTTAACAACTGAAGGAAAGCACTGGTGTGTGAACAGAAGGGCACTGGGGTACTGGAAAGTGAGTACAAGCATTCCTAACTCCAGAAGAACAGAATACTAAAAGAAAATATAATAGTGCTTGGGGAAAAACAAGGGAACCAAAGCATCAAAACATAAGCCTTTAAGTATCTGTGAAGAGCATAAGAACTGAAGTCTGTGCATGTTCTGATTTTACCGCAGCGGTGTGTGTGCATCTCTGTGTGTGTCTCTGTGTGTGTGTGTTGAATTACATCAGAAATTTTCAACCCCTTTTACCTTACCTTTCCCCTCTAAAGTAAATAAACTAGTTAAGTTATTTTTGGAATTTTAAAAATGCCTCTGGTGACATTTCTGTTGTTTAAGGACAAGGGAATGTCATAGTAGCTTTCAATAATCATGTCTGTCTGTTATTCTGCCACCTGGAAGCCAAGTTTAGAGCTCACAAAGGTCAGAATGATGAACTGAAAGGAGAAACAGTGAGTGAGCAGATAACCTAACTGATACGGGCATTTTCCAGTCAGCCAAGGCAGAAAGATCTGGCCACCAATATTGCACTAATATGCTTATCTTTTCAAAACTCTTACATTAATTACATTGCTGACTCACTAGTTTGGGGAAGTGGCTAGTCTGGGGAAGGTTTGATTCTAACATAACATGTATAGATATTAGTAGGGGTGTGCAATTCGGGTATATGATACCCGAAAAAACCCCGAAACAACCTGTTTCGGGTTGTTTCAGGTTTTTCCGAAACGTTTCAGAAAACCCGAAACGTTTCGGGTAATCCGAAACAGCGATTTCCAAAACGTTTCGGTATTTCAGCTTGTTTTAGTAATGCATTTCAAAGGGAAAAAGCCTCCCCCAGGGTTCCCAGCAGCCTGAGGGAGGCATTTTCCCCACTGAATCAAGCCAAACTTGGTGGGGACCTTACTCTAACTCCCCTCTAACAATCTCCCAAGTTTCAGAAAGATTGGACTTTGGGGGGCCAGGTTATGGCCCCCCAAATCAGGTCCCCCTCTCCTCGCCTAAAAGGGAAAGGTTTTTGCTTGCTGCTGCTGATCTCTTACCTTGTGGATGCTGCTGCTGATTTCCATGTTTCCTATGGGGGAAAAATGAAGAGGCAGGCTTGTCTTTCTAGGGGGGGCATTTTGCATGGAAAAGGCCCCCAACCCTCAGGGGCCCTTCTCCTACCTTTCCTCCCACCCCCCACCAAAGCTCAGCCTGCTCCCACTTGTGGAGGCGTTTCATGGCCTCCCAAAGTAGGTGCTCTCCCCCCCCCCTTTCTGCACTATTTCCAGCTGGGAAATAACAGAGGCTTGTCTTGCTAGGGGTGGCATTTTGCATGCAAAATGCCCCCAACCCTCAGGGGCCCTTCTCCTACCTTTCCTCCCACCCCCCACCAAGGCTCAGCCTGCTCCCACTTGGGGGGGGGGGCATTTCATGGCCTCCCAAAGTAGGTGCTCTCAGCCCCCAAAGTCCACCCCCTACAGCCCCACGCATACCCAATTCTCCCCCAGCTGCCACATACAGATCCAAATCCCCACAGTAGCTCCTCACAGGCCCAAATCCAGCCCCAGCAGCCCCACACAATCCCAGGAACAGGCTGGCCAGCCTTCTCCCTTTGTTTCCTATGCTGTGAACTATAACACTCTGTTTTCCAGAGCAAATGTGCACAGCCCAGGGATGCCACAATGGTGGGCACACTTGTGAGTGCCAGCTTGTCCCTGTGAAAGAGCACCTGAACCACAGACACCCTCCCTCAAATTCCCCCACCACCGACAGAGATGGCTGGCCAGCCAGCCCCATTGTTCTCTATGATGGGAACCAACTGGACAACAAAGAATAAAACACGAACAACCCAAAGTTTTTTTAAAAAACATTTCTCACTTTCAAAGTACAAGTAGGCAAAGCATTATGACACATTACACCAGCAGTCTCCCACACAGAAAAATAACATGACTCACTTAACATCAGAGAATCACAAAAACACAATCCCTGTCAAAAACACTTTATTTCTTGAACAGCTTTAGGTTACACAGCAGGGGGGCACACCAAAGGGCATTCCAGCATTCCACCTCACAAAAATAACACAACTCACTTAACATCAGAGAATCACAAAAACACAATTCCTGTCAAAAACACTTTATTTCTTGAACAGCTTTAGGTTACACAGCAGGAGGGCACACCAAAGGGCATGGCAGCAGTATCTTACACATAACACGACTCACTTCACATTAAAGAATCACCCCAAAAATTGCTGTCAAAAGCACTTTATTTCTTTAACTGCTTTAGGCTACACAGTAGGAAGGCACAACAGGGCATAAAAGCAGTCTACTACACAAAAATAACACAACTCACTTCACATCAGAGAATCACTCAAACACAATTGCTGTCAAAAAAGGTGAAATGGGCTGTATTATTTTGTGTAGTATGCTGCTTTCGTGCCCTGTTGTGCCCTCCTACTGTGTAACCTAAAATAGTTAAAGAAATAAAGTGTTTTTGAAAGCAATTGTGTTTTCGGGTGATTCTTTAATGTGAAATGAGTTGTGTTATTTTTGTGTAAGATACTTCTGGCATACCCTTTGGTGTGCCCCCCTGCTGTGTAACCTAAAGCTGTTCAAGAAATAAAGTGTTTTTGACAGGAATTGTTTTTGTGATTCTCTGATGTTAAGTGAGTCATGTTATTTTTCTGTGTGGGGGACTGCTGGTGTAATGTGTCATAATGCTTTGCCTACTTGTACTTTGAAAGTGAGAAAATAATTTTTTTAAAAAATTATTTTGCGTTGTTCGTGTTTTATTCTTTGATGTGCAGTTGGTTCCCATCATAGGAAACAGTACGGCAGGCTGGCCAGGCTTCTCTGTAGGTGGTGGGGGTGTCAGGGGGTGGTTGTCTGTGTGTCAGGTCAGGTGCTCTTTCCCAGGGACAAGTTGGCACTCAGAAGTGTGCCCACCATTGTGGCACCCCTGGGCTGTGCGGAATTGCCCAGGGAAAGAAAGTTTAGAAGTTCCCAGAATAGGGAACAAAGGGGGAGGGCTGGCCTTTGCCAGCGTGTTCCTGGGGTTATGGGTGTGGGGCTGCTGGGGGTGGATTTGGGTCTGTGAGGGGCTAATGTGGGGAATCGGGATTTGAGTCTGTGTGTGGCTGCTGGGGGGGGAATTGGGTTTGTGTGGGGCTGTGGGGGGTGGACTTTGGGGGCTGAGAGCACCTACTTGGGGAGGCCATGAAATGCCCCCACAAGTGGCAGCAGGCTGAGCCTTGGTGGGGAGTGGGAGTAGAGGTGGGAGAAGGGCCCCAGAGGGTTGGGGGGCATTTTGCATGCAAAATGCCACCCCTGGCAAGACAAGCCTCTCCCAGCTGTAAGTAGTAGAGAAAAGATCACCTACTTGGGGAGGCCATGAAATGCCCCCCCCCAAGTGGGAGCTGGCTGTGCCTTGGTGGGGGGTGGGAGGAAAGGTAGGAGAAGGGACCCTGAGGGTTGGGGGGCATTTTCCATGCAAAATGCCACCCCTGGCAAGACAAGCCTGCATGGCTGCATCTTCATTTTTTCCCCGTAGGAAAAAATGGAGATCAGCAGCAGCAAGCACAACCTAGAACTAGAGAAGATCAGCAGCAGCAAGCAAAAACCTTTCCCTATTTAGGCGAGGATAGGGGGACCTGTTTTGGGGGGCCATAACTTGGCCCCCCAAAGTCCAAACTTTCTGAGTCTTGGAGGGTTGTTAGAGGGGATTTAGAGGAAGGCTCCCACCAATTTTGGTTTGAATTGATGGGAAAATGCCTTCCCCAGGCTTCTGGGAAGCCTGGGGAGGCTTTTTCCCATTGAAATGCATTGAAATGCATTTCCGAAAACCCAAAACAACCCGAAACGATATCCGAAACTCAAGCCGTTTCAGATTTTGCTGTTTACGGATCAGATTCTCATTTCGGATATATCTGAAACGAGAATCCTGAAACAGTGTGCCTTTGCACACCCCTAGATAGTAGTTATACTGCAGCATAGGTTTCACATAGAAACAATTAGTAGGTCTCCATTTTTATGAGATTATAGAAGTAAACATGAAGAGGGTTAAAATATCAGTACACTGCAAATAGTTTGGCCTAAAGAAATTAAAACACTCATTAGTGTGTGGTCAATTCATCAAATAAAACAGATTTTGACACAGAGGCACAGAATTTTCAGATACTCCGCAAAAACGGAACTATATTTGACCCTAAATTTCAAAGTTTGTCAAAGTTAAACTGCAAGAAACCCAATTTAAATACTAAGGTTAAGTAAGCAAAATACTTTTTACTTACTATATTCTACAGCTTTATAGTTTTCCTTACTCTGGGTTCCCTCATATAACTTAAAGCACAATATATAAAAACCTGTACTTCAGATATATGCAGGATTCACATGCAGGTTAAGGCAATAGAAGACAACACAGGATATATAATGCAAGGGAGTTGCTGGGTAGCCTAATGATTTAGCATTGTCTAACACTAAAATTGTAAACATACACAAAGAAGGAAGAATTGATCAATGAATCGGGAGTTCTTAAAACAACAAGATCTTTGAGGATCTCATCTATCTAGGCAGACTTTACTGATTTTCCATTTAGGGTTATATTGGAAGAATATAGTTTCCAATTATTCTACACTCTGTGGATTGCAAAGAATGCAGTCAATGTTTGAGCACAGAGAGGGAAGGAGAGGAAATTAAATGCAACCAACTTTTTTTTTTTAAAGTTCAGCTTTTCCCATCAGGTCAATGTCTTTTCAATGGGGATCGCAAGTTCGCAACTCACAGAAAAAAGCCACACGGGGAGATAATTGCCAGTTTCATTTTTTGAAGACCACAGAGTTTCATATTCCTTGCTAGTGCTCTGAAGTAATGGTGACTTGTCATAAGCCTTTCTGATTAATAGCCAGAAATTGGGAGGAAATAACAGACTGCACAACTCAGGGGTTTATACCACTTGAAAGAACGTGCCTACCAGAAATTATGCTCCCAAAGAGGAAAAACAACAGTAAATAATCCTAACAGTGATGAACAAGAGGTACAATAAGCATCCAGAGAACTCCCACAATATCCTCATTGGGGTAGAAGACAAACAATATAAGACCACAGTCAAATATATAACTGGCTGCAAATGATACTGGTCACATTGTGATGCCAGGTCCAAGATCCACAAATGTTCTCCAAGTAGTATTAGCTGCAACTATCTTCCAATATATAATTAACTCTGGAGAATAAAGTTAGGTACATTATGAGGAATATGGCATGTGGCTATCTGTTCTTGTACATTCATGATCATGACACAGTATCAGCATACCCACTACAGCATTTCATCTCTTAGGTCAGAGAGTGGAGGGGAAAATACCCAATCACGTGTGATTACTGGCAGGGCCTGCTCAAGGTATTTTAGGCAGGCACAACACACCTCCTGTAATGGGTCCAAAGCTGAACTAGATGCACTGGAGGGGCTCGCCTTGGACTCAGGGTGGTGGCATGGGTCTGAGAGATGATGATGAACATGGCCTATTTCTGTTGTCTCCTCCAATATCATCAGCTTCTTGGAGAAAGAAGAGCCCTAGTGGCACTGCCATTGACCCTGGAGCTCACTTAGACCAGGTAGCTGTGGAATGGGTCTGAGAGATGACAAGTGCAAGCCATGGTCATCATCTCTTCCTGCCCCACCACTGCTGAGCCCCAGTGGCATGTAGGCATCCTCAATGTGGTGCCTCACGTGGCTGCTCTGGGGAACTTGAACAGTAAAGCGGCCTTGCTCCCTGGCCCTACCTACATGACACTTAGAAGCTCACAACGCTGCCTGCTGAGAGCTAGCCATAGTAATTCCCATTCTTTGTTGGACATGTCCCACTCACGCACACTCTCATCCATCCCATTCTGTTGTAAAAAAATAGTTCCCCTCTCACACACAGCAATACAAATATTTGGTGTTAACAGCAATAACCTACATGCAGGTTCTGTTCCAGGAGCAGGACTGAAATGCTTCTTTTGGGAAACTTATGGGATCTCCATGCAGACCCAAAGGTGACTTTTGTAAAGGGAGGTTCTGTTGTCTCTGTGGCTACCTGCCACAGTGTGCACACACTGAACTTGATGACATGATGAGGCTGGTTGGCTAATGTGAATAGCCAGTGAATTATGTTCTGGTAGGTGGGAGCCAGGTGTTCCAAGACACTGTTGCAGTTGGTTCTGCGCCATTAATGTTTTATTTCTATAGCTACCGTTAACTCTGCTGATATGAATACACAGCATCACAAATACATTACACCACTACTAGTTCTGGTATAAATGGCTCCCCTGCATAACAAGACCACAGGACTGTCCTGTTCCATAAAATTTGTATCTAGATTATTCATTATGCAGATGACCATCAGCATTATCCTCTGTTAGGAAGGCCCAATGTTTCATCCACTCATTCCCTACTGAGTGGTGACAGAACATAAGGCTGCAAGTTATTTTTGTCTCTCAAACACATTCATATATGGAAACCCAAGGAGTAGTTATCCTCTCCCTTCCATATATACTAAAGCACCAACATGCTAATGAAAATCTGTTCTGCCCTTTGTTCTATAGAATGTCTAGGCAGAACAACTTTACTATTGCCACTCTCCATGAAGAAAGCAACAATGTTAAGAACTTCTGTTCAGCTCATATGAGAGTACTCTGGGAATTGGAGTGGTGAGCAGAGGAGGAGAAAAAGTGGGTAAACTTAACAAGGCTTCACTGCAAAACTCTGCGCTGAACCACAAGAAACAAGTTACACGCAGCGGATCAGCGCAAGTTTACCTGGGAAGTGTAGGAGACTCCTTCCCGTCTCCGTGAGAGCTGCCTGCCAGCTTCAGGCTCCCCTCACTTACTAAAGAGCCGGAGGAAGCCAGCAGCAGCAGCCATCGCCAATACTTCTTCCAGGCACAAGCCTGCCGGACGTGAGGGCCCCCAAAGACCATTCGGGGCGGGCAGCTGCTACTCTCTCTCAGGGTGCCCTGTGTCCAGCGGGGAGCTGCTACAGAGACAGCTGCCACATTGGCGAAGCTTCAGTCGCAACAACCAGCAGAGGGATCTGCTGCTGCTGCTGCTGCTGCTCTGACATGCCCTCACTCCAGTTTTCCTCTGGGAGCTCGGGGGCAGGGGAAGGGCATGTCAGAACACCAGCAGCAGATCCCTCTGCTTGCCGCTGCGGCTGGAGCTTCGCCAAAGCCGCAGCTATCTCTGTAGCAGCTCCCCGGGGGTGGGCAGGCAGCCCACTAGGTGCAGGGCGCCCTAGGAGAGAGCAGCAGCTGCCTGCCCTGAACAGTTTTTAGGGGCCCTCACATCCGTCAGGCTTGTGCCTGGAAGAAGTACTGGTGATGGCTGCTGCTGCTGGCTTCCTCCGGCTCTTCAGCAAGTGAGGGCAGCCTGAAGCTAGCAGGCGGCTCTCGCAGAGAGGGGGAGAGGGGAAGAGTCTCCTACACTTCCCACGTAAACTTGTGCCAACCCACCACGCGTAACTCGTCTCTTGTGGTTCGGCTCTCATTGCTCACCATTTCTTCTGAAGACTCAGACATTTGCCATAGCCAAAAAATTATGCTGTAAACCTCAGCAATGGAGTAAAAATACAGTACATCCTTTGCATAGAAAAGCAGCTTGTCTCACAGTTACCTATTTTTTTTAAAGGATAAATGACATTAAAATTCAATATAAATGTTTCTTGAGAAGGAGATACAATTGAGTAGAGTCCATGAGAGAGGGATGCCTAGCAGGTTTCTGCTTCCTCTCCAATGGCCTCTTCAAGGATAGCTGAAAGCTGCTGTGTTCAGACCATGACAATACACTTTGTTAAGGACTGCTCTGAAGAACCACTTAAATCTGTGGCTCATGCAAGACACTACTACCCTCCTTTTTCTAGATTTTGGGTGATGTTTGCAAACTCAGTCTCCATAGTTGACTCCCCCCCCCCCCCAACTCACAGTTCTCAACAAGCCCTACTGTTCCTCATTCAAGCTGACAAGAGGAACAGAATTCCTTCCCTCCAAGCTTTTGTTGTGTGTTGTATTACCCACTGGGACAGAAATTATGGGTGAAAGGTTTCCACCTGCCTGAGATTTTGTTAGAAGTTACTGTGCTTTATTTTTGGCAGATTCAGATCTAAGTGAGCACATAATTTAATGAAAGGAGGTATCATAGAAGGCAAAATCGGGCTTAAAGGAAAAACTAGCCTTGCTGATTTTCCTGGAGTTCAAGTTTACCCTACTCCTGTTTCAGAGTACGAAGAAAATAAAAGTCCTGAGTTAAGGAGGCAAAAATCCAAAAGCTACAAAAGAAGATATTCCAAAGAAAGGAAAATGCACAGAAGTTCATTTGACTCTAGCTAGTTTAAAGTTTAAACCACTGTTCCCTTCCTTTTCCAGACTCCCCCTCAGGTTTTTGGATATTTTTCTTGCAAATTTGAAAATTGCATGGATTTACCTGAAGTTCAAAAATTTCCCATCTATCCCTGGAACCAGTAGCAAAACCTTGCTTCTCCCAAGATCAGTATCTCTCAGTAGTGAATATAGTTTGACTCATAGTCCTCTTCTGCCCTTTAGATAGCTACCAAAAAGAATACATATGAATCTTGCTTTGCCAGGAAATGGAAACAAAAACATAAGGCCAAGATTCAGTACTAGCCGTTCAAGATCCACATTTTGATGAAATTAACAGCTTACCGAAAAAACAGAGATGTACCTAGAATGGACCCATTATGGTCAGGAGTTATACAGAGAATGGAACATGCAACAGAATAGTTAGAAGTAAAATTAGAATAGCTCAATGTTGATATTCTTGTCTTTATGTTTAATTGGACAATATACAACTGGTGAATGTACTTACTCAGTATGTTTTTATTTCTTTGGGTTGTTGTCGTTTAATAAATCTTAATTTAATTTTTTAAAGATATGGATTTTGCTTGTAGCTGCTATTCAGAATTTGGAGACTAGAAGGGCAATGCCTCCAGCTTCTCATTGGACCTCTCTCACATTCTTTACAGAGTCAACTTTTGCCTCTTGGTCAACATAATCCAGGCTGAAATGCCGAGAGGAGGCCACCAAGGAGAGGTTCAATGCACTGCTCTTTGACAGAGGCATGCAGCAAATTTACTGGGGATGACTATTTAGAATCCCTGGCCAACTCTTGCCCTCTTTACATGATGAACTCTCCTGGGATAACATACTTTGAACTCACTGCAAATTCTGATTTGTTTACATATCCAAGGGGTGAACCAGACTGAAGCAGACAAAACTAATCAAAATCCACAGGCAAGATCAGAAACTCTTCATTCATCTCTCTTCCACTTATTCCAGAATAAGTGATCTCAAAAACAGAAGCTGCCAGAATAATTTCTTTGATTTAGCAGATCTCAATCTAAAGAACTCCGCCCAAAAGATCATGATTTTTACAGGGGGCCCATGAGGTCAGAAGGTGGAACAGGATTATTTGGGGTAGGGGCTCAATGGCAAATTCTGTTCGCCTTTGCATAATGTGCAAAATAGCTATGAAATACCTGTTGCTCAGTAACCCTATATTTATCAACATTATATATTTAAAAAAATATAAACCATCTTCAGTGATGACTAACATGAAATTCTTGTGTGTTAGTTTAAGGAGGGAGTTAAGTAATGTGGAATTACTTTGCAAGCGGGTCTCCAGAAGTACAGTAACTTTAGAAGAGGATTCAAGAAGTCTGAGAAGCATGGCTTCAAATTATTTCTTCCCCATCTTTCCCGTGTGAGGAAATCATGAAATGCTGCGGCCATAAAGACTTGGGAAATAACAGAAAAAGCCTTTTACTTGCCCACTGAACAATGGGCTGTTTACCAGTCGAGTTCACATTTCTATTTATGCATTAAATACATTTTTATTCCACTCTTCCTCCAAGGAACTCAGGGTGGTGTACATCATTCTCCACAATTCTATTTTATCATCACATGTCTATGGAGTAAATTAGGCTCAGAGTGAATAACCCAAGGTCACACAGCAAACCTCATGCAGAGTGAGAATGTGAATCTGCATCTCCCAATAAAATGACAATTACATTACACAGACCCTGTATAGACTGATATGCTATCTACTGCAATCATGAAAGAACAGCCTAGACATTATTGAATAGAACTAATAATCAGCAAAAGAAGAGGGCAACACAAGGAACCCAGGAAGCAAATTATTCCTTAAGAATCCTTGCTAAACAGAATACTCCTAGATTTTCCAAGATACATTGGTGCTGAAGTAAAAACAAGAAGTGGGGAAAACCTTTTTGAACCTGTGGGCACATTTGGACTTCTGACATATTGTGGTAGGAGCAACTACAAAATGGCTGCTGCAGGAGGTGGAGCCAGGCACAAAATGGCTGCCGCAGCTTACCTTCAGTCACACAGTGAAGATCCTTGTGCTGTGGAAGCAATTTCTGCCAAGCAATGTTTTTAAAAATCTGCACAGCCAATCAAATCTCCAATGGCCAGTCAGAAGCCATACTCGGCAAAAAAACCCACCTGGCCACACCCACTTTCTAAAAATACTTGGCAGGCACCAGGAAACATGTCTTAGGTGCGATGGTGCCCACGGGCACCATGTTGGGGACCCCTGACTTATACTATGTAAACCACCTTGAATCTCAGTGAAAAAGGCAGACTATGGCTGTTTTCACATGTCTTTAAAATAGCGCAATACTCATGGAAGGCTGCCAGCTTTCTCTCGCGATTTTTGATACCATCCATTTACAAACTGGAGACAGGCAGCCACAAAAGCGCCATCATCATGGGTGGCATCAAAAATTGTGCAAGGAAGCTGAGAGCCTTCTGTGACTATCACACTATTTTAAGGACATGTGAAAATGACCTACAAATAACACAAGTAACTAAATAAAACAATTAAAAATAACACATTTCATATTTAGGCAGTTCAACCAGGCAAACTTTCTCAAGAGATCTGTAGAACCAGCTACACTGACTGAACTATGGATCTATTCTGGTTTGCTACACAGCATAACTAATCAGCATTTTCAGACACTAGGAAAAGGTGGCCTTGGTAAACCAAGTTTGTATAGTAACTTGCCGTCTGTTCCACTTACCTGTACTCATACACAACATTTTACAGACCACTACATCTACCTGAATCCATGCCAAGTCCTTACCATCCATGCATATTTATAACTACAGCAATATTTATCAAGTCATTGTCTTTCAACATGGATATCCCAAGCATTAGGAAAGAATTAATTAATGACCTCCTAATGGCCAGAAAATCCCTTTTGGCAGCTAACTGGAAGTCCCCCAAGATCCCATCTATCGACAGTTGGTTTTCCAGAGTCTGGGATTATTATATCCAGGAGAAAGTTTATGATTCTATTTATATATCTCAGCATTTTCCAAAAGAAACTGATTTTATGACAAAATGGCTCCCTTTCTTTGACTACTTATTAACCAATGATATACACCCTCCAAAGCATTTATTGTTTGTCTCATGGTGTTTCTGAGCAATATGTTAGGTTTCATACAAACTGTAAAGAACCTCCTTCTCTGCTTAGGTATATTGCAATTCTCTAAGCAAATTTTCTTTTTCCTTTGTTAATATTATTTTTGAAAACTGGTAGTATATTATAAGCTATCTGTTTTTTCTTGTATTATAGTTGACTTTAATATTGTGTAATTTGTTTTCCTGTTTACGCATTGTATGTTGTTTTTTAAAGTTAATAAAAAGTTTATTTTTTAAAAAAAAGGTTGGGAACCAACATTTTCAGAATCAGCATACCCAAAAAAAAAAAAAAGTCATTGTCTTTATAAAATATTCAAATGTGCTGCCATGCAAAACTCAGATCAATCTTTTTCACAGGAGTGGAAAGATAGACATGAAGATGGAAAGAGCATTTTGGCTGCTTTTTCAATAATACAGCCTATAAAAGCTTTCCACTTTTACAATGGTAAGGGCTTCTCAGGACCCAGTCACGTCGAGAGAGATTGGTGTGAACCAGGTGGCATGCCCAATAAGCTCCATCTTTGCAGCCGCTGGAAACAGCACAGCCATGATCACACAGAGGATAGCTGGCTTGCTGCATTTACTGCCTGGCATCTACATACACGGCAGAGTCAACTGACTCCAGATCTCCAGTGCTGGCCTACCTCACCAGAGCTCATGTCAGCATACCATGTAAATCTGGGCCGTTTTTCTGAACAGTCATCACACACAGATCACTAGAATTTACTTTCTACTGATCATCAATTGTGGGTCCTCAGCAGCAGTAAATGCAGAGGAATAAATAAGTACCTATGGGAGAAGTCAGGACTGTAATTCATTAGTGATTGTGCATAAGAGACTAAAGGATAGAAGTCTCTTCAAATTAACTGAACATGAGAATGCCTTTCTACGTGCATGATGCTCCAAAATGAAAATGCCCTAATCCCATCATTCTCTTTCTTTACAGAGCAAACTTCTTCTTTTTTTTTGCACTTATGACAAAAACCCAACAACTACTCAGGCCCAGACTAATTTTACTGGTATTAACAGATTGTTACACAAATGTTGTGCTTCCTTGCCCACAGATAAAACTGATCCTTTAAAATGTTCCCATCAAAAACTCACTGGCAGGCTAAGAGTTTCCAGTTCATGCTCTTTGAGTTTGGACACTTCTGTAAGCTCCAGTCAAATTCACATTTAATAAACCTGGAGGAGAAACAACTTATTTTCCTTGCTCCTTCTCAGTCACATTGGATGAGTCGGGCAGCTGCTTTCCTAGAAGGGAGGACAGCCAGCACAGAGCTTAAGCATTATATACTGTATTTGTAAAACTGCCTCTATCAGGGATTTGAAGGTTTATTTTTTTAATTAACTGAAAATGATAACACCCGAGCATTTCATCTGGTGAGTGTTCCAGCTTCATCAACTGCTGGAAAAATTTCACTCCAAGAGCTGAACTTGCAGGACTTCAGCAGATTTCAAAATAAACACAGCCATATGATCATGCTGCGGAGTAGCCAGATCTAGGTAAGGTTACCGGCCACAGAGCTATATACACTTCGGCACACCCGCTATATTTTGCTACATGGCACCCACATTGTATATTTGTAAAACCACAAAATGCCAGGCTCAAGCCATGCAGCTGACACCAATGAGAAAACCATCCAAACAGGATAGGGTTTTTTTCTTCCCAGCCTGTCCTTAGCCTACTTTATTTTGCATGGATATTGCATTAGGCATCAACAGCAGATCATCTGGTGACTGGAGAACCTTTCAACCACCTACAACTCTTAGCCCTGCCAAAGATCAAATGTGAGACCCCAGAGGGAAAGGCCAGGAAGCAGAAAATGATGCATGATGAACAGTTCTGGCATGAAGTTGTGTTCCCTATAAGGTCCCATTCACAAGTCAGCAATTCTGCTATAGCTACCTTGAATAATAATAAACAGGACATCAAGAGAAGGTAAGTCTCAGCTAAAAATATCAGAGCTGCTCCTCCAAATGAGAGCTGAGAGCACAGCTGTTTAAATTAAACTAGCACAAACGGAGCATCAGAGTCCAAAGAGGATAGTCAGGGCCGGCCCGCCCCGCCCATTGAGGCCGGCCCGGCAGCAGCCTCGGGTGCTAAGGCACCAGAGGGGGTGCCAGCCCGGGGGCGGGGGCGCGTGCCACAGAACTCAATTCCGCCGTGCTGCTGCGCCCGGCCAGGATCATGTGCTGGCGGTGGCAGCGCGGGGCCACTGAGCAGACAGCCTCCCAGCCCTCGTGCCCAGTTGCTCTGTGCTGCCACCGCCGCCAGCACACAACTGTGGGTAGGGTCGCCAGCTCCAAGTTGGGAAATTCTTGGAGATCTGGGGGGTGAAACCTGGAGAAACCTGGAGAAAGTGGGGTTCGGGGAGGGAAAGGACCTTGGCATGGCATAATTCCATAGAGTCCACCCCCCAAAGTAGCTATTTTCTCCAGGTGAACTGATCTCTGTGGCCTGAAGACCAGTTTTAATTCCGGGAGATCTCCAGCCGCTACCAGGAGGCTGGCAACCCTAGCTGTGGGCCAGGTGCGGTAAATGGCCGGGGCGGCGCACGGAGCATCTGAGCCAGAGGGCTGGGAGGGTGCACGCGGCCGCACACCACCCCGGCCGCCTGCCACGCCTGGCCCGCAGCTGCTGCACCCAGCCAGGAGTACGTGCTGGCGGTGGCAGCATGGGGCAGCTGAGCGGGCAGCCTCCCGTTCAGTTGCTCTTCGGGCCAGGCACAGCCAGTGGCCAGGGCAGCTGGGCCAGGGCAGCTGGCTGCGCCTGGCCCGCAGAGCAACTGAACGGGAGGGCTGGAAGGCCCCCCGTGCGCACACCCAGCTCTGCACAATGACGTCACATGCAGTGATGTCATCATGCAGTCCGGCGTGCGCGCGCACACACGCACAGCCCTTAAGCTGCCTCAGGTGCCAGTGACGCTGAAGCCGGCCCTGAGGATAGTGGGATGGGTGGCAAAGAAGACTGGAGAGAGACAGGGAGAAATTGCTTCTGTCTAAACTTTCATCAAGAGAGGACACTGCGTGGACTTGACATGCTATAACATTTTCTACTTGGGGAAGTTTAGCAAAAAAGAACCTGTTTCATTCAAAAGGTCATCACATTTAGAAAGAGATTTTTCCCCACCAAACGGACTGTGAGTAACTACTATTCTTTATCCAAGCACCTCTACAAGAACACCTTCTTTGCATCTGTTCTTATGGGGCATGAGTTTCTCTGCTAGGGGGCAAGTTAAATGAGCTGAACAGATGTGGATTGGTGGGTGAAAAATTAGGCCTGAGTGCTCATCATTATACTATGCAGTACCTTCCAGTAAAGTGACTTAAATAGGTATTGGATGAGTGAGAAAAGCATGATCCATTGAACTGACCATTGGTGAAAATAATTATAAAGCAATCATTTTTTTTAAATCCAAAAACAAAAGAGAAAGTAATTTCACTGTACTAAAGCACTTAAAACAAGTCTTTGTTCCATGCTCAACCATAGAAACCTGCAAGGTGACCTTCGGCCTATCACAATCTTTCAGCCTAACCTACCTTCACAATGTTGTTGTGAGGATTAAGTGGAAGAGAAGAACAATGTGAAAAGCCACTTTTGGTCTCTGACCAGGAAGAAAAGTGGGATATAATTTTTTAAAAGCTTTTCCAACATCTGTTCATAACATATTCCCTCAACAAGATTTCCATCTTGATGGTATATTCTGCTGCCTCTGTAAGAAGGCTAGTGTGGTCTGATAGCAGCCATGGATCACCAAACAGGAGAGATGGAATTGCTTGTTAAAGGTGTGAAATGGACCTCTCTTCAGCCAGATTGTATATATTTTGCAAGAAAATATGTGAGCAGCTAAGGAAGTGGAAACCTCAGTCTCACATACTCATTAACATCACAAACGGCCGTAGAGCTGAGACATAGCCGAGATGCCCAAACATGGTTTCAGGGACATCTGGCAGCTAAGAAGGCATGCTTCCGTTGCTTATTTTTCTCCAGCAGTCCAACCCCCCCCCCAACACACACACCAGATTAGAACTAGAGGGGTAATCCACTGATGTAAATTAAAACAACAGTAGTAGCACTAGATGGCTGCAAAGTGAAAATCTAAATACTGACCAAGTTTAAACACAAGAATAGCTATGTAGAAAGCACACTAGTGATAGAAATACAGAGACCCTAAATGCTATACAGCTAACAATGCAGACAGTAATGAGAATTTGGATATGCAACACACAAGTATACTATTGCCAGCACACTAACCTGGCATTTGATACAATAGACTGCACCCCATGTTATCTTACCCTAGGACAAGACAAAGCATGGAAATGCAACTGCTGACGCATACGTGATCAGATGGCGGAGGTAAAAGAGAAAATTCAGTCCTGGTCAACAATCAGTTTTAGAGTTTGGTTTGGCAAAAATATAAAAAGTTTTGGGGGGAAGAGAGACCTTTGTGGATTGTACCAGCAGAAGTTGTAAATCCGAGTGTGGAATACAAAGGAGAAGAATGGATAACCTATAAAGAATTATTAAGGTTGGACAGAGACCCTCTTAAGATTAAGGATAATGAGGAATTACCATTTAAATATGGATGGTTGCAATATTGACAAATTAAAAATTTATTTGTAGTAGACAAAAGAAAAGTAGGTTTTGGAGGTAAAAGAATTAGAAGAACTTTTACTGGGAGAGGGAGCAAAAGTGATTTCTAAGATATATAAACTTTTGTTGAAATGGTACACAGAGGATGAGATGGTTAAAGTTCAAATGGTAAAATGGGCAATAAATTTTAATAAAGAGATCACAATGGAGGCATGGGAACATTTATGGAAAAATACATTGAAAATATCAACATGTACCAGCTTAAAAGAGAATGGATATAAGACGATGTATAGGTGGTACTTAACACTGAAAAAGTTAGCAAATGCTAATAGTCAAATGTCAAATAAATGTTGGAAATGTAAAAAACACGAAGGTTCTCTGTACCATATGTGGAGGACATGTGAAAAGGCCAAGCTATTTTGGTCTAAGATCTTTGCGGAAATGTCGCTAATTCTGAAAAGTAATGTGATAAAGATCCCCGAACTGCTATTATTAGGATTAAATATGGAGACAGTGAATGTGAAGGACAGGACACTGTTATATTATATGACGGTAGCAACAAGGATATTATATGCACAGTATTGGAAACAAGAGGAATTACCAGAAGCTGAAGACTGGATTAAAAAACTGTTGTACATGGCGGAAATGGACAAACTGACAAAGTTAAGAGAACAAAATCCAAGTGAATTCTTTACAGACGGGGAAATTTAAAAATTATTTGGAAAAGAAATGGGATGTGAAAGGACAATTGTGGTCTTTCGACAATTATTAAGAAGTAATAGCAAAGAATAAGTTAGAGCTTTACCTTTAACAATAGGGACAAATGTAACGTAGAGTAAATGATAAGAAATAAAGGGGTTATAGTGCTGTTGGGAGTCAACACAGAAAAGGGGGGGAGGGGAGGGGATATAGCAATATAATGGGATGATATGTTATAAGATGTTTTGTAGAATGTATGTTAACCCATCCAATAAAACCTTTATATATATAAAAAACAATTAGTTTTAGAGGAGGGCAGAGAAGGGGGTGGCAGATGGTAATGGTGCAGGTTCTGTTGCTATGCCTGCCATGTGTACGGCTTGGTATATGGACTGGGGAAAGGAGACCTTCCCAAGGACTGGCTTCAGAGTACACTTGCAGAATCTGTGGCCTGCTAAGCAAAAACCCACTTACTTAATTAGTAATGGTTTTCCAACATGGGCAGGTAAACCTTCTGTCTGCCCAAACCAAGGGTTTATCAAGCATCTGACAGGCTGTAGCACATATCTGGTGGGCTACCTTAAGCTTGGTGAGTCCAAAGTTGTGCAGGCATGCTCTGGAGTCTCTAGCTGATCAACTGCACTATAGAATGTTCCTTGTAAAGTGAGCTAATGCTCTTCCATGCCAATATAAATTTTAAAAACCATAACAGGAGGAAGAACCCCCATTTAAAGCATCATCTTGAAAAACCACTTATCTTATTCATGACATGGATGGAAATGTGACCTACTTCTCAATATACCTCAGTCTAGCATACATCAGTATGCCAAAGTATTTTTCTTCTTGGAATTTACTGTGGTTGCTTCCAAAATTATCCTCCCTCAACTGTACAGACTGAAGAAACTCTAGAATCCTGATATACACATCTTTGTAGCATCTAATAAGCCTGGGTATATTTGAATTTATACATCTTTCTAACTTTTCCATAAACAACTGGAAGGAGTCAGTGTATTCATACCAGCTTGTGCATGAGTAATCCAGCACCCGTAACTGGTAGCTTGAAAAATCTTCAATGAATTGCTAATGCTAAGCATGCGAATAAGCTGATCTTGTAAAATATTTTCATGAGCTTTTCCAAGAATGAGAGAGAACCTGCTCATGCTGTCAAAAATGACTCATAAATCCACTCCCAGCTTAGTAACTTTAAAGTTACAGGGCTCAGCACACATCGAAAATGTCCTCGCTGGGCTTGTCCCCCAAAACCACTAATCCTAAAACTACAATTAAATTTCGATGACCTATTTTAAGTCTATCGCTCAAGCTGTCCTTTTCTACTAAGCAATTGCAATAACAGTTCTTGAATGTTCCTTTCATGTGAGGGTCTCTCAATTAATTTATGCCTACAACGAAGATATTCTTATTCTGATCGTCAGAATCAGAAGTCTAGAAGTATAAATCATAAAATAAAAGTTTGGGAGTATTGTTATGCTTATTTCAAAGGAAAGTAAGTAGGGCACAAGAAAGATTGTTTCCCAAACATTACATCAGGGAACCTAAACACTAATCAGTACAGAGCTGCAGGGTAGGACCACATCCCAAAAACATTTTACATGTGAAAGCTTCACTTAGGAATCCTGGAAAACATCTGCAAGGTTGTGTGTGCATTCAAGACCCCTTGGTTGATCCGGGTTGACAGTACTAAGATAAATGGCTCATTTGTCTGCCTTAACACAAGACATGTCCCTCTACCTGGTCACATTTCTCTCTTTCCTCAAAATATGTCGCTCAGAATCCTTGAGACAATTATTTGTTGAGCTGTTAACAAACAACCCCAAAGTCCTTATTAACAATGCAGTCACAGACACAGCACTGCAGAAACATCATTTGGGTTGCTCCTGTGCAGTCCTCCTTAGCTCCCTGGGGAGCTTTATAAAGCCCCTTCACTTGGCCTCAAAACTGCAGCAACTCTTTGCACAGTACTGTGCAAAGGTTCATGAGAATTCTCAAAGTCATAGTTGAATTCTGACTGGGCTGATCAAAACTTCTTTCTTATCACATTTCAGAGGACTAGCCTACTCAAAATTATGAATGGGTTGCCTTCGGATGCTGCACTGCAGAGCCTGGTTGAATCGCTGCATCATTCCTCTACCAGTTTATCACCATTGAATTACTCACTTAACTGTTTTACCAACTTCTCAGGGCATTATAAGTGGATTATCACCAGGTACAGCAGCAGCGCCCTCTGTCCGAAGCACGTAAGAACTACACTCAGCAACTCCTCTCCAAACCCGCCCGCCCCGCCCCCCCATGCCTTCACAGTTCCGCCTATTCCAACTGTGGGCAGAGATCAACCACTACGTTATTTGGAAATCTATTCACGCTTCTGATTTCGCATAACTTGTATCTGATTCAGCAATCTGCGACTGCCCTTGTTTTGGGAGGAGGGAGTTCAACACGCAAGTCAACACTTAAGGAACAAATGACAAATCGCTTTAAAGCAAAACCCTTTAAAGACAGCTCTTTTTTTAAAAAAAAAATCAGCTATTAGCCTTCACCACAAAGAGCTTTTCTTGTCGCCTTCTCCCTGCACCTACACTTGTCCTCTTTCCGTTCTGAGCTTTTGCTGAAAGCGGTTAATAAGGTAGAAAGATGATTTTTACAAATTAAGAAGGAAAACAAACGCTCCAGACCGCGACTCTCCCTCGTGTTTTCCCAGCGGCTCTGCTTACGAGACAGTAAACGCAAGAAATGAAATAAAAGAGGCTTCGAAGCAGGGGCTCCGAGGAAAGGTGAAGGTGACTTTCGGTTGATTTACTAACCTTATCCAGCAGTTTTATTTTCCTCCGGGCTTTTCTCGGCAGCTGAGCTCAGCGCTCAGGCACGACCATCCCAGACCAGCGAGCCAGGCAGGCGCCCGAAGGCTGCACTCCAGGCGGGATGTTAGTCGCCCGCGGAGCGCAGACCTCGGTGCGCTGCAGCCGGGGGCACCGTGTCGCCTTCGCGATGAAGACCGGGAACTGCTTCCCTCGCCCTGCAGCCGGTTCCAGTGCCGCAAACCCAGCTAGGCGGCAGGACTTGCCTCTGCTACCGCGCTACACTTTCTTAAAGAGACAAGCCGCGGTTCGGCACGCAGCACATGCAATTACGTTTGCAGCCGCTGTCGAAGGACACCAGGGTCCCTCATGGGAAAGTAACGGGATTTTGCAGAGCCTTTGGTTGCGCAAGAGCACCAGATGAGAATGGCCGTCTGCTCCAGACCTCCTCCTGCCAGCCTGCCCAAATGGCGTGCCACCCTGGCCCACCCCAGCATGCAGAAGGACATGGCGGGGGGGAGGGGGGGCAAGACCCGAGGGAGGAAAACGGATTGTGCCGCCTCGGAGCGCTACTGGAGAGTCACGTTTTGGAATACTCCGATACAGCTCCCTGCAGGCTGAAAGCAAGCATAGCCAGCACCTAAAGAGGGACAAGAACTTTCTTCCTGCTGTGCTGGTTTTCTGTTACTGTACATACATAGAGGTCTTTTATGTATTTAAAGGGACATCCAAAGCTGGGATTCACCACCTGCAGTCTGAAGCAGTGCAGGGTCATTCTTCCACTTCCTCGCCATTTCATTCTCCTGTATGTGTGGACCAGGCCTTATTTCCCTGTGTCTTTCACAGCTGCATGACAGGCAACAACAGGAGCAGCTTTCCAAGGCATGAGCCCGGTAGCACCTTAAAGATTTCCAGGGTATAAGCCTTCAAGGGGCAAAGTTCACTTTGTCAGATACAAGTAAGATTTAAGATAAATCATCCCTTACATTCAGCTCAGAAAGTTGGAGGGAGCAGTTAGCGTGTAGAGGTAACAGGGCTAGCCACCTAAAAGTACCTTAAAACATTATTATTTATCCAGGCTTTTAATGGCATGCTTATCCTGAAAGCATAGAGAAAGTTAAAACATATTAAGAACGAAATTATTAAACAAATTCTAAAAACAAAGCAAACAAACCAAGATTAAAATACACATTCTCCTCTGGCCATCCATATTTTTAAAGCAATTCACACAGTGCCTCACAAAAGCTCAGGTAAGACTAGAAAGATGTTCTTTGATTTCCAGTGAGTTGCCCCATGCTCTTTTTCAGGGACTTGACATCCATTGAGGTCAATGCCCATTCCCTGCAAGCACTCACCAGCAGGTGGAACTATGCCAGAGGAAGCCAGGGGCATGAAGGGCCTCCTCCTCCTGGGACCCCAGGAGCCAAATAGCTGCAAGAGCAAAATTCAAGCTGTTTCTTCAGTGAAAAGAGTTCAAGGGAATGGTGCAAAAATAGAATATTCAAGCATATTGAGAGTTCCAGTAGGAACAGGTCAGTCAGTTGGGATACAGGAGCTGGAGCAATCAAGGAGACTTGTAAAGAGATACTGATAAACAGATAGTTGTTGTAAGGCTGCTTGCAGGCTGCAGGGTGCCAGGATGGTGTGAGGTGGCCACCATTTCTTCATGCCCAGGCTTTGCAGGAGCCCATAAGTTCAAATTACCTGGGCAGCTAATCAGTGCTGGGCTGGCCAGGCACTTGGTGTCGGGCCCTGCCAGCAGACCTGGAGAGCGCAGTCTCCAGTCAGGTCTGCCAGTTGGGCTTAAATTCCAAAGCCGACTGGAACTCTCCAGCAGTTGTCTCTGCGCAGCATCCCACCTATCCATCCCATGGCTTAGGTTTGGGGTTTCTGTGTTTAGCAGGTTGTGTTCTTTACTGTTGACATATGGGTCCCCTATGCAGTTCTGTTTTCCTGGGCTGCTTGTTCTGTTCTTGTCGGGGGTGGCAGTTTTGGCACAGAGCATGGATCCTTTTGGGGGGAAACACAGCCTGCATGCATTGTTTCCCTGTAGCTGGGGATCTCCTTAAGGGCTCTTGGGGGCGGTGCTTGGCAGGGACAAGCCCAGTTTGAGGGCCATCAGGACATGCTTGCGCCCAGATGGCAGGGGATACACACAGAGGCTTACACCCATGTGGAATCCCAGCTGCTGTCATTGCATGATTCCCAGCTACTGTCATCGGATGAGGGGGCAAGGGGGCCATCAGCTGGCAAGCAGGTCAGCTAACGTTTGGATCCCCACCCTGTGCTGCACCAAGCTCCAATAAGCTGTAACCAATAAAGCTGTGGCCTTTTAACTCCTCTTGATGTCTCTGAGACTTTTGCTGCCTTGCCCTCACCCCTTATGCTGGTCCCTCAACAGTTAATATATGTAATAAAACTGTTGCTTGTTCACCATAGAAAAGCCTGAAAGATAACACAACAAATTGACACCTTTGCCACTCACAGAGCCTCTCTTGCCCAGAAGAAAGGGGAAAATGTGTCCTTTTGCTACTTACCAAGCAGGATGCCGTTGGCTTGTAGCAGAAGCAGATAACAAAACATCTCTCTCAGCAGTATGACAAACAGGCAGCAGACTAACATTGGTCTGAGGAGCAGCAGTTGAAAACCACTAGACTAGATGGATGCCCTACTAACCACAGGAAAGGTACCTCATGGTAATGCAAGTACCAACCATAGTGTAATATTGGATTCTGTACTGCTGGTCTTCTGCTCTACACAGTGATGCAACACCCTACTCCTATGCTCCTAGATATGTCTACAACGATGCAGCAGGAATCTTGAGAAACAGGCGCAGGATATCCATATGAACCTCATATATATGTTCCCAGCTTACAAAGTTCTCCCAATTCATTTGAGATTTTTTTTGCTCTCTTTATTGCCTGTTTGTCATTAAACCAATCTCTATTATAAATGTATGAAAATCTGGAAAATGTTAAGCCAATGATAGCTGTTTACATGATCAACTTCCCCGGTTTGTTACTATGTTTTAATCACTATGTAGTGAGATACATAGGAAACCTGACCTTTTGGAAAGCTCTACTAGAAGACTAACCTGGACCATTTATGTAGAACATTTTGAAATGCATTGAACATATATTGGACAAAGTAATAATAACAATTAAGTGCCATCAAGTCATAACTTATGACAACCCCTTAAGTAGTTTTCAAGGCAAGAGATGAATAGGGGTGATTTGCCATTGCATCCATATAGGCTGGTGCCTGGGCAAAGAATACACAACACACTGTCTTTGGATGAAAATAGGCTGATTTTACTGATTACAAACATTGAAGCATTGGCATGGCATAGGGCAATGGATCCACTACATCAAATGGCCCCTTGATACTCAATGGCACACATTCCCCAGCACATTTGCTGGGTGCCAAGGGATGGCAGGGATGTAGCTGTGAGACTTCTGCCTCACTGGTGTCCCCACCCAATTGTCTGACATCCTGCCAGTTCCCCAGGCAATTGTCCTCCAGCCTCAGATGGGCAGGGAAATGAGTTGTACCACCTTGTTCATTCTCCTGCCCTGGAAATGACAGCACACTCCAGCTGCCTCTCCCTACAATTTCTCCTGGGCATTCACAGGGACCTGACTTTAAAGGATTCCCCTTGCCCCACCTCCCCGGATCTTCTCCCAATCGTCACCCAGCCTCCCTGAGTGGCCCGTCTCCCCACCTATCCGATGGGAGGGCTGGATAGACTCTGGCCCCACCTACTCCATACCAGCCCAGAGTGGGGTGTTTATTCTGTTCTCTGCCTGGCTCACCCCTGCTGCTTCTGGAGCCTCTCTAATGGCTCCCTTAGCAGCTTGGGACAAGTGCCTGCCCAACTCATGCTGCCAGCAATCTCCTATGGGCCTGTCTGAGGTTGAACTGCCTGGGCAACTGCAGGAGAAGGTTAAGTCAGTTGGGTGGCTGGAGGCTGTTGCTCAGAGTTGTGCCTAGGCATCAATTGCTGCTATCCCAATTGTGAAGGTGGCCTGGGGCTCTGTAGAGGCACCTGCAGCTGAGGTACTGCCAGAGGTGGTGCTGCAGGGCCCGAGGGTAGTGCCTGCTGCTGCAGGATTGGTGGGAGTGGCAGAGAGGAGAATGGCATTGCCAGACAGTAACATTTGTCAAGGCATGACCCTGGTGGTCTCTGCTATGTAGGATTAAGCCTTCCACAACCAGCCCAGGTACATACCATTCAGCTTCCTCCAGATCCCTTAAGGGGACCCTGGAAAGGGGGGAGTGAGCTGCTTAGTCAGTACAATTCATCCCAATAGATCCACCCCAATGCCTCAAAACTGCCCCCATGTTGCAATAAGCAACCCCAAACACAGCTGGCTCCAAGAAAAGGAGGGTGGAAGACCATCAGTCTGCTTCTGCTGCCCAAACTGGAATGGTAGCATGGACCACAAGGGGCTGCTGAAGAGGAGCCAGGCCCCTCCTACACTCCTCTCAGCATGTGCTACCTTGCCATGGATAAGGAGCCTGCCCTCCACCACAGCCTCATCTCCTTGCTGCAATGTCACCCAATGTAGCAATCGTGATTTTTCTTAGTGGTTTCCCATCCTAACCATGGCTGTTGCTGCTTAGCTTGGGCTAATCTGGACTATTCAGGCTGCACTGGACAACAAGCTTTATCTATTTATCCATTTGCTTCACATTTTTATTCCCCTTTTCCTTCAAAGAGCTCAGAACCACAGGTATGGATGCCACCCTCCTCAATTTTATAGGTATGTTAGATTGGGACAGCATAAGGTCCGCCAGAGATCCTCAAGGCAGAGTAGAGACTTGAAACCAGGCCTTCCTAGTCTTGGTTCAGCACTGTAACCACTATACCACACTGACTCTCCCTCTAGCTCAGACTCATAGTAGATGCTTTCACAAAATCAAGTTCAATATGGATTCCTCTAAGTCACAGTTGCAGAGAATCACGTGGGAATTGACTCTGATACTGTTGATAAAAATATTAAGATCAGAAGAGGAAGCATTCAGAAAATATCAGTTTAACATGACCACTGTGACGGACTCAGCTTCAGATGCTGAGATTTCCAGTCAGTGAGCTATGATTGACATGTTTCCTTCCCCCACCCCCCTTCCAATGTGGCTAGCTTGAAATGGCAGTTGGGAATGGAATGTTGGGGAAGCTGTCAGTGGGAGTTGGAGGGTAAACAAGAGAGTGAAAGGGAGTTGGAGGCTGATTCCGTGCACGTTCAATGCACTTTATCAATCGTTTGAGGTGGATTTTTTGTTCCGCACACACAAAAATCCATTCCAAATGATCTATAACAAGGATTGGAAGTACATTATCCAACGTGTGCAGAATCACTTGGAGTCTGGCTTTTGACCAGAGAGGGTCAGCCAGAGAATGCTCTGTGAGAGAAAATAATGTTTGTGAAGCACTGTTAGTCCTCAGACTAAAGTGGGAAAAACCAGCACTAAGTCCTGCTTAGACTTGAGAGATCAGGGAACTGTAGTGGGCCAAGGAAGTGGGTAGAAAGGAGTCTCCCCTTCACTGCCAGGAACAGGGTTATAGCTCATAACTATAACGCCTGCCCAGTATCTAGTATGGGTTTGTCTCAGTGGAGCACCCTTAAGTCGAGAGAGGAGGGAAAATCATGCTGTGTTTGTGTTTGAGTATATAACGTGTAACATCTGTGAAGCAGTGTCAACCTCTGAACGAAGCCAGCAACCTAGTGTTAAACCAAGTGTTTTGTGCCTCGCACCAGTGAAGTTGCTGTATAAAAACCTTTCTGTTACTTAAGTTCAAACACCTGCCTACCTGCCTTTTGACTTTAATCTACTGTAAATGAACCTTCTGTTACCTTTTGAACCTCCCCAAGCCTTGTGTGCCAGTTTCTGCTAAAGGGAAGCACAAACCCCTGATCTGTCTCCTGCTAAGACCTGGCTGGGTAACCATTTTTTGGGTAACCATTTTTAATATTTCCTAAGGGTGGGACAAGAAGGAAAGTTGAAGCTTAACATCAACCACGCTACCAGAGGCTTCCCAGCCCAGTATACAGCTTCATAGGCTTAAAGAAGAGAAGTTTTACCTCAGGGTAGGGGAAGGTCAGCATAAGCCTGAGTTGGACATGGGTTTGTGGCAACCACATACAAAAGAGAAATTGATAAATAAATACTAATCTATAGATTTGACAAAGAGAGCTGTGGTTCTCAAAAGCCTGTGCTACAATAAAATTGGTTAGTCTTTACTACTTTGAATCAATGCATCCAACATACACAAGTAGGCCATCTCTGTGCGTGTGTAAGTAAAAGTTTATCACATGCCACAAAATGTACATGGGGAGCTATATTCATGTTGTGTCAGTGCAAAGGGGAATGTGCACTCAGATATGCTTCAGCAATGTACACAAAAGGCTGCTTCCATTCCATGCATATACATCTTGCTGACTCAAGGTGTAAGTGTGCATCATCTGTGATAACAGGGTTTTGCAACTCCTGTTTAAAATGGCAGTGAAGAAGGGAGTGAGGTGTGACCCAGAGTGGACGTCTAGAAAAAGTAGCTGCCATAGAGAGCAGTTGAATTCACCTCAAGGAACATGCTACAGGCATCGGAAAAAAATGGTAACTATTAAAACTCTCGACTGGAAATATTTACAAAGGTGCTTAACTGTACTTAGTGTTACAGGTTCACTTACAGGGCATAGAATTAGGTACTTACAAGCCTTTGAAGCACTGACCATTCAGAGAATTAAGGAACGTACAATTAGGGCAAAAATTGCATATGTTTTAGCATTGTACTGTTCATAGAGATAACAAAATCTACATTCCATATAGTCTCTTACGTAGTTTGGTTGTTGCTACCTCTCCCTCCTTCCCAATTTTTTTTTTTAAATCAGTGCTTTAAATCAGTTTTTAAATCAGTGCTTTAAAACATTATAATAACTTTATTATTAAGAGCTATTAATTAGTTTACAGTGAGATATAAGTGAAATGGCCCTACAACTATCCTGATAGATACTGTATATAAAGATCAGGGTGAAAAGGTTCAGGGCAGAAAGATATTTAAAGGGCAAATTATGCCATAAAGGGGAATTGTTTTCTGCATGAAGTGTTCTGCAAAAGCTTCTGTATCAGCCTTTGGTAATCTAAATCACTGGTTAGATCAGTTGTCAAAACAAAGGAATTGTTAAACTGAGGACAAAGGTGCTTATTGTGTATGGAGTTTCAGTGCCAGGCTGCTTGTTCCCTCTGACAAAGAGGTTGAACACCATGTTGTATGGATAGGGGCTGGACTGTAAGCCATGCCCAGGATTGTTATTAGAAGACATAAATGACTCTTACATCTGACACATGGTGGCTACATCTTCTGTTTAATCCTTGCTCTGAAGTGATTGGGGAGGATGGATCTTGACTTTACTGAAGTCAAAGAAATGTAATTTCAGAACTATGCCCAGAAGACACTATGAGTATGTCTTTAATGTGATAGTTTTCATCCATGTGAGACCTGGGTTCATATCACATATCAGCCATTGTGTCATATGAAGATTATACTGAGTCACTGTTTTTAGTCTCAGTATCCTCATCTGGAATTTAGGAATATTCATGACCTAATATCTAGAATATGTTAGAAGGATAAGTAGAAATAAGCTGGCCATAAATGACTATTCAATATGTTAAAAATAATATGTTGGTAAAACATATTTGGTTTAAGTATTGATGATCCTGTTGTTTAAGCACTAGCAGAGACCCTGAATGTGGCAGTTTGGACAGGCTCAGAATGACTCATCTATTCATACGATGGTTGCTATAAAAGGCCTTCTTTCAACAGGAAGGGTAACAATATTAAATCAAAGTCACAAACAAATTTCACATAATGTAGTCAATAATTTGAAATTTCCCATTATCTACAGTGATAAAATTATGGTGTTCAGGCAGTGAGAAGCTCTGTAGTCTCTAATGTTTCTACAAGTATGCAGATGGCACTAATCTCTACCTTATGCCCCCAACAGATCCCAGGAAGGTTGTGGAAACTATGAACAGGTACCTGAAGGCAGTTTTGGAGGGGACGAGAGCTAACAAGCTGAAACTTAACCCCCACAAAATGGAAAAGTTACTTGTGGGGGGAAAGGTCTGACCCAGGAAACAGGTTATCTCTTGTTCTAAATAGGGTTGCACTCCCCCTAAAGAAGCAGGTTTGTAGTATTGGGGTACTGCAGGGCCAGGACCTCTTGTTGGGTAAACAGGTGGCAGCAGTTGCCAGGGGTACCTTTTTCACCTTCAGCTTTTCCTTGGCAGAAAAGATCTTACCAGACCATCAACCAAAATGGCAACATCTATATTAGATTACTACAGAGTGCTCCACTTGGGGCTTCCCTGAAGACTACCCAAAAACAACAACTGGTGCAAAATGCTACAGCCAGAATGTTGACTGGAGTGGATCATAGGGACCACATCACTCCCATCTTGTTCCATCTACACTGACGCCCACTTTACTTCCTGGCTCAATTCTAGTTGTTAGTATTTAAAGCCCTATATAATTTGAGGCTAGCATGTTTTCTACCATATGAGCATACCTGTTCACTCTGGATATCTTTGAAGGCCTCTGCCATCTGACTCTAAATGGGTGGAACCTGTGAAAGGGTCTTTTCAGTTGTGATGCCAAAATTTGAAACTCTTTACTCAAGGAGGTTCATCTGTTCCCCTCTACTGGTATATTTTCTAATTTTGTTTGGCATACCGCCAATAACTGTTTTTGGTCCTCCTCCCTGCTCTTTGTGTTTGGGTGTTTTATTACATTATATATATATATATATATATATATATATATATATATATATATATATATATATATATATATATATATATATATATATATAAATTGAGTTGCTAATTATCAAGATTAATGTATCAAACTTTTTACAAAAAATATATCAAATACAATAAATGACTATTTCCGAATGCTTAAATCAACTGGACTAACTTAACATATTGCCCATCTAAGATAATATATATTTCTATGACAAAACCATTAAAGCAGCAGATAATTATATGAAGAATTTCCAAAAGCTATCAGTATACCTTATTTCATTTTTTCCAATAATAATATCTATAAATTATAAACAATTTGGGTTGTTGTCATAAATTGCACAGAAATAAAGCTGAAGCAACTATTTCCCCTTCTAAACCATACTCCCTTCCAAATCTCCCACCCTTCCAACCGTCCCCCAACAACAAACAAAACCTCTAATACCTACTAACAGAGGTATCCCACCAGACTTTCTTGTCAGTAAGATCAGGGAAATAGGATTTAATAAACCCTATATCTTTGGGTCCCTAACTTAATTGGAGGCATAGAAGGCTATACTCCTCCCCACAACCATGATTCAACTGCTTATACATGTTAATGGAATAGTATGGTGATCATATTTAAGTTTTTAATGCTTAGCCTGTAATTGATTTGTCTTGATGGCAAACAAAAAGTTTTATTGAGGAAGCCCACCAATAGCTAATATTGACCTCGCATAGTTTCATAGTAATTGGTTCATTTGATAAATTCTGAAAGACTTGGATCTTTTTGTTTTGAAATGTAAATGTGCCTCTACTCCTTGCTTCTTGTAATATTTTTTCATTAGTACAGATGTCCTGAAATTTGACTACAATATCTCTGTACATATTTGGACACGGTTTATATGCCTATAGAACTTCTTGATGACCAGTACAATTCCTTCCTCCAGTTTAATTTTTGTGGCTAGCCACCCTTCTAGAAAAATAGCTAAATCCATAGTATCTTCATCAGATTCACCAAACCCGTGAAATTTTAGATTATTATAGCTAAGGTTGTTTTCAAGATCTATCAGTTTATCTTTTGTCTACCGTTCACTAGATTGCAAGCTACATACCGCTTCTAGCAAGGTAATGCCCATTTCCATTGTGGTGTCTGCAATTTAGGCTACTTGGAGTAATGACTAGACATGGGCACGGACAAAAAAAAAATGAACCATGAGATTCGTGGTTTGTGGATTTTAATGGACCAAAAACCACGAACCGGCACGGGACTGGGGCCAATTACGACCCAGTTCATGGTTCGTGGTGTTTAAATGCCCCTTTCTGGCCACTTAGCAGCGGCAGGGAAAGGGCATTTAACAGTTTAAAGGACCCTTTCCTGCTTTGCAAGCAGCAGGTCCCTTTAAACTATCAGCTGGCAGGTGACAGGGGGGATCCCCCCTGCCGACTGCCAGCTGATAGTTTAAAGGGACCTGCCGGTGGCAGGGCCCTTTAAACTGCCCTAACCCCACCCCCATCCCAACTCCCCCAACCCCTGCCCCACACTTACCTTCCCCTGTAGCGTGGGGTCCTCCCTCTCCTCCCGCGAGGGGCAGCAAAGCTGTTTTTGGCCTCCTCTGCCCATACGCAGGCCCACAGAGGGACAGAGGAGGCCAAAAACAGCCTTGCCACCCCTCAAATGGCTGTGCGCAGTCATTTGAGGAGCAGCAAGGCCGTTTTCAGCCTCCTCTGTCCCTCTGTGGGCCTGGGCAGGGGCAGAGGGTGCCAAAAATGGCCTTGCTGCCCCTCACAGGAGGAGGGGGAGGATGCCGCAGGCTGCAGGAGTCCTCAAGGTAAGTGTGGGGCTGGGGCTGGGGGGGTGAGGGGGGGTAGGGGGACTGGGGTTTGCTCCACACCAGCCCCTCTTGGTTTGCCAGTCAGGAAAAAGGCTTTGACAGATGGAGGGCTTGCTTTTGCCTCCCCCTACCTACCTCGTCATTTTTCAACTAAGTTGCTGGCACAAGCTTCAAAAGACTGGCTGTGGCTAGGGGGTAGAAGCAGGAGCTCAGCCTTCAAGTATCCATTATGGAGTTGCGCGATGCCTCACCCCAATTTTATTTTAATATTTTAAATTTAGATTTAAATTGTTTTAAAATGTTTTATTTTTTTAAATACTATAATGTTCGTGGCCTTGGGATCCCTACTTGGGTATAAAGGCAGCATTCAAATGCTATAAATAAATAAAGTACAAATAAAGCCCTCATGAGAGAACTGCCCAGCTCCTGACTCTACCCTACAAATCTCAATCTCAAGAGAGCCAGTACAATCCTGGACAGCTTGGGAAGCTCTCCAGTGCAAGATCACTACACTACCTCTCTTACTTCATATGTGTGTGTAATATGCATGTTCTAGTGATGTATAGTAGTTACAGGAAAATCCTAAACTAAGTTACTCCAGTCTAAGCCCATTGATTTCAATGGGCTTAGGCTGAAGTAACTCTGTTTAGGATTTCACTGTTACAGTGTCAAACTAGGACGGGGAGACTAAGGTTCAAATCCCAGCTTAGCCATGAAGCTCACCTGGTGATCTTGGGCCAGTCACTTTGTTTTAGCCTAGCCTACCTCACAAGGTTGTTGATGGAAGAGGGGAGAACTATGGACACTGTTCTGAACACTTTGGGAAAAAACTGGCATTAAAATGTAATAATAATAATAATCCTTTCCCTGAGAGTTTTACCTTCCAAAATATCCAGAGAATACACCATGTGAGGTAATTTTGCTGGATTTGTTTTCTGTGCCTCAATTTTTAAAATGTGTTTATCACATATGTATTCTAAACTTTCTCCAAGTGATTCAAGTAAGTATGAATGCAGTTATCTTGTTTTATCATAGATCAGCAACTTTGTGAGGAAATGAAGGCCGTGAGAATGTGGCTTGCCTGAGAGCCAAGCTACAAGTGACGCCTGACACAGGTTGGACACTTGTCAGCTTCCCTCAAGTTTTGATGGGAAATGTAGGCATCCTGGTCTTGCAGCTGTAATGGAGAGCCAAGCTGTAAAACCAGGACACCTACATTTCCCATCAAAACTTGAGGGAAGCTGACAAGTGTCCAACCTGTGTCAGGCGTCACTTGTAGCTTGGCTGTGAGGCGACCCACCAAAATTCACAGCTAAACAGGGATTAGCACCCGGTTTCTCTTACCTAAGAGCAGCTTTCTATCCTCAGTTGTATTGGTCTTCAACTATTGACTCATGCCAGTAGTTTTACCACTGTATTTGCTTTGTTTTATTTTGAGTTTTTAAAATTAAGGAGAAAGATGTGGGGTGGGGAAGATGAAGAATAGTGAAGAGGAGGCAGTGAGAAAGATAGAGGAGAACAGAGAAAGTTATATATGTATGGTAAAAATAAAAATTAAAAATGGTCCCATGTTACATTTTGAAGATCTTCATACGGTTGAACACCTACCTCTGCAAAACTATTTGGAATATGCTAGTAATAAAAACCTTATGAGAGATAGGGTTGCTTGTATTATTGAAAATTATGTCACTGGAATTTCTAAAAGAATCCAGAATCTTTGGAATTCTGATGTTAACACTTGCAGTTTCCTTTCAGTAACTGCCATATTCACTGCAGTCAAGAATACTGAAAGGTAAAATGGGGCAAGGTGGACAGACCTAGCTGGTATAGCTAATTATATACACAAAACCATTTAGCTTGGAATAGTAGCATATTGTCAAAACCAAGAGCAAGACTAACAGTGCACTGCAATCCCATACAGAGTTACTCCAGTCTAGAGCCATTGAAATTAATGAAATCAAATCTAGACAATTGAAATCAATGGATTACATTATGCAATGCACAGGGGAAATCACAGGATGATCTTTTAAAAAAAATATCTTTGCTGTTTTCACAAATTCTGCAACAGCTGAACTTGCGCTGAAGACAGTGGTTTGCAATTGGACCTAAGTTTCTTACAGAGTTTATTTACTACATTTATCCTTTTATAAAGTACTCAGTATGGCCAGTTTACAAATTTAAAACAAAAGACCTCATCTAAAATAACATTAAAATAACAGAAACTGGAGTTAGTATAAACTAGTGAGATTTCAGAGCACCTGTCTAATTGCAAAGAGCAGTTTTAAACACATTAAAACAGAAAGAGCAAATAAATAAAATTAAGCCAGAAAAAAATATGTAACACTTCGGGATTTAGCCAGTCTTGAAATGACAGAAAGAAAGTCTTTGGCCGAATCCACACTTCCTTTTTGTTTCTGCGCCTTTTTCGCAAGCGGTGCGCTGTTCATGCAGATGCTCACACGCTTTCCCATTCCGTGTGTTCCCCGCCATCACCACGCCACAATTGCGCCTTCCTTCCAAACCATGTGATAGTGGCGGAAATCCATTTTCTCCCCGCCTTTTTTTTTTTGCACAGTGCAGAAAGGTCAGTATACCGGTAAACCAACTGTAGTGAGCAGTGGTTTGCATGGGAAAAGAAACAGTCACCAGAGCATGCGCATGTCACACAGGGACCGTTTCTCTACTGTGTCCCGCCATTTTTAAGAGCGCGAGGAGCCAAGCCAAGCAATCCTGTATTTCCCACAACGATCGTCTCCAGTAAACGGCAGGTGCAGAAAACAAATATATTCCTGAAAGCTTAGGACGCAGGTGGGAGATTCTACCATGTGCGAAAGACAGAATGCATCATCTCATGGTGTCACGTGGCTGTGCTGCGAAGCATGCCAACCATGAACTGAGCCATCATCACAAATATCACACTCTGAGCATCCAGCAGAAAACCACTCTGAGCAGCAGAATTTCCAGATAATGCTTTTAATGTGACAATCTAATTTCAAATTTGCCCGCCATACCAACCAGCCAATTGTTAGAAAGTGGTCTGTGATGAGCAAAAAATGAGCCAATCAAAGATGAGGGGGAGGGTACATTGCCAGTTCTTAAAAGTCGGAATATCAGTATACCGGAAAATTGACCTTTTTTTTAAAAAAAAAAAAAAGGGAAGTGGCGTGCACCATCAATTCTGACGGCAGAGGATGGAACCACCCACTGTAACACTTTACTCAGTGGCATGTGGAGAAATGATTGCGCCATGAAGACGCACTGGAAGGGTGAATGTGATGATGCACAGCATGGTAGCAGAATGAACCCGATTGCCATGACTGCGCAAGATAAGCGGATGGTGAGTGAGTGTGGATTCGGCCAATATTGACCTCCAGAAGGCCAACCGTAACTCATGAGGCAGAAAACACCAAAGCCTGTTTGGGGCACAGCTAAAAAAGTCATCTCCTGCATTCCCATCAATTTTATTTCATTTAAATCTGGCATTTAGACAAAAGAAGTGTCAGATGAACTTAAACTGGCAAATTTATACCAAATTGTATCAACATAATTAGCAAAACAAGTTATTGTGTTATATTTATTTGAAAAGTTTTTAAACATATTACTAAATATACTGACTGGAGGGACTTCCATTTAAATTTTCTGACATTTCTAGAGAATTGGCTTTTAGATAACCTAAAAATATTGGGTTAAAATACACAAAACCAAGAGACCCATCATTTAAATATTAAAGGGAAAAAACTGAAGGAAAAGGAAATATACAATTATACAATTAAAGGATATATAGAACTAAAGAAAAAAGAAACATACACATTTTTAAAAGTCACAAACTAAAATCTCATGTGGTATGAATGGAGATGGATGAGGTATACTTTTCCCACTAAATTCTGCCCTTTCTATAACTCCTTAGAGAAGAACACTCCAATTTTTTATTGCCAGCATTTGTGTGTATAATTCACATAAAATGGTTCGGCAAGAGTTCTGTTATGCTAAATTCAGTAAAAAAAATAATAAAGTCTAGCAATCATTATTAGAAGTAATAGATGAGGATCATCCCTCACCAGTGCCACCACCTGATGGCCTGCCATCCTGCCAGCTCCCCAGGCAGGCGTCCTCCAGCCTCAGATGGGCAGGGAAAGGGGTTGCACCACCTTGTTCCTTCTCCTGCCTTGGGAGTGACAGCACAATAATCAACTTATGGGAACCCCTCAAGGGATTCTCAAGGCAAGAGATGAAAAGGGGTGGTTTGCTATTGCATCCATATAGGCTAATTGTACGGCTGGTGCCTGGGCAAAGAATACACAACACACTGTCTTTGGATGAAAATAGGCTGATTTTACTGATTACAAACATTGAAGCATTGGCATGGCATAGAGCAATGGATCCACTACATCAAATGGCCCCTTGATACTCAATGGCACACATTCCCCAGCATGTTCCAGTGGCTCCCTTGGCAGCTTGGAACCTGTGCCTGCCTGGCTTGTGCTTCTGGCAATCTCCTGTGGACTTAGATGAGGTTGAGCTGCCTGGGTAACTGAAGCAGAAGGTTGAGTCAGCTAGGTGGCTGCGGGCTGCTTTCCAGGGTTGTCCCTGGTCATTGGCTGCTGCTGCTGTCCTAATGGTGAAGGTGGCCTGGGACTCTGTAGAGGCACCTGCAGCTGAGGTACTGATAGAGATGGCGCTGCTGGGCCTGAGGATGGTACCTGCTCCTGCAGGGCTGGTGGGTGAACACAAGGCTGGTGTCGCCGGACATTTAATATTGACTTTTTCATCCATGTTATAATAATGCAACATAATCCTTATGCATCCTTAACTTGCAGCCTTACAGCTGATAACTTACCCACAACTAACTAAATGTTTAGGAGCCAGTATTGCATTTCTCTAGAAACATCAGAAAATTCAGCTTTGAAAGGTACTGGCTCCCCCCGTTAGTATATTTAGTAATATAGCAATCCCAATTATTGTTTCAAAAGAAACTTCTCAGCCAACTATTGTTCTATGAGCGGGGGGGGGGGGGATCTGTTATAATGTCAGATACGAGTCATTGTTGCAAAATTCCAGTCCAGGTGCAAACAATCTGAAAGATGGCAGATGGACAGACTAAGAAATTGGTTACTTACAGAATCTGGAGCCAACCACTCTACAGAAGAATTTATTCTTCTTACGTTATCTGCATTACTAACAAATTCTCGAGACACCGTACTATCATTTTTGTTTTATCCTCACAGAAGTGCTGTGGTAACTTGCTCATAGACACGAAGTATAAGCTTTGTGGCCAACAGAGCTATGGATTGCATTCATGCTCACTACCACTACAACGTAAAGGTTGTAGATCTTGAGGCCAGAGCCAGTGTGGTGAAGTGGTTAGAGTGTTGGACTATGATCTGGGAGACCTGAGTTTGAATCCTTGTTCTGCCAAGGAAGCTTGCTGGGTGACATTGGGCCAGGCACACACACTTAGCTCAATATACACCACAGGGTTTTTGTGAGGATAAAATGGAAGAGAGAAGAGTAATGTAAGCCATTTTGAGTCTCCATTGGGGAGAAAAGTTGGGGGATAAATAAATAAATGCGGCTAGAGCTTCCCATTTCTAGAGTGCTCACTTTGTTCCTCCTCTTGATGTCACCTACTAACTTTCTTAGGAGGCGGAGGGGGCTTTTATTTTTACAGAATGTCCTATATTTCAGAACCACAGAAAGTTACAGAAGAAAAAAATAGCCCTACAGCAGAATGTCCCCTTATTATTGCAATCTGGATTGAGCAAGCAATTCCACATCAGGCTTAGTATAGATTCTTCTCTCCCAGACACTTTCACTCATTTGCAATTATATCTGTTTTCGTTTAGTGAGCACCTCCCCCCACACACACTCTCCTCTTTTCTAAAATTGGCAGCTGAATTTGGAATAAGAAGCTGGCAAGAGACTGTTTAGTGAGCAAAACTGGGGGAATTTTTATGCTTTTGTGCTCTTTGTATCCTTTGTGCAGAGCTTTGGACACTTGGGCAAGTGAACAAGTGATATATAAATTTATTTTTTTCTCCAGAAAAACAATTACATAGTAAATGGAAAAGAAGAGGAAACTGACACATGCTGGACTTCTCTTTTCCAAATGCAGCATTTGTTATTTATAGTCTTTAAATTGTAGGTTAACAGGTGATTCACACATTCCACTAATACGCAGTTCACAGCCCCATTGTTTACTTCTGGCTATGTCATAAGTTGTATCCCACCCTAATTTTCCTGGATATTACCTGCTTTCCCATCATATGCAAGATGTCCTAGTTACCCTGTGGGACACAGTTTCCTGAAGAACACTTGGCTTTACTTACAGGAATTCCTGTATATTCAAGATTCCTGAAGATTTGACAATGGTCTTAGGGAAATATTGACCTTTGCTTTTAAAGCATGGAATGCTTTTAAAACATAGAGGGAGGAATGGCACACTATGAGGGAAATTTGGGCTCCCCAAGCTCCTATTGCCTATTCAGGGCCAGGAGATATTTGCAGGGAGAACTTCTCCTGCCTGCCTATTCTCCATTCAAAAAACCTTGCAAGGGGCTATTTTTTTAAAATCTCCCTTACCAGTCTCCAAGTTTGAAAGAAGCTCAGAAAGAAACTGCAGATCTACAGGCAATCTCTGGCAAAACCACAATCCTGCTCTCAGGGTAGGCCTCTCTTCTCTTTCAAATAAGGGCTGTTTGCCGTACCATCCAGCAGTAACTGTTTCCTACAGAGCCATTTTCTTAGCTGTGTGCAGAGCTGGCTATATGGCTAGCTATCTTCTTTATTTAAAACATAAGAAGAACAATCCTAAATAGGTCTACTCAGAGTCAGAACCCTACTCACACTAATTCAGTGGGGCTTACTCCAGAAAAGTGTCCTTAGGATTGTACTGTTATTGTATCCCACCTTATTATAACAGCCACCATTTGAAGCAATTTACTGAAACCAAATACAAGAGCACCAATAAAACAGTACATTCAAAAACATGTTTTTAAGTTTAAAATGAAAGAACCTTTAGCATTGGAGCATCCATCCACAGTACAATAAAATAACCCACAATGTTTTATAAGACTTGTTTCCTGGTCTTTTACAATACTAACTAAAACACAGGCAGCAGACAGACCTAACAATTACTTTAAAATCTTCATTCTCCCCACACAACCCTTTACTTGGGTTTCTTTTTATTTTAAGTTTTCCAAGTACAGTAAAACAGCAATTTTTCAAATACATCCAATACAATAACAAGTCTCATTTCAATTCTAATGACAGTATATAAAACCATTCACTATTATTAATAGTGTTATATAAATAAACATTTATAAACATAAATTTACAACATTTCAAGAAAGACACTGTAAATGCTAAACATTGTTTTTAAGTCTATTTATAATAATCTTTTAAAATTCATTCATCTTTCTCCATTTCTTTATATATAGCAATTCAGTAACCATTACCTCCAGTTTTATAGCTTCGGAAGACAGAACACTATTACATTCTATATTATCATTAGTTTGGATCCAGAGAAACATTTCAACCCTTTCTGTGAGTAAAATAAGCTCTCCACATGCAGCATGATGTCTTTGGATTCAACCCCAATATTTAATTGTTCACATCTTGTATTTTCCTGATACTGAAATTATTATCAAATGTAAGCAATGCTACTGATAGTGTTCTGTATTTGCATCACTTCATCTTCCACTGTACCTAATAACTGTAAAAGGGGGGAGGGACTAAAATTTATTTAGTTTCTGACACATTTTGATCCCTTTTAAAATTTATATTGTAAATCCAGAATAAAGCCTACCAATAATAATATTGCCTTCTACATTCAGTCTCAGGAAATCTACAGCACAGATAAATAGCCTGACAGTTTTAACAGAATATTTTTCAAAAGTATGTTTATTCTGCTCCCAGAATAACCATCACCTTCTCCAAACTCCACTGCACTACTAACCTGTATAGTTAGCACAGCTCTTGTGTTTCTCTCTTCTCTCACTCTGCTTAGGTCATTATACATTCAAACCTTCACAGTGTCAATACACTGGCAGTGCCCATCATGAGTGATCTAAGGAAGTTTTTATGGCACGAGACACACTGTTGGAGAGAAAAACACACATGGTACGCAATAATGCATCGTGGTTTGGATGTTTTTTCTTAGCATCTTGCTGCTTTAAGACAGTCACTGTTATTGCTATTACATATTAGACTCCCGGTGTTGTCCTCTTGAATCTCTCAGCTTCACAGACTGTTGAATGCAATTCCCTGCATTATTCTGATCCTGTTTGGTGCCCCTTTACAGCCTTGCTGTGCCTCAAAACTGGACTCATCCTAACCCAGCTTGTGCTGCTGGCCCTAGTCCTTCCTGTTCATAGCTGAAATTTCATACAAATAAGTCAGCCAGTCTAATTAGGAGATGTGGTAAAGCCCTTATCTCAGGAAGCAGAAATTTATTTTCCTTATCACATATTCCCACCACCTATATGCTGCACCATTATCCTGTTCATCATACTACGTTCTAAATAAACCTTACTAGTTTTTCTGCTGCTCCCCCAGAACCCTATAATTACATGTCCAGAGAAGATGTGGGCATAGCAGATGGACTCCATCTTAATCAAGCCAAGGAAAATGTATCAACTGTTAGAAGAAATAAAATCAAATAAAATGCTGTCTTTTAATGAGGAGAAAAGGAAATGGTGTAACTCTTCTGCCTCAAGGCTTGTATTGTGGCCTTAAAGCCATACTAAGACAACTATTGTTTGTGAAATGTTAATAGACATTTCTGCATATTTCACAAATATCCAAAAGAATACCAAACCATCAGATAGGGCAATCAAGCAGCCTTCATAAGTTAATTCACAAACATATAATCATCTCCTGTCTATCTTGTTTAGTATAGCTCCAAGAGTAATTCTAGATTCGTCCATTTCTATCCTCTACTACCATGACATGAAGAGAGAACCATGCAAATTTAGTAGTTAAATATATCAGTTTTAGATGGACAAACTAGGTTCATCCTAAACCTATGTTGTTCATGACATTGCCATGACATTTGGACAATATTCACACCGTAAAGTCAAGCAGTATATGATTGAACTCTTTTACCCCACTCTGCCTCGCACTCTCCCCTTCTCTTTCCCTGACACAGGTTTTGGCTTCTTGATCTCCATCTCTCTCTCCTATTCAGTGACTTATTTCAAAGGCCTCCCTGCCTCAAGGCATTCTCCTCCAGCTCTCCTTCAGCTCTCCAGCTCTCCAGCTCTCCTCCAGCTCTCCCCCCTTGCTGAGCCTATCTAGCCTAGCCCAGCTAGGTTAAAAACAATACAATACGGTATAGATTGCACAAATTTGACTGCAAGCAGAATCTGATATATAACTGATCCTGCTTGGCTTCAATCCTACTTAGCCACTTGTACTGCAAATACTCTGTGGGTCACATCCATCTGCCTTGTGCTTTATGGTTCTGTCCTTGACAATCTCTTTTGATGACATGTTTGCTGCAGGCATGCTAAACTTTATTTCTTTGACAGTATAATTTTGGCTACAGTGTATACTTCTATTACTCCAAAAAAATCTAAAACAAGAATCACTGTTAGAAATCATTTTCTGCTAGTGAGCTATCATTATTTTGAAAAGAAACCCAAACAATTCTGCTCCAAGACATTCCCCAAGTGCCTTTGAGAAAATACTGAAGTGACCTCCTCTTGAGCCCAGGGCTTTCAGTATATGACAGGAGAAATCCATAGGAATTCATTTTACTTAAGCCTTCTTCACGTGTTCCACAATATTAAACAACCTTTCAGGAAATTATGATAAAATAAAGCTCCAGATTTTCACAATAGCTCTGATTCCCTTTAACTGCTTAAACAAGCACCAAGTTTTTACAATGTCCAGTAAACATGTTTTTTCTATAGATCTAATATTCCTGAGGTTGCATGGAATTCTGCCCAGCAGAGTCTGATTTTTTCACTGTTGATTGCTCCACTGTTGCTGTTAATATCCTTCCACTGTTTTGCGTACAAAACCCAAACTTTTAAAACCAAATTATAACTAACAGCAAAACAACTGTCCCTTCCACATGATCTTATGTGAAGCCTGGTCTTACAGATTTGTCTTTGGGGTACATCACTTGGAATTTACCACTCAATAATCTGGGCCAAATGTCACAATCTGAAGAGTGTGTACAATCACCATGCATTTATTTGTACAGCTGAATGGTTGTTAAAGTTTCTTCTAGTATAATCTGTCTCTTACTCAAGCCCGTTCCAGGCTGTATTCCAAAGCCAAAACATGTCAATATATATATAAAAAGATACAAAGTGTTAATAAGATAGCGCCCAAGCAACCATAGAGAACATGTGATATAGTGACAGCATTCTGAAAGGATAATAGAGTCAGGCAGTTCCCTAACTTAACTGGGAGTGATTCCGCACACATTGGATAATGCACTTCCAAACCTCTTTATAAATCATTTGGAACGGATTTTTTTGTGTGTGGAACAAAAAACCCACCCCAAATGATTGATAAAGTGCATTGAAAGTGCATTATCCAATGTGTGTGGAATCAGCCTGGGTTCTATCTCTGAAATAAATTCTCTGGGAATCAGAATAATCATAACAAGTGGGGGGCCTGCAAAAACTTGAAGAGGGCATTTCATTTTCCCCTCCTCTACCATGTCCCCCTTTCCTTCCATGTCCCCCTTAGCCTCTCTGCCTTTTCCTGCTTCCTTCAGTCCTTCCCACCCACCAGCATCCTGTCTTCACATCCCCCCACACAGCCTCTCCCCTATGGCCCAGTTGTGTGGTGACAGCTGAGCTGATAGAGGGATGTGTGCACAAAACTCCTGTGTGGAAGTTCTGTTGTCAGTGCAATTTCTTCTATATTTGTGGCAGCAAAGCTAGGGATACAGAGAATTTTCATTGTGTGGATGCAGCCCAGTCCAACACTCTAGTCACTTTTGGCTCTCAAAGGACACTTCACCACTTGAAACTGGTCTTAGATGAACATGCCTATGCCTGAGTCATGACATCATATGCCAGACAATTCCCTACCTGCTTGCCAAATCTTTGAAGATCTTTACTTAAGAAGTTTACTTCTCAAAGAGGTTTGCTGATCTTGATGTGAGTCATGACATCAGAATCTGATAAGATACTATTTTGTCTTGAACCTGAACTTCTGAATTAGTCATTCCTTCCCTCCCCCCTGCCCTTTTTTTACCAAGGACATTAGTGTTTGTAATAAAAAAAAGCCTAAATATTACAAAGCATAGTGCACATTTCATACCATATTTTTTATGCCACTAAGAGGCTGATGATTATTTCACATCTAATTTTTAGTACAGAGATATCTTGCCAGTGATTTAGAAAAATAAGCTCAGGAAGCAATGGAATTGTATGTCCTGTTATTTAAGTTATTTGTAAAAGATCCTCGTTCCAGAATGCTTTGCTATATGTACAGCTCCACCAACAGTGTGCATAGGAACCTACCTCCACACAACTCTTCCAACAAAGAGGTGACCGTGAAGAAGTAATTATTGCTAGTTTCTTGGGGGTAAGGTACCACCTTGTCAGTATTTTATAAGCTTGTAGTTTGGTGCTTATGACAGAGGAATTGAACAATGTGGAGGACCATATAGTTGTCCACTGGTCTTATGTTAGGGTGATGTTGCAATCATGTTGCCACTTCAGTTGATAACTTAAAGGTTTTGGGTTTTCTATATCGAGTAATATATCATATATCTTTGTGATTAAACCTTTGTGCTTAGATTCCGAATAGTTCAGCAATCGTTCGAAGTCTGATTCAGGAGTACTCAGAAGTTTTGGGATTCGTAGATAGATATGGCTAAGTTTTTAAGAAGTACCATGGAACTTTCTGTTGAATTTTCTGTTCCAATTCAGTTTTTGCTAAAATACCCTTCTTTGAGGAAATAGCAATCAAACATGTGATCTTAGCTCGCCATATGAGGGGGGGCGGTACAGCAGATTCTTTGCCCACAGGAAACCATTCTTGGAATAAGAATGAGGAAAACTGTGATATTTTGGGGGCCAGTTTGGACCTAAGTGAGTCCTACACCCTCAGCATGGCTTTAAGAAAAATGTTCTGTTCAATCAATATTGGACGAGAGTGCTGACTGTTCCATATTACTTCTTGAATGGTCATGGGAACGATGAGTAGATGTAGATGTAGAGTCTTTATCCAGTCAGCTAGGTCTCCTATTCGCAACATTTGTACTATGTTTGAAAGACATATTGTTTTATAGTAGGTGCAGATATCAGGATAACTTAAAAACCCCTGTGCTTTGTGTAGATGTAGCATATTGAAGCCAATTCTCGGTCTTTTATGATGCCACAGGAATTTATTAATTGTGGATTGTCACTGTTTCAGTGTTTTGGAGAGTATGGCAATGGGAATATCTTGGAACAGTAACTATATTTTAGGAAGAACAAAAGATTTGATCAGATGGAACCTGTCTGACCAAGGAAGCAATTGTCTGGCCCATTTTTGTAGATCCAATTTTATTTCTTGGGATTTCCTAAAATGGCTGACTTTTAGCAGATGTTTGAAATGTGGAGGAATGTGTATCCCAAGATAGGAGAGATGTGTGTTCATCCATTGAAAGTCATATCGTTGATATAGATCTAGAGGAGTTAGCCGTGTTAGTCTGCAGTAGCAAAATAGCAAAGAGTTCAATAGCATCTTTAAAACTAACCAACTTTATTGTAGTGTAAGCTTTCGAGAGCCACAGCTTTCTTCATCAGATGCATCTGATGAAGACAGCTGTGGCTCTCGAAAGCTGTGTGCTACAATAAAGTTGATCTTAAAGATGCTACTGGACTCTTTGCTATAGTTGATATAAATGCGCTACAGAAATAGAAGATAAATTGACAAGTAAAAGGCAGGATTTGGATTGATTGATTTTCAAACCTGAGATCTGACTAAAAGCTGTGATTATTTTTGGAGATGGAGAAGAGATTGGTTTTGTGATGTAAAGAAGTATATCATCCACAAACATGCTACGTTTGAAGACATGAGAGCCTATGTTCACTCCATGTATTTGGGAGTTCTCTCGTATTTTCACAGCTAGAGGTTCCAAGGCAGGGCTCATTGGGAGGGGGAACACCCCAGAACGGCATTCCTGTAGATCTGAAAAGAGGCCATGTGGGTTTTGGCCCCACCCACATGATTCCTTTTCCTCCCCGCTGCCTCCCCTCCAAAGGAGGGTAAGCGTTTTTAAATTCATTCTGCTGGGTTTTTTTTCATTCATGAGTCGTGAGTGAGTGAGTGAGTGAGTGAGTGAGTGAGTGAGTGAGTGAGTGAGTGAGTGAGTGAGTGAGTGAGTGAGTGAGTGAGTGAGTGAGTGAGTGAGTGAGTGAGTGCAAGCCGGGCTACTGGGGCTGGCTCTCCAAAGGAGGGTAAGCTGCTTTGAATTCATTCTGCTTTATTTTCAGGAAATATCTGGAGATTTTTGGGGAAAGGGGCCTGAGGGGTGGGTGTTGCCTTCTGACACACTTCTGGTGATGTCAGGGGGTGTGGCATATACTAATGAGATATGCTAATGAGTTTCTGCAGTTCTTTTTCTACGAAATGACCCCTGTTCCAAGGCAATAGCAAAAAGTATAGGCCAGGGGTGGGCAAATGGTGGCCCGCGGGCCGCATGCGGCCCGCTACAGAGTTTTTTGTGGCCCGCCAAGACAGTACACCACCTCGGCGTCAGTGGCTCCTGCGGGCTTTTCCTGGGAACATGCCCCTTTTTTTTGCTGCTGCGCTCTCAGCGCATCGGCCAGCACTCCATGGCTCTGCCGCCCGTGGCCGCCTCTCCTGAGGCATGCTCGCCCAGCGTCCCTCGCTCAGCCACCTTCAATTTCTTGCCTCGCTGCCCCTGGCCAGCCCTCCTCAGCTCGCACACAACAATAACAATACCGGAGCAGCCTCTGCCTCGCCGGCTCTGCGTGTCTGTGTGTGTGCGTGCGTGCACCTGTCCACCTGTCGCAGCTTCGCCACTGCCGCCTCCCCCCCCCGGTTCTCTCTGCTGGCCACACGGCCAGTGAGAAGCAACTGGCTTCAGCTCAGTCCTTGCCCGGGTTAAGCAGCCACCCGGCACCACCCGAAAGCAAAAAGCTGGGTTTAGCCGCCGCCAGAGCCGGAAAGAGGCGCGCGGACGAGGCAGCAGTATCCCCCCCTGGCCATTGAGCCCTCGGGAAGAATTGGGCGGCTCGGCGGGTCTGGTTTATCGAAAGACGCGCAGAGACGGCGGGAATGCAGGGCTTGAGATAATTTTAATAAAACAAGTGTGGCAGTGCTTTGAGGATTGTGCACAGGGCGAGAGCCTCTTGCTAATGTGGAAAATGCCTTTGCAGACAAGGCCAGCCAAGCCCGGCAATGCTGTTCCAGCCCCCATTGGTCACGGCACTTTGCGCGGAGCCACCTGCTGGGAAATTAAGCGTCGCTGCGTTTAGGCGGTCAGGGATGCGTTTGTTTTTACTTCTCTCCCGCAATTGCCCAGCCTGGAATTTGAGCAGCCTGAAAATTAGGAAGTTTCCGCCCCTATGGTGATTGCATTGGCCGGCCTTTTCTCTCCCCACTCCCCCCCCCACTCCCATGCCCTCCGCTACCTGCGCCAATTCTTTGCAAATATTTTCAGAAAGCTTTAGGTTAGCCATGGGCAGAGCTCCAATCTGTGTGTCCAAAAATGTCAGGCTGCATAGCGGAAATTGGGAAGGTCGCTGAGTACACAGTAACAGCAAGGATCAGTGCTGGGTCATTTGCAGAGCTGGCAAAGATTTTCCCCTCACCCCACAGGTCACTGAGCAAACTTGTTTTGTGTCCATGCACCAAAGCCTCCAGGAGTCCAGCCTGAGTGAGAAACAACAAGGGAGGGGAGGGATTCGAGGCAACGGCCCCTAGAAAGCTTCACAGGGAAAGAGGGACTCCAATGACTCGCTCTGGGTTTTATAATTGAGATTGCATGAGAGGATGGAAATCTTATTCCTGCCACTATTTTATTTAATTCATATTTATTGATTTTATGATACAATTTATACCTTTTCTGAAATGCAAAGTAAACTAATGAATGCAATCATTTTAAAAGGTGCGGCCCTCCGCTAACCTCCGCTCCCACAAAGTGGCCCCTGAGCCAAAACAATTGCCCACCCCTGGTATAGGCGATAGAGGGCATCCTTGTCTAGTCCCTCTATGTAATGTGATAGGTTCTGAAGCCACACCATTTACCTTTATTTGGGCTGTTGGGCAAGAGTAGATGGCTTTCACTAAATGAAAGAAATTTTATCCAAGCCCATATGTTGAAGTAGAGTCTGGAAGTATGATGTTTCTAGGGAATGATTGGCTGAGACGATCTGCGAGGCTGGCGCTCAAGATGGCGGCAACCTCGGCTGTATGGCTCGTTGGGAGCCACCTTAAGGAGATCCAGATCTACCTTTGCCAGCACTCACCGGGCAGCCAGGGTGTCAGAGACTTCATTGAAAAGCAGTATGTTATGTTAAAAAAGGCAAATCCAGATTTCCCTATTCTTATCAGAGAGTGCTTAGATGTACAGCCCAAGCTCTGGGCTTGATATGAGTTTGGCAGAGAGCAGAGTGTACCATTGAACAAACTGACCATGGACCAAGTTGCCAAAGTTTAGAGACCGTTGTTAAGAGCAAAGCCTAAATTTAATGCATCCAAAAATTTAAATCCAGCTGTGAAGCATGTATGGATGTAACTTATTAAATTGCATATAAAAATATCCAGAGGAGTTAGCCATGTTAGTCTGTAGTAGCAAAATAGAAGAGTCCAGTAGCACCTTTAAGACTAACCAACTTTACTGTAGCATAAACGTTCGAGAATCACAGTTCTCTTCGTCAGATGCATGGAGGGTAAGAAGAAACTGGTCAGATATATAGGTGGAGAGGGGAGAGGGGAGTAGATGCAATCAGTGGCTTCTGATAATGGGATCAGTTTGCTTCTGATAATGAAATCAGTTACTTCTGATAATGAGATAACCATTCATTGTCTCTATTCAATCCAAGCCTGACTGAGTCAAATTTACATATGAATTCCAATTCAGCAGCTTCCTGTTGGATTCTGTTTTTGAAAGGTTTCTGTTGAACTACAGTGACCTTTAAGTCCTTGATGGAATGTCCTGATAGATTGTTCTCCCACTGGTTTCTGGATGTTGCCATTTTTAATGTCAGATTTGTGTCCATTAATTCTTTCACGCAGAGGTTGGCTGGTTTGTCCAATGTACAGAGCAGATGAACATTGTTGACACATGAGGGCATATATCACATTGGAGGATGAGCAGCTGTAAGAGCCAGAGATAGTGTAGTTAACACCATTGGGTCCTGTAATTGTATTTTCTGGGTAGATATGAGGGCAGAGCTGGCATCTGGGTCTGTTGCAGGGTCCAGCTCAAACCCATCCAATGTATCATCAGTGATCTACAACCCATCCTGGAAAATGATGCCTCTCTCACACAAGCCCTGGGTGGAAGACCTCTCCTTGCCTACAGACAGCCCCCCAACCATAAACAACTTCTCACTTACAACCATGAATCAGCTAGCAGCGTCACCAACACAGTACCAGACTGTGTTGGTACTGAATTTTTTTTGTAATTTATAAGTGTTTCTACACTTTTTCAAGTATGATGACATTGAGATTAAATGGCCTCTGAGAACTGCCTTCAGTGCATCCCATGTCATGGATGGGTAGGTCACGCTGGAGCTGTTGTCTTTCAGATATTGCTGAATATGAAGTTTGATTTCTTGAGCGTATTCTTCATTATATATGAGAGATTTGTTCAGTGATTACTATCTGTCAGCTGTAGATGTGGAGTCCATTGACAACAGGCAATTTACCCAGGCATGATCAGACCATATGATGTTGCAAATTTCAGAGTTTACCACTTTGCTAATTAGGGATTCAGAAATAAGAATAAAAGTGATTCTGGTGTACACATTGTGTTTCAGTGAAAAATATGTAAAATCTCTGTTGGAATTGTGCATTAGACACCAGATATCAACTAAATGAAACTCATGTGTATCTTCCTCCTCTTAGTTTTGCATTTATTTAGATGTGTGTGATCTAACTCATGATTTACAATATAATTAAGATCGGCTCCAACGAACTTGTCCCCTTCCTGAAATTTTTTAAATGTGGATAGTTTCCTCTAAGAATTTCATTTGCTTGTTGTTTGGAGCATAAACCAAAGCTAATGTGGTCATTTGTTCATCAAGGAGACCTTCCACAAAGATGAAACGACCTCGTGAATCTGTTAGCGTAGCTCTATGTTGGAAGTGGACATTCTTGGAAATGAACACTGCTACACCGAGTGCCTTCAATGTACCTTTTGCATGGTAATGATATTGTATTCAGTTGGCTTTCAAAATAGATTGATCAGAGGATCACAAGCAGGTTTCCTGGAGTAGTATGATATATGATTGCAATTTGGATAAGTTTGATAGCATTTGTTTCTTTTTAATTACGTTGTTAAAACCTCGTACATTAAAAGAAGTTATATTCAACTTGGAATACATTTCTGATGTGGAATAGATCTACTCACTCTGATTTGTGTACAATTAAAAGTAAGAACTCAGAGAGGATCACAAGAAAATTACACTATTGGTCTGTTCAGTGGTAAATGGTTCTGAGGGCACACAGTGAAAAAATTAAGTCTCTTTAGGGTAGCTGAGCTGAGGTCAATGAGAAGTACTATCCCAGTACTTTTTTTATTATAAAAATTATAATATGAGATTCTTGTTTTATATCAGTAAGTTGAAAGAGGAGCTTAGAGCTTTGTTAATACAATGTTAAGCCATGTGGTTGCAGCTAAAATAACGTTAAGTTGTTTCACACCCCAATTGCAAGCTTATAGATTATGATTGTTAATAAGAAGTTACACTTGAAACAATATAACGTTACTTAGATTAAACCAAAACAGCTTGTACAATCATCAACCCTTCTCCTCTAGAAAACTAAATAGCAAAATTAATCAATAAGTGTAATACCTGATTTCCTTTTATTGCTAAAGTTACTAACTTAACTACAGCAAGATAAATGTGATTTGAATATTTATGTGATACTTCTAATAATTAAATAAGTATTACTATATCTAAGACTGGATAAATATGAACAGAACTTACACAAAGTTAATTTTATAGAAGTAGCAGAACGCCTCTCAGTGTTGTACCTTTCCTCTGAGGACTCCTCTTTTTTTTGAAACAGTAAAAATAACACTTAAAGTTACAACACTTAGAGTTCAATCCCACCCCCACCCACCTCCTGTTGTGTTAAACATAAATACTTTGCTTATTGCTTGATCTGATATACAGTAAACCAATTAGGAAATAAAGAGGCCAGACAGATTAAAGATGCAAACAACTAAAACAGCCCTCTACAACCTCAGGAGAAAGAGATTCTACCCAGGTTACCAGAGTTAACTCCAATATGAAAGGGCTGTAAATAAACAGGGAAGCAAAACTAGATAAACTCTCTCCCCTCCCCTCCCTAAACCTCAAACAGCAAGGTAAAATGAACGATACTAATCTTGACCACAACTACTTTAGTGGAAACTTAAAAGCAACTAGAAATGAGTGATAATGAGTGTTTAACCATGTTATGAAGAAATGGAGCAGTCAGACATGATGGATGGGTATTTTACTACCCTTTGCAGGGGTTAGAGGTTGCGTCATCTTTCTTTTCTGAGAAGTTTTGATGAGACCTGAGAGTAAGTTGACATAAATATTTTGCAGTAATGCAAGACCTGTGTCTTGATCTATCACATAGTAGAATTTGTCCTTGTATCTTCCTTGCAGCTTCGTTAGGTTTTTCCACTTATATTCTATATGTACTTGTCTCAGTGCCTCTGTGATGGTTTTTAACTCTCTCTACCTGTATAAGACCTGCAGGGGAAGGTTAGGAAATACCAAGATCTGTTTGCCTTTAAAGTAAAATGAGCCTCAGGACCTGGCCTTTTCTAATATTTTCTTTTGTGTTCTCATGTCAGGGAAGATTGCTAGAATGTCTCTGGGACCTCTCCGCTTTGGCTGATATATGGGTCCCAGACGAAAAGCTTTAGTTATTAAGGGGGCCACTCTGTCTTCTAATTGTAGCTTGTGTTCCACCCAATTTGCAAAGAAGATTGAAAGTCCATACTGACAGTCAGTTGTATTGTCGAAGGCTTTCACGGCCGGAGAACGATGGTTGTTGTGGGTTTTCCGGGCTGTATTGCCGTGGTCTTGGCATTGTAGTTCCTGACGTTTCGCCAGCAGCTGTGGCTGGCATCTTCAGAGGTGTAGCACCAAAAGACAGAGATCTCTCAGTGTCACAGTGTGGAAAAGATGTAGGTCATTTGTATCTACTCAGGAGGGGTGGGGTTGAGCTGAGTCATCCTGTAAGAGTTTCCCAGGGTGTGGAATGCTAATGGCGGGAGGCTTCACTGTATCCTGAGGAGGTTCTTTTGCATATGGATTGGTACTTGATGTGCTAATCTTCTCTGCAGGGCTATTGTCAAGGATAGAATGTTTTGTTAGCCTGGTGTTTTTCAGAACTGGCAACCATGCTCGGTTCATTCTTAAGGTTTCTTCTTTCCTGTTGAAGTTTTGCTTGTGCTTGTGAATTTCAATGGCTTCCCTGTGCAGTCTGACAAAGTAGTTGGAAGTGTTGTCCAGTATTTTGGTGTCCTGGAATAAGATACTGTGCCCTGTTTGAGTTAGGCTATGTTCAGCCACTGCTGATTTTTCAGGTTGTCCAAGTCTGCAGTGTCTTTCATGTTCTTTTATTCTTGTCTGGATGCTACGCTTTGTGGTCCCGATGTAAACTTGTCCACAGCTGCAGGGTATACGGTATACTCCTGCAGAGGTTAGGGGGTCTCTGCTGTCTTTTGCTGATCGTAGCATCTGTTGTATTTTTCGGGTGGGTCTGAATACTGCTTGAAGGTTATGCTTTTTCATAAGCTTTCCCATCTGATCAGTAATTCCTTTAATATATGGCAAAAACACTTTTCCTGTGGGAGACTGTTTTTCTTTGGTTGTTTGCTTCATCCTGGGTTTGATTGCTCTTCGGATTTCATTTCTGGAGTAGCCATTTGCCTGAAGTGCGTGGTTTAGATGATTCATTTCCTCATTGAGAAAGTGCGGCTCACATATCCGTCTTGCACGATCCACTAATGTTTTCATTATGCCTCTTTTCTGTTTTCATTACACCTCTGAAGATGCCAGCCACAGCTGCTGGCGAAACGTCAGGAACTACAATGCCAAGACCACGGCAATACAGCCCGGAAAACCCACAACAACCATCGTTCTCCGGCCGTGAAAGCCTTCGACAATACATCGAACACCTCTACGGGGAGGAAACATTCCAACAGACCCGGAGATTGGAAACACTTCGGAACAAGAAAGCACATCTACTCTGTTCTTTAACCTTTCTTCTACGCTGCAGGGACACAAGAACTATTCCATCTTTTCTCACAACTAAAAGAATCTTCAAAACCACACAGGCGAACCGCATTTATGACTGTCTAGAACAGGCCCTCTTACGTGAGAGAATCCACACTACCCGCAGAGAACTTGCTGCCACAGACAAGGAGCTATTTTGCTTGCATATCAACACCAGCCATAAAATGAGAAGTCAGGATTGGGACAAGGTTGATAATCTCACCTACAGGAAGATGGAACAAGTTTTTACCAACCACACATCCAGACAGAAGCAGAAGTTTAACAAACTACAGGAAAAAAGACAGACAAGCCCCATGCTCGACAATGCACGCATTGTCATCAATCTGACAGACCGTCAACTCTCACCAGAAGAAACCTCCATCTTGGCAAAGGGAGGAAACTTTGCAGTCACCCCCACCAGAATTCCTGTGGAAGACATCATTGCAAATGTAGAAGCTGCCATTCGTCATCTACCTGAAGAGGAAGCTGAGGAAATAAGAGGAGAGACAGCCAGGATTCTACGAAAGGCAAAGCTTCCCACCAGCAATATCACACGCAAGGAGAGAAATGCCATCAAGACCCTCAATGCAGATCCAGACATCATCATTCTACCAGCTGATAAAGGTAATGCTACAGTGATCATGAAAACAGAGGAATACAAAAAGAAGATTAAGGAACTCCTGGACCCCTCCACCTACAAAAAACTAAAACGAGATCCCACTTGCAAAATCACCAGGCTAACAAATGCGCTGATCAAGAATTCCTCACTACATCCCGACACGCACAGAAAACTATGCAAGACTGAAGCACAGCCACCTAGACTATATGGACTCCCCAAAATACATAAGGATTCAGTCCCACTCCGACCCATTGTGAGTGCCATTGGTTCACCGACATATGAATTAGCTAGACATCTGGCAGATCTCCTGCAGGACCACATCGGGAAAACCTCGTCTTACATCAAAGATTCAGCAGATTTCATCAACAAAATCAGTTCTCTGAAACTCAATCCACAAGACATACTTGTCAGTTTTGATGTTGTATCCCTGTTTACCAAGGTTCCAGTAAAAGACACCATTGCACTTATTAATCAGATTTTCCCAGAGGATGTAACAGCCTTATTCCACCATTGCCTGACAACCAGTTACTTCCAATGGGACAACGAATTCTATGAACAGATGGATGGGGTGGCCATGGGGAGCCCACTCAGCCCAGTTATAGCAAACTTCTACATGGAACATTTTGAAAAAACAGCTCTAGAATCAGCACCCCACAAACCTAGTGTATGGTTCCGGTTTGTGGATGATACATTTATCATTTGGAGCCATGGGGAGGAAGAATTGATGGGGTTTTTGAATCATCTCAACAACATCCACCTGAACATACAATTCACCATGGAGAAAGAAATCGAGGGAAAACTCCCATTCCTGGATACCTGGGTCATCCGCAAAGCAAACTTTCAGTTAGGTCACAAGGTCTACAGGAAACCAACTCACACTGATCGGTACCTACACAAAAACTCCAATCACCATCACCGACAGAAAAGAGGCATAATGAAAACATTAGTGGATCGTGCAAGACGGATATGTGAGCCGCACTTTCTCAATGAGGAAATGAATCATCTAAACCACGCACTTCAGGCAAATGGCTACTCCAGAAATGAAATCCGAAGAGCAATCAAACCCAGGATGAAGCAAACAACCAAAGAAAAACAGTCTCCCACAGGAAAAGTGTTTTTGCCATATATCAAAGGAATTACTGATCAGATGGGAAAGCTTATGAAAAAGCATAACCTTCAAGCAGTATTCAGACCCACCCAAAAAATACAACAGATGCTACGATCAGCAAAAGACAGCAGAGACCCCCTAACCTCTGCAGGAGTATACCGTATACCCTGCAGCTGTGGACAAGTTTACATCGGGACCACAAAGCGTAGCATCCAGACAAGAATAAAAGAACATGAAAGACACTGCAGACTTGGACAACCTGAAAAATCAGCAGTGGCTGAACATAGCCTAACTCAAACAGGGCACAGTATCTTATTCCAGGACACCAAAATACTGGACAACACTTCCAACTACTTTGTCAGACTGCACAGGGAAGCCATTGAAATTCACAAGCACAAGCAAAACTTCAACAGGAAAGAAGAAACCTTAAGAATGAACCGAGCATGGTTGCCAGTTCTGAAAAACACCAGGCTAACAAAACATTCTATCCTTGACAATAGCCCTGCAGAGAAGATTAGCACATCAAGTACCAATCCATATGCAAAAGAACCTCCTCAGGATACAGTGAAGCCTCCCGCCATTAGCATTCCACACCCTGGGAAACTCTTACAGGATGACTCAGCTCAACCCCACCCCTCCTGAGTAGATACAAATGACCTACATCTTTTCCACACTGTGACACTGAGAGATCTCTGTCTTTTGGTGCTACACCTCTGAAGATGCCAGCCACAGCTGCTGGCGAAACGTCAGGAACTACAATGCCAAGACCACGGCAATACAGCCCGGAAAACCCACAACAACCATGACAGTCAGTTGTTCATCAAAGCCCCTGAAGTTTAAATTTGTCTGCTGTGCCAATCACTCTAAATTCATTATTCTATCTTGAAGGCAGTCATTTTCTTTTTGAAGTGTGCGGAGATCTTCTTGTACGGTCATTCCTAATTCTAATGCACAGTCTGCTTTTTGAGTAACAGTATTCAGGGAGATTTTAAAGTCAGTGAATTGATCAATTAAAGGTTTAATAAGGGCAGACAAGTTTTCTAGAAATCTTTGTTCAATATTTGTTAATAATGAGGCTAGCGCTGAGATGGGGGAATAGTCTTCAGGCCTACCTCATTTTCCTCAGTTGCCAGTTTGTTTTCTTCTTCCTCTTTCCCATCTTCATTTTTGGATGTCCATGACGGCAAAAAGTAGTCCTGTAATTGTTTAGAAGGTTTAGGATTCAATTTAGGTTTGTCAGATGCTTGTTTGTGCGCATTATTTGCAAATGAAAAGTCATTAATAATATGTATTGAGACTGGAAGGCAACTGTAGTGCTTCAGTCAACATTTATTTAACAAATAACCAGTAACAGGGAATAATGACTGCAGCTATCTCTAATTGGCTGTAACTATCTCTTCACTGGATCCCTCAGCTCTGAGGAGAACTTGTGGCTCCGCCCCCAAAATCACAGTGGCTCCAACAGTCCAAATACATAACACCCCTACCCCCTTAGTCATAATGGTCCAGCAGGTATCTCAGTTGGAATCTGACATGCTACGACCAACATGGTCCCTGGGCCAGGGTGTCTGATGCCCCTAGGTTTTGCTCATGCGGACCTACACCCTCCAGTTCACTCCCTGAGTCCAGCATGATCCCATTGTTTCTCTGGTCATGCAGACCCTTCTGAGTCCCTTGATTCTACTGTGGCCCCTGAGTGATAGCACTCATTGTTGGTATTGGCATCGGAAAGGGTTGGTCTGGGCAATCACCTCCTCATTCGTTCATGTGCCAGCAGTTCCTCATTCATGTGCCAGCATAACTCCTGGCCATCAGGAGGTTCTACACTGTATGATACCAGCCCCGTTGCCTGCATGACCTCAGTGGGGATCCATGCGTGACCAATCCCATAGTTATGGATGTATACTAGGTCCAATGGCGAGAATAAGTGAGGTGCCCCCCATGCTTCTCCATCCCATATAGACCGCTCCTCCATCAAATCGGGGTGCAGCTGGTCCAACAGTGTTGGCAACCTATGATGCATCAAGAGCTCGGCCGGGCTCATTCCTGTCATTGTACAAGGGGTGATATGTTGCATTAAGTGAGAACTTGCCAACTGTTGGTTCCACTCACCATCGATAATCTGAGTGAGGGAATCTTTGGTCATTCTCACCATCTGTTCAGCTTGCCCATTTGTTGATGGGTGGAACAGGGCAGATGTAACATGCTGTATCAACCCGTTCGCCTGGAACAACCAGAACTCTGCTGATGTGAATTGGGCCTCATTGTTTGACACTATGATGTCTGGTAGTCCATGTGTTGTGAACAATCTCCTTAGCTCCCGTATGACAGTGCGGGAGGTTGTGGAACTGACTGGTGTAACCTCCAACCACTTCGAATATGAGTCTATGACAATCAGGAAGGTGTGACCCTGTAACAGACTGGCAAAGTCAAAGTGCAATCTTAACCATGGTGACTTCATTGTCTCCCATAGCTGCACCGAGGCCTGAGGCAATGACAGTCTCGACATCTGGCATACATCACATCTCTGGACCCATTCTTCCATGGCACTGTACATCCTGGGCCACCAAATGTAGCTCTATGCCAATGCCTTCATTCTCACTATGCCAGGATGCCTGACATGAAGTGCTTGCAGCACCCTGGTTCACAATGCTGTAAGGACCACCACCCTGTTGCCCCACAGCAAACAACCTTTGTGTAGCGACATCTTGCATTGCCTGGATGCAAATGGTGCAAATTCCCCATCCAGCTGAGCTGATGGCCACCCCCTCCACACTCAGTTGAGCACTCGGGAGAGGACAGGGTACTTGGAAGACTTAGCAGTGATGTCCAATGTACAAAGAGGGCTTTTGTAAGGACTCCAACAGCATGACCCTGTATGCTGGGAAGGGTCCAGCCTAGCAGATGGGAGAGGGAGGCAACTCAAAGCATCTGCATCTGCTTTGCCGATGCACCAAGGTGAAATCATATGTGCTGAGGAAAATCACCCAATGGAGCACCCAGGGAGATAGGATCTGCAGCGTTTGGTGGTTGGGTGCAAATATGCCCAGTAGAGGCTTGTGATCCATGGCAATTATGAAATGGCACCCATAAACATAGTCGTGGAATTTCTTCACCCCTGCCACAATGGCCAGGGCCTCCTTGTTGATCTGAGCATTGTTCCATTCAGCAGAAGACAAAGTTCTTGAGTAAAAAACAATCGGGGCCTCCTGGCCATCCAGTAGGCGGTGATTCAAAACTACACTGACACCATAGGGTGACGCGTTGCATGCCAAGATTAAGGATTTCAACTTGTGGAAGTGCACCAGTACACTGTCTGATGACAGCAGTCATTTGACAGCTCAGAATGCCTGGTCATGGCCACGGCCCCAGTGCCACACAGCCTGCTTGTCCAGTAAATGGTGAAAGGGTTCCACTATGGCCACTTTGCGTGGTAAAAAGGAGTGGTAAAAATTCAAAAGGCCCAGGAACGCCTGTAGTTCCTGCTTTGACTGTGGTGTCAGCACGTTGTGGATGACCTTAACCTTAGCCGTGTTGTATGGAGTCCACATGCATCAATAATGTACCCCAAGAACTCAGAGGAGCCCCAAAAACACATTTCTCATGCTTGATTTTCAGCCCTGCAACAGCAAACTGATGGTGGACCTCACATAGCCACTCTACCAGTTCCAACTTGGATTAAGCCACAATGAGTACATCGTCCCCTGCAAGATCCTTTAAAGCATCTTCCATGAGACTGGAAAATGCCAGGGGCTACACTCATTCCGAACTGGACACATTTCACCTTAAATGCCCCCCCCCTCCAGTGCATCACTATGGTCTGGGCGTCAACTGTTTCATCATCCACCCAACCAACACAACAGAGCCACCGTGTGGTAGTAAAACGTAACTACAAGAATATACTTAAATATTATAATGAGGTGTCTATGCCAGTTAAACAAACGAAATTGTAGTGTTTGACAACAGTCTGATATAAACAATTAATGACACAGCCAAATAGAATTACAAATACAACAGGCTTCCGGTAAAAATCCTGTTCCTGAATTCCTTCAACAGGTAAAGTGTGCAGGATTCTTCAACCGACTACATTCACTTCCTCATATGTAATGATCTTCAATCATTAAATGTTACCAAATTACAAAAGGTAATTCTATAACAAAATACAATATGTAAAAACTAAATAACAATATCACATCAGAATCTAAATATTACATCAGAATGAAAATATGAATTAAATAAAATCCAAAACTTCTTACCGTGCCAACATCTATTAGTAGCAATTTGAAAATATTCTGTTATACTGTAGCTTCTGAAATACAAAGAATACAAAGGATATTCCAAAGTCAAATAGTCAAATAATTAACAAAATCACATAATCCCAACTGAAACCAATAGGAGATATCAAGTGTTAAATAGCAAAATTTCTGCATAGTCCCCATACATACCATTTGGTCAATATTGCCACTCTTAGTTAAATCAGCAAGAGCTTCATCAATCTTTCCAAGGTGGGTGGCTACAGACTGCTACAGTCTGCAGACATATAAGGAGTCCACACTACAGCCACTACAGCTATCATCCACTGGCAACTGTTGATATGCCTGGGCCAGGTTCATCTTTGCAAAAAACTTTCCCCCCAGGCAGTGACACTAAGAGGTGGCTGACTACGGGGACTGGAAATGCATGTTGTTGCAGGGCCTTGTTAATGGTGCACGTATAATCTGCACAAATGTGGATGTTTCCATTTGCCTTAATCTGGGTCACAAAAGGGATCTCCCATTGAGTGTGAGGAACTGGCTCTAGAATTCCTTGGTTAATCAAACGATCCAGTTCAGCATTGATTTTAGGCTTCAGAGCATAAGTGGTTTCAATCCGATACGAGCCACCGTGGAGTCCAGGGCTAGCTAAATTGGGGTCCCGGTATGTAGGCCGAGTTCTCCATCAAAAACAGATTTGAACTATTTGCAGATCTGGTCAAAAACTAACATTTGCACTTGTTTATTCCTGCGACATATATACCTAACTTATCAAACCAGTCCAATCACAATAGGGTGGTGCAACGACCATGAGCTACCACTAGGCATAAAAACCCATTAAAATCTTGATACTCTACTGAGGATATGCTGATTCCCTGAACTGGAACCTTGTTTCCCTGGGAACTGGTAAGCTGGGTGAAGAAATGTTCCAGCTCAGGACCGCCTCCAGGACACAAGGCCTTATAGGTCTTCCACGAAATGATGGAAAAGGCCAACCTGGAATCAACTTCCATCGCACATGGGACATTTTAGATCCATACACTCACCGTCAGCTTGTGATGCACTGGGGGCTGTATCTGTTGGATGATGGACTCTGCCCCAGTGTCAGGTATGTTCATGCTATACATCATTCAATGATCCTGTTGCTTTCTCCTGCCCATGGGTTGTGGCGGGTCCTGACACCCTCTCACTCTGCACACTCATGCGATGTGTCCCCAACGTTTGCAGGAGTGGCATTGTGCCCCCCTGAAACAGCATGACTGCCCATCATGTTGTCCCCCACAACTCAGACACGTCTTCCTTGCTTCTGTCTGGCACCCAGTTGGAGGTTTGGTTCCTCCTTCTGAATCCTCAAAACATCTCCAGCCTGGGGGTTGGAACTCACACTCTCCAATTGTTGAGGGTGCTGAGGGCTCCTGCCCCTCTGCACCTCCTGTGTGCTTGCGTCAGCAGCTTTGGATACCAGTGTTTTCTCTAATGCAATTCAGAAAGTGAGGTCCTTCTTCGCTAACAGCTGCCACTGCAAGGCATCGTCTCACAGATCACACACCAACCTGTCACAGAACATTTCCTCCAGGTTTGTAAACTCGCAATGTTGTGCCAGCTGTCTCAGCACCACAACATATGAGGCTATGCCTTCAGTGGGGCCATGGCTCTGTATGTAGAATGCATGCCGCCTCACTATTTCGGACAGTTTCAGTGCAAAATGTTCCTCCAATGCAGCCACAATTTCCTCATAAGAAACAGTTGCCAACTGCACAGGCACTAGGAGAGCCTGTGCCAGGGCATAAGTGCTACATCCACATACATTCAGGAACACTGCTCTCTTCTTGGCGGGCTCTGTAATTTCATTAGCCAGCAGGTAAAAGTTTAGCCGCGCAGAATAGTTTTCCCACTTCCCTGGGCAAACAGGTTCGAATTCCTCTATGTGGCCCTGAGTGGCCATGGTTTCCTCTTCCCTTCAGCCTGTCACTCTGCAGTTACCAGGCCTCAAATTCTGCTTGCCCTTCAACGCAGCCAGTCACTCTGCAGTTGCCAGGCCTCAGCATCCCATCCTTGTCACCAGTAATATGTATTGAGATTAGAAGGCAACTGCAGTGCTTCAAACAATCAACATTTATTTAACAAATAACTAGTAACAGGGAACAACAATTGCAGTTATCTCTAACTGGCTGTAACTGTCTCTTCAGTGGCTCTCTCAGCTCTGAGGAGAACTTGTGGCTCCGCCCCCAAAACTACAGTGACTCCAACAGTCCAAATACATAACAGATAGGTTGTTAATTAATGAGGTTCAGGGATTAAGGAGGATTGGAGCTTTCTCCTCAGGCGTCCATTTTCCCTACTGCTGAAGCCATGACCCCTACTTACAGTTCAGTTTCATGTTCTCAACTGCTTCCTTCCCAACAACTCCAGTGAAGAGATGGAAGCCTTACTAGAACATTTCTGTTCCTTTTAAACATATATCTATATTTATATCTCTATATATCTAGTGTCAGGACTATTCCAATCACTGAAAGATATACAATAGTGAAAAATTGCCAACTTAAAGTACCAATATGCCCTATATATAGACTGCTGTGCTAGCCTCTGCAAGGCCAGCTAGCTGGGTTATGGTGAGATGAACCAGAGCAATCATGTTAGGAGTTTTATAAAATGGGGAAGGGTTATCAGATAGGGGCACACTACCTTTCCTGTACAGCCTTTAGATGCTGCTTTACCAGTAGTAGCATACATCCCTGAGTGAAAAAAAAGTTTTGCATCATTGTTTACAAGCATTGTACTCTACCTCCCTGGAATGGGAAGAACTGACATCTAAGTTGTCTGCTTGCTGCATCCTTTTGACCCATTTTGTTTAAGGAACATTCATCTTGCCTTTTAAAAAAGAGGATATCTTTTAGAAAAACTGTGAGGAAGAGGCGGAATGTAAATTATTTTCTATATTCCTATGACAGCAGTGGTTTATTTATAGCTGAAAACTAGAGGACAGTCCTCACATGGCTGTCAAAAATGAACAGTATGAAGGGGTTTTGTTTTGCTTTTGCAGTTAAAATCTCTCCCTGCATTCCCTAAACCCCTTGCTATTGTAACCAGAGCCATATTTCACATTGCTACAATTGGGGGTTATGTAAATTCCAAGGATCTTAAGAGAAACAGCCTGCACACTGTGTGTTTGGCTACAAAGAAGTTGACACAAACAGTTATGGACAACTTCTTGAGATGGATGATGAAGGTGCTCAAACAAATAGAAAACAGATGGGAAACAGCTTGAAACTCAGTCAAAACTGGAACCAAATTCCTTTGGGAAGTCCAGAAAAGTACATTTTCTTTATCATCTCAATTCTTTCACTTTGATATGGAATTTTGGAAAAGTCCTTCTAAGCCTTTTACCTGCACTTTTGAATGTCCTGAAATTATGAGGAGTTTATTAGGATACCTTATCCTGCTATAACTCATTAGTTTCAGTTAACCAACATAGCATGATGAACTTGTTTAAAATGAGATGAGCATTTACAGCTTTTAGAAGGCTAAACCAGATCACTATTTTACTAAATCATAAATTTTATCTGCTTCTACATATTTATTTTATATCACTTTCAAAGGGCATGGTATTTTACAGAATACACAAATATCTCCTGTATGTAGAGTTACAGGCTAACAATCCAAAAGCTGCTTTACTTTTACTGATAAACAGAAATTTATAAACCTGTATTTTTAGTTGAAAGGATTTTTTGATCTTCAGCCTTTCAGACCTGGGACCCACTGCACTGTCAGCATATTGCATCAGAGCCATGGGAAATGAAGAGGGGGACCCAGAGTTACTACCTTACCAGCATCTAGGCAGCAGGCCCAAAGAGCTGGGGACAAGACTCACAAGCCATGCACTGAGAATATACCCTTATGAGGTACAAACCAACGATCCAAGCCATAGAGGGATCCCCTTCAGTGCTGAGTAACCTTGTCTTGCTGTCCTGCTAGTTCTCTTAGTGTGTACAAGGAGACATAGGAGCTGTCATTAGGGATGTACGCTTTGGTTTCAGGATCCTGATTCGGGAATGTTTTGGCATTCCCGAATCAGCCTCAGCATTGCTGAAGGATTTAGAAATGGTGAAGCAAAGCTTACCAAAGCATGTTTCGATAAGCTTCAGGTAGCACGGAAGGAACACTAAGGAGGAAACAGTGCTTCTGCGACTTTCACACTTTTTTCAGGCAATGGGAGGGGGATGAGGGGGTTGGAGTGAAAGGCAGGAGGGAGAGGAGGGAGGAGATCAGGGAAGGGGAGGCTGTGAGAGAGTAGCCAATCCCTGCAGCAGTAGCTCTCCTTCCCTGGGGATTCTCTGGGAGGAGTGTTTTTTAAAAAAATGCTGTAAGGGAAAACTAAGGTGGCTTTCTAGGTGGCTAGGTGTGGCATTTTGCAAGCAAAATTCACCACATTTGCCACTGACCTACTCCTACCTGTCCTATCAAGACCTGTCAAGTTTCAGGTAGATTGGACTTCGGGAGCCATGTTATGGCCCCCCAAAGAAGGTGCCCCCATCCACCTCCAATCAGCTGAAGGTGGCATTTTGCAAGCAAAATGGACTCTCTGGACCTGACTGGACCTGATGACTGCCTGATCTGACTGACTGCACCTGGAGGAGACTGATTTGAGAGTCACTAGATGCATAGGGTTTTTTCTCTTTGGAGGGAAGAGGTTGTCTTGGTGGGTTGAGAGAAGGGAAAATTGTTATTAGTTTGCATTTTAAATTTTAAATTTTCTGTTTGATTTTTGCTGCTTGCTTGCTTGCTGAATAGTTTTGCTGTGTGGGGCTGCATTGTTTGGCTCTGTTTGGCTTGTTTTGGGGGTGTTGTGTGGGGTGTGTGCTTTACTTGGCTTTCACTTATTGTTAGTTTTCGGAGAGTTCTGAGAGTGTTTCTGAGCCTGAAGCCAGCGGAGTCCCAGTTTTGCAGCTGTGCTTGGCAAATGCCACTTGTGGCTGGATGCTGTTAGTGTTAGGTTCTGTTCTGTGGTGTTTCCCCACTGGCTGAACTCAGTACCTGGCTGTTGTGAATGACATTAGTTCTGTTGAGCTAAGTTGCAAGCATGTCCCTTGGTTCAATTTGGTTTGGGTGGAATGGATATGATTCTCTGGTGTGAAGTTGTTCCCCTTACATCAGTTTGTTTATGGGGGAGGGGCTTCAGTTTACTTCTAGTTGCAAGAGTTCCCTTGCTTTATATGGTTTTGTGTATTTTGTATTGCTGTTTATTCCATGTTTGACTGTATGTTGTATTTTAATATTAATGTAATATAAATGTAACATTAATGCTGTTACCTGCCCTATGTCCACTTGTGGGGAGGGTGTGCAAGAAATCCAATAAATAAAATTTGTTTAAATTAATTTTGTGTTAGTGTGATTCTCTGGTGTGAATGTTGGTCCTCATAGGGAACAATGGAGTGGCTGGCCAGTCTGCTCTGGGGGTGCTGGGGGTTTGAGGGGCATGTGTGTTTGTTTCTTTTGGGCTTTCTCAGGGATGATCTTGCATTCAGGAGCATGCCTCGGCTATGGCATCCTTGTCCTGTGCATAAGTGCCCCTGGGAAAGACATTTTAAAAGTTCTCATTGTAGAGAGCAATGGGGAGTGGCTGGACAGCCTGCACTGGCGGTGCTGGGCTTTCGGGGGAGGGCTTCAGTTTGATTATGTTGTGCTGTCTGGCATGTGTGTGGTAAGTGGAAGTGTGCCTGTGGCCATGGATTAATCCATGTGTTTCTGCTGTGGGAGTCTGGTTTTTCCCACAATAGAAACAAATGGGGTGTCTGGGGTCACCTTATTTGGGGGGACCATAAAATGCCCCCAGGGTCCAATTTCCCTGGTACTTGGGGGTTCTTGAGAGGACAGGTAGTACTATGTTCCCTGCTAATTTTGTGCATTTTGCTTGCAAAATTCTTCTTTCCCTTCCTAACAACAGCCTATGACAGGAAGAACTGGTGAAAACACAACCTGTGTTCCCAGGTCCTTAACCTTTTTACCCAGAGCCACATAGTCTCTTTTAATGCATTCTGGACTGTGCCGGGCAATATTATTTGTTCCCACATGTTTGCTTGCAAAATGCCACCCCCATCCTCCTAGAAACCCACTAGTTTTCCTCACAGGGAACAATGGAGATTAGAGATGGATAGGGGCACCTTCTTTGGAGGGGGCATAAAATGGCCCCCCGAAGTCCAATCTTTCTGAAACTTGGGTGGTCATGAGAGGAGAATTAGGAGAAGGTCCCCAGAAATTTTGGTATTATTAGGAAAGAAAATGCCTCCCCAGGCCCCCAGATAGCTGGGAGCGGCATTTCCCATTAGAAACAATGGCCTAATCTCTCCTAATAATACTGAAGTGCTTTAAATAGCCGAAGCTGAAGCAGCTTGCTGCTTTGGGTTTCAGGTTTTCCCATTTTTTTCCCGCTTTGGTAAACCCAAAGAAAGAAACCCAAATATGTGATGAGGTGCACACCCCTAGCTGTGATGACCTTGCTCTCTACACATGCCCACTAGTCACAAGTCTTTTCAAATGGCATCCTTAAAGAAAATCTGCTCTAGAAAGACTCCAGACCCAGCAGATAGGCTCTGCAACGCTCCTTTTCAAAGCCATGGTTAAAGACCGCTGTTTTAAACAGATGACAATGGAGAGACCACAAAGGGGAGAGAAGAGATTCAGGATGACAGAAAGGGTAGGAAGTTTTATCAAACCCACAGATTATTACCCCTTCCTTCTGATGCATGTGGGAACAAATAATATTGCCTGGCACACTCCAGAACGCATTAAAAGAGACTATGTGGCTCTGGGTAAAAAGGTTAGGGACCTGGGAGCACAGGTTGTGTTTTCATCAGTTCCTCCTGTCATAGGCTGTTGTTAGGAAGGGAAAGAAGAATGCTGCAAATAAATGACTGGCTACATAGATGGTGTCATCAGGAGCAGTTTGTTTTTTTTGGACCATGGCTTACGCTTTCGAGATGAAGCTCTTCTATTGAGAGATGGTTTGCACCTCATGAGAGTAGGAAAAAATGTGTTTGGCAAGAACCTTGCAAACCTGATAAGGAGGGCTTTAAACTAAATCCTATGTGGGAGAGAGACAAAATTTCAAAGCCTATAACTGGAGAAGGGAAGACTGAAGACCTACAGGGAGTGGAACGTATGCTAGGAAATGTTAAGTCACAGGTAAGCACAGAAAAAAACCCTCAGGGCATATAACTCATGGCTTCCAATGTCTCTACACTAAAGCAAAGAGTATGGGAAACAAGCAGGAGGAACTCGAAGTTCTAATACAGGAAGCGGACTATGACATAATAGGCATTACTGAAACTTGGTGGAATGACACTCACAATTGGAATACTAGGACTGAGGGATACAATTTGTTTAAAAGAGATAGACAAGTAAAGAAGGGGGAGAAGTAGCATTATATGTAAAGGATGTATATACTTGTGAGGAAATACATGTATCTGAGCACAGAAATTCTGTTGAGAGTCTCTGGGTAAAAATAAAAGGAATAAGAAATAATAGTGCTACTATGCAGAGGAGTTCGCCGTGTTAGTCTGTAGTAGCAAAATCAAAAAGAGTCCAGTAGCACCTTTAAGACTAACCAACTTTATTGTAGCATAAACTTTCGAGAATCACAGTTCTCTTCACGGCAATACAGCCCGGAAAACCCACAACAACCACAGTTCTCTTCGTCAGATGCATAGTGATACTATGGTGGGGGTCAGCTATAGACCACCAAGCCAAGCAGAAGACTTGGATGAGAAACTCCTAGAACAAAATACAAAGTTCACAAAAAGATGGAACACAGTGGTCATGGGAGATTTCAATCACCTGGATATCTGTTGGAAGTCTAACTGCTAAAAATGAAAGGTCAAATACATTCCTGACATCTTGCTGACAATTTCATTTTTCAGAAAATAGAGAGGGAAACAAGGAGTTCTGCTATCTTGGACTTGATACTCATCAACAAGGAAGAACTGGTTGATGAGGTGAAAGTAGTGGGCACCCTGGGTAGCAGTAACCATGTAATTTTAGAATTTACAGTACTGGGGAAGGGAAAAGCTGTATGTAGTCAGACGTATGGGCTGGACTTCAGGAAAGCAAATTTTAACAAACTGAAAACAATGCTGGGTAGAATCCCATGGTCAGAAATATTTAAGTAGAAGGGAGTTCAAGAGGGGTGGGAGTTTCTTAAAAGTGAAATATTGAAAGCACAATCACAAATGATTCCTATGAGAACGAAAAATGGGAGGAGCTTAAAGAAGTCATGGTGGCTCCATAAACAGCTTTCTAATGAACTGAGAAATAAAAAAGACTCATTTAGAAAATAGGAGGGCCTTATAACTAAGGATGAATACAAACAAATAACCAATGCTTGTAGGGAGAGTATTAGAAAACCTAAAGCTCAGCATGGGCTTAGGCTAGCAAGAGATGCTAAAAACAACAAAACAGTATTCTTTACTTATGTTCAAAGTAAGAAAAAGAGCAAGGATATGGGAAGCCCATTGCAGGGTCAGGGAACTGAAATTGTAACAGGCGATGAAGAGAAGGTAGAGCTGCTCAATTCCTACTTTTCCTCAGTCTTCTCCTGTGAGGGAAATGGTGCTCAACATGGCAATAACAGAACACATGATGGGGGGAGTTACAGCCTAGGATCAGCATAGTGGTAGTACGTAAACACCTAGTTTCTTTAAACGGAACAAAGTCCTCAGGCCCAAATAAATTGTATCCAAGGGTACTAAAAGAACTCGCAGATGTAATTTCTGAGCCTCTGTCTATTATTTTTGAGAATTCTTGGAGATCAGGTGAGGTGCCAGAAGATTGGAGGTAGGCAAATGTTGTCCCCATCTCCAAGAATAGGAAAAAGGAGGATCCAGGTAACTACCAACCCGTCCGCTTGACATCTATACCTGGAAAAGTCTTAGAACAATCCATCAAATAGTCAGTCCTTGAGCATTTAGAAAGGAACAATGTGATTACTAAGAGCCAGCATGGGTTTCTCAAGAACAAGCCATATCAGACTAACCTTATCTCTTTTTTTGAGAACATTACTACCTTGCTGGATCAGGGGAATGCTGTAGACATAGTTTATCTCAATTTCAGTAACACTTTTGTTAAGGTTCCACATAATATCCTTGTTGACAAGTTGGCAAAATGTGGTTTGGATCCTATTGCTATTAGGTGACTATATATGAGAATCTATAACTGATTGACATATCTCACCCAAAGAGTGCTAGTTAATGGTTCATCATCCTCTTGGAGAAGAGTGACGAGTTCCTCAGGGATCAATCCTGGGACCTGTTCTGTTCAACATTTTTATAAATGATTTGGATGAAGGACTAGAGGGAATGCTTATTAAATTTGCAAATGATACTAAATTGGGAGGGATAGCAAATACGGTTGAAGACAGAGGATCTTGACAGGCTGGAAAACTGGGCTAAAACAAATAAAATGAATTTCAACAGAGATAAATGCAAAGTTCTGCATTGAGGAAAAATCAAATGCAAAATGCTGATTCTGTGAACCTAAGTAGATCATGCGGGAGAGGGCAAAATGGGTTACATCAGTGCTTAGTTCTTGTGGCCTTACATGCCCAGGGTAATGCTGGTCGCCACCTTGAAGGTCAGGTAGCAATTTTCCGCAGGCCAGTTTGGCTAGGGACCCTGGAGGTGATTTGCCATCTTCTGAGCATGGAGCGGCGGTCACTCGGGCAGTTGGGGAGGGTAGTTGTACATTTCTTGCATTGTGCAGGAGGTTGGACTAGATGACCCTAGAAGTCCCTTCCAACCCTATGATTCTATGATGGGAACCAGTGCAATTACAGCTATAAGTCTGAGGTGGGTAAATGTAGTAGAAGAGCCAGATTTTGATCTATTAGCACCTTTTAAAGACCAACTAGATTTCCAGGGTATGAACTTTCGAGAGTCAAAGTTCCCTTTGATTCTCAAAAGCTGATAACTTGGAAAGCTAGTTGGTTTTACAGGTACTTAGCAGTCACTTCACTTGGAGAACTAAAATATTAAGCCACAGGGATTCTTTGAGCAGGGCTTTGAAAGAGGGGAGAGGTGGCCATTATCCAATAAAAAATGCTCTAGAGATCTTATTGTATTTATATGGGCTTTTTGTCTAAATCCCAAAGATCTGAATAATTAAGGCTAAGCTTTGAACTTCTATCTCTGGTGTCACATTTCAGATACTCCCCATTGGAGGCATAATTATTCAGCCTGTCTGACCTTAAGGGCAGTAAAATATAGAAAGAAGCAAAAAGGGCATGACTACATCTCTGTAGGAGAACAACACAAGTTGGCAGGCCCCTCAAATAGTTGTTGCTTCTTTGCTTGCTAAGAGTATCACAGGAGAAGTGGGAGGAAACAGCTTAGCAAAAACATTCATTCACTTTCTAGAAACACATTTTAATTGGCTCCTGCTCCAGTAGCATTGCTTCTTTGTGTTTAAGAAAGGCACTCATAATTTCAAGAGGACGGAAAGACAGAAGGGTGTTGTCAGAATGGAATGGGGTCCAGTTTTAAATTGGCTGGATGAAAAGAAATGACTCAACCTACCATGGTTGTCAGCTTTGAATTATTGAGAGAGAGAGGAAACAGGTTCCCCATCTGTGGTAGCCAAATGTAACTCGCCACCAGAATGCTTTTAAAAGGTACAGATTCACATACTTGCTGTTATCACTTGCTATTCCAAATGTAAGGAATGGCAATTATTAGTAATCACAGGATGGCTCTTCACATAGCATTGGTTCTAGTTACTGGCGGGTAATTATACCGGGTAATGTAAACCAAGCCAGGCAGGGATAATGAATTAGCTACCATTTCAAACTGAAAGCAGTCACAGCTGCACCAACAGTTCCCCAAAACAGCATCATTCTAAAGTCCTGATCAGTAGCTCCCTATGACAAGATTTTACAGCAATGTCCATGTGTTAGAATGCAGAAATTTGCCCTTTTGCTATAAAGGGGGAGGGGCATAGACAGTGAGACATAAGATGCTAAGGTCTCCCCCTCACTCAAGTTTCCCCATTCATCAAACTACTTCTTCTTTGCCATTTTCCTTAGGTATTGACAGGAAACAGGGGAGGGGGAGAGAAGTGATGAGTTTAGTTAAGTACCCCTTCCTGCATGCTCATGCTATGCTTTAAACCCCTGTTTGTTTTATAGGAAATTGGCAAAGACCTCATTCTGACACTCAAGTGTGCTATCATCACATCTAGTCTGCCACTCAAGAAGGGATGGAGGATGCTGGGCAAGACTGTACCCTCATTGCAAAAAACTGACCACTAATAAATCACATTCTCTCTCCTGATTAGACATGGGCACGAATCAAAACACAAATCATTCAAATATTGTGACAAATCGTTCCGATTCATGTGTCATGAAAATGAGTTTCGTGGGGCCGCGTTTTTCATAAAATCCACAACTTTGGGGGCCGATTCGTTTGATTCATGAATGCTTCGTGGCATCAATCCATTGATTCCCTAGGCAACATAGGCCTGGAATGTCTGCAGATCTTTTGTTGCCATGGAAACCCCAATCTTAGCCCACATAACCTTGACAGGCAGCTCTCCCTGCCAACCTGAGAGCTCCCATTCTGTACTGTGAGTCACTGACAGAATCCATCTGACAAAATTGGTGGGTGCCTGTTAGGGCACAAGGAAGAGGGGGTGCTGCAGGCCGCCCCCCACCCCCTGACCCCATGGCACCCAGTGGGACAGAAGGGAGGTGGTCTCCCAGTCAACATATTGCAATTTTCACCAAACTTGGAGGGTGGCTGGAGGAGAGCCTGCTGAAGTCTCCCTGTGAGTTTGGCATGTCTGGGATCTGATGAATCATGAACCTAATGAATTGTTTCGTGAAATGGGACAATTTTGTGAAAGTTCATGGTTCGTGGTTTGTGGAACGTGATGAACCACGAAACTCAGGCTTCTTTTTTTTCCCGTTTCGTGCCCATCTCTACTCCTGATCTGAGAGGGGTAGATTTGGTCCTTCTGCTTCCATATTTGATGACTGCTAAGTGTTTTTTTTTTATCAAGACTGTAGTTATTGCTCCACAGCTTTTTGTTTCCTCACATAGTCCATGAAAGGGAAAAACCTTAATGGTTACTCTTTTTAATTAAGCAGGTTTGTCAGGGATGTGTCCTCAGCCCAGGCCTTAAAAATGAAACTGTATCTGACCACTGGCCTCAAACAAGCTAAAAGCTTTCTCATTAGGCTTTGTGTAAGTTTTAGCCTGTCAGGAATTCATGGGCTATAAAGGCAGTGATCAAACAACTAAAAGCATTTTTCTTTCTTTTTAAACAAAAGTGTGTGTGTGGGAGGGGGGGGAGAGAAGATATAGGCTCGATAAGTGAAGAACCACAAAGAATACATACACGGTAAAAAGTGCTTGTCTATACTATACTATATAAAAAGAAAATTCTACAAAGGACAGTAAAAAAAAAAGGAAGCACTGGGACTCAAAATTTGATTAACACGATTTAAATAGTCTTGGAAAAGCTTCACTGACTAGGATATATGTTGTCTGCCTGTGAGTCATTTTGGGACACAGTTAAGAAAAAAAGATCTTCTTGAACAAAAACAAATGTCAACTTCAAAGTCTATGAAAAGAAATGTTGGCTTGCAGGCAGATTATTGCTTTAAGGCTAGCAAATGTGGAAAGTAAGCAAGTAAGCAAAGATTCCCTCTTTCATGCCAGTATGTGACAAACCCTGAGATACTGAGCCAGTGTTTACCCCACTTCTCCTCCCTCCCTCTGCTTCTAGTCCCATCAAGTCCTCTCTTTGATCATTCCTACCATCTGGGGAAAAATCTCTTTAGCTCCTTTCTTATAACGCTAAAAGGCTTTGGAGCAAATCTTGGAGAAAATGATTAACCTCTGTAGGATTTACATAACGTTTCTATGAAATCTCCCACACTGCAAGGTTGAGAACCACTTTTGTATACAGGTGTTATTAGATGAGCAGGGTCTCAATCATTAAGTCCCTATTCTTATGTTACTTTTTGTTGTGTTAAAATTGCTCAGGGGCAATTTTATTGCCCCGTTCTGGCACAATCTTCCAGCGAGGAGAGATGGTATTTTCAAACTCAAGATAAGTTACTATATTTTATCCCACCTTCTTCTAAGGAACTCAGTATGGTTTATATGGTTTCCCTTCATCACCACCAATGCTCTGAGTCCTTCGACAACTATTGGGATAAATTGTACTCAATATACACACTTTATCTGTGCATATATTTTTATTCTACCCCTTCTCCAAGGAGATCCTATCCTCACTTTTATCTCTACAACAACTTTGTGAGATAGGATAGGCTGAGGGATGGCTGAAAGCTACCCAGTGAGCTTCATGGTTCATTGGGAATTGGAGTCCAACAGTGTCCATTATTAGTAGTCTAAAACTCTAGCCTTCTCCTGGTGGTACCCTCTCCTAGGACTGTCCATATGGTAACAATTAGGTCAAAAACTTTTCTGTGTTAGATTCATTCCTCTGGAATGGCCTAGCAGACAGAGTACAGAGGATGCCTCTGCCTTTAGGAAGGCATGCAAGATGGTTTTATTCCAGGAGATATTTGGTGGAGTTTAAATTGTTCTGGGAGATTTACAACACAATCCTATACCGAGTTACTCCAGTTGAACCCATTTATTTCAATGTGCATAGGATTATACAGTCTGTTGTGTTTTTAAACTGTATATTGTTGTTAACTGTGTATTTATATTGTTACATTGCCTTGTTACTGGATACATCTGTTGGTTTTGTATTGTTGCAGCTGTTGCTGCTTTGTTAGCTGCCTTAAATTGGAAGAGATAAGGTGGGAAATAAACATTTTAAATAAATAACCACTATACTACACTGGCTCTCCAAAAAGGAAGTACTTTACCCAGAAAAGAAATACTTCTTCACACTAAGCACATTACTGAGTAATGTAGTTCACTGCTACAAGATGTGGTGATGGCCATTGGCTTACATAGCTTTAAAAATTGTCATGATCTGGCTGTGCCAGCGAGACCTCAGAAGCCTGTTAAGCAGTGGGAGTAGGCCTGCCTACAATTCCCAGGAGCCTCTGGGCCATTTTGGTGCCCCTTTTGGCCAATCAGAACACAGGGGGCTAGTGCTATATAAATCTGAGAGGGGGAAAAGCCTGTGTTCTTCCTCCCAGGGAGCAGGTCAGAGGAGGTTTCTGCTAGGGATAGAGGCCCTTATCCAGGTAGGGTGAGAACAGGCCTTGCAGACAGAGGGACAGTGAGTTCAGTTGTGGTAGGGCCTTTTGTTTATTTTGCTTTCACCAATCTATTGTTGCTAAAGCACCTTGCTTTCTTGTTTGCTTGCTTGTTTGATATTAACTGACTTCCTTGTAAATAAATCCTTTTGTTTGTTGTTACTCTGCTGGGTCCTCACTCCTGTTTATTGGCCAAGCTATGGAGGTCAGAAGGGTTGGGAGGGTACTCTGGGCCTTCCCAAGGGACCCTAAATCCCAGAGTGGTGGCATCGTAAGGTGGCTCACCCCAACTGAGGCATGACAAAAATAATTGGCCAGAATTTGATAGGCATATCAATAAATGTTAGCCTTGATTATTCCATGGAAATACAAGATGCCAGAGACAGACTGTTGCCTCCACCACTTCTTGTGGGTTTTTAGAATCATCTGGCTAGTCAAGGCTGGAAACAGATGTTGAACTAAATGGATTCTTGGTCTGACCCAGCATGGCTTCTCTTATAGCCCTATGCAAAAACTGACATAGTAAAAATTAGTTAATTTTTTTTTAAAAAAAACCTTTACCTTAGCAAAAATAATCTGAGAAACAGGATGTAGAATGTCAAAAACATATACTTCTGCTTAATCCAGTGCAGTTATAACACATTCACTTCTGGTTTTTTTCTTCATTCAGTGCTGCTATCATGCTAATAAAAATGCATGTTATTTCTGCTGGTTTGTTCAGAGAAGTGTTTTGTTTCATGGAAAGTACATATGGCTTGGTTGGTGTCGTATATCCTTTTCCTCATTTAAAACTCTAGTGGGAATTGTGCATTTCTAATAATTGTGTCTTCATGGGCATGTATCGTGGAGATTATTTATATTAAATTTGCAAAGTTTGTACAAATTATATAAAACCATTTAAAATGACTATTTTATAGGGGAAATACCATTATAAGGTGAAAAGCCTACATATACTATCTGGTTATCCATATTTATAAATGTTCCTCCTGATCATAAAAAAGAAACATAACAAAGCAATGTCATGTATAATTATGTCAAGTTTGAAAATTACATTTCTACTTCTTGATAGAGGAGTACTTTGATCAGAACAAGTCAATCTAGAATTATTGTGATATGCCCGTCCCAACTTAGGGTCTAACAATATGTTATATTATCCTTGTGTCCTTCTGAGGTCTGCCATGAAGACTTTCAATGAGATGAACCTTTCAAATTCCATGCTTATCATAACTCAGTTCTCAGGCATGTGGGCTCTCTGGTCAGATTGGTGTGCAGGCAGAATGGGCTTAAATTCATTTTGCTGATCTGAAACAGATCCAGGAAAAATCTGTTTACCCACTGGGAAACATACATTTACTGATGGCTATGTATAGGCTTCCATAATTGGCAAATAGGTTGTCCCTGAGAGCATTTCAAGTCAGGAAAAGACCACTGAGTAGAGGGCTTAAGTACCCTCTCCTCCATTTGTCATGGTCCTGATCCAAATTGGCTCTACACACACCTAGGAACTGAGTTCTGAGTAGAGATGGGCACGAACAGGGAAAAAAATGAACACGATGTTCATTGTTCATTGCCATCCACAAATAGGGAATCACAAACAACCACGAACATGACCCTGTTTACGAACATGTTCATGGTCAGCTGTTTGTGGGAGGGAGGGGGGAGACTTGGAAGGAAAGAAAGTTCCCTGTACCATTTGCAAACAGCGTGGGGAACCTCCCCTTCAAAGTCTCCCTCCTTCCAGCCAGCTGGAGGGAGGGAGGAGAGACTCTGAAGGGAAGAAGGTTCCCCACACCGTTTGCAAATGGCCTTCCCTTCAAAGTCTCCCTCCTTCCAGCTGACTGGAGGTGGGGGGGAGACTTGGAAAGGAAGAAAGTTCCCTGCGCTATTTGCAAACGGCACGGGGGAACCTCCTTCCCTTCAAAGTCTCCCTCTTTCCAGCTGGCTGGAGGGAGGGGGGAGACTATGTCAGGAAACCTCTGACAAGCAGCTGAGTCAGGGGTGAAGTGCCCCTCTCCCTGCTGCTGTGCAATTTAATTTAAACCACGGCAGGGTGCACTCAGCCGCTTGGGGGTGAAGTGCCCCTTGAGAAGGGCATTTCACCCTGGCGAGCTGCACTCAGCTGCTTGTCAGGGGTTTCCTGACATAGTCTCCCCCCCTCCCTCCAGGAGGGGGGAGAGGGAGCAGCAGGGAGAGGGAAATTTAAACCCTGGCAGGCTGCAATCAGCCCTTGTCAGGGTTTTCCCTGACAGTTCAGACAGAGTTCAGAAAGTCCGTGCCTACTGTTTCCATGGGAATTGATTGAAAGGCGCCAGACTGTCTGGTTTGACAAACGGCCGATGAACACCATGAACAGGGCTTGGAATGAACACATGTTCGTTGGGAATGGGGCCTCACAAACAACTTGCTCGTGAGCAGCTGATTGGGCTGTTCATGGCTTTTTTTTGTTCGTATTGCTGTTCGTGCCCACCTCTAGTTCTGAGAATACAACTCACAGGGCGTATATGAATGAAATTCTTCATGGCATACCTGGGGAGGACAAAAAGATAATGTAATGTATAGTTAATTTCTGAGACCCTCTTGTACAAGAGAAACATCTGTCAACTTTTATGGAAAAGCAAGGACAGAATCACACAAACCAGTTCTGCAGATTTGCCTCATACATCAGTGTTATAGATATTTGGATTTATAAGACTGCTTAATGAGCCTAAACACCAAGATAAGTGGACATAAGTATCCTTCTATACTTCCTGTCAATTGCATTCCCATACTTCCTATCATATATCAGTGTATATGTTTGTACTTCCACTATTGGCGCTCTGGGTGACTGGGACAAGTTTATAAATCTAAGAAATCTGTTACAGAGGGTTGTTGTGAAGATAAAAATGGTGGGAACACATTATTTTGATTTGGATAGATAAGCAATACATGAGAGAGAGAGATGAGAATCCACCTAGAATATTTGTTTAGGTGCTATCATTAACCTATCAGATTAACTATTAAGAACACTAGATATTAAAAAAGAAGGTCTGAGGGAGTGAACCAACCCAGAAGATGAGAGAGAGAGAGAGAGAGAGAGAGAGAGAGATAGAGAGAGAACATATAATACAACCATACAAAATATTCTGAGTAAAAATAGACGCTCCAGAGGTTATTTTTTTTAAATAAAAAAATGGTTTGGGAACATTCTGTTCTAGTCTTTATGGGTTATATCTCAACAGTCCTGACCTAGGTTTGAGAACTCACAGAAATTTCAGCTTTGGGAACTCTAATTCCTATTCTTCCTTTCACTTCTTGTGCCAGGAAACAGGGTCCTCCAGTTAAAATATGTGGCTGCCCTAAAGTGACTCTACATTCTTCTGGAACTCTTTGGGATCTTCTGGAAGCCATCCAGTAACTATGTTCAACAGATCAGTAGCAGCCATGACACATCTGGAAAATGTCTAGATGAGGCTGTGCAAATCTGGTGGGATCTCACTCACTATCCATGTAATAAAAAGTGGTTTAGAAAGAAGTTAGAACTGTAGCCAATATTCTCTTGGATGGGTCTGCTACTAGTAGGGAAAAATACTGACCCCCCCCCCATTCAATGAATGCATATTTATGCTCCAAAACAAACTCAGCCAAAAAAGATCTGCAGGTATGGTAGCAGTAAAAACAAGCAATATAAATAGTGATTTATGAGACACAATGACACATAACCTACTTTAAAACTCCAAGACTGGCATAATTCTTTTAAGGACAAACTGTCCCTCAAACTGCCCTCCCAAACAAAACCAGTGCAATACAGTCAGTAAAGAATAACAATGGGTTTATCACACATGGCCACTTCCCCCCATCACTATAATTCCCCATGGTAAGCTTTTAAGAAGTTACCATATGATTCTCACCTTTGGGTCTCCAACTACAGGTTAGATAGTTCAGATATTGTTGAAGGAGGTTTCTTGCTCACGCATAGGTTCTTTAAAGGTACATCTGTGAACAAATTACCAGCTCTGTTCTTTGTGTGTCTATAGCATACAAGGGTCTGGTTTGTGCTAGCCTGGCCATCCCTTCTCACTCCACCACTGTGAGGTAGATTTTCCATCCAAAGCTGACAAGGTTGTTTACTGGGACTGAGGAGACTTATGGAGCATATATTTGGGAGTAACTTGGTGTTCCTGTTGTCCTACACTTCCAGTACATATATATAGTTGGATTATTACCCAGCCCAAGTTTAAGTAGAGGAAAAGCAGAGGCCCATGCTCCTTTAAAATGAAATGGCACTAGAGACTAAAAAAGTTCAGAAAGATAGTAACAGATTTATTGCATGGGCAGGGTTGGTATGAAGATAGACAGGGGAAGGAAAACAGAGGTAAATTTTTGTTTGTTTATCAGAATACTTCACTAGTATGAAGCACAATAGTCTTCTTCAAGCTTTGTTTCAAATATTTATAGTACTTAGATGTGAGAAGTTGGTATTTTCAGACTTAAGTTACTTATAACAAAGTTCCTTCATTGACTTAACTTCACAGCTTAGGTGTACATACTTTGATATACAGCACTCTTCCTTTTACTGCAGACCCAGGGTACTCCACAGAGTCAAAAAACCCTTTTCAGACACTGGGCAGGTGTTATTCTTCCACTAAAGACATAACTGTATTCTTTTGGCTGAAGGGGAGTCTCCGTTTACTACCTACTTCCTCTGCCAACCACACACTCCCAGTTCTAGCTTGCCTGAGTAATAGTAGTGCTGGCTTTCCCACTTTAGTTCATCAACTAAAAGCGTTTCATAAACCTTGAGCTGTCCCAGTAAGGGCAAACTTTCTCCCTTCTTTTCCTCACACAGAGGAATCTCAGTCTGATCCTCCCTGGTCAGATTCCAAGCTTGACTCTCACTTGACAATCCTGTCAGCTCCAATTTGTTACCTTCTTGCCAGCCAATCACAGATTGGGGGGAGCAGTATGCCAATCAGCCTCCCTTCAGGTAGTTGTTTTAACTCTCTATCTGCCCCTCTCTCTGGATGCAGGTAGTTGGTAATCCTTGCCTATTTAATGCCTATTTTCTCACAGTGTTTTAGCAATAAAATGGAATTGTAATTAAGGAAGTAATAAATGAAAAAAAGGAAGTTTTGTGCTAATTGACATTTTACACAACATTCCTATATATATATATAGTATTTTGCCTCTGAATATATATATATATAGTGCCACCTATTTTTGGTTTTTATTTTATATATTATTTATAGTTATCCTTTCTCACTGAGATTCAAGCCAGATTACACAATGTAAGTTATCATGATCGATGACTGGGACATTCAACATACAATACAACAGTGTTTGGTTTGCAGCTTCCTTTCTGTTCAAGGTCTACTATATGACTATGTTCCCACAGCTAGCATGCTCAGTTATGTTGGACTAGCATATACAAGCCACAAGGAAAACCCCATGCTGGAATGGTCAAACTATATGAAAAAGCCTAGCTCACAGGTTCCTTCCCAAGATGAAATATCCCCTTGCAGGATTCCCCTAGGATTCTAGAGTCCATATAGTAAGAAGTATTTTGCCTCTGAATACAGAAGTTCCATATGCTTCCAGACAAGGTGATGTCACTGTGGTGACTCTGTGGCGCAGATCTCTAGCTTTGGGGGAGGGGGGGGCACCTTTCTGCTGCAGCCAAAACAGTCACTTGTCCGACTGTCCCCATTTATCATTTTACAATGAGTCAGCAGAAGTCAGGAACAGCTGAAGCAACATTTTCAGTGTATTTGCTTAATTGTCAGCTCATTCAGTCGGCTCAGTTTGAAGGATGGAGAATAGTGCAGTGGCAAACAACATGATGGTTTTATGGAATTGTAAAAGACCACAAAGTTATCTAAAATACTCTCATGAGACATGTTTGTGATATCAACTAAGCAGCTCTCAGGGGTTTCTTTTTTTTCCTTTCTTTTTGTGCACCTGCAGTCCTTGTATTTCTTCAAACCTATAGCTCAGCTCTGAAACATCTTTTATTGCTAAGGGATCAGAACCAAGATTTCAGAATTCAGCCTTGAAATATATGATTTAATCAAAAGGAGCCTTCTGAGGATGCTCAATCATGTGCTTCTTGCACACAACAGGGAATTGCAGTGACATGTATCCTACCACTTCACTGAGCAATAGAAGAGCCACTTAAGCTGGAAGAAGGCTCCCTGGGTTGGTTGGATAGATCTCTGTGAGTGGAGATGTGGAGGTGGAAGATTTTAAATCAGGTAGTGTCACAAAAAAGCAGGAAATAGCCCCAACAACATTCTTTTAGAACACATTAATTGTTACTTAACTTTTAGATACCTTGGATTCAGCTTTCAATATGATACAAATCTGCCTTCATACTCATTGCCCTGATAGATCTGATATAGCATAGAGACTTAGCACATGAGCCTGTGATTCTGTAGGTCCCTAAATCTCACTATGCTTTTAGCCTCACGTCAGCAATGAGTTGGATTATAAAACAGGTCCACCTTAAAACAAAGCCATGTGTGAGGATTACTTTGTGCACAATAATACTATTGGCTTACTAAAATTCTCATACCCAGCCCTATTTAAACATTTAAGGGAAGGGGCTCTTTGAGTGATGAAAAGTGTGATAAATGCCAGCTAACATTTCAGCTTCTTATTATGGAAAATATGGTTTGTAGCTAACAATATGTTAACCCTGTTTTAGAGGATTTCTGTTTGAGGTACCAGCCAGCCCATTCAATTAGTCCATTATGAAGCGGTTCTTCAAGGAAAAGCTAGTGCCTAGTTACTGGAAATAAGCTCCACTTAGAAATAAGCACTGAGTAACTGCTGTGTTACTCCTTTGCAAATCCAGACGTATTTACATCAGTGCCAAGACAAAACTTTTGGACCTCAGTATATGTGAGTAAACACATAGGCACGTGCATACATGTGCACGCAAGCATGTGCACGCGCGCACACACACACAGTTATGTTCCTCTTCAGCAAGATTTCTTTTCCTTCAACACGTTACCCAAATAGGCAGTCTCCTAATTAGTTGGGGGGAAATTAGCTTAAAGGAGACAAAGTGAGATGGAGTAACTGGGATTCTCCGCCAATGTTTATGGGGATTTTTCCCTAAAGAGAATTCTCAAAATAAACCAGCCAAGTGTTCAGCCGGAATGGTTTTTATTAAAAATAAAATAAAAGGGCAAACATACAAACTCACACAGAACACATATGAAGCTAACAAACTGGAAATCAGGGAGGAGAGAAGAGAAAGAAATTTTGAGGAAGGCTATAATTACCAGTCTTGAAGATGGAGGTCCCCAAAAGAAAAAACAAAGAGAAGAAGAGAAGGCCCAAATGGATTTGGGGGTGTATGTACAGGTCCCAGAATACGCACACACACACACAGGTGGCTAGGGACTCTAGATATAGGGTAAAATGCTCCCTAGGGTAAGCTGACATATTTGCCCAAAAACAATAATTTGATGGGTTTTCCGGAGGTGAATAATGGGTGTAAATAGTGCTTGATGACCCTGTGAGTACCAGATTGGAAAAGCAACCAGGTTTGGTGAATAGTGTTAAGTGTTGCTTAATTAAGGTAAAAGAGTGAGGGGAAGTGAGGCCAGGTGTGGATGAGATTAGTCAAAAGTCTCTTGGGAGACCCGTTGTCCTAAATTATGCATCTCTCTATGCCCTAGAGAGATGCATAATCTCTCTAGGGCATAGAGAGGGGGCCATTAGTCAGTTAGCTGCTCTGACTCTCCTTCTGAAATATTTGCAGACGCTCTTAGCTGGCTAGCATCCATTTTTTTAATTTTAGGACAGGCAGTGTCTTGATCTTAAACTGCCCCTCAGTAGAGGAAGGGTCTGTCTGCTAAGAAGCACATACAAGCTTGTATGGCATGTCATCTTAGATCTGTCCATTACAGTGTTACCCTATTCCATTAGCCACTGCAGGAATTATTCTACATACCACCCACATCAACACAGGAGATTCCTGCAACTACTTAAACTTACATGACTGTGTAGAGTCAATTGGTTCTTTTGACACAGCATCTCTACCCCAGTTAATCCAGTTCTCCACTCCCAGCACTCTACACTCCCACACAAAACAGCAAAAATATCTGTAGCCTTGCAGCATTACAAGAACACCAGCAGCCTTGAAAGAGCCTCTTTTGCGGTTGCCGGTATGTGGAACATCATTGCCAGCATTGTGTAGCTCACCCCTGTTCTTCATCCTTGCTCCAACTCAGTTTTTATGCCTACTCATTAAATTGTGTTGGCTTTGTGACAACAGCTGTATTAATCAAACTCTTAACATTTTATACAGCTTTTTAAAAAAGCTGAAGCATGCAAAACAAGATTTTATTTTACATGTCATAGAGGAGAGAGGGAGAATGTGGAGGAGAGGAAGGCAAGAAGCTGTATATGTAAACCAAACACAAAGCAGATAATCAAACTAAGCTCCCTTTTTCATCATACATTTGCTTTTTGCATACCATTGAGTGGATCTATTTCTCATTCAGTCTTGCTACAGCAAGAATTTAATGATCAAATCCTTCTCTAGCAAATTAAAACAGACCACAATACCTCTACTATTGCTTCACATTTAATTTCATTGGTCACATGAACTCCAAATTTAATTCAGTTTAAGGATACAATGTGATCATGTGACCATGCTTCATGAGAGACAAACAGCAGAATGTTTTCATTCTTTAAAATGTGTATCCAGATTTCATTTTACTGTAGTCATGTAGACCTATTAATCATGTATTTGTTAGGTTTCTCGAAATCTGTGAAGCCCTGGAGACGCAAGACCCTACCTTTTTTTTTTTATTTGAGCATAAAAATCATTTTATTTCTTTGGGTTAAAATTGCTCTTGTAAATCCCCAGCCTCCTTATTTATTATATCAGAAGATGTCCATGCTTCAAGTCAGTTCTTTCTGGATGCCACAGAGAAGTCCTGCTAAGTCTGCAGCTAGTTTTCTTGTCTCAAATAATTTTGAGTGCCTTCCGCCAGGACTGTTTCTCAGTCTTCCCAGATATCCAGCAACCTAATGTTATGTAGACAGATTCAAAGTGTTGAGAATTCCAGATATTAGGAACTTCTTTCTTTAAGAAGCTATTTTGGATGTGCCTGACATTCAAAATCCAATTTTCAAATAAGAAAATGCCATCTGGAAACTGATTTAATGTACTACTTCACAAGATGCTTTGAGGAGATGTCAAAATGAAAATATTAAAATCAACTAAGAAACTCTTAATAGTTGGGTCCAATTGGAACATTGCTCAGGAGCATAAATTTCCATCTCTGGATGGTTTGTTTGATGTGGGGAAGTAGGGACAAGCAATCTAGTATATCTTTTCTATCTTGGTGGAATCCAAAGTTGGTGTATATATGTCCTCAGATAGGAGTTCAAACCCCCTTGCTTTTAGCTTTATAGATTCCTTCTCATCTCACTCAGCACAATCAGACAGTAACTTGAGAGTTTTCGTTCTGTCAGTTCCTGTATATAGCAGTTCAGAGAAACAAACCACTCATCCTAAATCCTCCAGTGTCCCAGAACATTCTTGAATTGTGGATGAAAAGAAACTAGAGCTTACCCTTTCCTTTTGTTTCTTTCCTGTCGGGAATGAGGAGAGTTGCCACACCAGCCACACTTGCATCACATCCCTCTTGTCCCTGAGCCTTTCCGCCTTCTCCCTTGCAGTCCACACATACAGCACTGCTTGTCCTGCTTTCCTTTCACTGCCTGTACTGTCCTCAGAAGGAAACTGCTGCTGTTTTCACTTTCAGACCAGCCTCCCTCTTCAGGAGCCTCTGACGTCACGCAGCCTCTACGAGATATTTATGGCTCAAATGCTATGAAGTTTCCTGGGGTATAGCTTGAATTGCTGCTCTGTGGGATTTCTAGTTTTCACACTTTCAGATGGATATCCTTTCCAGAGGGGAGACTATGTGCATGTATGGAGGAGTTGGGACAGAAAGGGAACATGGGTGTGTTAGACCATGCAACAGAAAAGTACTGTTTCTTCTTTCTCATATAAACAGGAGGCACATGAGCCCCTCCCCATCAATAACAGACTTTTATCATCAGGTTTCCTCTGAGTCTGTTGCTTATGGCAAAACTAGGCATCAGTACACCTCACTCAATGTGCTGGAATACCAGCTTCTCCTCCATAGTAGGCATATATAGGAAATGCATGAATCAAATCCTCATATTGAACTGATCATTCATTGCCAAATCAGTGCTTTCTTTAATCACTCCTTTAGATCAGGCCCAGCCTCCCAGCTTCACCAGCTCCCAACATGAAGTGGTGCAAGTTATATTTCTGAAATATTCCCATTGCTCACATAGGTCATACAGCTCTGACCTGGAACCTTTCAAGGAATTTCTACAACTCAATAAATTGCTCCTTGTTAGTCAGAGGATTATCCTGAAGCATGCTACAACTCTCAACAAAATAAAACAATGCATAAAAACAAGTTGTAATGAACAGGATACTTAAAATATCATTGCAAAAGAATATTTGGCTGGCTGACTGCAAACTTTCATTTAGATATACAACAGAACTCCTCTGCCCATGAGAAAACAATTGCCTTTACCTGAAAGTAGTATATGTACAGTATAGTATTGCCAGAGGACCAACTTTGAACAGAATTGTCCTACTGAGAGAGGGGCATTCCAACCTCAGTCTGTTTCTACGCTCCTTCATTTCTCTTATGGCAGCATCATAGCCTATTTCACCTCAAGAAAGTGAGTTGTATCCCATCGATCATATTCATTCACACAAGAGCTCTTGTGCAAGTGAAAACATAAGAAAGTCATGGCAAGTAGACCTTGTGTTAATTCAATTTGTCTATATCCCACCTTGCACTTCCACTTATGAAAGACACCCCCATAACTTTCTTCAATCAAATTATATCACTCTTCAAAATTGGCCTGTAAAGACTGCATCAAATAGCCTTTTGCTTTTTAATTTTTGTATAGAGCAATACAAATTAGAAACAAAACATTTGTTTGCTCTTACAGTGGCTCTTGAACAATGCCTGGGTTATTGTATAACAGGATCCAACCCAGTGTCTTGAAGGAACATAGTCCTCAGCTGTTCCTCACCTTAGACAGTATTGGTCCTAGGCACACCCACTGTTATTCACACCTAATCTAATTTAAAAGGGTGCAGAGTTCCCCTTTCTCTGTTCTCTTAGCCTTTTCTACTCCAGCAGTGCTGTAAAAGGGGAGCAGTGCAGAGTTTACCCAGACAACCTAAGAGAGAAAGAAGTCATTCTACTCCTGTAACTATATTACAGGTGCTGCTCCTATCACTGTAGAGGAGAGGGGCACACAGGGTCCAAACACGGCTGGAAAATAGGCACATTGTTCAGGAGCACTGATGGTTCCGAATGGCCCAGGCTTCCATTTCCATAATCCATTTATGAAATAAAACAATTTTTCATTCATAACTCATGAACATGTAAGTATTGAATTGGATAGGTGTGGGGGGAATCTGAAGAAACACAATGGCCATGTTCCTCAGCTCTTCCTCACCTCAGAAAGCAGTGATTGTTGACATACGCACTGCCCCTCACACCTAATCTTGCATTGGGTCCAGAAAAATTATGCTAGCCCCTGCACACACAGCAACATCCCACATTCTCTCCATTAACCCATTCATACATTTACTTGAGATTTGCCAGCCATGTTAGGAACTGTTACAACATTCTCCAAAACAGCTGGCACTAGGGTTGCCAGTCCCCCCCGGGGGACAGGGGATCCCCAGCTGGGGGCAGCGGATCCCCTGCTCTCACCCCCCATCCCGCCCCTCCTTACCTGGCTGGCAGGGGTAAAGAGTGGGGAATGTGCCTCCTCCTGGGCAGCATGGCACACTCCTGCACACCACAGTGGGCCAATTTGGGCCCCAACTGCCCCAACAGCGCTCCCACACTCCATAGTGAGCTGATTTCAGCCTCAATCAGGCCCAATTTGGCCCCAAATGGGCTGAAATCAGCCCACTGTAGAGTGCAGGAGCACTCCCGGGCCCATTGCACTGGCCTGGCAGTGCTCCTGTGCTCCACAGTGGACTGATTTCAGCCACAAATGAGCCTGATTTGGCCCTGCTGCAGAGCACAGGAGCCCTCCCAGGGGTGGTATGAGGGCCGTACAATGATGTCACTTCCTGGAAGTTATGTCATTGCACAGCCCAGGAGCATACATGAGCGAAGACATCAATAAAGGTGAGTGCCAGGTCTCTTGCCTCCCTCCCAGAGGGTAAGGGGACCTGGCGACCCTAACTGGCACCAAAATTAATACTGCACTGAATAAATATTTGTGATAAAACAGCAGAAAGAAAACGTGCAAAAAGTCTTATATTGAAATAGTGGTTGACAAAGTTTTGAACATCAAGAAATCTCTACTGATAATAGAGCCCCGTTCTGGCAAAACTGAAGCGAAATGACTAATATAAGGCCAGAAACTAATATTTTGTCATAAATCAGTAATTCTGAGAAAGGCTGTCACACACAACAGTTGTGCCAGTCTCTGTGTCAGCCTGTCCATTAAGATTCTCCTCTTAAGAGCCTCTGTGTTTTCAACTATACAATCTAAGTGGATGAAAACCAGGTAACAGGAGTTTTTCCAGGGGTGACTAGGTTTGCCATATACAAATCTTCCACAACTGGGTAAACTAATTTTCAAATTATGCAAACAGATAATTATGCAAGCCAAGCACATTATGTACCACTTGGTTTGCATCTCCTCCTATTAATTATCACAAAAATTGAAGAAGGATCTTAGGCCATTTGTGCATACCTGAATTTCCTCAGGCTGTTTTCTGTGACAATGGTAGATACCTTGTCTGAAAGAGATAAAGGTAGAACTAAACAATGTGCCCTATGGTCCCTCTTCCAGCAGTACATAGCTGTGCATCTGTGCTCAATTAATGTGCAAATAGAAGTTCCCAGGTGGAACTTCTACATGGTTTCCAGAGTTCTTATTTGTTTTTCTGCCAGGTCTTGAATAGACATGGGCACGATCCAAAAATTAATCCCGATTTAGCTGATCGTGATTCCGCGGCGGCGCTGAACCCAGGTACCCGAATCTCACCGATCAAGTCCCGTTTCCGATACAGAATCAGGAATCAGGAATCAGGAAGGCCGACGCAGGAGGGCACCCCGCAGTTTCCAGCGCTTAAGGAATGGTGGGTGAGGAGGATGGCGGCTGCCAGGCCCGGCAGGCCCGTGGAGGCGGCGGCGGGGGGGGGGTCTGTCCCCACGGGAGTGTGCTGGTACTGTCAGGGGGGGAGTTGACATTTGCCCAGTGGGCGGCCTGATTCCCCCCACTATCGGGGGACCGCACCTGAAGTGCCAACTTCCAACTTAGCGTGCTTACGGCGGCAACTGACCTCACCCAGCTTCCTGCCTCGCCAGAAAGGGGCAGGGCGTGTTACCGTTGGGAGGATACAGGGAGGGACTGGATGTGTCGTTGGGAGGAGGGGGAGGACCATGAAGTCCCACAGATGCTGAGTGTCCCCAGCTAAGAGTTCCTCTTTACGTGGCACACGACGGCAGCTGACCTCACCCACCTTCCTGCCTTGCCAGAGAAGGATGGAAGGGACAACAGTCATGCCTTGAGACTGTTTTGCCAGCATACAAATTCTAATGGAAGTAATTCCTTGACTTTGTAAACAATAAGAGGAGGTACTTAGAAGGTTCGAGGGGGGGGCTGGTTGTCAGGAGGAGCATGCCAGGGACGGGACATGTCATCATAAGGAGGATACGAGGGACACTACGTGCCGTCATGAGGAGGGGGAGGAGGGGGGAAGTCCCACAGATCCTTCCTGAGTGTCCCCAGTTAAGGGATCCTCTTTGCGCGGTACACGACGGCAGCTGACCTCACCCACCTTCCTGCCTCACCAGAGAAGGATGGAAGGGACGGGACATGTCATCATGAGGAGGATACGAGGGACACTACGTGTCGCCTGGGGGAGGGGGAGGAGGGGGGAAGTCCCACAGATCCTGAGTGTCTTCCTTTCCTTAGCCGGGGGTCCCACCAAGAGCCATCGTCATGGCCAACAACACCCGCCTTCCTGCCTCGCCAAAAGGATTGTTGGGACATGACGTGTCATCAAGAGGGGGGGCAGGGGGAGGAGGAAGGTCCCCAAGCATCTGTGTGTCCTAAGCTGAGGCTCCCACCAAGAACCAGAGTCTGTGACGTTCGCCGGCAGCACCCACCTTCCTGCCTGGCCAGAAAAGGGATGTGATTGGCACATGACGTGTCATCGGGGGGGGGGGGGCTGGGGGAAGGTCCCCTACAACCCTGAATGATGCACCCCTTCAGGGCATTGTCTGCTTGGTGCACAAGCTGCACCTGGTCATGAGGAATGCTGGTTAGGATCATCAAGGCCACATGGGATCAGGGAACATCGGAAATGCATGCCTTGTTGGACCGCTGTCAGCGTCTGGCTGCCTACTTTCTCTGCAGCATTCATTCTTCCTGCCAGACACATGAGAGGCAGGGGGAGGAGGAGCATCCTGAGCACCAGCTTTTCAAAGACATGCCCACCTATTGGAACTCCACCGAAGTAATGATAGCTTGTCTGTTGGAGCAAAGAAATGTGGTGCAGGATATCATGTCCTCTGTGCCCATTTTGCAGGAGGGCGAAGAGGTCAGCATCAGCTCCACGGACTGGCAAGCCCTCTCCCAAATGGTCCATGTCCAGAGGGGGCAGCAGGGGAACCATGCGAAGGGGGGGGGGGTCCCTGCTGTACACACACCAGCAGCAGCTGCACGGCTACTCCTCATGGCCTGCAGCTGCATCAGCGGGCAGCACCTCACCAACCATCCTTCGCAGAAAGGACAGGTAGGGACGGACATGAGTGGTTGCGTCTTGGGGGACCACGTTGGAGCCATCTGTGCAGATCCAGAGAGAGAGAGAGAGAGGACGGAACGGGAACTAGTCTTGGAGAGGAGGACAAAGGGTCAGCACAACATCCGTGGAAGCCCCCTCGAGAATCGAGGCAGGCTCGAGCCCGCTGTGGACGAGCTGGGCCGGCCACTATAACCAGAAATCAGCCAGAGATGAATGCAGAAGGAATACTGAGCAGAAGGCTTATGCAAATGTATGTCTAGGAAATAATGCCCGGAAACGGGTTACGTTGACAATTGGCCAAGGAAACACTGCATGAGATATTCTTATATCAGATTTTAAATTGCTGTTTTTTCCAGTCACATGACCCCAAAACAGGAAGAAGAAAGAGAAACCTGAAGACTACCGAGGTATCATTGTTGCTGTCCTAAAACAGCAACAGTGTCTCATAGCACCACAAGCCTAGGGTTACTCAGAGTCAGAGGCGAGCCCGGGGTGGTCCAGGTCGACGGGAGGGTGGCCCAGTAGGTTGAGGTTCACCTTGATGAACGTCAACATGTCCACCAGGTCCGGGTCGAGACGTGCGCGGTGGGGACGGAAGAGGTCTCCCATGTGGGAGAACATCCGCTCGCTCTGCACGCTGGTGGGAGGGCAGGAAAGGATGTTGGTGGCGACAATGGACAGGTCCGGCCAGCGGTCCGATTTCCTTGCCCAATACTCCAATGGGTTGGCATGGGGGGGCTCGGTGGGCTCCGAAAGTTTCTCGCGCACCATGCCCCCCGCTGAGTCCTCCACTGGGAGGGACCCACCCGCCATGCTGCGGCCAACCACTCCGCCCACCGCCAAGGCCCACAAATCGAAGGTGTCCGTCGGGGTGGCTGTTCCTTGGCCTGGCTGTCTCCCCACCGCCTGCCCCTCGCCCTCACCCTCCTCCTCCTCCACCCCCTGCCCCTCGCCGCTGCCCAGTTCCTTCCCTCCTGCCCTCTGTCTCTGGAAATGGAGCACCGCTCTGCAGAGCTCCTTCTTCCATTGCTGCAGCTGCCCCACCTGCGAGGCGATGTTGCCCTTGATGCTGGGGTCACAGAGGGAGGCAAGCTGGTAGGGGGCCTCATGGCGGAGAGGGTGCAGGCGTTCGGCGACGCAGGCCTTGATCCTGCAGACAAATTCCTGGACCCTGGGGAGCAGCACCTCTTGCCCTTGCTGGAGCTCCTTGTCCAGAAACTGGTCAAGGGCGTGGATCAGAGGTAGGACCTGACCCAGGCTTGCCTGGTAGGAGCACAGGAGCTCCATGGCATCCTTGAAGGGCTTGAGGATGCGGGACATCTGGTGAAGGGCTCTCCAGTCCACGGCGCTGAGGCCCAACTCCTCTCCCCTACTCAGCACATTCGAAGACGACAGGATGTCTTGCACCACCTTGACGGTGGTGGTGATGTTCTTGCCGGTGTGGACCTCGTCCATCCCCCAGGCCTGAAGGAGAACAGCCGTGTAGCCCAGGCTCAGTTTGGAGGACTTTTTCTGGCAGCCAGATCTTGTCCTGGGGGGGGGGGGGGCGAGTTCCTGCGGTTGCCACCAGTGGGCGGTGATGGCCAGGTACCCATGATGGTAGCTGCTCCACAGGTCTGCCGTGAAGTGGACTGTTCTGAACTCGGCTGCTGCCAGGTCTCTGCGCACCATGTCTCACACCCCCTCGTACAGGGTGGGCACGACACGACGCCCAACGGTGCACCGTGACGGCATCTCGAACCATGGGGCAAAGTGGTTGAACAGGAATTGGAAGCCCACACCCTCCACAACCAACAGGGGGAAGCCTTGCAGGGTGATCGTCTGTGCCACCGCACGAATGCCCGCCTCCTGAGCCCTTGACCTCACCGTTTTCAGCAGCACCATCCCCGACCCTGAGGGAACAACTTCCCCCAGGGAGACCTGCCTGAGCCCTCCGCTCCCACCAACCACACCCTCGGGACATTGCTTCTTGCTCTGGCTGCATTCTGGAGACCCTCCCACCGATTCCAGATCAGACTCGCTGACGGTCCTCCGTTTCCCCCCCAAAGAAGTTTCGCTGTTCGAGGAGGGAGAACACAGGCTTGGGTGGTACCTCTTCAGGTGCCGAGTGAGGTTCGACAATGACAGGTGCTGCAGGTCATTGCCCCTGCGCACCATAGTCCCACACGCACAGCACTGCACCGCACGGGGGTCATTACCAACAGCCTGGAAGTGCCTCCAAACATTGCTCTTGAACCATGGCCCGCGTAAGGTTCCAGGCAAGGGAGGATGAAGGGTTGCTGCTGGCTGTGCCACGGGGGTTGCAACGGAAGATGGAGTGGTGGGTGGAGTGCATGCAGGGACAGCATCACTGGTACTCTGGGATGGGGACATGCTGGAGGTCTCCTCGAACCCCAACCATTCCTCCAACGATCCCTCGCCCTCCTCCTCCTCCACCGCAAACATTTTTAGCAGTTCCTCTTCCACCGCCGGCAAGGGTTCTTTGGCCTCCTCCTCCACAGCCTCAACTGGTAATTTGGGGGGAGCGGAAGTCCCTGCGGCTCCAGAGCCCTGTGCAGCACCATTTCCCATGCCGCAACCAAAACAATCCCTGCACTTTCCCCCACCACCACTCTTTCCCCCCACCCGGAGCCTCATACTGCCAGCCAACAACGCAGGAGGAGATGACAGAGTGTGAGCCCTCAGCCAAGGAGGTGCCCACTGAGCTTGGCCCCAGAGCTAGGCGGCAGCCCTGGAAGCAGAGAGAGAAAGAGAGAGAGAAGAGACTAGAGCCTTAGCCCACCCACCACCACTCCCTCAGACCAGAGTGACCAGGCACTAGAGTGTGTAATACTGTGTGAGCTCTCAGCCAAGGAGGTGCCCACTGAGCTTGGCCCCAGAGCTAGACGGCAGCCCTGGAAGCAGAGAGAGAAAGAGAGAGGGAAGAGACCAGAGCCTTAGCCCACCACCACCACTCCCCCAGACCAGAGTGACCAGGCACTAGAGTGTGTAATACTGTGTGAGCCCTCAGCCAAGGAGGTGCCCACTGAGCTTGACCCCAGAGCTAGACGGAAGCCCTGGAAGCAGAGAGAGAAAGAGAGAGAGAAGAGACTAGAGCCTTAGCCCACCACCACCACCACTCCCCCAGACCAGAGTGACCAGGCACTAGAGTGTGTAATACTGTGTGGGCCCTCAGCCAAGGAGGTGCCCACTGAGCTTGGCCCCAGAGCTAGACGGCAGCCCTGGAAGCAGAGAGAGAAAGAGAGAGGGAAGAGACTAGAGCCTTAGCCCATCACCACCACCACTCCCCCAGACCAGAGTGACCAGGCACTAGAGTGTGTAATACTGTGTGAGCCCTCAGCCAAGGAGGTGCCCACTGAGCTTGGCCCCAGAGCTAGACGGCAGCCCTGGAAGCAGAGAGAGAAAGAGAGAGGGAAGAGACTAGAGCCTTAGCCCATCACCACCACCACTCCCCCAGACCAGAGTGACCAGGCACTAGAGTGTGTAATACTGTGTGAGCCCTCAGCCAAAGAGGTGCCCACTGAGCTTGGCCCCAGAGCTAGACGGCAGCCCTGGAAGCAGAGAGAGAGAATAGGAATAGAGCCCAACCCCAGCTGCAACACTCCCCCCCAGACCTGAGCCCTCAGCTGAGGTGCCCACCGAGCTTGGCCCCAGAGCTAGGCAGCAGCCCTAGAACCAGAGGAGATAGCTCCTTATTCCCTAATTCCCTATCCGCTGAATCCCAAAGCTAAAGCTCCCCCCCCTCTCTCTTGCGCTTTCTCTCTCCAAAAGTGGCAAGCGAGAGCTCGCCTCTGTCCCACTCCACCTGCGAGCGGAAAGTGAAACTTTGTTGCGCAGCACATGGCTATTTATAAAGCCTGGGTCTGCTATGCAGGAGGGCTGTGTTTGGCCGTAAGAGCTGCTTCTCAGGCTTTGCAGGGATGAGATTCGAGCGCCCATGGCTACAGAAGAACACCCCCTTCCCCCGACCTCCCCTCTCTTCTCCCAAATGGACGAGACGGACGTGCGCTTTTCTGGCTGCTCCGTGGTTGGAACGAAGCCCTGCTGATCAAGAAAAGCTGGGCTTCCATTCGCTTTTCCAGGGCGACAGAAGGAGGGCAAACAGCTCTGGCATTCCCCAGGCTCCATTTCCACTGGGCTCCGTTCCCTCGGGAACAGATGGCTGGCGCCAGACTGTCTGCAGACTGCAATCCCGAACGTAAACCGATCGATCCGATCGAGACCCGATAGAGCGCCCCACCCGAGCGCTGAACTGGGAGCCATGGACGGAACCGATCAGCCCGGTCCCGATGGCGCAAACGCCAAAATCGGGGCAATTTTCAGTCCGTAATTCTGATCGTGCCCATGTCTAGTCTTGAACCCCTGGCAGTTATACCATACATCCTAGCCTCTGGTGTTAGCCTTAAATAGCTGAAATGAAAAATCTTCATGAACAGCTGAAGTAAGATTTGGACTGCAATCTTATTTCTTCACCTACCTCCTATTGATTTTAGTGGGGTTTCACTAGTTTTCTTACCATCAAATTTCAATTTTTAATTATCACCAAATATATAGTTTTATATTCTTACAAATAAGAAAAAATAAAGTTAGACCTGAGCCTAATAAATATAAGCGTTACTTGTTGGATAATCAGAAACTTTTTTTCAAAACTATACCATTTACTGTCACTTTGGATTTAACGACAATAATGAACACAATAAAAATGGTTGAAATCTTTCGGCTTTGAATTTAATGATGAGAAATGAGGATTTATCCGTTAAAAGGATCATTATTTTCTGTGAATATCCAGTTAAGTGAGAATTGTTTTAAAATTATTAATCAATGATATACGTCACTTTAAGGTTATCTGAAATTAGTAGTAGGATAAGTAATAAATGCTGGTTTTGTCTTTTGGAAAAAGTAATTTTCAGCATATGTAGTGGGGATGTTGCAGCAGAGCACAACTTTTCTGGAAAATGAATCATAAAGTTATTTATGAAATTTGGAACATTATTCTTCCGTTGAAAACAGATGGTTTTTTTTAAACTTAATTGCACTGAAATTGTTCCCATTATTTATAGGGAACCAGTGCTAAATTTACTGACAGTTGTAAGAATTATTTTTGCTAGGCTTTGGAAAATCCAGATATTTCCCAATAAGAACAAATGACTACTAAAAGTTTATGATACTTTGTGAATGGTAACAGTAACTGTATCACGTTTTGGGAATATAAAGTATGAAGAAAAAAATTGGCAACATTTAATTAGATATTTAAATTTAGTAGTAGAGTAATGGATAAAACAGTGTGGTCTATTATTTAGAATTGAATGTCTGTCAACTGACTTTCAAACAATATTATTTTGTATAAATTTTAACATATGTAATAACATTACAATGGATCATATATGATTCTCAAAAGTAAAAATGAGGAAGACTTCAAAAATAAAATGAAATAAATTTATCATCAATGGTGTGAACAGGACTAGAGCCTTAAAGTTTAGGGCTAACTTAACCAGAATTAAATCCTACCCATTCAACTGGGCTAACTTTCAAACATGAGTACATAGTATTGCAGCCTTAAATATCTCTAATACCTCCCAAAAACACACAGTATTTTGTGTCAGAGTAGGGTTGCCATTCCCCTGCCAGGGGTGGGGGATCCCCAGATCCCACCCTTCCCCTCCACGCCCACTTACTTGGTTGGTGGGGGGTCACACTCCCTGGAGCATCCCCTCCCTGGGCAGGGGGTGCACTCCCACGCCACGAGAGTGGGTGGGGGCAGCGGCAGTGGCAAGATGCTGCAACTGCAGCAAGAAGCTACAACCATGGCCACTTGCTCTCGCCACCGCTGCTGCTGCTGCCTCTCGCCGCCGCCACTACCGCCTCTTGCTGCCACGGCCCCTGCGCACCAAATTACAGCAGGCCATGGTCACAGCGAGAGTGAGCGGCCATGGTCGCAGCGAGAGTGGGTGGCGGTGGCAAAAAGGGGCCCCTTTGACCCGGTGGTACCCTTTGACCCCACATGATGATGTCACTCGTGGAAGTGACATCACATGACCCGGGAAAAAGGAAGCCGGGGTAAGTACCAGCTAGGAATCCCCCCCAGGAGACTACAGGGGTCTGGGGATCCCTTGCTGAGGGACTCCAGGGTCCTGGCAACCCTATGTCAGAGTAATTGACTAGAAAACTCCTGATTGCTGTCATAGCAATCCTATTATTCCTATTTTAAACATGGGGGATTCAGTATGAGACAATGGTTAGTATTTTTGAGATAAAGTTTGAACCTAGGTCTCTGTACTCTAAGGACTTTGGATTTCCTAGCATCTTGTGTCATATGAACACTACTACTGCAAAATTGCAGTCTTCGGGAGAGAAAAGGAAGGACTCTTGGGCAGCTAAAGCAAGAAACACTTAAAACACTCAGAAATACATACTCCACTTATACTTACACTCTCCCTCCCAAAAAGATCCACGTTCATAACTAAAAATATGACTCCTACTTACAAAATTTAGAACCTTCCTTGTTTTTCAGGCATGACCACTTACACATATCTCTGAGAAAAACTTTTGTTTCATCCTCTGAAGTCCCAATTCATATGGCACTGTTGCTATGTAGGAGTAGCTTTTGCATCATTGGTCCCAAACCACACACATGGTTTGGGCAAATTACATGGTTCTTTTTGGTGCCTTTTTGGAGCCAGTGACACTGACAAGGGAAGAAACCACATAATTTACACTATCAGCATGCTTCCTCTTTATAGATGTTATCAGCATGGAACGGGCTATATAGAACTGTCTCATACACGAGTAACATATGAATCAGCCTTCAACTATATCAGAAGAAGGTGCTCTCATACATTTATTTTTAAAAGTTATATCCTGTTCCCCTGCTTTTTAAACATTCAAGGCAGCTTGAATCAGAGAATAACTTTTAATATAAATGTTCACCTGTCCTTCATTCAAGGAGCTCAGGCTCATGGTTCTTCACCCATTTTTTTCTCATGGCAGCTTTATGAAACTGTGTCCTTACAACAATCCAGGGAGAGAGAGTGACTGGTTCAACGTCACCCAGTAAACTTCGTAAGATAGGAAGGTGGGTGTTCCCAGTCCTAGTGCAATATTCTAAATGATTATATCACAGTAACTGTATTTCATATATATGACACATATGACTAATTCACTCCAACCAACCAAACCAACCAACCACTTAAAGAAAACAGCAGCAGCAGCTTTAAGAAAGAAAAAGAAAAGATGTAAGCTATCTATGTACAGATGTGGCCAAATTTGTTCTCTCCCTCCAGGCAAACTACCCTAAAGAGAGGGTGAGAGGAGGAGGAGGAGAGTCCTTCTATTGAATGGACCCTTTGAAGGGTTGTAGGCTTCTACCATTGCTGGTCAGTTACTACTATATTCCAGAGTGTTGCCTGGAAAAGAATTTTCTTTCTTCAGAATAGCAGAACTGTTATCCAAATAGGCAGTCTCCTAATTACTTGGGAAAATTTAGCTTAGAGGAGACAAAACAAGAGGGGGTAACTGGGATGCTCTACCATTGTTTATGAGGATTTTTCCCTTAAGAGAACTCTCAAAATAAACCAGGCAGGTGTTCAGACAGAAAGGTTTTTATTAAAAGAGAAATAAAAGGTCAAACATACATAGACATACAGAACACATACAAGGTTAACTAAGAGGAAATCAGGAAGGAGCAGGGAGAAAGCATTTTTGGAGAAGGCTAAAGTTACTAGTTTTGAAGATGGAAATCCACAGAAACAGCAGCGAAACAACCAGCATTTCACAGAGAGAAGAAAGCTCAAATGGATTTGGGGGTGTATGTATGGGTCCCAGAAAAAACACAAACAAACAAACAAACAAACAAACAAACAAACAAACAAACAAACAAACAAACAAACAAACAAACAAACAAACACTCAGAGGTGGTTAGGGACTCCAGATATAGGGCAAAATGCTCCCTGGGGCAGGTCAGCATATTTGCACCCCCCCCCCCAAATAATAACTTGATGGTTTTTCCGGAGTGTTACTTAATTAGGGTAAATGGGTGAGGGGAAGTGAAGCCAAGCATGGATGAGATTAGTCAGGGGTTTCTTTGAAGACCCATTGTCCTAAATTATGTATGTTTTCAGGGCATAGAGGGGGCCATTTGTCAGTCAGCTGCTCTGACTCTCCTTCTAAAATATTTTCTCAAGCTCTTAACTGGTTGGCATCCATTTTGTTTCATTAAAGGCCAGGCAGTGTATTGCACTTGAGGTGATATTTGAGAAAGGATGTTTATGGTTTTCTATGTATAAACTGCCCCTCAGTGAGATGAGTGGTCTGACTGGTAACAGAACTGACTGGAAAATCCTGGAGGGTTGTCAACTCAAGTGAATAAAGCAGTTACAAAAAGACATTTTTAACCAAGACAGTTGTTCTTACAATATTCAAGGAAAAAATAAGTTTATGTTACAGATTCTAGCTAAAAGTTGTACACTCCATAAATACATTCTGTCAGGGCTTTTTTTCTGGGGAAAGAGGTGGGGGAACTTTCACCTGGGGCAACTCCCCAAGAGGAGGTGGTGCGCCTCTCAATACATACATGTGCACGCTCCCAGGACTGCATGGTGACGTCACTTCTGGGAAGTGAAGTAATCATGCAGGTTGTAGCCACCCCAGGAGTGTTCCTGTGGTCTGGGGAGAGTGGTCCAATTAGGCCCAGATAAGGCTAAATTTGGCCTGGAGTGGGCCTGAAATGGCTTGGAATGGGCCACTCTACCACTGGGGAGCACTTCCCCGCCAGGCAGTGGCCAGATCAGGGCCATTTTGGGCCCAAATTGGGCCAAAATAGGCCCAAATTAGCCCAGGTCAGCCTGGAACAGGCTGCTGCTACACGGGAGAGCACCCCCCCCCACCAGGCAGCGGCCCAATCCTGGCTGTTTCAGGCCCGATCCTGGCCATTTCAGGCCTGAATTGGGCCCAAAAGGGCTGAAAGGAGCCCAAAATGGCCAGGATCAGGCCTCTGCCAGGCAGAGGAGCACTCCTCAGCCTGGCAGAGACCTGATCCTGGCCATTTCAAGCCTGATCCTGGCCATTTTGGGCCAGATCCTGGCCATCTTGGACCCGAATTGGGCCCAAAATAGCTGAAAGGGGCTGAAAATGGCCAGGATCAGGCCATTGCCAGGTGGGAGAGTGTTCCCTTGCCAGGCAGAGGCCTGATCCTGGCCGTTTTGGGCCCAATCCTGGCCATTCTGGGCCTGAAATGGGCCCAAAATGGGCCAAAACTGGCCCGGCTTGGGCCTGAAAAGGCCAGGATCAGGCTGATGCCAAGCAGGGGAGGGTTCCCCCACCCGGCAGTGGCTTGATCCTTGCTGTTTTGGCCCCAATCTGTGCCTTAAATAGGCCCCAAATGGCCAAAATGGTGCTGAAATGGCCCGGATTGGGGCCGAAACAGGCACAATTGGGCTGGTGCCAGATTAGGGAACCACCTCCACCAGCACCAGACCAATCCTGACCATTTTGGCCCCAATCTGGGCCTTTTCATCCCTGGTCCTGGTCATTTTGGGTCTAAAATGGGTTCAAAATGGCCAAAACGGCAACGAAACGGCCTGGATTGGGGCTGAAATGGCCAGAATGGGGCCAGTGCCAGATGAGGGAACTCCCCCCCCACACACCTGACACTGGCCCTATCCCAAACGGGCTCAAAATGGCCCAAACAGGCCATTTTAAAAAACCCACGTGACACCAGTCATGTGGGTATTTATAAGAGGTGCTGGAATGCCCTTCCGGGGCGTTCCAGCTCAAAAAAAAGCCCTGCATTCCATTATTCTACCATATGACTGAACACTCTCTATTGTTTCCCTCTTCTTGACATCCCTATGTAGTGTACTAGTTACAATGTCTAACTAGGATCTGCAGGATTTGAGTTTAGTAGCACCTTAGTAACCAACAAGATTTTCAGGATATAAGTGTTCAAGAGTCAAAGCTCCCTTCTTCAGATACTGGGAGGAGTGGAGAAATCCTGAGCCTTTATGTCCCAGTCAGAAGGTAGGTAGGGTGAAGCAAAGAAAGGAATCAGTCGGCAAAGGTACAATGCAGCTTAATTACAGCAGAAATTAACACCTGTAGTGAGACAGGATTCTTTTTCAGCCTTGGGGGGACATTGTTCAGAATTTGTGAATAAGCTATAGTTCAGCAATCTTTTATGACAGCAATGGAATGTCCTAGAAGATTAAAATGTTCTCCCACTGGTTTCTGAGTGTTGTGATTTTTAATGTCAAATTTATTTCCATTTATTCTTTTGCATAAAGACTGACCTGTTTGTCCAATGTAGGGCATTTCTGACACTTGATAGAATATTGTGTTCAGTTTGGGCACCACAATTTAAGAGGGATATAGACAAACCGGAATGTGTCCAGAGGAGGGCAACAAAGATGGTGATGGGTCTGGAGATCAAGTCTTATGCAGAAAGGTCGAAGGAGCTCAGTATGTTTAGCCTGGATAGGAGACGACTGAGAGGTGATATGATAACCATCTTCAAGTACTTGGAGGGCTGTCATATAGAGGATGGCACAGAGTTGTTTTCCACTACCCCAGAAGATCGGACCAGAACCAATGGGTTGAAATTATATCAAAAGAGTTTTTGCCTAACTTTAGGAAGAACTTCCTGACAGAACAGGCTTCCTCGGGAGGTTGTGAGCTCTCTTTCTTTGGAGGTTTTTAAGCAGAGGCTAGATGGCTATATGACAGCACTGCTGATTCTGTGAGCCTGGGCATCTGACCAGATGATAGCAATGTCATCAAAAAATCTCAAGTACAGAGGAGGTATTAGCAGGTGGGTGCTGAGAAAACGCTGTTCCAAGTCAGCCAGGAAAATGTTGGTATTGAGGTGCTATGCAAGTTCCCATGGCTGTGCTGTTGATCTGAAGGAATAAATCTTCACCAAATCTGAAGTAGTTGTGGGTGAGGACAAACTGGCAGAGCTTGGTAGTGAGATCAGCTGTGCTGTTGTCAGAGATGGTGTTTCTAATAGCTTGTAGGTCATCTTTGTGGGGGATGTTGGTGTATAGAGACTCAACCTCCAAGGTAGCCAAAATAGTGTTACCTAGAAGATTGCCAACAGGTTATATTTTTCTCAGGAGGCCTTTGGTGTCTCATACATAACTGCGGGCATTGATTACATAGGATCTGAGAATGGAGTCCATGTACCCAGACACCCTAAAAGTGATAATCCCTATGCTCAAGACAATAGGATGTCCTCAGTTGCCAGCCTTGTGTATTTTGGGCAGAAGACAGAAAGTACCTGGTCAAGGATCTTGTAGTGTGTCCATATAGATTTGTTCTTGTATGTGTGTGGGTAATTCCTTTAAAATCCTGTATAGTTCTCTTTAGCATTTCTGAGTGGAGTCTGAAGTAAGTTGTTTGTAGGAAGTAGTATTGGACAGGTGGCTTTCAGCATCCTGAATGTAGACAGATTTGTCCATGATGATGACTGCTCCTACTTTGTCAGCTTCTTTAATTATGATGTCTGGATTGTTTCTTAGGCTATTTATTGCAATTCTTTCAGTTGTGGGTGAGGTTGTGTTGAGATGATGTTTCTTCATCACATCAGTTTGGGCTTGGCAGTGAAAGCATTCTATTTAGAGATCTAATGTTGCACTGTGACCATTGGGGGGATGACTAGGATCTCAGAATATAAACCACGTTCAGATTCCAAGTCTGTCATGAAGTTTGCTTGTGACTGTGGTAAGCCACCTGGCAACAACCCATCTAGTAGGACAGGACACAACCTTTGGGCTCAGCAGCAAGGCTTACCTGTGTGAAACAGGGTGGGACCAGGGGCAGGAGAAAGCAGCCAGGGTAGCCTCAGCAACAGGGCAGCTTGGGTAGCCTGCCATAGAGAGGCTCAGAATGTGTGGAGGCAATGAGCAAGCCCAGATGAGGAAGCAATGGCTCTCTGGACCAGGTGGTGTAAGGCAGGGCAAGGGGCTGGCTAATGAGCAAAGAACAGAGACAGAGAAGGTGGAGCTTAGCTCAAGGAGCAGGTGTGAAGCTGGGAGGAAAGGGGAAATGGAAGGAAGCTGGTTGTATGGAGGGGAGCCAGGAACAGAAAGGGAAACCCCAACAAGCCGGGGGAAACAGGGAAGGAGGCAGGCTGCAGCATTGTGGCTTTTCTCAAATGTAATGCTACATAGCTTGGAGGTGGGTGAACTTAACTAATCCTTCAGGCACATGAATTCATCAGTAAAATGACCTAAGAAAGGAGTGACCAAGCAGGTTCTTTCAAGATCCCAGGGGCCCCAGGTATGATGTTCATCTGCCCCTGGAGGGAGCTATTGTGACCTTGGGCCAGTCACTGTCTCTCAGCTAACCTACCTCGCAAGGCTTTTGTGAGGATAAAATAGAGAGGGAGAATGATGTTGTAAGCTTTTTTGGGCCCCCATTAGACAGAAACACAGAGTATAAATTTCTACATACATAGTTTGGGTGACCAAACAGGAATCATTGTTTCAAAAACACTTTCATGTAACCAAAGGCTAGGTCTAACTTGTTGCCTAGTGATAATCCAAACGGGGCATAAACAGGTTTCCTCTAAAGGAGTATGTTCAGGAGAGTTTCGATGTACGTGTAGGTAGCAATGACTTATGTTCTCTTTTGAACTAGCTCACCACTCCTAATCAGTATAAGTACACAACAATAAAGAGCACTGTTTAGAACTGCAAATGAAAAAAAATGTCCAGAATGACTCATGCATAATTCTTTCAGATTAATTTGTAAGAAGACATGCTGTTCCCAGTCTCCAGGAGCGGGGGGAAGGGGAAAATGTTGCAACTCACAAGGAATCAATACACTACTCTGTTTGGTCAACTGTTGCCCATGGTTTGCTTGTAGATGTCACCTCCTTAACTTATTTTGTCAAACTTAAAAGATTCCATGGGCATTAATTGTTATTTAAGGTGCTACATCACACAAGCTATCCATGATTAGGAGTATCAGTATTTTAGCAGTCAGGATCAATGGATCCACAGCTATCATATTGCTAAAATGCCGGTTTTGAATACTTGAGGAATTGTAACCTGCCATTTTTAGGTTCTTGTACACTTTGTTCTATGTCAGTGAACAATAGGTGACTCCACAATGGCTATTAATAGTCCATAATTAAAAAACCATTCTGTAACATATTTATATGCAGGGTGTGTAGGGTTTGGGGGAGTGGAACCTAGAGAGGATGGGGATTGGGGAGGGGAGAGACCACAGTGAGGTATAATGTCATAGAGTCCACTCTCCAAAGCTGCCATTTTTGCAGGGGAATTGATCTCTGTGGCCTGGAGATCAATTGTAATTCTAGGGGCTCTCCAGCCACCACCTGGAGATTGGCAACCTTAAAGGTGGGAAATGCTATAAACCTAATTTGTCTGGTCTAAGTTTAAAAAATGTGTGCACTAAAAAGAACAATTTGAATTTGGCAAGAAAAAAAGAAATCTCAGCGGTGTGTTTTACAATTCTCGAGTGTCCTATTGTGACTACACATAACTAACCATAAGAGTCTATTGTCTTAGTACCACTTCCTAAAAAGGAAATTAGACCACAAAAACTGCAGTCAAACATCACAGTCATACCAGTAGATCCAGTATGCTGCCTCCTCCAACAATCAAATACCCGGCAATTCAAAACAAGCAGAACAGAAAGGATAATGCACCTAGTCAGTTTTAGAAGGAAATTTCAGTGATGAGGTTGTTAGCTGACCAATTACACTCTAAAGCAAGAGGCCGCTGATACTGAACTTCTTAGCTGCCTATTCCTACTGTGTATGATCCTGTTTGGAAAACTATTAGAACTGATTCAAAGCCAAAGTATGTAAACTGGAGGCTTGTGCTAGATGGTAGTAAGCATTTAGGGATCTGCTACAAAGAGGTCACCTTTTGCTTATGAGCTGAAGAGAGAACTTCCTAATATCTATTTATAAATATACAAAATAAAAAGAGGCAAGATCCTTGCAGAGAGAATCACAATATACATTGGAAAGATGAACCCAGGGAACTATCAAGGAGACCCTTTACAGTGGATGTTTTTATCTTACGACTGGCTTCAAGTGGTATGCCTATGACAATATGGTTGTATTATTTCTTAATCATTGTAGAGATATCATCAGTGGGCTTTAATCGTTAAGAAATGGGCCTATCCAAGCACCTTTCAGGGCATGGATGAAGTGACCCATCTTCTCATTTGAAGAGAGGGGGCAGATGCATGTCTGTGTGAAAAGAAAGAATAGTTTATGTTTTAGACTAGCAAAAGAGAGAAGCAGACTGATAATGTGAGTTGGTTGAGGCACTTTAGGGGTGCAGAATTTTCTCTTTCTCAGGGGTTGATGAAGGGTAGTGAATCTCCTGTCCTGTGGGAGCCTTTAACTGTGTTCTACTTATACATTTGTAAATAAAACAAGTACCATAAAAACACCACACAATGCTTTCTCCTCTAAAGGAACCAGACAAGGTAAGTGCTATTTCTGGAACTTCTCACCACTTGGGGAGGTAAGACACATGTAATACAAACTATTACTGAGAAATAGAAAAAAAATCAAATGTCTGTGGATGACCATGCAAAGGTAAGCATAATTTGCTAAATGCTTTGCTAAATACTGAGTCTTTAAGGAACAATTTAAAGAAGGGAAACAACTTAATGGAAGAGAGTGACTTCCAAATGCAAGGAACTCACAGTCCCATCCTAAGCAGAGACATCTAAGTTAATTGCAGTCAACGGGCTTAGAAGGGTGTAACTCTGCTTAGGATGTCACGGATAGTGATAAAAAGACAGGAATGTGAAGAAAATGAAGACTGTTGGTTGAGGAAACAACTTCCTGTATGCCACCCTTATAACCCTTCTCATTCCATCTGTCCTACAAAATCCCATGAAGTAGACATTGCAACAATTTTTAAAAGTGTCTTTTAAAATATACAAGTATCCACACCTGCCACAAAGATGGAGCTGGGTGCAGCTCCCAAGAGCACTGACTTGGATTTGCTGCTATGTAGTAGGTGAAAAGGATTGGAAGCTTGAAACATATGTGGAGTGTGACTAGAAGCCAGTGAAACTGGCCTTGGAGTTGTTGGAAAGGAAGAGGTGGCAAGATTTAAGAACTGTTTGTATGTGGTGAGGAGGGGGGTGAAAGCAGAGGAGCTATAGGGCTGTAGCCAGAACATCACCATGATGATGGTTCTCTCTTAGCACCAGCAGCGACAACAACCAAGTGTGAGTGGAAATATCAGTAACCTTGCTTACATTGTGCTTAATTTCAGATGTCTAGGAGGAAGGCTCACTCTGTACTCCATGGATATTCCTTTTCTCAAGTACTCCACTCTCTTTCCTCCATGTCAGTCTACAGGGCTCAAGCATGAGGAAGGGAAGGGGACACTTTGTCAGGACCTGGAGTTGCAAGGAGCCTAGCCAGCCCAGCCAGCAACCATGTGAAAGGAAGTGATCATGAATGAGGATATTTATGGAAACTTATTTCCCTGTCACCACCAGATACAGAAGACCTTTTCCCCAACAAAAAGAAAGGCTGTGGGATACACATGGTGCAGTTCATTTCTTTAAAATGTACACAGACACACACAGTAACAAAACTATTTCACCCAGAAAGTTGTATAACCACAATATGTATTGGTACTAAAATAGTGCATTAGTACATCATGGATGCCTGCAGCTTGTATGCTGCACTTCCTCTTCAGTACACTCACATGCAAGTCCTATGGTGCATATATTTTGAAAGGAATGAAAATTGGCTGGACTATAAATAGAACAAGTAACAAAAACTTTAGTAGATTTGTGTCTTTCTTCCTAAACAAGGTGCTCCCCAGCCTTGCATGATGATGACACTTCCCAGAAGTGATGTCATCACTCCAGAGTGGGTCTGTGCATGTGCTTCACATGCATGTGAGGGGCGTCCCTGGACAGCCAGGAAGGTAAATGCTGCCCCCCTCCACTCCTGCTGGGAAGGTAAGGGGACCTGGCAATCCTACTCCAAGTTCAACCCTTGGTATCTTCAATAGGAGGATCTTTAGCAGTAAAGCTGAGAAAAGACCATTTACTGTCATAGAGTTAAACTACAAGAGATGAATTACACGAGGATGCTCACGTGAAGGGAGTTACGATGTTAGCCAGGAAGCTGAATTTTAAGAGATCAGAAGGCTCTGTCAATTTCCCTTCTCTACAGAGCCAGCAAAGATTGCTCCTCAGAGGGTTTATTTCCTCTTCACCTCCTAGAAGGGGAGGTAAAAGTGACAGAGCCTTGGCGGGGTGTGGGGGGAGGATATTAGCAAACCTTCTGAGGAGCAATCTTTGCTGGCTCTCTAGAGAGGGGAAATTGAAAAAGCCTTCTGATCTCTTTTAAAACTCAGCTTCCTGGCTAACTGCAACTCCCATCATATGCACGCCCTTGTGTCATTCGTCTCTTGTAGCTTAGCTCTGTGATGCAGTCAGAGCAGACAATGCTGAGCTGGATGAACCAATGGTCTGAGTGAGTTTTAAGATTTGAAAGCATTCTTTGATGGCAGTTATTAATATTTTTGGGGTACACCACTACTAGACAAACATTCCTTTTCTCTTTCAATTAAGACATATTTGTGACTATACATTCTTTTTTTGTGATACCCAGATTTGTATTTTGATACAAATTTTATGCTGGATAAACACTATAATGGGTTGATCCCGTAACTATGTAAGTTCTCACCAAGACAATGAAACTAGCATTTTGAACCCCCCTCCCCCCTTGTCTTCTCCGAATGGTCTCTACACATTGTACAGCCTTGAGTTTGGTTTGGAGGAAACCCCAACCCACCTTGTGTTTATCATATGACTGTATGCTTACCTTTTAAAAAAACCTTACCTTTTAAAAATCATCTCCCATGCATATGCAGAGGCAGGAGGAGAGTCTTCATCCCCTCTTCCTCCCCCACCCCACCGTGCTTTAACTAGCCAAGAAAAACTTAGTCACATGTTAAACACAAGGTGAGTTGAGGTTTCCTCCAAACCAAGCTCGAGTTTGTGTAACATTCCCTATCCCAATGGTGAGGAGGTGGAAGTTATAAAAAATGTAAAATGTTGGATAAAACAAGCAGCAGATTATTCTTAGAGGGAAATACATAACAACATTTGATTTATATACCATTCTTCAGGACAACTTAATGGCCACTCAGAGTGGTTTACAAAGTGTGCTATTATCCTCATGACAATTACCCTGTGAGGTGGGTGGGGCTGAGAGAACTCTGAGTCCCAAGGTCTCGGAGCCCAAGGTCACCAGCTGGCTTCAAATGGAGGAGTGGGGAATCAAACATGGTTCTCCAGATTAGAGTCCTGCCACTCTTAACCACTGCACCAAACAGAATGAATATGTTCCCTAGTTGTTGCCAGCTGATGGGATTAGTGGTTAATTTCTAAAGAAACATGTTGAGGGCCTTATTCTCTATCACTTTGTCCATCCTTCTTTACGTATGTAAAGAGCGGGGTAACTGAAGTTGCAGTGGCAAGGGGAAAGTCAGTGCATAGGCACAGTGGTATTTTAATATTCTTTCTTATTCATGCTTAAGAATTCTGCACTATGGTTTACAAACTCAAGTTGGGCTAGTTAATTAAGACTGTGTCTCAGAGTTTCTTTCCTGTAAAATGAGAACAACATATTCTAAACAGGATATAGCAATATATGACTTGCTTAGTTCATTTTAGAGCTATTACAGCATAGTGGTTAACTGTTCAGCCTGTGAATCAGCATTCGCCTTGTTCAAATCCCACTACTGCCATGAGCTCAATAGGTGGCCTTAGGTAAGTTGCTCCTCTCAGCCCCAGCTCCCCAGCTGTAATGTAATACAGACTTTGTTCACTGCTCTGTGGGGCACTAATCTGTCTAGAAGAGTAGTATATAAGCACATTTACTATTATTATTATTATTATAATCTGGAGACATGGGCATGTATGCAGCTTTAATTTCTCCTTATCTGTTTATAGTATGGTAAACTTTAGTCTACCATGTTCAGACCAGAGGTATCCACCAAATACCATTCATAGCCCAACACACTCATGCGCAAGAGTATCCAGATGTTTAATTTGTAAAATATTGGACGCTATATAACAAAAACCTCAGTTTTCTTTAGACTGCACATTCTGTAGTCTAGCAATTCATCAGCTATGACATGGAAGGCAGGGGAAAAAACTTAAAAACCAGGTTAAAACAGAGCTCTGCTCAATATCCCATTCTTAATGAAGAATTAGCTTTTGGAGGGGAAAACACTGATTTTGGCAGTCATCCTTCAGTGAATGTAAGGTTACCCAATTAGCTGGTTGAAACAGCATAATGTGACTTAAGATAAGATACCACTACAAAAACATTAACAAACTCTGTTAAATAACTGAATGACTGCTTTCTGCCAATAGTTACTAAAGATTTGCCAACCAAGAAAAATGCACTAACTGATCCAAGTATATTCTACCAGTTTTAAGACCATCTAGAGTCTGCCCCCTAACCTTTAAAAGACCTTTCTGCTTCACAAAGTTAGGTTACAGAATACCTAAAGGAATCTTTGGGGGGGGCATCCCCACATAGTGGGCTTTTTGACCATTTGGTGCTGACAGAAGTTTGTGATATTACCAGGATGAGCAGGAGCAGCAAAATTAGGATTCACTGATGAAACAGAAAATCCATCCAATTTCTTTACCTCACAGGGGTGCTCTAAGCTTGAATTTATTACCTTCATAGCTCTTTCACAGCAGTAGAGGCAAGTTACTATTTTTTAAAAAAAACCTGTTATATAATAAGGCTACCATGCCAGAACATACAATGTATCTTTGAGAAATCATCATTCTTTTGTGTAGGAAAAACTGTTTGACAAGCTTCTAAATTCTTTCCTTGGTCAATTTTTTTCCTACTTCAAATGTGTTTATTCCTTTGCCTCTTGCTAGATCATGCTTGCATTGACTGCCCATTAACAACAAATGAACACAACATTTCATTTGATTTCTTTATGAACTGCAGAGAGTTCAAAGTTTTGACTCCAAATAACATCAACAGGATAGGGTGAAAGTAATATGGCAAGAAGCCCAGGAAAAGGCAAGTTGAGTAGGAATGGAAATTGGACATAAAGACAATAAGCCTTCAAGCCAGTCTTCATTAAGTAGTTTTATATCCATTGGAGAAGAATTATAGTATAATATATGACATGTGGAGATGTATGGATATTAATAGTATTATATAAAATCACATAAATCTGTGGTGTGGCCACATTTGAAATACTGTGTTGTGTTCTAGTTCCTTATCTCAACAATAGTATCACAGAGGTGGAGAAAATACATAAAAGGCACTCCAACAGTCAGCATATTGGAATATTTACATTATGAAGAAAGTTTTAAAAATGCAGGACTTTTTACTTCAGAAAAGGTCATGTTTATTGCATTATGAATGCTGCAGAGTCCGAACAGAGAGAGATAAATTAAGTTCTCTGAAAATAGCAGAACTTGGAATAATCCATGAAGTTGAGTTATAGCAGGTTCAAGGCAAACCCTTTCTTCATGTAATACATAATTAAATTATGGAATTCATCCAGATGTGGAAATAGCCACTAGCTTAGCTTACTTTCAAAATGAGACAAACTCTCTGAAGATAAATCTTTCAGTAGCTACTGTCACATCAGCTAAGTCTGGAATCTCAGTGCAACAGGAACACTAATTGGTGGGAGGCTTCTGTGCATTCAGTTAAGCCCAGTGTCATCGCCCTTCACAGCCACATGGAGATCTAGGGAAACAGAGAAATTCAAACTTGCATGTACGACTGAGACTCAAAGATACTTTCGGGCATCTACTCCATGGTTCTTTATAGTCTGCATCCATCCAAAGAAATCTTACACTTTGGATCATTCAGTCAAAGTTGTTATGTGTGTATAACTATGCAGAATTAGAGCCTTGGCATCTAGATGTCAGAGCTAACTATTTTATTCTATGTAAAAACATTGGAAGTTGCTCTATAAACAAAACTCAATATCCAATTCTTTTTTTGGCCCCTGGTTACTTTGAAATATGTAACAAACTTGAGACACTACCCTGAGTAAGCTTTATATAAGACAGCTTAAATTTTAAAACCTTTTTTTCTTCCTTTAAACAGCTTAGAGCTGCTCATTGATGCCAATATTCTTTTTTTGGCTCATAAATATAAGTTGAATGCTTCAGCAGCAGCACTCACAGTGCTATGACATAAGTATCACTTTCAGGTAAACTGTAGTATGAAATAAGACAGATGATCTTTATAATAGCTTTAATAACACCTAAGAACTCTTAAAGAGAAAGACACATTTATGTCCACAAGTAGTCATCCATATAGTTTGTAAGAACGGGCTACCTTGACTTGCAATTATTGACTAATGATCTTGAACATTGGGACATTCACACCATGCCCAAGAACTTTACAACGCAACACCTTTAACAAGGGCATCTGGCTTGCTGTGCTTGGAAGGATATTGGACAAGAAAACAGGATCCTCACTTTGATTCAGCTTTGGCTGCATCAGCTCATGGGTTGCCTGTGTGTTTGCATTAACTAGTTTCTGTTTTGCCCAATGAAGAGCTGTTATAACATTCTAAAAGACATGTTTATACATTTTCTATATTTTATTCTCTAGAAGCAATGAATTGAATGATCAATGAGAGCCACCCCAGAGATTTTAATACTGTAACTATAGTTTCCAACTCATCAGAACAGCCTAGCCTCCTCATATACTCCTCGAATGGCAAGGAGTCAATATAGCATTATCATTATTATGTTTGCACACCTAACTGTTGCTAAAGGCACAGAAGAGATAAATAAAATAAATAAAACTGGCAGTCCTAGTTGTGACAATAGTTTGTGTGTCATGTAGGGAGACTGTGGTTGCAGGTAGGCACATTGAGCCCGAAGCAAGATCTCGACCTCCTATAGCAGCCAGCATAGTTACAGTGTCAGATTAAATTAACCAGGGAAGACCCTGGTTCAAATCCTCACGATGTCGTAAAGTTTGCCGAGTGACCTTGGACCAGTCACACTCTCTCAGCTTAACCTACTTTACAGAGTTGTCATAAGGATAAAATGGAAAAGGAAAAGAAAATGTATACCACTCTGAGCTCCATGGAGGAAGGGCAGGATAAAAATGTACTAGATAAATAAAACAAAAGCCATTTAATAATTAATAAAATATATTACATGGGTGGGTTTTTTTGCTGTAGGCTGGAATCATACTATTTTTATAATGCATAATTTAGTTAATTTTAAATTCAAGTGTAGGGACTGCAACCCAGAGCAACCCATGACAGAAAAAGGATTCATTCTTTAATATGTGTGTGTTCTTATTGAAAGGGAACAAAAGAACAAGATTCCAGATAGGCAATATAACATAGAAACGGTGCATGTGAAAGATTTTTGTTCTAAAAGTATTTGCAAAGCCTGCATTTTGTCCATAAATAGAAACAAATCTAATTAAAAGCAAAAGTTGCTAAATTTTATTTTACATTCCTGGCACTGATAACAACAAATTGCAAAGGAATTTTTATAGCAAAAACACTTTGGCACTTTTATGGCATCACAAGGCCCTTTTTAACTTTCTCAGTTATTGGACAGGAATGAATTCCTAACATTCACAGTACAATTCTACCAGTTACATCATTTCAAGCCCTTTGACTTCAATGGATTTAGACGGGTGTAACAGTACTTAGGATGGCGCTGCTAGACTCGACTTGTCTTTGTTTTGCCTAAAGCAAATTTTTAGGATCTTAGTTCTAATAAAACAAGGAACAGGAATTTCAAGAAAAAGTTAAAAGAATGTTGATAAGGGTAGTAATATTAGGCAGTGATGTGAAGACTGTACACTAATTTTTCAAACACAGCTACAAGCACATTCACTTGAGTTTAAAAGAGATTGCTTTAATCTTTATGACCTACATGCTACTTAGTCACAATTTCTCAGCAGATTCTGGAATCACACCTCTCTATTGGATTAAAAAACCTTTAAGAATGATATAGGAACAGCAGCTTTGTCAGATTGTTAGTAAGAATGCTAAACAGGATCAGAGACCTTAAGTGGATCCTTGTAGTTTATCCCTACATCACTTTTCTGCCTGCCATATGTTGAAACATAGTTTTACTCTTTGTGATCCATTCCCTCCTCTTCAGTCATGTCAGTGGTTTGGGGGGAAATCATTGTTTGTTTGACATGAGAACAATAGTTTAAATTAAAAACACCAACAATTCTGAGTAACAAGTGTGTTACTTAAAAACCACATATTTCACACAAATTGCTTCATCACTCACTAAGGCTGCAGTTTCTTTTCGAAAAGGAGCAGCTGGAATATTTTGCTTTTATTAAGCCCTCTGTCAGATGCAGGAGAGGGTACTCCTGGGAAGGAATCCCAAGCCTCTTCACCAAGGATAAAGGGGGGGGGCAACTCTCTGCCCATTTCTAACAGCGATGAAGGATAAAGGGAAAATTCTTTCCCTGAATGGTCAATGGAGCCTCCAGAACTAATTAAAAGAATGAGAAAAGGCTCACGACGAAGCATTCCGTCCTTCTACACCGTAGACGCACATCTCCCCAACCTGCCGCATGCGCAGCTCCGTACAGGCTGTGGTGCAAGGCATGCTGGGTAGTGTTCCTTGGTTACTGTTGCTATGAACGGCTCGGCGCCCCCTCGCTTATCTCCAACCGGTAGAAAGTTTGGTTCTCTGAGATGGTGAAGCAAACCATCCAGATCTATGCCCGGGTGAAACCTCTGGGCAGGAGGCAAACGGCAGGGGTAGGTGCGGAAAACAACCGACTCGGTCAAGGAGCGAGTAGATGGGGGAAACACTGTAACGCATAAGGGAGGGAACAAGGGATGTCCAGGTGGATGCCTGTGTGTGAGTTATGGAGGGGAAAAGATGCTGGTAGCAGGGCGTTTGTGGTGGTCGTGCGTGTTTACGTATACTTTGGCAAGGAGAAGATGGAGGTGAACCGTACTGTGGTCTGGCCAGTCGATCAGTGTGGTGCGGGAAGTAGTACAGTACTCTCTCGCCCATGAGGCCGTGTGGACGTGGCTGGTGTGTAAACTGCAATTGAAAAGGCGGATGCAGGCGACCATGCTATTTATGTCAATATTAATACAGTTATCGTGAAGCTTTCATTTCTGGGTAGTCACCCCACCACCTTATTCTAAAAGTCAGAGTTTTCACAGCAATCAACTTTCATATGAGGGTAAGGCAAACTATTTTCATATTATCATCACGGCAATGGATTGTAAAACAGGTGAAGTAGGATTTCCATAGTGATGGTAAGAATTGCATTAATAAGAAGAGAGATCAGATTTTTAAAAAGAAAGAATAAAGGACATGGTAGTGTTATCTAGAGTAGCATTGTGTGGAATGTGGAAGATTTTAGTAAAAGAATAGCAAATGATGTTAGTCTTCAGATGCCAAATTTTATTCTATTATGTCTCCTGTATCATTAATTGTTGTGTGACGTAGAAACCTAGCAAATGAATTTCTCTTTTCAGTTACACAGTTATTAAAAGGAAAGCTACATTGTACATACTGTTCATCTTTTCAGCCATAAAAATTGTCATTAAAAAGTCAACTTCTATTACTTCTTGGAAGTCATCTCCCCCCTGCATTGCTTTATTTTCCTATGTGAGATAGCCACACTACCTTCTAATCAACCTAGAAGGCTTCAGCTATAACCCACTGTAACTCACTGCTCGCTCTGTGTTCGGAGCTTTCTGAAATGACCCAATAACTGTATTCAGAAAAATGTTCCAAGAATAACATTGCAAGACTGGTCCAGACTTTAAGCTGATGTGTGCAGAGATTTCTATAGCTGTGTTATGTTCGCCGATGGTGTGCAGCTTTATCTGCTAAGAATATCTCCTTTATCTATGTATGCCTTACTATATAATACAGATATAACTCTTTCTTGACATTACATTAGGTATAGTAAATGAACAAAACCATACAATTAGAGTTTTGTCCTAACACTTTTAGGTGTATGGATAGTTTATGCTGTGTGTTAGAAAATCAATTACACTGATATAATTTCATCGATATAAAGATAATTTACTGAGATAACATATATTTTATAGATATATTCAATTGGTGAAGATGAAACATCAGCATTCAATCTGGAGATTATTGTGCCCCGTGATTTGGCAGATGGATTTGTCAATAATAAACGAGAAAACTACAAGTTTAAGTAAGTTAATATTCCGCAGGATTTCTTTCTTTTGTAGTTTATTTTAGGAAATTTTTATTTTTTTAATGACATATACCAGAAGTCTTCATGTTCTATCTCACCAGCCCCTCTACCCCACTTCTGATTTCTGTACCGAAGAAAGGAAGATATTAACAAGTTCTAGAATGGGGAGCTCTTGGGAATGTCATGAGGTCTGTCTGGAAAAGCATGAACCTCATTACCCTCTAACAAGCTTTTTGCTGCCCTTCTACCAAAACTTAGCTAGTGAGAGCCAGAAAGAGGGAGAGTCTTGTCTGTAGAGTCCTGCAGAAACAGTACCCTGGATGTCTGGAATTAGTTGCTCTGTGGCTTTTGGGGCCTTATTAAAGAGTTTTGGGAAAGTACATTTCCTAGAAAATTTGGTGCACATGATACTGTTTCAAGACCTAATTAATATTACAGTAACAGCCTTTCTCATTACTACCATTAATACCAGGTTGGCTTCGGAGGAAAGGTTTGGCTTTGTTGGTGCTAGAATTGAAGTGATTAGTAATAACATAATAATAACAGTGTGTTTATATACTGCTTTTCTAGACAGATTAGTTTCCCACTTAGAGCTGTGAACAAAGTCAGTGCTATCATTACGCCCACACAATACGACTGGTGCTGAGAGGAGTGGCTTACCCAAGGCCACCTGCAGAGCTCATGGCAGTAGAGGGAATCAAACCAGCAGAGTGCTGATTAGCAACACACTCATTTACTGGGTCGCAAATGGTACTGTTCATTTAAAATAAATTTATAATGAGCCTAAGCTTCAGAAAATTTTGGGCAAAACTCATAATTAACATAAAAGTTCTGAACTCGTGAACCTTCTGCTTCAAACTCTTAAATTATAAACATTTCTCAAAAAAGACAAATTATGAATGTTCTCTTACATGGAATAATTTCAGCAGGAATCATGCATTTCACGTTTTATATAGAGTGTTGCTCTCTTAGCAGAAGTTGTCATCCAGAGACCACTGTAACTACTTTGAAACAGAGTTTGTTGCAAGTGTAATACTACTCTGGAGAGTTAATATTTAGCTATTCATTTGTATTAGGTAATGGAAATAGGATACAATTGTTAATGAAATATTTGATCCTCTTCTAAAATAACTTTCTTACTGACTTCTTTTTTAAGAGAAGAAAGTAAAAATAACTGATAATGTTGATACGCTCTCTATAATTCTCAGGTTGTTTATACAAGTTTATGTGTGGGGCCATTTGGAAGCACTGATCCCCATGACAGTTGTAAAATACAGTTTTCTTCTCCTAAGCAGTATTATTTTTATCAGAGGATTTTATTGTACAATTTTTGTGAAAGCAACAGTGTTTGCAGTCGTTTGTGAATACAATGGCAAAACAGCATATCGTGGTAAACACTACAGGGAAAACATTGTGCTGGGTTATGTAAGTCCAGTGATGTAAATATTTACTTAGTTACAAACAGATATTTAAAAAAATGAATCAAGTATTGTTTTAAGATTCTACATGACTAATTGTTTATAATTTGAAGATTTCAGAAAGTTTTTGATCAGGAAGCAAAACAAGATGAAATTTTTGAAGCTATTGCTAAACCAGTTGCAGAATGGTAAGTTTGATTTTGTTAAACGATCAACTGTGTGAGATTTTCCATTCAACCCATTGCTGATAATTACCTCTATTATTTTTCAAAAAGTTGTTTGTACATTAAGTAGTTTCTGCCATCCAGTGTGGTACAGTGGTTAGTGTCATACTAGGATCTGGAGACCACAGTCTAAATCTCCAGTTTGCCATAGAAGCTTTACTGGGTGAACTTGGAACCATCACACACTTTCAGCCTAACCTACCTCACAGGGTTGTTATGATGATAAAATGAAAGAGAGGAGAACGATGTAAACTGCTCTGGGTTCCCATTGGTGAGAACATGGGTATAAATGAAGTAAAAATTTTCAAGTCTCTTTGTAAAAGTTACTGACTGACTACTGAGTGATTTTCAAGGCAACTAAAGATTGCAGTAAAGCAGGAAAGACATTGTGCAGATGGCTTCACATTTATGGGTAATTTTTTCTCCGTACCTAATATTCAGGACTGACTGTCATCATCTGTAGGTCCTAGAATCTCTATTGGCTATCCCTTCTTTGTGGCTAATCCACCTAGCTTGTTAGGAAATTGGCTTTTTTCCATTGCCATGTCATTGCTTTTGAATGGCTTTCTGGAGGCTGGCTGTATGTCAAATCTTGTTCCCTATTAGCTTGTTGGCGAGTCTGTTATTTCAAGGACATTCTGTCAAAAACGCTTGAAATTTTATGGAAATCCATGGAATTTCTATGACTGCAGCAAAGGGCTTGAGGGTATTGTATTTATGGTCAGAATGTTATTAATTTGTTATGTTTCTCTAATCTGTTTGGTTGACTGCTGTTGCACAGTTTAATATCTGGTGCTATTTATTTTTATTATTTTTATTTTATTCAATTTATATTCCGCTCTCCATGCAAGCAGGCTCAGAGTGGATCACATATCATAATAAATATAATAAAAACAAATTGCATAAATGAGATTAAAGCATCAGTCAAAGTCTAAACCGGACAGTCGCGCCCATATTACACATCACCTAGTCTCCTAGAACCTTATTGGATAGAGTGGGATCAAATGCCCTAATTGTTATAAAAGTACCCTAATTATAAGTTTTGTGAGTGGTCACTGTAGAGACAGTAGAGACTCCACTCATCCCTGTGGCACTCTGATTTCTGGATTACGTGGGTTGCTCTGTTTGGGGAGCTAGTGAATTGCTTCCAACTAAGATCTACACATGCAGCAGAATGAGTGGGGTTTAGGTGGTAGAATGAAATTTCAGATCATATTTTTGATTGATCCTCTACCAAACAATTTTCTCTGTAAGTAGGAAAACTGTCATAACAGGAAGCAGCCTACTATTTTATTTATAGGCAAGGAGGTTTTTGTGTGTGTATAGAACAGTGATGGCGAACTTATGGCATGCGTGCCACAGCTGGCACGCCAAGCCCTCTCTGTGGGCACGCGAGCCAAGTCGCCAATCGCTAGGTCCAGGGCTCATTTGGAGGGGGAACACCTGCAACGGCGTTTCAGTAGCTCTGAGCAGAGATCACATGGGTTTTGGCCTTGCCCACGTGATTCCTTTTCCTCAAGGCTGCCTCCCTGCTACCCATCTCTTTAGCAGCAGGAAGCGGAGGCAGCACTGCTGGGGCTGGCTTTCTAAAGAAGAGTAAGCTGCTTTGATTTAACTTGTTTTACTTTCAGTCGTGGCTCTTGAGCGAGTGAGAGAGAGAGAGAGAGAGAGAGAGAGAGAGAGAGAGAGAGAGTGCTGGCAAACAGGGCTGCTGGTCTAAAGAAAGGCAAACTGCTTTGATTTAACTTGCTTTACTTTCAGTCGTGGCTCTTGAGTGAGTGAGAGCGAGAGAGAGAGAGAGAGAGAGCTTGCAAGCAGGGCTGCCGGTCTAAAGAAGGGCAAACTGCTTTGATTTAACTTGCTTTACTTTCAGTCGTAGCTCTTGAGTGAGTGAGAGAGAGAGAGAGAGAGAGAGAGTGCTTGCAAACTGCTTTGATTTAACTTGCTTTAGTTTCAGTCTGGCTCTTGAGCGAGTGAGTGAGAGAGAGTGCTTGCAAGCAGGGCTGCTGGTCTAAAGAAGGGCAAACTGCTTTGATTTAACTTGCTTTACTTTCATTCATGGCTCGTGAGTGAGTGAGTGAGAGAGAGAGAGAGAGAGAGAGAGAGAGAGAGAGAGAGAGATGTTAATTAGTTGGGACAACTGTATGAGTTGTTTTTTCTTATAAAACCTCAGTATTCAGGTTTAATTGCAGTGCTGGCACTTCGAAATAAATAAGTTGGTTTTGTGTTGCAGTTTGGGCATTCGGGCTCAAAAAGGTTCACCATCACTGGTATAGAACTATTTTAAAATGGGTTTCACCAGCTGTAGCCTGAAGTTCTACTACCTATTCTAATATCTAATTCTGCTGCATGCTTAGGCCAGGCCTAATTATTTGATTTTGGACAAGTTATTTGTATCTCAACCTCACCTCTCCCACAGCATATGATGCTATTGCGGATACCAAGCATATTTAAAATATTTTAAAGGCTACGCTTTTTCCCTGCTTGGCTGCCACTACTGGACTAGATTTTCAAACAGGTTTGAACAGGTTCAAACAGGTTTGAAAAACTTACTGGTTTCTTAGGTGCAGAAATGAACTTGTTGAGAGTGAAGGAGTGATATTTAGATACACAAATGCCAGGAATATACAATGCTATTTATAAACTGTGTAAGTTCTTGTACTTACAGTTAAAATACTCGGGATGAATGAATTTACATTTTAGAGTTTAAGTAGGATAGGCAGGGCCAGATCGGCAGGGGGGTAGGAGGAGTAGTCTGTCCCTGGCGCTGCTAAAGAGCACACCGGGAGCGTGCGGGTGGCAGCTTAGGGGAATGGGAGGCCGCCCGCACCATTTGCCTGTCCCGCAGGACAGGGGGTGGCCAGCTTGCCGTGCGCACCCTGTCCCTGTACACCCTGTACAGGCAAAAGGCAGCGTGGGGGGCTGGGAAGCCGCCTGTGCCATTCACCTGCCCCACAGGACAGGGCGAGGCCGGCTTGCTGTGTGCCTCCTGTCCTGCGGGGCAGGGGAAAGGCAGCGTGGGTGGCTGGGAGGCCACCCGTGCCATTCACCTGCCCCGCAGGACAGGGGGTGGCCAGCTTGCAGTGCGCCCCTGGTCCTGCGGGGCAGGTGAATGGTGCGGGCAGCTTCCCAGCCACCCACGCTGTCTCCCCCAACTCTGCGGCATGCTGGGGCAGCTGGCGAGCTGCGCAGGTGGCACGTTCTTCCCTGCTTGATGATGTCACAGTAGTGACGTCATCACGCAGCGCCGGGACCGTGCATGCACTGTGCGCGCACGCGAGAGGCCATACTTGGGTTGCTCTGGGCACTGGTGACCTTAGATCCGGCCCTGAGGATAGGACAATTATTTCCACATTAACAGTACAGTGTTATACCCTTATAAATCCATTGAGATTGATTGACTGTGAAATCCTAAGAAGGGTTACTCCAGTTTAAGCTCATTGATTTCCATGAGCTTAGACTGGAGTATCTCTGCTTAGGATTTCACTGTTAGGAGTGTAACTGCTTAGCATTGCACTACGTAGAGAATATTTCTAGTGCTCTATTGTTTAACAATGTCTTCTTTAGAGATACAAAGCAGCATTTTGGATTTATTATTAGATGAAAGCTTCATTTAATAGGCTTGCACCACATTTTTAAAATAAATGTACCTTCTCTTAAAATGTTTTAACTTTTAATTTAAAAAAAAACTTGTCATTTTTTCAGAAATCCCTACCTTTCTAATCTCTTTCTCTATCATATAATGATTCTGTTAATCAAATTTTCTTCTTTTCATCCTCCTGTTCTTAGACCAAAGTCTTGAACAATAAAACTGAAAAACTCAAATAAAGCCTGTAAATAAAAACACTTCCCTTCAGCACTTCTATGCAATCAAGCAATAAAATAAGTACATTTAGGATCAGAATTGTCTAAGAACCTTTTGTTCTAAAGTCACTAGAGGAGGCATAGTCCATTTATCAAGGCATGGCATATTCCATTTTAGCCTAAACTGAAACATATAAGGACATTGCAAGAGAATATGTACAAGAGGATCGACTGACTGGAGGGGACAGAGGCATAACCAATCTGAAAAGGGGATTCTTAACAGGCGACCCAGCAATACCATTGAAAAGGGCAGTTGAATTTTGATTGCATAAAAGTTCTACATAACTTTGAACTAACCAAGGAGTCTAAATAAGAAGGGAGCTTACCCTTCGATGGGAGGCCTAAGGCAAGCAGGAAACATGTCCTCCGAGCGTCAAAATAAGTATAGCTCTTATCTCTGGCATGAATCAGTTTGGCCACATGTTTATTGCATTGATTTACAGAGGAAGAAGAGAGATCCTCCACCTTAATATTTACAAGAGATAGCTTCTGTTCAAAAAGCTGAAGCCAGGGAGCATTATAAGAGTCATTGAGGGTTAGGCTTACCAAGCTACCCTCGGGGGCCTCAAAAATAGGCTCATACCCAGGCATAGGCTTCTATAGAGCTAAGACCAAATTCATAGCGAAGGGCTGATGATGAAATACACCTAGGAAGCCCTCTAATTGCCTGGAGGAACAAGGACTGTACTCTTTATAGAATTATCTGTTATGGTTATGCCAATAAAGGTTCAGTCTTGTCTATAGAATTATCTATAGCAGAGATCCATATAGGGCACCATACAAAAGTTGTGAGATCACCACTGAGATAAAAACTCTAATAGCAGCTGGAATATTTATTTATTTATTTATTTATTTTGTTCAATTTATTTCCCACCCTCCCCACAGGCGGGCTCAGGGCAGGTCACAACATCATAAAATCATAAAACCCACAATTAGATATAATAAATAGTTAATATAATGTGCCCTATTAGAAAAAAAGAAACACAGAATTGCCTTCATAGTAGGCAAAGATTTCTGAGTAACTAATGTTTATGACATCTGCTGGACAAAGTAGACTGCAAACTTTGTTCTGTATTTTCCTTGCAGTGCACTATAGTTTGTTTTGGAATAGCCAGATTCATATTCTTGGGGACTACTCTATTCTTCAGTGAGTGGTTTGGGAGCCAGAGTGGTTAGTTCCAAAATAAAGTTGGTGCTAACCAGGGCTTTTTTTTCAGCGGGAACGCGGTGGAACGGAGTTCCGGCACCTCTTGAAAATACTTGGCAATAGTGCGTGAAAATAATATTATTTCAAAGAATTCCATGTGTTTCTTCCTCATTTCCCTCTTGAGAGTTCCACCACCTCTTTTTCCAGAAAAAAAACCCTGGTGCCAAATAGCAGTACAGACATTACAATTTTACAGTACATGTGGTCAGGCATAACACTGCATGCAAAGTGAACATTTGATGAGTCTGAAGGAACAATGTAATAGTCAAGCTTTTAACCTATATTTTTTACAAATCATGATCATGATCCATATGATAAGCTAATTTGGGAAGGCACATCATTTTGCGCTATGAATGGAATGTGATAACTCAGTAGTTTGAAATGTCTCTTCTTCTTTAACTAATGTAGATGTATACCTTTAGTCATGTAAAATGAACTACAGTGGCAGTTTGCAGGTGATAAGCATGTTGAGAAACCTGGGCACAGTGTGGTGGATGCTCACTGAACCCTCTTCTTGGCCCGTCTCCTATGAAGAATGAGGAACTAGAACTGAGGTCAGAAGTTGGACACAGATGTAGGAAGAGGCACACTGAGACTTCTCCTGTCCTCTAATGGTCACTTATACTGCCTTATATGTGCATACAAAGACAGAGGTGGGAATTAAAAAAACAGTGAAGGGAAATCCTCCATGAGAGAGCCCTGTGCTAACACTGGAATTGGACAGATCTCCGTTTTATAATCAGTAGCTAAGCTGTCATGAATCCTTTTAAATACATTTTTAAACTAATGTTGCTAGATTTTTTGTATTCAATTGTATGTGTGCTTATTTTGAAATCTGAGGATTCTGTTTTGTCTTGTTTCTGTTTCCAAATATGGTTTTACACAATGTTTGGGAGAAATAACAAAATATGTGTATTAAAATAGCCACTCCACAGCAAGTGATAGAACTTCTTTTTATGTTTATGTTCTGTCTAAACTATGTTGTAATTTTCCCCATTGTTCAGAGCTTATGCTGCTTGTTTCCAAATAGCTGAGTAACACTTTTGTTCTGTTTTTGTAAAATAGCAGGATGTTTTTGCTTGCTGGTAATTGTGGCTTTATTGCAACATGGTTTATTATTTAACTAAGTGCAGTCCTCAGAAAAAATATACCCTCTTAAGCCTATTGATTTTAAAGAACTTAGAATGGTGTAATGTTCTTTAGGACTGCAGTATAAATAAGCTTAAAAATCCTATGCACATTTCTGAAGTGTGCATTTACAGATGTGTTCATATTCTCAAGTGCCCTTCACTGAGTTGTCCTTGAGCTGCATTCATTTGTATTTCACTCTGGTATTTAGTATGGCAGAATTTCTTTGTAGTATGTTAAAATAGGTTAATTTTTACTATTTTGGAATCACATGAGGATTCATAATTTTGTTACCTAAAAAACAAAAGGTTGACATGCTGTTCTGACAGATGAGTGTTTCTGGAAGCTCAAACTGTCATACTCTTGAAGAGAAAAGTAAAGCTGTAAGTGGAGAGTAAATCAGCTTCACTGATGTGTTTCCAGAAAAGTAACAAAGCAGATAACCCCAATGACATTTTTTATCAGTTTTCCAAAGCTGTTTGTCATATGATCACCTGAAAACTAAATTTGATATTGCAACAAAATAAATCTAGAGCAGTGTCAGAACAATAAGAAGGGGGAAGATTTGTTGGATGCTAGTTAGCAGTTTCCAGTGCTGTTAGCAGTCAGACCCTTCCTCACTGCTATGAGGGCAGGTTGTGGATGGAATATCATAAACACCCCTTCCTCATGTATCATAAGTCCAAGGCACTGCCTGGCAAAGAGTCGATGCCAGCTAGCTGGGAGCCTGGAAATTATCAAAGTGTCTGTCAAAGGGGCTGACTGACTGACGCCCCTCCATGCCCCAGAGAGAGATGCATAACTTGGGACAATAAGGTCTCCCAGGAAACTCCTGACTTATCTTGTAAATGCTTGATCTCATTTCCCTGCAATCACTTACCCTAATCAAAGCTATTTAGTAAACCTGGTAGCTTATCCATCCGGCACTCAAAGGGTCATCAAGCAACTTTTTCACCTATAGTCTACTTCAGATAGGAACCATCAAACCACTCCCAACTTATTGTCCAACTTATGGACAACCCATTAAGTTATTGTTTTGGGGGTGAAGATGTCAACTTATCCCAGGGAGCATTTTGCTCTATAATTGGACTCCCTAGCCACCGTTGTGGATTTGTTCTGGATCTGTCTACATGCCCTCAAATCCGTTTGGGTTTCTCTCTTTCTCATGAAACACTGATCAGTTTGTTGCTGCCTCTGAGATAATTACCAGTCTTGAAGACTGGTAATTATCCTCCTCCCTAAACTGTTTTCTCCCCTTTTCTCCCTGATTTTCTTAGTTAGCCTTTTATATGTGCTGTGTGTGGTTTTCTGTACATTTGCCCTTTTATTTCTCTCTTAATAATAATAAAACTTTTCTGGGTTTTTTATTAAAAGAGTTCTCCAAGGGAACAATCCCTATAAACATAGGTGGAGAATCCCAGTTGCCCCCCTCTCACTTGCTTCCTTTAAGCTAATTCCCCCAACTAATTAGGAGACTGCCTGTTTGGGTAACAGTGCCCTGCTGGCAGGATGAAGATTTGAATCATTTTTCTATTTTTGTCTTTCTTTTAATATTCTTGACATATATTCCATTTGTTCTAGAGGTATTTTGTTAAGGCTGTGGGTCTATCCACAATTCAAGTGGAGCTTACTTCTGAGTAAACAGGTATACTATTACATCTGCAGTCATGAAGCTTAATCCCAAGCCATAATTTTGGGAGTGCCTGAAAAAAACAAACTATGGTTTGCAAGTTGCTGATAAAAAAAGTGTCTGAAATGGTGGTTTTAAGATGATTTACAAGCCAGAGTTTAGCCAAGTTGTGGTTTGGTATTACATTCAAGCAAAGATTTTGAGACAGTGCTTTGTGTGGTGAGGCTGCCTTACTAAAGAGAAAGAAATCTCGAGCAAGCAGGAAATGAAAACATTTTTGTCTCTCTTACTGGCAGTTTCCCAAAGCACTCCCTTCTGCCACATTCAGCCTGATTACGTTGGTTTCTGTATTCCTCTCCCCCACCATTGATTTTAAGTTAAAGGAAATAACCACATGGAGATCAAGTTAATCATCTGCTACAGCATCATTTAAAAAAAAAACTGCAAAAGCATTTATTAAGGTATGTAGTTATTAGGGAGGACAAATCTAAGGTGGAACGGGGACGAGAATCCTACAAAACACAACTTCAGAAGAAGATAGATTGTGCTTGTTGCTTTCCTTTGCTAAGAACAGCCCAAAGAGATCTGAAGAGGTGAATCGCCAGCTCACTACCCCATTTTTGCAGCCAATCAGGATTAATAGGCCTGCACATGTAGTGATGCTCTCTACCAGCTGACAGAAACATTGCAGGTTGGGATAGCACTAAATGATTCTCATATGGTTAGGAAGCAAGGTGTTGAAACCCCATTTTACCTACACATATGAAGCAGAAATGTCTGAACCAAGCTTTATCTTGGGAGAAAATCCCATGGAATTCAGTGGTAAGCATTCAGATGCATAGACTTGCTCTTTTCCTCTTTTAACTGCACTGGATAATGTGGCTAAAATATTACTCTGCATAATCAGAATGCTCATTCTTCAAAGACAGTGTGACATTTTTTTAAGTTATGTGACTGAGAGGTGTCCTGGTTCTTCCATTTTTTCTATTTATGTATGTGCTAAATCAGAGATGGCTGGTTTCTTTATTGTTGAGGCCATTCTTCTCCTTGCACAGAGGTCCAAGGGCTGGAATATTATTTTTTCTACACACTGAACCTTGTACAGCTTGTCAGTCTCTACAATAAATCTTTGTGACTTTATAACAGGTTTTTTGTCACTTCCAGTATTTGGAATGAGGTGAAGGGAATGCTGTCTTTAAGAATGTTTAGGGGGCAGTATAAGCCTATTTTATTTGCCAGGCTTTTAATGGAATATAACTACTGATATCTTTTGGAGGGAGGGTTATTGGGGGGGGTAGTCTGTTGCTTAAAAGTGAAATGTTTTAAATTATTATTTCTAAGCTGTTTGAGCTTTGAGGAAAGATGAGATATAAATATTTTAATAAATACAGAAATGCACACCTACTATTTAAGTGCATGTTTGGTCATATTTGGTCTTTAAATCTGCTCCTAGCTGCAGAATTTCAAAATGAAGAATGTTTTTTTGAAAGCCAGTTGCAGATAAATATTCTTGGTCTCCTAATTGTGGTTAGGAAGGCTGGAGTGTGCTGTAGGCTATGACATTCCCTTTTCCTCCCTTGCAGGTGAATTCTTTCTCCTTGTGGTTTGCTTTAACTATCATATTATATGTGCATCAGTAGTAACCACTGAGAAGGCAGACATCATCCTCCCTACTTTCAGTGGGGTTCAACTGATTCTTGCTGACTCAGTTAAGAGCCAACATTATTGCTGGAGACACAAGTTAATTTAGCTGCAAAAACACTTTCTTCCAACTCAGTCTAGTCTGGAGGATGTCCAACTACCTTGTCATGACCAATCTGACCATCTGAATTCACGCCACAGTAACATCAAGACTAGACTACTGAATTGCATTTTACATTGGTCTCCACTCAAAATCTACTCAGAGACTACAATTGGCACAGAACACCATGGTTCAGCTATCAACGGGAGCTAAACAGAGCGTGCATATTACTTCCATTCTGTAGCTGTTCCATTGGCTGCCCATCAGTTACCAGGTTCAATTTAAGGTATTAGCTATCATATACAAGTTCTTCATGGTCTTGGTGCCTCATATCTGTTGGATCTCCTCTCCACCACAACAGCTTCACTCATTCAAGCACGACTTGGGTGCCTGCCAACCTGTAAACGGGTAAAATTGACAGCTGCGCACCCATGTGATTTCTCTGGCTCCCACCTTATGCAATGGACTGCCTGATGAGGTCAGAAAGGCTCCCATTCTCCTGGCTTTCTGCAAACTATGCAAAACTGAATTATTTAAGACAACTTTTCCGCACAGGTAATAGAGCTGAACTGTACATAATGGTTTGGAAAGCTACTTGGAAAGCCTCTCTCAGAGACTCAGTACAAAAGATAAAATAAAAAGTGTGAGGTCTTTCAAGTGTTGGGCCGTTTACGATATGAGAGAGGCCCAAGGAAGTCAAAGACGCTATAAAATCCTGGGCCAGTCCCAGCAAGGTATCCTCAATATGAATGTTGAAGTTCCTAAGGATGATGCTTCAGGAAACTTCTATCACCACATCCAAGAGTACTTCTGCCAACTTATAGAGGGTGCCTGGTGAGGAACCAGGCAGCCTATAGACAAGTAAAATGCCTAATTTATCCTTATCTTAATGTAAGGCATATACAGTCAATGCCAGTGATAGCTTGCACTGGGAATCTATGAAAGTTGAAGCAATCTAATGAAGTATTTTAATTTACATTCACATTTAATTAAGTATAATTTGGATGCTCAAATATTACATGATTTTTTTTGTTTTCATTATGCATGTTGTTGTGTAGAAAATGTTACCGTTCTATGCCTTCTCCGACAAAGAACAGCTATTGCTCATTATTCTTTGTTCATTGTCCCAGCCATTCAGCTGTGGTGTAACATATCACATTTTCCATCCCCTTGAGCTTGTTTTGTGGCTTGATTGAGTGCAGCTGCAGCATGTTGATTCTGGACATGTAGGTGCTTTTTGCTGGTACAGTAGGTTGCTGGGCAATCTAACTGGCAGACAGAATGATTTCCAACACAGTGGCTGTACCAAAAGAAGCCTTTTAAAACCCATTTATGCTACCTGACTATTTAAAAGGAAGATATTGTCAGGTTTCCTGTGTTAGATCATTTAATGCTTCTGGTATTTCAGACTATAAATTCTTTGGAACAAGAATTGTCATTTCGTTTTATGTTTACACAGCATCTGGAACAGCACGTCCCTAACCTGGCATAGAGTACTCTGTTTTATATATTTTAACCAAAAGATTTATTATTAGGGTTTGTAAAGATTTCTGTTATTGTACCTTACTTTGAAGAACGCATAACCGATGTAACTGTAACACAAGTATTGTCGTCTATGGAATACACAAATTAAGGTGCAAAAGCCACATAAACTTTCAGTGGATCTCAAGGGTATATTACAATGTTTTCTTAAGGTATCCAAGTCCTGGGATAGGTACTTTGAAAATGGAGAGGATGAAGTGGACCACAGTAGCAAGTCATATTATTGTATAATTACCACATTCCTCCAAGCTCTTTTCTTGTATGAGGACGGTCTAAATTCTCAGGGGTCCCAGAACTGGCCCTGGAACCTTGCTGATCCTTAAGAACTTTTATTTCCATATATATGGCTCTAAAATATTGAGGAATTTAAAGCTGAAGTCTGTGCTCCATGAAATCAGAACCTGAGCCAGTATGCTGTAGCGATTAGAGTACTGGATTAGGACAGAAGTGATCCAGGTTGAAATCTCCAGTCATGACATTTACTAATAATGCAATTCTATGCAAAGTTACTCCAGTCTAAGCATATTGAAACCAATAACCGTATACTGGAGTAAATCTGTATAGGATTGCACCGTGATAGATTTTAGGCTATTCATTATCTTTCAGCCTAACCTACCTCAGAAGTTTGTTGTGAGGATAAAATGGGAGGGGAGAATCATGTATGCTACCATTAACTCTATTGGAGAATGTGTGGGATGGGAGATAAAAATTAGATAGATTATGTAACCAGTATAGTTGCAGCCCTAGCAGGAAACCATGTGTATCCTTGCTTTCACAGATACAGACAAGCTTCAGTTATTATGGAGCAAGTAGTCTGAGAGGACCCCATTTCTATGCAATCAAGGGCTAAGGTACCATTTACCAAGTCCTTGGGGCTGCTGTAAGGACATTTTGGATTACATATGTGCTGGAGGTTCTGTGTTTTCCAGGTGAATGTAAGCATAGTGTGTGAAGAGAAGGAACTTTAGCTAAAATGACTCTGGGGAGCAATTTGTTCCTTTGGGGAAAAAAATGTGTAGCCATTGTTACATGTGGTTTTTCCCAGCAGAGCAAATAGCTGCTCTCTGAGGCTGTTTCAGGTCAACAAAATGCCACTTAGGGTGGGGGAAGATTGAAACCCTTCCTCCGTGTATGCCACTGTCCTAATCCAGATCTGACCTACAGGTGCTTGAGATTAACAGAATCTGCAGTATGTGTGTATCCAAAGTCGTTCTAGAGATAATAAGAATTTTATATGGTGTGAATTGGCTCTACATGCAGACTGCTCTTTTTGCTGCACTTTTTCCAGCATGACAGCTGGGTAAATAGACAGATAAGATGCTGATGGTCACAAGAAATGTGGCTGGAGCAGTTCAGATCCAGCAGCAAGCAGTGGCACTCACAGGTAGAACAAGCAACCAGACCCCAAGTAAGCTGGAACAAAGCATTTTATCTATCTATGCCAATTAAAGATAGGCACAAAATGAACTACGGAACAAAATTCCATACAGAATGACCGGTTTGTAGTCAAAGAACCACGTGTTCCATGGGACCACTTTTTCCGAACCAAACAAACTTTTTTTACCGTTCCATTGCTGGTTCGGACACTTTTGGCGCCAAATACTCCCTCGCCCAGGCAATGGTGGCAGTCTTTAGTTTGCCCCCAATCTGAGGCCTCCAGGCTTGATTGGCAGCTGTCCCTGCCAACTAGAGAGCTCCCACTCTGGCCTATCCAGCCAGGAAAAGGGGGGAGGGTTAGAATCTCCAAGGCAACTGAGGAGATGGGCCTTCAGCAGCCATGGTAACACCAATCTCTTCCTTCCAAAACCATGTTAGGCAGATATTTCTGCCAACCAGAGTGCTCCTGTGTTGTTCAATCTCTTGGCTTTTTCCATAAATAGGGGAAGACATGTGATTCCTGGTTTCAGTCTCTCTAGAGTGGGAAAGGGAGGAGAGTTTGGTGGCTTGGTTGCTGGCTGTGGTGTTGGGATTAGGATTGGAACTTGGATCTTTGGCCTGCACTTCTGCCTGCTGGAAAAGGGGCTGAAAAGACTCTTTTCTCTTGCTTTCTTTTTTTTCTTACTGACTGGGGACTGGGGAAGTGTTTGGGAAAAGGGTGCTTTTTTCTCTGAGCATGAAGGGGGCTGTCCTGGGCCCCCCGAACCTAGAACCGGTTTGGAAATTGGGTGAGTTTGTTAAATTTGTGTTCCATGGAAATTAACGAATCATGAACCGAGCGGTTTGGGTTTTTTTTCGTTCCGTGCCCATCTCTAATGCCAGTTGCTGGTGGTACCATCTTAATGCTGCTTAGGCCTTGCTATTGTTACCTTTTTTTTCCCTGGAGTCCCTGCCTGCACTAGGTTGAGTAGAATGGAGAAGGCATTCCAGTATTCAGTGGCTGGCTGCATAAAATGGGGGTTAGGAGTGGAGGGGGAACATCCAACTCTTCTCCAAAAGCTTGCTTCCGGATTTAACTGCTGAATTGGAGGTATTCTGTCCCTGTAATGATCGGTGCATGTGCTGTCCTCTTTTGAGGAGTAACCTTTTCTGTTAAATGGGGACATGAACAATCTTGAATATGGATTGTAGCTAGGGTTCCCACATCAAAATAGTACCCCTCCACACAGGTTGGGAGCCAGCAGGAAACAGCCTACTGCACAATAGTCCAGTGGTTGTACTAGAAGAAACAATGATATACTGGAAGGAATGATGTTTCTTGATTTTTAAAAAAATACTCTGTGGTCCACATGGTAAGTGGTAGTGGTGAGTCTGTATAATAGACAAGTGTGCATCACATCTTTATTCCTATTAGGGTAGGTGACTTGACATAGAGGTCTGCAGGATCTATTTACAGGATGGTGGGCGAAGAAAATAACACCCTTTTCGAATGCCAGTTTGACATGATTATAGGGTTTTTATTTAGCATGTTTTGGGTTTGTCTTCTTTCTTCCTTTTTAAATTTGGTTAAAAAGAATGAAGTATCAGAACTGCAGTGATTAAAGTGTCTCCTTAAAAGGCTTTCAGCAGTGGAGCACAGAGTTAGACTTGTATAAGAATTTGTTAACTTTCTATCAGATTACTATTATAGCATACAGAATCTTTAAGATTCATTTTAACATAAATTACATACTTTCCAGCTATTAAAATTGTTTATAGATTACAATATGATATGGGTCATTTTAGCAAACACTTGATATATAACATTTCACTCAAAAATTAATTTACTTTTACAAGTTTACATAGTTTTAAACTATTCAAATTAAACAAGAAATGTCACACCTCTTTTTTCAAGCCAATTGTCATAAATTTTTATAGGAATGGATATATCTTGTCTGCTTTTTAATTGAAAAAAATCAGTGCTGCTAGATGTATGTAAATGGATATATCTGTGAGATGAAAAACTTTGTTAAATTGGTTTAATGTTGCAAATCTGGCATAGGCATAAACAAACGTAATCCTGAGACATTTTGTTTATTTTTATTAAAGCAAATTTTATCTTCAAATGAGAACATATTTAAGTGCAGATCTTCTCCAAAGGGAAATATTCCTTGAAAACATCTGTCTGAAAAAGAAAGGCCACTCTCCATTTTATCCTAAACATCTGGATCTGAATTTTCCAGCCCTGTGCCAGATTTCGTTGATCATCTATGATGGATAAGGGGTGTGATCAAAATATTGTAGAGACTGCAGTTTCTTTAATAAATTGTTTTCCCTAAGGGAAAAACTAGTGTATGCTTTAGAACATATCAGCTATTTATAGTTCCATCTTAAGCATAGTCAGTAGATTTAGAAGAGTGTAACTCTCCTTAGGACTACACTGTTAAAAGTAGTCTGTATACACTGTTGTTATCCACAGATAAATAAAAGGTCCTTCATTTAAATGGTCAGTTATTCTAAGTAAAGCCATTAACAATAAGAGTTGTGCCTTTTTAAGTCCACTGAAATCCTATCATTAACAGCCTTTGTGAGATCTTGCCAACTGGAGGCCATGGCTTTATTGAATCACGCCATCTTATTTTGGGTCTTCCTCTTTTCCTGCTGCCTTCTACCTTTCCTTGCATTATTGTCATTTCCAGTGAGTCTTGTCTTTTCATGATGTGACCAAAGTACAATAGACTCAGTTTCATCATTTGAGTTTCTAGAGAGAATTAATCTACATAGAGAGAAATGATCTATATTTGGTCTTCAAATCTAGACTTCAGACTTGACTTGATTTGATCCACTTATTTGTCTTTTTGGCAGTCCATGTATCTGTAAAACTCTCCTCCAGCTTCAGATTTCAATTGAATCAATTTTCTTCTTCTCAGCTTTCTTCATTGTCCAACTTTCACATCCATAGATAGTAACGAGGAATGCCGTAGTATGTATTATCTTGATCATGGTTGACAGTGACACTTCCTTACATTTAAGGATTAGGGTCTTGAATGTGTTTTGTCAGACTACCGAAGACAACTAATTGAGTCACCAGTTTAACAATTCAACAGCATTAGAGAAAGAATTCTGATTTCTTGTTCCTTTTATGACAACTTAATATGTAGTACCTATTGTCAAATGGGATCATGATTAGAGGTGGGCACAAACAGGAAAAAAACCCAAACACGATATTCATCATTCGTTGCCATCCACGAACAGGAAATCATGAACAACCACGAACATGACCCTGTTCATGAACATGTTTGTGGTTGGCTGTTCGTGGGAGGGAGGAGGGAGACTTGGAAGGGAAGAAAGTTCACTGCGCCATTTAAAAACGGTGTGGGGAACCTTCTTCCCTTCAAAGTCTCCCTCCTTCCAGTCGGCTGGAGGGAGGGAGCGGAGACTCTGAAGGGAAGAAGGTTCCCCCACGACATTTGCAAATGGTGTGGGGAACCCCCTTCCCTTCAAAGTCTCCCTCCTTCCAGCTGGCTAGAGGGAGGTGGGAGACTCTGAAGGGAAGAAGTTTCCCCATGCCATTTGCAAATGGCGTGGGGAATCTCCTTCCCTTCAACGTCTCCCTCCTTCCAGCTGGCTGGAGGGAGAGGGGGGAGACTTGGAAGGGAAGAAAGTTCCCTGTGCCTTGCAAACGGCGTGGGGAACCCCCTTCCCTTCAAAGTCTCCCTCCTTCCAGCCAGCTAGAGGGAGGGGGGAGAGATTCTGAAGGAATCTTCCCTTCAACGTCTCTCTCCTTCCAGCTGGCTGGAGGGAGAGGGGGGAGACTTGGAAGGGAAGAAAGTTCCCTGTGCCGTTTGCAAATGGCGTGGGGAACCCCCTTCCCTTCAAAGTCTCCCTCCTTCCAGTCGGCTGGAGGGAGAGGGGGAGACTTTGTCAGGAAACCCCTGACAAGCGGCTGAGTCGGTAGTGAAGTGCCCCTCTCCCTGCTGCTGGGCAGCAGCAGGGAGAACGGCATTTCATCCCGGCAGGCTGCACTCAGCTGCTTGTCAGGGGTTTCCCTGAAAAGCAGCTGAGTGGGGGATTTAAATGTCCCTCTTCCTGCACTGCGGAGCAGCAGGGAGAGGGAAATTTAAATCCTAGCAGGCTGCAATCAGCCCTTGTCAGGGTTTTCCCTGACAAGCAGCTGAGTTGGGGGTGAAGTTTCCCTGGGCTTAGATTGATGTTTCCTGGGAAATAGGAGTTCAGAAAGTCTATGCCTACTGTTGCCAAGGGAATTGATTGAAAGGCACTAGGCTGTCTGGCTTGACGAATGGCTGATGAACACCACGAATAGGGCTTGGAACGAACACGTTTGTCGGGAACAGGGCCTCATGAACAGCTTGCTCACGAACAGCTGATCGGGCTGTTTGTGGCTTTTTTTTGTTCGTACTGCTGTTCGTGCCCACCTCTAATCATGATACCCTGGTTATTTGGTTCTTCCTTTCCTGCTTATAACCATTATTGTTGGTATCTTTAGTCTTTCTTCCAATTAAGCTCCAAGCTGCATGATTAACAAAACCACATGATGTGGCATTTTCTACACTTGAGATTGAAGATAGGTTTTTGAAAGCTTGAGATGTGTTTGTGTGAGATAGACTGACTGACCCTTTTCTGGGTTTGCATGCTCCAGATTAGTGGTGCATAGTGGGAGACTGGGGAAATATAATAATTCTATAATAATTTACATGGTTTATAATAATTTACATGGTTTATAGGAATTTGATACATTTTAGGTTACTCAAATAAATCAGGCAGACTTAGGAGACAATTCTAAAATAAGTCTGTCTGGGGCCCTCCAGATCATAAAAGTCTTGAACATGGAACAGGCAACTCTGGCACCTCCAACCACAGGCACCAGCATTGGATTTTCTCCCTGCCATGGTTACCCCATCCAGAGGACCAGGAAAGCAGACAAGCACAAGGTGGGCAGGACACATAGGCAGGCACAATTCAAAGCCCAACATGATACCACCTAAAGCCAGCAGAAAGGCCACATAAAGCGGGAGGGCCTGGGAGATAATGGGTCTAGCCTTAAACCAACTTGGTGGGCATACTCCCCAAGTGGGGAGGAACCAGAACAGGCAGGCATGTCTGGCATTAATAAAGGTCGCACCAAACCAGCAGCTGTGCCCTCACACAGGAAGCCTAATCCCACAGGATGAAGAGCATAGTCAACAGGGTCCAATTCTTAAACCAGGGACTCAGGACAAGGAAGATCTGCTCCAGCTTTCTGTACCTAGTTGAATGGAAGGGAATGTGTGGAGAGGGGAGGAAGAGCATGGGTAATCTGAACACCTTCCCATCTTAGATCTGTTGAGGCTTAAAAGAGTGAGGCTCTGGAGCATGCACTGACCCCTGCCAACTCTTTTGACACTGCAGAGGATCACAAAGCGCTATTGCGATGGGCAGATTCTTAAGTTGAAAGAATAGAAAAGAGCAAGAGTCCAGTAGCACTTAAAAGACTAACAAAATTTGTGGTATAGTATGAACTTGTGTTAGCCACAGCTCACTTCTTCAGATATGAGTAAGTTGAAAGCTAAGGCTTAGAAAAGGTTGGGAAGATTTGTGGGCATTATTATTTGATACCAAAAGTACGTGCTTTTGTCAAACATCTCCATTTCTTATAGCTATCAGTTCAGTAAGAGTTCTCCAGGTTCTAATTTTAAGGGTGGGAAAAGGTTGTAAGAGTTGCCTTTATACAACTGCCTTGCCAAGGCTGAGGAAGTGGTGATTTGAACATTTAAAAAAATGAAAATTGAATGGGTGCAAAAGGAAAAAACTGCTTGATTTCATTGCAGCACCAATGTCAGAAAGACAATGTTAATCCTAAAGTTGACAAATAATTGTTTTAGCCTAACAGTGCTTTTTGGATACAGTGTATTTAAAATGATATCTTGCAAACAAAGGTAGAATGGCTGTCTATAGCCAGGCAGAAAAATGAATGCTTTAGGAAACTGATATTTTTGTACGGAGCAGATGCTGGCTTTCTTTGGCATCTTGTGTGCTTTTCCTTTGACATCTTGCTATTGTAGATTATACTGAGCCATCTGGCAACTGCTTAGGCTTCCAGATAAATGAGTTGGAGGCCCTTTGCTTCTCTCATGGCACCAGACTAGCAGCTGACCTATGCATGGCCCCTTCCTCTGAAGGAAGAAGAGGAAGGTTTTGCTTTTCTTTGCTTGACTTATTTATAACTTTACTTATAAACAGAATACACATAAATGCTTCTTACTTTTTTCTTTTATATAACCATGTTTTGTGTGTTTGAGCTGAGCTAATCCAATGGAACAATCTTTTGAAGTAGAATAAATCTTATAAGGAGAATAATTCTTCATTGATTAATAACATTTCTTTTGATATGCTTATAAGTTGATGATAGCATTATAATGCAAAGTTATCTGAGATACTAAAAAGGTAAAGGTAGTCCCCTGTGCAAGCACCGAGTCATTACTGACCCATGGGGGGACGTCACATCACGACGTTTTCTTGACAGACTTTTTACGGGGTGGTTTGCCATTGCCTTCCCCAGTCATCTACACTTTACCCCCAGGAAACTGGGTACTCATTTTACCGACCTCGGAAGGATGGAAGGCTGAGTCAACCTTGAGCTGGCTATCTGAACCCGGCTTCCGCCAGGATCGAACTCAGGTCGTGAGCAGAGCTTGGACTGCAGTATTGCAGCTTACCACTCTGTTCCACGAGGCTCTTTTATTTGAGATACTAGGCTTGTAGAAATACTTTGAAAACAGTGCTAGATGGTCTAGAGGTAGGTTGAATTACCTATGGAAAACTTCTGCGCACAAAACCCAGCATAAAACGCCTCACAGTAGGAACACATTTATTTGTATGTAATGCCATGATCAGTTAGTTCCGGTGAATTTCCAGTTTTCATCATCATCAACAACAACAAAAGTTTCTAACCCTTTTTATTGCAAAGATATAAGGGGAAATGAAAGCTTGGAATTGAACTAGTCGATCATGGTGTTAAATCATTACAATGATTGAACTTTATAGCAAAGATCATGCTTTGGCTATGATCTTTCCAAAAAGTATAGCAAACCCATCTTGGAAAAGATCACAGCAACTTGTAAAGTGGTCTGCTAGGGGATGATCTAATGTGGATGCTTCCTCAAAATACACTCCAGTTTGGATGCCAAACTGGAGCAAAACCTCTGTGTGGAAGCAACCCTTCATTTCCAGCTTTTGTCCAACTATTGTACAATACTGGCTTATTCCTACATATCCTCCAAATATATTTGCTCTTTGTGTTTCTTGCTTAGCTGACTTTTAATATTTGATCTGGCCTCTGCCTGACCTCAGATTACTGATTCTGGAGGCACAGACAGCTCATTTCTGATCTTAAATGTCCTTGTAATTTGGGTAATTATGTTGGGAAACTGGGGCTATTGCTAAGCACAACTTTACTGATCTCTTTTAGAGATGGGCATGAAAAACAATACAAAAAAAAAAGCCACGAACAGCCCAATCCACTGTTTGCGAGCAAGCTGTTTGTGAGGTTCCATTGCCGGTGAACATGTGTTTGTTCCAAGCCCTGTTCATGGCGTTCGTCAGCCATTCGTAAAGCCAGACAGCCTGGCACCTTTCAATCAGTTCCCTTGGCAACATAGGCATGGACTGTCTGAACTCTGTCTGAACTCTTTCTGGCTTTCCTTCTGGCTTGTAACCCCTCAAAATAGCTTCCAGCAGACAGTCCAGTTTTTGCCACTGTGAAGAGAAAATGACAGGAAAGGGAGGGATCCATGGATCATGGCTTTCCCAGGGTCCAATCTCTCTGAAACTTGGTGGGGGGGGGGTCTTCAGAGGACAGTGAGGACTATGTCCCCTGCAAATTTGGTAGGTATTGGACATTGGGAAGGTCAGTTTATAACCCCTCAAAGTAGCTTCCAGCAGACAGTCCAGTTTTTGCCACTTTGAAGAGAAAATGACAGGAAATGGGGAGATCCATGGACCATGCCTTTCCCGGCTCAAATTCAGCTAAGTCTCAAGGGGCCCATTCTGGCTCCCACAAACCTCCAACTATGAACATGTTCGTGAACAGGTCATGGTTGTCGATGTTCGTGAATCCCTGTTTGTGGATGGCAACGAACAACAAACATCGTGTTTGTTTTTCCTGTTTGTGCCCATCTCTAATCCCTTTATTTCCTTGCCTTGTGAAGTACATTTTTGCCATGACTGTGGCCTCTTTCTACCTCCATCTTTTGTCCATCATATTGTTAAGGCATGGCATTACACAGGTATCTGAGCTGAGATTATTGTGCTGCTAGTTAGTAATGTAATTGGAAAAATCAGCTTTTATGCACACACATTAAAGTTCACAAGAGTGCTTAATGTTTAATTGCAATGTGTGTCACAATGTTGTTTATGGTTTGGTTTGAGAAACCTTTTCATCTAAAACATGTAAGCAATGCAGTCATGTCAACAGACTTCTGTGGTTGCATAATTATAAAGAAAATGTGAATTTAAATTAGTTATCCACTAATAATGTCTAATGTATCAATGCTCTATTATATATTCCTCCATTTTAGTGCTCTAGCTGGCTACAATGGCACTATATTTGCGTATGGACAGACAGGAAGTGGCAAGACATTTACCATTACTGGGGGAGCAGAACGTTACAGTGATCGAGGCATCATTCCAAGGACCTTATCTTATATATTTCAGCAGTTGCAAAAGGTAGAGGACATTTGCTATCTTTAATATAATTCATTGACCAAATATAAATGAAATAATCCTACCTGATACCTGAATTAAGTATAATTTATGAAGTCTATCACTATAACCTTTTTGCACATGACTGCATGTGAATTTCACTTCCATTCTGTCTCAGTTTGTTTAAATAGCTAGATAGATTAATTAAATGGTTTAAAATATTAATTTAAATCTAAAATGCTTTTATCAAAATACATCTACTGTTTTCAGATTAAATTATGCTAATAGTATAATTCTGACTATAGTATTTGAGGTTTTTTTTAAAGAAATATTGGGTATTTTGTCAATCATACAAGAAGTGTGGGTTGATTGGTGCAACTGGGCTGTAGGATGCCACAATCTGTGTTAACTGCACCTGCAGACCATATGAGCCAGGTAAATTTGAACACAAAAATGCAATAAAAGCATTTTTTCCAGAATGTATTCTTCACTGGAGACTCTTTTCCACCTGTTTTCAATTCAGTGCTTTTAAGATTTAAGATTATCTAGACCTGACGGACTATTTAACTCATTCTTATAGAAGACTTTGAAGGCTGAATTGTACTTACAGGGCACAGCTTTACAGCTGTTCCACAGTTGGATCTACCAATGAATGTGCTGTTAGTAGGCTACTTATAGATATGGCTGTATCATGAAGCACAGTGTTCAGTATTAAGTAAAGCTCTATTTCTAAATCTGCTTACATGGAACAAAGTCTCACTGACATCAGTAAGACCCTACTTCCATAGTAATGAATTTAAGATCAAGATGTTAATTCCCATATGTCTATTTTCACTTTCCTTTATTGCTCATTTTTTATTTAATAGCATACTGCGTTATATAAAAAGGTTTCTCTTATGAAGAGGTTTACAATTGAATAAATCTTTTAAATTAGCTCTTCTTTTTATAGCACTTTTAACTATGTGGTACTTTTAGTCTTTTCATCAGAGCAGTGCTGAAAAATATTACATTATATTTGGAAGAGCAGGAAATGGCATGAATTAGCACAGCTCCCAGCCTTCCCCCTCCACACACCTGGCTGTTGGGGGGAAAAGGCATGGGAATGGGCCTCCTGAGGTTCGCTCCCAGCGTGGCGTGATGATGTCACTTCTGGGAGTGACATCATCGTGCAGGCTTCAGGAGTGCTCCTGGGCCAATTCATCCTGTTTGGGGGCCCAAATTGGCCCGAGGCCTGTGCGATGATGTCACTCCCAGAAGTGACATCATCATGACATATGTCTGGAGCACACACAGAAAGATATCCTTTAGGTATGTGCCAAGTTCCCCCTCTCCTGATGGAAGGGTAAGGGGACCTGGCAACCTTAGGTAGACTGCAGATGCCCCTTTTCCATTACAGCTACTAAAGGGTCTGTAGAATTTCAGTTTACCCTGCCTTGGACTTTAAACTTCTCCTTACTTTAGCTTAAACTTTTACCTCAGAAGGGCCTTAGTCACAACCTACACTCCTCCCCCTGCAAGCTTCAGGTGTCTGTCTATGTTAACCAGACTTTTTACCTCAAGGATAATTTCTTCTATGGGATTTGAATCCCACCACTAACATCTGTGGCATTTTGTCGTCTTTGTGTGACCTAAATAAACAAGGCTGCATGGAGGTGGGGGGCAAGATGGCATCCTGAGTAGACACACCAGTGCATTGCTCCTGCTTTTTTCCGGCTTTAAGATCAGTGTCTGTGCTGAACTTTGTATTTTGATAAAGCTGCAGTTTGTTTGGATTTTGTACCTTCAAGGACACTTTCCCAGGGAACTTCAGTGCGTTTCTTATCTCCCCCGGGTGTCTCACTTCCCCCTGGCAGTAGTGCTGAGAACCCACGGCTGGAGAGTCAGACGGCACTGCCGAATAAATCAGGGTGACCTAAATATTGCTGCCTCCCTGACTTTCTCAGTGTTACCAAAAGGGTTTTGCTGGTGCCAAAAGCTTTTGCTTTAGATATCTTGTTTAACTGGCATTATAGTAAGGCTTAGTTGTGGATAGTAGTATGACAGTAGTAGTATGAAAGGTGTCAGTGCATAAGGGTGGCTGTGACATTAAAAAGGGATCCTATTTTCAAATGAAAACCAGTGTTTTGCTTAACCAGAAGTAGAATTTATTTATAAGTACATACTATGATGGTTGCAGAGGACTGATAAGTGCATTGGTTTCAGAATAGGTGGTTTCAAAATAGTTATATATTCTTAAAGGTATATTCACTGACCCAGTCACAAAGACTGAGAGCTAAGCTACAAGAGACGAATTACACGAGGAGGAGCACATGAAGGGAGTCACAATGTTAATCAGGAACCTGAGTTTTAAAAGAGATCAGAAGGCTTTGTCCCCAACTTAAGGCCAAGTTTATACTTCTCCAGGAAACCCACCTACACTCAAACAAATTAGGGGAATTAAAAGCAAAATGGATCAGTCAACAGTTTTATGCCCATGGATCTTCTAAATCAAGGGGTGTCACAATACTTGTTTCCAAAAATACTAACTTTCTGCATAAAGCAAAGACCCTAAGGTTAGGTACATTTTTATTAAAGGGACAATTGAAGATATGTTAATCACATTGGCTTCAATTTATGCACCGAATGAACACCAATTAGAATTCATCGAAAACACGCTAAAGAATCTTACTAAGTTCCAAGAAGGGGAAACAATTATAGGAGCTGACCTAAATTACGTAATGAATTACAACCTGGATAAATCTCACTTTAATTACCCAAAATCAAAGAAAACAAAACAAAACACAAGATTAGTAAAAATAATTAAAGATGCACATCTACATGACACATGGAGGCAAATGCACCCACAGACAAAAGACTATACTCACTATTCGGCCCATCATAATATATACACAAGAATAGATTTTATCCTCACTTCCACCAACCTAATGTCTTGTGCTATAGACTCTAATATTGGCACTATAACTTGGTCAGACCATGCATGGGTTAGTTGTACATTGTCAACTCCCACTCAAATTCCATCAGAAACCTGCTGGACATTGAATAAACAACTATTATTTAGTGAATCCCTAAGCAAAGAAATAGAAAACAGAATCTTGGACTATATGAAAGATAACTCTTCTGAAACTTCCCCACAAATAAAATGGGACGCTTTCAAGGCTGTAATGAGAGGGCATTTGATCTCGATATCTGCTTACACAAACAAAAAAAGAAAAGAACAAAAACAAGCAATACTGGATAGTATAAGATCCTTAGAACAGCAACATAAAAAATCTGGCAGTACTAAAATTTTCTGGAAACTGCAAATTGAACGTAAAATCCTTGATAGTTTTGAGACAAATCAAATCCAAAAAAAATTACTATTCTTGAAGCAAAAACATTGGTACCACTCTCCCAAACAACTTAAAGTTTTATCATGGAGAGTAAAAGCTAAGAAAACAGCTAAAACAATTACATCGATACAAGACACAAAAGGCTGATCACACAATAAAATAGCAGACATTCTTAATATATTCAAGCAATTTTACAGTAAACTATATGTTTCTAAAAACCCAAGCGAACACACAATACTTGACGTTTTGAAATCACATAAACATATTAAGAGAATTGAGGAATCACACCAACATTTTCTAATCTCACCAATTACATTAGAAGAAACCCAAGTAATCATTCATAATCTGAAAAATAACAAGGCAGCAGGGCCGGATGGGTTTCCTTCAGAATTCTATAAAAAATTTGACAGCAAAATAACACAGCTTCTAACAGATACATGCAATAAAATCTTGAATACAGGTGTTCTGCCTCCATCCTGGAATAATGTCTCCATAATACTAATTCCTAAGCAAGGGAAAAATCCTCGCCAACCTCCTATAGACCAATTTTCTTGCTTAATCAGGACTATAAAATCTTTGCATTGATCTTAACCAAGCGTCTCAATGAATTCATTGGTCAATATATTCACCCCGATCAATCGGGTTTTATCCAAAGTCAAGACATTACTGACAATATCTTCAAAACTTTAAATTTAATTGAATCAAGTAAACCTTTAAAACAAGACACTTTTCTATTATCTCTAGACATAGAGAAAGCTTTTGACTCTTTGGAAACTGACTATCTCTATTCTCTACTACATTATATGGGGTTTGGCCAAAAATTTATTAAACCGATTAAAGCAATCTACACCCATGCAAAAGCCAACATAAACATCAAAACATCAGACGAAATCAAACTATCACGAGGGACGAGACAGGGATGTCCCCTCTCTCCCTTATTGTTTGCAATCGCTCTTGAGCCTATTGCAATAAGCATACGGGAACATAACAAAATCCATGGCATCAATCTGGGTAAAAACACATACAAATTGAGTCTGTTCGCAGACGACATGTTGCTTTATCTTAAAAATCCTGAAGATTCATTTCCTTACTTACAAAAAAGTTAGACAATTTTGCCCAGATTTCAGGTCTATCAGTTAATATCTCTAAACGAACAATTTTGCATATAAAGATTTCCACGCAAACCAAAGAATCATTACAGTCCAATTTTAAATATCAATGGGCTACAAAGTACATCTCTTATTTAGGCATCAATATCCCCTCACAGCTAAAATTCCTTTTGAAATATAATCATTACCAAAAATTTAATGAAATTAAATCAGACATCCTTACTTGGAATGAACAACAATATACATGGTTTGACAGATTTCACCTGATTAAGGCTTTCATATTACCTAAATTAATATATTTATTCCGGGCTATTCCTCTATCACTCCCGCCAGATAAAATAAAACACTGGCAATCAACACTAAACAGCTTCCTCTGGAATTACAAACAATTGAGAATTACTTTCCAAACTTTAAAACAAAAAACCAATCAAGGAGGTTTCAACTATCCCGACTTGAATCTTTATGCCCACGCTATACGCCTCATGAACGCTATCTAATTACTTATGAAAAACAGTCCTTCTGATTGGCGGCTGCTCTCCCGGGACGATGTTGACAGGATCCCGCAGGGGATGAGGCCAACCACCTGTCCTCTGGACCCCTGCCCATCCTGGCTGGTGAAGGCCAGCTCGGAGGGGCTTCGGGACCATTTGGAGGCTATTGTTAACATCTCCCTGAGCTCTGGGGTTTTTCCAGGAGCATTAAAGGAGGTGGTGGTGCGGCCCCTCTTGAAAAATCCATCTTTGGACCCCACCGACCCATCCAGTTACCACCCAGTGTCGAACCTCCCGTTCCTGGGCAAGGTGATTGAGCGGGCGGTGGCGGTACAACTGCAGGAATTCCTGAATGATGCTGTAGTCCTGGACCCATTCCAGTCTGGCTTCCGTCCTGGCCATGGGACGGAGACGGCCTTGGTTGCCCTCACAGATGACCTTCGCAGGCATCTGGATCGAGGCGGGTCGGCGCTGCTTGTGTTACTCGATCTCACAGCATCGTTTGACATGGTCAACTATGATTTGTTGGCCAGCCACCTCGCTGATGTGGGGATTAGGGGACAGCCTTACAGTGGCTGGTCTCCTTTCTCCAGGGTCGGGGACAGAGGGTGGCGCTCGGGGGAGATCTATTGCCCCATCATCCTTTGGTGTGCGGGGTTCCCCAAGGGGCGATATTCTCCCCGATGTTATTTAACATCTACATGCGCCCCTCACCCAGTTGGTGCAGAGGTTTGGGCTGGGCTGTCATCAATACGCGGATGACACCCAGCTTTTTCTGTTGATGGACGGCCGGCCAGACACGGCCCCAGACAATCCGGCCAGAGCTCTGGAGGCTGTGACAGCATGGTTGAAACAGAGCAGGCTGAAACTGAACCCGGTGAAGACGGAGGTCCTGCAGCTGGGACGGGGGCTGCCAGATGTTGGGATCCAGCTCCCTGCCCTGGATGGGACACCACTGGAAACTTTGCCAGTGGTGAAGAGTCTGGGCATGCTCCTGGATGCCTCCCTGTCGATGGAGGCCTAGGTCACGGCGGTTGCCAAGTCTGCATTTTTCCATCTCCGTCAGATCAGGCAACTTGCTCCCTACCTGACGCCCCAGGACCTGGCTACAGTGACCCATGCAACGGTCACCTCCAGGCTAGATTACTGTAACTCAATCTACGCTGGGCTACCCCTGAGCCTGATCTGGAAACTACAACTGGTCCAGAATGCGGCAGCGCGGGTCCTGACTGGTATATCCTACCAGTCACATATCACACCTGTCTTGCGCCAGCTGCACTGGGTTCCCGTTGAATTCCGAATCAGGTTCAAGGTATTGGTTCTTACCTTTAAAGCCCTGAGCGGGTTGGGACTGGCATATCTTTGGGACCGCCTCTTCCTGTATGTTCCCCGGAGACCGCTTCGATCAGCAGATAAATGTTTACCCGTGGTCCACAGCCCTAAGGAAGCCCGCCTCGCTTCAACCAGGGCCAGGGCTTTTTCAGTCATGGCCGCAGCCTGGTGAAACGCTCTGTCAATGGAGACCCAGGCCCAGCGGGACATATTATCGTTCTGCTGGGCCTGTAAGACAGAGCTGTTCCGCCAGGCGTTCGGTGGTTGAAGGGGGCGGTGCCATGTCGGCCTCCCACCTTTGGGGTGAGGGTTCTCCCCACCATTGCACTTGGTTAATTTATTTCATTATTGTTTTGTATATTGATTTTAGTATTGTTGTTTTCTTGTTTTTATTGATTTTAACTTGTTCACCGCCCAGAGCGCCTGAGGATGAGCGGTATATAAATTGAAATATAAATAAATATAAAATAAAAAAAAAAATTACAAACATTAATGACACCCAAGACATTCCAAGAAATATTATGGAGTCAAAAAACTAATCCCTCAACGTACCTCAAGAAAAATATATTCTTTTCATAAATACTTAAGGTTTGGTATAAATACAAAACAAAGACCTTCCCCAAAATTTCAAGGTATTCGGAATTTTTATGCAAGACTGATCTTTCCGGGGAAAGATCTAAAAACGAGCAATTTGTGGAGATTGTTAAATATTATAATCCTTACAGACATATCTTCTAACAGAGAATTATCGACTAAAGGTGAATTAGAAGAGAAAACCAATTCTGCTATACCATGGTTCCTCTACTTTCAATTAACACATATAGCCTCTAGAATAAAATTAGTAGATATATTGAGTACACCCAAAACTGAAATCGAAGTTTTACTAAGCCAAGCATCTAATGAAAAATGAAAAGGCCTTATCTCTAAGTTATACAACATTATACTTCGTACTGAAAAATTTACCGTAGCTAATTTTCAAACAAAATGGCAACAGGATTGTAATGGCCAACTTTCATCTGAACAATGGAATCAGATTTGGTCATCTAAATTAATCAATACACCAGATATCAATATGAAACTCCAAACATACAAAATAGTCACAAGGTGGTATTATACTCCAAAGAAGCTTTCTGCAATGATACCAAATTATTCACCTCTTTGCTGGAGGAACTGTGGGCTAATCGGCACCTATGCCCACTGCTGGTGGCAGTGACCTATCATCAACAAATTCTGGGAAGACATATTGCAACAAATCTTAATTACAAAATATAAGATCCCCTTTACACCACAGCTAATTTTCTTAGATTTATGGTTATGGAGCTGGCAACCACAGACCCAGCACTTACCTTATGCATCCAGTGTATCCATTGCTCCCAGTGCATGCGCAATGACATCACTTCTGGGAAGTGACATCATCATGCCAGCCACAGGAGTGCTCCCATGCTTCATGTGGGGCTAATTCTGGCCCATCTGGGGCCAAAATTGGCCCCAATGAAGTGCAGGAGCACACCTGTTGCTTCAGGAAGTGATGTCATAATGCCTCCTGGGAGTGCACACACTGTACGTGTTCCCAGGATGCCTGCTGGTGGCAGAAGACTTGCCACCTCCTACTGCTCACTGGTGGATCATGGGGAAAGGGGCAAATCCCTGGGAGTTTACACTGGTGGGCACCTGGGAACCCTAGTAATAAGCCTTCCAACATTATCAGTTAAAACTATGGAGGTCTAAGGCAAACCTTTGGCGGCAGCAAAAACCAGGGAGACAGCAATATATAGGGGGCACACAAACACAAAAGGGAAGTTGTTTTCGAGGTAACAGCTTGGGTAAAGTAGAGAACACCTGAAGTTCTGTGAGACTGTGTGTGTAGGGAAAAGTGTTGGTTGTGACTAGAGCCCTCCTCAGGTATAAGTTTAAGGTGACGTAAGGAGAAACTGAATTGAATGTCCAAAAGAAAAAGTTTAAAAACAATTAAAAACTAAGCAAATCATTACAGGGCCACTACAGAGAATATGTGTGTATAAGCAGCTGTTGATTTTGCCCATTTGCAGGGTGATTCTGTTCAGACGAGTGAAGCTGCTATGGTTTTTCAGAGATGTACCATTTAGTTCTATTACAATAGGGAAACTCACTAGACAGTCACAAAATTACTCAAAAGAAGTACATTGTGTGAACTATAAAGCTGTATCAAAAGCACCATGCATTTTTAGTAACTCAAAGAACCTAGTATCTGGATATGCTCTTGGCACCTGATTCTGTCCATGATACAATAGCTGACACAGTGACAGATGCCTTTTTATTTCTCTGGGCCAGGGCGGATATGCTTTTCAGAGACTGTGATCAGCACATACAATCACATATTCTCTCCGTACCTCCCACTTTATTCATGTTGAAACATTATGTTGGCCCTAATGCTAGCAATAATTAAGACTAATTAGGATTTCCACTTACTCAGAATTTATAACCAGAGGTTAAAGGTGATTTCAAACCAAAGTTAAACAGGATTCCTAGTTAGTCTTAACCATAGTTAATGTCAGTCATGTCATAATGCTTAACCATAGTTAAAGCAGGAGGGGTGAATGTGCTCTTTTGAAGGAGGCATGCAGTCCCGAGCCCAAGTTATAAACTCTCAATCTATACTGGTCTTAAAAGCTTTAATACCCACTATTATTGATAGAAATATTCTTTTTAGTAGAAAATTGAGCACATGAGAGAACTTTGTATTATGCTTCCTGCTGATGAGGTAAGAATTGTAGGGGATGAAAAAATCTTACTCATTTGATATATGAAAAAAAACCCAGTGGAATTTTGTTTCAGCAGTTGGGAGCAGATACATTGAGGAGAAGGTACATGCTTGGGTCAAGCCTCTAAGACAACCTGGCAATTCAGTTCTTTTCTGCAGCAGGAAATGAAAGGCCTTTAGTAATCTTACCATCATATTCCACAGAAGAGAAAAAGAAATTTTATTTACATTTTGAAATATCAGTTCTATCGCTTCATTACTTATTGAGGCAAAGCCAAAAGGAAAAGTTTAATGTTCTTCCAAGTTCAAATCTTTGTATATTCTTTTACTCTCATTGCCTAATCTAGTCAAATTGCCACTGAGTTAAGCTTCATTGGTTTATTTTATGTCTGGTAAAAATGTGAGAATTGTGTTTCAAGAAGGCAAATGTTTGTCTAATTTATGACAAGTACCTGACAGAACGCAAGCGTAGATAACACATAATTTTTAGTAATGGACAATTTCATTTGCAAAATAAATTTCTGTTTTACTCTATTGATAAAATCTCTTTTTACTAAGAAACCTGGTTTTTGTAAATTTACAGAAATATTTTAATTATCCTTGAGTGACCTGATTTTGTCTAAAACTGTATCAAAGTTGAAGCCTCATCGCTAAGAGTTATACATTGTTATCTCTGACCAATCCTGGGTATCTTCCTCATAGGGATGGGATTTTGTTGTTTGCCTGTTGCTAGTGTGGCTGCAGATAAAGCACAGCAGCAATGGGGTTTCCATATGGCAGATTTCCCTCCAATTTCTCTGCCCCAGTCCCCCAACAGAGGCCTACCCTGGGCCACCAGGACATTTGTTGTGCTGTTTGTCAACACTATTGTTATCTCAGTATACAAGTTAACTATGAGTGTAGCAGGTTCTCTGAATCTCCAGCTTTCATTTAAAAAAAATAAGTCTCTAGCCCCTTTGGTTACAAAGATATTCCTTTTTCCTTATATATCTACAAGGGAAGGGACTAGAGACTTACTTTTATTAAAAATAAAAGCTGATCATTCAGAGATCCTGCTATGTTTGTTACAATGGTATATTGATATAATAATATTCTAGTGCAGGTTTTTTTTTTAAAGCTCCTGCTTGCAGGAGGAGAAAATGGCTGCCGTGGGGGCAGGGGCAGGGAAAATGGCTGCCATGTAGGCCAGAAAATTTGAATTTTCCTGCCCACACAACAGCCATCTAGGCTTTACTATGATCTTTCCCAAACTTCAGAGCAAAGTTTCCCAAACTTCAGACCAAAAATGTTGAACTCAGAGTAGATAATCCACATGGAAGTCATGTTAGTCTAGAATATACCAGTATATCAACAAGGTCTCATCTGTGGACACTTAAATACAGAAACTTAAACCACGAACAGAAAGATCTTTCTACAATCCTGAAAAATGCCCTAGGTTTTTATTATTTTATTATTATTGTTTATTTATAGTCCACTTTTCTCACTGAGACCCAAGGCAGATTACATACTACAAGTGAATACAATATGATCAATAGCAAGAACATTCACAGAACAAAAATATAATATGAGCAACAGTTATGGCATTCAGTGAATACAGATACCATAGAGTATGGTAGTCACAAATTTAAAAACTAGCAGGAAACTAGCAGGGAAAAAAAGCAAATTTAAAAAATAGCAGAAAGCAGAACACATAGATGAAACCTTCTGAATTAAAGCATAAGTAATTAACATGGCATCTTATGCAATGTTGAACTAACCCATCAGAGCGTATTTACATCCGCAGACAGCATCAGATAGCCAACCTATTCTATAGTCCTTGTCCAGGAACTGCATGAGTTAAAGCATTGTATTGATAAGCTACTAGAATCATATCCCTACTGTGTTCTTTGCCAGGAATGGTGTTTCTCTACAAGCACGTAACATATATAGGATTCTAAAACAGCCTAATCCCCAGAGTCCCCACCCCTTCAGGAAACAGTTAGCTAAATTCAGGAGATGATCAGCAGGGCAAAGCAAATATGATGTGTTGGAAACTTCAAGGCCATGAGGCACCTCAGGCTTCCCAGGCTAAAGAGAAAACACACAGATAACCGCAGAATACCCCCCTCCCTTGCAGACTTTCACATTCCAGCCAGAGAACAGCTTCAGCCACTATCATCATAGTCAAACAGTACACAGGACCTTACAGAGTATGGCAGGTGACATCCTGACAGTCCCTTACCAAGGTAGCTCTTTGAGTTATTTCTTATGAGAATGCCCTATAATCTGAGTAGAAAGCCCTCTTGAATAATTCAGTTTTGCATAGTTTGTGGAAAGCCAGGAGCCAGGCCTTTAAAGAAAGCCATGTTCCAGTTATTTTAAAAGGCAAGCTTGAAATATAATTTGAATTTAAAATATGTCCAAAGAATGAGATATGGTAAAGAGGCAAGCAACCTGTATTACCAATGTGTCTTGAGTTCTTAGACAACTAATTATAGCTGATCTTTTAATTTTTTTTAACTCAGGACAGCAGTAAAGTATATACAACACACGTTTCCTACTTAGAAATTTATAATGAGTGTGGTTATGATCTACTGGACCCAAAGCACGAAGCCTCCAAACTAGAAGATTTACCGTGAGTAAATAGATTTTGAAAATCAGTAAAACTTCCTTTTCTTCCTCTTAAAAAATGAAAATAAAATCGTATGGATATTTAGATAACTTATTGCATTAGCCTCTCTCATTGGATTTAAACTGTGCTCTGTATGAGAAATTAATAGTCCCCATTTCTAGACAAATATGACAGTATAGTATTATCTTGCATCAAAAAGATCAAATACATCAAATGAGATATCTCTGAGAATAACAGGGACTGTTGAAAGTAAGTATGGTTGCCAGGTCCCCTGGGGCTCAAACCAGGGGACAGGGGGTAGCTGGGTTGGGGGAGGCTTGCCAGGAGAACCTCCCTCCCCCCGCCATGGGCCAGCTGAAGTTTAAAGGGCTCTTTCCCTGCTGCTCGCAAGCGGCATGGAAAGGGCCCTTTCCACGATTCAGCTGGCCCATGGAGGGGAATAAGAAGAAAGGCAGAAACAAGAGGTAAGCACAAAAATGAGAAGAGGGATCCTGTTCTTGGAGCACTGTGCTCTGTTCCATACCTCCCCAAATGCTTTCAAGGAGCGATTTCTACAGGTGCAAGGAACTATGAGAACACCCAAGAAAATTCTGAAACATTAAAAAAACAAGCTATGCAGTCCCCAACTTGTCTGACCAAACTCTGGGAAGTCTCCTAACCTCAACAGCCTATAGTTTTACAAAAGTTTATTTATTAATCTGCATTTAACACCTAGGCTTGTGGAAGAAACTTTTCCTTCTGATAAACAAGAAAAGTTTAGAAAACAAAGGCTAAAGAGGGGGACAGAAGACAACAGAGAATATAATAGAAAGCCTTTGCAAAAAGATTGTTTCTTTGCCTCCCCCCCGAGTCCCCCAATCTTGGGGTGTCATATGGTGTGACGCTTCCCTGTATTTCCAACAAAATTTAGCTAAATTTTAATTTCTTCATTGTGTAACTTTCAATTCAAAGAACATTTTAACCAGTGCCTCCAAGATCATGCTGTTATCAATATGTTCATTTTACTTGGAATAAAGCCTGGAATAAAGCTTGGAATAAAGTTTGTAGCCAAAATACTGAAAATGTTTCATTCAGTCTCTTCCTTTGCCTTTATCGTGCAGAAGGGTGACAATAATGGAAGACCCCGATCAGAACATTCATCTGAAACATCTCTCTTTGCAGCAAGCAACCAATGAGGAGGAAGCATTGAACCTTCTTTTCTTAGGAGACACCAACAGGATGATTGCAGAGGTGAGAATTTTGGATCAAACAAGTCTAACTTTATTCAGAATCAAATTCTTCAAGCATTTCAATAAAACTGGCTTAGTTACTATAAGTTAAGAGATTTCAATGTTTCAGTAGCTTTTGAATATGTTTATACACATGATAAATTGTTTCATAATCGTAAAAAGGATGTTTTGCCCGTGTACTTTATATTATTTGGTCTCTATGTGTGTATAAATGCTGAACCAAGGATTCTGTGCAGATGTATTGGAACACTTTTCAGTATCCTGAATAAATGATTGAGGGCTTAAACTAAATACGATGCCCCAAATAAATAAATAAACATAATAAATAAATAAATCAAATAAATATAAATAAGCATGCAGTTTTGCAGACCACCAGATGTTAAATCTAGCAAGACTAACCATCTTTTTCAAATATTTTGCAGTCTATTTGAAATGTGTTAAATAGGCACCGTTGAGAGTTACTGATGTGTCCAAGAGCCAAACCACACAAGATGAATTACACAAGGCTATGTGAGTGTCTAGGATCATGTCTGTTCATCTTCGTTCTTCTGTGCCTCCACACATGGGACTGCGCAGGCGGCACAGAAGAACTCGATGAACATAAGTTACAGGTATGTTAACCCTGTTTTCCTACCTGCCCGTGCCCATTTTACCCTGGGTGAACACGTGTCCTGTAGCTCTTGTCTGTGCATGTGTCAGGTAACTGGTGTAGTCGCGGTTGCAAGTGTCCATGGTCATAATCAGCAAGTCGTCATTGCAGTGTCGATTTTGGTCAGCTTCCCCTTCCCTGTCCCCTCTTTTTGCCCTTAGATCCAGTTTACACCCAAACTGTTTTGCTTTTAATATGACATGTTTTAAATTCTCCTGTTTTCTAGTTGACGCCGCCAAGTCCCTGCACCTCCTTCCTGTACCCTCCTCTCCCCTTAACTTCCTCCTCCTCCTTTCCATGCAGCGTTTTTGGTCAGGGTAAGGAGGAGGTGGGAAGAAAAATAACGGCAACACAATTAAGCATCTGAGCAAAAGTTCAGAAACATGCCTGATACATGAACGTGAAAAGGACAGTGTGTGTGGGGGGCACTCATTCTTCAGTTCGGCTTGGCAATACAGAGCAAATTGGGTAAAATTTGGCCATGATTTCCAATGGGAAATGCGATTCGGGGCTTTCTGGGGTTCTGGGGAGCATTTTAGGACCGAATTTTACCAAATTTGCAGGGGACCTACTCCTCATTGTCCTCTAAAGACTCCCCAAATTTCAGGGAGATTGGACCCCAGGAAAGGCATGTTCGATGGTTTCCCCCAGTTGAGTTTCTCTCTACAATAGGAAAAAATGGGGTGTCTGAGGGCATCTTCTTTGGAGGGGCTATAAAATAGCTCCCCAAGGTCCAATCTCCCTGAAACTTGGCGGTGTCTTTAGAGGAGAGTTAGTAGCAGGTCCCCTGAAAATTTTGTAGATTTATTTTGCAAAATGCCACCCCCATCCCCCTGGATAGCCCCCATAGTTTTCCCCATAGGTAATAATGGAGATCGGAGGTAGGTGGGGACAAACAGGCAGGAAAGAGTTGATTCTGTCTGACTGCAAGAAACACTGCTGCAGCTCCCAAAGTGGGGATTGCCCACCCACCCCTTTGCATAGATGCCCCTCTTCCTGGCAGGCCGAGGTGCAAGATCTCAGCAGAGGAGTGGAACCCCTGTTTTTTAGCCCCCCCCCATGGAAACTCAGTGGTTTTTGCCCCCCGATACATCCAATTGAGTAAACAAGTCTCCCTCTCAGAAAAGCTGCAGAGAAAGGTTTGAACATGTATGAAGAGAAGGTGCATCATGGGATACCATCTCTCGTCTGGGAGGAGTGGAAAAGAAACACATGCCAGTCCGAGCACGTGATCGAGTGTAGATTGAGTGCAGTGTGGCCATGGTGTGTGAATTGTAAGTGCATTCACGTGTCGTACACATGTAATTCATCTTGTGTAGTTTGGCTCCAAGAAACACTCCCCTAGCTTCTGTCTGTCAAACCAGTTAGCTGAGAACTGTCAGAGGCTTTAGTCAAGATTCCTTGTCCCTCCTTGGGGATACACCCCATTGTGAATGAAATGAGCTTTATGTGCTTGTGTGTGGGAAAATAGGCAATAGCTTTGCCAGCAAATTGCAGTTTAACTGAATTCTTGTGCTGCATCCTGGGTGTTCAAGGTTTTGTAAACCCTTTAAGGACTTTGATCTTCCCAAGTAGTTCTATTCCATGTCACTTATTATTATCTAGTATATGACAAATATTAGGGCTGTGACAGCTCTGCACTTGCTTCACAGCCACAGTCTGTTTAGAACCATCTCTGTTGCCCCTGCTACTTGTCTGGGCTTGGTAGAGGAAGATCCATGTTAGAAGGACTGAAATGCTCTTAAGGTTCAAGAATACCGAGACCTGAGACCTCTAACTAGGGCCAAATTTAGAATTAGCCCAGGAGAACTTCAATGGAAACTCAAGCAGTTAATCAAGTTTTTCTAAATTAATTCAAGCTTGAGCTACATGGAGAATTCACCTGTCACTGTGAGGTGAATGGAGCATTTGATCATGATAATAATTTATTCTTATATTTAAAATGTAATTTTGCTTTTCCAGCAAACATGCATGGATTGTATTTTGAGTGTTGTGCATCTTGTGTAAGTAAAAATACATAAAAAGAGCAAAGAAGTTATTGTAAATCATGGTATTAACACTTTTTTCTGACATGCTGGTTTTCCCTGGCAGCATCTGCAGTAATAGTTAAAATCATTATTTTTTTCTTCCCTCAGTTACATTTCTTTGTTGGAGATATTACAGGAAGAAAGACTATATTAGTGCAAGTCATGCTTAAAATGGAAATCAATATTTTAATTTGTGCCCTAGTTAAAGATTTGTCCCAGGTGCAGGAACTCCAGTATATACAGGCAGCTTTGTGTCTTTCAAGTTTCCCCCTTGCATTTCACAGTGAAGGAAGCCAACACACATTTGTATTCTGTTGTGAGAATTCACAACCTCTACTGAAATAAGTAGGGCATTCACAAGACATTCGTGGATGCAGATAGGTATACATACTTCAGTGAATGAAATGCTAAGTATTCCAAAAAAAGGGTTTATTTGGAGATGAAACTAGACACGGTGTGATAAGAAGATAAGAATGTGGGGATGTGTAGGGGGATTTCAAGAGGAAAAATAGCGAGAATTCCAAGCACCTCTTGTTTACTCCTTACTTCCCCAGATTGCTTTGAGATAAACTGGCTAAGAGAAAGTAGTGGGGTGTGTGTGGGGAGAGGTGGTTTGACACTTTGAACTTATCTGCCTTCTGCTCCCACTGTTCAGTTTGAAGACCTAGGTCTGCTGCTTTGGTGCCTAGTTTCATCCTGTATGATACTGTAAATCTAAAGTTGCACAGCATATACATATGTAGTACTATCATTCTGAGTTCTTTAAAAGTTCCTTTAAAGTGTTTGTTTAAATTTACCCATGTGATTACACATTCAGCCCATGGATGGACATTAACTGGGTTGCCAAATTCATAGTAGTTGGTGATTTGAGTGCACAATTGGATGCTTCACATAATCCACTTCTGTATGAGTGTCACCAGCTGATTATAGCACATATACCTATACAATGGGGGGAGAAAAATGAGGTGTGAAACCAGGAAGTAAAGGGGCAGGGAAACATGGTTTACCTTGAGTATTATTTCTGTGTTATGAATATATGTCATCACAATGTGATGCATGTTCAAAAAGGATAAGCAAAGAGTATTTAAATCAGTAATGGTCATCTGACATCTTCCTTTTCAACAATTAAAGTCTGATCTAGAACATCCTTTGCCAAATTTTCAGACTCAGCACAAAAAGATTTCTGATTTCTGGCACCTGGAAAGCAAGAATTTTTGGCACGATTGAAGGTCTTATTTTGGCTTGTGTAAAATGTCACTGTCTGGCTTTTTAAGAGCATGTTAATATGAACCTTGAATATCTGATTATTTTATCACGCAGAAAAGTGACAAAAATTAAAACAGCTTAATTTTAAGCTATTTACAATTTATTTCTAATGAAGTAGTGTACTACCAGAAGGACTTAGTAATCACTTTTTAAAATGAGGTTACCAACTTCACATTAATACAGACAAATTCAGAAGTTGCTATGGGAACTGGAAAACATCTGCAAAATATAGTCTTGGTGTACATAGTCAAGTTCTTATGGCTTATTCTCATGTCCTTTCATGAGAGCCAAGACTTTCAGGAAAAATTATTACAAAACTTGCGTGCTTTTACATTCAGTGCACTAGAAGCAAACTCAAAGCCTCAGTCAGTGTTAGTGCTTTTCATGACGTTAGTAACAACAATTGCATGTTCTGAGGTGGGGGACATACGTAAGTGTAGAAAAATATAAAACCCTTCTGATCTGGTGTCTAATTTTTTGGGGGAGAAACTTACGTTTTCTAAACATGTAAAGGCTTATTTAGCTTTTACCTGAATCATGACATATGGAAAACCGTTCAGAACTGTAACTTTTTAATTAAAGTATATTTGTCCTAAATACAGGTAATTACTTTTCATCAGGAAACTTATATGGCATCATCATGGTAGCATAATTCGTCTCAGACATGATCCAAAGAAGTGTTATGTGATTATGTAATAGGTACATGTGATGTAGAACTATGTGTAGCTGGAGTTTTATGTGATCTTTGCACTGCAACATTTCCTACCCATTTTTAAAGTAGTTGGTATCTTTGTAAGAAAGAGTGTATGTTTAGGTTACTGCCATGGATTATTTTTAGTTGTGAATTTTGAAGCATCTGCCAGATACCAACTGGCATTGTTATTCCCAGTCAACTAGGAAGTTATAATCAGCATGTAGTATGTATATATGCAAAATCGAAAAGAGTTCAGTAGCACCTTTAAGACAAACCAACTTTACTGTAGCATAAGCTTTCGAGAATCACAGTTCTCTGTGATTCTCGAAAGCTTATGCTACAGTAAAGTTGGTTAGTCTTAAAGGTGCTACTGGACTCTTTTCGATTTTGCCACAACAGACTAACATGGCTAACTCTTCTGGATTTATGTATATATAGTTTTTAAGCTGGAGTAAGAGAGGGCTGTGATTGTATCTGCATCGACTTCATTTTGTCATTCTGCACTTGAACGTTCTTATTTTGGGCTGATCTATAAATTAATTAAAAACGTGCAGGGAATGTACAGCTTCTGGGTATTCATGGTGATTGCATAACTTAATGCTCCCTTGTGTAAATAATACCTGATTTGGACAGAGCTTATGAGGAGAAAGTGCTCTGCTTCAGGTTGTACTTTGATGTGCTTGTTTTCTATTCACAGGAAGATTTTGACATAGGGACTTTTCATATATGCAGTTCTCTACTAATATTCTGAAGTGATTCAATCTCACAGAGATTATATCATCCTGATTCTCTGAAGGTGTAAATTGGGCCTGGCATGTAGGTGTAATTTTTTTTAGCTCTGTTTTATATCATCTCTTCCCCCCCCCCTCCAAAGTGCTAAGAAACACATCTCAGTTCCATATAGGGATGCCAAAATGAAGGGATTATTAAAGACTGTAAAAATAAACTAAAAGAATTTTTTGAATTTAATCGAAATAAAGGCACAGGCATGAGAATGGTCTGGGATTCTAGTAAAGCATTTATTAGAGGTTGTCTAATCCAAAATAATGCTCAACTGAAGAAAAAGAATCAAGAGAAAAGGGATGCATGAAGTTATTTTTGAGAGAATTCAAGGTAGTTCACACAGAAATCAAGATAATGAAGCCATCCATGGTTGTAAAAGATTATTAGGAAAAGACTTCTGTTAATTTTGCTGGTATATGTAGTTGTTTGAAGAATTTTAGTGTATCTTCTTGCTATTACTTTACAACTTGGCAATTTCTTGGAAAAGGAAATGTCCAATGGTGGATTTCAATCTCTTTATTTCACTCAGCCAACATAAATGAAATAGATCTAAACTTTAGTGTGGTTATTGTTTAGAGTGCTTGTGAAATTATGTAGGTCTTTTGAGCTGTAAAAAGTCTTTCTGAACCAAGTAGTTCTTTGCAGGATTTTATCATTTCTCAAAAAAAAAGAAAAGAAAGGCTAACATGCACAAGGTTGAGAAATCTCAAATCTTGTCTTGTTGGGAAGTTAGATCAAAGAGGGCACACAATTCAGTCTCCAACTCAGTATTAATTTTTCCCATACGCTAACATAGCCTCCTTTAATGATGAAGGAAATATTTTATTACTCTGGTTTTCTGTTCCTTCACTTTGGGAGAAAGTGCATAAACAATATTTGCTCTGTTACTTCTGTTTTTGGAGTGCCTATGAGAGACATTGCAAAGAATTTTGGCAGCATTCACATTTGTTTCAATGGAAAAAGATTTTTAAACTCTTGAAGATGACATGGAGAATTATTTCTGACCTTGCTTTGGGCCTACTTATGTTTCAGCCACTTTTATTATTTTTGAGTTAAATCTTGCCCACTTTAGAAAATCATTGCTGTATTTGAAGCGGCCATACTGTAGATTAAATATGGACTGTTTTTGGTTCTTGGAAATAACCTAGTCCTTTTTTTTAAAAAAGTTTGTAATTCATCTCCTAGTAGCATTTCAAATCCGCCTCCAGCTCCCCCAAATTCCTCTGTATTCCTTTATTATTTATTAAAAAATAAATATAGTTTTGCCAACTCCCTTCATATATTAAATTTAAGAAAATTCTAAAATGAACAACAACCCCCTTTGGTTTAAAGGAAGAATGCAGATGTACAATTCACTTACGCTCCTCAAAACCATGGACATTTTAAGTTAAGGCCATCTTAAAACTTGTCAAGTGAGTTTCATGGATGTGTACACTGATATTTCAAGATTATTTTTAGCTGAGGCTCCATAAACCTATGCTTTTCCTTTTCCAAATTAACATTGTTCTTTCATTGATCGTTTCAAATGGGCATTCCAATGGTTTGTGTCAAAATGGAACATAACAATCTCATGTTCACAGTTGTGAACAACTCCTAGTCTGCAGGAAAATAACTGGGCTAAAAGATCAAAGAGAAATGCATAGAACCTAATAGGAGCATGAAAACAGTGGATTATATGGCATCACTTATATTACATAAAAATTAAGATGACCATCTTACCTTACATTTTCCATGTTTATGAGCAAAATTGTATTAGGTCATAGGAGTAAACTCTTCTCTTAAACTGAAAGGGTTTTTTTGTATTTAGAATGTCTTTGATTTTTAAGGAACTGCTGAATTGTATATACCTTTTAATCTATAGAAATCCACAGACAGATCCCCTTCCCTATTATAGAGGATTATTTCACATTTACTTAAAAAGTTAAGGATGTGGCACTGCTGATATAAATATGGTTGTTCAGTTCTCTTGGCCCATGTTTCTCCAGATACTTTTAATAAAGTGCATAGTCAGACATTGCGTTCTTCCAGATTTTATACTGGTAATCCGTATTGCTGTGTGTGGTGATTTTTCATTAAACTACTTCTGCAACTTCACTTCTGAAGAAGTGAGCTGTGGCTCACGGAAGCTCATACCCTACCACAAATTTTGTTAGTCTTATAGGTGCTACTGGACTCTTGCTCTTTTCTGCTGCTAAAGACAGACTAATATGGCTACCCATCTTGATCTACAGTGACAAATGTGTAGCTGCCTAAATTTATTGTCTGTTATCACAAACATGTTTGGTCTGTTATCTATCTTAGCTTTAATTTTAGGAAAGCCACACATTTTCACAATACCAGAATACTGGAAATATAAGGGAGTAATCTGAAACAGCTGCAGCGATTTTCTAACCAGAAACCCCATATGAAGTTGAATATTGTTCAAAGCTATAAGCATTGTTATATACCCAAAATTAAAATGCTACTAGTAAACAATGAGAGTTGACTTAGAATGAACTATATTGAGTGTTTCCAGATAGTATGAAATGGCTTTTGTGATAGAGGTGAAACTATTTTGCCATGTAATGGTTTAAGGCTATACAGAGACCACTGATCTGTTCTTCTGAATTTTTTTTTACAATGGTGTCATATGGGCATATAATGCAGCCAAAATAAGTGCTATGTTTCTTATAGGAGCAATTTGAATAAAGCAATTCGCCTTTTGTGCTCTTCTTGTGAGATCAAGGATTTGAGCATTATAGTGTATGATGTCATGGCAACCTGATGTCAAAGATGTTTTCTAGTCATTCTGATCCATATATTTATTTTACATACAGTATCACACCAGTAACTATCTGTTTCGAGACTGACTCATTCTGACTCTTCCTTTTTAATAATACGTATATGTGGGTTGTTTCTAACAAGACTGAGCAAAAATTAGTAAAATTCTAATTAAAGATGGATTCTTTTTTTAATTTGAAGTGGCCTGAATATGCAGTGATTTTTTTTTAATAATAGATTTTTATTAAATTTTTTAAAAAGAAAAAAAACTTTTTGGTATCAGGTTCATGTACAAGATAGTCATTACACATCCAAAATTTCAAGAAATTTGCAATACAGACATCAATCCATAAAAAAAGAAACTAACCGACTACCCCCCTTTCCCCCCATTTATACAATACGCAGTCCATTTAGATCTCTCCAAGCACCTTTTAAATTCCTTGCTCTTTTACCCAACTACTCAATTCCTTTTCTCATTTCTTACAATTATTTATGTTCTAAGTGAGCAGATTCTTAAGGCACACTTCAATCCTTTAATTCTTAAACCTAGGGTACTAAGCCCATAGCCAATCCTGAGACAGAGCTAAAAAAAAAGAAAAAAACTTAAACAGCCACATCTTTATGTTCTATTATTAGCCCCATTATTTGTGTATGTCATTGACTAAATAATTTCTTAAAGGAGAAAAGTGTACAAAAAGATTTTTGTAACAGCCTAACCTCCGTCTTTCATGCATCAAAACCCAAGCCATCTAAGATTTTGTACTTGTATTTTCATTACAAAAGGCAAGAGAAAGTGTATAGGTAGACTTAGCTTAACCAATAGTTTAAGTTTTGAAATTTAACAGATTTACAAAGTTTCCTCTACCTCCCTAGTGTTTCCATGTTAATCCTAGAAGATACCTTGTCTCAACAACTTTCTAATACTTTTATTTAAAGGAAAGAATTCCAAAGAAGAAAATAAAGGGTGAGAAGGAAAATAGAAGACTACAAAGACCCATTTGCCACACTCTGTCTAGTAACTGCATGAAACAGAAGGAGGCATATTAAGCCTAGTTTCTTTCCAGATTCTCTAAGTTTTTTGTTAAAGCAATTTAAATAGCATTTAGAACATGGACATATAAAAATCCCAATATATCCTATATACCAGCCTTATCAAGGGCTTTTATGTGGCCCATGTCAACAATTTAAAACCACCTATCTTGTACATAAAAGAGAAAGGACAGTGGATCTTGTAAAGACCAAAGCTTGTACAGGTGTAACTTCTAAAGAGCCAGCTAATTGCTTAGCTTCCCTTGTTGTTCTAACAAGTATCCATTCATTGTTGATGTACACATTTAATATAAAAGGAGCATTCCATTTACAGCAGATGGTGGTTTGAGCATAACCACAATCTACAGTTTCTTACAAAAAAGGAAACTATTAGTTCATCTAAGATCTTCAGCATAGTTCAGCCACTTGGAACAGGATTTTCCTAGCTTTTAGGCTACTTTGGGGTGACCCCTTCCCCCCCAAACCACTCCAGAGCAGTTTTTTCCATCAAAAACTGTCACATGGTTTAGAGAGGTTGCCCCCTTTCCCCCTCAGTTTGTTACTTGCCACTGCGAAAAACAGACTTTTTTCCTGCTAGCTGTTCAACTTTCTGTTGGATTGCTTTGTAGTTGGTGTTAGTTGTTAATAGTTAAAGTTGTAGTTTATAGAATCATAGAGTCAGGGTTGGAAGGTGCCTCCAGCATCATCTAGTCCGACCCCCTGCACAATGCAAGAAATTCACAACTACCTCCTCCCCACGTCCCCAGTGACCCCTGCTCTATGCCCAGAAGATGATGCTTCCTGACCCCAAATGGTGATTAGCATTACCCTGGGCATGTAAGAAGGGGCCACGATAACTAAGTACTGATGTAACCCTTCCTGTCCTCCCCCTCATGATCTGCCCAGGTTCACAGAATCAACATTACTGTCATATGGCCATCTAGCACTGCTTAAATACCTCCAAAGAAGGAGAGCCCACCACCTCCTGAGGAAGCCTGGCAACCAATGCAAGCTGTATTGGTTGCCAGTGGAGTACCGGATCAGATTCAAGGTTCTGGTATTGACCTATAAGGCCCTGTGCAGACTGGGACCACTTAAAGGTCACTGTAGTTCAACAGAAACCTTTCAAAAATAAAATCCAGCGGGAAGCTGCTGAATTGGAATTCATATGTAAATTTGACTCAGTCAAGCTGGGATTGAATAGAGTCTATGAATGGTTATCTCATTATCAGAAGTAACTGACTTCCTTAACAGAAGCAAACTGATCTCCATATCAGAAGCTACTGTTTGCATCTACTCCGCCCTCCCCTCTCCACCTATATATCTGACCAGTTTCTTCTTGCCCTCCATGCATCTGACGAAGAGAACTGTGATTCTCGAAAGCTTATTCTACAATAAAGTTGGTTAGTCTTAAAGGTGCTACTGGACTCTTTTTGATTTTGCTACTACAGACTAACAAGGCTAATTCCTCTGCATCTAACTGTCAGGAAGTTCTTCCTAGTGTTAGCTGAAAACTCTTGATTTAATTTCAAGCCGTTGGTTCTGGTCCGATCTTTTGGGTCATTGGAAAACTCCATGCCATCTTCTATATGACAGCCCTCCAAGTACTTGAAGACAGTTATCATATCACCTCTCAATCGTTTCCTCTCAGGCTAAACATATCGAGCTCCTTCAACCTTTCCTCATAGGACTTGGTCTCCAGACCCCTCACTATCTTCATTGCCCTCCTCTGGACATGTTCTAACTTGTCTATATTCTTAAATTGTGGTGCCCAAAACTGAACACAAAACTCTAGGTGAGGTCTAACCAGAGCAGAGCAGAGCGATACCATCACTTCGCATGATCTGGACACTATACTTCTGTAGATACAGCCCCAAATTGCATTTGCCTTTTTAGCTACCACATAACACTGCTGACTTATGTTCAGTGTATGGTCTACTAAGACCCCTAGATCCTTTTCACACATTCTACACCAAGACAAATCTCCTCCATCCTATAATTATGCATTTGATTTTTCCTACCTAAATGCAGAACTTTGCATTTATCTCTGTGGAAATTCATTTTATTTGTTTTAGCCCCGTTTTCCAGCCTGTCAAGATAATCTTGTATAGTTATAGTTCAGGTTAGTGTTTAAAGTTTTCTTCTTTTCACTGTGGTTCGTTTTATCTACTGCGGGGTTAGTGAGTCATGCTGCCTTTGTACAGCTTCCATTTTTCCTGGTGGATAAATCTTTGCTTGGTGTTATGATGGACAAGTCCTTGGTCAAAAAATGTGAGGAGTGTGGGACCAAGATGGCCATGACTGACGGCCATTCTTTACGCCTTACATGTTTGGGAGAAGGCCATGTGGTCAACTGGTGCAAACATTGCCAGGTTTTTACACCAAAGGCAAGAGGAGATCGGGCTTTCCAGTTAAAAGCTATGCTTTGGGGAAAAACCAGGTCTAGTACCACAAGACTAGCAGCAAAAAAATCTGCTCTGGCAGAGTTCTCGAATCCGCCGACAACCAAACCCTCCCTGGAGTTAATGCCAGCCTCAGATATGATGTCTGCCGTGGTACCAGATCCAATGGCTTCTCTTCACAGCCGATATAAACCACATTCTTGGTCCTGGGATATGTCAGCTTCAGCTTGGTTGGCAGTTGTGTAAGCAGTTTTACATCTCTCTTCTTCTGAGAGCATCACCCCACCTTCTTGGTGAGGAGGTTGCTATTTTCCCAATGTGGGAATACAGTGAATGAAAACAGGGTTGCACTTAACCTGGAACTGTTATTCATCTAGGTCTGTGTAGGCACACATCCCCTCCTTCCTGCCTTGTTGTGAGCTCTCTGCTATATGTTGTTGAAAGGTTTGTGGCATCACAGGAGAACTGAAGGGGAAAGGGAGTGACCTCTCTAAATCATGTGACCATTTTGGGTGGGAAAAACCTCTCTGGAGTAGTCCAGGGGTGAGGGGTTGCCCCTGAGTATCCTAAAAGCTAGGAAAATCCTGTTCTGAGTGACCAGTCTGTGCAAGTGGAGTCCCAATGTGTGTCTGGACGAAGAGAAGACCTAGATGAACAACAGTTACTGGTAAGTACCACCCTGTTGTACTGAGCTGTGTAAGAGGGCAGTGACTACTATATCTTGAAGATTCCGTAGGCTTTTCTCTGAAATAGCAGTTTTGGTTTGTTGTTCTTTGTGATGCACATCACTGAATACCCATAGGCATCCTTCATTGTCTCACAGCCTTAGTTTCCCATATATAAATTGGTAGCAAAAATTACACATTGTGAAAAACAAAGTATTTAACTTGTGCACCGGCTAATATGTTTAAACACATCTTGTCTACATAGTCAACCTGAATCTCTTCTTCATCCCTTGTTAGCATATAATGTGGATGCTATTAAGTTAGCTAAAGCTATCTCTTCTTCTTTCCCTCAGACTCCAATGAACCAAGCTTCAACTCGTTCACACTGTATTTTTACCATTCACATCTCAAGCAAAGAACCAGGATCTTCAACCATTAGACACTCTAAACTACATTTAGTGGATCTGGCTGGTTCAGAACGTGTTGCAAAGTCTGGAGTAGGAGGTCAGCTGCTGACAGAGGCCAAATACATCAATCTGTCATTACATTACTTGGAACAGGTAAAGCTGATATAAAGTTTAATTCTTCATTTTATGACTACTGTGGAAAAGCAGTTTGCTTTTAGAATGTTCATGTTCCACTCCTCTTGACATTGTGGCAATTTAATAAAAATTCAGAAAAGATTTTAACATGTCTCTGAGTACATTATCTGAGTTAATAGCATGGCAGATATAATTTTCCTTGCACCATTTTACTATACTATACCTTTTTAAAACAAAACTTCCCATTTAAAAATAATTACAGTGGAAATTGTTGAAATGTAGCAATACATTTCCATTTCAAAGGAAGGTAGATGCATTTCATAGAAGGCCTAACAAAGCCGTCAGCAGTTCCTTGTACTATTTTAATACCATGGCCCCATATCTCAACTTAATGAAAAATAATGAGATGAGGTTTACTTTCACGTTTTTCAGTGTTGGGTTAATCCTATCCCTTCCCCCAGTCCAGCCTACTGCTCTTGAAAAGTTGAAACTTAAGCTCATTGAAATTGCAGGGAGAGCAGAATATAAATTGAATAAAATAAATATCTGAAAGATATATATTTCTGATTTACTACTTAATTGTCAGATAGGCTTTCAGCTTATCTGCCATACATTGTATGTATTTTGCTTTCAGTGCCTCTGAGTACATGCAGAGTATAATTATAGTTGTATGGGCTTGTTTCTAACTGCTTATCTTCCAGGCAAGGTGTTTTGGTTGCGAGTTCCTGCAGAAGCCTGAGAATGTGACCTTGCACTTATTATAAAGACTGAACTGAACTCCTCTCCCCCCTCCCTCATTCCCAGGCGATGTGCACCAAAATGCTAACTGTCTTTCTCTTTCAAACAAGGGGGAGGAGAAACTGACCTATAATTGATCCTGCTTTACCTCCTTTAGGCATTCCAGTCAATTCCCTTATTACAGCATCTTGATACTGATATTTACTCTAATAAACATTTTTAACTCATACACTGGAATGATGCAGTAAAGTGTTTGGGAGAAGTACCTGACAAGACCTGACATTAATGTGCTTAGTTCTAATATTTCACCTTTATATTGCTTATTAACCCCTTCCTACCCTGTTCAACAAAACTTGGATTTTAACCAGGGAGGACTTGCTTGAAGCACAGAAAAAATAGATTAGTAACCTGTTGAATACATTATTATTGCAGTATTGTGTTTGATGTGTCTGTATGAATAGCTTAAAGAACATTAACCATGTTTCATGTATTATATCAGAAAAGGAAATATCACACCAACTAGAAACAGACTCCTCCCTCTTCTCAAATTTCAATGTAGAATATTGTTTTCATAGCCCAGTAAACATTAAGAATGATGTCAGACTTTTTTTTATTTTGGAGTTCTGCTCATGAACACCTTGCTATCCCCCAAAATTTCCTTAAAACAGTTATAAAATACAATGACTGGGTATATGTCTGTCCATAAGGCAGACATTCAAGGAGAAAAATGGACAAGAGAAATAAGAAATGTAAAGTGTCCTTTGTTTAATTGTGTACCTCAGACATTTTTTTGGCATACTAGAATTTGAAGTAAAATATGTAGATTTGCTGTAGCTTAATAATGTTACCAAGTAATTGATTTTGACTTCTGTAACTCTAGAGTTCTATGAAGAGCTGCACTCTTCTAAATCCATTAAAGTCAACAGGCTTAGAAGGATGTAAATCTCTTCAAGATTCTAGGAAGTAAATTCATGTTGAATAAACATCCCAGTCCTAATTATTGTACCAGCAGAACTTTCCTAGTATCACAGCAACATCAGTATAGATCAAGGGTGTCAAATACAGCCTGCGGGCAGATCCAGCCCTTCAAGGGCTTTTATGTGGCCCATGAGCAACTGAAGAACAAAAGAGGAGGTTGTAGGCTGCTCCACAGTACAACCATGTGCGCCTTTCAAAGATCCTCTGAATGAAGGAAGGTGTCATGGGCAAGAAGGAGGAATCTTCTGCTGGGCAATTTGAGGCCCCAGGATGCCCTGTGAAGGACAGCTGGCTAGAGGACATGCTCAGGCGAGGAAGCAGGTTGGGAGCTCTCAGTGCAGGGGAAGCTTCTGTCCCTTGGAAGCTACTCCCATTCCCTGCTGTCTAAGCAGCCCCAGGCAGGAATCTGAGCACATGGCTGCTGGGTATGCCCTTCATCTGGGCTGGGTCCCCTCGCTTAACTGCAAGCTGTTGCCTAGTTCCTCTGCCTTCGCCTTCACTCGCTCCCCCAATGGAAGTGTACCTATGCCCTGAAGCCACAGCTGATGCACTGTAGTGCCCAAGGCAGGCCCGCTTCTTAGCTTGCCCTTTCTCCAGTGAGTTTTGAGGGCCATGCATGGTTCCCCCTTTTAACCTCACAATAACAATCCTGTGAAGTGGGCTGGCTTGAAGAGAGTGGCTGGCCCAAGGGCACCCAGCGAGCATTATGGCAAAGAATATTGTGTGTGTGGGGGGGGGGGGTGGAGTAGGTCTGCTTTTCTGCATAGTGGTTGAGTCTGAAATCCATTGAACCAGATGGGGCTACCTTGTGAGCAAAGGGACAGAGGAGCATAAAACAGGAGAGTGACAAACAGAGGCAGGGCAAGCGAAGAAAGAGTTAAGCATTTCTGCAGGGCCTCCCACTCTCCTCCTCTTCACTTCCCCTCCCAAAGCAATTTCCCTTCAAATGGCTGCAGTGCTAGTCTACCCAGATCAGCAAGCTTTTGCAAATATAAGTCTCTCAAGAAACACATTTCAAGTTGGTAGCTCTGTTGGTCTGTAGTAGAAAGGCAAGATTCGGGTCCAGTAGCACCTTAGAGACCAACTAGATTTCCAGAGTCTTAGCTTTTGAGAATCAAAACTTCCTTCATTAGACGCATGGAGAAACATGGTTGCAGAGAGAATTCATGATTTATCTGAGAATCATAACAGGCAGCTCATAGAAAAAACTAAGTCCTTAATTGCATTCTCATTTGCAATAAATGAAAACACGGATTTTACTGATTTAGCACAGCTTACAATTTTTGTTTATGGAGTTTGTTTATGGAGTGCCAAAAAATAATTTGGCACACTTTCCCACCATGAAATCTCTGTCGAGTGATCATATATCCACAAAAAAGTACAGGAGAAAAATTTCTGAACTCAAAACTGAATTCCAAGAAAGATTGTCAAAAACCTACACAGAGATTTTGGAATTTTCCATAATCCATTTTCTGTGGATGTCCATGAGGTTTCAGAGGAACTACAAATGGAAATAATTGATCTGCAGTGTGATGCTTTGCTCAAGAAGAAGCTTTTTGAAGTTGTCATTAGCAAATTTTACCATTTTTGTGGTCTGAATTGTAGCCAAATTAAGGCTTTTGCTTCTAAAATTCTGTCTACATTAGCAACATTGTACATCTCTGAACAGCTCTTTTCTGTAATGAATGTCAATAAATCAAAGATATGTTCTCAGCCTATAGAAACACATCTGAAAGGCATACTCAAAATTGCTACAGCACAGATATTAACTCCAGATTTTGATGCAATAGTTCAGGGCAAGAGGTTAAATAAAGGAAATACTATCAGTGTTAATTTTTAAAGCACATTTGTATCTTGAGTAAAAAAAAATCATTAAGTTTGCATGTGTCCTTTATAAAGTTTATATTGCTGGTACCTGGCATTAAATTTTATGGTACACATGGCCCACCTCGAAAAGTGACATTTATGTCAGAGCCGGCCCTCATAACAAATGAGTTTGACATCCCTGGTATAGATTTTGGAGGCCGAGAGGAACTGGAGGAAGGTAAGTGAGTTAAACTCTGCCCAGATTGGACAAATGTTGGTGAGGAGTCAATGACATGTGACGTTTGCTTTGCTTTGGGATAGGACCAATTCCCTTTAAAGGGCAAGTTCACATCTTGAGAGACCTTGGTGATGTTGCAGCAGGATTTGAATCCAGTGGCACCTTAGAGACCAACAAGATTTTCAGAGTATTGACTTTCGAGAGTTAATGCTCCCTTCAGATGCAAGGAAGAGCCCATTTGAAGAAGGGAGCTTTGACTATTGAAAGCTTATATCCTAAAAATCTTGTTGGTTGCTAAAGTGCCACTAGACTCAAATTCTGCTGTTCTACGGAAGACCAATATAGCTATCTACCTGAAATTATCTTGCTGATATTGTGTCTAGGAGTACATTTTATCAGCTGCAGCATTTTCATCATCTGCATCTCCTCTAGGAAATAGGGACGTACGCTCCACTATACATGCCACAGTATCTATTTGTTTGGATTACTATGACTGTGTAGACTTTTGAAACTTTTTTGGACTTTTAGCTGAAACAAAATGTGGCATTGCAATTTGCAGCCTGTTTTGGTTAACAGAGGACATATTATGGTGATGTTCTGAGGCTGTTTGGGCTCGCTTTTATTTTTTGATAGCCATTCCCCACAGCTGCTTTGTTGCTGTGGGGAACCCAAGTTGAGTCTGGGGAATCTAGACCCAACTTTTTAAAAACGTGCATGTCTAGTTTGACCCTCAAGAGGCAGATGAGATCACCCATTCACTTTCTTTCTTGCTATTGTTGAGTGATGAGCTCTATCTTTCTTTGTTTTTTATTAATTGTTTTCTTCTAATTAAGCATTCTACTGCTCCTTTTTAAAGATTTTTGTTCTGTTGTCCAACAAGGAAAGAACAATGTTGTCCAGTCCAGTGGTCACTGATCTTGCTTAACAGATTTTAAAGGAGGTCATACATTTCTGATCTACAAGAAATTGCCAAGGAGACAAAGGTGTTTCTTGAATTAAGGCTAAAGATTCTGGCTTAGATGTTTTCTCTCACAAATCCCATCAAAATCACTCAAACCTAGAATACTAGTGAGGAAAGGCTAGTGAAGAAGACACATAGTTTCAATTTTGTAAGCAAGAACTTTAGCCTTTAAAAAAGCTTGAAAAAGAAATGCACAAGTTTCCCTCAGTAGCTTGGATCTAGAAAAGTCTTCAGTAGCTGCTATCACAAAAATGACGTTAAAGATTACAGTCTCATCAAAAAGGAAGATACTGACTGATCAACAGGAGTTTTGACTGATCAAAAAAGAGACCCAGTGAAGGGGTTCTGATTGAGGAAAGGAAAAAACATGCTTTGGAATCAATGACTTGGAGCTCAGCATCCCATTTTGGAGGGCTGGAAGACCATATTTTGCGCTTTGTTGATGTACTCCATGTCAGAGGGCAAGTTTGAAGAAGAATTTTTCATTGAGGCTTAAGTGATATTTCAAACTCTACCACTCCCATTGTGCCTGAGAAACAGACAGGAAGCTAAAATGGTCTTTAAGGCTCAATATCCGTCATCCAAGGTGCCATTTAGTCGACTTGGAATAATGTGACCCACTCTGACAGTCTCAAGGAATCATTGCAATCCAGATATTCTTTGAGGGAAGGCTATAAGAGGAGTTCTATGCAGAGCTAAGGCCTACAGTACATATTGGAACAATTCCTTCTTTAATATCCAAGTATGTAAATCTGAAGTGAGATTTAAATGGTGAGAATGCCTGTGGGTGAACTTCCAGAGCATACTCTCATCCAAGTGTAAGAGGAAAACTCAGAATTAACTAGGCATTTGAAGTACAAATCCCCTCATTCTCTAGATGCAGGATCCAACAATAAATCTACCTTACAACCTAAAGAAAAACTCGATTTACCTGAGCAAAATTCTGTTTCATCTCCCCATTTTGATTTTGTTGTTGATTGATCTTCTGCTATTCAACAAACTCTGACTCCAAGCGTAATGCTGATAATGTGTCACATTTGGATTCATCGTTGGAGATGTTAGAAAATTCTCCAACTGGAATATTGTCATTATATAGGGAGCTGAAAATAAGGGTGACCAAATTGCTTAGTTTATAAATACACTTAATTAACCTATGGGAAAACTAGATCTCTTTCTGAGAGTGATGGAGCTGACCATATCAGGAGTAGTGCCATTTTTGGTTGTATAATATTTGAGGAAATTTACCAAGGGCTTGTGAAGAAGTCCTGTTCAACGCCATTTGCTTTAATAAAACTATACTGTACTTGCATTAAGAGAAGTATTGCTTTGCATTTACAACTACCCCTCTACATTGCATGTTCATACGACCACCATTGCCTCTACTCAGGGTGCAGTGCACATTGTGGGTCAATCAGGGATCAATCTTTACACAGTAACATTTTAGAACTCAAGGCCATTCGTTTTGCTCTTGCCTCCTTTATAGCTTTGCTTTTAGACAAAGATGTTGACAGAGACTTTGTGGAGAGGCACCTGCCTGCCCTGGACGAATACAAATCCCTTGGGCCGGATGGTTTGCATCCAAGAGTGCTCAACTTTCTAGAGAACTTGCAGCGCCTCTGTCCATCATCTTCGAGGCCTCCTGGAGGACTCAGGATGTGCCACCAGATTGGGGAGGAGCGAATGTTATCCAAATCTTTAAGAAAAGAAAGGGAGATCGGTTTCGTTTTCTCAGCCATGTCGGATGCTTCTCTTCGCTGGCTCGAGAGGAAGCGGCCGAGCACCCTGTCCGGGCGGCTGATCTGCGAAGATTAGCCCCCAAAACTCCCAGTGAGGGAGGCTGGGTCCGGGACGCTGCGGGAAGAGCCCCCCGGAATCAATGCGGGGGGTTAATTGCCCGTTTGTCCCTACAGAGGCCGGCGGACGTGCGCGGCGCCTCGAGTGCTGCCGGGCCATGAGAAACGGCAAAGAGCAGAACTAGGCGAGAGCCTACAAGTAAGCGAATTCCTTCTGTTATTACAAGCGTACGTGAAGGAGAGGTGAGATCTGAAGCTAAGAAGGCTCACTCTTCCCCTTTGCTGAGTTTCAAAATTTGGTTGGCGCCCCCCCCCCCAAAATGGCAACAAAAAAACCAAAGTCCTGCCCTTGGCAAGTCAGTTTCGGTTGCCTTAAAGGGAGAATCGCTGGAGGAAATAGTACGGAGGGTGGTTGGTGAAGCTATAAAACCCTTTGTTGACAAGCTGAATGAAACAGATCAAAGGGTGGGCTTAATTGAGAGCGAAGTGAAAACCATCAAGGAAGCAGCGGGGGGGGGCAGAGAAGTCTGCTCGGGAAAGTGCGTCACTCGTGAAGGCTACGAATAAAGAGCTTAAACTGGTTGAGAATCAGTTGATCGGGCTACAAGTGGAACGAACACAGACAATTTTGCGCCTCCAGAATGTGAAAGAGGAGGAAAACGAGGATTTACGGGGTCTTGTCTCAGAACTATTGGCGACACCCGCGAGGGCAACTAAAGAAGAAGTAAAAAGCGCCATTTTGGAAGCCCGTCGGGCTACTTTAAAATATGCAATGAAGCGTCAGTTGCCGCGCGAGATCATCATTGATTTTTCATCTAAGAGGATCCGGGACACTATCCTATACAATTCATACAATGCGGATTTGGACTTCTTGGGCAACAAAATTAAGATATTGAAAGACGTCCCATTTCTAGTTCGGAAAAGACGTTTTAAGTATAAAAAGTTCGCAGCTCTTCTGAGAGAACGTGGAATAAAGTACAAATGGTTATTCCCGGAAGGAATCTGGTTCAGCCATAAAGATCAAGCCTTTAAGATATTATCAGAAGATCAACTAAGGGATTTTGAGGACAGGAACCCAGAATTCCAGTGCACCAAGCAAGACGAAAAGGAGAAGTCTGAGGGGGAGGGGGAGGAAACGAGCACTGCGGCTGCAGCTGCTCAGAGAGAATTGCGTCCGGGACCCAGGAGGGGAAGAAAAATTTAACTTGAAATTAAATTGTAATTTGCATTTAGTAAGGTCAACCACTCCATCAATATAATATAAAGCTTTAACTTTTGAATAATAACAGTATGAAGGGAAAACAGAAATGTAGTGTTTAGTGTTTGTAGGGCACCTCCCCCTTTCTTCCACCCTTCCCTCCCTCTCTCTTTTTTCTCTCTTTTTTCCCATCCCTTGTGTTATTGTAGTCTGTTGTAGTTACTGTTTTGTAGGGTATGTATGTATGTAGTAGTTGTATGTTAGATATTGAAAAATAAAAAATATTACAAAAAAAAAACAAATCTTTAAGAAAGGGAAGAAGGATGACCTGGGAAACTCCATGCTGGTCAGTCTGACTTCTGTTGCTGGGAAGGTATTAGAGCAGATTTTAAAGGGATCAATCTGTAAGCATCTGAAGGACCGCTTAGTGAGCCAAGGAAGTCAACATGGTTTTGTCCCCAACAGATCTTGTCAGACCAACCTGGTTTCCTTCTTTGATCAAGTGATGAGTTTACCGGATCGTGGGAACTCTGTCGATATGATTAACCTGGATTTCAGTAAAGCTTTTGATAAGGTCCCCCATGACATTCTAATGGGTAAACTGGAAGGCTGCAGACTGTACTATGGTACAGTTTGGTGGATAGGGAACTGGTCAGAGGACTGCACCCAAAGAGTGGTGGTCAATGACGTTTCATCAGATTGGAGGGAGGTGTCCAATGGGGTGCCACAGGGCTCGGTTTTGGGCTTGGTATTTTTCAATATTTTTATCAATAATCTGGATGAAGGGGTAAATGGGCTACTCATTAAATTTGCTGACAATACCAAATTGGGAGGAGTGGCAAACACCCAAGAAGATAGAATTAAAATTTAACAAGACCTGAATACTTTGGAGAAGTGGGCGGTTGTGAACAGGATGTAATTCAACATAGATAAGTGCACAGTATTACATCTGGGCCACAAAAATGGGAAGTACAAATACAGGATGGGGGATACACTTCTGGGCAGTAGTGTATGTGAAAGAGATCTTGGGATAAGAGTGGACTGTACACTAAATATGAGCAGTCAGTGTGATGTGGTGGCAAAAAGGCAAATTCAGTCTTGGGTTGTATCAAAAGGGTCATTGCATTGAAATTGCAGGAGGTCATAGTCCCTCTCTATACTGCCTTGGTCAGGCCGCACCTAGAGTACTGTGTGCAGTTCTGGAGACCTCACTTCAAAAAAGATGTGGACAAAATTGAGAGGGTGCAGAAGAGAGCGATGAGGATGATCAGGGGTATGGAGACTGAGCTCTACGAGGAAAGGCTGAGGACCTTGGGAATGTTTCATTTGGAGAAGGGGAGATTGAGGGGGGACATGATTGCTCTCTTTCAGTATTCGAAAGGCTGTCATTTGGAGGAGGGCAAGGAGTTATTCCAGTTGGCAGCAGAGGATAGGACCCGAAGCAACAGGCTTAAATTACATGCAGAAAGGTACCAGCTGGATATTAGGAAAAACTTTTTCATGGTCAGAGTAGTTCAAAAGTGGAATCAGCTGCCTATGGAGGTGGTGAGCTCCCCTTCACTGGCAGTTTTCAAGAAGAGGCTGGATAAATATTTGTCAGAGATGCTTTAGACTCATCCTGCATTGGGCAGGGAGTTGTACTAGGTCTGTATGGCCCCTTCCAACTCTGTGATTCTGTTATTCTATGTACAGATCCAGACTGACAACACCATTGCCATGTACTACATCAAGAACCGGGGGTGGGGGGCAGTCACAGCCTCACTGGCCTGTTGTACAGAGGCTAAAGCCATCTGGAGCTGGGCACTTGGCAACAACATCTCACTGTATGCAATCCATATTGCTAGATAGGATAACTCCAGAGTGGATATTCTGAGCAGAATTCTGAGTATAAATCATGAATGATCCCTAAAGGAGACCTATCTCAATCACAGTTTTGCACTATGGGGTGAGTTGTCAGCACTCCAGAATGATTCCCCTCTTCTTTAAGATCCATAGTAACAGAGTAGTCCTTAAACCTAGTCTCCAGTTCTTGCCAAAGAAGAACTGAGGGAAAGGGATTGCTCCTCTGGGATGGTCATTTGCCCATTTGCGCAGAAAAATGAGTTTCTGCATAACTTCAGAGAAACGGTCCCTAATGGAGCTCTAAAGGAGCTTTGAAAAACTTCACCAGTCAACAGGCTTGCGTGCATGCGAAGTCCCAATCTGTGCCTGCACAGAAGAACTCGATGAACAATAGTTACAGATATATACAACCTTGTTTTACAAATTATGGCAACTGAATTTCATTGATATGAATCTTAGCTAATTTTATTGTTATTTCTGTACTATGAATGTCTTGAGAGCTCCTTTGATGCTGAAAGATAAGTTTAAAAAGCTAATAGGTATAAGTAATAATTAATCCTAAGAAGAGTTGCATCCATTTAAGTCAATTGAAGTCACTTGTGTAGCTCTGTTTAGGACTGCACAGTTCACGTGACACATTTGGTAACACTATGTGTTAGCAGTTAGACTCCTTGCTCACATTAAGAGGGCAGTTTATGGATGGAATGTCATAAATGCTGCTCATAACTCCAAGGAACTGTTTGGCCCAGAACAGATGACAGCTGGGCAGAAATCTGGAAAACTACAAGGACATGCGTCAGAGGCAGTTGACTGACAGCACCTCCATGGCCTGGAGAGAGACAAAGATAATGAGGTTTCCTAAGAAAACCCTTGTCTAATCCCATCAACGCCCTGCTGCAGTTCCCTGTCACCCACATATCATAATCATAATTCAGCAAACGATTCGTTTTCGTTTTCTCGGCCATATCAGACGCTCCTCTCCGCAGGTCCGGGAGGAAGCGACTGAGCAGCCTGACCGGGCGGCTGTTCTGCAAAGATTAGCCCCCAGGACTCCCAGTGAGGGAGGCAGGGTCCGGGATGCGGCGGGAAGAGCCCCCTGAAATCGATGTGGGGGGTAAATTGCCCGTTTGTCCCTATGGAGGCCGGCAGACGTGTGCGGCACCTTGAGTGCTGCCGGGCCATGGAAAACGGCAAAGAGCAGAACTAGGCGGAAGCCTGTAAGTAAGCGAATCCCTTCTGTTATTACAAGCGCACGCGAAGGAGTGGTGGGATCTGAAGCTAAGAAGGCTCGCTCTTCCCCCTCGCTGAGTTTCAGAATTTGGTTGGCGGTCCCCCCCCCCCCGAAATGGCAGCGAAAAAGCAGAGTCCCGCTTTGGGCAAGTCAATTTCGGCTGCCCTGCAGGCGAAAGGAGAGTCGCTCGAAGACTTGGTGAAAAGGTCGGTTATCAAAGCCATAAAGCCCTTTGTTGACAAGCTGAATGAAACAGATCGAAGGGTGGGCTTAATTGAGAGCGAAGTGAAAACCATTAAGGAAGCAGCGGGGGGGGGCAGAGAAGTCTGCCCGGGAAAATGCGTCACTCGTGAGGGCAACGAATAAAGAGTTAAAGCTGGTGGAGAACCAGCTCATCGGGCTACAAGTGGAACGGACACAGACAATTTTGCGCCTCCAGAACGTGAAAGAGGAGGAAAATGAGGATTTATGGGGTCTGGCCTCGGAACTATTGGCGACACCCGCGAGGGCAACTAAAGAAGAGGTAAAAAGCGCCATTTTGGAAGTCCGTCGGGCTTCTTCAAAATATGCAATGAAGCGTCAGCTGCCTTGCGAGATCATCATCGAGTTTTCATCTAAAAGGATCCGAGACACTATCCTATACAACTCATATAATGCGGATCTGGATTTTCTGGGCAATAAAGTTAAGATACTGAAGGACGTCCCATTTTTAGTTCGGAAAAGAAGATTTAAGTATAAAAAGCTTGCAGCTCTTCTGAGGGAACGTGGAATAAAGTACAAATGGCTATTTCCGGAAGGTATTTGGTTCAGTTACAAAGATCAAGCTTACAAAATAACATCAGAAGATCAATTAAGGGACTTTGAGGACAAAAATCAAGAATTTCAGCAAGACACCAAGCAAGAAGAAAAGGCGAAGTCTGAAGGGGGGGGGGAGGGAACGAGCACTGCGGCTGTAGCTGCTCAGAGAGAATTGCGTCCGAGGCCCAGGGGGGGGGGGAGGAAGACTTAATTTGAATTGTAATTTGTATTTTGCAAGGTCAGCCACTCCATCAATATCATACAAAGTTTTAATTTTTTAATAATGGCAGTATGAAGGGAAAGCATTATGTGTAGTGTAGTGTTGTTATATGTTGCTGTTTTTTTTTCTTTCCTTCCCCTGCCCCCCTTCTCTCCCTTTGTATTGTTAGTCAATGTAGTTAATTAAAAAAAAATCAAAGTTATTCAGCAAACTTGGTAGCTTTCCCATCTGGTGCTTACCAGTTCAAAAAGCAATATTTTCACCTATAGTCTCTACAGTCTATTCTAAGTAGGAACTATCAACACCTCTCCCAACTTATTATTCTACCTCTGGACAAACCATTAAGCCATTGTTTTTGAGGCTAAGACGTCAAGCTTGCCCCAGGGAACATTTCACCCTATGACTGGCCTCCCCATCAAAGTGCTCTGTGTGTGTCTTCTGGATCGGTACACCCACCTTCAAGTTCACTTGAGCCTCTTCTCTGTGAAACACTGGTCATTTTGCTCCCTCCATGGACCCCTCCTATCTTTAAAACTGGTAACTAGCCAGTTTGGTGTAGTGGTTAAGAGCGGTGGGAATCTAATCTGGATAATGTGGTTTGATTTCCCCACTCCTCTGCTTGAAGCCAGCTGGATAACCTTGGTCAGTCACAGCTCTTTCAGAGCTCTCTGCCCCATCCAGCTCACAGGGTGATTGTAGTGAGGATAATTATAACATACGTTACAAACTGCTCTGTGTGGGTGTTAAGGTGTCCTGAAGAGTGGTATATAAATTGAATGTTCTTATTGTTATTAATTATTGCCCTCCCTGAAACATCTTTCTCTCTTTTTCCTAATTAGCCTTGTGTGTGTGATGTGTTGTTTTTTATATGGTTGCCTTTTATTTCTCTTTAATAAACCTTTCTGGTTGAATATCTGCCTGATTTATTTGAGAGTTCTCTAAGGGAATAATCCCCATAAACATTGGTGGAGATTCCTAGTTACCTCCTCTTGCTTACCTCCTTAATGCTAATTCCCCCAGCGAATTAAGGAGACCTCCTATTTGAGTAACATCCACTGATGCAAATGTTGGTACATATGAAACTAAATACCTAAATGTAACACAGTAAGGCTACAATCCTGAGGATACTTTCCTGGGAGTAAGCTCCATCGAATAGCATGAGACTTACTTCTGAGTTGACCTGCTTATGATTACTTCCCAAGTCTTAGTACCAAAGTAAGTTACATTTGGTTGTTGTGGATTTTCCGGGCTGTATTGCCGTGGTCTTGGCATTGTAGTTCCTGATGTTTCGCCAGCAGCTGTGACTGGCATCTTCAGACAGATCTCTCAGTGTCAAATTGTGGAGAAGATGTTAGCAGGTAATTTATATCTACTCAGGAAGGTGGGTTTGGGTTGCGTCATCATGTAAGAGTTTCCCAGGGTGTGGAATTCTAATGGAATTCTAATGCTTCACTGTATCCTGAGGAGGTTCTTTTGCATATGGATTGGTGCTTGATATGCTAATCTTATCTGCAGGGCTATTGTAAGATGTAGAGTATTTTGTTTTTCAGGACTGGAAACCATGCTCTATTCATGCTTAAAGTCTCTTCTTTCCTGTTGAAGTTGTGCTTATTCTTATGAATTTCAATGGCTTCCCTGTGCAATCTGACAAAGTAGTTGGAAGTGTTGTCCAGTATTTTAGTGTTCTGGAATAAGATACTGTGTCCTGTTTGAGTTAGGCTATGTTCAGCCACTGCTGATTTTTCAGGTTGGCCAAGTCTGCAGTGTCTTTCATGTTCTTTTATTCTTGTCTGGATGTTATGCTGTGTGGTCCCGATGTAAACACTGAGAGATCTCTATCTTTCAGTGCTATACCTCTGGAGATGCCAGCCACAGCTGCTGGCGAAACGTCAGGAACTACAATGCCATGACCACGGCGATACAGCCCGGAAAATCCACAACAACCATCGTTCTCCGTCTGTGAAAGCCTTCGACAATATATTGAGTTACATTTGTTAATGTATAATACTGTTACATTCACTAAACTTCTCAGCTGTAAAGTAATATTAGCAGGATGCTGAGAGCAAAATAATACAGAGTTCTGAAAAAGCTTTCCATTTCTGTTTTTATTGCAGGTGATTATCGCCCTGTCAGAGAAACACAGGTCTCATATACCTTATAGGAACTCTATGATGACCTCAGTGTTAAGAGACAGCTTAGGAGGAAACTGCATGACAACAATGATTGCAACACTATCAATCGAAAAAAGGAATATAGATGTATGTAACCCCTTTTTCAATACAATATGCTATAAATATAATTTTAAAAAAATCTTTGATTTTTTTCGTATGCGTCAAAGTACAAAATTAATGTAGTTTGTTGCTTAAAACCTTGATTTGTGACCTTTCATTAGGAAAACAATGGATAGTCCATATTTTAAATATATATATTTATTGTTGAATTGTTTCTCAGCACTTGGTTGCTGCTAGTCAGTTTTCTCACTGTTAGTTTCAAGCAAACCATCAGCTCGCAATTGTAATTTCAATGTAAATGTAGGTATTATCCTACTTTTATGTCATTATCTTCTGCTTTTATAATTCCATTCTCTGCATTATTTATTACATGTCTGATATCTTTTACATTGTTTTTCTAACATTTGTAATTCTTAGTTCTGTTGCATTGTTTATTGGATGTCTAATGCTGTCTGATAACATAGTTTTACATTATGTGATTCGCTTTGAACAGAGAGGTCAAGCTGAATGTAGAGTTGCTAGATTTGGTGGCAAATCTTTTTTGGGGGCTAATGTAGTTCCACTCAATTTGAGATTCCCTAGACAGCTATTTATTTTTCTGCAAATGTTAGTTGACACCGATTTAAACGAAATTATATCAAGACTATTATCCGTTCTAAGGATAGCTGCTTTAGTTTACAAATCATGATTCATTTACAAGGTTGCATGTTAATAAGTTTTTTTTTTTTTTTAGGAATCTATATCAACGTGTAGATTTGCACAGCGTGTTGCTCTTATTAAGAATGAAGCAATTCTTAATGAAGAAATTGATCCCAGACAAGTAAAGACTCCTCTTAATTGTTTAAACAAGATTGTCACTTGCATAATGAAAAGTTCATAATTATACCTCATTAATATGATGTTGGAAGCTGCAATTATTTCTTATCATGTAAAGACACATTCCTTCTTACTTCCCCCCCCCCCTTTTTTCACATAATTTTACAGCATTATGTATGTATGCATAAGGCACCTCCTGCTCTGTGCCATCATGACGTTCCTCAGTCATCCTCCACCAGGATGGAGGAGGTTTCCCCAGGCCTCAGAAAAGTCACAAGAGGGAGGGTTACTTCACCCAGCCCTCAGGCTGCCCCAGGGCAGTCATTCCTCAGACTCTCAGGAATGAATTGACCATTCCTTTCTCCCTCGTCCCGATCCCAGAAACTTCCCTAAATAGGATGCCTCTCCTCCCACCGGCCCAGCACCTGAGCACCTGAGCTGAGCCCATCAGCCCCAGCTGTGGGATAGAGGAGGCTGAGCTGCTTGTCCTAGCCCCAGCTTCAGCCCATTATGCTGCCTGAGTATCCCTAGGCCCTTTTTCTGCCAGCTCCACTCCTGTAACTTAAAGCTAGGGCCAGGCTGGTTTGCTCCCCTGCCAGCCCACACCTTGTGGGAGACAGCTGCGGGTCTTTGTGTGGCTTGCTTCCCGTGGCTGCTTGTTTGGCATTGGTGTCAGCAGGGAGCCCGGGGTGTGGCTGCAGGGCTTCCTGTCAGGGCACGGTAGTGGGGAGGCATTCTGGACTGTGCTTCCGATCTGGCTCTGCACCTGATCAGCGATCACGGGGGGTCTGGAAAGCGAACCACTGTCTGCTGATGTTTCTGGCCTCCTCCTGGCTGATGAGTCTCTTGAGGGGCGGGGTGGTTGGAGTGTCCAGAGGGTGTGGTCTGGACAGTATGGTGTTTTCCACATGGGGCAGCCTTCTGTAGCTTCCCTGTTGCTTTTGCAGCAACTAATATAGTATGGCGGCAACAGGGCTTCTGCACAGCAGATTTCCCCTGTAGTTTAAATCAGAGGTTGAATAAAGTTGTGTTGATATATCAATACGCATATCAGCTGGATTCTTAGCTTTCTTTTTTTTTAAATACAAGTAAGTCTTTTTCATTTTTTAATTTAAAAATAAGTCTTTAGCTCTTTTTCTTGCAGAGATGTTTATTTATTTACATTATTTATAGGTTGACCTTCTCAGTGAGTCTCAAGCCATGTAAGGCAATATAATCAACAGCAGGAACATTCAATAAATAATTCAATATAGTATATAAATGCAAATTTGCAGGGATTTGAAAACAAGCAGAAATCTGATACAGAGCTGAAACAGTACAAGCAATTCTTAACTTGACTTATTAAACAACCCAGGAGAATCATATTTACAGCAACTAGCAGTACATGGTGGTATCTTGCTATATAAAAGGCTAAGCATATTCAAGACAACTCACTTCCTACCCTGGTGCACCACCAGAGGGCACTGCCATGGAGGGAAGACCAGATGAGGCAGCCAGACCTCCAGAGAGCGTGTCACAGTGGGAAGCGCAGGCTGGGATCAGGAGTGGAGCAGGTGGCAATGCCCACCCCCCACCATCACCCTGCTGAGATCAGGAGCAAAACAGGTGCCGGTGCCCACTTCCACCTTCATCCAGCTGGGATCAGGTGTGGAGCAGGTGGCAATGCCCGCCCCTTCACCTGGCCAGGATCAGCTGCGGAGCAAGAGGAAATGCTCATCCCTCTTCACCAAGCCTGAATCAGGTGCAGAGCAGGTGGCAATGCCCGCTCCCTTTCATCCGGCTGGGATCAGGAGTGGATCATGAGGCAATGCCCATCCCCCTTCACCAAACCTGAATCAGGCGCAGAGCAGGAGGTAATGCCCACCCCCAACTTCGCCCTGCAGGGATCAGGTGAGGAGAAGGTGACAATGCCCACCCCCTTTACCCTGCCGGGATCAGGTGCAGAGCAGGTGGCAATGTCCCCCCCCCACACACACACTTCATCCAGCCGGAATCAGGCTCAGCGTAGGAGGCAAGGTCTGTGCCTTCTTCACCCAACTGGGATCAGGAGCGAAGCAGGTGGCAAGGCCTGCCCCTTCACTTGGCCAGGATCAGATGTGGAGCAGATGGCAATGCCCACCACCCCTTCATTCGGCTGCGATCAGGCGCAGAAGAGGTTCCAAGCCTGCCCCCCACCTTCATTCAGCCAGGATCAGTGATGGAGGGGGAGGGAATGCCTGCCTGCCCGCCCTCACTATTCTAGAGCCCGTTGTATTTTTTCCCACAACGAGCTTTGTTGCTAGTAATCTATAATCCCTATCCCTTTATCAATGCATCTCTTTGAAACCACTTCTTACAGTAAAGCCCCCCTATCAGAATAAAAAAGACCTCTTGAATAATTCAGTTTAATAATGGAGTTTAATTCAGAATAGTTCAGAGAGAGTGAGCTTTTCTGACCTTTTTGGACAAACCATTCCATAAGGTAGGGGCCAGTACAGAGAACACATATACAGGCAGCTGCTGATTTTGCCCATTGGTAGGGTGAGCAGCTGCAGAAGGCCCTGTCCAGATGAGTGAAGCTCCCATGGCTGAACATAGGGAGAGAGGCAGCCCCATACATACGGGGAACCAAGTCCATGAAGGGCTTTGTATGTGATAGCCAAACCCTTTAATTGAACCAAGTAACTGAGAGACAGTTTGGTATAGTAGTCAAGAGCGGAAGGACTCTAATCTGGAGAGCTGGGTTTGATTCCTTACTCCTCCACTTGAAGCCAGCTGGGTGACCTTGAGTCAGTCACAGCTTCTTGGAGCTTTCTCAACCCCACTCCCCTCACAGGGTGATTGTCGTGAGGATAATAACAACACATGTTGGAACCTGCTCTGAGTTGTCCTGAAGGGCGGGATATAAATTGAATGTTGTTGTTGTTGTTGTTGTTGTTATTATTTGGTAGCCAGCAGAGTGATTGCAGAATGGGAGTAACATGCATGCTCTACATAGCTGCGGATAATGATTGAGCTGCAGTATTCTGCTCTAACTGGAGTCTCCAAGTTGATTTTGAAGGCATATGTAGAGGGCATAACAGTATTCTATTGTTTATGGCATGCATCAAGGAAACTAGATCAGCCATGTCAAGGTATGGGGCCATCTTCTGAGCTGAATATTAAAAAATGTCATAACAAAAGGGGCTAGAAATTTACTCTTAAAAAGTAGGAGGAGTTGTAAAAATAAAATGGAAGAGAACAATGTAAATCACTTTGGGTCCCAGCTGGGGAGAAAGGTGGGGTATAATTAAAGTAAAATAAATAATAAATACTGAAAACTAAGAATTCAGAGATCCTGATACACATATTAATGTAATAGTATATCAACATAATCCTATTCTATTGCTGATTTTTTAGAAGCCCTTGCGACAGGGAAAGGAAATGGATGTTACAGGCTGCTGTGAGGGTGGGACCTGAAAAATCCAATCTTTCCTATCCACATGGCAGCCAGCCAGACTTTGCTGTAATCTTTACAAAAACTTCAGAGCAAAGTAGGACCGTTTCCACACTACTCACTTTCATATGGAACGGGGCACAATGTCGCCAAAAAAAAGCAGAAGATAGCGTCTTCTCGCACGAGTTTTGTGTGTTGTGCCCCGTTCCGGATAAAGGCAAGTAGTGTGGAAATGGCCTAGGTTTGGGAGAAAAGCTGGAGAATCATTGTAAGGTTCATGAATGCATCATAATGCTATTCAGGACGGAGGGGGAAAAATCTGCTTCCTGACAGCATCAAACTCAGAGCAAATTTATTTATTTTATTACATTTCTATTCTGCTCTCCCCTTGAACGGGCTCAGGGTGGATTACATCGTTTAAAAACATAATCACAACAATGTTACATAATCAATAAATACAAAAAAACCTTAAAAACAATTTAAAATCTAAGTAATTTCATAATAAATACTTCCTACTATATACTTTCTGCATCAATAGGTCATATTCATGTTTCATATTCATGATTTATACTGTATAATCCATCTAGGATTGCCAGATCTCCCTAACAACTAGTGGAGGGAAGGTCCTGGTACCTACCAATGTTACTAGCACATGCTCCCAGCTGAGGTGCGATGATATCACTTTCAGAAGTGACATCATTGTACTGGCGACTCAAAAACACAGCAACCAGGGTCACAAAAAATCAAGCAATCAATGCTAGTATATAATATTATATTATTCCAAAAGTCTGCACTTTTGCACTTTTGGAATAATATAATATTATATACTAGCATTGATTGCTTGATTTTTTGTGACCCTGGTTGCTGTGTTTTGAGTCGTCCGTGTACCCAGGGAGTTCCCTTTGTTGTTTTGCGCATCATTGTACTGGCTGCAGGAGTGCTGAAATCAGCCCTGCACAAAATGCAGAAGCACTCCTGTAGCCAGCACAATGACGTCACTTCCAGAACTGACATTGTAGTGCGCGGTCGGGAGCAGGTTGCCTTCTTGGGGCAGGCAATAATCAGGAGTCTTGCCAACTTCTGCCAGTCGCCAGTGATTGGCAGGCACGGCGGCAAACTGCTGTGAGTTTGCCTACTGAGTATCAGTAAGGATATTGTTTTGCCATTCCTGTCTCAAGATTCCAATAGAAATCACTGATAGGAAGCTTCTCTCTCAACTACCCCAACTACCCCTTTCCTTCCAGTATTTCAGGAGAAAGGTCAATCACTTATGCATTGCCAAAATCTCATCCAGCGTGATGAACAGGGGCAAAGGGACTTTAGGTCACTTCTTCCTGTGAAGTGGGAATTTTCTAGCTCTGGGGTAAAATGGAAGAAATGCTAATTTGTAGAGTTGTGGGACAATAAGACTTTAACTTAATTTAATTTTAGGTGGTTGCTTTTTAAAATAACATCTGTCATTCATACTATAGAATTTATTTAATTCACAGTACCTTTCTATCTCCATTGAAAGAAAAAAGTGTGTTGGTGTATGATAAAGTCTAAATATAAGAAGAACTATAAGATCAGAGAGGTTCAAGAAATTCCAAATCATAATCACACCTATTAATTAAGAATTTTTGTTTTTTCCCCCAGATGATTGCACAATTAAAGAAAGAAATCCAGGAGATAAAAGATGAATTGGCCATGGTGACAGGGGAGCAAAGATCAGAAGAACTTACACAAGAAGAGCTACTTCAGTAATGTTTGGTCTTTCTTACCTGTCTTTTCTTACACTTAGAATTATTTTCTTTGCTAGAAAAGCAGGAATCAATTCAGTTTCTAGTGCACTGAAATTAAACCAAGGTGTAATGTTTTGCATTTAAATAGCTTAGATTATATTTCTGCTTGCTGATGGGGGATTTTTAAAGTTGTTGCTGTTAGTTAAAATGCAAGCCTCTGAGGAAAGATGGAGGGGGGCTGGATGTGTGAGTGGGGTGCAATCTGATTAGATGGCAGCTGTACCTTAAGGGGAGGAGTGAACTGTCATATTGCTGGGAGAAATGTGTTCATTCTGGTCAAAAAAGGTGAGCTATGTGCAGCCTGGGAGTGTCTTGTGTTTCTGAGAGAAAATGTTTATTCTAGGTAAAGCAGGCAACCTGTGTGGAAGCCTGAAAGGGGTCTCATTCTGCCAAGTTCAGTGTATGTGTGTGATGTTCTGAAAATTCTAAGTCAGGCAAACTATGTGTGTGCCTAGGGTAGACTGTGTATTCTGAGTGAGAGATTTAATTTACTCACAATGCAGTCTTATGGAGTGTTATTCCAGTTTAAATCCATTGACTTCAATGGGCTTAGACTAGAGTAACTCACCATAGCATTGCCCTTAAGTCAGGCAAACTGTGTGGAAAGACTTGAGTGAATGTATCTGTGTGGATGTGAAGAGAGTTTATTCTGTTAGTGAAGATCTGTGTGGAAAATTACTCTGTGACTGAGTCTGTGAATATACCTCTAAGAAGAATTATTTGTGAAACCACCAAGCTTAAGAACTATTCAAGACTCTGCAATCATCACACTTACATTCTTATAAATAAATTATACTTTTGTTTAAGAAAAAAGATCCACTCTCATGTGCTGACCTTTCTGTCAAACTACCATCTATAATAGATAACGGTAGTCCCCTGTGCAAGCACCAGGTCATTACTGACCCATGGGGGGATGTCGCAACATGACATTTTCTTAGCAGACTTTTTGTTACAGGGTGGTTTGCCATTGCCTTCCCCAGTCATCTACTCTTTCCCCCCAGGAAACTGGGTACTCATTTTACCAACCTCAGAAGGATGGAAGGCTAATTCAACGCTGAGCTGGTTACCTGAACCTGGCTTCTGTCAGAATTGAGCTCAAGTCATGAGCAGAGATTGGGCTGCAGTACTGCTGCTTACCACTCTGCTCCATGGGGCTCCATCTATAATAACCTTCCTGTATTACAAATTAAACCAGGGAGGTCTGAGGCAAAAGCCTTTGGTGGCAGTGAAAACATTTTGAGGGAGTCAGGGAGGCTGCAATATGCAGGTCACTCACAATGAAAAAAGGAAAGATGTTCTTGAGGTATAAGCCTGGGTAAAGAAGAGAACACCTAAGCTTTCTGTATGTGGAATTAGACAGTGTGTAGGCTTAGACCAGAGCCTTTCTGAGGTATAAGTTTAAGGTAATGTAAAGAGGAGCTGAATTTAAGATCCAAAGCTAAAGGTTTAACAGAAGGTTTAAGGTTAAAAGAAACAGGGTGATATCAAAAATAAGCAAAGAGTTACACAAGGCATATCCCACTGATGTCAGTAAACACATCCAAGTAACTTGTTTCAGATTGTGATGTAGGCATCAGCTTTTTGCAGCAAAAAACATGTACTTTTTGCAGGAAAATTCAATTATACTTTCTATGGAAAGCTACTTTATAGCTACTTTCCATGGAAAACTGACCTAGGACACAAAGGTAAATATGTGGCAGATGAGAATGTTTGGCATATGTTGTTTATGGAAAATCTGTAAGGGGAATTCATCTTTTGGCCCTTGCCTGTTTGGCCTAATATACATTTGCAATTCCAGTTAGTGACATAACTCAAATGAGAAAGGTAGCTAATCGTGCTGCTTAGGGATGTGCGCTTTGGGTTTCTGATTCAGGTTTTTAACCCAAATTGGGCCCAATTTGTGAAGATTTGGGATTCCCGAATCAGCCCCAGCATTGCTGAGCTGATTCTGGAATCCTGAAGCAAAGCTTTCTGAAGCGATTTGTATTGCTTGGGGAAGCTTCTGGTAAAGTGGCAGTAACTGCTCCCGCAGCACTTTTCTAGCAGTTTATATTGCAAACAGCAAGAAAAGTGCTGCGTGCTTTCAAACTTCCCGCCCTGCCGTTTCCCCCCCACTCCCATCAGGGAAAAAAGTGGCAGGGCAGGAAGTTTGAAAGCAAACACTGCGCTGCTTGCTTCACCCGATGGGAGGGGGAGTCTCCTCCCTCTCCCATTGGGTAAAGCAAGCAGCGTGGCATTTGAAACTTAAAGCCACCCTTTTCGGAGCACTTTCAAACGCCCCACCACTTGCTTCACCTAATGGGAGAGGGAGCTTCTTCCCCCACCCATCGGGGAGAAAAAGCGGCGGGGTGAGAAGTTTAAAGCAACACTTTCAAGCGGCAAGAAAAGTGTTGCTTTGAGCTTCAGTGTGCTCCAGGATTGCTGCATCGGGAATCAGGTTATTCTGAATTGTTTTCCCGCTTCTGTAGACCCGAAGTGGGAAACCAGAATATTTTTTGGGTGCATACCCCTAATGTTGCTAACATGTACATCTCTTGGATGTAAGGTGGTAGAAAGAGATGTGGGGATAAGGAGTGGGGTTGGGATGCCAGTAATGGTGGCAAGAAGACGTGGGTCCCTTGAGGTTATCCTTACAGGGTATTGGCCATGGGAGAAGGAAAAAGAAGAGAAGAGTGTACTGTATTAATTCTCTGCTTCCTGATCTGAAGCACCAAGATCTTTCTAGGGTAAAACTGGATTCCTATTGGGAGAAGTTTAATGTTAGTTAAGATTTGTACTGCTACTTTGCTGATTTCTTGAGTATTAAAGTAAGCTTGAATTTATAATCTCTGCCATGCACATATGTTTAGTATTGTGCTGCAACATTCTGCATGATGGATATGCTTATTAGTGCTTGGGAAATATATGGATTTGTAAGGAATTCAGATTCATGGGAGCAGGATGCATAATTTCTCTTATGTAAACAGTTCATTTAGAGACTTTATATGGCAGTCAGTTCTTCATGTTGCATTCTCAGGAAATGGATAAGCTATTAGTTATAATGGACCTAGTAAAAAAACATAACTCTGTGAATATAATCATTGTTACATTGGCTCATTCACAGTTTCTTAGTGTGACTAGATTTTACTTAGCTGTTAGCTGGGACAAGGAAATGTTGTTTAGCCTAGACATCCTTTCTGTTGCTGAACTTATACTCCTGAGTATGTGTATCAACAGACAGCGTATCTTCCAAACGATATACGAATAAAGGGAACAATAATGTTCATGGAAGCAATAATGTACATGGAAGCCAGTTTACAGTGGGTTGTGACTCCCAGCAGTTATGCATGCAGTTATAAAGGATAGCTGCTTTTGACCCATATTGAACAAAATATGCATAGACCCCACATGTCATCCTTGAATCAAATCCCAGTGAATCACCTTTTTCATAAATTTTGGTCCATTTGGGCCGGTCTGTTGGTCTGTGGTCCGTAAGTCCAGACATACTGCCGCTGATCTATCAATTCCATAGGCAATGGAGAGGATGACCGCAGATTTTTTGCAGCCCTTAAAAACTTAATAGGCAGCTCTGCCTGCCAAGCTCCCATTCTGCTCTATGTGAGCAAGGAGGAAGAATTAATTCCCTAGGAAATGGAGGGGTGGACATTCTGCATCCAATCTTAGCCCTCAAAACCTTGATAGGCAGCTCTGCCTGCCAGCCAGAGAGCTCCCATTCTTCCCTATGCGAGCTAGGAGCAAGAATTAATTCCCTAGGCCACGGCTGGGAAGGTGTCTGTGTGGTGAGTGAGGGGCTGTTCCCCCACTCTTTTCTGTTTGATTTTGCCTCTTTGCAACTTTTTGGTGCTGCTAGCCAATGCAAGTCAATTGGCATTTGCGACTCCAGTATCTACTGGAAGTTTCCTGTGGGCGGCCGCTTTGGGGGTCTGTAACTCCGACGTCCAAAATGCAATTTTGACCAAACTTGAAGGGTAGATGGAGGAGAGGCTGTTGAAGATTCTCTGCGAGTTTGTGCTCTCTGGGTGTGAAGGGGCGGAGCCAGGGCTGCCAGAAGTGACCGAACCGATGAACTGGTCCGTGAACGGGGCTGGTCCGTGAAAAGTTTGTGGTCTCTGAAAATCGACGGACCACGGCCGGTGTTCCATGGGGTTTTCCTGGTCCATGCCCACCTCTAGTTGTAACATTATAATTGTATTCAATGGCAGATTTAAAAAAGAACACACACACACATACTTGGGTGGGAATGGCCACCAGAGGAAGGGTTGGAATGGTTACTACAGGGACAAGGAAAATGGCTCCCATGTATATGAGATGAGGAAAATCTATTTTTCCCACCCACAGTGCAGCAATTAAGGCTTGAGTTAGGTATCTGATCCTCATCAGCCATCCAGGTTTACTGTGATCTTTCCCAAAACAGTGCCACAAAGCAGGCTTGGAAAACATTAGAGAATGCCAGGGAGGGAGATGCATGAATGCACCACAACTCTGTGGAGACATTGGATAAAAACACACTTCCCAGAAGCATCAAATCTGAAGCAAATCCATGTGGAAAAGACTGGAGCTGAAGAGAAATTCTCCTTCTCCCTATTTTATCAAATGAAGAATTGAAGATTTGATTTTTTTTTTCACCTGAAGTGAATGTAGCAGTGGTATCAAAGCATATACCCCATATTGGATCCAAGAAAGATTCCTCATAGAGAACTCATCTCTTTGCCATCCAACAGACAGACATGTCTTTCTTGTTTGACCCAGTGCTCGTGTTATGACAGCATGGGAGCCGCTGCAGGGACATTCTTTCCTGAACTGATAAGGTAACATGAAAAGCTCCAGACCAATATAGGAGGAGCCCATGCTATAGCTTCTCCCCATGCTATCATTAATCCTTCCATGTGTAGAGCTAACATTAGGATGGGGAGGAGCTGCAAAGTGGATTCCACTGAAATGACTGTGCATTTGTTATAGGAAGGAGAGGCACTGCTGCAGCTCTCTTTTTTCCAATAATGGAAAAATCTAGCTGTTAAAGCGCAGAGATGAGGAAAACTGCACATGTGAAAGCAGTATGTCCCATGAACTCTGTGTTCGTGAACCACGAACCTGGCCAGACTGTGCAAAATTTTGGTCCATTTTTCTGGACCGTGCCCACCTCTAGTTATAACCATTGCATTGGATTAAAGGCACTAGTGCCATGGGGTCCGTCCAGTATTATAGTTGCTATTGATTGCTACATTGACATAAAAATAGAAGTGAATACAGTTGTCGAAGTGCCAAGACCTTTCTTCAGGTAAAAACATATGTTCTTATTCAAAATTGAGACTACACAGAAGACATATCCAAGTTGCTAACCTGTAACTATCATCCTTCAAATGAGACCTCTGCATACTCTTGTAAATTTGTTAAGTTTATGTGAGTATATTTGAATGATTTAAGTAAAAGCAAATAGTACCATATACAATTAGTTGTTAATTTAATCTGTAGAAACTTGAGAGAAGTTGGTAATGGTAAATATACAGACTAACTGGAGGTTTTAAAGTGAGGATCTATTTGAGCATGTGGTCACTTCAGGAATTTTGAGGAAGAATAGTGCGTGCAAAATGGTTGTTGCGTTGGATGGTGCTAGTTACAAAAATGGTTATTGTGGGAGATTGAGACCATTCATAAAATGGCTACCCTGAGTAACAGGATCAGCTCTTTGCTTTGAAAAAAAGATGCTGTTTGGATTCAGTTTCCAAAGAGTGTGGAGGGTTTGTTTCATGTATGGCCCCAGGAAGAGGTTGCGTTGCCCAGAGACATAAGTAAGTCTATATCTATGGACAAGTGAAGCGTGAAAAGCTGTGATATGCTTGTCTGGGATGAGAGATCTGTATTGTAACTCTGTCAGCTAGTAGAGAAGCTCCCTTTCCTCCCCTCCCCTCCCATTCCAAACGCCTTTGGATTTTATTCCCAAGACTCAAGAAGTAAGCAAAGCAGAATGGCAATGCCTAGAGGCATGCATAGAATCATGCTGTAGCCTTAAAGTGTTTCTTTGTTTTGTATATTTCTGACCTGTTTATTTCATAACACTATAAATATCTGGACAGTAACTTTAGCTAATCTTGAAACCAGAAACTAAGTGACAGTGTGAAAAAAGCCTTTAATTCCCCCCTTGCATTCATTAATGCTTCAGATTCCAAATCTTTATTCCAAATTTTTATACTTCTCTGAGTAGTTGTAGTTTATGGATAACCTGTTTAATGTGTGCTTATCCAAACTGGACATAGTAGACCTAATCAGTGGCAAATAGAGCAACATTATTCTCTCCTGTGAGTTGCATACAATGATGTTATTCATGCAACCTCAAATGGGATTTGCTTAAGTTGCAAATATATCACATTTTTGTCTAGACTGAGGAGGTAAATTAAATTTAGACCTAAAGATACTTAGAACATGATCCAAGAGATCAGGGTCTTGTTAGGAGCTGATATATGTAAACTGTCAACAGGTCTAGGAGCCAAGCTGAGTCTGTTGCTGGGAATTTAATGCTGCGTCAGGAAGCAAGAACTGATGTGGAAAACCAGCAAGAATGAGGCTGAAGTTGAGATCAGGTAGTCACCAGGGAAACCTGCCAGGAGAAACAGGAATAAACCTAGCAGATAGCAGGAGCTGAATCAGAAGAGTCTGGATCCAGTGTCCACAGAAAAGACACATAACTGTCATTTCATTTCTGCATCTACTTTCTGAAGACTGTCACTATTTGATGACAGTGAGGTATCTTTTTAAAACTTAATCTCTGTTTTCTGTCAACACTGACTTCCGAAGAGGTTTACAGGGATAAAAAAGAGCTACTTAAATAACATGACACTCTTGTAAACATTCCTTGCAGTGGTCGATCAACAGTTAAGTTGTATCCATTCATGGCAGAAGGGTGCCCTGTTGCTTCTTGCTCTTCCTCTGATTGCCTGTTTTTGGAAACTGGGGCTGGGGCTCTTAGCTAGACCTGAGTCCATGCACAGTGGTGTGGTGTCTGGCTGCTTCCTGCCTTCCTCTGATTGCTCCGTCAATGGCAATTGGAAGCTAGAGGAATGGATATTGTCATGTGGAGCAGGATCTGAAATCAGTGGAGTATATCTAGCTGTTGCCTGCCCTGATGGCAATTAAATTTTGATCTAATAATATTTTGACACTTTTATATTAAATTGCATTGGGTTACTTCAGCTTGAATGCAAACCTTGTTTTCTGCCTGTGGAAGGGTACTGCCACTTCACGCCCGGGGGTAAAATGTAATGTGCTTGCTACTAGTCTCTATATGATCTCTGGGAGCATTTTGGGCATCACCGGTTGGCTGTAGTGGCAGTTGGGGAGGCAGGAGACTATTTATCTTGCTGAGGTTTGTCCAGGATAGTGTGGATTCAGATCTATATGATGTAATCTACCCTATAAAATTGATTTAATCTAGGGAAATGTTTATAACATATGCTAAAACATCAAACGTAGTGATTGTAAGATGATTCCTATTTATTAAGCATATTTAAGTGTCATTTCACACATTATAAAAAAGCAAACCTAAGTCAACAAGGGCCATATAGCAAATCAGTGATCTTCAGCCTTTCCAGACCTGGGACTCACTAAACCTGTTGAGAACCTGAGGAAGTCATATGACATCAGAGTCTTGTGATAGGTAGCCAGAGTTATGATCTCATTGGTGTCATGACTCATGGCTAGAACATGGACAGCAGATCAGAAATACTAGGTATAGGAAGCACAAGACAAGGATCAGAGTCATGGAGGGGCTCTCTCCATCACTAAGTGATCTCACCCTGCCATCCTGCTATTTTTCTCAGCATGCATAAACATAACAACAGGAGAAATGGCACCCTTAGACTCTGTATAGCAGGATTTCAGCCCAGGAAGGGTGGGGGAGCTCCACAACCACCTGAGCACCCAACCCACAAGTTGAAAACACCCGCAATAAAATAATGAATTGCACCCAGTAGTAAAGTCTACAGTACCCTTAATTAAAGCATCTTTCTAAACCAATCCATTAGACTGTAGCCTTAGCATCTGTGTAAAAATGCCCACCTGAATAATTCAGCTTTGTATGTTTGTGGAATTCTAGGAGAGTGAAAGCCTTCTTGTCCTCATCAGGCAGGTCATTCCATAATACACATATATAGGCAGTTGGTGATCTTGCTTATTTTCAGAGTGGCATCTGCAGAAGGCCCTGTTCAGATGAATGAAGCTTTGGTGGTGGAGCTTAGGGAGAGAGGCTGTATTCCTGCTTTGGCACTTAACCTTCATCAGTAGTTGTTTCAGGTCTTCACTATTTTCTGCCAGTAATGTGGTGTCATCTGCATATCTCAAATTGTTAATGTTCCTTCCACCAATTTTCAGGCCACCTTCTATATCTAATCCTGCTTTCCTTATGATATGTTCTGCATATTGATTACACATATAGGGAGATAATATACATCCTTGTCTGATACCTTTGCCAATTGAAAACCGTTCTATTTCCCCATACTCTGTCCTATTGGTAGTCTCTTGTCCAGAGTATGGATGGCAGATTGTGCAGGAGGTTAAACTAGATGATCCTTTCAGTTCCTTTCGGTGCTATGTTTCTAAGTTTCTAAAACAATCAGATGTTGTGGCACACCCATTTCATTTAACACCATCCATAGCTTTTCATGACCCACACAGTCAAAAGCTTTGGTGTAATCTAGAAACAGATTTATTGTCGAAGGCTTTCACGGCCGGAGAACGATGGTTGTTGTGGGTTTTCCGGGCTGTATTGCCGTGGTCTTGGCATTGTAGTTCCTGACGTTTCGCCAGCAGCTGTGGCTGGCATCTTCAGAGGTGTAGCACCAAAAGACAGAGATCTCTCAGATCTCTCACAACTGTGACACTGAAAGACCTCTGTCTTTTGGTGCTACACCTCTGAAGATGCCAGCCACAGCTGCTGGCGAAACGTCAGGAACTACAATGCCAAGACCACGGCAATACAGCCCGGAAAACCCACAACAACTAGAAACAGATTAATTTTCTTCTGAAATGTCTTGGTATGCTCCAGTAGCCATTGTAAATTTGAAATGTGATCTCTAGTGCCTTTTCCTTTTCTGAATCCAGCTTGAACATATGACATTTCTTCTTCTATATATTACAAGAGTCTTTGTAGAATTTTAGGTATTACTTTGCTTGCGTGGGAAATTGATGTGATGGTACAATAGTTAGTAAACTCTTGGGCATCACCTTTTTTCAAAACTGAAGTGTAGATTGAAAATTTACAGTCTGTGGACCATTGTTGTTTTTTCCATATTTGTTGGCATATTCTTGTTAAGATTTTGGTGGATTCAGTTGCTGTAGCTTGAAACAGCTCTATGGTATTTCATCTGCTCCTGATGATTTGTTTCTCCCAATTTCTTTGAGTACAGCTTTCACTTATTTTTCTGATTTTAATATAGCCCAATCTTTTTAAAATAATCAGTTTCATACATCTTGCAGAGATTTTTCCAGTGAACCCTATGAATCAAGCTTGGGTTTAATGTGGCAAGCTTTGAATCAATTGGGCTAAGCCAAGTTTTGAACCAAGAGTCAGCTATTATTAGTTGCAGTAGAGATGGTAGTGTTAGATTCACGGAGTGATGAGCTGAACTTAATGTCATGATACCATGCTGATGTCGAAATTTGAGGGAGTCCGAGTTCCAGTCGCATCACAGCTGAAGGTACACTGGAAGAGAAAGAGTCTTATGAAAGAAAGGTTGCTGGTGCTTATCAAGAGGGTCCAGTAGTCCATTGATCCAGATTGGGGTGGTATAGAACAATTTGGGAAGAATGGTGGCTTTATATAACATTAATAGAAGCAGGATGAATTGACCACCTATGGCAGTCTTTCCTATGGCAGATTTTATATGGGAGTTCCATGACAAATCGTAATTAAATAGCATACTGAAATATTTGAACTGTCTAACTTCTTCGATGGTTTCTCCACAAATTTGCCAGGGTTGTACCTTATTTATTTATTTATTTACGTCATTTATAGTCCGCCTTTCTCACTGAGACTCAAGGCGGATTACACAGTATGAGGTTAATACAATCAGTATCAAGTACATTTCAATAAGATTGTCTGAGGCAGGCCCTCCCTGCCTCAGACTGGGCCGGAGCTGCCCCCCTTCCTCTGCCCCCCCTCTGCCGCTTGGGCCCGGGACCCCAAGGACCATGCCGCACTCACTGGCTGCCCCGTCGTCCCTCTGGGGCCGGAGCAGTGGGGAGACACGCCGGCAGAGCAGCGGGCTGGCGGAAGAGCCTGCGAAACAGCTGAGCGGCGCGAGGCCGCCGCCGCCGGGCCCTGGAAGGCACAAAGGGACGAGCCCAGCGGTGCAGCCCGGTGGTGAGTGGCCGGAGGAAGCAGCCGCAGCCCCAGGCCCAGCCCCAGGGAGGGCAGACGCCGGGCCGAGCCCTCGTCAGGCGCAGCTGGTGCTGAGCCGCGGCTGAGCGAGGCAGACGCTGAGTGATGGGCGGGTCTGGAAGCCCCGGGAGGAGGCCCAGCCTGCGGGTCACCTGCCCGCCCTATGGGTTAGCTGGGAAGCACTGGGGAGGGCACCCCAGTGTGACATGCTGGGACGGGGGGGCCAATCGGGAGGGGGGAAGCCAAGGGAGAAATGAGTGGGGGAAGGAGAGGTCAGGGGGGGTTGGTGGAGGACAAGGGAGGCGGGACGTGGAGGCACTATAAATGGGGAGAGTCCCAGTGAAGCCGGGGTGGAGGAGTTGGATCTGAGCGAAGCGGGAGAGAGACCACAGGCTCACTATTCAGCTGGCAGGAATGGTCCCAGGTGACGCAACCGCCGTTCCTGCCACAATCTGAGGCTGAGGGAACTCTCTCCCCCGGTGCCCGGGAGGACAGCGGAAGGCAGGGGAACAGCAGCGAGTGGGGCGGGGTCTCACAAAGATCTTTGTTTTGGCAAAATTTATTGTCAGCGACTCTTGGGCACAAAAGATACAGAAATTGTCACAAGTTTCTTCAGGCCAATTGGGGTTTGGCTTAGGAGATCTAAGTCATTGGCATATAGAAGCATTGACAGTGGTTGGTTTATTAAAAATGGCATATAGGTATTATTTTGCAAATTTGGGAAGAAGTTGTTTATATATAAATTAAATACGTGTGGAGCTATAACCCACCCTTGTCGTATGCCTTTGTCAATTTTTATTAATCTTGGTGATGAGTTCATAGTGGAGATTTTCAGCTGTAGAACATTCCCAGTATATAAATTCTTAATCAAGGCCAATAGCTGCTTAGGAATAGAGGTGGAATTCAGCTTTTCCCATAAACACATGTGGGGTACTTAGTCAAAAGCTGTTCGAAGATCAACAAGGGCTGCGTATATGGATTTAATATATTTTATTAATATATTTAGTTTTAATATATTTATTAACAAAGGTTGATAGAATCAAACAGTGTTGTATACAATTGCTCCCTTTTTGAAAGCCAAACTGCTGTTGCCAAATTATGTTATGTTTCGCCATCCAATCTTTAACTTAATTGGTAAGAAGGTAGCATATATTTTATTCAATACAGGAAGTAAGCTGATTGGCCTATAATTGGAGGGATCCAATCTTGTCCCCTTTTTATAGATAGCGATGATTAATGCCAATTTCCAGTTTGGGTTAATTTTTGTAAATAAGGGGGTGAATAATTCTGCCCACCATGCTAGATCTAACTTGAGGAGTTCAATAGGGAAAAAGTCATACCTGGGGGCCTTTGCGGTCTTCATTTGTTTAATTATGGCTAGAACTTCTCTTGGGGCCACTCGGGGCCACTCAGGTAGCTGTGTGATATCAATATTGAAAGAAGAGGTGGGGCTTCTTCCAGTGTCTTTGGATTTATCTTCGAAGTAAATTTCCCAGGTGGACAATGGGATATCAGATGTTAGATTGTTACCTTGCTGAAAAGATCTAAGTTCTTGCCAGATGGCGCCCTCATTTTTTTTTTTAAATAATTTGAAAAGTCTGGAGTGACCTGCTTCTTTATGTTCCCTCTTTGTTCATTTTATTAGGTTCTTATAACAATTTTTCAAAATAAGGAAAATCTTTCTTCTTTCTAAGGTTCCAAACTTCCTCCATGCAGCGTAAACTTTTTTTAACTCCAGCTTGCGTTATCGACAGTCATGATCAAACCAAATATTTTTCACTGATGTTGTTTTTTGTAATAGGTTTAGCTAGAGCAGAAAAGAAAAGACCAACCAATTGATCTAACTTTTCAGGAGAGTTAACTATGTTATCAGATTGGATTATGAGGTTTGTAGTGCTTTAGCTTCTTTGGACCCTAGTATTTTCTGGCAGTCTCTAACCATTTGCAAGTTCCATTTTTTTACAGACCATAACTGTAGTGGATTTATTTCCTTCAACCCTGTAAGAAATATTGGAGAAAAAAGAGAGCTGTAGTGATTAATGGTTGCTAACAAATAGATGTCCAATCAAGAATTTCCTTACCAGATTTATATTATGTTTTGGGATCGTAAAGTAGTCTATTATGTTTGCCCCCTTATTTGAGCAATATGTAAACTATCCCTCCAAATCAACTAGGGAGTTACCATTTAAGATTCTGAAACCTAAATTAGCCACTAAGTTTGATGTCTTGATCCCTGAATAATTAATACCAGTGGTTGTTGTGGGTTTTCCGAGCTGTATTGCCGTGGTCTTGGCATTGTAGTTCCTGACGTTTCGCCAGCAGCTGTGGCTGGCATCTTCAGAGGTGTAGCACCAAAAGACAGAGATCTCTTAGTGTCAGTGTGACACTGAGAGATCTCTGTCTTTTGGTGCTACACCTCTGAAGATGCCAGCCACAGCTGCTGGCGAAACGTCAGGAACTACAATGCCAAGACCACGACAATACAGCCCGGAAAACCCACAACAACCATCGTTCTCCAGCCGTGAAAGCCTTCGACAATACAACAATTAATACCAGCATCTTTTGAGATCTGATGAGTTGAGAGATCTAGTAAATTAGGTGCTTTGATAGTCCATATCTTTGGTTTACAGGTGACACTGCTACTGTTTCCAATCCTTGCATTAAAATCTCCAGCAAGAATAAATATTGCACCAAGGTGATTTAGTTGCAAATTCAATATATAGCTTTCTAGTAGGTCCCACTGATCATCTATTTCTCCTTGTGTAGCTCGAGGAGGGAGATATACGTTGATGACAGTATTAGTTGTTCATCCCTTTTTGCTTGATTCAACGGTGATAATTTAGTTTTAAGTAGTCCTAGTTTCGATATCAGGGATTCTTGTTCCATCTGCAGATGGGCATCATTAAATCCTTGTGAGTCTCTGCCCATATCAATTAAATCCGGGGTTATAAATAGACCTGGAGGATTAGGGTTATTATCTTTTTTTTTTTTTAAAGAAAATTTTTATTGGTGAGTATACTTTTCAAATTCAATACATACATTCCCTCAATATCTAATTAACCCTATCCCCCACCCTTTTCCTCCCCCCTCTCTATCGACTTCCAACAGCTTTCTAACCCTTACCCCCTCTTATTACTTGATAATTCCCTTAGTCTAAGCACATTCTAATTTTTTTCCAGGTATTCTATCATATATATCAAATTAGGGTTATTATCTTTAATAGAACACTGGTCCAAGTTTTCCTGCTAAAAATGTTTGTTTTTTCCTATAGCTGAATAGGGGTGTGCTCCAGAAAACAAATTGGGTTTCCTACTTCGGGTTTACCTGAAAAAGCTTTGTAAACACCCGAAACCTGAAAGTGGCAAGCTGCTTTGGATTCGGGTATTTAAATCGCTTCGGTATGCTCCATAAAGATTTGGAGCATACTAAATGAGGGGGGAAGCTTCCAACCCCCTACCCCCACCCCACTTACCTGGCCCCAGAAAGGGGTATTTAAACCCCCTCCAGCAGCTGCTTGGTGGGGATTTCTCTCCCAAACAGGTGATCCCAGGGGTTCAATGCCCCTTTCCATGCTGTGCAGCAGCACGGAAAGGGGCATTGTAAACCCCGACTGGCTTGGATCAGTAGCTTGGCAGGGATTTCCCTACCTGTGCTGCTGTGCAGTGGCATGGAAAGGGGCATTGTAAACCTCGGCTAGCCTGGCCAGGCAGTGATCCAAGGGGAGGGTAGCAATGCTCTTTCCCTGTCATAGCGAAGCTTTGGACTGATGGGGAAATGAACATTTAAAGGCCTCTTATAATTATCTTTGAAAACGTGAGTGGGGAAAACTCTATACTTAGCAAGAAGCCCTTTTACATCAAAGATTTGCCTAGGGAGATTGTCAGAACAGAAAATGAGAATAACCCTTTCATGCTTTGGAGAGCCAGGCAAAGAATGGGTTGAAATAAGGTCAATTGATCATGTTGGTAAGCCTAAAATATAGCTTAGATAGACCTTAGCTCTCCATTTATTTCTCCAGGATAGTTAATGGTTATTATATGGGAAAATATGTACTATGATTTTATTAAATTTCAAGATCCATTGTCAATTGGGAATTGTTTAATGGATTACCAGATTAAGTATTTGGTGTAGCTTTTTTAGTTAAAGCACTAGGATTCATGTCCATCTTTGAATATAATAATTGTAAGGTGTTTAAATTCTTACTTATTGCTCTTAATGTACTAAAAATGTTTTGAAGTGTTTCTGCTGCTAACAACATATGGGAAGCTAGCATGTTATAATAATCAGCCGACACAATGCAATCATTTAACTGAGCTGGATTATTTGAGCATAAGCTAACTTGTGTTCCTTGAGATTTTGTTTTGGAATTCAAAAAAGAGTTTCTTACTGGAAAATTTAATGTGTAAACATTTCCTTATAAATATATATATCTAATCAACTATGAGTTTTGAAAGAAAAATCAAGTTTTCTTGTGTCACAACTCTTAACAATTATGTCAAAGCAAACTTCTTATAATTAATTGGCACAATTCAATTAATGTGTAACATAGTTTAAAAGACACAAGTTTATGCACAGGTAGATTGTTGTCCCATAGCATACAGTAAAAATATATTTCCACATTATAACGTTTATGTAAGCTACACACAAATGTTAAGATATTGTGAAAAGGTGTACATTTTTTAAAGGAGTGTATACACATAGCAATGAGTCAAAATAATGATGGGCTACATCTCCCCCTTGTCCAGTTTCTAAAATGTGATGGTTTATTCTGTCATTGGCTCAACAAGCCTTCATTGTTTATATTGTTCTTCATAATATTTGCAGCAAAATGAAAAGCCAATGTTTTGATTCTTTTTAGACAACAAATTTATATACACCACATAAATAAGCAATAATGTAACAAAGCTGCTCACAACTCCTTTAGAAAATAACTGTGATTTTTCCTTTGTTTAGTTATATTATGTGCAGCCCATTTCCCTAACCATGTTTATTTGGAAGTAACTCATAATAAATTCAGTGGGATTTACTCTCCAGTAAGTACATTTAGGATTGCCTCTCTTAGGTATGTTTTGAGTTCTTTCTTCTTATCTATAAAATATTGCAATATTTCCCCTCATATATTTTTAAAACAAAGGATTTCACTTGAAAAGAGAGTAACTGCGCAAGTGCTTCATAAAACAGTTTCCAGATTTTGAATTACTGTCTTTGGATATCATCAGCTTTCCTTAATATGAAGGTGATCTTTAAATGTTTGCTAAAACTGGCATTCTAGGTTCAGTAAGAGATGCTGGCATCCTTGAATATTTGAGAAAATGCAGATGAAATGGCAAGATGTATCCTCTTTAAGCAGGATAGTACTGTATACTTAGAGGCTTCTGTATTATAGGTTTTTTAATGCTGGATTGAAATAGAATCTTTCTTCTTTTATATTTTATGAGGAACATGCCAGAAGTAAAAGGGAGAGGCTTTTTTGTTTGGAGAATGTTGGTATAAGTTAGTCCGCCAGATGAGCTCACTAAGAACTCAAGTTTGCCCAGAAAGTCAGGATTTCAAATCAAAACTGCTGTGTTCCATAGCACCCACGCTTCTGGAACCCATGCCAGTTGGAACTCTTTAAGGCACAGACTGGAAGTGCTGGCTTAGCTCTTTAGTTTATTAATATCTTTGCCTTACTACTTTTATATTGTCAAACAAGGGGGAAATAGTTTTCTGGATCTCAGCAAGTAGATAAGGTGGAACTGAAAAAATTATCAGGAAGGTACATCATCAGGAAGGATGACTTAATGATTTTCTTATATAGATTTGCCCCAAATGCAACCTTCAATATTCTGGAGCCCAGGCTCTGTGATAGTTTTAATGGTTTATTAATTTTTCTTTTGGGGGGAAATGTTGTATATCTGAAGATATATCCGTATATGACTTTGGTTGATCGCCTGTAAATAATCTCTCTAAACAGTTCTAATTACAATTGCAAAAAGTACTAAAAAGAAGCATAAAATTTGTTTTCCAGATTGCTGCAGCCAATCTAGTTAAACAGTAAGAAGTACCGAAAGGCAGTTCGAAAGCATTTCATCTTGCTAGTCTTTAGATACTTTTGGTTGAGTTATTTGGGTATTATAATAGAAAGAAGCAGCAGCTATGAATTGTCGTTATCATAATTTCCTTGTTTTATAGATTTGATTATTTTAATTATGTAACTCCAAGCTGCTATATGCTCCAGTGTAGGCAAAGTAGGACCCAAATCAGCTATATTTTCACGTAGGGTAACAAGTACAAATCACTCAATCAGCGGCTAGAGTATACAGCATGGTGTCAAATGTTAGTGAATAACTTAGATGTTAATGCATCTTTGAAGAGGTGATGTGTGTTTTTCCATACCGTTTATTTCAATATCTTAATGACTTCTGTACTAGCTTTGTATATTCTTTTCAACAGAATATATGTTCAGATGGCAATTGCTTACTTGCTTAATTGAGAGCCAGCTTGGTGTAGTGGTTAAGAGCGCAGGACTCTAATCTGGAGAACCGGGTTTGATTCCTCACTCCTCCACTTGAAGCCAGCTGGGTAACCTTAGGTCAGTCACAGCTTCTAGCTCTCTCAGCCCCACCCACCTCACAGGGTGTTTTGTTGTGGGGATAATAATAACATACTTTGTAAACAGCTCTGAGTGGGTTAAGTCATCCTGAAGGGCGGTATATAAATTGAATGTTGTTGTTGTTATTATTATTACTTTTTTAGCTATGCTTTTTTCTTGGATAGTTTCAGGCACAGGTTGAAGTACTGTCATGGGACTGAAAAAAGGGAATCCAGCTTCATGGCTGAAATAGAACAGGATAACTTGTGTATACCTTCCAACTCCTGAAGAGTTATTTATTGTCTGTTTGTTTCATTTATACCCTACCTTTTCCCCCAATGCGGACCCAGAGCAAGCTTACGTTGTTCTCCAAGGATTCTATTATTAGAATAAAATGCTACAGTTCTATTTAAGTTTATCAAGTTTTTTCCAGATCAGTACAAAGTGGTTTATGTCCAGACATTTGTTTGAAAGATATTAAAACCAATACGAGCAATGTGAATCTGCAGCTTGTATTAATTACATTTTTGAAAAACAAATTGGCATTATACTATTATCACATGTGGCTAAAAAAAGCATGTATCAGTCTTAGTTTAAAAACTGTTTTTACCACATAATAATTAGCATATGTATACGTTTTAAAGGTCAGAGCCTGCTTACCATACTCAGGAATATAATTATTGTAATTCTGATTTAGATTATTTGTTTAAATTAATGATTCCCATGACAAAGAGCCCCGTGGCTCAGGATGGTAAGCTGCAGTACTGCAGCCCAAGCCCTGCTCACGGCCTGAGTTCGATCCTGGAAGAAGTCAGGTTCAGATAGCTGGCTCAAGGTTGACTCAGCCTTCCATCCTTCCAAGGTCGATAAAATGAGTACCCAGTTTCCTGGGGGCAAAGTGTAGATGACTGGGGAAGGCACCCTGTAACAAAAAGTCTGCCAAGAAAATGTCATGATGCTACGTCCCCCCCTGGGTCAGTAAGGACTCGGTGCTTGCACAGGGGACTACCTTTACCTTACCCTTTACTTAATGATTCCCACACCTCTTCCTCAGGGATATACATCAATACAATTGTGATTTTCAGACACATCTTCTAGTCCCTTTATCATTAGTGGAACTCTGGTGAAAACTGCTCCATACACTTTTCACCTTCTGGCATCAGTGGGAATTACTTACCATATGAAGTCCAGTAGGATAAGGATTGTCATGACCCCCTCCAACCAGGCCAGTGACTTTGACCTGGAGGATTCACAGGAAGAGCCTGAGGAGCTAGGGCTGGGGGAACCGGTGGGGTAAGGGAGGGTCTGATATTACAGAGGCAACTGTTGACCATACTTCAGCAACACCAGAAGCTGCCCTGCCAGAGGCTGCAAGTGAGCCCCCCCCCCGGCTCCTAAGATAACCACTAGGAATCTACCAGGAAGGACATGAACCCAGACCCAGAACCCCCCTTTTCTACTCTACTGTGTGCCACCTTCTGGTAAATCCAGAGCAGAACACTGAGAGTGATAATTCTTTGCAGGATCCTGGCCAGAACTCCACACAGCCTCAAAAGCCTCCTCATCTACCAGATAATGCAGCTGAGCCAGATCACTGCTCAGCTTATTTAGGCTGAGGTTGGAGGAGGCTGCATTGCTGGATCTACCATTTCACCAGTAGCAGGCTCAAAACATCCATCTCCCAGCATAGGCTGCTGCTGCTCTGTATTCCTGAACTTAGCTGGACAAAAGGGTTACCAGCTCCCTCTACCTTGCAAGTTGGCAGTGGCAGATGACCCCCATCCGTGCTTCTTTCTTGCATGCTCCGGAGGCCCTCCAGTGACATAACTTCTGGTGTAAAAGCTGAAGCAACAGCATCTCTTTGGGGACAAATCAGTCCCAAACTAAAGTGTAACTGAAGTGACATTACCGGGGCATTTCATTGCATGCTGCCTCCCTCTCCTTCCCCCCACCAGTCAAGAATCCCCTGACCCCACTGGGGGGTTACCATCCCTACCAGCCAAGCCAGTGGCTCCAGAGGAGTCCAAACAAGGTCAGCCTGCAGAACAGGTCAAGGAATTGCAAAAATGTTCTTGAATTAACTCTCTACTACTACCACTAGGAGAGAAAATAGTTAGATTCAGTCAACCTGTGTGCATGATTCCAGTGTTGAGGAGAGCTTTTCTCCCGTGGTCCTGGGAGTGGGGAAGTCAGTCCTGACTCTTGGGTAGCTCCTCCTCCTTTCAAGCAGGGTCGGATGAAATTGCGATCCTAGGGGGAGGGGCTCCCCTCAGCTCTTCAGTTTTTTCCGGCCCTGCTACTGCAGGGAAGTGAACTTTTTGCTCCTCAGAGCAAAACAATCCTGAGGGAAGCACATTAGAGGAACAGGCGCTTGGCTCGCAGGGGAAAAGGAAGGACTTGTTCCTCCACCCCACCGCCCACCTGAAAGCCATTGGGAAAAGTGGCCGCGGCAAGCCACAGGGAGACTCAGGCCGCAGGCGCAAGCAGCAGAGCCGACGTTTCCCTAGCGTGCTAGGACCCAGCTTCTGCGGGGGCTGCAGCAAAGTTCCAGGGGAGTCCCGGCAGCCATGGAGATGAGAAACGGCCACTTTTGGTGCCAAGACTCCAGGGACGGCACGGCTGCAACCAGAACAGGCGGCAGCTGCATTGGCAGCAGGAAAAAAGCGGCAAGAGCCCCAGAGTTAGCGCCGAAATGCTGTAGCATGGTAAGATATGGTATGAAACTGTTGGGGGGGGATTACTTTGTTAGCTGTGACGAGCTTAAGGGGGAACTTGAAGCAAGCTAGTGGAAGCTGCTGAGTTCGGTGTAACCCCAGAACTTCGTACTTTCGTTTTCTAGGTGGCAGAGTTTTGGTGGGAATGGCGGCAAAAGCAGGCACATCAGAGTGCAAGGCTGTGGAAACAACCACTAGTGGCATGGAGTCCCCCAGCTCACAGTTATCTCCACACTCAGTTCGAGGGGAGAGCCTAGACACAGCAGATCCTGACCTTTCTGGCCAAGAAGTGAAGGCCAACATCCTAGCATGGATAAGGTCAGAAATTAAGAAAGGGCTGGAGGGGGCGGTGAAAGACCTCAAGAAACAGGCTATACCCCCCAGTAAGGAGAAATCTAGGCCAGCTCTCTCAGATAGGAAGAGACAGGCAAAATCCCCTGCCCTCACTAAACCAAAAAAGAAAAGGGTGGAGAGATGGCTAGAGGGAGAGTCCAATATTTCAGAAGAGTCCCTATCGGGCTCAGATCTCCATGACCAATCCTCAGAAAGCGAGGATGGAGAGCTCTCAAATGAAGAAGAGGAAGAGGTAGGCCAAATGCAAACCAGGCTTTCCCCCCAAGAGGTATACAATAAACTACTGGCTAAGGTCTTAAGAACCCTGGAGATCTCTCAGACTCCTACAGGGTCTCAAGATTCAGAACAGTCATACCCCCAAGGCTTGGAAAGGGCACTTCCTAAGATGGGGCCCAAGCAATCCGGGGTGCCCCTCCCAGCTGGGTTTCATAGTATCCTCAAAGCAGAATGGGACAATCCTGCTAAGCTCAAGGTATATCAATCTGTATTCAATAAGTTCTATTCCTTGACGCCTGATTCAGCAAAAAAGATCAGTTTGCCTATTGTGGATGACCCAGTCTCAATCCTAGCTACGTCATCAATTCTGCCTATGGATGCAGAGGGCGTGCCGAAGGACCCATCAGATAAAAAGATAGAACAGGCTCTGCGTAGAAATTACGAAGCATTGTCAGCATCTCTAAGAGCCTCGGCCACGGGATCACTGTTTGCCAGAGCAACATACACTTGGGGCTGAGACCTGGCAGCAGCAGGGAGCGAGGTCCCCAAGGAGATTAAAAATGAGGTTAAAAAGATAGCTCTTGCTTCGGCCTTTGCAGCAGATGCCACATTAGATTCATTTCAAATGTCTTCCAGGGCCATGGGTTTCAATGTTACCGCTCAAAGTAACACATGGCTTAGGAATTGGGATGTGGACCCTCAAGCACATAGTAGAGTAGCAGCAATACCTTTCTCTGGGAGCAAACTGTTTGGGAAGGCCTTGGACAGGTATCTGGTGGAAGACACCGAAAAGAAAAAGTTTCTGCCCTCCAGGAAATGAGAATCAAAGTACAAAGGAAGACATTCCTTTCGGGATAACAAAAGAACTCCAAGACTGGGGTCTGACAGGCCCTTTAGGAACCGTTGGCAACCCAGACAGAGAAATGAACATAGATCCTTCAGAAAATTGGCTGCGCAAGCAAAGGGCCAAAAGAAGGGAAATCAAGCATGACTATCAACCAACAGTCACGCAAATTGGAGGACGACTGCAGGATTTCTCCAATCAATGGAATCAAACGGTCTCAGACAAATGGGTGCTGGACATAGTATCCAAGGGCTATTCTTTGGAGTTCGACAAGATCATACACTTACCAAGGAATCCTCTTCAGCAGAGGCATACCAAGGTGAAGGAAGCCATTCAACACCTGTTGAGAATAAAGGCCATAGAACCAGTGCCAGTGTGACATCAGAAACAGGGAGTGTATTCGGTGTTTTTTATCATTCTGAAGAAGAATGGGGATGTCAGAGCCATACCGGACCTGAAATGGTTGAATCGTCACATAAAGCCACGCAGGTTCAAGATGGAGACTATGAAGTCCACCACCCAGGCCATTCAAAAAGGAGACTTTCTGGCTTCCATAGATCTATCAGATCTATTTGCACATCCCCATAAGAGAGACTCACAGGAAGTACCTTCGTTTTGCTTACAATGGAAAACACTACCAATACAGAGCCCTGCCATTCGGTCTGAAGTCATCGCCAAGAGTGTTCACCAAGGTGCTGGTGATTATAATAGCCTTTCTCAGAACCCAAGGGATAGCCCTATCTCCGTATCTAGACGATATCCTTGTAAAAGCCCCATACCTACAATTGGCCCAACAAGCAGTGAGGGCAACAATAGACTGTCTGGAGAAACACGGGTTTGTCATCAACAGACAAAAAAGCACACTGACTCCGACACAGGAGATTACTCATCTGGGAGTAATCGTAGACACAATCAAGGGCAGAGCCTTCGTGTCGCTAGAAAGGCAACAGAAGGTTGTGACGATGGGCCATGTCGGACGCTCCTTTCCGCAGGTCCGGGAGGAACCGTCTGAGCAGCCTGACCGGGTAGTTGACCCGCGAGGGTTAACCCCCAGGACTCCCGGTGAGGGAGCCAGGGTCCGGGGCGCTGCGGGAAGAACCCTCTGGAAGCAATGCAGGGGGTAAATTGCCCGTTTGCTCCAACGGAGGCCGGCAGACTTGCGCAGCACTCCATGTGCTGCCGGGCCATGGAGAACGGCAATATGCAGATTTAAGGTGAAGACCTGTAAGTAAGCGAATCCCTTCTGATTTTCAAGCGTATGCGAAGGATTGGTGGGAGTTGAAGCTAAAAAGGTGCGGATTTCTTCCCCTGCACCGAGTTTCGGACCTTAGTTGGCGCCCCCCCTCCCCCTAAGATGGCGACGAGAAAGCAGAGCCCAGCAATGAGTAAATCGGTGATGGCGACGTTACAGGGGAAGGGGGAAACTGGAAGAGATGGTGAGACGAGCAGTTTTTGATGCTGTGCAGCCCTTTGTTGCGAAACTGAATGAAATGGGGCAAAAGGTTGATTCAGTGGAGAGCGAAGTGAAAGCCATTAAAGAAACAGCGACCGGAGCAGAGCAGTCTGCACACGAGAACGCAGTACTCATGAAGGCAAAACAAGTAAGGAAGTGAAGCTTTTGGAGAATCAAATAATAGGATTACAAGTGGACCGTGCCCAAACGGTACTGCGTCTTCAAAATGTAAAAGAAGAGCAAAGTGAAAATTTTAAAGATTTGGTGTCTGGACTTTTGGCGCCATTCGCAAAGGCAACTAAAGAAGAGCTAAAAAGTGATATTTTGGAAGTCCGGCGGACATCTTCAAAGTATGTAATGAAGCGTCAGCTGCCTCGCGAGATTATAATTGACTTTTCATCTAAGAAGATTTGGGACACCATCTTATATAATTCGTACAATGTGGATTTGGATTATTTCTGCAATAAGGTTAAAATATTGAAGGATGTTCCATTTTTGGCTCATAAAAGAAGATTCAAGTATAAAGGACTTGCGGCTTTCTTGAGGAAATGTGATGTAAAATATAAATGGTTGTTTCCTGAAGTCGTCTGGTTTAGATATAAGGATCAAACCTACAAGATTACATCGGACGCGCAGTTGACAGACTTTTTGTTCAACCATCAGGAGTTTCAGCAAGAAGAAAGTTCGAAGTCTGAAGGGGAAAGTGGGGGGGAGGAAAGAACGGGCGCAGCTGCTCCAGCTGCGCAGAGAGAACTGAGACCGAGACGCAAGGGGGGGGGGGAAGAAGTCCTGATCCTGAATATAGTCTGTATTGTATAAGATCTACCAACCTGATAGCATATTAGAAAGTTAACTTTTAAGAAAAATTGCAGCATGAAGGGAATACAAGACATGTAGTGTAGCGTTTGTTGTTTGTATGTTGTTTTTCCCTTTTCCCAGTCCTTCCCTCCCTTTTTTCCCCCTCCCCCTTATATTTTTGTAGTCTTTTGTAGTTTTTTATGTTAGACATTAAAAATAATAAAAATTTTCAAAAAAAAAGAAGAAGGTTGTGACGATGATTCTGGAAGTACAGAGGAAAAGGTAAGTGGACATGATGCTGTTGGCAAAACTGTTGGGAACGATGGTATCATGCCAAGAGACACTTCAGTGGTCGAGGTTTCACACGCATTGTCAGTCTATGGAGTTCAAGTTACTTTGATTTCATCTCCCATCCCTTGCAGCAAGAAATCCAAATCTCTTGAGTCAAAGGTTTTTATTGGAAGAGTATATATTCAAGTTACAAGTGTCCATAGTTTAGCATCCAAATGCTAAAGAAGCGTCTGGCTGAACACAAGGCCTTTGTTGAGAATGACGTGTTAGTTACTTGCAACAGTATATCAAACCCTTCTGTCGCGCACAGGGCTGGGCACAGCAGGCAGGAGGCTCACTGGTACTGCAGGGCTGAACACAGCAGGCAGGAGTTCAGTATTACAAGACAGCAAACCAGGGTCCAGGAGTCAGGCCAGGTGTCAGGGTCAGGCTATCAGTCAGAGAGAGAGAGCGGCAGGCAGAAGAGTAGTCAATAGGCAGGCCAAGGTCAAAGTCCAAACAAGCAGTAGAGCAGGGTACACGAACGTCCAGGTAGCAGGGAGTGGCGAGCTGAGTTGCTTCCACGCTTGGTCTTCTCAGCGTCTTCCTTTATTGCTGTTCTAATGAGGGCCAGCTGTTGCCTCTCCCTCGAACAGCTCCGCCCGGCGTTGTGCTTGTAGCCGGCTACTCCTCCGCCTTTCCAGAAACGCTGCCTTATCTCTAAGTTTCCTCCTTTCAGCTGGCCCCAGAGGCTCAGATTTCGCTCTTGCCCTGGGGGAGTCTTTGTCTCTTACAGCCTCTGTGGAGGTTTCTGGCTGTTCCTCGTCCCTGACAGTCTCTGCAGAAGCTCCAGGCTGTTCCTGCTGAATTCCCTCTGGAGAGGCAGCAGTAGTTTCTGACTGCTCCTCCTCTCCCATAGCTTCTGCAGGGGCTTCCAACTCCAGAGGAGATTCTGCTGGCCCTTCCTGCTCATCTTCTGAGGAGGACTCTGAGGCAGTAGGTAAGGTGGCCAGTCGGGGCTGGGACTGACTCATGACACCTCCTTTCCATCCACCCCCCCCATGCCCAATCAGTATAGACAAGCTGGGGAATGTGAAAGTTATTGCTCCAAGGTCTTTGCGAGCCTCTTCAGATAAGGCTGTCCTGGGAACCGCATCTGTCCCTGTGAACCTGCAGACAAAACAACACTGGAAAATTACAGCAGAACAGTAGTGAGAAAGCAATATGGCAGTGCTGTGGGTAACAGACCTGACACGCGTCCACTACAACGTTTCCTCCATCCATATCAAAGGATCATAATACACAGATGGAACAAGGTAGTGGAGATTCCAGACACCTTGGCTGAGGAGATGGAGTGGTGGATGAATCCAACTAGATTCACAGAAGGCACACCACTCAGAGAACCGAAAAGGTTAGTTCTGACCGCGGACACGAGTCTGACAGGATGGGGAGCACACATGCAAGACAGAATGATTCAAGGCTCTTGGAACGACACAGAAAAGGGTTTCAGCATAAACCTGTTGGAACTAAGAGCCATAAAGAATGGTCTAAGGGAGCTGCAGAGCTGTCTGAGGGGTCATCATGTCCTTGTCCAAACAGACAACATGACGGCAAAGGCTTATGTGAACAAGCAAGGCGGCACCAGGTTCAAAGCTCTAAACACAGAGGCAAAGGAAATCTTCCTCTGGGCAGAGGCAAACCTGAAGTCCTTAAAGGCAGTACATGTGGCAGGTCAACAGAACCATCTGGCGGACTGGCTGAGCAGAAACTTCATAGAACAAGCCGAATGGAGGCTGAACACTCAGGTCTTCACTCAAATATGCCAGAGGTTCGGAAAACAGGAAGTGGATCTATTTGCACGGGCTCAGAACACCCAAGTTCCGAAATTCTTTTCCAGACAAAAGGAGCAACAAGCATTGGGGACAGATGCGTTGAATACGGACTGGCCCAAGGGTCTCCTATATGCTTTTCCACCACTGAGGATTATACACAGAGTAATACAAAAAGTAGTAGAACAGCAGGCAGAAGTGATTCTGATCGCACCCTTCTGGCCCTGGAGACCATGGTTTCAAGAGCTGAGGAGGCTATCACAGATGGAACCGTGGAAAATTCCATGCAGGGTGGATCTGTTAGCTCAAGAAGGAATATTTCATCCAAATCCAGGAGTGTTAAACCTCACAGCTTGGAAGCTGAGCGCAGTCAATTAAAAGAACTAGGATATGCCGAAAATGTCATCTCTACAATGTTGGCTTCAAGGATAGGCTCAACGAATAGAACCTATAATAATACATGGCAAGTGTTCATTCTTGGTGCACGGAAAGGGGGAAAGACCAGATGACAGTATCGATTAAACGGATTCTACTATTTTTACAAGATGGACTGGATAAAGGACTCAGCACTAGCACGCTGAAAAGACAGGTGGCGGCATTGTCAGCAGTGAGAGGATCCAAAGGGGGAGCGTCACTCACGAAACACACGCATATCAAGAGATTCTTGAGGGGCGCTATGCTGCTAAATCCACCACAAGTCCATAGATTTCTGACGTGGAACCTTAATTTAGTGCTTACAGCTCTCAGAAAAGAACCCTTTGAGCCTATGGCGACCTGTCCTCTTAAAATGTTGACACTGAAAACAATTTTTTTGATAGGGATTACGTCAGCGAGGAGGGTGTCCGAAATAAGGGCACTTTCAGTGAATAAGGAGTTGTGCACTTTCCATAATGACAAGGTAGTGCTTAGATTAGATCCCCCCTTTATCCCAAAGGTGAACTTCCTTTTTCTTAGGGAAGAGGATATCATTCTGCCTTCCTTTTGTACTAATCCTAAACATGACAGGGAAAAGGAGTGGCATAAGTTAGACGTAAAGTGAGCACTGAGTTATTACATAGACAGGACTCGACACATACGTAAGGTAGAGAATATGTTTATTTCCTTTCGGAAGTGTTCTATGAGTGAAAGAGTATCAACTTCCACATTAAGTAGATGGATTAGGGAGTGCATAGTCTTAGCATATGGAGCTAGGAAAGTGGAGTTGTCCACAGGGATCACAGCACATTGCTTATGGGGGGCGGCCACTTCCGCAGCTTACAGGTCTTTTCCTTCCTTGGAGAGGATATGTAGAGCAGCGATGTGGAAGTTGGTGCATACCTTTACTAGACACTACAAAGTAGATCAGATGGCGTCAGCAGAGGCAGCCTTTGGGAGATGTATACTGCAACATGTTCTTTAAATCTGAATGATAAACTCCCACCTAGGGATACACTGCTAGATATATATCCCAAGAGTCAGGATTGACTGCCCCACTCCCAGGACCACGGGAGAATGGATGATTCGTATACACTTATCGTGAAGCTTCCTTTCTCTGTGGTCCGGGAGTGGGGAAGTCCATAATCCCACCCGGAGTTAATAGTAAAAAAAAAAAAAAAGGAGGAAGAAAGAATGGAAAGGAAAGCTGACCTACTTCCATTTACTTAGCAAAGGAGTGAGAGAAAGGATGGTAGACCCATTTATGTTAGTATGTTCCTTGTTCACACTTGTTAGTGTTTTTTAGTTATATAGTTCAGTTACTGACAGGCAAAAGAGACTGGAAGGGTGTTCCAGGTTTGAAAACAAACTGAAGAGCTGAGGGGAGCCCCTCCCCCTAGGATCACAAGTTCGTCCGACCCTGCTTGAAAGGAGGAAGAGCTCCCCAAGAGTCAGGACTGACTGCCCCACTCCCGGACCACAGAGAAAGGAAGCTTCACGGTAAGTGTATACGAATCTTCCATTCTAGAGGAAAGAGGGAGAAGGAATGTAGTCCTGTAATCTGAGAGAAGTTTGTGTGTATTTTTTTCTTTGTGGATATTTTTAGCTTGAGAGGCTACTGTGTGGAAAACTAGTCTTTGTGACTGGGTCTGCATATTTTTTGAAACCACCAAGCTTATAAACAATTCTGAAACCAATATGCATATAAATTACTCTGAAACCATTACACATATATATTTATAAATAAACTCTCTTTTTGATTAAGTAAAACATTTATTATTTATTCAATTTCTAGCCCACCCTCCCCATGAGCGGGCTCAGAATGGGTTACAATAATACATAAAAATACAAATGATAAAACCATTGTCCCAATAAAATCAGAAATTTCAATGAACATAGGTTTCAAATCCCATGATGAGGCCCCCTTCATTCTTTCCTAGCCACTAAACATGGGGAGAAGGGAGGTGCGAGTTGGTAAAATCCAGCTGTAATTTTATATGTGGGGGAGGGGCAGATAGGGTATATAGCCTCCCCACTGATGGGAGACTGGTAGGGAGGCTTATTTGATGGACCTAGGACTGGCCTCAGCCATATGCCTGGTGGAACATCTCTGTCTTGCAGGTCTGCCGAATGGATACAAGATCTTGGTGGGGCCAAGTATCCTCTGACAGAGAGTTCCACCAGGTTGAGGCCAGGATTGAGAAAGCCCTTCCTCTGGTCAAGGTCAGCTGAGCCTTCCTGGGGCCAGGGACCACCAGTGGCTGTTTACCTGATGATCTGAGCACTCTCCAGGGTACATGGGGGAGAGGTGGTCCCTCGGGTATGCTGGTCTCAGTCCATTTAGGGCTTTATAGGTTAAAACCAAAACCTTAAACCTGATTTGGAACTCCACAGGAAGCCAGTGTAGCTGCTGCAAGGTTGGGGTGATATGCCCTGTATGGCGTACCTATCTGGATATGCGCAGCAGCATTCTGGACCCACTGTAATTTCCAGGTCAGACCCAAGAGAAGCCCTGCATAAAGCGAGTTACAGTAGTTCAGTCTGGAGATGACTGTATGTGCCACCCCCATGTGCTAAAGTCAATACCTGTGATGCTTTGCCCCTTTTATGTGGTCTGTATATTGCTGACTCCCTGATTTCCTTAGTGTTCTCAAAAGATGCTCACTGACACCTAAGGCTCTCACCTTAGTTTGCTCTCAGTTTGACTTATTGTATAGGAAATCTTCACTATAGATAGTAGTATGACAGAATGGGCAGCACATGTGGGAGAAACTTTGTAAAGACTTGCATTCACCATTTCAAACTCCTTGCTTCTGCTCCCCACTTCCAAAAGGGATTAAATAAACACTAATTTGTTTATAAGTGCTGAGATCCCAGAAGACTACCTTGCTAGAGCTCAGCTACTGTTTTTGATTGCATAGGTGATGTTGTCTGACAGCTGAGATCTAAAACATTTGTCAAACTTCGCACCCTACATCCATCCTTGAAAGCTTTTCTCAACAGTAGGGAAAATTTAACTTCCAGTCACTGTAAAACGTATCAATAACATTGGGCCAACCACTTTCTCTCTCATCCTAACCTTCCTTTAAGGTTGCCAGGTCCCATGCCTTTTTCCTCGGTGGCTTGGTGAGTGGTGGCGGGGGGGAGGCTGGGAGTGGGGGATCCCTCTGCCGTCACCAGGGGACTAGCAACCCTACCTACCTCACAGGCTGGTTGTGAAGATAAATAAGGCAAGGAAAAGTACCATGAGAGGCCTGGTATATTCAAGTTTCATGATAGAATGAGAATTTGAACTTATTTCTCCTAGATATTAATCCAGCATAACTGCTACATCATACTCATTCTCAGTGAGCGGTGTGTATAGATTTGCATCTCCATTCATGCTATGGGGAACTAGTTAGGTGTAAATACATTGGAGCTAGGTTGGGGCATAATTTTTTCCATTTTCATACTGGGCTTTTGTGGGACTGCTATTTTAGTTTTAGTATTGTAAATTGAACAAACTGTAAATATATAATAAATATATATAAATGATTTCTCTGTAAATATATAATATATAAATGATTTCTCAAAAGCAATAATTTCTAAATGACTATTCAGTTAGATTTTTTGCTGATATACTTTTGATGAGTTGTTGAATAGAAAGAACTGTTTTGATTACTACTACTAGGCTGTTGTAAATAATATTTTCTTTGATCCTGAAGGAATTAAGTTGGGGAAATTATTCTTCCAGATGCAGCAAGGTTCTGGTAACATTCTGCTGTACTTTCTGGATTTAAAACTATAAAGATGGCCTGCAGCAATTAGGAGAGAGCCCAATAGGAAAGGGGATGTGGTTTGCAAAATCTTCTTTTTAAAAAACAGAATCTCAAAAATACTGAGCACATTTTGAGAATCTCAAATATAGAGCACGTGGGCTCATAAAATGATGGCAGTGCCCTTGATCTGTTCCTTCCTCATCATGGGGGCATGATCTTGGATAACTTGTTCTCTTTTTATAGATAGATTCTCAAATATTTATCCTGAAATTAATCTCGCTGGGTTCATTAGGCCTTCACAGAAGACACATATGATATGTAAGAATTTGTTAAATTAACATTATGGGCCTATCCAGATTTAAAAACTGGAAGGAAATCTTTTCTATAGAAGGTTTGGACAGATAGGTGAATTTTTACTTTGGATCGATTGATAGGTTATGATGTTGAGTTTTTGTTATTTTCTCAGCTGAGGTTTAGATAGGATTTGTCAACTTTTGCTGAATGGCAGTATTTACAGCCACAACATTTGTTGATATCAAAGTATGGCCCTGTACCATACTGCATTTCAGAGTCTCCCCCACTTTTGGAAACTCTTATTGAATCTATGCAAAAAATGAAACCTACAATTAGGGTTGCCAGGTCCCATGAGTCCCCCAGTGGGGAACTAGGAATCTGACACTCACCCTCCATGCCCTTCCGTGTCTCTTCTTGCTCCTGGCATGTGTGATGATGTCACTTCCAGGAAGTGATGTCATCACGTGGGTCAAAGGGTGGCCCGGCATTCACTCCTGCACTCACCAAAGGGATGAATCCCCCTCCGTGGGGCCGATTCAGCCCAAAATGGGCCCATTGTGGGGCATGGGAGTGCACTGTGGCAGGGTGTGGGAGTGCACCACACCACCCAGGGGTGTGTCATGCTACTGGGGGAGTGCTCCAGGGGCATGCCCCCTGCTGACCAGGTAAGTGGGGTCAGGGGGGAGGAGGTGGGAATGGGGGATCCCCCACCCTAGGCAGGGGGTGGGCAGCCCTACCTACAATGGATGTTTGTAAATATCTGATGTTGGTTGATAAATATGATATTCAGAGTCTCAGGAATGAATGAAATAAGGAGTTATATTTTGTCAATTTTGTCAATGCAATGGAATATGGCCTTAAATGCTATACCTGTTACTTCTGTGGATCTTAAGCTGTTTAGGGTGTATTGGACATCACAGTGCCTTTTTAGTAAAGGACTAAGTACAATGTCTAATTGCTGGCACTGTAGTAAACAGGATGGGTCTCAAGCATATATTTTGGGCATGTCCAATTATTTGATCTTTTATGAGGAAGTTATTATTCTCCAGTGGTCCTAGGAGTGGGGCAGTCCATACTTTTGAATATAGCTCCTCCTCTCCGAAGGCAAGATCAGTCAGCTGATTTTGATCCCAAAGGAGAGGGGCTTATGCTTGGAATCACCAGTCTTTCTGGCCCTGCCATCTAGGTAGGACGTCTTCAGTAGTGCTGAAGCCAAGAAAGGGGAACTGTTAAAAGACTGGCTTTCATCAATCTCTCAGAGGCACTTCCAACATCGGGCCCTTCCTTTTGACCTGAAAATGCCACCTGGGGTGTTCATCAGAATCCTAGTAGCACTGATAGCTTGATTAGGCCGTAGAGAGTCGCTCCTTTTCTGTATCCAAACTACATCTTGGTCATGGTTTCTTCTCTACTACAAGAGGTGGAAACGATTAAATTGATTGCAGCCCCTCTGTGGGCCAAGGATTCATGGTCAACAAAGAAAAAGACCAGTTTTACTCTCAACCCAATAAATATTGCACCTGGGAGTAGTGATGGACATGGCTCAAGACAGTTTTTCTGTCACAGGAAAGACAACAAGGAGTTGGTAATGACATCAGAGGTCTTAAGGAGACAGAAGGCGGAAGTGATGCTCCTGGCTGAGTGGCTGGGGATGAGGGTATCCTATCAGGATGTCCTCTAGGAGGCAAGGTTCCAGACCTGTACACTCCACAGATGCTTGTTGCCATACCATGAGGTGTTACAACACAAGAGGTCCAAGATAGTTGAGTTGCCAGAGATCCTCAAACAGGAGAACAACCAATGGCTGGACCTCATTCAGTCCCATGATGGTATCCCACTCAGGGAACCAAAGAGAACAGTGATGACCATGGACACGAGTCTTTGGGGATGGGGATCCCATATCCAAGGAAGAATGGCATAGGGCATCTGGCTGAAGGAGAAATGATCAACTATGTAAACCCTTTGGAACTTGGAGCCATCAGACAGGGTCTGGTGGATTCCCAGGATCTTCCCACAGGTCACCATATGTTTATACAGACGAAGGATTACATTGAATCTCTGAAAGTAGCAGACCAGGACAATTCCCCAGCACACTAGCTAAGCCAGAGAGTGATGGACCAAGCAGAATGGATGCTATCCAGAGAGATTCCCCAACTGGTCTACTAGAGTTTTCAGCAAGGTGCAAGAATAAGAAATCCTCAAACCATAGGGATAGATGCTGTGAGCGGCAAGCTGCCTTCACACATCCTGTACGCTTTCCACAGTACAGCTATTGCACAGAGGTGTTCAGAAAATCACATGGTAAAGTGCAGAAGGGATACTAATAGCAACCTTGGGTCCAAAAAACCATGGTCTCAAAACCTGAAGAATCTTTCAAATATGGATCCCTGGCACCTCCAATTGAAGGAGGGCCCATTGATGCAGGGAACAATACCATACCCTCGACCAGCTCTGACAAGCCTCATGCGTAGAGGTCAAACACAAACAATTATAATAGGGTTGGACTAAGCAGACAGCATAATTGGTACTATGCTAGCCTCCAGGAAGAGTTCCACAGAGTTTGCAAAAATCCCTGCCAAGTTCCCAGAAGACTGCATGGATAGAGACATGTAACCTTTCATGGCTAATTAGGGAATTACTATCTTTCCAGAAGGGTTGAAGAAAAGTCTTAACATTAGCACCCTTAGAAAACAAGTAATGACCATCTTGACAATTAGGGGTTCTAGGAAGGGACATTCCCTTATACATCACCCTCATGGCAATAGATTCTAAATTGGGACTTGATTGTCGAATCCTCCAAGGATTCTACGTTTTTTCCCACGTGAAATCTTAATATGGGCCGTTTCCGCACGGCTTACCTCAACTCGCAGCGCTGCGCAACATGCCAAAAAAAACACGGAAGATTGCGTTTTCTCACGTGAGATTTGCACGATGTTGTGCAACATTGCGCAAAACTCATGCGAGAAAACGCAATCCTCTGCATTTTTTGTGCCATGTTGCGCAGCGTTCCGGGTTGAGGTAAGCCGTGCGGAAACGGCCATGGTATTGAGACCATTATCCAAAAGATGCTTTGAGCCTATGACCTCATGTCCCCTAAAGGAATTGACCTTTACAGCCATCTTTCAGATGGGAATAAAATCAACTAGACAAGGGTCAGAATGGCAGGCACTAGCAGTAGATAGAGATCCATGTCCTTTCCTTCAAGATGGTACAGCAAGTTATGAACACAGAATCACACAGAATCACAGAGTTGGAAGGGGCCATACAGACCTTCTAGTCTAACCTCCTGCCCAATGCAGGATGAGACTAAAGCATCTCTGACAAATATTCATCCAGCCTCTTCCTGAAAACTGCCAGTGAAATGGAGCTCACCACCTCCCTAGGCAGCTGATTCGACCTTTGAACTACTCTGACCATGAAAAAGTTTTTCCTAATATCCAGCCGGTACCTTTCTGCATGTAATTTCAGTTTGTTGCTTTGGGTCCTATCCTCTGCTACCAACTGGAACAGCTCCTTGCCCTCCTCCAAATGACAGCCTTTCAGATATTTAAAGACAGCAATCATGCCCCCCCTCAATCTCCTCTTCTCCAAACTAAACATTCCCAAGGCCCTCAGCCTTTCCTTGTAAGGCTCATTCTCCTGACCCCTGATCATCCTCGTTGCTCTCTTCTGCATCCTCTTGATTTTGTCCACATCTTTTTTAAAGTGGAGCCTCCAGAACTGCACACAGTACTGCAGGTGCGGCCTGACCAAGGCAGTATAGAGAGGGACTATGACCTCCTTTGATTTCGATGCAATAGCCCTTTTGATACAACCCAAGACTGAGTTTGCCTTTTTTGCCACCACATCACACTGACTGCTCATACTTACTTTACAGTCCACTCTTCTCACCCCAAGAGAACCAACTTTCTTCCAAAGGTGAACTCAATGTTTTCATAGGACAGAAGAGCTATTACTTCCCTTCCTCTAACCAAATCCAAAGCATGTGAAAGAAAAATAAAAGAATCTCACTACCTTGATATACGATTCCACTTTGGCAGGACTAAACAGTTTTTCACAAGTCTGGGACACTAGTTATGTGTTTTCAGGAGGTCCTCCTTGGGTCAGAGAGTGTCCTTTTCTTGGCTAAGTAGGTAAAGCAGAGGGTACATAATTTTGGCATGTCAAGCCAGAGGTCTGGAGATGCTCCTAGACATCAGGGCACAGTCACTAAGGGAAGCAGCGACATAGGCAGCCTATAAATCCTTTAGTTGTTAGAAACGATTGATAAGGTGGCCACGTGGAAATCAGTATATTCTCTCATCAAGAAATATAGGATAAATAAGTTGTCCTCACCAGAGACAACCTTCCGCAGGAGGGTGCCACAACACACCCTCTAGGCCTGAAGACCAGACTACCCACCCTGGGGCATACTGTTCTTGTATGTCTCAAAAGTATGGACTGCTGCACTCCTAGGACCGCTGGAGAATGGAAGATTTGTATTCATTTGTATTCAATGAAAGGAAGCTTCCTTTCTTAGTGGTCCAGGAGTGGGGCAGTCCTATCCACCTGAGTTTCTTGGGGGTGGCTTCAAGGATTGGACGAAGAGTTAGGACAATACTCTTCCTTCCACTTGATTCAAGTGGCTTTCTATTTATTTTTAAAAAATGGAGGGGATTTATTTTTCCCTCTTGGTATCATGATGGGGAGTCAAGGCTTGGGAATGGACTGATGATTCCAAGGACCTCCTCTCTGGGATCAAAATCAGCTGACTTACCCTGCCTTTGGAGGGGAAGAGCTATATCCAAAAGTATGGACTGCCCCACTTCTGGACCACCAAGAAAGGAAGCTTCATGGTAAGTGAATACAAATCTTCCATTCATATTAATTTTACATTAGAATACCCATGGTTGAGGTTGTTTATTTATTTTTAGAATATCTTCTTGTATCATGGAACCTAACCAATAGTCAACAAAAATGGATCCCTGAAGCCCATCTCCAGCTGACTTAATCAGAGGGCCATTCTCCTCAAGGAGTTTGGAGCCTCCTCCCTGAATAATTTGACCCTAATGAACAACCCAGGTCTCTAGGACAATGAGCAATAAACTGACCCTAGTTGGTTCCTCCCCTTTTCTTATTGACTATACAAGAAGATTTATGTCCACTCCTTAATTTTGTTATTCACTCAGTCTTAGATCTGTGTTTCTCCAAACCTACTGTAGTTTAATTTAGTTTATGTTATCTCAATAAAAGCTCTTTTCATTTTAAGATTGCTTATTCCCCCTCGTTATTCTGATTTCTCTGCTGGACCTGGACCTTGGTATACACTGGTTAAAGATCCCATAATACTACCCCACTGTATATGTGTTTGTTCCTTGCCAGCAAGGGGATGTATATGTGTTTGTTCCTTTCCGTGAAGCAATGGATGTAATCCCCCCCCCCCCCCCAGAAACAAAGGTGAATCAAGGGGCTCAACATCAAACCAGAGAATCGGTCAAGACAGAAAATTCCAACCAATCCAAACTGAAGCAATGGACACTGTTGCAACTTAACAGTTCCACTCACAGAAGCAAGGGGATGCCTTTGCATATTGGGGGCCTTCACATATATAGCAATTTGGGTAACACTATTGTTATCATATGTTTATTTCCGTAGTGTATGGTGTTCTTTTCTTTTCAAATAAAATTAAAATTTATTTTAAAAATGTAAAAATTGAATAATTGCAATGATGACCCAAGATCTCTGAATAAGCAGACAGGAGTCTACAAACATCTAAGAAGTGTTCTGAAGAAGATTAGTTTAGAAATGAATTCCAGCTAGCTAATCCATCATCTGTTTTTACTATTGTGTCATCAGCTGCATGTTACATTAATGTATGACTTGCTATTTGAGATGTTTTTGTCCATTTTGCTGTTGATGGAATAATAATAACAATGTGCTTATATTCCACCCTTCGGGAAAAATTAGTGCCACACTCAAAGCGGTGAACAAAATCAGTGTTATTATTATCCCCACAATACAGCTGGGGAGCTGGGGCTGAGAAGAGTGGCTTACCCAAGGCCAGCTGCAGCTCGCAGCAGTGGGAGTGCTGATTCACAACTCAGCCATTTAACCACAGCAGCTCTTACTGTCATATTTTCATCCAATTATTGTATTTTGTCCTTATCTACCCATATAGTATGGTAGTTGTTGATATCCATGAACCATTGTGCTCCATACTTACTTTTTTCACTCTTATCACTCCCCCTTTTTTTGAAGTGTGCCTCTAATATGGCTGTGCTTCTGTTTCTTGCTGCTGTAGACATCAGTCTCTTGTTTTCCTTCTGTGCAAAAATTATAGACAATGTAAATGATCAGGAAAGTTAGAAACAGTTTCAAGTTACTTACTTCCTATTATTATTTATGATGATGCAAAATAAGGGGAAATGTGTTGACATTTAATATGTAGAATTGAAAATTTACATACGTTTTTACGTTATCTTGAAATGTGGATTTCCTGGACATAACGTAAAGTGCCCAATTCCCAATAAACCTATTTCCTTATTCTGTTTTTATATATATTTAGGGTTAGTGAGAAGATTAAATGTTTTTTGGAAGATATGGATCCTGAAAGCACATTGAATGTTGGTGCTGATATGAGGAAGATCAAATACTGTTTCAGCTATTTAAAGGTATACTTCATTTACTACTAGGGATGTGCACTAAAAAAAAAATCCAGAAAATCCAGGTTTCAAGGATTCCCCGAAACCCAGGATTTCTGAAATCTGGTAAAGATTCTCTGATCCAGTTAAGACAGATCAGAGAATCCCAGATTTATTCATCCATTATTCTCTGTGGGGAAGACTATCTGGGGACTTCTCTGGAGGGGGCATTTTTCAAGTAAACTCCACCATATGTGCAGTGAATTTACTCCTGTCTGTCCTCTAAACACCCCCCCCCCAAGTTTCAGGAAGAGTGTTCCACAGATTCCAATTTAGTGAGCACGTGAAGAAAGTGTCCTCAGTTACTCTCCATTGTTTTCTGTGAGGGCAGCATTTCCAAACAGGCTCTCATGCAGAAACACACAGGACAAGACTGCCAGAGATCAAAGGCACACTCCCAAATGGAATCTCAACCAAGAGAATGCCCAACAGAACCTAATTAAAGTCCTCCCCAACCCAAGTGCCCTCTGAGCAAGCTGCCCAGGCATTCTTTATTGTTTCCAATGGGGGAAGCATTTCCAAGCAGGCTCTCAGGCAGAAACACACAGTGGCAAGGCTGCTAGTGGCTTAAGACTCACTCTCAAATGCAAGAGGAAGCCCAACAGAACCAAACTGAAGCAAAGCAATGGATGGAATGTCCTCAGAACCAAAGTGAATCAAGGGGACCAACATCAAACCAGAGAATCACATCAAAACAGAGAATTCCACCCAAACCAAACTGAAGCAACGGACACTGTTGCAACTTAGCCCAACAGTGCCACTCACAGAAGCCAGGCAGACAAGGAGAGCTCCTGCACAGATTGGCCCCTCCCTCCCTCCTCTCTGCTTTACTCCCCCTGCCTCCTGTCTCTGCCTCACTCCCCTCTTCCCCCTCCTCTTTTAGAAAAAAGCAGGAGAAACCCAGGAAGAAGCCAGGCAGAGGCTGGAGCCATGTTTCCTGGATTAACCCAGGCCTGGCTCCACATTCCCGGATTGGATCCAGGATTCTTTGATTCGATTCAAGAAAGCTGAATTTAGCTAGATCAGCAAAACACCAGCTTTCCCCCAAATCCCAGATCCAGATTGCATACCTCTGTTTACTACTACTTATCCCAGGGTGGGGAAGTGTTCTTAACTTGATGATAACATAGCGTGGATTTTGTTTTACAAAACTTTACTAGGGAGCAAGGAGGAAGAAATGCAAGGTCAAAATTAGATCTCTCTTAAGTCAAAAAGTTGAAGCACCGGTTTTATTGTACCTTTTCAACAGGAGAGGAGAAAGGAAAATATTTCTGGTTTGGATAGTGTAATCAAGAAAATGTGATGGTTGTCTTACGTTTTCTTCATTTTTATATCTGGGAAGTGTTTCCCAAATAGTGTTACCTAACTTTTGTTTTGTGTCTATACTACTATTAACTTTCTCTGTATGATTACTAATATTATTAATAATATATATGTACTGTTGAATGTCTTTTATCATCAGTAGTGTTGTAACTTGAATATAATGTAAAGATGAAGCTATCTGCCTATATTGCTTCCAATAATGACAATACAAAGTGAAAAGGGGAGGAACAACTTCAAAAATTCATAGCGAGGGTGAAGTTGAGGAAGGCTTAGTGAAAGTTCTATAATGTCATGACCTTCTCCGACCCACCCAATGACTGACTCACAACCCTCAAAAGAATAGCCTGAGGAGCCAAGGCCAGGGAATCAAGAGGACCAGAGGGATCAGGAAGGGCCTGACACTGCAGAGGCCCTTGTTGACCATGTATCTGCAGCACTAGAGGCCACCCTGCTTGAGCCTGCAAGGGAGACCTTGCCATGGGCCCCTGGGATAGCTACTATTCCTCTGCTGGTTAGGATGCAAAGCCAGGTTCATAGCCCCTAGGACCTGCTCCCATGCTACAAGAGCAGTGCTAGTGGAAGACCTGGGTCAAGGTAGCACAAAGGAGGTGAAGTGCCAGACTGTCCACATGTAATCCCTGCCTGGGTCTGAGAATGATACTTCTTTGCAGGATCCTGGTCAAAGCACAGCACAGTCTTAGGAGCCTCCATTCCTTCCAGCAAGTGCAGCTGAGCCAGATGAACTCCTAGCATATTTAAGATGAGGTTTGGAAAGGCTGCTTTGCTGAATCAGCAGGTCCACTAGGTGCCAGCCCTGTGCCCTAGCTCCTTGCCTCCAGCTCCAGCAGAACCTCCCAAGTCTTACTAGCCAAGCCTGAGGCCTTACTCCAGAGGAGACTAGACCAACCTGTGTGCTAAGCGCAGGACACATAAGGAAGCTATGCTGGTCCAAAAAAAAAAATCCAGATGTGAGACCTTTTGAGAGAGAATTTGAAAAATATGAGAGCTTGGCAGAGCAGGGTAGATGGGATTAATCAAGAAACAAATTTGGAACCGGGGTAAAGGTGGAAGTGACGAAAGGTTTTGAAAACAGTGAATAAGCAAGGAATGAGAAGAGATAGAAGGAGCAAATAGGTTTAAATGTAAGGATGAGAAACTTCAACTTGAAGAGAAATCCACTGGGGCAAATAAAAGTTCAAACAAAAGGTAGAAAGATGGCATTGGGTAAAGAAGTGACAAGTGGGACAGCCTGCTTAAAGAGGTCTGGAAAACTCCCACTCTCCTGGCTTTCCACAAACTCTGCCAAACCAAATTATTCAAGAGGGCTTTCTTACAGAGGTAATATGGATGTACCATTACAAATGGTTCAAAAAGATACTACAATAAAGCAATAGGAACTGTAAACTACACTGCTATGCACTGTCAGTTATTGTCATTTATTATATTGTCAAATTTCTTATGTTTTGTTTCAGCAGTTTTAGCTCTATATTGAATTTTTGCTTGTTTTTGGATTTCTGCAATCTATGTCCTTTTGTATTTTTTTAAATACTCCTACCGTTGATTTTGTTCATTTACATTGCATAATCTGCCTTGAATCTCAGTGAGAAAGGTGGACTGTAAATAAATAAATAAAAAGTTGTGGGTAGAGGGCCATCATAGGTATAATTGCAGTGGTCTGTAAAATAATATTGCTTAGGGTTTGTTATTGGTTAGGCTAAAGAAAGTCTTGTATCCTTCTGTTGAAATGACAAATGGAAGGATACTAACAGCATGGCCGTTAAACTAAAAGGGCCCAGAAATGTTTTTGTTCTTTTTAATAGAGACTGATTAATCATGCAAAGCTCTGTGACAATGCTTTGCTTGCATCAGACATTTCTGAAGACAAAGTTGCTAATAGCTCATTTGGAAATGAAGAGTTAAAGAAGCTGAAGGATCTTCTGCAGCAAAGAGACAATGAAATCAGTATCCTTTCAGAAAGATTTCAATTGATTTGGAAATATTGTGTTGATAGATAAATTAAAGGATTTCTTCCCTGCATAGTTTAACTTGGGAATATGTGTCCAAATTTTGCTGTTGTCCCTCTTTCCTGTAACAGGCCAGTTCAATCTTATGGATGTAAAAGTCTTTGTTGCATGGTTCAGTTCTTTCTCTGATCCAAAGTTTCTGGAAACCTAATGTCAAGCAGGTGGCTTTTTTAAGTAATGGAAAAAAGTGATACTATATAAAGAAATATTTATTACTTTGAAAAAGGTTGGACTTCCTGTAATTGTTATTTTTAGCCAAGTGAAATGTTTCTTTGGGGACTACTGGACTTTCATTTAGATTAAATATAAATTTATAATAAACTTGAGGCTCTGTACAATCTATATAAAATACGTTATACTGTCCATTCTCTTGACTCCCAGAAAACATAGCTGCAGCTTTAGCATGGTGTAAAATTATTTTGATGCTATAGAATTGAATGAATGAAATGACTTCAAATTATTTCTATAAGGGGGAGAAAATTCTAATAGTATTGGTCTATCAGATTTGTTCAACTTTTTAAACATTATGTTATTTTTCTTACATTGTGTGTGTATGAAATCTGTGCATACTATGCAAGTGTAGAATATGATAGTAGCTGACATAGAATTAACAGTACAATCCTAAAATGAGTTACTCCAGTCTAAATCCATTGATTGTCATGGGCTTAGTCTAGAGTAACTCTACTTAGAATTGCACTGTGAGAGTCCTAAAGATCTCGGCTGTTGTTTGCTTATTTGTTTTAAAATGATTTTGAATTCATGGTTTGAATCTACAGTTATCTGTTTACAAGCAGAAGTCCTGTCTCTTTCTGTCCCTTGGCAGCCTGTGCAGTCCATTTCCCTGCCTCCTTCATTTTCTCCTAGTTATCCTACTATTGTCTTTTTCATCCCCCCATCTTCAGCTTTCCTTTCCATTCTTCTTATAGCTTTACTTTTCTTCCTTTCTTTTCCCCTCTTTCCTTGCTTACTTACTTGGTTCATTCCCTACTTTTCACCTATCTTTTACCTTTTCAGGTCAAAGTCTCAGCAATGTTATTTGGAGTTCCTTAGCAACTCTCCAAATAGCTGCTAAGCTCTTATGATGCAGTCTTATGAGATCTCAGTAGACATTCTTTTCTTTAAATTGCAGACATTCCTTCTATGATTAGGTGTGTGTGTGTTAAAGCCCCCACCCCCTGCCAAACCTGGGGCTTCTTACCCCATTGCATTGGTTCAAAATCAGAAATAGGAAATTTATTTATTTAGATTTTTACGTAGTTCACACTTGCAAATGTAGAGATTTTTAACTGTCATCTGAGGAACATATAAACTTATTTGAATACTTAAAGCAGCCTAGCAGTCTCTCATCCATCTACTCTTCATGAGCTATCTGGTTGGCCCAGGTAAAAAGCCAGACTTTTCAGTGATCACTCTATTATTGTGGAATAGCTCTTTAAAAATTATTCAATTCATATTTCACTCTCTCTGCAAGTGGGCTCAGAGCGGATCACAAGCAATAATGAATACAATAAAAATAGATAGCATAAATTAGATTAAGACATATCAGTCAGTACAATAAAATCTAAAACAGACAGTTGTGCCCATATTGCATATCCACCAAGCATTAGGACACATCTGTGAGGCAGGGTAGCCAGCTACCAGATGACAACAATCTAAGGGGCAACACTCCCCACCCCCCAGTAGGAGACCAGTTTTTTGCCCCCCTTATGCTGTGTCCCTTATGCTATGTGTCAGATCCGTTCCCTCATAAGAAAACTTGTAAAATCTTGGTTGAACCGATGAATTGAAATGTTAACTATTTATCCAGTCACTAATAAATTGTAATGTCAGTGTAGTATTGAAATTGATATGGTGATTGTAATTATTTTTGGAGTTTGTATTTGGAGTTTTTAGCATTTGCATTTTTTTGTTGATGTTTAGGCTTTATCTTATTTCATTACCCCTCCGCCCTTTTCCTCCCACCCATTTTTATCTCACCCTTCTTTTAAAGAGCTGAAAGCGGCTTACATGTCTCTTTATTCTCACAACAAACCTGTGAGGTCAGTGAAGTTGAGAGAGAATGACTGTCCCAAAGTCATCCAGCGAATTTCATGGCCAACTCAGTAATACATCACACATTTGTTAGCTGCACTAAATCCATTGGAAGGATGGGATGCGAATATTTCAAATACAGATAGATATATCTATTAGATGCCTGTAACACTCACTAATATTTCCATTTTCCCTGTAGCACTTGTAGTGTCCATGAACTCACAGGAACACACATCCGCACTAACCCACAAAAAATGGCAGATTGTGCTGCCTCCTATTAACATCTAAGTAAATAAATAATAATTGAAATAAAATGAATATTTTTTTATTCTTTTCTATATAAGCAGGCGACTGGGGGTGGGGGTGTTGTAGAGTTTGTAGTATTAGACTAATTTGCAAAAAACAATTTTTCTTATAATGAATTTCATATATTTTGGTAAATATGTTAAAGAAAGAAAAGAAGAAAGCCCAAGATGCCCTTCTTCAGCTCAGTGCTTGTTCAAGGGAGGTTCCACCTTCAGCAAGTTCTCTTATTTCAAAAAAAGTAGAAAACGAGCAAATGTTACCTGTCTCCTTTGAAGCTAAATCTCATTTTCTTCTCAGGAACACAGGTAAGTGCATTTAGTAATATCTACAAATATGGAATTGTCACATTGTGTCTTTTGATATGCCATATTTAAGTCTGAAGGAGGACATGGGTTATAAATAGGATTAGTATATCAGTGCTTGCACAGTGTGTTACTTTGGTTGATCTTAATAAAAGATATTGTTTGGCTAGGGTGGGTAGGGTTTCTGATCCTTTGCTTCCTGTTCATATATACAGTAAACTTGATTTCCAGCTGACCACTGTTTCAATGACATATCTAGTCTTTTCACTGGGAGACATAGATCCAGCATCCTCTGTGGACAATGAAGCTAAGAAACTACTGTCTGTCTGTGAACACTAACAAAATTATGCCCAGGGAGGCTGTTCCATACATGGCTTATATAACATGAATTTATCCGAAAATCAACTAGCAACTTAAATAAATCTTATTCTGAGATTCATTGAAATATTGAAATAGTGTATGCCCTATTTAAGCATGTTATTTAAAAATAAATCTATTCTCTTTTACCCTACTTTTTGCCCAAATGGTTCTGAAAGCAGTCTACAGTACTGAAAAATGAATGAATACCCAAACTGAAATATAGTTTTAGTGAGATCTCAGTGCAGGCACTATAGACGGATAGCTGGTTGCTGGCTTATCTTTTTGTGGCCTCAGTAATGGCATTTGGTAACTGGAAGGAGTGGGCTAGACTCAGGCACAAGTTGCCTGTTGGGTGTTGCTTTTCTCTCCCACTCTTTCAGAGCACTAAGTTTAAAAACATTCTAGATCAACAGCTTTAGCTGCAAAGGCATTGTTCATGTGATGGGTAATTGATCATAGTTTTAAAGGAGAAAAATGTTTGTGTTGTAATAGTTAACAATATCAGATTTAATCTTGATGACCCAAGTCTTCATTTGATTTACTTTACTAACAATTTGTAGACATTTTTGTTAATGTTTTTAATTTAGTTTTAAGCTCTAAATATGGCATCAATTTTTCATAATTCTGTATCTTTTTTGAGTCCAAGAAGTGATATCATCGCACCCCCCTGGGAGTGCTACTGTACTTTACAGTGTGCTAATTTGAGCCCTAGATGGGCTGAATTGGGCCTGTTTGGGGCCCAAATCGGCCAATAGTGAGCCACAACAGCATGCCCGAGTCCTGCGTGATGACATCACTTCTTGGAACATCACTTCTCACCAAATGATGTCATCACGCTGCCTGAGGACATCACTTTTTGACGATATCAAAAAGGTAAGTGACCTGGCAACCCTATTGTTGGGTGACCTTGGGCTAGTTATTCTGTCTCAACCTAACCTACCTTGCAGTGTTGTTGTTATGAAGATAAAATGGGAGAAAGGGGAACAATGCTGTAATCTACTTTAGATTCTCATTGGGGGGAAAAGCAGAGTACAAATATTTAAATAAATAAAGATAAAATGGAGGGGAAGACAACTCTATATGCTTCCTTGACAATAACATAACATAATTACAACTGAAGGTAACAATAGTTGCAGTACTAAGAACACTTTCCTGGGTGCAATCTTCATTGAATAAAATAGGACTGAATAGAGCTGTTTAGGTTTGCTTCCAGTATGAATCAAATTGAAATGTTCTTGCTATAAATTTTGATGGATCCAAGGCGTTTATCCAGACTGTAGGAACTAACAAATATTTTCTAGTACAATCCAGTCAGATACTGGGCTATTGATTCCAGTACTGATGTTTTCTATCCTAAAAGATGGTGATAGATTTGGGATAAAATCAAATGTCTTTATTAAATATAAGAAAATAATTTATAATTCCAGATAATGCAAACTGAAATTGTGTTGAAGGTATCATACAAGGAAATAATAGTTGAATTTTACATCTGTGGAAAAATTCCAACATCATTCATAAATATGTACATTCTACTTTTCAAACAAAACAAACAAACAAAAAACAACCAGAAGCTTTAAATGCCCTTTTCTGGTAAAAACATTTCAAATTTTTTCTTTTAAAATCAGATGCAGTTCTTTGTTCACTACAGAGCTTTTTTATGCATGTAAGTATCGGGGACAGGTTGGAGATGAAAACTTGTCTTTGTTTTTTTAAAATAATATGAAGGACTGCATGTTAAACACTAATCTGAAAAAGACCATATTGTTCTCTTTAAAATAGCAGTGGTCTTAGTGTTTTTATGTTGGCTGATCATGTGTTCCAAAAAGTCACCTGGAATTATTCAGTGCTATAAAAGTCCCTATATGACTCACTGTATCTTTTAACCATTTAAGAGTCTCAAAAAGAATTACTTGGAGCGCTGAAAGCTCTCATTCAAACACTCTGCCCTATTAATATTACATGGGGTTTGTAAAGCACCATTCATTATTAAATGAGTTGAAAAAATAATGTTGTATGGATAACTTTTCACCAATACAATACTATTTTCATATGATAAAGAAGTCACCATTATACATTTGTCTCTGAAATTTCCCACTATGAAATTTCAGTCAAATGTCCCAAATTTTTTTAGTTTCACTAATTACAATTGGCAAATACATAGAATTTTATACATTTCTTTATAAGGCAGTGTTCCTTAAACTGGGATCTGGGGACCTCCAGGGATCTGCAAGGGTACTCCTTTGTAAGGACAGAAGGCAACACCTCCTTTTGCCCATTTGGCTAATGTGAAAACAGAAGCCTCTTATTGTTTTAGGAATCAGGGCAGAGATTCTCTGCCTCAGAAGAAAGAAATCACTTCCCTCTCTTTTGAAGGTTGGGCGCTCATAGAGCCATCACTACCCACACTCATTAAGCTCAGACTAGCCGGAAAATGTACTGTTTGGTTGCCAAGAACTGATAGCTCAGCCATCTGAACTATAATTGGCTAACGAGTATTAAGGAAGTATAATGCTAACAAACTCATCATGGTTCCTTCATGTATAAAATAGAACTGGTTTTTATTCTTTTTTCCAATGCAAAAGATTTCACCATAGAGATAGATGCCACTCTATGTCCATACACAGTAAGAGCAATTGGTCATTTAAGTTCAGGTGTTGTGTGATGCTGGACCTTTTTATTTCTATGAGTAGGTCTAAAGGTTTGTCTAGATCCTTTCTTGTTCATCTTCAGCTGGCCAAATTGTGTCTGTATAGAATAGCCACTCTCAGAAACCTCACCTTGGAGGCCACATGTAAGATAATACTTACGTGTTTTTTTTAAAAAAAACTTGCTTCTAAAAAATAGTTGAAAAGAGTCAAATATTTTGAGGATTTGCAAGGTTGAAAGCCTCTGTGGGCCATACAACTAGTCAGGGTCTCCTAGCACAGGGTCGGAGTCTAGGGCTGTAGTGCCCTCCAGCATCCCCTTTTTCCATTGGTCCGGCTTTGGAAGAGCCTCAGACTGTGTGGAAGAGAGAGTTTTTTCCGGCTCTCTGTTTCCCCTCTCTCTCATGTCAACTACCCCACTCTAAGCCTTGTGGGTGCAGTGTGGGCTTTCCTCCCTAGATTTCATGTGGTCTGCCAATTAAAGTGGTTCCTGGGAGCAGTGTGTTCCCAGACTCTCCCAGTCCCTCTAGCCCTAAGTTGGGTTCCTCAGCAATGCAATGATGCAAAAATTACATACTTGCAACCAAACGCAGCATGAGCTGTGCACACTAGTATAGACCAAGAGTCCTAAACCTTTACCCAAGTAGCTTTCTAAATCATTCTGTATGGAACAACCCTATTACTTGTATAGAAAAGCCCTCTTGACTAATTCCGTTTTGTGTAGTTTGTAGAAAACCAGGAGAGTGGGAGCCTTCCTAACTTCATCAGGCAAGCCATTTCATAAGGTTGGGGCCACCACAGAGAAAGCGCATGTATGGACAGTTGATGGTTTTGCCCATTTGCAGGTTGGCATCTGCAGAAAACCCTGCTCAGATAAACAAAGCTGTTGTGGTGGAGCACTGGGGAGAGGTAATCCCACAGATCTGAGGGACCAAGGCTATGAAGTGCGTTGTATGTGATAGCCAAAACCTTGAATTAAGCCTGGGAATTGATGGGTAACCGGCGGAGTGACTGCAGAATGGGAGTGATATGCATTCTTCACCTAGCTGCTGATAATAACTGAGTTGCAGAATTCTGCACCATGTCAAGCCTTTGAGTTGACTTCAAGTGAAGACTTACGTAGATTGCATTACAGTAGTCTAGTTGTGATGTTACCGTAGAATGATCATGATCCAGGTGGCTAGATCAGCTGTGTCAAAGTAGTGGGCCATCTTCTGGTCTAGATGCTTTCACACTAGACATGGGCACGAATCGAAATACAACACAAATTTCATGACGAATTGGGCCATTTTGTGCTTTGTGAAAATGTGATTCGTCTGGCCACGTTTTTCACAAAATCCACGACTTTTTTGGCCAATTTGTAAGCTTCGTGATTGATTCATATGCCAGACAGGCTGGCGCCAATCTATTGATTCCCTAGGCAGCGGAGGCCAGGAAAGTCTGCAGACCTTTTGTTGCCCTGGAAACCCCAATCTTAGTCCTCAAAACCCTGATAGGCTGCTCTCCCTGCCAACTGGAGATCTCCCAGTTCCCCTATACAGCAAGGGGCAGGGGATTAGGCAACTGAGGAGATGGGCCTTCTGTAGCCATGGGAACACCAATCCCTCCAAACCTTGATGGCCAAGTCTGTCTGCCAACCACCAGAGACTCCCTGTTCTGCTCTATGTGAGCATTTCTTATTTAAGGCACAGCTCTCTCTGCCTCGTGATTCAGCTCCAGTAGACAGAGGGAGAGGGAGCTGTTGTTGCTGGAATTGGGAGAGTGAATTTGGGAGCTTTTGGGAAGAGAGAGTGGAGTGGAGAGTTTTTGGGAATCATTTGGCTTTTTGGGAAGAGAGGAAGAGTGGATTTGGGAGCTTTTGGGCAAGGATGCCTTTTTCCCTCCAAGTTCCAACCCAACCCTCCTATCCTTAGGACTCTGCCTAGCTCTGGGGCCTAGCTTGACTGAGGCCTCCCTTATTTATTCTTTGCATGTCTTTCTTTCTGCTTAATTCTTTCTCTGCTCTTTTGAGGTCTCACTCTGTTGTTTTTTGCTTTGGTATCTGTGTGGTAGTTTTGGGGCCCTCCCCCCACCCCAGTCTCTCTCAAGCCCACTGCCTGGCTCTGGGGCCCAGCTTGGTGGGTTCCTCACCTGAGGGCCTCTTCTTTTTGCTTTCTCTCTCGCTCGTATTGTGCATTTCTTTGGTGCATCTCACTCTTGGTTTGTGCACCTATTTTGTGCATTTCACTTTTATTTGGAGCACGTCTCCGGCCTGGGAAGGTGTCTGTGGTGTGTAGGGGCTCTTCTCCCCACCCCAGTCTCAGGGCTACTGCCTGGCTCTGGGGTCCAGCTTGGTGGGTTCCTCGCCCGAGGGCTCACACTCTCTTTAGTTTTCTTTTATTTTAATTTGAGCAACTGTGCCACCTGGCCAGGTGTCTGTGTGGCAGTTAGGGGCTCCCCCCCTGGTCTCAGGGCCACTGCCTGGCTCTGGGGCTCAGCTTGGTGGGTTCCTCACCCGAGGGCTCACACTCTCTTTAGCTTTCTTTTATTTTAATTTGAGCACCTGTGCCACCTGGCCAGGTGTCTGTGTGGTAGTTAGGGGCTCTTCCCCCACCCTGGTCTCAGGGCCACTGCCTGGCTCTGGGGCCCAGCTTGGTGGGTTTCTCGCCTGCCTCCCAGGCCCACGAGGAGGGGGCGGCCACTGACAAAACCCACATGCTGGATGCGTTGGGCACCCCTTAGAGCCCAAGGGGGTGCTGCGGGCCACCACCCAAGCCCATGGCATGGGGGGACAGAAGGGAGGTGGTCCAGATTGTTGATCGCCTCCCAGGCCTGCAAGGAGTGCGCAGCCACCAACAAAACCCACATGCCAGATGTGGTGGATGCCCTTTAGGGCCCAAGGAGGCACTGCAGGCCACCCTCTAAGCCCGTGGCACAGGGGGACAGAAAGGAGGTGATCTGGATCATCGACCGCCTCCCAGGCCTACAGGGAGGGGGTGGCCACCAACAAAACCCACATGCAAGATGTGGTGGGTGCCCCTTAGGGCACATCTCAGGATGAATGGTGAGGTGTTGGAGAAACATCCAGCTCCTCCAGTCTACATCCCAACTCTTGGGACTCTCCCTGCCTGCAGTTGAGTCCACCCCTCGCTTCGTTTTCCCGGCCCATCTCCACACCATGGCCAGTAATCCTTCGTCCTCCTCCTGTCTGACCCAGCAACTCCCAGTCCCCGTTTCAGTCAAGCACTCTGGCAGCACTTGCCTCCCAGTCAACATATTGCAATCTTGGCCAAACTGTGAGGATGTGTGGAGGAGAATCTGCTGAAGTCTCCCTGCGAGTTTGTTATCTGTAGGTGAAGGGGACCATTGAAATGCTTCTGGTTCTGACTAATCATGAAACTAACAAATTGTTTCGTGAAATGGGTCAATTTTGTGAAAATTTGTGGTTCGTGATTCATGAAACATGACGAAACACAGACCTCTCATTTCGGGGTTTTTTCCATTTGGTGCCCATGTCTATTGCACACGTGCTGAATAATGCACTTTCAATCCACTTTGAAACTGGATTTTTCTGTGTGAAAGTGAAATCCACTTGCAAGCAATCACTAAAATGCTTTGGAAGTGCACTGAAAGTGCAGTATTCAGCATGTGTGAAAAAGAGGCCTCCTTTGAGTGGGGCAGCTGGCGTGAGAGAGAGAAGGAACAGGATGCTGCTCTCATCCATATGGTCTGAAACTCTTACAAGGCTGAACCAATGGAAAAAAGAGAACATTGTGGAATTCAAAAGGATCCTTGAGCCTCTCTGGGCAATTTTAATAAGGCCTTTTTTGTGGGGTGTTGGACGCCTTTCTTGAGCAGCTAATGGTCAAACCATAAATGTAGAAAGAAAAATGCAAACAAAGGAATTAAAAGACCATGAAACGCAAAAGAAGCACCCTTTGAGATTTCTGTGTAAAGCTCAAATGTATTCAGGTTGTCCATTGATAATTCTCAATAGCAGCAACTGGTGATTCTAGTTTTACTGGGTTAAATAATACCTATATGCGAGTACAAATGGTCTCATGTTCATTCAAGGTTTAATGACTGCAGGACATTTTCCTGATAAATTCCCATTTGGCATTTTCATGCCTTTAATGTTCTTTTACTGAAGAATAGTGACTTACAACTCAGTAGTAGTGTGCCTTGGGACATTTAAATGTTCTTCTGGAGAGGCTGATGCTCTCCATTAGCCTTTAGTTGACAACCTAAGATAGTTCAGACACATTGTTGTGTAGTGACTAGAATGCTGGATTTTGACTGTAGAGATAGGGATTCAAATCCCTTCCCAGCTATGAAATTTACTGGGTGACCTTATCACTATCTCTCAACCCAACCTACTTCATAGAGTAGTGTGAGGATAAAATGGGGGCTAGAGAATCCCATGTATGCCAAGCAGAATTCTTCAGAAAATAGGTAGGACATAAATCAAATTGTTTTGTTTCAGAGGGATTTGGCGCTTAATTGATTTATGAAGCATTGATTACTAAATTCTGTGGATTATTATTTGGGGTCCCCCCCGGTTATTGGTTCATTTTGGCTGCAGCTGTACCTTTTTTCTAGTTATGGTTACTTTTGATGCTGTTTTATGATTTAATACATTTTCTGGATCTTTGTAGATTAAAAGATAAGGTGCAAGTAACTTAAGTGATTTTTTTTTTACATTTTGAAGTGGCATAAACTAACATCCAAATAAATGGAGAAGGTCTAACATTTGAGGTCAAACATTGAAGGTCTAATATTTATTGAATATTTGCATATCACAAAAGAGAGACCCTTTGTTTTTCATATAAACAGAGTTTAAAATGCAAGAAACAAATTTAATATCTTGTTGAAACTACTTTAACTGAGGCTATATAACTAACATATTTATCTGTTCTAGTCTTCATATTGTGCTGCTTTAAAAAGGCTCCCATCTTACAACCTAGTGTGACTTGAGATCATCTCATACTTGGTTACGAGGTGATATCTTGGGCTGATAAAAGAAAAACCTTGGATTTGAGCCAGTAATACAGAACTCCCATGTAGAGCCATTTGTGTCATATTAGAGGTGGAATGGTTTACTGATACAAATATTTTTTTCATAATTCATGTATTTTATGATAACAGTTTAAAGTGTTGCAGAAATTTTCCATGCATTAACAATTTACAATAGTAATATGTAATTTGATAATAACATATGCTATTAAAGATAAATTTTAGTTGTAGTAACAAATGTAAAATTGAATTATTTTTGAAACGTCAAAGTTTTTAAAATTAATAATATTAGGATCAGATAGATGTAAATAATCATTACTTGCCATTGGCAAACCATTCAATTTGATCATTCCACTTCCTGTCCTGAATCTAGAGTCACTTATGCTTTGAAAAAAAGATTATATGAAAAAAGGGACATCATCATGGTAGGTAGTACTTGTTGATTCTTAGTTTTGGAAAGTATGGAGAATCTAAGGCTCACACACTGCTTGACCCAACCAAGAATTCAAAATCTATACAAACCATAAATCACAACAAGCTGAAATTCCAGATTCCCAGAACACCATTTCTTAATTTTTCTGTATAAGGAACAAAATTATTTGATTGATCAATTACATCTATTTACTTTATTTATACCCCACCCCACTGGAGATCCAAAGCAGCTTGCATAATTTGTTCTTTTGCCCTCAAAACAGTCCTGCGAGGTAGGTTGGGCTGTGAGAGTGTGATTGGCCCAAGGATACCCAGCAAGCTTCCATGGCGGAGTAGGAATTTGAGCAAGGATTTCCCAGATCCTAATCTGACACAATCTGACAATATTAATCCAGAAATACTCTTGAATGACTGAGGATAAATGAATTATTGCAGCCCTAGAGGCAGTGGGATGAGGCTGGAGATGACAGAACACAAAGACACCACACACAGTGTAGGAAAACAGGCCACAACTTTATTGTTGATAGCCTTTGGGACATTGGCATAGCATAGGGCATGGATCCAGACATCAAACAGCCCAACTGCTGTTCAGTGGCACCCCTTCCAGCCCACAAGCAGGGAGCCAACCACAAGGCAGCATGGTAGTGATCCCTCCATTTGGATAGACTGCACAGTGATTCCCATGCCACCTGAGAGAGAAGCTGGATGATAGCCCCCAATCTGGACATGTCCTCTGTGGCTTCCACCAAAGATCTCTTAAGGGGACCCCCAAAGTGGAATGAGATGACTAATCAGCTCAGTTTCATCCCCAGCTGGATCAAACATAAATGTGCACAACAGTGTCCCAGAAAGGGAGGGGAGGTAGGAAACAGGAGCAGCAATGGAGGAAGGTCCTGAAAGGGGATATGCTCTCCCTCATCCTCACACACACTGCTGGGTATTGCAAGGGCAATCCTGGCCCAGCCTGCCACAGCTTGGTTGACCACAAAATTGTTGGAGGGGTTTGGGAAACTCAGTGCCTTGATAAAGAAGGAGATGACAGCCAAGTGGATCACCATGGTCTTAGGGGCCAGGCCCTTCACACTCATGGACTCCAAATACTATAGAATCATCTGTAGCTACCAAGAAAGAAAGGAACAAAGCTGTGGCTGCTAAATAAGAGTGCCAGGTAGAGCGCACCACAGAATGGAACACTTCATTCATCTCAGCCATGAGAGGGAAGGGAATGAACCTGTGGCTGCTGAATAAGAATGCCAAGTGGAGCGCACTACAGAATGAAATACTCTGTGTAAAATCAGTCTCTCCCAAGGGCCCACAGCTGTTCTGGGAAGGGATCCAGGTGGCTTCATGCATCAGGGACCAGTGCCCTGAACCTCTAGAAAGTGAGACAAGCATCTGCAACATTGTTGTCTGCAACTGCACATCTCAGAAACTGCCCGCTTCTTACTGAAGAAGTTAGTTGTGACTTACAGTCAGTGAAATCCTGAACAGTTACTCCCTTCTAAATCTACTGATGTCAGTGGGCATGGAAGGGTGTGTGAGATTGTCCCATTGCTTTCATTCTTTCTTAAATACAACTAGTTTTTGCTAGATCAGGGCCAATGTCTGATCTATGAAAGGAATATTTCTCTTTCCCCTCATATTTTGCTTTTTGTTATTCTTCTGCCACCTGGAATTTAATTTTAGTGTAAATTAGGGTGGGTCTTAACAAATCAATTTTAAAAAAACAAAACTGAAATGTAATATTCTTTAATTTCCCAGAAACATCTATTTTAATATCTAGCATTTACACTGAGATAAAAACATCTGCTTGCTGTCTTTAGTCTGTCTTACAAACTATTGGCAAAATTTACAAAACTCATAGCTCATTACAAAAGTTAACTTATAAGGACGATTAAATTTAAAATGCCTCAATACTTTTTATCTGTCAAGCAAGTAGAAGCTGACTGTTTTGACTGGATTGAAAAGAAATCTAATGCTTTTTTTTTCTTTTGCAAGTTATCTGTTATAGATTTAATTTCCACTGTTTTCTTCTCCACTTGATTAATTTTCTTTGGTATCTTTCTTATCTATTTCCAATTGAGTCATAAAATGAATCTGGGCAAAGGAGGGAGAATAGAGTGAACTTATCATTGGAGGGCAACAGCTCTTCCTGGAATTAAGAGCTGAAAACACTGAAGGCAACTTTCTCCAGATGGGTTGAATGTATTAATCTAGAATTCAGCAAGAAGGCTGGAAAAACATGACCTTCAAGTCTCAGAACACTTTTAGTGAGATCTGACTGCACATCTTGATCAGAAATAAATATACTGAGGAGGTCTGCAAAGCGGCCAATGGAAATCTCTCCAATTTACATAAAACACTAAATGCAGACCACCTATCTTTATCATCTGTTGACTTTGGCCACTGAATTTTATTGTCTGCCATAGATTTTAAAAATAACTAAACTGTTTTCTTTCTGGTTCTCTCTCTTTGGTCATTCTTTTTGTAGAAGGAATATTCTCTAGATCTGAATTAGTGAGTCTTCCTGGAACAGATGGAGTTCCTTGTTCCCTGTTACATGGGACAGTATTGTACAGAGTTACAGAGATTGTCTATTGCATGTACTGAATCATCTATTAATAGAATGTTATAGGGAACTCCCTGTGTTCACAGACTCTAGGAACAAAAGGTTTCCCTATTGTAATGGAGTCATAGTTTTAAGATTTTTTCTTCTTCTTCACAAATATTAATCATACAAGAGACTGTTTTTAACTTGGTTCCTCCAGGTTCAAGCTGAGTGTCAGCAGTTGGCATGATTGAGCATTTACTGGCTTCCATGTGCTGGTGGGACCCAGTGCCTGTTGGAGCCTTAAAATTAATAATTGGCTATTGTTAAGCATGCTCCTATGCTCAATCTTCCTTTTCCCTCTCTTGAAATTGGCTGCCTATGGCTTTGGAAGTGATACTGACAATCAAATTAGCTGAGCTGACAGAAGTCTGCTGCTCAGTGTTTTCCTTTTTGGTTGTTGCAGGCCATTGTCTACTCTTAGGATGTAATTGCAGGGGCCACTCAGACATTGTTCCTTGATTAGGAACAATGTCTCAGCCAAGTAAGGATGAGCAGCATCCATGTGGTGTTGGACGAGGGTGTAAGTGGACTTTGGAAAGATAATGAGACCATGTATGTATGAGAGGAGAAGCAGGCCTTCTGAGGGTTCTTTCCCAATACTCACAAGAAAGTGGAGCTGGCCCTCTCTCCATGGAGGGCCAGCACAGGGGCAGTTTCTTACATAGGGCAGCAACACCATTTTCAAGTATATAAATTAAATAAGTACTCAGCTACAAATACGGCTATGCAGAATGTTCTCAGAAATTTGCATCTGTTGAGAGATAAGAATCCTTTGTTCTCCCTCTGAGGCGGAGGACATCTTGGGTGATTCCTACCATCCAATCAGGGAGGCAGGAACTAACTTTCTTCCTCTTCCTGTCTAGCCTGTGGGACCACCCTCTCTTCAGTTCTGTTCCTGCCTCCAGGGAGAGCAGTTCTTCAGCAGAGTAGCTCTGCTGCCTTCTCTCTCTCTCTCTCTTTTATCTTTCTTCTTCCTGAAACCATTCTTTACCTTACTCCTTACTTACTTCATTACTTTACTCTCCTCCCATTTCCTCTTCTTTTACTACTCTTGCCAAAGAAGAAAAGAAGAGGACGATATGGTCTCTAGAGAGTCATCGGACTCTGAGGAAAGCTTCATGGAGGAGAATATGGGCTGTTCCCATGGAGCCATCCTACCTGCAGCAGGAACAGGCCCAGCCGGCACCAGCATGCCTCTGAGGCTGTATGGGTTCCCCGGCGAGGAGATGGCCTTGGAAGAGACGCAGGCCCCTCAACAGCCCCATCTTCCGCAGAAGGAGCTTGTTAAAACAGCATGCCTCAGTCAGCCAGCTGAGAACAGCGCCACCTAGCGGAGCTCAATTTTGGCAAGCAACAACGCGATGAATGACTTGCCACCTAATCTCAAAGACGGGCTTGCCAGTCTCCTGGCAGGAGAGACACGGCTGAAACATAATCCAGACACCCAGAGCTCCAGCCGACAAGCCCAGGAGGACCACGTAAGTGTTCCCCCGAGCGTGTTATACCTCCAGAATTCCTGTCAGCAATTAGACTATGAGGGAGGAAATCCTGTTACTTTGCCAGTCAGAAGCACCTTGGCCCTATAAAGATTCCAGGAATCTCCTCAGCCCTGGCACCATGTGAATTTGCCCATGCCAATCTCCCGGCTGGAGATTTTACAGCAGGCCTTTCCCTTTGGATTTAGCCCTGCTTTTACAACAGGATCTAGCCCTGCCTTTCCCTGTCAGATGGGTAATGTATAAATGGCGCAAATTTGCTGGTGTCTTTGAACCTTTTAACTCTTAAGACTAACCAGGAGGGAGGAAAAAGTGGTGCGGTGTCTACCTCCTCCTCCTTCCATGAGTAAGGCTGTAGCTCTGTGGAAGAGCTTCTGCTTTGTATGCAAAGGATCCAGGTTTGTTCCCCATTAACTCCAGTTTAAAAGATCAGGTAGATGAGGGGAAAAACCTCTTCCTGAGACCCTGGTGACCTGCTGCCAGTCTGAGGAGATAACACTGACCGATGGTCTGAGTCAGAATAAGGCAGTTTGTAATGTTTATCAGTCAGGGATCCCCACGGAGCAGGGGGATCGCCCTCAGATAGAGACTGTAATGACAAGGAGAAGGATGAATTCCTTCAGATGTGGAAGAGGAGGAAATATCCCTACCAGAACAGTCAGCCCAGCTGTCTGAATCTGAGGTCTACCAGTATTTACTCTCTAAGACATTCTCAGTCTTAGAGCGGTAGAAATTACCCTTGGAGGAGTAGGACCCTTAGACTGGGAATACCAAATCCAGCCCAGGGTAACAAGAGTCTCTTCCTAGTGAAGGTTCCTCAGAAAAGGTCCTCCCATTTCCAGAGTATTTGGGGAGAAGGTTCAAGGCCGAGTGGTCTAAACCATACACCAATTAATAATCCCCAAACTTGGTCCCAAAACAAAACGAAACAAACTGTACTCACTACCTTTCTTTGCTATGAGTTGTTGCAGGTACCTGCGATGGAACCTCCAGTGGCTACACTTCAGTCATCTGGGCTCTGGTCAGAAGATGGGTAAGGATCAGTCAGAGACCACTTAGACAAGAGGAGAGAGGCCATGCTAACAAGAGCTCACGAGGCCGTGACCATGGCTATTAAGGCTACAGCTATTGTCTCAATTGCCTCAAGAGTGTCAGGAGTATGGATCTGGAAACTGATCCAACTCCTCCTGTACAACAATAGCTGCCCCCATTGAAGGGGCAAACAGAAATGTAAAGGCCAATACCTTCAAGACAGACATCATCCTGGATACATTTAACTTTTCCTTCCAGGATTATGGTCTTGACAGCAGTAACAAGCCAGCACGCTTGACTAAGAGCATGGCCAGCAGATTCACACTCTAAAAATATCGTCCTGGCTTACCTCTTTCAGAGAGACAAGCTATTTGGGGATGCCCGGGGAAAGATCTAGATTGAGACCTAGGACAGAAGAACGTGTTGCCAAAAACACTCAATCTGAGAGGCGATCCATTGGCCCTCAGCCTTTTATTCACAACACACACTACTAAGGTCCAGACAAGATTCCAAATGGCCATCCTGGGGTTAATCTAGGCAGCCCTTTAATAAGGGGGGGGGGGTCCTTTCAAGACCCCACTTGTAGTATAGTGGTTAAGTAACTGAACAGTGATGCAGTACTCTGCAGGTTCAAATCTCACTGCTGCCATGAACTTGTCACACGGTCTTGGATAAACCAGTCCTCTCAGTCCCAGCTCTCCAGCTGTATTGTGGGGATAATGCTTACCTTGTCCCAAGATCAAACAGACAGTTCTCCACACGTGGAAAGAGATCCAGCCTTAATACCCAGATCTCTAAGACAGGACTTGCTAGCTGTCCCTGTGAGAGGCCAACTACTCTTTACCATCAAGCCTAGGTTGACAAGCAGGCAGGCCTTACAAATAGTCTCACAAGGCTATTCCATACAATTTGAAAGCTTCCCACCAGAAAGGGGTCTACTCAATCTTCTTCTCAGTCCCTAAAAAGAATAGGGACTGGAGGGTGTTATTAGACCTCAAGTTTTTTGAACAAGTTTATCAAATTGTATCACTTCTGAATGGAGACTCTGCACTCAGTCGCAGTGACCAGTCAATCAGAGGAACACATAACATCTACAGATCTCACAGAAACATTCCTCCATATACCAATTCTGACAGCCCTTCAACAGTACCTAAGATTTTATGTTAAAAACAAAAACAAAACCAGCAGTTCTGAGCCATCCTGTTTTGTCCTGTCTGCCACAGCAAGAGTATTCACAAAATTCATGATCAACCCCATCATACGTTTCAGAGACAGGGGGTATTCATGTTCACTTGCACCCAGATGATCTCCTGATCGGTTCAAGTTCAAGAGAAAATCACCACAACACTCAATTCACCATTCAGTTCCTACAAGCTTGAACACCTGGGTTAGATCACAGTCACCAAAAGAGTTTTTTTTTCTATCCCTCACCAAAGAAAAGGTCAGGAAGACCAAACTGCTGACTGAGACTGTCATCAGAGTGCAAAATCACTTCTCACAACACTACTGAAACTGATGGGTTTGCTAGTTGCTACCTACAATGCAATACCTTTGGGGTCGTCTATAGGCAAGACCACTTCAGACCTTTCTTAGATCTCATTAACAACAGATCATGGAGAAGACAGATCTTCCCATTCAGATAGCACTTCAGATCAAAACCCATCTGAGCCAAGGTCACCAACCCAATGCAAAGCAAAAGATTCATGACCCCTCAAAAATAACAAATATTTACAGGTGTAAGAATCAGGTTAGGCATGTTTTCCTATCAATGACTTAGAAAGGTGAGCAATTTGTCTGGCCCTGCTCCAGTTCAGACCTCTGTATGGACAAGGTTGCAGACAAAACATATATAAAGAAGCAGGGGGGATTTAAGACCTCGAGGCGAAACAAGGTGGCAGCAAGGATACTCACCTGGGAGGATGGTCACCTAGCTTTGATCAGAGCTGTACACATCAAAGGCATATCCAATGCCTAGGCAGACTGGCTGAGGGGACAACAGGGGAATAGTCCCTTAAGAAACATCTCATAACATTGCACTTCACAACACCTCATGGACCTGTGTGCATCCCAACACAGCCATCAACTACCAGGGTACATGACAAGATTTGTTCTACCCACAAGCAGGTGCCCTGACATTGCAGTGGCCATGAGGCCTCCTCTGTGTATTACTACCCTTACCAGTAACAGACCATGCCCGTCCACCCTCCAACAGATGGTAATATTTCCACCTCTCATCCTACTGACCTCTCCAGTCAATTTACAGCAGGGACCTATTTGGCTCTCTCATTTAGACTTACTCTGCTTAACCATGTGGAAATAGAAAGGAACACCTTCCTAAGATGGGGATATTCCTGAGAGGTGGCCAACACTCTCCTAGCATTCAGAAAACAGTTTATGCTCAGAATTTACAACTCTTACTGGGAAGCCGTCACTCAGTAGACATTTTACACAGCCCTGACCAAACATCCATTTGAACCGGTCAAGGATGTTCCCCTGAGAAGGCTGAAGACTATCTTCCTTATTATGTTCGCGTCTGTCAAAAGATTTAGTCAGACCTGAACTCTGTATCTTTCCCAATGGTAAGGTGATGCCTCATACTGTCTTCCAAAAGCGTATTCCAAACTGCATAGTTTGCAAGAGATAAGGCTACCATATTTTTACCTGTACCCTAAATAGACTAGGGAGAGGCTCTGACACAACCTAGATGTCAGAAGGAGGCTCAAGGCCTATCTGCTCCGTCTTACTGTTCTTAAATATATCTCCCCTCAATTTAGGGAAGAAAATGTCTTCAGCAGCGGTAGGTGCCAATAGCAAAACATACACTATCGAAACTCCTAAAAAAACCCCCCAAAACAAAAAAAAACACTCTCTTTGAAGAGGTTCCTTGTAGAATACCAGCTCGCTCTTTGAGGAGTGCTACTACCAGTGCAGCTTTACACAGGAACACTTCTGTAGAAGAAGTCTGCAAGGCAGCAACAAGGTTGTCAGTCTTGACCTTATTAAGATGCTACAAATCAAATCTATATGATTCAGCGGACACTGACTGTAGTAGAAAAGTACTGCAGTGCATGATCGTGGACGAAGACCACATCCCACCCAGAAACTAGAAACTGCTTTGGGAGCACCCAAGATGTCCTCCGCCTCAGAGGGAGAACGGACCTTTGGACACTTACCGTGAAGGGTCCTTCTCCTCTGAGGAAAGGAGGACATCTTGCCCTCCCCGGGTCTCCGTCCTTCTCTTCCTTGTGCCTCATTCTTCTACCTCCTCTGGGTTATGCTTTATTTACAGTACATGTTAAGGCAACAGGTGTTTTTTCTCTCAGTATTGACAGTTGCTGAATGATAAATTCAATGTTACTGCTTTGTGGAGTCACCTGAACTGAAGAGAGGGTGGTCCCACAGGCTAGACAGGAAGAGGAAGAAAGTTAGTTCCTGCCTCCCTGATTGGATGGTGGGAATCACCCAAGATGTCCTCCTTTCCTCAGAGGAGAAGGACCCTTCACGGTAAGTGTCCAAAGGTCCGTTTCTATTCAGATCCAGGCTTCTTATCTCACTACAAATGCTAATTTCTGCTGTAATCAAGCTGCATTGTAACATAGTACCTTAACTCCTTGAACCTTATATCCTTTTGTAGCTTGACTTCACCCCACCCATCTTCTGACTGGGATATAAAGGCTCATGGATCTCCACTCCTACTTATTTATTTATTTATTTATTTATTATTTATGTCATTTATAGTCTGCCTTTCTCACTGAGACTCAAGGCGGATTACATAGTGTGAGATTAGTACAATCAGTATCAAAGACATTTCCATACAGTGTCAAGGACATTTCCATAAACAATGTTATAGGATTTTACAAAGATATAGCATTAGCAAGGATCCAATACAAAGTTGAAGAATTGCTGAAATAGAACATAATCAGTTCTAGGACTGACATAGATAACATGAAGCACAGGTAGTATAAAGGAGTACATATTCAAAGCAACAAATAATATGCAAAGCAACATAGTGGTGAAGTCTATGGTCCCTAACTCATTAGCAAAGCATCTGAGACCCCTCCATACAATACTTCCCTCCTATCTGAGTAAAAAGTCTTTTTGAATAATTCAGTTTTGCATCGTTTGCGGAAAGCCAGAAGAGTAGGTGGTCTCCTAACCTCAGACAGGCTGTTCCACAGAGTAGGGGCCACCACAGAGAAAGCCTGTGTGCAGACTGCTGTTGATTTCGCCCATGTGCAGATGAGCGAAGCTGCCGTGGAGGGACATAGGGAGGAAGGTGGTCCAATAGGTATGCTGGGCCAAGGCCATGAAGAGCTTTATATGTAATAACCAATACCTTGAATTGGGCACGGTAACTGATAGGTAGCCAGTGGAGTGACAGTAGGATGGGAGTGATGTTCATGCTTCTGCTCGGTCTTGCTAACGGTCCAGCTGCAACATTTTGCACCAATTGGCGCCTCCTAGTTAACTTAGATGGGAGACCAATGTATAATGCATTACAGTAGTAAAGTTTTGATGTTACCATAGCATGGATCCGGGTGGCCAGGTCGGCCGTGTCAAGGTAAGAAGCTGTCTTCCAGGCTGGAGTGAGATTGTAGTATGCATTTTTTACGGCTGCCTTAACTTGTTTTTCTAGTAGTAGTGCTGGATCCAGTATAGCCCCTAAGCTCTTATCCAAGTCTGCAAGAGTCAGATGAACTCCATCAAAAGTACAATATTTTTCAAGATCTCTGCCTTCCTAACAAGCATTGCTCCAGTCTTGTCTGGGTTCAATTTCAGTTTGTTATTTTTCAGCCATTTCACTATGGCTGTTAGGCAGTGATCTAAGATTTCTACCGCATCCTGTGGAGATCTGGATAGCAAGATATAGAGTTGGGTGTCATCTGCATATTGGTGACATCCCACTCCATAGCTGCGAATGAGTTCTCCTAAAGGTTTTATGTAAAGGTTGAATAACATGGGAGATAAGATTGCACCCTGCGGAACCCCATAAGATAGTTCCCATTCTGGAGATAGCTGATCTCTGATGGCAACCCTTTGAGACTGTTCCATGAGAAATGATTTAAACCAGTCTAGAGCACATCCTTTGATACCTACTTCTGTTTCTAAACGCCTTAACAGGATGGCATGGTCTACTGTGTCAAAGGCTGCAGACAGATCCAGGAAGAGCAATAAAGAGGCATGGCCTTTGTCTATATTCAGACGGTGATCTGTATCTGAAGAAGAGAACTTTGACTCTTGAAAGCTTATACCCTAAAAATCTTGTTGGTCTCTAACATGCCACTGGACTCAAATCATGCCAAGATTTCTTAGAGAACTCTATCATCACTTTATGCTAGTTCTTCAAAAGCTTAGGTTTATACTATGAGCATACATGTTCTGATTTTATAGATTAGTGATTGTTTCACTTAATGCTGTGTTACTCTGTGAATACCATGTCCTAACATGATCTCTTGCTTAATCTTAGGAGATAGGATTGTCCTTAATCTTTATGAGACGCTAGAACTAATTTAAGAGTTTTTTTACTATTGGCTGATTAAAAATTCCTGCTGCTTAGTGAAAATAACCTATTGCTGAAGTCAGTGACCACGTCCCCAATTAATTCAAAAGAGCCAGATTGCATCCCAAAGCAATAACAAATCCTCATTGTAGAGAAAAGCAGTATTTAAATGAAGTAAATCAAGAAATATAGCTAAAGATGGGGAATATATAAAAGGTAAATTGTTTAGTGGGTTTGAAGGACAGAAGGACTTAGGAAAGGTGAGGATATGGAGGCTGTCAGGAGGAGGGAAAGAAGTTATAGTGAGGGGAGGAGGATACAGGGAAAAATGAAGGACTCCCTGCAAGTTCTTGCAATTTCTTCACCGTGCAACTGGGTCTGACTCGGCTGGCACCCATGCAGCTGGAGGGGAAAAATCTATGGGGGGGGGGGTCAGGGAAGGAAAAAGGACATGATGGGGGAGGGGAAATGAGATGTGCCCTACAAGTTCTTGCGGGCCCCTGCTTGTTATATATTATTCTGGTCTAGGCCATAGAGTATGGATTAAAAAATCCACACAACGGGACCAGGGAGAGACAGGGCATATTTTGCTGTTAGCCTTGGAGTGAAGCCCCAGATTTGCAGGAAAATGTGAAATGTTAAAAAGAAAATAAATTGTGGGTCAGAAAAAACTAAAAATGACAGAAGCAATGTCTGTTTTTTTAAGGGAAGTGTGCCACTGAGATCTTGTAAGACTTGTGTGTTCTTTTTTTCCCCCATTTGCTACTTTCCTTTATTCTAATGCAATGCTCAGTTACGAACTCGTAATAAGGACTGGAAAAAATAGGGGGAAAATGGGGACTCTTTGTCAGGTCACATCAGCAGCAGCAGCTTTTCTGCTTATGTAACACTCTTCTTTTTTAAAAAAAAAAAAACCAAACAAACAAACAAACAAAAACAATGTACAGAAGTAAAATAGAACAACAACAAAGTCTTAGTGAACTATATACCATTATATGCATAGATGTGAAATTTGTGAAATGCTTTAGTTTTTATACAGGAATAAGGAAATTAGATAATAAACGTCATGCCAATATAGTTAAAACAAAGACAACTAGCATTTTTTTTCAATTATTTGATAGTCGTTGTTTCAAATCTGAGTAACAAAAAGTAAATGCTTAGGTGGAAAGTGATTTGTATTGGAAATGAATTCAATGAATGGTAACCATTTTGCAATAAAATCAGTTTCTTTCAAATAGTGTTCACTCTGGTATAATTCGTCATGTATTTTTTCTTGTATATAGTGGTCCCATATTTTTTCTAACCATTTTTCTGCTGTGGGAACCGTCTTTGATTTCCAGTGTAATCAATTTGATACATATATTTCTTCAGGTAGACTTATTCAGTTTAACATGTTACACGTTTATACCAAAAACAACATTAATTAGTCGGTCCTTATAGTTAGTTATTTTCTATCCATATTCTATATATTTTTCTATATAACAATCTAACAAGATAACTGCTTAGACATTTTCATTTCTCTCTCTACCCTCCGGTAAAGTCACCCCCTCTACATTTTGTCATGTTTAAATAGTTCTCAAACTGCCACAGTTCTCCTCCCACCTCCCATTTCTTCAACACATATTGCTTCAGCTTCTCCCAATCTGTGTTAAACTGTCCTGAGTCCAGATTTCTCAGTTTTCTTGTCATTTTGTCCATTTCAGCCATATACAGCAATTTGTAAGTCCAGTCCTCAATAGTTGGCACTTCTTGTACTTTCCATTTTTGCGCATACAAAAGTCTGGCCGCTGCTGTCATGAGGAAGTTGTGGCTATCCTGGACGTGGTATATCGTGTAAATTCAAGAATTGCGACCCAGAGGAAATTACCAAGAGATGTGATTGTGCAATTTACGACCCGAAATATGAAAGAGAAGATTGTGACTAAACAGTTTCAAGATCCATTGGAGATTGATGGCAAGACGATTATCATTATGAAGGAATTACCCAGATCGGTGTTATTGGACCGGAAAAAATATAAGGCGCTAATCCAGATTTTGAAGGACATGAAAATCAGATACAGATGGGAATTACCAGAAGGAGTGTCCTTTGAATTTGGAGGGGCCAAAAAACGCATCAGATCTGAACGAGAGATGGAGCGATTTATAAGAGACAATGAAAAGGACTTACTAGCAACAAGAATATGATTATGGAGTGTAAAGTTTTATCTTGGAATGTAAATGGACTTAATTCACCGAATAAGAGAAAAAGCATTTTTCACTGGCTATTAAAACAAAAATGTGATATTGTATGTTTGCAAGAGACCCATATTCGAAAACAAGATGTAAAGTATTTAAAATCAAAAAAATTGGGCAATGATTTTGCAGCGGCCTCGAATAAGAAAAAAAGAGGAGTAGTGCTTTATATTAAAGAGGAGCTGCAGCCAAAGTTTGTAATGAAAGATGTGGAAGCCAGATTTATAGCAGTGGAATGCGTATGGAATTTAAAGAGAGTGCTGGTAGTTGGAATTTATGCACCTAATGGAGCAAAAGAAAGCTTCTTTGAGGATTTAAGGAAGCAACTAGATGAACTTTCATATGATCAGATAATACTTGCTGGAGACTTCAATGGAGTGACAAATTTGGAATTAGACAAAAAATCATCAACTGCACAAAAGAAGAGAGGACTGTTACCAAAGCTGTTTTTTGAATTGATACAACAGGAAACCTTAGAAGACGTATGGAGAAGACAAAACCCGAAAAGCAGACAATTTACGTTCTACTCCGCAAGACACTTTACACTATCGAGAATTGATATGATCTGGGCCACAAAAGACTTAGCGTTATGGACTAAGGAAGTGGAAATAATGCCGATGGTAGGCTCGGATCATAATCCAATTATGTGGAAATTGGGGAGAAAGAGCAAAAGGAAAGGATGGAGAATAAATGAGGACTTACTTCAAGAGGGAGAGAATATGGAGATGCTGAGAAGAGAGACAAAGTTCTTCATACAATACAACATGAATAAAGAAGTACCAACCAATAAGGTTTGGGACACTTACAAGGCGGTAATTAGGGGCATACTAATGGACTTAAATGGAAGAGTCAGAAAAAAGAAAGAGGAGAAGAGACAGGAGATTATGGAGAAAATAAAAGCCAAAGAAATACAGTTAAAGAAAAGACCAGGGAAAAAGAAAATTTATCAGGATATTAAAATATTACAAGAACAGCTGACAGCAATGAATAATAAAGAATTGGAGTGGAATCTTAAAAGACTGAACCAAAAAGGGTTTGAAGGGGCAAATAAACCTGGGAAATATTTGGCATGGCAATTGAAAAAGAGAAAGGAGAAGAAAACAATAAATAAAATATGTGAAGATAACAAAACGTATTTGGAACAGACATCCATTAGTAGAGCCTTTTATAAATTTTATGCTAAATTGTATAATAAGAAAGAGGTGAATAAAGAATCAATAGCGACATATTTGGAGAAAATGAAGCTCCCAGCAATCTCGGAAGCGTGGAGAGACAGATTGAACAACGAAGTAACGGATGAGGAAATAAAAATGGCAATACAATCAACAAATTTGGGAAAGGCGCCAGGGCCAGACGGACTTACAGCTAAATTTTATAAGACAATGGCCAATGAACTGGTACCATTCCTAAAAGAAGTGATCAATGGAGTATTAAAGGATCAACAGATTCCAGATACCTGGAAGGAAGCTAACATTTCATTGATCCCCAAAGAGGGCCAAGATCTGACTAATGTGAAAAATTACAGACCCATATCCTTACTTAACAATGACTATAAAATTTTTGCGAAGATACTGGCAGAGAGAATGAAGGGATGGCTTTCGGAAGTCATTGAGGAGGAACAAGCAGGTTTTTTACCTGGTAGACAAATCAGAGATAATTTAAGGACAGTGATCAATGCTATTGAGTATTATGATAAGCGTTGTGATAAAGAGGTTGGTTTCTTCTTTGTTGATGCTGAAAAAGCTTTTGACAATTTGAACTGGGACTTTATGTTTGCCACTATGGAAAAGCTACAAATGGGAGAAAGATTCATAAGAGCAGTTAAAGAAATCTACAGAGACCAGAATGCAGCAATTGTGGTGAATGATGAGACTACTAAGAAATTGATTATAAGTAAAGGAACAAGACAAGGTTGCCCGTTGTCTCCGCTGTTATTCATTTTGGTATTGGAGATACTGATGATACAAATACGACAAGATGAAGAAATCCGTGGAATAAAAATAAAAGACTTTTCTTATAAGGTCAGAGCATTTGCGGATGATATAATGTTAATTGTGGAAGACCCAATGGAGAATATGCCAAAAGTGATAGAGAAGATCAAGGAGTTCGGAGATTTGGCAGGGTTTTATATTAATAAAAAGAAGTCAAAGATATTATGTAAAAATATGACTAAGCAAAAACAACAACTGTTAATGGAAATAACGGACTGTGAAGTAACAACTAAGGTGAAATATTTGGGAGTTGAACTGACTGCAAAGAATATAGATCTATTCAAAAACAACTATGAAAAATTATGGACTCAGATTGAGGAAGATTTGATCAAATGGAATAGATTGAATTTGTCATGGCTGGGAAGGATTGCAGCAGTTAAGATGAACGTGTTACCAAGAGTAATGTTTTTGTTACAGACAATACCAATTATCCGAGACTCTAAGCAGTTTGAAAAATGGCAGAGGAAAATATCAGACTTTGTTTGGGCAGGCAAGAAGCCTCGAGTGAAAATGAAAGTTTTACAAGATGCAAAGCAAAGAGGCGGAATGCAACTGCCCAATCTAAGACTTTACTATGATGCAATCTGCCTAGTGTGGCTGAAAGACTGGATGACGCTGAAGAATAAGAAATTATTGGCCCTAGAGGGATATAAAAAAATATTTGGATGGCATGCATACCTATGGTACGATAAAGTAAAAGTGAACTCTATGTTCTTACATCATTACATACGGAAAAGCCTATTTGCAACTTGGAAGAAGTACAGAGACTTTCTACAAGAAGGAACCCCCATGTGTGTGGTTCCATATGAAGTAATAGATCCGAGAGCTGTCGATACTGAGCAACAGTGTTTAACATATAAGGAGATAACCCGAATAGAATCTTCCAAACTTAAAATAAAGACACAGGACGAGTTATCACCTAACTATGATTGGTTTCAGTATAGGCAGATCAGAGATCTTTACAATTCAGACTGTGCAAAGGGAGGCATAAGAACAGAGAACTCGGAACTAGAGCAGACACTTTTAAAAGAGGATAAGAAGGAAATTTCCAAGGTATATCAAGTACTGTTGAAATGGTATACTGAAGATGAAATAGTCAAAGTACAAATGGTGAAGTGGGCCATAAATTTTAACAAAGAAATAACAATGGAGGTATGGGAACACTTGTGGAAAAACACAATGAAGACTACAACGTGTACTAATATTAAAGAGAACATTTACAAAATGATCTATCGTTGGTACATGACACCAAAGAAGATTGCGCTAGGAAATTCGAACACTTCTAATAAATGCTGGAAATGTAAAAAACATGAGGGCTCTCTGTACCATATGTGGTGGACGTGTGAGGTAGCTAGGCAGTACTGGGGAGAAATAATAAAAGTAATAAGTGAGATTCTACAATTTCAAATCAATAAGAACCCAGAACTCCTGCTACTGAACCTGGGAATGGAGAACATTCCGGCAAAAAGGCTTAATTTATATTGATTGTTCTCTATGTTAATTCCTTGTGTTTTGGGGTCTTCCCTAATAGCTATAGCCAACGGTTCGATAGCCAACGCAAATAAGATTGGTGAGAGAGGACACCCTTGTCTCGTGCCTCTTTGGATTAGTATTTTGTGGGATAGATGATTGTTAATTGTTATTTGGGCAGTTGCTTGTGAGTATATAGCATTTATTATTTTGAGGAATGTCTCTCCAAATCCCATGCAGTGTAAAACTTGTTTTAAGTACGATATTTCTAAAGAATCAAACGCTTTCTCTATGTCCAAAGATAGAAATATTGATTCTAATTGTTTTTTTTGACTGTGTGAAATTAAGTTGAGTGTCTTATAGATGTTATTAGTTAAATCTGTTTGGAATGAAACCTGATTGATCTGGTGTATGTAATGTGTAATAAATGAATCCAACCTTTTAGTTAGTATAGCTGTAAAAATTTTATAATCTTGATTTAGTAATGAAATAGGTCTGTAAGAAGTTGTTTTAGTTGAGTCTTTACCTGGTTTAGGGATTACTATGATCGTTGCAGTGAGCCATGATGGGGGTATTTGTCCGGTATTTAAAACTGTGTTGCAAGCATGCATTAGTGGAGTAGCAATTAGTGTGGCAAACTTTTTATAAAATTCTGATGGGTAGCCATCAGGTCCTGGAGTTTTGTTATTTTTGAGTGATTTAATAACATCAAGTATTTCTTGATGTGTGGTGGGGCTGTTTAAGAGTAAACGGTGTTCGTCATCCAATTGTTTTAAATTCTTGAGTGATTTTAAGAAATGTGTAATTTTCTCTTCATTTGGTATTTTAGATGAATAAAGTTGTTTATAATAATTGACAAAAGTATCAAGAATTTCTTTTGTTTTGAATTGTAGTTTCCCATTTTTATCATATATCTGTTTAATGATATTGGATGATTTTTTTTCTTTTATTTTATATGATAGTAACCTCAATGATTTCGGATTGTTATACCAGTAGTTTTGCTTAACATATTGGAGATTTTTCAAAATTTTGTTCGTTTCTAAGGTTTCTAGTAATTTACGCTGAATCAATAACTTTTTATATGTCTGTTTGCTACCAGTTTTTTTGTGCTTGAGTTCTAGTGCTTTGATGTTTTCTATTAATTCCTGTTTCATGACATTTCTCTTCTTATTTAGTTGTGATGATAAAGAAATGATATGGCCCCTAGTAACTGCTTTAATTGTATCCCACACGATGCATGAATTAACATCATCTGTTGTGTTTTCTTTTATAGCCAGCTAAATGTTGTTGCTAATTTCTTTGATAGCATTTTGGTTGTTAATGAGTAATTTATTGAATGACCAATGCCTTTGTTTCGATGTGTCTTGGGTGGCCATCAGTGTACAACTAGTCCAGGCATGGTCTGATATGGTGATATTACCTATTTCAGAGGAAAGTAGCCTATTTATTGCTGTATTGGAAATTAGAATGTAATCTATTCTAGTATAGATGTTATATTTAGATGAATAGTATGTGAAATACTTTTCTATACCATGTAAATGTCTCCATACGTCTGTTAGAAAGTTATTGTCTAGAAGCTTTGCTAGCTTAGTATTTGAAGTTTCTTTTTTACATTTTTTGTTTTTAGGTTTGGATCTGTCTAATTTTGGGTTTACTATGTAGTTCAGGTCTCCTCCCAAGATCAGTTCACCTTCCTGAAAAGAAGTCAATTTGTTTAAACTGTCTTCCAAGAACGCAATTTGATTTGAATTTGGGGCGTAAATTGAAGCTAGGGTGTAAGTTTGTGATCCTATTTTGCCCTTTACAAAAATGAATCTCCCTTTGGGATCACTTAATGTGCTTTGATGTTGAAAAGAAATGGTTCTAGAGATTAGGATAGGTACTCCCCTCGCCTTAGAAGTGCCTTTTGCATGGCATTGAAGGTGTATCCAGCTTGCTTTTAGATTTTGACTATTTATGGGGTGGAGATGTGTTTCTTGAAGAAAGATGATGTCTGACCTTGTTTTAGCTAAGTTTGCCAAAATGCGTTTTCTTTTAATGGGGTTACCTAGACCACGAACATTAAAAGAGGTGATTTTAATATTTGATGACATATTGAATCTAATGAATTGTTCAGATGAATTCCCCCCCTCTTTTTAAAATGTATTTTAATTAATTATTTGGTAATAGCACTATCTTAAGGTAGATTGATAAAATCGAGAATAAGGGTTTAATTAATTGATGATGTGGTATTTCTCCCCCCAATCAATTTTCTTCCAATTATGGCAATTAATTTATAGGTGGTAGTTTTGTACTGTTTGGTAGGATTCAATTTATAGAAGAACTTGCTAGCTTTATATGAAGGATCTTTAGTAGCTAAGATGAATTGTGGATACTTAGTATTAAAGGTTTTAATAGATTAGTAAATTCCTGTTCACTTGAAAAGTTTTATTTTGACTTGTTAAGCTTGGTGTATATACTTTCCCTTCTAACCTTGTCTGAAGAGATCACAGATTGCTGCAGTAGTGACTATATCAATAGGATCTATAAATAATCTTTAGAGTGTTCTTTGGTACAGGTATCAAGTAAATTTAAACAGGTAAAAGTTAAATGATTTTCTGTGTTTATAACTTATGGAGATTTTTATTAACTTGAACAATGAATTCAGCTTTATATAACTTAGCAATTACCCTTGAACGTTTCTAAGCTTTGCCTCTTTCTCTTTTCTCTCTTTTGTTTATTTTAAGACAAAAATAGGCCAAAATAAAATAAGAGAAATGATTCTATTAGTGAAGTGTTTTATTCACATTTCAAATAGTTATTGAAAATAAATTGTTTGATTTCCTTTCCACTGACCTCTTACCCTTTTCTTTCCCTCTTTTTTGCAGTGTTGTAGTTTCACAATAATTAGTTTGGATGTAATATAGAAGGATTTATTTGATTTTCCCTAGCTGTCCACTCCTTTTCTCTAACTCCTTACTCTGTTCTATTTTCTTATATCCTTTGTTTAGATAAATCAACTTATTTTGTTTAATTTTCCCCCTTTCCCCCCTCCTTTCCCACCTCTCTTTTCCTTTCTATTCCCTCCTCCTCCCTAACCCACCCAACTTTGCCCTTTAAGTCTGAATTAGCAATACAAATGAGCTTTAGAAATTTCTCCCCCTCCCTTGATGTTTCCCTTTCCCCTTTCCCTAGTTATCTTATCTTTCCCTCCCACGGAACTCTTGGTTGATTAGCTCTAAGATCACAATAATGGGAGATCTATTTCAAATCCTTTCCCTCCCACAAATCCCCTGGCCAGTTGTTACAAACTGCACAAAAATAATAGATTTGTTCCCCAAAGCCCTTTTAGCTAGTGTGTTCTATTCACACACTAGTTTGGTATATACCAAAACTTACCGGGCTTAACTAAAAAAGGAGTTACATTGAAAGGACCGAACTCCCCCCTCCCTTTCTTACCCCGTTTTGAATCTTCAATAAAGAGTATTATGATAACGCTTCCCTTAAATTTTAGCATTGTGGCTAAGTGTCTAAATCAGTTGTCTCTTACTGAAATTTTACTTCCCTTCTGAGGGGATGAAGATGTTGACTGAGAAAATTTTCTTTTTTGACTTGGTTTGCTTGTTTCCATCGGTTCTTCTAGGTTCAGTTCATTTAACATTGATGCTGCAGAGTCATAGTCCGAAGCAATAAGACGATGTTCTTTGTGATAGACCAGTAGTTTCGTGTAATTCCACCATTTGTATTGTACTTTCGCTCTCCTCAAAGTCTCAGTTGTGGGTTTAAGTTCTTTTCTCTTTAAGAGAACTTCATTAGGCAGGTCACTGTATACTTGTATCTGGGTGTTATTGAATAATAGAAAGCCTTTGGATCTTGCTTCATTGATTATTTTCTTCCTGATGTTAGTATCCGGTACTTCAATAATGATATCTCTCGGCATATTTCTTTTTTTCTGCTGGCTTAAAGATCTGATGCGATAAGCTTTTGTTATGAGTTGGTTTGTGCCTTCCTTAATGCCCAGCAGCTTAGATAGCCAAGGTGTTAATGTTCTGATTATATTTTCATTTTCTATAAGGGACTCTTCAATCCCATGGAGCTTGAGATTTCTGTAACGAGCTTATACTTCCAGGTGAAGAATTCTTTCCTCCTGCTGTTCTAGTTTATTATATATTTCTCTTACGTCTCTTTGAGACATGATACTAAGTTCCATAGCACTTTCAGCTGTTTGATTTGTCTTTTGAAGTTCTGATTTGATTTCTGTTAATTGTGTAGATAGCGGTTGGATGAGCAGCGTCATTTGCTTGAGCAGGTTTTCTTCAAATTTTGCAAACTGTGCCTCGAGGGAGTGGTTATTAGTTTTTGCTGCTGCATTTGTTTCTACAAGTTTCCTGTCGGCCATTTTGGATAGCTCGGCCTTGCTGCGTTCCTGAGGCATAGTTTGAGTTGTGCTGTAAAAGAGCTGCTGCAAATTTCTTGCCGATTTTGGATAGATCTTCTTTTCCCTCTGCGTCTGCTTTCTCAAATATATAATGCAGGGTAAGCGATATCAGCTGTTTTCCTGGGTTTACAGGGAGGAAGGAGACAGAGATCTTTCAATGTGCTTCCATACCCGAAGGCTCCGACACCACGCCCCGACTTGTGTGTTCTTGGCTCTTTTGGTGGTTGCTAGGCAGCCTGTAAGTGTCACTGGGGATTCCAGGCCTCAGTGTTAGTGTGGGGCAGAGCTGAGAGAAAGCCTAACAATGTAAAACATAGGATAGAGGTGAAGTAAAGCTTATGGGGAAGGAGTGAAAAAAGAAAGCAAAAGATGGGGAGAGGAAGAGAAAAGGGGGGCTAGTGAGTGAGGGTGAACAGAGACTGCCCTGGGGGAAAACCAGAAAAAAAGGTAGTAGGTGCAAGAAAAGGAAAGAGGCAACAGGCACTCTTGGAGGAAGTAAAGAGGCAAAGAAAGGAGAAGAGGGAATGGGAAGATACGATTACCTTCCCACGAGTTCTCTCAGGTCTCTTAGTTGTCAGAGAATAATGTCATTTCTGCATTGGTGCTGCTAGTCATGGTTAATACTGACTATAATTGTCCTCCTAATTACAAAAATGAAAGCATTTTTGAAGTGAGTTCAATAACAAAAACAGAATATAGCAATTAAAAAAGAATGTAGCTGCTATAGCACAGTGGTTAAGTGGTTTGGCTGCGAATCAGCACTCTACTAGATCGAATCCCACTACTGCCATGAGCTCGGTAGGTGACATTGGGTAAGCCACTCATCTCAGCTCCAGCTCCCCAGCTGCATTGTGGGGATAATAATAACACTAACTTGTTAACTGCTCTGGGTGAGGCACTAATCTGTCTAGAAGAGCGGTATATAAGCACAGTTATATTGTTATTGTTATTAAAATTTGAGTAACATGGTTATTTCACCATCCAGGACCATATCTCAGTGGCAACATTGAAAAACATTGCCACTTCTCCAGTAATATGTTCATTCTCTTCTAGTATCATAGCCAGCAGTGGAGCAATAACTTCAGATTAATGTTCATTATGAAATTAAATCAGGATAATATTAATTATGAGAATTATGCAAATGTAATGCCACACCATGGAAAGAACAACCCTGGGAAGGGAGAGATGGGAGGAGGAAGAGGGAAAAACTGAGCCCATATCATAATCCCAGTTTCCAACCACAGGAATATTAGATCTACACAAGAGCCAGTGTAGCCTAGTGGTTAGTGTTAAACTAGGATCTAGGAGACCCAGGTTCGAATCCCCACTTTGCCATGGAAGCTTGCTAGATGACCATGGTCCAGTCACATATGTCTTACCAAGAGGCAAAAAGTTCTTCGGATTTGACAGCAATGAACACACTAGTGTTGAAGGAAAATAATTTTATTATACAAAACAAGTTCAGTAATCAAAACAGAGTTTATACGTAAAGACACAATAATGGGGGGAGAAACATACAGCATATAACATACATTGCCTAACATAAAGCAGAGCAGAGAACAGATACAACCTGATGATTTACAATGCCCCTTCAGTCACTGGGGAACCCTCAGGCAGCGACTGGTAGACTCTTCAGCCAAGTTCTATACAGCACGTCACCGGTACTCATCTGTACTTAGTTCCTACTAACATGGCTCTCTCTCAGACTTATATAGTTAAAGCTTCCTCTATGCCCAACTGCAACATCATGCTCCCCAGAAGAGGGATGATTAGAAGGAAGGTGATTAATCAAAGGAAAAGGGAGCTCCAAGGCCAAGGAATGCTTTCAGTGTCAGGTTGTGTGTCACTCCCTGGCAGTTAGGTCCTTCAAGCTCTCCATAGTTCCAGTTGAAGCAACTTTATTGAGATCCATGCAGTTCAGGGTGTTCACACAAAGGTAGCAATTGGCAGAAGTGACAATTCAAACAAAGGCATTACTAATTATAAGGAAACTTCCCGTCCTTTGGGGTCCATTGACATTCTGGCGTGAAACCCCAAAGTTACATGGGAACTGATTAGTTTAGACTAAATGAAGTACAAAGTGAAAATATCCCAGTCTCTGAGAAAAGATACAACATTCGCTGCTAGCAGCTCGCCTTCAAGGACACTTGCTGGAAAAGTGAACATACATATTGCCCCACTGGCTTTCCTGTATTTTATGTTAGCAGTTTACATGCTCTCAGACGCTATAACAGAATACAACTTTAGCAAAACAGTAATGATCAGCACAAAATGCAGAATACAATAATGGCAGGTATGCTGGTTTGATGGTTCAAAGCCAACTGATAAGACTAAGCGCCTGGCACTCACTCAAGAACTGATTGCCAGGGCCTCCCTTCCTAATCCCTGCATAACTGGACCAGGTGCCTAATTGACACCCCTCTCTAGGCATTGCCACTACAGACTAACATGGCTAACTCCAGTGGATCTATGACCATAGAAAGCACCGCATTCATCCGAATGGAGAGGACATCCATCAACCTCATGAAGAAACTGGCACAGACACAAACAGACATCATCTTCCTTTCTAAATGCAAAAAAACTGGACATTTTACCCAAGGGACTGTGTGTGAAGAACCCACTTAAATCCACTTACTGCACAGGCTACAATGAGAAACTATGCAACGTCTAGTCCAGGAAGCTCTTAATTCACCTCATTAGACTGATGTATAGCAAACAACAAAGGATCAAGCAAGAGATCACCGAACTAGACTCTTCCATAAAAAACAATCCTTCTACACAAACCAGGAGCTGGCAGATTTTTACCACAACCAGAGAAACCATCTATTGCACACTACTTACTGAATTACAGAAGAAGACGGAACAGAAACTCTCAAAACTCCTGCATGTAGCAGGGAACAAGACCACTTTAGATCCAACTCTCCAGCCCCAAACTGAGCCAAGCAGAGGAATCTTTTTGCCTAGCCAGACCCACACAAACATACAATTCTGTGGAGACCCGGAGGCCTATTTTAGACACCTAAGACTGAAAGAATTCTTCAACCACGCCACTGAACAAAACGCTGAACAAAGTGCTGAACATACACCATCACAGCAGCAATCATCTTCCCAACCAAGCAATGCACAATTATTGTTACAAAGTTCCAGAAACAAGAATTCCACATGGACAGCCCCTGAGGGCTTCAACTCCTCATTGGACTTTTATATTGAATGCTTCCGTTGACATACGTAGGCTGAGATAATTGACAAACAGCACCACTTAAAGCAGAATTTCAACCGTGCAGAAAGAGATGCCATAAACAGCCTTAAAAATAATTCTGGTATTGTAATCAAGGAAGTTGACAAAGGAGGCGTAGTTGTCATCATGGACAAACATAACTACATACAGGAAGCAGAGAGACAACTCTCCAACACAACATTCTATAAAACACTACCTTCCGAACCTTATGGAGCAATACAAAAGAGAATTCAATAAAATATTAGAGACACTCCCCATGGGCGTACAAGAACATATCCATATGAACACACACCAGGAACCATGGCCAGGAACATTCTACCTACTACCCCAAATCCACAAACCTAGTAACCCAGGATGCCCCATTGTTTCAGGAATTGGCACTATCACAGTAGGAGTCTCAGGATATATGGACTGTATCCTCAGGCCCTATGCCACTAGCACACCCAGCTATTTATGGGACACTACTGACTTTCTCAGGAAAATACAGTCCATTGACAACCTACCAGATGACATCATCCTAGCAACCATGGATGTTGAGGCTCTGTACACCAATATCCCACATGTGGATGGATTACAAGCCATCAGGAATATTATCTTGGACAAAACGACAGTACACCTCGCCACTGAATTTTGGCACTTCGTGCTTACTCACAATTACTTCAAATTTGGTGACAGCTTATATCTACCAGTTAACAGCACAGCCATGGGCACAGGGATGGCACCACAATATGCTAACATATTCATGGCATACTTGGAACAATGCTTCCTCAGCTCCCATCCACTGAAACCACTCCTGTACTTAAGGTTCTTGGATGACATCTTCATCATTTGGACACATGGGAAAGAAGCCCTTGAGAGATTTCATCAGGACTTCAACAACTTTCACCCTACTATCAACCTGAGCCTGGACCACTCTACGCAACAGGTACACTTCCTGGACACCACTGTACAACTACATAATGGACAGATAAATACCACCTTATACCAGAAACCCACCTACTGATACTCATATCTACATGCCTCCAGCTACCACCCTAAACATACCACTAGGTCAATTGTCTACAGCCAAGCCTTATGTTACAATCGTATCTGCTCCAGTGTTCTTGATCAGGACTCCCACTTAAGAGTTTTACAACAAGCATTTTTGGGGCTACAGTACCCACCAAATGAGGTGAGGAAACAAATCGACAGGGCCAGACTGGTACTCAGAAACAGCCTTCTCCAGGACAAACCTAAAGAAACTAACAACAGAACAGCACTGGTTGTTACCTAGAGTTCTCAGCTCAAACCCATCCAACATATCATCAGTGATCTACAGCCCATCCTGGAAAACAATGCCTCTCTCTCACAAGCCCTGGATGGAAGACCTCTCCTTGCCTTACAGATAGCCCCCCCAACCTTAAACGACTTCTCATTAACAACCACGAATCGGCTAGCAAAATCACCAACACAGGTACCAGATCCTGCAACAGACCCAGATGCCAATTCTGCCCTCATATCTACCTAGGAAATACGATTACGGGGCCCAATGGCATCAACTACACTATCTCTGGCTCTTACAGCTGCTCATCCTCCAATGTGATATATGCCCTCATGTGCCAACAATGTCCATCTGCTCTGTACATTGGACAAATCAGCCAACCTCTGCACAAAAGAATAAATGGACACAAACCTGACATTAAAAATGGCAACATCCAGAAGCCAGTAGGAGAACACTTCAATCTACCAGGACATTCCATCAAGGACTTAAAGGTCACCATAGTTCAACAGAAACCTTTTAAAAACAAAATCCAATGGGAAGCTGCTGAATTGGAATTCATATGCAAATTTGACTCAATCAGACTTGGATTGAATAGAGACTATGAATGGTTATCTCGTTATCAGAAACAAACTGATTTGCATCTACTCCCCCCTCCCATCACCACCTATATATATATATGGCCAGTTTCTTCATACCCTCCATGCATCTGATGAAGAGAACTGTGGTTATCAAAAGCTTATGCTACAGTAAAGTTGGTTAGTCTTAAAGGTGCTACTGGACTCTTTACTATTTCTCTAGGCATTGTGCCTGGGACAGGGAAATACCAGCATAAAGTCGAAGCTTGCATCAACAGAAAATACGACAAGCTAGCAAGGCAGCTACTTATATGTAAGAGAAGGCATATATAGGCCAAAGATGGCTCTTTAGACAAGATGGAAGGATTATGACACCACTAACTCCTCTGAATACAATCCTCTTCCGTTATTCCACTACAACATATTCTCAGTTTAACCTACCCCACAGGTTTGTTGTTAGGGGTAAACCAGAAATACACCCGAAAATCAGTGTTTCATTTTGTTAATCAAATCTGGGAAACCAAGTTATAATGGCACATTCGTACCAAAAAGTTTGTGTATTTCGGTTTGATTCATCCCTTGCAGCAGCAGCACTAGGCACTGGGCTTGCACAGTAGCCTTTGAACAGCATTCACTAGTCTGATCCCAAGGGGAGAGAGCCAATGTGCATGAGTGCAACTCCCCCCCCCCATTGATAACCAGGTAATGGTATTGTCTCCCTGCCAATCAGGTCCTTGCAAGGGGAAGACCCCTCCTTGCCTATCAGCTTTGAAAATGTTTGAAAGGGGAAATGTGCAGACCTCAATCACAGGCTGCAATTCCTTTTTTTAAAAAACATCTTTTCATTTATAAAGTTTTACTTAACAAACATGTTATTACATTCAATATGGTACAAACACCCAGCCTAATGACTTTATATCACAATAAACTGTGATAAACGAAAGCATAATAACTAGTAATAACTAGTAATATTTAGCTGGGAGGAAGGATATCACATTTATACCTAGAGCTATATTATTTAAATAATGTATTAAAGTCTGAATAACATAAGAGAAAACAGGAAAGTAAAGTAATAGATATATCAAAGTATTATCAAAAACTATAGTGGCTAGGAATGGACATATATATGTCAGATTTGTTAGGTGTATAGTCCAGAAAGGGTAGCCACTGTTCCAAGAAGTTGGAATGATATTGTTGGGTGTCCATAGATGACAGTTTAGCCGATATTTTGTCCATTATAAAATAGTCCCAAACTTTCCTGTACTGTTGTGCAATTGTAGACATATCTTTGTTCTTCTAGTAAGAAGCAATGAGAGCTTTAGCCGCTGTCAATAAAATTGCAATTAAAATCTTGTTGGCAGAATCTCTGGCTCTTCCCACAGATTCAGAAGAATTACTTCTGGGCATTTAGGGACTAAATAGACAGTAATGCCCTCATCTAACTCAGCTTTGGGCTGACCCTCTACCCTGAGGTAAAACTTCTCCTCTCTAAGCCTATGAAGCTGAATGCTGGGCTGGGAAGCCTTTAGTGGTGTGGTTAAGATTTAGCTTCAACTTTCTTTCTTGCCCCACCCTTCAGGAACACATAAGTAGTATGGTTACCCGGCCAAGTCCAAGTAGGGGAAAGATCAGGGGGTTGTGCTTCCCTTTAACAGAAACTGGCACACAAGGTTTATGGAGATTCAAAATAAAACAGAAGGTTTATTTACAAGTAGGTAAAATAAGAAGGCATGTAGGCAGGTGTTTAAAACTGAACTAACTTAGAGGTTTACGAATTGAACATTTAACTGGTATGAAGCACAAACCACTTGGTATGGTTCTGAAGTTGCTGGCTTGTATGAGAGATGTTGGTGTTATCAGACTTAAAAGTTGTTACAGTAAGCTCTTTCTGAGGTTGGCACTCCTTCAAGTTAGATGCTCCTATTTTCATACACACACAGCATGACTTCCCCTTTTCTACAGACCTTAGGGTACTCCACTGAGTCAAACCCTTTCAAGATACTGGGCAGGTGTTATAATTATGCCCCAGCTATAACCCTATTCCTGTGGCCAAAGGGGAGACTCTTTTCTACCCACTTCCTTGGCCCACTACAATTCCCAGATCTCTTGTTAGTGAAGTTAGTGCTGTTTTTCCCACTTTAGTCCAAGGACTACAACTGCTTCATGAACATAATGATTTTTCCTTAAAGGGTATACCTTCCACTTCCTTCTTCTCACAGAGAACACTCTGGCTGACCCTCTCTGGTCAGAAGCCAAGTGCCAACTCTCGTCACTCATCAGTACTAAACCTTTGAACAGAGGTCTCTCTCCAGAATCCTGAATAAAACAATCCAGGCTAATAAGGCAATATGATGGCCCACTTCTGGGATTTCCTAACTGCAAGGAAGCAACAAAGACTGAAACTAACCCCCCCTCTCAACGGACTGCTAAGTTAAAACATCAGAAGAATGTATTTTAAGGTAGCTAAATGGCTTAAAAATCAATAGCTTAAGAGTAAACCTATAAAAAATGAAGTTTAGTGCTTGAGATGATTGTCTAATTGGAATCTTGCTCCATTTAAGAAATGGGTTTATGCGCTTTTCTTTTCTCAAAATCTTTATGGGTTCTTCTTGGAGTTCCAGATTTAAAAATTTCAGTAGCTCATTTCCACTGTCCAGGTATGTTGCTTGGAGAAATTTACCCTGATGATGAACAAGAAGTTTGAAAGGAAAAGCCCATCTGTACCTGATGTTAGCCTCTGTTAATTTTCTTGTAACAGATTTTAATTTGCAGCATTTTTGTAATGTCTCAGCAGAGAGGTCTTGGAAGACTTGGATTTTTTTTGTCTTCATATACTATAACACCTTTAGATCTGGCTTCTTGCAGTATCTTTTCTTTAGTACAATGATCCAAAAATTTAGCTATGATGTCTCTTGGAGCGTTGAAGCACAGGTTGTTTAGAGGGCCCAGTCTGAACTCTTTTTATATTTTGGACAATACCTCCTTCAAGATCTAGCACATTTGCAAATAGGCTGCAATTCTAAGGACACTTCCATGGGAGTAACCACTATTTAATAACATGGGACATCTGAGTAGACCTGTTGGGGTGCATCTTTGTTTGTTGTGCAGTCCTCCACATCTATTAGGGCACTTGGACCATCAGTACTTGTGAGGAGAAGTGCTGCTGGGGAGGGGATGCAAGTGGTCTGTTCAATCAGTCAAACTTGATAAAAGCCCTGGAAGACTTCAATCATAGGCTACAATTCTAAAGATACGTGCCTAGGAGTAAGCACTATTGAATAACATGGGACTTACATCTGAGTAGACCTGCTTAGGATTGCTTTCATAGTCTTTCAGGGCTCTCTCATTTTTCTGAGTCAAATAACAAATGTGTGCTTCCTCCACCATTTTGAAAAATATCTTGACTGCCTTCACAGCAAAAAGGAAACTTATGGGGAAAACATAGGTCTGTTTGGGTGAGTGGGGGAAACAGCCAATCATCCTGCCTGCCTGCCTGCCTGCACTTGGCCTATGAAGAAGACTGGTGGCGAGACTGCCCATTTGCAGCTGAACACTGAACATCGAAAGAAAGGATTTGGATTTACCCCCTCACCATGAGAACAAAACTACAAAGCACAAAGAAGCATAGCAGCAACAGGCAACAGCAGAATGCAAAGGTAATATTTTATTGGCAATACAGAAAAAGAAAAAAACAGACATGAGACAAGATTGGTTTTTTTCCCTCTGGGAGATTTTTTTTTAATGCACTGCACTGTTTGGACTATTCTCCTGCTTGAGAGCTGCCCCACCATCACTGCCCCTTTGCCAGTTAGTTTTCTGCCATAGTGTGTGTCCACTGTCACTTGCCTTCTACAGGAACCGTTGTTTGGTGTGCATGTTGTTATGCTTATTTATTATTTATTATTTATTTAATTAGATGTATATTCTGCTTGCCCCACAAGCGGGCTCAGAGCGGACTGAAACCAGAAGATATAAACTCAAACAAGGTAGCACAAAAATATAAAACATCAGTATAATTAAAAACTTGAGGTTTTTAACTAAGAGGTGGGCTAATGGTTGATGCGGTTTTTGGTTAAGTCTCATTTTCCCACCTTCACCTCTAAACTTAAAAATAATAGTTAGGGTATATGTAGCACCCAACATTTGCCTTGCTGCCTTCCTCAAGCTGTGTGCTCTCAAACTTGGTGGGTCAATGGTTTAGAGGGATGACTGGAAGCCATCCTTGCAAAGAACAGGCCTAAAATTCATTATAATGAAAAAAACTAAATGGTGTGGCATCAGAGAAGGAGGATGCCTAAGGAGCGAGCTCTGACCCTCCTTGATCTTCAAACCTCTTTTACCAATGCCATAACTACTTTTAAAAGTAGAAAACTATGAGTAAACAAGAACTTGACAAAAACAAATTGAATCCAAAAACTTCAAAACAACTACAGGACTTTTTTTTCACCATCTAAAGCAACAGTGATCCAAATCAACAGCACAGACAAAATGGCGACCAAGGGAAGCTGGGTAAGTGTGTAGACTGCCCTCCCCCACTGACTCTTGTGTTAACTCATTTACTTACAAACATGGAACAGAGAATAATAGAAAACATGACAGCTCTTCTTAATTCCTTACTTGAGCAATTTGCTGAATTCAAAACATCTTTGATAGTGATCACTCAAAAGGCAGAGTGTGCATTGAAGCTCAGAACAGCTTTACAAGAAGAGCTTCCGTCTCTGTCATGGCTGCCTCCATGACAGAGTGCTAAACTTAAAATTCTCAGCTCGGCAACTCAACCTTAAATTTAGAGGCTTTAAAGAACAAGCAACTGATAACTTTGACTTAGCAATTTTCCTAATAAACTGGCTTGCTCAGGAACTACAGTTAGCATTTCATCTAGGATCACTTAATCACTCAAAACGAAAGCGCCCCAGAGACATTCTGGCAGTTTTCCCTGACTTGAGAACTAGAAAGATAATATTAGAAACAGTTAGGTTCTTCTCCTTTCAGGGTGAATTGATCTTAATATTTCCTGATATTCCAACTGAAGTACTTGAATAAATGCCGAGATCTCAAAACAATCATGGAAGTACTAAGGCAAGCCAATGTGAGGTATAAATGGACAAACTTAACAAAACTACAAGTAAGATATAAAGATAAAGTTTATTATGCAGAAGATCAAGAATCTGGTCTAGCCTTTTTGCAAGACATTCACATTTCTCTACTCACAGACTCTAATAAATCATCACAGAAAAGAAAGATGATGCAGGCCTAGACTCCACCTAAGGGCAGCAAAATACCAGTCCAACATGTTTGGCTGTACTATTGCTTAGGTATATAGTAAAAAACCCTACTATTACCTATGTCAGGATCTTTTTGAATCTCCATTGAAGAAGTTACGACTTAGACTTGTAATGTACAATATATCTAGCTGTCTGAGGTTTGGAGAGAAAGGGGGGTGTCAAATCTATGGATGACAGGCTATGGAAGATAGACCCCTGTACCCTTACAGCAAGCACTCCATGGTCTTGGTTGAAAAGGCTTTATTCAGGAATCAAATCATGTAATAGATATGTCCACAGGTTGATTAGAAGTTGACAGGAATGGTAAAATAGGTAAAAAGCATTGTTCATATAGGCTCGAAGCACTCTCCTTCCTCTCAATAGGAAAACATAACTTTTAGCACGAAGCGGTCCTGAGAACTCCCTAAATAGTTTACATGCTTTGTCTAGACATAAGAGAGGCAATAGATTAAGAATGAAACACGGTTATTCTTCTTCCCCCTGAGAACCAGCAGGTTTACAAGGTCAGAGAGACAGAGCTTCAAAGCATAAGAGATAAGACACTCTGGATACAGCAGGCCTGTGAATACAAGGCAAGTTATGGCATCAGCAATATAACATCAAGGCACAGCACAGAACAATGGTTCATAGCAACACATCAGCTGAAATTAATGGCATGGAGGGGTGCAGACATGACAGGGGGAGGGCTTATTTTTTTCTTGCTCCTAGTTTATTAACAGCCTTTTCATATTGGAACTTGTTCTAATGACCTGAGACACAAAACCTCACAACAGTCCAGAAGGCTGTTTAATCAGATTGTGTGTGTGTGTTATGCGCCACCAAGTTGCCTCCGACCTATGGTGACCCTATGAAAGAAGACTCCAAAATGTCCTGTCATTAACAGTCTTGCTCAGATCCTGCAAACTGGAGAACATGGCTTCTTTTATTGCATCAAGACATCTCATTTTAGGTCTTCCTCTTTTCCTACTGCCTTCGACTTTTCCTAGCAATATTGACTCTTCCATGAAAAACACTCCCTCTGCACAGACCGGGAACTGGGGGATGTTTACCACAACCAGAGAAACTATTTATTGCAATCTATTCCAGGCTGAGATAATTGACAAACAACAACACCTAAAGCAGAACCTCAGCCGTGTAGAAAGAGAGGCCATAAACAGCCTCCAAAATAATTCTGGCATCGTAATCAAGGAAGCTGACAAAGGCGGAGCAGTTGTCATCATGGACAAACAAAATTATATACAAGAAGCAGAAAGACAACTCTCCAACACAACATTCTATAAAATACTACCTTCTGACCCCACGGAGCAATACAAAAGGGAACTCAATAAAATATTAAAAACACTCCCCATGGACATACAAGAATGCATACAGACACACCCCAGGAATCACGACCAGGAAGATTCTACCTGCTACCCAAAATCCACAAAACAGGTAACCCAGGACGCCCAATTGTTTCAGGAAAATGCACCATCACAGTAGGAGTCTTGGGATACATGGACTCTATCCTCAGGCCCTATGCCACCAGAACACGCAGCTACTTATGGGACACCACTGACTTCCTCAGGAAAATAGAGTCCATTGACAACCTACCAGATGACACCATCCTAGCAACCATGGATGTGGAGGCCTTGTACACCAATATCCCACATGCAGATGGACTGCAAGCCATACGGAATATTATCCCAGACAAAACCACAGCAAACCTCGCCACTGAACTTTGTCACTTCGTACTCACTCACAATTACTTCGAATTTGGTGACAACTTATATCTACAGGTGAATGGCACAGCCATGGGCACACGCATGGCACCACAATATGCTAACATATTCATGGCGGACTTAGAGCAACGCTTCCTCAGCTCCCATCCACTGGAACCACTACTATACTTAAGATTCCTGGATGACATCTTCATCATTTGGACCCATGGGAAGGAAGCCCTTGAGAGATTTCATCAGGACTTCAATAACTTTCACCCTACTATCAACCTAAGCCTGGACCACTCTACACAACAGGTACACTTCCTGGACACCACTGTACAACTACATAATGGACGAATAAATACCACCTTATACCGGAAACCAACAGACCGATACTCATATCTACATGCCTCCAGCTTCCACCCTAAACATACCACTCGGTCTGTTGTCTACAGCCAAGCCTTACGTTACAACCGTATCTGCTCCAATGCTCTCGACCGACACTCACACTTAAGAGATTCACAACAAGCATTTTTGAGACTACAGTACCCACCAAATGAAGTGAAGAAACAAATCAACAGGGCCAGACTAGTACCCAGAAACAGTCTGCTCCAGGACAAACCTAAAGGAACTAACAACAGAACACCACTGGTTGTCACCTATAGCTCCCAGCTCAAACCCATCCAACGTATCATCAGTGAGCTACAACCCATCCTGGAAAATGATACCTCTCTCTCAGAAGTCCTGGGTGGAAGACCTTTCCTTGCCTACAGACAGCCCCCCAATCTTAAACGACTTCTCACTTACAATCATGAATCGGCCAGCAGAGTCACCAGCACAGGTACCAGGCCCTGCAACAGACCCAGATGCCAGCTCTGCCCCTATATCTACCCAGGGAATACAATTACAGGACCCAATGGCATCAACTACACTGTCTCTGGCTCTTACAGCTGCTCATCCTCCAATCTGATATATGCCCTCATGTGCCAACAATGTCCTTCTGCTCTGTACATTGGACAAACCAGCCAACCTCTACGCAAAAGAATAAATGGACACAAATCTGACATTAGAAATGGAAACGTCCAAAAACCAGTGGGAGAACACTTCAATCTACCAGGACATTCCACCAAAGACTTAAAGGTTGCTGTGGTTCAACAGAAACCTTTCAAAAACAAAATCCAACGGGAGGCTGCTGAATTGGAATTCATATGCAAATTTGACTCTGTCAAGCTGGGACTGAATAGAGACTATGAATGGTTATCACATTATCACAGGTAACAGATTCCCTTTACAGAGGCGTGGTCTGGGGGAGCCCAGTGACACCTGGTGTGGGCTTTCGGGGATCACAGTTCTCTTTGTCAGATGCAGCTGGCAGGGAGAGCTGTGGTCATCGAAGGCTTATACTACATAGGAATTGGAGGCTTTTACTGCAGCAAACTAATACAGCAAACTGACTGCACACCAAAAGGAGATGTTTACATTTCCAAGCAAAGGAATGTTTTGACTGCCTCCACGCTAATTGCATTCTGTCACCTTGTGATATATGTCCCCTTCTTTCTCCCCTATCATCCCTCCTCTTCTGTATTTGACCAGTTCGGATCATGCATCTGATGAAGAGAACTTGATTCTCGAAAGCTTATGCTACAATAAAATTGGTTAGTCTTAAAGGTGCTACTGGACTCTTTTTGATTTTCCCAGAGAACCTTGTTTCTCATGACGTGACCAAAGCACAATAGCCTTAGTTTTGTCATTTTAGCTTCTAGGGAGCATTCAAGCTTGATTTGATCTAGTACCCACTTATTTGTCTTTTTGGCTGTTCCTAATCTAATTGAAAATTACTAGTTGGCAACTATATTTTTTTCTTGGGTGGTGGGTGGGATAAAGGGGGAGAGATAAATATAACAAAGTTTAACTGAATTTTATTTGTTAGAATATACAACCTTTTTAGTGGGAGAGGGTGGGAAAATAGGGACAGAAGGGACTCAATAATAGTATGAAACTCTATAGAACATCCTAGTTAATTTTATTTAATGTAGCCACAACATTGTTATTGATAATGTGAAAAATTCATATAATATCTGCATATACAACTTCAAGTCAAATTGCAGATTGGAATGATTAAATCTTCTAGCATTTTCATATTGCTGTGTTATTTAAATTTAACTTGCTTAAAATATTTTTGACATGTAGTTGAGATATCTGTATTTTCTTCTTTGATTTGTTGTGAACTAGATACAACATTTACATTATTAGGATAAGTGTAACTCTTCAGAAGTATTAATAAAAAGAAAATTTAAAAAAAGAAAAAAACCCAAATGGATTAGATCTGAGCCAACAATACCCCAGCTGGTGGGGAAATAAAAGCAACAGTAAATAACTGGTTCCAAACCCCTGGATCCGCAATGGATTTTTTTCAGTGCAAATTCCTAGTTGTGAGAATAAAGTGAAGGAGAGGAGACTGATGTAAGCTGCTTGGATCCCCATTAAAGAGAAAGGCAGGTATGAATGAAGTAAATTACAAATAAATATAAATTTCAATTATTTGCCTCTGTGAGTATTATCAGATGACACTGGGATTCTTGATGAAGGGCTTTTTCCCTACCTTGTCTATGTGATAACTTCTTTCGTATGTTACCATTTTTGTGTGCAGATTTTTTTCTCCAGGTGCTTTCCAAAGACCTGACTTGGATTTCTATTTTTTTAAAATTATGTAATGCATGCAAATCCATCATTGGTATGCATAAGTCAGGTAAGCACAGTTGCTCATGTGTTACTCCAATTATTTGCAAGGAGATGTAAGAAGAAAGAGAGAAAAGGAGCATACTGTTTTGAGATGACTGAATCAAGCTGAAGGTGATCTTTCCAATAGTAAAAGCTGTGGAATGGAAAAGAAACTGGATGCAAAAGTAACTGACATTACAAACTGGCTTTTAAAACCAGAAGTAGAATGCCATAAATCCCTACTGGGAATATGAATGTTTCTTTGAATATGGAAATATTGAAGAGGGATGTCAAGAGTTTTTCCAGGCAGATATCCTTTTGTCTTTAAGTGGTTTTATTTAGTTATCTTGATTCTGGTACAGAATTGTTTTCAGCTGTAGCATCTAGTGCAGCATGCTGCATGTTGAAATAGGATAGTATGACAAGTACTTTCCATAATGTATCATAACTTCTTATCTTACCAGAAACAGACAATTTAAAAGTGTGAATCTGCTATTAAGGTGTTTGTGAATACATTATTAGAAAGACTTTAAGATGTACTGTTTGTTAGAAAGAGCTAGTATTTGGTATATTTTTTTATCCAAGAATACAGGATCCTTCTCCTTGGAAATATACAGAAGTGAGTCAAAAGTGGACACTTGCCTAAGTCCCATTCTGCATGGCACACTTTAAGCCGGGCTTCTGAATATTCACACCAATCAGTGCTGAATTGGCTTGGGCTCCTGGCATTCTGTATTGCGTGACCTTGAGGTGATTTGGTGTCTGCTTTCTTATTCCTGACGAGTTGAGTTGTGTTTGTTTGAAGCTGCCTTTTGTGGGGGCTAGAGCAAACATCCTTTTTTTAAAGAAATCAGTGCATGTATCATAACGTTGCAGTGTTGGAACTTGGTGTGTCCGCTGTCCCCCTCCTTCTCCCTTTCCTTGTACTTGCTGATGGGGCAGTCCTGTGCCCACCAATTTTTTTAAAATTCTGGAGGGGCAATTGGGAGTGGAGTTTGGGGGGGGGAGGAGACCTACTTTTCACATTTGTTTCACTGGCTGCTAGCAAATTGCTCTGGTGTGGTTTGAATTGTCTGCTTGTTGCAAAATGACACCTCTCTGCCACAGTAAAATGTTAAAATGCTGCTGCCCAAATAAAATGGTGTTCTCATTGGCCTTCTCACATCACATGACCTTGTTCTGGAATGGGAAAGGAAGATTATTGAGATGAATCCCCTACCCCTGTTTCCAAATCACTGTGAACATGAGCTCTGTTTATAAAGAAAGAAAGTAAAAAAGTAAACCCAAGAAGTAATCAGTGGGGAATATGGATTGCCATCAGGGAATGGGACAGACGTTGTGCTTAAAGGGGAAGGATACATGAACATCACAGTGTTGTAATTCTCCTCTAATTAAAAGAAGGGGGGATTGGATGCTCAGTTGCTTGGGACTTGTTTCAGACTTCTCCTAATGCCAAAGAGTCGGTCCAATGATAAAAATGGAATTTGCAGGCACAGTTTGCAAGGTTATGAATTTGCAATCTTGATTTGACAATACAGCCATATGACAAATGACATTGTAGTGTTATGACCCTTCCCTTATTTTTTTTTTAAATAGAGGGTGTGTGTGGAGGGAGGGAGTAGTTTCCACCTGGTGGCCAACCAATCGGTGCCCAGGGAAAGGAAGTGGAGGACAGAAGCAGTACAGAACTAAGAATTCTGCACACACATAAGATGCAGCTTAAAAATAAAGTTGCAGTATGTGCACAGGGGAAAAGACGGGGAACATTCGATTCTGCATCTCATGCCTCTGTTTCTCATGTGGAACTCTGTAGATTGAGAGAAGCAGAATGAAATCTGAATAATCCAACATGCAGAATAGGCTTAAGTTTGTCAAAACAGCCTCAGGAGCAGTTTTAATTCTATTACTTTTTTGACAAGATGCATACACCCAGAGTCTAAAAGACATCCGACTTATCATTTACGCATCTACTATGTTATTTTCTCCAACATGAGCATAGATCTCCATGCTGGAGATTCCCAATTGGTAGTCGGCGGTTGGATTCACACAGTAAGTTATCAGGCCCATGAACATTCACTCCACTGAACACAGGAGTTAACATGATACACATATGCATGATTTTGGTCATCTTCCCCCCTCATAAAGGGGCAGGGGAAGGATCATATATTTGATTTCTAATGGCATATAGTGGGTGATCTGGGCCACATATTAGATTTTAAAGGGGAAAATGCACCCCACTTTAAGAAGGTCATTCCACTACCCCCTCCCTCAGCTGAACTGAGGGAGCAAAGGGGGAGGAGTTGACCATAGCAGGCAGGAAGGTAGAACAAGCTGAACTGATGCTACATGTCTTGTGCATGGCATCTGGGGCAGGATGGAGGAAGGCCATATGGAGTTGGCCTTTGTTCCACCCACCTTTGACCTAGCAAAGGGAGAAGCCAAAAGGCAGCATTGTTGCCAAGTAGGCCCCCTCTCCTGCTTTAAGGCCTGCCATGGACTGTGTTAAAGTTTCCTGCATTGCTGTTTTACTGCTGCACCAAAGACTTCCCTGCACGTGTGTACTCTGGTACACGTGTCAGTTTCCTGCCTGCTTGTTTAATTACCTTGCTGCTGCAATAGACTGTGTTAGTTGCCTAACTCCACGTCTGGATAACTCCACAAAGGACTCTCCTCCTGGGCAGCCCTGCCTAGACATGATACACATCTGGACCTCCCAGTGTGTGTTTGGACTTTGTTACAAGTGTGCCCCGTGCCTGCATTGCCATCTGCCACGGACCGTGCCTGTTCCCTGCTATGGACTGTGTTTTACGTGCTGTTCCCCCTGCCTCCATGGAAGCCTGCCTCATCTGGGCCCAAGCCGCTGCTAGCAGCCGGGCGCCTGCCGGGGAAACCTCCAGCGAGCCTGGCTAGGCGCTCCCTGGTCAGTTCCCGCCCGGAGCCTCCCGTGGGCCGGTCCCCGAGCTTGCCCTCGCTACCGGGCAACCTGCTAACCAGCCCCTGCCATGCCCAGCCATCGACCATGTTCCTAGGCAGCCAGAAGACCAAGAGGAAAAGACTGCTTTGAGAAGCCATTTCAGCGAAGCGGGCACACCACGTCCGCAGCGAGAGAACCTCGCCCCGCTCTGCATACCTTAGGAGCTGCCCCGGAGAAGGAACTAAGTGCCGACCATCCCAAGCACTTAGAGAATGCATCTCAAAGAAACCTCCGCATTCCAGAGCTGATGACATCAGGACAAGCCCTGTCCGCTGGAACATCCATTCAGCCCACTCAGATTTCCCCCTCCCTCTTTTGTCCCCTCTTCCTGAGGTGTCACTTATCACAATCAGATTCCTAAAGTGGCCCATCTAAGCCATTCAGTAACCCATTAGAGCCAGCCCCAGCCCCAGGGTACGTTTTGGGGTATTTAAGCTGGTCTCTCAGACCGCATGGTGCTCAGGCCATTCCTATCCAGAACCCCTTGCTGTCTGTCCGTGGATCCATTGCTGGCATTGGACCACCTCGCTGTTGTGTCTCTGCTCCGCTTCAGGATTGTGAGTATTTCCTCTATCATCGTTGGGTACCTGCAAATGCAACCGTCTCTGTATTTCTTACTCTGTATTTCCTAGACCTTGTATGCTGTCTTGTGTGTATGTGCAAGTTCAGGCTTACGCCACACTATTAGTAAAGACACGTGTTTATTGAATCTATTTGTAGTCTGCCTCTTTGTCACTAGAGTGTCTGGAATCGGGACCTCCATAAACGTTGGTTAGATCCGCGCTAATTTTAGTTACAGACTGCTAAAGCTAATTTCCCTATTATAAAAAGAAGTTCTGGTAACAGCATGGACTAGCAATGACCCAGCCACGGTGTGTGTGCGTGCGCGCGCGCGTCTCCTAGGGGCATCAGTGGCTTTCCATTCAGGTGTTTTGACACTCTAGGGTTCCTGCTGGGGCCAAAAGCCCCTGATTGCCTCTCAAATGCTGATTTTGGTGCATCGTATCTTAGGTCATATTACCAGGCTGTTATAAATTCTCTGTTCAATTTGGAATTGTACATCACACAGAAGCACCATTTTTACAAATAGTTCCTCTATTGCTCTGTACCATGTTACTCTTTCATCAGCTTGAAAACAATGTTCTGAAGAAATGTTGTAGAGAAACGTAATTGAGATTAAGCCAAGAGCACATTTCCAAACTCATTAAGAGACAGTGCTCATTGGGAACACTGATTTCTAAATTAGATTAAAGCTCCCATTTTAAGCCTTAGAGGATTTGAAACTATGTTTTTAAAGCAAGATTAATTCCTGAAATCTTCTTTAGTTGCATCATACTCATAAATTCCTCTGTTCTCTGTAATGATTTGTACCTAAAGGGATTAATCAAGCATGGTTAATGAAATGCCATGGATGTTTGTGGAAGATTCATAGAATTTCAAAAAAAGTGTGTTGTTCATATTTCAACCAGATCGTCTGTGCAAAGAATATTAACACAAACATGTTTTTCTTAAACTCCAAATTAGAGAATCTTTCTGCTCATTTGTTAGAATTTTTCCTGTGTGATTTAGTTTACATAGAATGAAATTCCTTAATAGAAACCTCATAAAATGTCTATCTGCCATTGAAGCTTTAGCTAAGAGTATTTGAAATATTATCCAACCACCCCTGAAACACTGAAGTAGTATAGCATAAGCTGTGTTTTAGATAATGGCACATAATCTTCAGCAATAAATTCACAACAATACCCTCTTAATTTACTGCACTTCCAAACTTGTGCAATAAAAGTACTTCACTCATTATTTTGAATCAATGTATGTATTCTCATGATGTTTTCTGACATGGTGACATACCTACCAATTGACTTTGTCCTTTTGCTAGAGAGAAACAATTTTGAAATGTTCAAACATCAATATTACAAGATATAATATTGTAGTTAAACCACATTTTAAAAAAATAATGATGGGTTGCAAACTCAAAGCATTCAAAAGATTGTCATGCTAGAAATGAAAAGTCAACTTTTATTTATCCTAGAATCTTCTTGAATACTGCTTTGGCTTTTGTTTGGGATTATTACGGGCATTTTTTTCTCACATTTCTCATGGCAGTCACAGTGTGCATAATGGAATAGAAATAAAAACCTCTACAGTGTTTATGATACCACATGCTATATAGACTTTCCAACACGTGCATTAATATTGGGAACAGGTTGTAAAGTCCTGATAATTTTTTGAGATTTATAGCACAATCCTTAGTGTGGGTGGGCTGAATTCTCTGAGAGAGCTAACTAGCTGCTAGCCGGCATATCCAAGATATGCTGGTGTAAGCTGAAGTTGCATCAGATGCCAGAACAGCCTCTCTGTGGCCACCTGCTGTCGGCTGCCAGCATAAATCTCTGTGCTGGTGTGGGATGTGGCATGGTGAGGAATTCGCCAGCTCTCTAAGAAGCTCCAACCTGGGAACACCATCCAATAGAGATGGTAAGTTACGCATGCAAAAAAGATGGCATAGCCCGTAGGTGCTCATTCAATGGAAAAGGCCAAGCTCCCTCCCACAGCCATGGCCCTGCTCAAAAGTCCTGACAAAGCACAGGATGCTGAGTACAGCCACAACCAATCACCTCACTTCTCAGCAGTGGATACCTTCTCTTGCAGCATCAAATAACAGTTCCCCTGCCACTACAAAAACCCCAGCCAGGATGCCCTGTAATTCATTAGACAGGGTGCCTGGCATGGGACTGTGACTCAGAGCCCATTGCCTATGTACTTAGAGCTTAGAGCCTTGCACTTTGGTGGCAGGAGAGGCACAGTGAGGGTACTTAGTGCAGTTGGAGGAGCACTAACATCCAAGGTGGAAAGCAAAGTCCATACTGTGTGGCTACCATGCCTCATTCCAGAACCCTCACAGGTACCCCATCTCCAGAGACAGAACTTCAAAGGGTGACCACACGCTGACAGGTAAGTGGTGGTGAAAATCCAGCAGCCCTAGCCTGAGAATCCATATCTGCCATCCATGTACCCCTTGCACGAAGCTGGTGGATGCCCCCAAATGCTGGTTCCCACAACCAAGGTGTATGGGGGCAGCCCGAACCAGTTGGGTCTGGCACCATGCCCCATGTTCTGCAGTGGAGCATATGTCTGGGGAAGTGTTTCCAGGAGAGCTGCCCACTGGGTGGCAGGAATGCTTGTAGCCCTGCACTGGACTGGTAGCACTGGACTCTTCTTTGCCAGGGAACTCCCCTTCAGATGGGGGAGAGGGCACAACTGTGGGTTGGAGTGCCTGGACTGCCGCAATGTATTCTGTCAGTCAGATTGCTAAGTAATCATGAGATCATTGCCTAGCAAACTCTGAGCTCTGTATGGCAGCAGCAGTGGCTCAATCAACTGCAGTAGCACAGCATTTCCTTATGGGTTTAGTAAGCATCAGGATGGCAACAGCATGCAGTTCAGGTGTCTTCTGGTAAATTGGCCTCCCTCATGGGGATGGCACCGTGGACCGTGATGGAGTACCACAGGCATGGCTACAGCCAGCCTGGCATCTGGGTTGGTCACCGCTGCATATGTTTCCATTTTGCATCTGTGCAGGTGATGAATCAACAGGGAAACCTGAGAGCATGACCACTGCTGGTACTATTGCTCTGCTCAGTCACTATTTCCAGGCTGGCTTCTGGAACCTTTTGTCCTGCCCAGCTTCACTACCAGCAAAGCCACCTCAGTCACATGTATGCTAAGCTTTGGATGACTCAGCCTTTCTCCTCCAGGCCCTGGGAACAGATCACAGAGGCACAGCTGCTAGACTGCACAGATCTCTTCATGTTCAACAAAGTCTGGATGTTCTACAACCCTATCCCTGTCTGTTTGAGAGTAGATGAGACCACCTCCGTGCCCCTCCGTGCCCCAACCCCGCATCAGTGATTCCCTCTTCACACATTTGAGAGAGTGGACTTGCACTCAGGAATGGTCATACTGGGGTCACTATGGTTGGTCTGTGTGGAGCCAAAGAACCTCTGTTTTGTTCAGCTGCAAAACACAGCAGGGGACAAGTGACATCTTGGACATCTGAACCCTCAGTTCAGTTCAAATCAGTTTCAACGCTCTTCTCCCTCTCTCTTGGCTGCATGCATGGGGAATTGCCCCGTGGGTGATGGGGGGGTGTCTTACTGCTCTGGCATGGGGGGGGACAGCTCTGGGGGCCACATGCATGGCCCTTGTGTAGGAATCCTTTGCATATGCTTATTAATGTATGGTGCTGTGGACTCTGAGGAAAACTGGACAAAGATTTGTTCATCTGTTTTCTTACTACCTTACTAAATGTGTTACTTTCTTCAGTAGTTTTGTAACCAGATGAAAGCTAACCTTTTGTTTTAAGTCCATCTGGTGGCTGCCAGATTCTGTAAGCAAAAATGAGTCATAATAATTATACATGGGTGAGAGAAAATCATACTTGTTTAAGGATGGGTTGTTTGCAACAGAGTGAATCTAGGATATAAAAGAATTGTCTAGTGCATTTGGAATCCATTTATTTTGGACAGCACACCAAAGCTTTCTCATTCCTTCAAGGGAAAAGATGACTGCCATCAAAACAAATTAAAAATAGTTACAGGAAACTGAAATAAATGTTGGAAAACTTTTGAGCAGCTGATAGAAACAAATGCTAGGAAGAAAAAGTAGCTAAAAGTTGTAAAAAGAACTACACTGTTCGATGTATTGTCGAAGGCTTTCACGGCCGGAGAACGATGGTTGTTGTGGGTTTTCTGGGCTGTATTGCCGTGGTCTTGGCATTGTAGTTCCTGACATTTCGCCAGCAGCCGTGGCTGGCATCTTCAGAGGTGTAGCACCAAAAGACAGAGATCTCTCAGTGTCACAGTGTGGAAAAGATGTTGGCAGGTCATTTATATCTACTCAGGAGGGGTGGGGTTGAGCTGAGTCATCCTGTAAGAGTTTCCCAGGGTGTGGAATGCTAATGGTGGGAGGCTTCACTGTATCCTGAGGAGGTTCTTTTGCATATGGATTGGTGCTTGATGTGCTAATCTTCTCTGCAGGGCTATTGTCGGGTGTAGAGTGCTTTGTTAGCCTGGTGTTTTTCAGAACTGGAAACCATGCTCTGTTCATTCTTAAGGTTTCTTAAGAAAAAAAAGAAAAAGAAGAAACCTTAAGAATGAACAGAGCATGGTTTCCAGTTCTGAAAAACACCAGGCTAACAATCTCTGTCTTTTGGTGCTACACCTCTGAAGATGTCAGCCACAGCTGCTGGCGAAACGTCAGGAACTACAATGCCAAGACCACGGCAATATAGCCCGTTAAACCCACAACAACCAACTACACTGTTGTTTTACAAAATATAAGGCAACATGATACCCATAAGAGTATCTTGGATCAGTTCTAAGCTTTGAAGCTAATTTTGGCTTTAGCTTCTTCAAGACCACTTCAGACCTATGTATAAAGGGATTTCTTGCACTTGTTAGTGTCTGTGAGAAGTGAATACCTCCACATGCTTCCAGATAATTTAATACTGAGAATTCGATCAAAGTAAAATGTTCTTCAGGCTGACAGACATTAAAGTCTATTAATGGTATAGTCTCGGTAAATAACAGCTGTCGTTCATGAGCAGCCAAAGCTGTCACTGAGATGCTGAGATTGAAGTATCAGTGAAGCTCTTGCTACAATTTGAAGACAGCAAAGGACTGTTACTTGTTTAAACAGCTGAGGGTACAGTTTGAATCCTTTTTTTCGTACTGTCATTCAGCATTTTCAACATATCCTACAATTTTCCTGCAACTGTCGTGTCTTCTATAAATTGCTTTCCCTGCTGTTGCCAGCACTGGTTTATTCAATGAACTTTTTTTCTTGAAAATAGGTTTTACTTTAGAGAATTTCAGAGAAAACAGATGACACAAAAGAAATTGTAATAGAAAAAAATTGGAATTTAAAACCAAAACCAAATGTATATTTATTTATTTTAATTATATTATATTATATAATTATATCTCTGCAGGGCTATTGTCGGGGATAGAATGTTTGGATGAATCAAACAACCAAGGAAAAACAGTCTCCTACAGGAAAAGTGTTTTTGCCATATATCAAAGGAATTACTGATCAGATGGGAAAGCTTATGAAAAAGCATAACCTTCAAGCAGTATTCAGACCCACCCGAAAAATACAACAGATGCTACGATCAGCAAAAGACAGTAGAGACCCCCTCACCTCTGCAGGAGTATACCGTATACCCTGCAGCTGTGGACAAGTTTACATCGGGACCACAAAGCGTAGCATCCAGACAAGAATAAAAGAACATGAAAGACACTGCAGACTTGGACAACCTGAAAAATCAGCAGTGGCTGAACATAGCCTAACTCAAACAGGGCACAGTATCTTATTCCAGGACACCAAAATACTGGACAACACTTCCAACTACTTTGTCAGACTGCACAGGGAAGCCATTGAAATTCACAAGCATAAGCAAAACTTCAACAGGAAAGAAGAAACCTTAAGAATGAACAGAGCATGGTTTCCAGTTCTGAAAAACACCAGGCTAACAAAACATTCTATCCCTGACAATAGCCCTGCAGAGAAGATTAGCACATCAAGCACCAATCCATATGCAAAAGAACCTCCTCAGGATACAGTGAAGCCTCCTGCCATTAGCATTCCACACCCTGGGAAACTCTTACAGGATGACTCAGCTCAACCCCACCCCTCCTGAGTAGATACAAATGACCTACATCTTTTCCACACTGTGACACTGAGAGATCTCTGTCTTTTGGTGCTACACCTCTGAAGATGCCAGCCACAGCTGCTGGCGAAACGTCAGGAAGTACAATGCCAAGACCACGGCAATACAGCCCGGAAAACCCACAGCAACCATTAATCATTTTGTTTGCCATCTTTTTGCCTACTTTCCAGGAAAGTATCTTGGCAGCCCAATCCTAAGAGGGGCGGGGAAACTGAATAGGAACCGAACTAAGGCTTGCGATGGCGCATCTGGCCCTTACGCCCGCGTAAGTGGCCCTCCGCCCGCGCTGGGACGCGGCGCTGGCCCGCCGGCGGGCCAGCACCGGTGCAAGCCACAGGCACCCGGGCGGCGGCACAGGAGTGGCGTAGAGCCCTACGCCGATGCAGGGGGGGCGGGGAACAAGGCGGGGTCAGAGTTAGTCCGCTCCCTAAGCTCCTCCAGAAGCGGGAACGCCCACAGTGGCGCAAAAAAGCTACGCCACGGAAAAAGAAGGCGTAGCCCATAGGCGTCCATGGAACGGCGAAAAATCAGCCCCCTCTCTGAGCGCCCAGCCCCGCCCCTATGGCCCGAAGGAGCATAGGATGAGAACTATCCCGGGGACCAATCAGCGTGCGCGCCTGGCGTGGACGAGCCCCCCTCTCTGCACCCAATCATCTGAGAACCCGCCCTACAAAACATCCGGCCAGCGCCGCCCAAACCCCCAGGTAAGTGAGCACTCTGCCGGAGGCTCTGCCCGTGTGCTGAGTGGCATTGCCCCTTTGAAAACCGAAACGGGCTGAGGGCATTCACGTTGGCAGGCGCAGAATGCACTCGGGGGACTTTGCGAAAAAGTGGGGGAACTTCTCGTAAAGGGGAAGAGGTGCAAATGTCTGCCTAACTCCCTTTCTACCGTGATAGAAAGAATGACTCAACATCTAACTGGACTCATGCACGCTAGTTGCTTCTAACTAAGCACAAACAAACTAACCCTTCCGTGACAGAAGGGAATGACACTTTGCAAATTAACCACATGCTCTCCCGTTTCCTTGCAGGTGCCCTGACTCTGGCGCTCCCACCTGGTGATGACCGACGGAGCGCTGACAGGTGAGGAGGAGGTGGGGGGGGCGTTCCGCAGATTAGTGCAAACCGCCCATTCACCTGAACCCACCCGCTCACTTGCCGCTTTGGGTGAGGCCCAGCAGGGGTCGGGGGCAACCATGGCCGCCCCTGGCTGCCTCAGAGGCAGGCGCCTCGAAAACCACATGTGACCAGGTGTTTGTTGTGACCAGCTCATTCCCTCCCATAAAGGTAAAGGCTTCCCAAGGCCGAGTGCATCCTCGCCAGACTGTCAGGCATCAGCTGCTGCCCTCGACCATGTGCAACCCCCCCGGATGGCGGAGTGTGGGGCTTGCCTCAGCAGTAGAATGAGGTAAAGCCCACATGTGTCTTTTTCTCCTGCAGGCACGTCCAGGGCATGGCTGCTCCCCCGCGCCCCGCCCTCCCCAAACATCTCTGATGGACGGTTGGCTGCAGCCCAGGAAACACCGTCGCGCCGCGGCCTGCATCCCAGCCCCGCCCCTCCGAGCGGGAAGGAGGGCTGTGTGGAATGCTCCGGCTCCCTCGCCAGCCTAAACGCAAGCCCGCTTTTTCCAGTGCAATAAAACGAGATGTACAACAACTGCCTTCTGTGTCTGCGAGTCTGACTTCGTCCTCCGCCCCTCCCCCAACACTCCCGTCACATATCTCCACCTGCACATTGCCACAAATGTATCCGACACACCCCGTCTTGCCTCCCCGCCCCCTCCCTCCCCTCACAGTAACGCCCCCTCCCTCCCTCCTCCTCTCCCCCCTCCTCTGTATTTGACCAGTGTCTGTACCACCCATCTGCCGAAGAGAACTTGATTCTCAGAAGCCTATGCTACAATAAAATTGGTTAGTTTTAAAGGTGCTACGGGACCCTTTTTGAATTCGCTACCACAGGCTAACACGGCTAACCCCCCTGCATCTATGGCCAGGTAGAGGGTTGGGGCGGGGCATGTGAGCGGGGAGGGGGATCAATCCCTGGTGGGGAGAGTAGCTGGCACCCGATAAGCCAGGGAGAGGGTGGTGCGAGCTGCCGCTGCAAGGGGGCGGGAGATGGCAGGGGAAACGGTCCGCTCGCTGGAACCGTAGCCCCACCAGTGGAGAATCCATGGTGGTGGCAGGCGGATGCCATATCCCGGGCAGGAGGTCTCGCGCGCCTGGGGAGGGTCGCCCCCATTGCAGCCGCAGCCCCAGCAACACAGTCCCGTGAGCGGCCGCCTCCCAGAGTGGGTCCAGCCCCTCGGGCGTCTGCAGCAGCCCCATTGGTCATTCCAACACCTTCCACCCCAGGGCGTCCTGCCTCGCATCCAATCCTGTGGGGCAGTTGCGAGGCCCCCGCACCAACACAGCGTGGTTGTTGGGAGGGAAGGGGTGCGTCCGAGACTGCCTGTGGCTCCGCCTTGGCCCGGCGCTATCTCCTGCGTTCAGCAATTGTGGCCGCTCGCGTTGCCCTGCCAGGGGGGGAACCACTCCTAGGCTGCCAGCCCCGCCAATCCTGCAGGGAAGGCCGCTGGCCCCGCCCACAGGGGCAGTGGAAGAGCGCACCAGCTGTGCAAAGTGGCCAAAATGCGGGAGCCCGAGGCCCCCCGGCTGGCTGCCACAGCGTGCCCCTCCCCCGGCTGGGCCATGCAGGCTGGGTGGCCACCCCAGGCCCCGGGAGGGCCCCCCGATGGCAGGTTGTGTGACTGCCCCAGCTCAGGGCGGCATGCCAAGCAGGGCAGGTGCGTTAGGGCAATATGGAAGACATGCCAGAGCGGCCCCTGGCCAGTCCTTGTGCATCCTAAGCACCCCCCCTCTTGAAAGGGATGCGCTGTCACCGCGGGCCTGGTCATGCGCTCTTGGTGCCAGGGCAGGATATGGCTGGCAGTTCACCAAAGTATCGCAGGCAGACACGGGTCCATGGGTAGATGAGCTTTATTCCCAGTCCCACGGTGCACCGGACGGCCAGGCCCAAGGGTTCGCGTCCCGCAAGGATGCACCTGAGCAGCACAGCATCCCCGAAAGGGAAGAGGGCCCTGGGGCCATAGGAAGCCAACCACCGCGGCCCCCTCCCCTCCAACCCACAGGTCTGAGCCGGGGGGCCTGTGCTGAACCTATCCATGAACTATGCAGTTGCCAGACAGAAGATAGGGAATTGTTACATCTCAGACCCTCCAAGGTCATGCCGGCGGGCGGTGTAGTTCGGCGGGCAGCACAGAAACACTATACCCACAGCGGTCCTGGCTGCATGGAGGGCGACGGGTGGCGGGAGCAGTGGGCGGCCAGGCTCGGGGCCCAGCTCATTGCCAAGGCAGCCGGGAATGACCTCCTGGCAGATGAGTGTGCGATGACTGCGCGGCCAGTTTACCTGGAGGAGCTCTTCCCTGGCCGTGCAGAGGAGGCCCACCTCATACGAGCGTGGCTAGACGCAGCGCTGTGCTAGGTGGAGCATGACCTCCTGGAAGAGGAGGTGGCTGCAGGCCCCGCGCGCAGTAAGTCAGGGTCCTCGGCGCCATCCAGGGAGCCTCCTCCGCTGCCACAGAGGGCAGGCCGTAAGGGCCCGGAGGTGTCCCAGCCACTTCCGTCGAGGCGCAGGTTGCAGGTGCTTGCAGCAGATGCCGGGCTGCCACCAACGGGTGCCCCCCCTCCCTCTCTCCCCCCTCTGCAGGGACCATGCAGCCGTTCCCCTCAGGCCATGATGACAGGAGCCTGTTCAGGCCGGAGGTGGTGAAGATCTGTGCGTCGTGGACGCTTCCCGGGAACTTGGCAACGAGGTCCGTGAAGATCCCCTGGTGGTCACAGGCTGCCTGGACGTTGATACTGTAGAACCGGTGCCAATTCCTGTAGACCTGCAGCTCCTCTCTGGGAGCGCATATGGCCACATGTGTGCAGTCGACTGCTCCAATCACATTGGGGAAGCCTGCAAGGGAGGAGAAGCCAGCCCGGATGGGTGCCAACTCTGCCTCCGAGGTGGGAAAGTGGATGTGCTCGCGGATCCGACCAACTAGGGCGTCCAGGAAGGCATGCAGGCAGCGGCTGGGGGATGACTGGGAGACCTCCAAGGCCTCAGCCATCACTCCCTGGAAGGAGCCGGTCGCAAGGTAGCGGAGGGACAGCAGGACCCTCTGGAGGACGGGGATGCCCCGGGGAGCCGCAGCTTGCCCCTGAAGGGCGGGCGCGAGCTCCTCGCACAGAGCCTGTATGGCTGCCCTGTCCAGGCGGAAGCGGTCCAGGCAAGTCATGTCGCCCAGGAGCAGGGATGGCACCCTGGCCTGGAACCGGCGGCGGCGTCTGAGGCAGCGCCGCCTGAGGGCCGCTCGGACAAACACGGCTGGCAGGAGGTGGCTGGTCCGGATGGCTGGGAGCCGCGGCGGCAGTGGCGGGCACCAGGCGGGGATGATCGAGGTCCTGCCTGGAAGGAGCGCAGGTTGAGTTCCAGCACCCTGAACCCCCCCCCACGCACCTGGAAGCAGCAGGCCTACCGGTCTCAGCGGCCCGTTGCAAGTGGTGCTCAGGAGCAGGTCCTCTGTCCGCTGCATGGGCTGTCCCAGCCACCCTTCCCGGTCCTGCACCCCCTGTGCCCTCCTCCATCTTGCCGAGGGGATGGGTGAGCACATGACTAGGTGGCTGGTTCCCACCACTTATCTCGGGGACCGGACATTCCAGCGGGCACTACCCCCATGTCTGCTGAGAGCACTAGTGGCGGCGGAAGCCAGCGCCAGGCAAACTGGACAGAGGCCGAGAGAGTGCTGCTTTTTGGGCTCGTGGTGGAGAATGCAGAGGTCGCCCTGAGCACGCACAGGGGCGCCTCGTCCCGGTCTCGACGACGGGCATTCTGGCAGATGGCAGCTGACAGGGTCTCGGCTGTGGGCAACGCGCCCCGCACTGCTCACTTGGCAATGAAGCGCTGGAATGATTTTTTCGGGCCCGCACGCAAACGAGTGCGCCTCCTCATGTCTCAGGGGGTTCCTTATGAGCGGGCCCTTGACGAGGGGCTCCCAGGCCCAGAGGCGGTCATGCGAGCGGTCATCCCGGAGGCGGTGGTGGGCGGCCTGGGCGTTGAGGTCCTGCCCGGTTAGTATTTGTGGATTCAGGGAGGCAAGGGGGGGAATGCATGGATCGTGGCACATGTGTGACAGGGCCTCTCCCGTGAGTAGGCACGGCCCCTGAGGGTTCAGACCCAAGCCAGGCGGAGGCAGAGGCAGCGGAGTCTGTGCCCCCCCTGGCAGAGAGCGGGGCCAAGGAACAGGCAGCCCTTCCACCGCCACAGCAAGCCCCTGCTGCCAGCGACGAGGAGCCTCAACCGGGCCCGTCGGGGGGCATGGATCCGGAGCATGGTATGTATCTGTGGCCCTGCTGCTGGTGGGGCCAGGGACCGGCTCGGCCACCGGCCTCGGCCACACATCCAAGGCCCCTCATGGCGCCGACCGGTCTCAAGACGAGGGGCTGCGGCCGCAGCTGGAATGGGTGTGCTTGGCCCGGCTCGGTGGCCTGTGGCAGCCCATGTTGGGCCGCTGCTCTTCCCTCCCTGGGGCCTCTTCCCACCCATGTCTCGCTCCAGCAGGGACCATGCGCCTGGAGATAGGCGGGGAGGTGATTGCCCAGCTGCGCGAGCTGCCACCCTCCCGGAGGACCTCTGCTGCCGGAGCAGCTCTCCTGCAGTCGCTCGGCTTCCCTGTGTCAGTGGAGGGTGAAGGTGGCCCTGGGACTCCGCCGGTTCAGGACACCTCATCGACAGAGCCGCTCGAGGAGCTGTCCCAGTCTGCAGCACCATCCCCTCCAGCCCCCCCGCCCCCGGGTGCCATGGGCCGTGTGCGGGAAGGACCTGGCTCCGCCTCTGAGGGGGAGGGGCCCATGGAGGGGGTTCTTCCAGGCGCACGGGCTCACGGCCCCCGCCCTGCCCAGCGGCTTCCCCCGACACTAGCCGCAATGTGGGCGGCGATCGAGAGGGAGCGGCTAGAGGTGCACGCTGTATGGGAGGAGGCGAACAACCACGGCCGGGAGTTCATGGCTGCGGTACTGGAGGTGGGGGAAGGGCTCCGTGCCTCTCAAGCCCGTATCGAAGCCCTGCTCGGGCGGCTCGTCGCCATCCTCGATCCTCCGGCCCCACCCGCTGCAGCAGCTCCACCCGCCCCAGAGGCACCCCTCCCTCGGGCCCAGTTGCGTGTGAGAGGCCGGGCCTGTGGACGACCAAGGGGGTCCGGCCGCCGGCCTTGCCGGTGACCGCTGCTGCCGCCTTGGGGGTGGGGTGGGGTGTTTTGCTGCACAGGCGGCTCTCCTACACGCCTCCCCTTCCTCACATCTGCTGGGGGAGGTGAGATGATATAATAATAAAGGCTGATTTCTGTGCAATGGGTGTCTGTGTTCTTTGCCTTGGGATGGGGACGAGGGGGCAGGCCCGCTGTGTCTGCCTCTTGGTGGCGGCCTCAGGCCAGCCCTCCCCTTTGGCGCCACTTGGGGGCTGTCCCCTGCTGCCAGAGACTGGCTGCTGCCCTGGATTCCTCATGGCAGGGCGCCTGCCAGTCCCATGCCAACCTCTCTGGACGCGGCCGCCACGGACTTGGTGCTACATTGGGCAAATGGGGGAGAGGCTCCTCAGACCACGCCCACCCCTCTCCTTCCCAACTGCGAGCCCCGCCCGACGCACGAGCCGAGGCAGTCTGCTGGCATGGGCGCAGTTTGCCTGCTGCTCTGGGGCCTGGCCGGGATCGCGTGCTGCCCATAGGCTGCGCCTTTCCTGGCCCCTCCCCCTGCCGCTTGTCAGGAACAGAGCCCTTTGGCTGCGCCTGGCGGCGGCCGTGCATCAGACCCGCCCACAACACTTTCTGGTTCTCCAAATTTGCATCTCTGCGCCGCTGCGGGCGCCGCTGCGGCCACACTTTGCTGGCACAGGATCCGGCCCGGCAGCGCCGCCACACCACCAGTGCAGCTGCGCCGGCGTTGGGGCCGGCCATAGGATTGCGCTGTTAATGTCGTGGTATTTTTCTGCCAATATTTTTGTTTTAAAAATAAAAGATTTTTTTGGATAGTCGTTGTCTCTAATGACTCCAATTTTTTCCTCTCAGTCAAGATTTGTTTGTATATTTTCTTGCTACATGTTTTTTATGAGCCTGTTCTAAGCTAAGTAAATTATTAGAAATTTCTACTTTAACCCTTTCTTTCTTTTATAGGCAGTGGCTATTGCTATATATTTGCCTCTTATTACAGCTTTCATTGCATCCCAAATTATATCCAGAGAGACCCCACACTGCAAATTGTGGTCAAAATAATTTTGGATCTCTTCGCCTATACTTTCATAGGCTTCGGTATCAAATAAAAGAGATTTATTCAAGCTCCAATTTGGTTGTCTGTTATTTTGTTCCAGAGGCATAAATGAACATTCCACCCATGCATGGTCCATCCACATTTTCAAGCCAATTTTTGAAGAGGGGATCTGTAGCATTAGATTTGGAGAAGCTAGTATGTAGTCTATCCTAGTGTGTACCTCATGTCTGGGTGAAAAAAAAGTGTAATCCTTTTTGTTTGAATGGTGGTTTCTCCAAACATGAACTAAATTAAAGTGTTCTAAAATATATGATAGTTGCTCTGTTTGGGGGTTATTAGATTTTTTGACCTTGATTTTTCTCTTTTTATTTGAGTGGTCTAGCTTTGGGTTGGCAATTCAGGTCTCCTCCCAGCAACATACCTTCTTCCTGGAATGCTATTAGTTTGGTAAACGTATCCTTCAAGAATACATGTTGGCTATTACTGGGTGTGTAGATTGAAGCTAATGTAACATCTGTGGATTCTAGTGTTCCTTTAATGAATATAAATCTGCCCTGTTGGTCTACTTCTATTTTTTTACAGTCAAATCTAACATTTTTAGAGATTAGTATGGCCACACCGCTGGACTTCGATGTACCAAATGCTTGATATTGGTATCCCCACCATTTTGACTTAAATACCTGATTTGCTTTTGCGGTTAGATGTGTTTCTTGTAATAGTAATATGTCCGGGCGATGTCTTAATAGCATTATCAAAGCTCTTGCTTTTAATTACATTGTTAAGACCTCTTCAATTTAATGAGATCACTTTAAGAACCATTTCCTGAGGATAAAAAAGAATTAAGAAAAGTTACAATATTTTGTATTGATGATAGCCTTTATACAGCCAAACTATATCTTATTCCCTTACTCTGGTATTTTGACTTGTTTTAATAAAATTATACAAACTTGGAGTGTGGTTTTAAATTTTCACTCACACCCCAGTTATTCCCTTGTATATATTATCAAAGTAGCTGAACTTGAAAGAGAAAGATAGGAGGTGGTGGAAACAAGAAGAGAGAAGAAAAGGAGTATAGAAAGAAAATAAAGAGATTTATAGACTAGAAAAAGTTAGTAGACGTTATATACAACAACTCCTCTCTAAGGAGGACAACCACCAGAACCTTTCCCTTAAAAAGGGAAATGAAAAATAATATAACTCTTAATGAAACCAGATCCAAATCTCTGGTTGGAGTTTAACAAGCAAATTGAACAAGTACAATAAAATAAAACCAAATGCTTTCAGTTAAACCTGGGCTAAATGCCTAGCTCTGGGCTTTTAATTAAACTGGGGGCAAAGAAGGGCTCAGAACCATAACCTTCCCCCGCTCCCCGTCCTGGCCATTATTTTCTAACCTGAGTATGCCCTTGCTGCTGGAAATGGGAAAAAAGGAGTCAGCTGCAGTATAGAAGAATCATGGCATCACTGTCAGAGATGTGTTTAAGGAGTTCCAGGTGTTCTTTTTAAGAGTCTTTCTTCACTGGAATCTTGCTTGAGCTTGTAGGTGAAGATCTAGTGTAATCTGCTTTGTTCTTGCTTGGAGGGTCTAGTGCAATGAATTGTTGTAGAGCCTTTAGCATTTTGAGCCCACTCTCTTCGTTATCTGCCTGGAAGGTTCTCCCTTGCTGATGCATTAGCAGTTTAGTTGACGATATCCATTGATATCTTATACCTGCTTCAATGAGTTTGTTGATGACAGGTTTTAATTCTCTTCTTTTAATTAATGTTTCATTTGAAAGGTCTTGATATACAAATATTTTTTTGTTTTGAAAAGGAAAAAAACCTCTTGCTCTTGCTTCCCGCATTACTTTGTCTTTTGTCCTACTGTCTAGAAAGCTTACAACAATGTCTCTTTGCTGCCTGGCTCTTAAGTTTCTCATTGAGCCCAATCTGTAAGCATTGATAATGGTGGGGGTAATTTCCTCCTCCAGTTTCAGCTCATTGTCTAGCCATTCAGCTGTAAATGAAATTAAGTTTTTGTTTCCTTCATCATTCTCCTCAAAACCTTTAAGTTTCACATTATTATTTCTCAGTTTATTGTCCAGGTCAATTATTTTATTTTCTAATGTAGCATTTTTAGCTTCCATGACCTGGACTTTTTCTTGTACAGAAAGACCCAGCTCCATAGCATTTTTTGCAGTCTGAGAAACCTGTTGCAAAGTCTCTCTTATTTCACTGAGCTGATTTTGAAGGATGACTTCAATTCTAGTGACAATTTTCTCCTCCAATCTATCCATAGCATTTTTAACTCACTTTCAAGTGCTTGAATCTTCTCTGTTTCTTCAGGGTTCCCCCTGGCAGCCATTTTAGCCTGCATTCCTCTTTTTTCAGCTGCAGCTTGAGTAGCTTCTACAGGCTCCAGGTAAGCTTTTAGAGTTGGGTTTGTCGGACCAGAGGGCTTAGTCTTGCCTCCACCGACTTTGCCCATAGCTTTTTAAAGGCTGCTGGAGCTTGGGCACTTAAAATTAGCCGTGGCAGGGAGTTGGGGTTTGGAGCAAGTCCTTCAAGCATCCACCATGCCGGTGCAACGCCCCACCCTCTCCCCCAAATGTATATTTATAACAACTTATTTTTCTTCTGTTGGACTTGAAAATGTCTTTGAAAATGAAATATGCCTTTCTGTGTGTGGTTTATGGTGTTACCAGCAACAGTGTTGGAGTAGGTTTTTCTGCACCAAAAATATATGCAGATTCATTCAGCTGTCTTCAAACAGTAATTTTCCATACCCTTAATCCCAGCTGTCATGATTTCATTGATATAGGCAACCATTTTAAGGACATAATTATGGAAAAGAGAAAAGAATGCATTATATCATTTATTATGGAATTTTGAAACTTTTTCTATTTTTCATTCTTCATTTCAGCTTTGAGTATTTTAAGTGAGTACAGTATTTCTTCAAATTATTTTAAATTGCATTCCTGGGGCTGGGGGTCAGGTTAGATTGTTTCTATCTTTTTCAATTCAGAACCTTCTGGAATTGTTAATAAAAATACTGAACAATTAATACCTTTACTGCTGCATCATTTTAAAGTAAGTTATTGCACTGTAAAATGAGACCTTTCATTTCAATCCCAGTACCTTGGGTATGCAGTTCTTCATTCCCTGCCCCCATCCCACTTAACTTCAATTACTCTTTTAGTGAAACTTGCAACTAAAAAAAAAGTTGGGAAGTTAACAGTGCAATCCTAAACAGAGTTACTTCAGTGTAAGCCCATTGAAATCAATAGGATTAGACTGGAGTAACTCTGCATAGAATAGTACCATAACACACCAGGAAGAGATCAAATCTCTGTCATATTGTAGGTCAGTGCATTGAATATGAAGGGGAATAGCTTGTTATGGTAAGTTATATATACTTTTATACTCCTGTGGGTTTCTTATAACCCCAAATGCATGGTAGAATAAAGAGACAGCAAATCGACTGTCCTGCAAGTGGAGGAAGATCCTGTTCTGCCAAGGGGCAGATGGTTCTTTGGATTTGATTGTAATGAAACACTTTAATGGTGAAGGAAAATAATTTTATTATACAAAGCAAATTCAATAATCAAAGCATATACATAAAGACACAAGACAAGGGGATAAACATATAGCATATAACATATATAGCATAACAAAAAGCAAAGGAAAAATGCAACCTGATGTAATCACAATGCCCTTTCAGTCACCAGGGGACCCTCGCGAGCGGTAATGGGCAGACTCCACGACCAAGTTCTGTATAGCACGACACCAGCTTTCATCTGTACTGAGTCCCTACTAAGATGGTTCTCACTCTGACCTATATACTTTAAAGCTGGATATGCCCACCTGCAACACCACCCTCCCCAGAAAGGTCTTAATGAGAGGGAAGGTGATCAATCAGAGGACCAAGGCCAAGGAATGCTCTTAGTGTCAGGCTTGGCCTTGACAATTTAGGCCTAACTGATAAGGCTAAGCGCCTGGCACCCAACCAAGGCCTGATTGCCTGGTCCTCCCTTAATCAAGACCCTTCTGGGGACGGTGGTAATAAAGTGGCTTTGTATAATAAAGCCATTTTCCTTCACCACTGAAGTGTTTTCATTGTGATCAAACTAAAGAACCACCTGCCCCTTGGCAGAACAGATCCTACAACTTGAACTCTGTCTTTTGAAGTCTTAAACGTATATTCATCTTCGTTCTTCTGTGCCTCCACACATGGGGACTGCGCAGGCGCAGGCCAGCCGCCGGAGAATTTTCTAGAGCTTCCATGGCTCCGAAGGGGCCGTTTGTCGCGCGCCTCAGCGACCGTTTTCCCGCCCAAACAGTCACGTGATCCTCCAGCGACCAACGGCCCCTTCCCTCAGTTCTCTTCTTGCCGCCGCTTGGAGAGAACGTGAGCTTCGTTGCTCTGTGCTTTTTGTGCTTCGTGCTTTATTCTGACTGATTGCTTGGCTTTTGACTTCGGACTTCGTGACCTTGACTATTCTTCGGATCTCGTTTTGGACTTTGACGTGGACTCGGTAAATACGACCCGGATTGTTTGACCTTTCTCTAGCGTGCCCCTGAAGATGGCCTCCAAGGCACTCTTTAAGCACTGCCTCCAATGCCACACGAAAATGGCCAAAACCGATGGCCATGAACTGTGCCTGTTTTGTTTGGGGGAGACCCATAACGTGTCGGCCTGTAGGATTTGCCAGGGCTTCACTAACAAGGCCCGGCAGGAGCGCAAGGCCCGACTGAACTCCTCCCTGTGGCAGAAGGTCATGTCCGGAGGCGATCCGTTGCCTTCCCCCAAGGCCGGCCCTAGCCCCTCTGCCGAACGGCAATCAAGAGCTGGCTCAGTGGCCTCCGCGAGGTCGGGGTCGAAACCGCGTCCCCCGAGTACCTCAGCGTCGAGAGCGGCCTCTCCAGCGCAGGGACCGGTGCGGCCGCCCCGTAGCGCGTCTTCTACCAGGTCGGATCCGAGACCGACGTCGGAACCGAGGATCCTGGTACCGAGTCCCCGGTCGGAACCGACGTCCGGATCGGTTCCGATGAAGCCTAAGAGGTCGAAGCCGAGGTCCCCTTCGAAGGCGAGGAGCGCGTCGGTTCCGAGGTCTTCTTCGGAGCCGGCGAAGAAGAAAAAGAAGACCAAGCATCATCGGTCGCCGCATCCCGCTCCTCAAGAGGAGGTCATCGTCCTTCCTCACACGCCTTCCCCTCATCTGGGCTCCCCCGAGCCAGAAGACATCTCCGTGCCGGTGCCGGATCCGATGGCCTTCGAGACGGTGCCCGCAGAGTTCTCATCGGGGCCGGAGCCGAGCCCGCGCCGTCGGAGCCGACCATCGCTTGCCCTTCGGTCGCCGAGGCTGGAACCGAGCCCGTCTCCTCGTCGGAGCCGCCCGTCGCCTGTCCGTCTGTCTCCACCTCCAGTCGGTCGTGAGCGGCGTCGTTCCGGGGACAGTGTCCGATCAGCCCGATCCACTGCGTCCCGACATCGGCAGGCTTCCTACCTCCCCTCGCCATACCGTTGCCAATGGGAAGGGGCACCTGCGGGCTTCTCCGTGTCGGATCCGAGGCCTTCAACATCGAGGTCGGCGTGGGCTCCCCCTCCACTCCAGGCTCATGAATCCGAGCTCGGTTCCGATGAGGAGGAAGTGGAGAGCTTTGACTACCAGTCGGAGTCCTGGTCCGAACCATCGCCGGCTGAGGAGCTAGTGCCATCTGCGGACTCGCCATTCGAGGACCTCCGCATCTATGCCGATCAGATGGCTAGGATGGCTCAGGCTCTTGAGATGGATATCTCTTCCGCAGTCCCCCAGACCAAGGACAAACTCCTCAAGCGGATCTACGGGGATAATCCAGCGTACGTCGGCTTCCCCATGCTCGAGGGTATTGAGGAGATCGTGGAGAAGGTGTGGCAGGTGCCCTGTGATCAGCCTCCAACATCCAAGAGGATTGAGCAGCTCTACAAGATCAAGCAGGGCACCTGGCCGGCGTTGGTGAAGCACCCTCCACCTTCCTCCTTGGTCACGGAGGAGTTCAACCCCCGACGATCGGGTCACTCCTCGGTGCCTGCCGATAAAGAGGGCAAGAAGCTGGATGCCATGGGCAGGCGCCAGTACATTGTGGCTTCGCTGGGTCTGAGGATTGCCAACTACCAGACCATCATGGCAGGGTACCAACTGTACCTCTGGGAGAAGTTGGCATCCTACACTCGAGACCTCCCGCCCGAGCAGAAGGCTGTCGTCTCCCTGCTTCAAACAGAGGCTGTCCGGCTGTCTAAACAGCAAATGAATGCTGGGAGCCACGCTGCTGACACTGCTGCTCGGGGAATGGCTTCGGCGGTGGTCCTCAGGCGCCACTCCTGGTTGCGGTCGACGGCCCTGTCCCAAGAGGTGCGTTCCAGGGTGGAGAGCATGCCCTTTGAAGGGGACTCGCTGTTTTCCAAGTCCACCGACGAGACCCTGAAAAAGAAGAAAGAGGACAGGCAGACGGCGCGGTCCTTGGGTCTGGCTCCTGCGGACAAGCCCTCCTCCAGGTCACGGTACGCTCCCCGGTCCGGCCCTTACCACTATCAGGGCAGATACCACCAGCAGCGACCGGGCTACCAGCAGTATCCTGCCTACCAGCAGCGGCCTTACCCTCCCGCACAACAGCAAAGGAGGCGTCGGCCCTTCAAGCCTCGTCCGGCGCAACAACAACAACCGGCCCAGCAGAGGGATCAGCAGGGCGCCGGGAGGCAGTACTGACGGGTCACGCCAGCCGTATCCCTGACCTTTTCGGACAGACTGAGTCCACTCCTCTCTGAGTGGGAGTCAATAACATCTGACTCATGGGTCTTAACTATTGTTGAACTGGGATACGGGCTGGAGTTCGTTGAGCTGCCTAGATGCTGTTCACCCCTGACAGCTGTGAATAACACCATGGCCGAGCTGGATGCGGAGATCGTGTCACTCTTGGCCAAGGGTGCTGTGGAAGAATTGCCCTATGAGGATTCTGTTAAGGGATTCTTCTCTAGGTTCTTCCTGGTCCCTAAGAAGGATGGGGGCTTACGTCCCATCTTAGATCTGAGGGGCCTTAATGCCTTCCTCAAGGTGACCAAATTCAAGATGGTTACGTTGGCGGCTGTGATCGCCTTGCTGAAACAGGGGGATTGGTTTGCGGTTCTTGACTTAAAAGATGCATACTTTCACGTGGGCATACGGGAGGAGCACAGGAAATACCTGAGCTTTGTTTACCGGCAAAGGGTTTTCCGGTATAAGGTGCTCCCCTTTGGCCTGTCCACTGCCCCACGAGTGTTCACTAAATGTGTGGCCCCTGTGGTTTCCTTCCTACGGGAGGAAGGCTGTACCATCTTTCCGTACCTCGATGACTGGCTCATCGTGGCTGACTCAGAGGCTAGGCTGGTGCAGGACATTGGCTTGGTACTTAGCACTTGCCAACGCCTGGGGCTCCTGGTGAACTTTGAGAAATCCAAACTGGTGCCCAACTGCAAGGTGTCCTATATTGGGGCACTGTTAGACTCTGTGGAGGGTAAGGCCCTGCTCCCCTTGGAGAGGGCTCGGTCCCTAAGGGGTCTGGTGTCCATGTTTAAAAGGAACCGATTCCAGTCTGTGCGCACTATCCAGTGCTTACTAGGGCATATGGCAGCAGCCACCTCTGTGGTGCCTTTTGCTAGGCTGCGTATGCGCCCTCTCCAGAACTGGTTTGTGCGGAGGTACGATGCTCTGCTGCACCCTCCGTCCCTTAAATTCTCTATCCCAAGGGTCATACTCTCCTCCTTGGACTGGTGGATGTCTGATGACAACTTGTTTAAAGGGACCCTATTTGGGTATCGGCACCATGACATCACGGTTACCACTGATGCCTCTCTGTTGGGATGGGGGGCTTACTGTGGTGATGTGTCTGTGCAGGATGTCTGGTCTGAAAGGGAAAAGACCCTCCATATTAATGTGCTTGAACTAAGGGCCATTCGTTTTGCACTTGTGTCTCTTACAGCACTGCTGAGAAATCGTCAGGTCTTGGTGCAGACAGACAACACGACTGCCATGTACTACGTGAATCAGCAGGGGGGCACAGTGTCCATGGCCCTGTGCCGGGAAGCCACGCTCACTTGGCAGTGGGCTATCAAGAACGGCGTGTCGCTCCGTGCTATACACGTGGCTGGGTCAGACAATGCCCGGGCAGATGCCCTCAGCAGGGTCCCTTTGCTGGACCACGAGTGGGAGCTGAACGTAGAGTGCGTTGGGCCGATCTTCCAGATGTGGGGTCATCCGGTGATAGACGTGTTCGCCACTGCGGCGACCACCAAGGCCCACACGTTCTGTTCCAGGGCAGGGAGCGACCCCCTCTCTATTGGGGATGCCTTCCAGTTTACGTGGACGCAGGGCTTGCACTACATGTTTCCTCCATTCCCCTTGATTCCCAGGGTCCTGTGCAAGATAGAGGAGGACGGGACGGACTGCATCCTGGTGGCCCCCTTCTGGCCCCGGCAGGTTTGGTTCCCGAAGCTCCTGCGGATGTCCCAACGGACATATGTGAGTCTGCCCCCTCGGCAAGACCTTCTCCTAAACGGGAGCCTAGTCCACCACGATCCCAGGAAGCTGCACCTAACGGCTTGGCGGATCGTTCCTCCACTGTAGGCTTTTCTGACGAGGTACAGAGGGTCCTCCTGAATGCCCGTCGGCCTTCCACTAGGCGCGCTTATGCGGCCAAGTGGCGCAGGTTTGAGCTTTGGGCACTTGCCAAGGGAGTGGTGCCCGAGAGCAGTCCCTTGGGGGTTGTGTTCGAGTATTTGTGCCACTTGCGTGGCCTGGGCTTGAAGGTTTCCTCCCTCAAGGTCCACCTGGCAGCGATATCAGCTGCTCACGCCCGAGTTGAGGGTGCTACAGTGTTTTCCCATCAACAATCCCGCCAGTTCCTTAAGGGCATGTACAATCTTTACCCACCTGTGTCTGCTCCAGTGCCTCAGTGGTCGCTGTCCTTGGTGCTCTCACGTCTCATGTTGCCTCCGTTTGAGCCTATGGCTACATGCCCCTTAGATATGCTATCCTACAAGGTAGCATTCTTGGTGGCCGTCACATCGGCCAGAAGGGTCAGTGAGCTGTCTGCACTGTGGTCTGACCCTCCCTTTCTTGTGTTTCATCCCAACAAGGTGGTCCTGCGTCCCTGCCTCGGGTTTCTGCCCAAGGTGGTGTCCGCCTTCCACCTCTCGCAGGAGATCTCACTGCCTGCATTTTTTCCTCAACCTTCCTCTAAGGGGGAAAAGGCCCTTCATTCCCTAGACTTGAAGAGGGCCCTAGCCTATTACCTGGATAGGACAAAGGAATTCCGCACCTGTCCTCACCTGTTTGTATGTTTTGGGGCCAAGGACAAGGGTAACAGGGCTTCCTCACAGACCCTGTCGAGGTGGATTGTGACGGCCATTAGCAAGGCCTATTCCCTGGCAGGGGTGGCTTGCCCGCTTCATGTCAGAGCCCACTCCACGCGGTCCCAAGCGTCCTCTTCGGCACTCCTCAGGGGGGTGCCCTTGGTTAACATTTGTAAAGCAGCCACATGGTCCTCTGCAGACACCTTTGTCAGGCATTACGCCGTTGATGTCAATGCGGAGCAGGATGTATCTGTGGCCAAGGCTGTCTTACATTCCCTTTTTTCCTGAGGGAGTTTTGGAATGACTTTCTTGGCGTACCTGCTGGGTACCCTTGAGTGAAAGTGTGTATATATGTACCTGGGGGTGTGTATATATGTAAATATTGAGTATTTATGTGTCCTTACACAGTTTTTTTACATAGATGTATATATGCTTATCTATTTATTGTTGTTCTTGTTTGTTCAATAAAATTGTGTTGGACTTCACCCCCGCCTTCCTTATTGTGTGAAGCTTGGTACACTCCCATGTGTGGAGGCACAGAAGAACGAAGATGAAAACAGGGTTAACATACCTGTAACTTATGTTCATCGAGTTCTTCTGTGCTGACACACAACCCTCCCTCCTACCCCGCTGTGAACTCCAATGCACAATACTGTGATGGCTGTGACGGAAATTGGTGTTTTTAAGGTGTTATGGCTGAAGTGTGTTGGTCAAGCGGCGGCAAGGGAGAACTGAGGGAAGGGGCCGTTGGTCGCTGGAGGATCACGTGACCGTTTGGGCGGGAAAACGGTCGCTGAGGCGCGCGACAAACGGCCCCTTCGGAGCCATGGAAGCTCTAGAAAATTCTCCGGCGGCTGGCCTGCGCCTGCGCAGTCCCCATGTGTGTCAGCACAGAAGAACTCGATGAACATAAGTTACAGGTATGTTAACCCTGTTTTATCTAGTTTAAATACATAAGTATGAGAATCCATTGGGACGTCCTCTGGATACTCCCACTCCTGACTCTACCTATTTGAGAGTACTAACTGCACTTTGTGGAAATTCTTGTGCAGCACTAATGATAATTGCTGCTGAGGGAGGGCGTGGAACCAGAGCCTTTTTGTAATATTGTTCACTGGCACTGACATCCAAATACTTCATTCTATAGGCTGCTAGATGTCAGGAATGAAATGTTAATAGGGCATCCTTATATAAAGAGAAATATATTTAGATCAACTGTACATTAAGCTCTGACTTGTGATTGATTAAACTTCATTACCACACATAAGACGTATCCAGAAAATTAGCTGAAGATAGATTTTTAAAATATTGTTCAGAACAAAGATGATGTGGAAAAGATATCTCACATCATTTCCCCCCACCCCTAAATCTCAGGGATGAAGTATATTTATAGGTGATGTCAGACATGCTAGACTTGACGCTGTAGGTGGAAGATCCAGTGTGTTATTGACAATTATAGAGAATTGTTCCTATTAACTGAGAGTTAATAGGAACACTGTGTGAAATAAAGACTCCCTGTTTATTGCTTAGAGAATAGATAATAGAAATGTTGTGAACATTCCTTATTTTTTTTTTTAGTGGAATGTAATGTTTTTGACAGTAGAGATAACAGGTGAATTTCTTTTTCCATTTAGTATAGTGTCTTACTGCTAAATATCAACAAATTCTCATGAATATACAATAACTGCTTCTTTCATTAGAACTGAATAGGAACTAAGCACAAAGAACATGTTTGACCATCTCCACCCTTTTTAGTGATTCCTTTGAAATGGCATGTTTCTCACGTGCAAATGCTATATCTTCTCTACTTCATCATCTGTGATTGGATTATTTTGTGGGTAACTAGAGTCAGAAAGTAGAAGCAAAAATCACAGTGCTGGGATTTTCTACTCTCTGGGTATTTTCTATGGGATTTAATAGAGATTTTGCTCTAATAAGAAATGATCTTGAGATGCAAGATTGGTTAGCTCTCACATCCGATGCTAAGTCTTTGTTCACCTCTTGTTTGAGAGGGTTTACTCTCAGGCCCTTTCACTTGTAGCTGATACTTCTATTTTCTTACTGTTTCAGCTTCTCGTCTTTAACCCTAAGTGACATGTTCCATTCATTTCTTGTTATAGCCAGTGGTATTGATAAGAATTCATATACCAGTGGGATTTGGGTATTTAAAGGGCCCGGGCCCTTTAAACAATTAAATGCCCCCTTCCCTGCTGCTAAGCAGCTGGAAAGGAGCATTTAAACCCCATGAACCACGAACTGGTTCGGGATCTTGCCCCAGTTCATGGGAGTTCGTGGTTCCTGGTTCCCGGAAACCCACGAACCACAAATGGCATCGGGTTTTTTGTGGTTCATGCCCATGTCTAGTTGAAACATCGTGTGGTTTTTCTATGTGCTTTGACATATTTCATTTTCCTAGACCTTAAATCTTTAAGATACATTTCAAACATTGAAGAAAATATTAGGGGCTTGCTTTCACACTTTTGTCCAATATCACAGTTTATCTACATCTCCTCAGAGAAAGTTCTCTCTTTATTCCAGTCCAAAGGGAGAAGGCAAGCATTCTTGGGAAACTTACTGAGCAATTCTAACAAGAGTTACTGCAGTAAGACCATTGATTTCAATGGGCTTAAATTGAAGTGACTCTGCTTAGGATTGTGGTTAGTCCCTAAATTTGTAGTTTTTTAAAAGTAAACTGACATGGTAAAATCCTAGCTTTTTGACATTTTGAGGTTTAACAATTATAGATGCAGCTTGTCAGCCAACAGAAATAGGTTCAGCACCCCAGGTCTTTTAAAAAACAGCTTTTGAATGACAACAATATGCCTATTGCTGCTATTATGTTTGGCATTTTAAAAGTTAACCATTAGAGATACTAAATACTAAAATTTTATTCAGGTGAGGTAATAATGAATTAAAACATACAAACCACAAACACCTCTACATTGTAACAGCACGGATGTCTTTCATAAAGGAGATTGCCTCTGAATGCTCTTGTTATAATAAACTAGTTTTGTATTTCTGTTGCTATGCAGCTGTTTTTCTTTAATTTATCAGAACAAACAAGGTAGCTTAAAAATAAAATACCAAGAGAGGAAAGAGGCAGGTTATTTTTAATAAACATCCTTTTATTATAAGCTTAACAGCATAGTATGTGACATATAACCTATTTGCCAGGATTTATGGGAAATGTGTGATTTCTGGCACAAATGACAAATGAATTCTTTTTATTTATTTAGATGTGGTGGCACCATTGGGTGGGGCTCACAACGTTCTTGTGGCTACAGATTTTACTTGGTATCCACTCCGATTAGCCTTTGCCAAGCCTGCTCTGCTTCGGCCCAGCTTATTTTTTCTCTGTGTACCTACTAATTTGGGGGCTTTGTTATTTTTATTGTCACAAATATCAAAATATAACACAAATTGACATTAACATACACAAAAAACCCAACCTGTCAATTACACTAAGCAATAAAATCTGTGGCAATAAAAAGATAAAAGGCCATTTGTAGATCTTATATTTATCTATTTTTTCTTAAATTTAAACTGATAATGATTCTGTTTTATTATTGTTACTGCTTTTAAGGCTACTAGGGCAGCTAACCAATTAAAATTTTTAAAAAGTTTCCAAACAGTTTTCAAGAGCAGCCCCATGTAGAAGCATTGCAGTAATCTAACCTAGATGTAATTTGGGAATGAACCACAGTGTCTAGATCTTTCTGCCCAGGAAAGGCTGTAGCTGCCTAATCAGTCAAAGCTGGTAAAAGGCACTCCTGTCCACAGCTGCCACCTGCCTCACTAGCAGTAGGCTGGGTCCAAAGCATTCCCAAACTACAGACCTGTTCCATTAAGGGGAGTGGAACACCAATCAGAATGGGCAAAACTTTAAACTCAGTATTCCATAATCGATCTACTTTCTCTAGAGTATTTTGCATTGTTGTGAACCAAATTAAGATATAAACTTCTTTTATAGTGGCCAGTAAGATATAAACTTCCTTTATAGTGGCCAGTTTGGTGTAGTGGATAAGAGCACGGGACTCTAATCTGGATAGCCGGGTTTGATTCCCTACTCCTCCTCTTGAAGCCAGCTGGGTGACCTTGCGCTAGTCACGGCTCTCTGGAGCTCTCTCTGTCCTACCCACATCACAGGGTGTTTTGTTGTGGGGATACACTAGTGGCCAAAATTGTGGAAACCTTTTGGAAAAAGTGTATTCTTGAGGTTTGATGGCTCATAACACCACTTTTTTTTGGAGTAATACCATAAAATTATGTATCAATGGAAAGATAATTTAATCAAGAATGTTATGCAATCACTTTTATGAAGGAAATTTTTTTAGAACAGTAGTTATAAAGAAGAAAATAGAAACACATAGAAAAATGAATTATACAACAATTCTCACCATGTCAGTTAATACTTAGTTGGGTAACCTTTTGCTTTAATTATGGCCTTACAACGCCTTCCCATAGAGTGAACCAAGTTTTTTAGTTCTGCAGCTGTTATAATGTGAAATCACGATTGAGTTATTGCTTCTGTTAATTGCGATGTATCGCTGGGTTGCTTCTCACTAACCAGTTTCTTTGGTCAGCTCCATAGATTTTCGATGGGGTTAAGGTCTGGGCTATTCTCAGGCCATTCCAACAGTGGAATATGATTATCTTGAAACCACTTTTTGCACACAGCAGCAACATGACGTGGAGCTGAATCTTGTTGAAATATAAATGCTTCCTTATCTTGGAAAAGATCACGTGTGGAAGGCTTCAGTTTGGGCTCAAGTATTTCATTTATGTATTTTTGGGCATTTATATTGCTATTTATCACGCAAATTCTGCCCACATCTTTTGATGTCATACAACCCCATATCATAACACTAACTGGGTGTTTCACGGTAGGTGTAATGCAATCAGGATGCAAATCTTCTCCAATTCTTCTTCTCACATATTTTATGCCATCATTACCAAACAGGGAGATTTTGGTCTCATCACTCCAAATGACACTGTCCCATTGTTCTGCTGTCCAGTTAACATGGGTTTTAGTCCAGTTTAATCTTTTCAACCTTTGTTTGAGAGAGAACAATGGGTTTTTTTGTGGAATTCTAGCATTAAGACCAAATTCCTCCAGTTTGCATCGAACGGTCCTTGCACTCAACTTCACATTGAATTGCGCCATCTCGTTCTGTATTTTTGTTCTGTATGATTGCGCCATTTCGTTCTGTATGATTTTCTTCTGTCACCTAGGCTCAGTCTCTCAATTCTTCTATTATCCCTTGCTTGTGTGCACCTTTTCCTGCCTTTACCAGTCTGGTTTTGTAGTGACTGAGTTGCCTTATACCTCTTCAAAAATTTAGAAATGCCACCTTTGGTTAAGTTTCCACCAATTTTTCTTCTAATTTCTTCATAACTGTAGCCTTGTTCACTTAACAGTACTATTTTACATCGCTTTCTGGGTGACCAGTCAACTCTTTGTGCCATTTCTTTAATTTTATTACGTTTTACAAGCTCACTAAATGAAAGAACACAAAACAAACCAACCAACTTGATAGCAATCACATAACACACTGACAAACATCCTCCTCTCAGCTCCAATACATGATATTAATAGCTGAATCCTACTGTGACCTGATTGGCTCATTGCCAAAACAAGATGACACCTGATTGGCTCTCTAAAGACTCATGCTCATTGGCTACACTCAAATGAAGGAAAGCTACTTCATATCAACCTAAGCAAGCTGTGCTTCCTTTTCCTGGTTATTTGGCTATAACATTTGATAGAATACAGATAATTGAACAAACTTTGTTGCATTACATTCTTGATTAAATTATCTTTCCATTGGTATTTTACTCCCCAAAAAAGTGGTGTTATGAGCCATCAAACCTCAAAAATGCACTTTTCCCAAAAAGTTTCCACAATTTTGACCACTAGTGTAATAGTAACATACTTTGTAAACCGCTCTGAGTAGACATTAAGTTGTCCTGAAGGGTGGTATATAAATTGAATGTTATTATTGTTATTATTATTATTATTAAAATGCTCTGAGTGGGCATTAAGCTGTCCTGAAGGGCGGTATATAAATTGAATGTTGTTGTTGTTGTTATTCTGCTAACCCAATTTTGTTTTGTTTTGTTGTATTTTATTTTGTTTGAGAAAAGACTATATTTTGATACCTTGACAAAACATAACCCAGCCATGCAGGTGGCCACTTAATTTCCCCTTGTATTTCCTTCCTCACACTATTTCCTCTTTCTCTTCTCCTGGCAGCCCCCATATCCTCTCCCCTTCCCACATTTTTGAAGTGCACAAAATGTGGCATGTATCTAACCATAGGCCTGGGTAAGTGCCTCCAGTCTAAGGATTTTCTCAACTTAAGTGGCTCTTCTGCTGGAGCCAATTAAGTTGGCTTGACATCTATACCTGAAAAGTCTTAGAGCGAATCATCAAACAGTCAGTCCTTGAGCGTTTAGAAAGGAAGGCTATGATTACTAACTATGATTACTATGATGACTAACCTTATCTCTTTTTTTGAGAAAGTTACCTTGCTGGATCAGGGGAATACTGTCGGCATAGTTTATCTCGATTTCAGTAAGGCCTTTGATAAGGTTTCACATAATATCCTTGTCGACAAGTTGGTAAAAGTTGGTTTGGATCCTATTACTATTAGGTGGATATGTAACTGGTTGACAGATTGCACTCAAAGAGTGCTAGTTAATGGTTCCTCATCTTCTTGGAGAAGTGGAGTTCCTTAGGGATCAGTCCTGGGATCTGTTCTGGTCAACATTTTTATAAATGATTTGGATGAAGGAATAGAGGAAATGCTTATTAAATTTGCATATGATACTAAGTTGGGAGGGGTGGCAAATAAGGTCAAAGACAGAGTTTAAGATACAGGATGATCTTGAGAGGCTGGAAAACTGGGCTAAAACAAATAAAATGAATTTCAACAGAGATAAATGCATTTCTGCAATTAGGAAGAAAAAATCAAAAGCATAATTATAGGATGGGGTAGACTTGTCTTGGTAGTAGTATGTGTGAAAAGGATCAGGGGTCTTAGTAGACCATAAACTGAACATGAGGCAGCAGTGTGATGTGGTAGCTAAAAAGGCAACTGCGGTTTGGGTCTGTATCAACAGAAGCATAGTGTCCAGATCACAAGAAGTGATGGTATCACTCTACTCTGCTCTGGTTAGACCTCACCTAGAGTATTGTGTTCAGTTTTGGCACCACAATTTAAGAAGGATATAGACAAGCTGGAATGTGTCCATAGGAAGGCAAGGAAGATGGTGAGGAGTCTGGAGACCAAGTCATATGAGGAAAGGTTGAAGGAGCTTGGAATGTTTAGCCTGGAGAGGAGACGACTGAGAGGTGATAACCATCTTCAAGTACTTGAAGGGCTGCAGTATAGAGGATGGCATGGAGTTGTTTTCCAGTGCCCCAGAAGCTCGGACCAGAACCAACGGCTTGAAGTTAAATCAATAGAGCTTCTGGCTAAACATTAGGAAGAACTTCCTGACTGTTAGAGCGGTCCCTCAGTGGAACAGGCTTCCTTGGGAGGTGGTGGGCTCTCCTTTGGAGGTTTTTAAGCAGAGGCTAGATGGCTATATGACAGCACTGCTGATTCTGTGAGCCTGCGCAGATCGTGAGGGGGAGGGTGAAGGGGTTGCATCAGTGCTTGGTTTTCGAGACCCTTCTTACATGGCCAGGGTGGCGTGTGACCTTGGGGTCGGGTGGTGGTTTTTCACAGGCTGGTTTGGCTAGCAATCCTGGAGTTGTTTTGCCATCTTCTGGTCATGGAACAGGGGTCACTTCTTACATGCCAAGGGTGGTTCCGATCACCACCTTGGGGTTGGGTGGTGGTTTTCCACAGACTGGTTTGGCTAGCGATCCTGGAGGTGTTTTGCCATCTTCTGGTCATGGAGCAGGGGTCACTGGGGCAGTCGGGGGGTATTTGTGAATTTCCTGCATTGTGTAGGGGGTTGGACTAGATGGCCCTAGAATTCCCTTCCAACCTTATGATTTTATGGTGGAAGGCTGTTTAGGATAGAAGAAAGCTTCAGACTTTGCCCAGTGGAAGGATATGTGTTGTCTTATCGCTGCCCTGACTCTACAATTGTCAACAGCAGAAGCAGAGGAACTGTCTGGGTCAGTATCAATTTATACATGCATATTCTCTTACTGCCTCGTGGGAGTTGTAGGTTTTTGTTTTATATATGCATACCCACCATGCCTGCCAAATTCTTGTTGCTTAAACTTGATTGGTTAACAAAAGAGGTATGTCTGGGCTGTATGGATTGTTTTTTCACTGTATTTTTGGCCCATCATACCCAAGTGACCCTGTCTTTACTAATAGGAAAGTCAGGAGAACTGTATAATTTGTGTGTAAATACTCTCACATTGCCTCATGAGAGGCATTTATATACCACCAAAGCATATGCTGATGAACTTAACATGGACTTTAAATAATGCTTAGGCCTTGTGTCTAGCCCTCTCTGCATTTAGTTCCATTGTGAAGTACTTTGAAAGCTATTGTCATAAGTTGAGGTTAGCTTGTTTTAAAAGATCCTTACTGCCTGCCTCTAAAATTATAATAACAGAATAAACCTAATGGTGGTGGAAGTGAAATTATAGTGCCAACAATTCATTCAGCTCATTGAATCTGGGCACCAAACTTTTCCTCTGAGGATTTGGATTTTTTCAAAGGTTCCATGTTCTGCTATTCAGCACTGTGGGGGTACAAAGAACTGCCTTGTTTTATTCATTTTCCATTTTTGAAGTGAAGCCCAGTTAAGGTATGCAGATGTATTACACATGCTGTTTATGAAGAAGTTTGCTGAAACTTACAGCAAGGGAGTATTACTACTATGTTCTTCCCCTCTTTTAGGGTCTTCATACTTCTTGGTTCATTGTTTGCTTGCTCTGAAACTTTTAGTACTTTCTATTCAGAGCAGATGGAGATAATAACATCAGAGGAATCCTTGTGGAGATCCATTATAGCTACATTATAAATTATAGCTACATGCAAACATTTTTAGAACTCTTTGTACTAAAATAGAGTTAAAATAAATTGTCTTCAGTTTGTTTTGAAAATGTCTGGCTTTTTGTCCTGCCTGTAGCAACTGTGCAAGTTTAAGGAAGTTTGCAGCACGATCCTAGACATTTTTACTCAGATGCAAATCCCACTATTACCTTTGCACTATCAAGTTTACAGAGCTCTTCACCAATTGTGGCTGGCTCCATGCACCATGTTGTGCTACCTTTTTTGTTGCTTGAATTTGCCGAATCAAATTGGAAGTTAAGGAATGTGTTACTTTTACATTTCCCTCTTTGTCTCTATGTTTGTGCCTTCATGTCCTGAATCTCAGAGTTGTCCCTCAGTAGACATGTCCATGTGCATGTCTCCCTAAGGAACTATCTGCCCTCTCCTTTCTGTTTGAGCCACAATTCAATAAGAAGTTTTACGGTGCGCCGCTAACTTAATCATCTATGACCATGAACCCCACTGATCTCAGTGGGGCTTACTGCCATGTAAAAATGCATAGTATGAAGCTTTAGCAACTTAACAGTAAGATGACAGATGGAATTCAGCAATTATTAGATATGTTGAGAGCTTCATAGTTCAGGTGTTTGAATATAACCATCACTCTGTTGTCAGATCCCTATTATTCCAAACTCTGAGAATCATTTAGTGGAGCTTGATGATGTCATGAGTTGGGGGAGGTCTAGTGGCATGTGGAAATATTTCTATTAATGCAGCTGTGTGATATCATCAGGGCCCACCCATTTTGTCTCAGGGTTTAAGATGATAGCAATCTGGTAATTCTATCCATTTCAGTGCATTCACGACCCCCACCATAAAATTTTTTGCTTCTGGCCTACTTGGAAGAACTTACAGACTGATAGATAATAGATTGAACAGGAGTACAAAGATTCACTCTTTATACTGATTTAGAAAGAAAAGAAAATAGACTCCTAATTGAGGTGGGAAGATTTTCCAGGATGATAGTAGTAGAAAAGAAGGCACAAAATAATGTGTGGGAGGAATCCATCTGAAAACTATATAAATCTTGGTTGTTGTGGGTTTTCCGGGCTGTATTGCCGTGATCTTGGCATTGTAGTTATATACATTATTAACTAAAACAAAATTTCATCAGTAAGGGAATAATCTCTTTCTAGCAGCTCATCAGGTTCCCCCAATTTCTTGGCATTTCTTTGTGTAGTATTGTGTAGTATTGTCTCTGCTGTATGTTTCTCCCAGTCTCCCCATCACTATTTTGAGTATGTAGAATTCTTCTTGGGCAATGAACATATTGTTGGTTTATTTTGAAAAAGAGAAGATAATTTGGTATATGGAAAGGAAATATAAAATGTGATGTAACATTATTATTATTATTATTATCATTATCATCATCAACAACAAAAACAACAACAACAACAACAATAATAATAATTTTAGTCCATCTATCTCACTGAGATCCAAAGCGGATTGCACAGTGCAGGTGAAAATACAATATAATAAACAGCTAAGACATTCACTGAACAAAGTAAGTGATGAACAACAGTTTGGACATTCAGTGAAAGAGATACAATAAGATATGGTAGAAGAAAATTTGAAAAACAAGTATAAAGAGGAAATCTTTCTGAAACAAAGCATAACTAATTTATGCATATTTAGCAATGCAGAAATTCTCTAGTCAGCGCATGTATCCAACAGAGAAATATATAGTCCTTGTCCCTACCAAAGCATCCCTCTAAACTACCTCTTACGACGCCATCCTATAATCTGGGTAGAAAGCTCTCCTGAATAATTCAATTTGTATAGTTTGCAGAAAGCCAGGAGAGTGGGAGCTTTCCTGACCTCCTCATGCAACTTCCATAATGTGGGGACCACCACAGAGAAAGAATGTATGCAGGCTGCTGTTGATTTTGCCCAACTCCTGGGTGTTATCTGCGGAAGGTGCTGTCCAGATGAGCAAACCCTCTATTGTGGAACATAAGAGGAGGAGCAGTCACATGTATATGAGGGGCCAAGGCCATGAAGATGTTTGAAAGTGATGGTCATGACCTTGAATTGGGCCCAGTCTTTGATGGGAAGCCAATGGAGTGACATTGGAGTGACTCTGTCTAGCTCCTGAGAGTAAATGACTTGCAGCGTTCTGCACCAGCTGAAATCTCTAAGTCAGCATTGAGGGGAGACCTATATAGATTGCATTACAGTAGTCACAATGTTACCGTGCCATGAATCCTGGTGATCAGATCAGCCTTGTCATGGTACGGGGCCATCTTCCAGGCTGGTCTGAGTTGTGAGGCCTTTTTTGCAGCTACGTTTATTTGCAGCAATGCTATATCTAGTATAACCCCCTAGGATCTTACTTGAGTTAGCCAGGGTTAACTGAACCCCATCAAAGATCAAGTCCTTTAAGATAGCTGCGTTTCCAACCAGCATCACTTCTGTCTTGTCTGGGTTCAATTTCAATTTATTTGCTTTCAGCCAGCAGACAACAGCTGTCAAGCAGTGACTCAGATTGCACAGGGAAGCCGTTGAAATTCATAAACATAAGCACAATTTCAACAGGAAAGAAGAGACCTTAAGAATGAATAGAGCATGGTTTCCAGTCCTGAAAAACACCAGGCTAACAAAATACTCTATACCCGACAATAGCCCTGCAGAGAAGATTAGCATATCAAGCACCAATCCATATGCAAAAGAACCTCCTCAGGAAACAGTGAAGCCTCCCTCCATTAGCATTCCATACCCTGGGAAACTCTTACAGGATGATTCAGCCCAACCCTACCTTCCTGAGTAGATATAAATTACCTGCCAACTTCTTTTCCACACTGGAACACAGAGATCTCAGTCTTTTGGTGCTACACTTCTGAAGATACCAGTCACAGCTGCTGGTGAAACGTCAGGAACTACAATGCCAAGACACAGTATATCAGGGGGAAGTCTGTATGTAAATGCCAAACAAAGGGGACAACTCCCAAACAGACCCAATTGTTGCAAAACCTCTTATGCCACAGGCAAGGATCATCCAAATCAATGTACACTTAAAGAATCCACATCTTCATTCTTGTCAAACCATCTTTATTCTTCTCATTTTCAGGGTAAACATTCAACCCATGACACGTTATGCAGTGAAATCGTCCTGCCGTGCCGCCCCGAAGGGAGCTCCCGGCGGGAGATTGGCAATGGGCTCGCTAGCCTCGGTTTTTCCCGTTTCGCTACAACTGCTTCTTCATGGCCTTACCAATTACTTATTTTGACTCTTTGTTATGCTCTACTCCAAAGTTTTTCTGCCTTCAAAGAAAAACTTTGGAGTAGAGCATAACAAAGAGTCAAAATAAGCAATTGGTAAGGCCGTGAAGAAGCGTTTGTGGCGAAACGGGAAAAACCGAGGCTAGCGAGCCCATTGCCAATCCCCCGCCGGGAGCTCCCTTCGGGGCGGCACGGCAGGACGATTTCACTGCATAACGTGTGGTGGGTTGAATGTTTACCCTGAAAATGAGAAGAATAAAGATGGATTGAAAAGAATGAAGACGTGGATTCTTGTTTAAAAAAAAATTTATTGGATGGGTCAATATATTCAAATTAACACACATACATTTCATTTCATGTATTCTGAGGAGGTTCTTTTGCATATGGATTGGTGCTTGATGTGCTAATCTTTTCTGCAGGGCTATTGTTGGGTATAGAGTGTTTTGTTAGCCTGGTGTTTTTCAGAACTGGAAACCATGCTCTGTTCATTCTTAAGGTTTCTTCTTTCCTGTTGCAGTTTTGCTTATGCTTGTGAATTTCAATGGCTTCCCTGTGCAGTCTGACAAAGTAGTCGGAAGTGTTGTCCAGTATTTTGGTGTCCTGGAATAAGATACTGTGCCCTGTTTGAGTTAGGCTATGTTCAGCCACTACTGATTTTTCAGGTTGTCCAAGTCTGCAGTGTCTTTCATGTTATTTTATTCTTGTCTGGATGCTACCTCCTCAGGATACAGTGAAGCCTCCCGCCATTAGCATTCCACACCCTGGGAAACTCTTACAGGATGACTCAGCTCAACCCCACCCCTCCTGAGTAGATATAAATGACCTGCCAACATCTTTTCCACACTGTGACACTGAGAGATCTCTGTCTTTTGGTGCTACACCTCCGAAGATGCCAGCCACAGCTGCTGGCGAAACGTCAGGAACTACAATGCCAAGACCACAGCAATACAGCCCAGAAAACCCACAACAACCATCGTTCTCCGGCCGTGAAAGCCTTCGACAATTTTTCCAATTGCTTTTTATCTTTAATAATTGGTATTGTTTGCATTAGGAACATAATTCTGGGCAGCACATTCATTTTAACTGTGGCAATCCAACCAAACCACGATAAGTTTAGTTTATTCCATTTTATCATGTCTCTTTCAATTTGTGTCCAGAGCTTTTCATAATTGTTCTTAAATAAATTAATGTTTTCAGCTGTCAGCTCTATTCCCAAATATTTCGTCTTGTGTACCACTTCACAGTTTGTAAGTTCACACAATTCCTGTTGCTTCTTTTTGGTCATGTTCTTGGTTATTATTTTTGATTTCTTTTTATTTATAAAGAATCCTGCTGAATCTCTAAATTCTTTAATTTTGTCCAGTAATCTTGGCAGGGTTTGTATTGGGTCTTCTACTATAAACATCACATCATCTGCAAAAGCTCTTAACTTATAAGAAGATCCCTAGACAGGCAGTCTTGAACTGTCAGTCAGCCTCTTGGTTTAAACTCTTCAAGTGCAATCATTCTAGAGCATCTTACCTAGTTAGTATTGCAAACTATAATCTTAGAGCAATCTTCACATCCCTACGCTTCGAAACAATGCCAACTGCAGTTTTAGCAGGCCGCTACAGTAAAATTCCTAAGGACCAGCGCTTCTGTCCCTGTGGAACATCTGCAATTGAGGACTTACCTCATTATATTCTCAATTGTCCATTGTATGTCCAACCTAGGACTAAATTTCTTTTTGAGATGTTGTCCAGCCTTTGTACTCACTCAGACCCTGAGAAGATTGCAATTTTATTAGCTGACTGTGATGCTAACGTATCCCACAAAATGGCTTTATATGCCCTGGCTGCAAAAAAAATACGGGCCAATGCTGTACTTAAGGGATAACATTAATATTGTACATTGCGGATTTTTATTGTCTTTACTGTTTTAACTGTGTATACTTTTATTGCCCTATATGAACTTGACAACTGGAAATGGTTTAATGGCTGTATCTAGTTTTAAATTTTAATGATTTGACCATGTATCTAGTTTTAATTTTTAATGCTTTTGACCATGTCACATCAATTTTATTCAAACTTGTGTTTCTGTTCTGTTTGTTGTTTGTGACTTGTAATGGCCTATGGCTGTATACAATAAACCTTTTATCTATCTATCTATCTATCTATCTATCTATCTATCTATCTATCTATCTATCTATCTATCTATCTATCTATCTATCTATCTATCTATCTATCTATCTATCTATCTATCTATCTATCTATCTATCTATCATCAGAAGATCCCTTTATTTGTATCCCTTTTATGTTGTCATCTCCTCTAATCTGCCTTAATAATATTTCTAAGACCATAACAAAAAGCAATGGTGATAGTGGACATCCTTGTCTTGTACCTTTCCTTATTTCAAAATTCTCTGTCAGGTTGTCATTGACACAGATTGTCGCTCTTTGTTCTTTATATATTGATCGTCGTCGTCTTTCTGTGCAGCCCCACATTGGGGACTGCGCAGGCGCAGGCCAGCCGCAGAAAAGATTTTTCTAGCTTTTAGAGATGTGAAGGGGACGTTCGGATCCACCGCGCATGCGCGCCGGTGTTCCCGCCAATTTTGAATGTATATATATCCGAATGTCCCCGGCATTCCCTCAGTTCCTTTTTCGTCGCCATCGAAAAGGTTCTTCTTGTCTAGCGTTATTTGTCTCTCAGCGTCTCTTCGGAGTTTATCCATCGTTTTTCTTGTGCTGTACGACGTTTCCTGGGTTCATCTTGAGGAAAACATCTCCCGAGATGTCTCAGACGGCTCTATTTAAAAAGTGTCTGAAGTGCGGCACGAAGATGACCCACTCGGATGGCCATGAGCTTTGTCTCATCTGCCTGGGCGAGGGGCACATTGTGGAGCGTTGCGCAGTGTGTATGTCCTTCACCCTGAAAGCGAGGAGCAATCAGAAGGCCAGACTCCGTGCCTTCTTGTGGGATGCCAACCTTCTCCCCCCCAAGCCATCGGGTTCATCGGGAGATAGGCCCCGCTCCGCCGCTCCTTCGCCGGCACTGTCTCGAAAATCGCTGGAGCCGCTCCCCTTGGAACCGACGGGGCAACCCGTTCCGGAGGTCCGATCTGACTCCGGTTCCGTGGATCGTCCTTCTAGCCGGAAAGCTAACAAGCGTTCCTCATCGAAGCCGTCATCGAAGCCCTCATCCAAAGCTTCGGCCACAGAGGCTTCTTCGGAGCCCCTGCCTAAAAAGGCCAAGGCCAAGTCGAAAGCTAAGGGCCGTGTACCATCCCCGGCCCCGACTGTGCAGCCTGGTACGCCATCCAGACCGGTTCTGATTGACGACGATGTGGTGAGTCTTCACACCCCTTCGCCCCCTTGTACGCCTCCTCCAACAACATCGGAGGATTATGTACCATTCCTGCCTCTCCCGGAACCATATCAGTCGTTTGAGCATTCCCTGCCGTCCGCCCCGGCGCCTTTGGAGGCAATCTACCGCATCGGTTCCGGCGCCGTACCACTGGCCTGCTCCGGTATCCACTCCTCTACCTCCTTGGCAGCCTGTCCCGGGGATAGGAAACATGACCTCCTGGCAGGATTTTGTGGCCTGGTTCCAGCAGTCCGTGCCCATCCTGCAACACCCTTCGGTTCCGCTGCCTTCCATTCCGGCTCAGCGGATCGTGCAACCTGCGCCTGCTCCTCCTGCAGCTAGAGTGCAACTTCATCCCTCGGTTCCTGGGCCTTGCCCATCGGCTCCGGCCGGACGCCTGCCTTCGGTTCCGACGCAGACCCCGGCGGAATTTTCGGATTCCGAGGATGAAGAGGGCCTGGCTTCTCCGTCCGATTACTCCTCGGATGTGGCTTCTGACCCTTCCCCGGATGACACCGTGGGTGAGCTCCGTTCGTTGTCCCCAAATGATGACTACAGAATGTTCGCCGAACAGATGGTCAGGATGGCCGCTGCGCTGGAGATAGATGTTGCCTCCATGACCTCCAAGCCTAAGAGCAAGCTGCTGGAGGCGTTGTATTCGGGATCCCCCGCATCGGTGGCGTTCCCTCCTGTGGAGGACTTTGTCGACAATGCTCTTGCGCTCTGGCAGACACCGGCATCACTGCCACCAACGGCAAAGAAGGTCAAAAGGTACTACCGCTTGAAACAGGACGACTGCCCGTACCTTTTCACCCATCCTAAGCCCTCTTCCATCGTGGCAGAAGAAGGTCAGGCACGGTTCCGATACGGTTCCTCTTCGGCTCCGGCAGACCGGGAGGGCAGGAAGCTGGACGGCATGGGCAGGAAGCTTTACTCGTCCGCTTCCTTGGGATTCCGTATAGCGAATTTCCAAGCTATAATGGGATCCTACAACCTCTTTCTATGGAAACGGCTGTCCTCTTACCTGACCGACCTCCCGGAGGATCGACGCCACCTGGTTAAGGCCCTTCAAGCCGAGGCCATGAAGCTGTCGAAACAGCAGATGACAGCTGGCAAGGACGCTGCCGACTCTGCAGCGTGGGCAATGGCGACTTCGGTGGTCTTGCGTCGGCACGCCTGGCTCCGGTCCACGGCCCTGCCACCAGAGAAGAAGGCGAAGGTGGAGGATTTCCCGTTTGAGGGGCCCCAGCTCTTTTCAGAGAAAACAGATGAATCCCTCTCGCTGATGAAAAAGAACCAGCAAACGGCCAAGTCCCTGGGAGTCGCTCCTTCAGCTCAGCCGTCGGGTCCGAGGTATCGTTATGGTCGGTTCCGATCCTACCAGACCCCTTATCAGCCTTACCAGCAGCGTCAAGGGCGATTCTTCTCGGGCCAGTCCAATGGCCACCGATCCTATTCTACACAGCAGCGTCATTCTTCCAGGCGCTCCGGCTGGTCCAAGGGGAGGCAGCAGCCCTCCTCACCTAAACCATCGACCTCCGTGCAGAAGCCTTCTGTCTTCTGACTAAGCCTGGACGCTCCCCAGTTGGCTTCCAAGGACACTGCCCGGTTCTTGGACAGGCTTTGGCCTTTTTTGCCCTGTTGGCAGCTTGTTACCTCTGACACTTGGGTCCTGTCTATTGTGACCCATGGTTACAAATTGTTATTTTCTGATGCACCTCCCCTTTCTCTCCCTCCCTGTTGTTCTCCATGTTGGAATGTTGTTTTACACAATAATGTTATGGAGTTGGTGAACAAAGGTGCTGTCCGGGTGGTCAATGTTGCTACTTCCCCTTGGGGATTCTATTCGAGATACTTTCTCGTAGATAAGAAGGATGGAGGGTCCCAGCCCATTTTGGACCTTAGGGGCCTCAACAGTTATTTAAAGGTTGAGAAATTTTGGATGCTGACCCTGACAAGGGTCATAGAGCTCTTGGAAGCAGGCGTCTGGCTAGCTATTCTAGACTTGAAAGACGCCTACTTCCACATCTCCATCTTTGAGGGCCACAGAAAGTACCTGCGGTTTGTCTATGGGGATTCTGTATATGAATATACGGTGTTGCCTTTTGGGCTGGCCTCTGCACCCAGGGTTTTCACGAAGTGCATGGCCACCGTGGTGGCGTATCTACTGTCCAGGGGATGCTTTATCTACCCTTACCTGGATGACTGGCTCCTGGTGGGACCCTCGGCGGATTCTCTCCAGGCCCATATTGCCCTCACCTTATCTGTGCTGGCTAGGTTGGGCTTGGTGGTTAATGGGGATAAGTCTATCTTAACTCTGGGCACAGCCGTTAGGTTTATTGGGGTCCATTTCGACTCGCCACGGGGCAGAGCCTACCTACCCCTGGATCGCTTGACCAGGCTTTCCTCCCTAGCCCGTCACTTCTTGCACAACCGTTTTCAAACTGCCCTCCTAATTCAGACACTGCTAGGCCTTATGGCCTCCTCCACAGGGGTAGTTTTTTTTCGCACGCTTGCATATGAGGCCTCTGCAAAACTGGTTCGTCCGGAGGTACAACCCCCTCACTATGGGCCAGCATCAGAAGTTCTCCATCCCCAGGGTGGTACAGCGTTCCTTGGCCTGGTGGACTGTCCCTGAGAACTTGTCCGAAGGTTGTCCTTTTGGCCCTTTCCTGGAAGAGGTCACCGTCTTTACTGACGCCTCTAACTTGGGATGGGGAGGGCACTGTGGGCAGCTCTCAGCCCAAGGCATCTGGTCTCCAACTGAGGCAAACATGCACATTAACCTCTTAGAGCTTAGAGCGATCCGTTACTCCCTTGCTTCTTTTGCAGATGTCATTCGGAACAGGAGGGTTCAGGTCCTGTCGGACAATACCACAGCCTGCTATTACCTCAACAAGCAGGGAGGAACAGTCTCGCTCAAGTTCTGCAGGGAAGCAACGACTCTCTGGAAATGGGCCATGGTCAACAACGTCCTTCCCAGGGCCGTTCACATTGCAGGGGAGCTCAACACCGCAGCAGACACACTGAGCAGGGTGTTTCTGCCTCAACACGAGTGGTCCCTCAACAAGGCTTATCTCCATCTAGTCTTCCGCACATGGGGTACACCGCTCATCGACCTATTCGCCACGGCCCACAACAAGCAGGCCCCGCTGTTCTGCTCCCGGGCCGGAATTGGCCGTCACTCGCTAGGGGATGCCTTTCAGATACCTTGGTCTCCAGGGCTCTTTTATGCCTTCCCGCCCTTCCCGCTCATGCACAAGGTCCTCTCCAGGGTCAGGGCCTTCAACACACACTGTATCCTAATTGCCCCACGGTGGCCTCGCCAGGATTGGTTCCCTCTCTTGCTCTCCCTTTCACATGGACGATGTCTGGCACTGCCTCCTGCCCCGGACTATTAATCAGGGACGGGGTCAGGCACCACAATGTGGCAGTTCTGAGTCTGGCTGCCTGGCTCCTGTGCGCTCCGGAGTAGGCCTCTCCTCAGAGGTTCTTAAGGTCATTCTGAATGCCCGGAAGCTATCAACCAGACTATCCTACCAGAGGAAGTGGTCACGTTTTTCCAGGTGGTTGGCCCCAAAAGGGGTTTCTCCCTTTGATTGCCCCTTGCCTATCATTCTGGACTACCTCCTGGACTTGTGCTCGCAGGGTCTTGCCTTCTCGAGCATTAAGGTACACATGGCTGCAATCTCTGCTTTCCATGAGCAGATTGATGGGAAGACCATTTTTACGCACTGGCTTTCCAAGCAGTTCCTAAAGGGCCTGTTCAAGACCTTCCCTCCTAGGGCCCCGCTGATTCCACAGTGGAGTCTGTCCCTGGTTCTCTCCCAACTGATGCTCCGGCCCTTTGAGCCCCTGTCCACCTGTCCCCTACCTTTGCTCACACAAAAGGTGGCCTTTCTTGTGGCAGTCACGTCCTCTAGACGTGTTGGGGAGCTGTCTGCCCTGCGGTGTGACTCTCCCTTCCTACAGTTTTTCCCTGCTACGGTCATGCTCCACACTAGCATGGAATTTCTACCCAAGGTGGTCTCTAAATTTCACCTGCAGCAAAAGGTGTTCCTCCCTTCCTTTTTTCCGACACCCTTGTCCCCAGGGGAATGGGCACTGCACACATTGGATGTAAAATGTGCTTTATTGTTTTATTTACATCGCACCAAATGTTTCAGGAAATCTCCTGCTCTGTTTTTGTGTTACTCTGGCCCTCGCAAGGGCTCACCTGCTTCTGCCCAGTCCATCTCTCGCTGGATTGTGTCTACAATTAAACTTTGTTATTGGCAAGCTGGAGTCCAGTGCCCCTTGTTGGTTACTGCTCATTCCACTCGAGCGCAAGCTGCTTCTGCTGCCTTCCTGCGAGGAGTGCCGCTCCGGGACGTCTGCCAAGCTGCGACATGGTCCACTGCAGACACTTTTATCAAACACTATTCTGTGGACGTGAATGCACGGCGTGAATCAGCTGTTGGCATGGCTGTCCTGCATTCTTTGTTCAAGTAGACACTCACACCCGCCCCCATTGGTGAGATGCTAGTTATTCTCCCAATGTGGGGCTGCACAGAAAGACGACGACGATAAACAGGGTTTCTCACCTGTAACTGTTGATCGTCGAGTCTCTTCTGTGCAGACACACATTCCCTCCCACCTACCCCGCTGTGAGTGCTTGGTTAACTGAGTTGGTTCTCCGGCGGCTCAGGTGAACTGAGGGAATGCCGGGGACGTTCGGATATATATACATTCAAAATTGGCGGGAACACCGGCACGCATGCGCAGTGGATCCGAACGTCCCCTTCACATCTCTAAAAGCTAGAAAAATCTTTTCCGCGACTGGCCTGCGCCTGCGCAGTCCCCAATGTGTGTCTGCACAGAAGAGACTCGACGATCAACAGTTACAGGTGAGAAACCCTGTTTTTCTCACTGCTTCTATAAATTCTTTACCTAAATCCATCTTTTCCATTGATGCGAACTTAAAGTCCCAATTCAAATTGTCAAAGGCCTTCTCTGCATCTGCAAAGAAAAAGCCAACTTCTTTATCTGGTCGTTTATCAAAGTATTCAATAGCATTTATAACCACTCTCAAGTTGTCTTTTAATTGTCTGTTTGGTAGGAATCCAGCCTGATCCTCTCCTATAAAATCCATTAGCCATATCTTTAGCCTGTCTGCTAGTATTCTTGCCATTATTTTATAATCATTGTTTATCAGTGACATTGGTCTGTAATTTTTCACATCTGACAAGTCTTGCGATTCTTTCGGGATCAGAGCAGTGCTCGCTTCATTCCATGTGTTTGGAAGACCTTTTCCTTGAAGTATATCATTCATTATATTTTTTAATATCGGTACAAGGTCCTCCATTACTTTATAAAATGTAGCTGTGATCCTGTCTGGTCCTGGTGCTTTCCCAATCTTTGTTGTTTCTATTGCTTGTATAATTTCTTCCTCTGTTATTGGAGCATTTAGTCTCTGTTTCATATTTTCTGATATCTTTGGTAAATTTGTTTTTTGCATATATTGATCTATTTCTTCTACTGTCTTCCTTTGAAATAATGTCGCATAATATTTGTAAAAGGCACGTTTGATTATTTGTTGATCTTTCAATTCTTTTCCTTCTTCTATTATCTTATTAATAATTTTCTTCTCCTTTTTCTTCTTCAGTTGCCAGGGTAGGTACTTTCCTGGTTTGTTTGCTCCTTCAAATGACTTCTGCTTTAATACCTTTAATTTCCATTCTGTTTCCTTGTTACTGATGGCTCTTATTTGTTCCTGCAGTATTTTGATCTCTTGTCTTATTGATTTCCCCCCAGGTTTTTTCTTTAGTTCTTGATCTTTTTTATACAATTTCTCCTGTATTTCATGCCATTTCTCTTGCTTTCTTTTCTTGTCCTTGTTATTTAGTGAAATTAAGTTTCCTCTTATTACTGCCTTATATGTATCCCATACCATCTGGATTGAAACTTCATTGTTATTATTTATTCGAAAAAATTGCTTTGTCTCCTCTCTCAAATACTTCAAATTTTCTTGATTTTGTAATAGATCTTCATTTATTCTCCATCTTACTTTTCTCTGACCCATTATCGCTTTCCATAGTATTGGATTGTGGTCTGAACTCACCCTTGGCAAAATTTCCACTTTTTTTGTCCATAGAGCTAGTTCTTTTGATGTCCAAATCATGTCTATTCTTGAAAATGGTGAATGCCTCTTGGAGTAGTATGTAAAATCTTTGCCTTTAGGATTTTCTTTTCTCCACACATCCTCAAGTTGTTCTTGCTGGACTCATTCAACTTTCCAGATTTCTTGTTACCTCCCTTTATAGTTCTATCTATTTGTAAGTCCACGACACCATTGAAGTCTCCCGCCAATATCATCTGGTCATGAGTCTTGATCCAATTTGTCCATTATTTCTCTGAAAAACAGGTCTTTTGCACCATTAGGTGCATAAAGACCTATTATCAATTTTTTTTAGCATTTACATTAATTTCCACAGCCACATACCTTCCATTCTGATCTTGGAAAATTAATTTAGAGTCTATAGCTTCTTTAATATAGATCACTACTCCTTTTTTCTTTTGTTTGGACAATGTTATATATTCTTTTCCTAATTGTTTGTTTTTTAAGTATTTAATGTCTTGATCCTTGATATGTGTCTCTGGTAAACAAATTATGTTGCAATTTTGTTTTTTTAGCCAATGAAATATTGTTTTTCTCTTTTGGGGTGAGTTTAGTCCATTTACATTCCACGATAGTAGTTTGTATTCCATTATGTTACATTCTTAATGGTCTGGGAAAATCCTCCGCATTTTCCTCAAAAAACTTTTCCATCTGCTCTCTTGTCTTGATAATGACTCTTAAAGCTTTATAGTAAAAACTTAGTCCTTCTGGTATCTTTCATCTGTATCTGATGTCCTTTTCTCTTTGTTTCTGGGTCAACTTTCTATATTTTTTCCTTTCTTGGAGAATCCTTTTTGGCATCTATCTTGATTCTGTTTCCCTCTACTGTTAAGGGATTTTCAAAATGCCTTTTAATAATTTCCTCTTTCATTCTTTTTGTTACTAATTGCACAATAATATCTCTTGGTATCTTTTTTTGTTGTGCATAAGCTGAATTAATTCTGTATACCAGATCCATATTTGCTGTTATTTCCTCTGTTTCTTTATCTAGAAATTCTGCCAGAATTTCTGTCATTTGTTCCTGTGCAGTTTGTGTATCCGATTCCTGCACGCCCCGAAATCTAAGTTGCCTCTCCGTCATCTTACATTCCATCGTTGCCATTCTTTCTTGCATTACTTGATTTTCCTTCTTCATATTCACCACTATATCCTTAGTCTTTTGCTCTACCTCTTCAACTTTGTTGTTAGTTGCTTGCAACTCCTTTTTTATTCCATCAATATTTTTTGCCAGTCCCGCTACTTCTTCCTTAATAGTATCTTTCATAACTTTTAGATCTTTTGCAAGCAGTTCCTGTATTTCCTGCAGCAGCTCCTTGTGCTTCTCCATGACTTTTTTTCCTAATCCTTCAATCGCTGCATCTACTGAGGCTTGCCATTCTTTGTCTGCTTTTTTTCCAGCCATCATGGGACTCCCCACGTGTCTGCTCTTTTCCTTAAATCCGTTTTGACTTTTTTTATTCTTCTCGTCTTTGAATATATTTAAATGTCTCTTATTTGGCAATTAAAAATAGTATCTCTTAATTCCAAAATGCCGGGCGTTTTTTCTCTATGGTTTCTCTGCCACTTCTCTATGGTTACTGGCTTTGCTTCATACCTCACTTAAAATGGAATACTTCCTGTTCCTGTAATACTTGTAGCCTCTCCAGTGTTTCCTTTGTTTTGCTTCCGGGTCTTCCTTCTTCCAGTTGGTCTTCTTGCTTCCTGCCCTCTGCTGTCCTCTCTGGGCGCCAAGTTGTCTCCTCGGCTGTTTACTTCCCATCTTGCGATGTTTCCCCTAGTCCACACCTCCTCTCTCACGCTGGCTATCTCTCTTCTAACTGCAAGTATGTATAAACAATATTACTCTTCGCTTTTTTAGTCCTTAAAACTTCACCAGTGCCCAAAAATTTTACTCAACAATTGTTCCTTGTCGTTTACTCTGTTAAATTCTGTCCTTTTGAAATTTTTATCTTGGTCTTTTCACTGCCGTTTTAATTTACAAAGTTCGATAATGATCTTTACCTTGCGACGATTCTGCGGGTTGTCTGTGCTGTTTCCTTCGCTTATAGTTGGTTAAAGCTGTTACTGAAGATGGTTGTTGTGGGTTTTCCGGGCTGTATTGCCATGGTCTTGGCATTGTAGTTTCTGACGTTTCGCCAGCAGCTGTGGCTGGCATCTTCAGAGGTGTAGCACCAAAAGACAGAGATCTCTCAGTGTCACAGTGTGGAAAAGATGTTGGCAGGTCATTTGTATCTACTCAGGAGGGGTGGGGTTGAGCTGAATCATCCTGTAAGAGTTTCCCAGGGTGTGGAATGCTAATGGCGGGAGGCTTCACTGTATCCTGAGGAGGTTCTTTTGCATATGGATTGGTGCTTGATGTGCTAATCTTCTCTGCAGGGCTATTGTCGAGTATAGAGTGTTTTGTTAGCCTGGTGTTTTTCAGAACTGGAAACCATGCTCTGTTCATTCTTAAGGTTTCTTCTTTCCTGTTGAAGTTTTGCTTATGCTTGTGAATTTCAATGGCTTCCCTGTGCAGTCTGACAAAGTAGTTGGAAGTGTTGTCCAGTATTTTGGTGTCCTGGAATAAGATACTGTGCCCTGTTTGAGTTAGGCTATGTTCAGCCACTGCTGATTTTTCAGGTTGTCCAAGTCTGCAGTGTCTTTCATGTTCTTTTATTCTTGTCTGGATGCTACGCTTTGTGGTCCCGATGTAAACTTGTCCACAGCTGCAGGGTATACGGTATACTCCTGCAGAGGTGAGGGGGTCTTTTGCTGATCGTAGCATCTGCTGTATTTTTCGGGTGGGTCTTAATACTGCTTGAAGGTTATGCTTTTTCATAAGCTTTCCCATCTGACCAGTAATTCCTTTGATATATGGCAAAAACACTTTTCCTGTAGGAGACTGTTTTTCCTTGGTTGTTTGATTCATCCTGGGTTTGATTGCTCTTCGGATTTCATTTCTGGAGTAGCCATTTGCCTGAAGTGCGTGGTTTAGATGATTAATTTCCTCATTGAGAAAGTGCGGATATGTGAGACGGATATGTGAGCCGCACTTTCTCAATGAGGAAATTAATCATCTAAACCACACACTTCAGGCAAATGGCTATCATAAGGCTCTGCCAGACTTGTGTTACCAACAGAGGGCAAAACATAATATCATTACAACCTTTAAGTACACAGTTGCTTAATCACAGGAGATTACACAAATTGCACCAATTAACCAATCATGGAATAGTTGCTGACTCACCATGACTGAGTCTAATTATCCTTGTGTATCACCTGATATGCAATCATGTGACTTAGTACCTGTCAGGCTAGATAATTCTCATCTAGCCAGCTGTCACTGCCAGTAAACAGCTTCAACAGATACCACTACAGGGTCCCAGGCCTCCTCCACCATCAGGCCAGCAGCAGCCACACCCAGGCACAGCCCTGGGGAACAGCCTGAAGCCACTCAGCAGACTCACCCTTTTCCTACAGTTGCCCAGGCAGCTCCACCTCAGCCAGGTCCACAGGGGATTGCCAGCAACACAAGCCAGGCAGGCACAGGCCCAGAGCTGTCAAGGGAGCTACTGGGGAGGGTTCAGAAGTCGTAGGGGTGAGCCAGGCAGAGAGCAGACCAAATGCCCTGCCCTAGGGTAGGATGGAGTGGGTGGGGCTAGTCAATTGCAGAGTCCACCTGGCCCTCCCATCAGATAGGTGGGGAGCAGGGCCAGTCAGGGAGGCTGGGTGGAGATTGGGAGGGGTGCCAGGGAGGTGGGGCAAGGGGAGGCCTTTAAAGTCAAGTTCCTGTGAAGGCTGAGGAGGAAGTGAAGGGAGAGGCAGCTGAAGGGTGCTGTGATTCCCAGAATAGGAGAAGGAACATGGTGGTGCAACCCCTTACCCTGCCTATCTGAGGCTGGAAGACACCTGCTGGGAGAGCTGGCAGGATGACAGACCAGTAGAGGAGGGTGCTAGTGAGGAAAGAGCCTCACAACTGGGTGATAATTGGTTACATCATTTTTGTCTAAGAATGGTTTTTAAGTAGTGGGCAGATGACAGCCTCTTTGAGAGGACGAGGGAAGTTGCCTTGAGTTAGTGTGTCATTTATGATAAATATCAAGGATTCCTTTATGAGATTTTACTAGCTAGGATGCGCAAGGATCTAGAGTACAAGTAGTGGCCTTCACAGATGCTAGAATTCGGTCAATATCTGTCACAGTGAGTGGGTCAAAATTTAAGGTATTTCAATGACCCCTAAATCCTAATGTTCTCTCATTCAAGAACAGACAATTAGCTGTGACACCTTTACAAAGTTTTTTGCTGATAAAAAAGCTGGAATATGCTCTGATCTGGAAGCCACCTGTAATATAGGTGAGCCAGAAGTAATGCTTAACACATCTCCCTGTTTGTTTCGGAATAATTTTGACCCAGTCACAGTGACAGATATTGAGAGAATTCTAGCATCTGTAAAGGCCAGAAACTTATACACTGACCATGCAATATATGTTAAATCCCTTAGCCAATGTGAGCTTAAAATTACTAAGTGTCCATATGTTTTTACCTCATCCATTCTTTGACTAGTGTCCTTGATCTCTTATTTGACAAAGATAGCATGTTTATGTGCATGAAGCTGGCTAGATATAGGCAAGAAAGGAGGTGATTTTTTTTTTTAAAAAAATGGGCACTATATTTTTCGAGCACCATATGGAAAAATGGCCATTGCATATATCTGCCTGAAATTCAATGTAATAGTGAACTCATTCAAAGTGCACACTGGGTCTCTCCTAGGTTGTGTCGGCTCCTATGAATGAAGCTGGCCACACACTAGTTTTGATCTTTTGTGCAGGGGTTGATCTGGAGTCCGCAGTTGTCTGTGAGCCGGTGCCATGGTTAGATCATTTCCTCGTTAGGGCAGGATTGAAGTTTATCTGCCCCCTCCCATTTGGACAATTAGCCAATTTATGCTCTCCCAGGGAGACTTATGGTTCATTGTCATTTCTATGTGCAGTCCCATATTGGGGACTGCAGATGCACAAGCCTGCTGGCTGGAGAAAGTTTTCAATGCTTCTTAGAGCTCAATTAGGGGCTGCTTCTCCCAGTCATGTGGGTACCCGTTTTCCCACCGAAAAGGGCAAGTGACTAACTGGGAGGAGCAACCCCTTCCCTTTCTTCTCTCTTAGTCCCTATGAAGAGAAGAACATCGCTTACGAACTCCTCTAATCTTTTCAATATCTGACTTTAGCTGGGTTTTGACTGACTTTGGATTGACTTTGACTTTGATTAGGGTATATGATTTGGCTGACTTGATCTTGTGTGTTCTGACCCGGCTTGTTGATTACATCTTTTCTCTTACAATCTCATCTCAGAATGACTCAGAGGGCTTTGTTTCAAAAGTGTTCCAAGTGTGGTATTGTCAGGTCTGTTGCCCACAGTCCCTCCATCTTTGTGAGTTTTGCAATCATTTTCTGTGTGTGTGTCTAGTATTTCACATAAGCTGTCCAGCTCCTGGGAAGACTGCACTCTTATCTAAGATGGCTCACCACAGCGGCCTTGGGACAGCTCCTTCCCACTCTCCCACTGACTATGCCCAGCTGGTTGGGCACCGAGGGTGGGGGGCTTACAGAGAAGGACTGAAACTTTGTAGCAAGCATTCCATACGTCATTCTCAACAAGAGCCCTGTGTACAGCCAGACGCTTTTAATTGCTTCTGTGTAACCTGTGGACATATATATGCTGTAGTTATGATTTCTCATTAAAAACCTTGACTCAAGAGAGCTTGGGTTTCTTGCTGCAAGGAGGGGAGTTGGCTCCAACATATCCTGTTCTCCATAGACTGACACATTGTTGTGAATCAACCCTTCTCCCTTCAATCTACATCCCAGAGAGATGGCTACCGGATTTACACCGATAGAATAATATGACCTGGGAGAGGAGGTGGAAAGCCTTTCCAACCAACCACCGTAAGTCTCTAGTGTTTGGAGTAGTCCCGGGGGTTTTCCCTTCCTGGATCTTCCCATTATGCAGACTTGGCAGGTGGACACGTATTGGGAGACATCCTGTCTCATGTTTGGCCACACAGGCCAAGGAAGCTTGCTATGCCATGCTGGAGGCCCAAGTGATGGCAATGAGGGGCCAGTTGGCACACGCGGCACAGCTCATGGAACTCATGATGGCCCAGCTGGCGGGGCCGCCAGCACCCCCAATCCAGGAGGCTCCACCTGTCCCACCGCCACCACCGCGACCTGTTCCTGCGATGGCTTGGTCAGTCGCTATGGAGACTGAACCCATTCGCCCTCCCGTGGCGCCAGCAACTTCCAGTGTGAGGTGAGCCATAGGGCCCAGACAGGGACCACCCTTGATGCCAGCACCTGGGCTAGGGCCCTACCAGGGACCGCCGAGACCCAGGCGGGCGGGATCAGCTACCCCAACTCTTATCAAGGCTGCATCTGCCAACTCCTCCAAGAAACTTCCAAGGACCCCCAGGCTGACGGACTCCACTCGCAGCCCCTCCTCCACTGCCTCAGCAAGCTGCCCGGTATGCCCCATTGGTCGGAGGAATACTACCACCCAGACATAGAGACCAGACCATTGCTCCTCCTCTCCCTGAAAGGGGCTACCCAGTGCCTCCCGCTGCCCCTATTAATGTTTATCCAGATGCCCAAGCGAGAACTATGGAAATCCCAATGGGCTGGGTGAAACTGGAAGCCACCTTTGACAGGGAGCTGCAAAAGCTAGGCTTCTTCATAGTACAGGCTTTGCAATTCTTTAATGAGTGGGGCCATCTATTTCCCTCCGAACAGAGCCGAGTCATCCACTTGGGGTCCCGGCTAGAAGAAACGGCAGCAGAATGGTATGTGACTCTCCACGATACCGGAGCCCCTGAGCTGTATTTCTTGCACACCTTCCTTGCAGCATTACGAGCCCAGTATGAAGATCCCATGGAGGGGGAGAGAGCCCGCACTAAACTCTGGGCCATTCGGCAAGGTTCCTGGCCGGTGAGGGACTACGCCACTGATTTTCGCCAACTTGCCACCAAGTGCTTGAGCTATCATGAGGAGGTCAAGATAGAACTGTTTTGAAACGGATTAAATCCTGAACTACTGGATCGGGCCCTGATGCAAGATGACCTGTCCACCCTCCTAGGCTGGATTCAACTGACATGCGAAGTCGAAAACTGCACCCAGGTAGTCCACCTAGTTAAACAACACCAGCTTGCGGGAGCAAGACGGACTCCCGGTTTATGCACTCCTGGTTTATGACACCAGGAGGACACAGACCCGGCCGGGAAATGAGAGACACTCGTTGGAGGCAGGGCCTGTGCCTACAATGTGGAAATAGTAGACATTTCGCTGCACAATGTCCCCTCAAAGCCCCTCTGGATAGAACAGCGCCACGACCCACACCAGCACCCCAAGCCCCAAAAGTAGAATGCAATCCACCACTCCGGTGAGGGGAGCTGGGTACCGGATTGGAAGCAGGAGAGCTACCAGGTGAAAATAATTATTTCCCCCAAGAAGGTGAAGTGTCTGCGCAGTCAGGATATGTAGAGGACCTGCTGTAAAAGGGCCCCAGCGGCAGGTCACCAAAGAGTCCACTCCTTCCGAGGTGAGAGAAAGGGGGGCCATATTATTCACGCCGGTAGTTCTTGTAAACCTGAAAAGAGGGACTCATGTGCGGGTACAAGCCCTCATAGACTGCAGGTGCTCCCGAGATATCATATCACCCACCTTGGTAAATGGACTGGGTTTGAAAATCCAAGAGTTAGATGACCCCATCATTTCCGAACAAATGGATGGGTCAAACATGAGTCCTGCCCCCTTTGAAACTGACCCGGTACCAACCGGGATGGGAAAGCACTAGGAAGCTCGCCCCTACATAGTCAGTAATGCAGCTAAATGTCCTCTAATATTGGGGAGCCACTAGCTAGGGGATCACAACCCCTACATCAAATGGTTGGAGGGAGTTGTTGTGTTCAAAGGAAGTCAGTGCAGTGCGCATGCATGGATGAAGGAGTGGGGCGGGGCAGCCGAGGAGGAAGAGAGGGCAATTCCTCTTCATTTTACTGGCCGAGGAGGAAGAGAGGGCCATCCCCCTGGAGTATAGAGACCTCCACTTAGCATTCACCGAAAAGGAGATGGATGAACTCTCCCCCCCCACTGCAACACTGACTGTACGATTGAACTGATTGAAGAGAAAGACAGAGGATTAAGACTGTGCACAGACTTTAGAGGGATCAATGCAGTGTCAATGTCAAATGCCTACCCACTCCCCTTAATTTGAGACCTACTCAGCGTAGTGGCTCAAGGCAAAATTTTCTCAAAGTTAGACTTGAAAGATGCCTACTTCTGAGTAAGAATAAGAGAAGGGGATGAGTGGAAGACCATCTTTAACACACCCATAGGACAATTCGAGTACCTTGTCATGCCATTTGGTCTTAAAGGCACCCCAGCCATATACATGACACTCATTCATGAAGTACTACATGAGTACCTGTACAAAGGGGTGGTGGCGTACCTTGATGATGTGTTTATTTACACAGCGGACAAGAAGTCACATGTTGAACTAGTCCGGAAAGTGTTAAACGCCTTGATAAAACATAAGCTGCATGTGAAGTTGCCTAAATGTGAGTTCCACAAAGAAGAATTGGATTAACTGCGTTACCACATATCTAGTCAAGGACTAAAGATGGACCCAGCAAAAATCCAAGCACTGGAGGGGTGGGTAGTGCCCCAGACACGGAGACAACTATAATTGTTTCTGGAGTTCACTATCTTCTATCGGCCATTTATAGAGAATTTCGCCCAAATAGCTCTTTCCTTAACGGACTTATTAAAAATCAAGGGCAAAGGGGTACATGAGAAAAAACCCCAAGCCAGATTACAGTGGACCCTAGAGTGTCAGCAGGTGTTCGAGACACTTAAAAGTAGGTTTGTCTCGGAGCCAGTACTACGGCACCTAGACGAGAACTGCAAATTCATTGTGCAAGTGGATGCCAACGACACGGCAGTGGGTGGTGTGTTACTGCAACCCGATGAAGAAGGCAAATTACGCCCCTGTGCCTACCTGTCTAAAAGATTTACTGATGTGGAATGCAACTGGAGCATGTGGGAAAAGGAAGCTATCGCCGTTAAACTTGCACTCACTATGTGGAGGCAATGGCAAGAGGGACCCGAAATCCATTTGAAGTCTAGACTGATCATAAAAATCTAGAAGCTCTCCGCACCCCCCGGAAGCTGAATGCTAAACAACTCCGCTGGGCTGAGTTCTTCTCCAAGTTCGATTTCACGCTCAATTACCTTCCAACTTCCTGGCAGATGCACTTTCACAAATGCCCCAACATGACAGCCAGAGAGAGGAAATTATTGACACCATGTTTTCACCAGCCCAACTGGGAGGGGCAGTGACAACCCACAGCCAAATGGTGCGGGGACAGCTCAATAAGGAACCTGATCTCTCAGTCTGGAAGGGGCGGGTAAAAGACAAAGTGGAAAAGGAGGGAGAAGATGCACCTCGAAGTGAGCTCACACAAACGGAGGCGGGTGAGTGGCACAAAGGCAGTAAACTCTATATACCACACAGTTTACACAAGGAGATTCTCCAGCAATGCCACGACGCCGAATTAGCTGGCCACTTTGGCTACCTGTAAACCCTCCACCTAATCCAGCGCCAATTCTGGTGGCCCAACATGAGATGGGACGTCTCCCAATACGTGTCCACCTGCCCAGTCTGCATAATAGGAAAATCCAGGAAGGGAAAAACCCAGGGACTACTCCAACCACTAGAGACTCCCTCCAGACCCTGGGCAGTGGTCTCTATGGATTTCTTCACTGATCTACCACCCTCGAAGGGGTGCACGTGTATATTGGTAGTGGTGGACTTATTTTCCAAGCAAGCACACTTCATCCCTTGCACTACCATCCCAACGGCCAAGAAACTAGCTAAATTATTCATTAAACATATAGTGAGGCTCCACTCCTTTCCCCTTAAGGTGATCTCAGACCGGGGAGTACAATTTGTAGCTAATTTCTGGCGTGAGCTCCTCCAAACTGCAAGCATTGAACAAGGATTAAGCTCCGCCCATCAACCTCAAACCAACGGACAAACCGAATGCACTAATAAAGTGCTGGAATAATTTTTACGCTGCTACGTCAACTACCAGCAAGACAACTGGACAGACTTTATCCATTTTTCCGAATATGCGTACAACAATGCAGTGCACAGTTCTACAGGGATGTCCCCCATTAAAATAGTACACGGATACAAAGGACAAGCCCTACCCTTCGCCACAAAACCAGAAACTGTTAAGCCAGGAGACCTAGGAGAATGGTGGTCCTCCTTAACAGCTCAGTGGTTTATCATCCAGGAGACCTTAAAGAAAGCCAAGGAGGATTACAAAAAGTATGCAGATCGGCATCGCACAGAACAGTGGAACCTGCAACCTGGAGACCGAGTGTATGTCTCCACTAAAAACTTCAAAAGTGACCAGCCATGCAAAAAACTAGGACTCAAATACATGGGTCCCTTCCCAGTCAAGAGACTAATCAACGACGTGACAGTAGAACTCGAGTTGCCAAAGAATCTATGCCAAATTCATCCAACCTTTCACTTTAGTCTGTTAAAGAAAGCTCCCCCACCTGATGAGTGGCACCCAGAGAAAGACATTTCACATCCTACCCTGATTGATGGCCAAGTCCACTATGAAGTGGAAGAAATTTTGGACTCTAAATGGAAAAACAGAAAACTCTACTACTTAATCAGGTGGAAGGACTTTGACGAATGTTTCAGGGAGTGGGTCGAACACTCTCATGTGAACGCTCCTCGCCTTACAACTAACTTCCACAAGAAATACCCCGACAAGCCGGGGCCAGGGGGGTAAAGGGGGGCCTTTGGGGGGGGCAAAATGTCAGGTCTGTTGCCCACAGTCCCTCCATCTTCGTGAGTTTTGTAATCATCTTCTGTGTGTGTGTCTAGTATTTCACATAAGCTGTCCAGCTCCTGGGAAGACTGCACTCTTATCTAAGATGGCTCACCACAGCGGCCTTGAGACAGCTCCTTCCCACTCTCCCACTGACTATGCCCAGCTGGTTGGGCACCAAGGGTGGGGGGCTTACAGAGAAGGACTGAAACTTTGTAGCAAGCATTCTATACGTCATTCTCAACAAGAGCCCTGTGTACAGCCAGACGCTTTTAATTGCTTCTGTGTAACCTATAGACATATATATGCTGTAGTTATGATTTCTTATTAAAAACCTTGACTCAAGAGAGCTTGGGTTTCTTGCTGCAAGGGGGGGAGTCGGCTCCAACGAATCCTGTTCTCCATAGACTGACAGGTATGAAAATGACTCACGCAGATGAGCACTGTGTTTGGGGGAAGGCTATAAAGTGACAGCCTGTAAAATATGTTAGCAGTTCACCGCCAACGCCATGAACAAGAGGGTGATCCGTTCGAAGGCCACACTCTGGGAAAGAGTGTTTTGGAGTTCTGATTCTCCAGCATCAAAGTCACCTGCTGCGAAAGAACATTCATCTGGTTCAACTCCTCAGGCAGTTAAGCCATCTGCCGCTCAGGATTGCCCTTTGAGAACCAGATTCGTAGCTTCATCTCCGTTGGCACTGAGATCGGATCCGACAGGATCGAAACAGTCCTGCTCTCCTTGGTCTGTGTCAGATCCGAGACACTCTTCCGTGCCTCCACTGAAGACGCCTAAGAAGACAAAGCATGTGTCGTGTTCCGGATCCAAGTCCCATCAGAGTTGATCCCCTCGGACCAAGAGGGAATTGAAAGATGTGGTCCTTATCACACCCTGGACTCCTTCTCCACACCTCAACTCCCTTGAACCTTCATTGTTTTTGGGTGACTCTGAGACACAACACCGCACTCTTTGCTACCAGAGGAGGACCGTACTGCAAGCGGAGCCTGAACAGCATCAACAGAATCCTGTTTCAGATTTAGGAGCAGCTCGACTCTGTCCTCAATTCTCATATAGCAAACTACCAGACTATCATGGGTGCCTACCAGCTATACCCTTGGGAAAAGTTATTATCTATGTGTCTGAGTTCTCAGAGTACAAGAAAGCCATGGTCTTGTTGTTGCAAACTGAAGTGATAAGGATATCTAAGCAAAAAATGAATGCTGGGTGTTATGCCGTCAAGACTTTTGCTAGGGGCATGGCAGGCACAGTGCTTATTCGATGCTACTCCTGACTCCAGTTCACTGCTTTGCTTCTAGAAACCAAGGCCAAGGTGGAAGAGTTGCATTTTGATGGGACATCTCTATTCTTATCTGTCACTGATGATATTCTTTCCTGGAAAAAGAAGAATCGACAGACTGCCCAGTCTTTGGGTATTATTCCCTCAGAGCAGCATACCTACAAATCTAAGACATAACTATCCATACCAGTACCAAATCTAAGACATAACTATCCATACATGTACTATGGAAGGCATTACCATCAGTATCAACAGCCTCAGACAACGTCTCAATGCCTGTTTCATCCTCAGCAGCAATCCAAGAGATGGGGACAATACAGCCCTATGTCTTTGCAGTCTGCTACACAACACAAAGACACGCATGATCCCCCCAAATAGTTCTGACTGGTCCCTACCATCTCTAACCCTCAATTTTGTCATTCAGAGAGGTTGACACCTTATCTCTCTGAATGGGAGGTAATAACATCTGACTCTTGGGTCTTAGCCATAGTGAAAAACATCTGTGGGTTTGAGTTCACAGAATTGCCTGATTGTATTTTGTTGGCTGCTACTGTAAATAAAGTTTTACCAGAACTAGAAGGAGAAATTCAATCTCTCCTTGCCAAGGGTGTCATCCAAGAGCTGCAGGGCACTGATACCATATCTGGCTTCTTCTCTAGGTTCTTCCTGGTGCTGCCTAAAAAGGATGGTGGTCTCCACCCCATTTTAGATCTGAGAAATTTAAACCTTTGTCTCAAAGTGTCAAAATTCAAAATGGTCACCCTGTCTCCTGTGCTTCTCTTTTTGTCCCCAGATGATTGGTTTGTTGTCCTTCACCTCCAGGACACATATTTTCATGTCTTTATCAGAAGGGAACACAGAAAATACCTCTGTTTTCTTTATCAGAATAGGGTGTTCCATTACACTGTGTTACCCTTTGGCCTATCTACTACACCCACGGTGTTTACAAAGTGTATGGCACATTTTGTGGTCTGCGTTAGAGCATAGGGGTGTTCTATATTCCCATATCTAAATGACTGGCTGATTGCAGCCCCATCTAAGCATAAACTGCTCCACGACGTCTTTCTAGTGGTGAACACTTGTTTAGCTCTAGAGCTGGTAATTAACTTTAGAAAATCTAAACGCGAACCTTCCCAAACAGTTGCATTCATTGGCACAATTTTAGATGTGATATGGGATGGGCCACTTTACCACTTGATAGGGGGCATGCTATCAAGCATCTGGTGACTTTGTTCTCTAAAAACTGCTTTCAAATAGTTTGGAGAATACAGAGGATATTAGACTTCATGGCAGCCGCCATGGCTGTAGTACCATTTGCACAGCTAAACATATGTGCCTTACAAAATTGGTTCATAAGGAAGTTTACAGTTTCCTTGTACTCCCCTAACTTCACATTCTCAATTCCGAGGCAGTATTGAAATCTCTACAATGGTGGAACAATGATGAAAACCGTTTTAGGGTTATTTCCTTTGTCATGAAGCATCATCAAGTAACTGTAACAACTGATGCTTCGTCTCAAGGATAGGGTGCTCACTGCAAGTCTATGAATATACAGGATGTATGGTCCATCAGGAAGCAAGCTTAGCATATTAATGTGCTGGAACTAAGAGCCATTCACTTTGCTCTGTCTCATTTACTTAGAAAAGGAGGTGCAGATTCAGACTGACAACACCACAGCTATGTACTATATCAACAAGCAGTGAGGCACAGCATCATTGGCCCTTTATGTGGAGGCCACAGCCACCTGGAATTGGACAATTTCCAACAATATATCTATGTATGCCATCCATATTGCAGGCTCAGACAACTCCATAGTGGATGTTCTAAGCAGGGTTCTGAGTTCCAACCCCGAATGGACTGGGAACGATACCTATCTGACTCCCATTTTTTATCTTTGGGGTGTTGCTAATATAGATCTATTTGCAACTGTTGTGAATGCCAGTGCCCCAACATTCTGCTTCATGGTGGGAAGTGTCCCTCGGTCTATCAGGGATGCCTTCCAGCTCACATGGATGAGTTGACTTTTGTCCACTTTCTCACCAATTCCACTTCTTCCAAAAGTAATTTGGAAGATAGAGAGGAACAACTCCGATTGCATCTTAATAACTTTCTTTTGGCCCAGACAGATTTGGCTGCCAAAGTTACTCGAGCTGTCCAGACAGACCTACATTTCATTCCCACTAGTGCCAGACATTCTCCTGTGGGGAACATTATTCCACCATGACTCCAACACCCTGCATTTAACAACTTGACAGATTTGCCCCAAACTCTAAATTTCTCTGTAGAGGTTCAATAGGTCTTACTGAATTCCAGGAGGCCTTCAACCAGGAAGTCTTACAAAGCCAAATGGAATCAATTTATTAAATGACTCATAGAAAGGGAATCATTGCTGCTGTCTGCCCTTTCCCTGACATCTTTGATTACTTGTGCACTTTAAAGGCTACTGGCTTGGCTGTAACATCCCTAAAAGTACATTTAGCAGCCATTTTTGCCTTCCCCGCAGAAATTGAAGGTACAACTGTGCTTTTGTGTCAGAGATCCTGCCAGTTCCTTAAGGGAATGTTCAATCTCTATCCCCTGGTATCACTTCCAATTCCCCAATGGTCCCTATCACTAGTGCTTTCACAACCTTTTGAACCTTTGGCAACTTGTTCCATGGAACTTTTGTCAATAAGCGCAGGGTCTAGGGTTGCCTGCGCCCGGGGCAACCCTCGGCTGGCCACCTTGCATGCGCACGCAGCGCGCGCTCTCCCCGCGCTGCATGATGACATCACTTCGATGACATCATCACTCAGGGCGGAACGGAGGCAGCATGCAGGGCTGGGAAGCCGCCCGTGCCATTTGCCTGCCCTGCAGGACAGGGCGGCCAGCTTGCCATGCACCCCCGCACTGCAGGGCAGGCAAAAGGCAGCGCGGCCACCTGCACCATTCGCCTGTCCCACAGGACGGGGTGGCCACCCGCCCCCCCTCCCTGGTGGCGCTGGGGGCAGACTACCCCCTGCCCCCCCTCGATCCGGCCCTGCTTCAACCAGAAGGGTGAGATGTCAGTACTGAGAGCTGACCCACCTTTTCTTAAATTTCACAATAACAGGGAGGTTCTTAGGCCAAGCCTTCAGTTTTGACTGAAGATACGCTCACCTTTTCATGTGTCGCAGTATCTCATTACCGGTATTTTTTCCCCACCCTCCCACCCACCCCCGAACTAAAGCAGAAAGAATACTGCACTCTTTGGATTTTAAAAGAGCATTGTCCTTTTATTTGCATCGAACAAGGGAATTTTACACTGATTCTCATTTTTGGTGTGCTTTGGGGGTCCAATAAAGGGGGGGGGAAAGGCCTCTGCTCAGTCCAATAAAGAAAAATAAAGGCCTCTGTTCCTGCCATCGAAAGGGCATATCAACTTGTGGGTGTTCAATGTCCATTACACATAAGGGCTCATTTGACCAGGTCCCCTCATCAGCCTTCCAAGAGGTGTTCCTGTGTTTCACACTTGGAAAGCTCTGACGTGGTCATCGTCTGACAGATTTGTCAAATGTTAGGCTATTGATGTTAATACCTCACAAGATGTCGCCATAGCTAGAGCTGTTTTACACTCTGTGTTTATGTAAAAAGAAAAAAGAAAAAGAATGATGGTTATGTCATGTTCTCTCTGAGAACACTGTACCTTTTGAGCAATTCATAATGTTGCTGTAGTGACTGCATACATTTTTCTGTCAAGTTCTTGACTCTGAGGCTACGGTGTCTTTTTACACTGTTCAAGTGAATAAATGTACCTTGAGAGATTCGCCCCGCCTCCATTACTGTGTAGCTTGGTAATCTCCCAGTGTGGGGCTGCATAGAAGAACAACAATTAAAACAAGGTTGCATATACTTGTAACTAATGTTCATCGAGTTCTTCTGTGCAGGCACGCATTCTCTCCTTCCTGCCCCAATGTGAGCTCTCTAGCTATGTCTGGTGGGTCATGGCGACTCAGGAGAACTGAGAGAAGGGGTTGCTCCTCCCAAGTAGGCATGTGCCTGTTTAGGCAGTGACTGGGAGAAGCAGCCCCTAATGGAGTTCTAAGAAGCATTGAAAACGTTCTCTGGTTAGCAGGCCTGTTCATGCACAGTCCCTACTGTGTGCCTGAACAGAAGAACGCAATAAACAATAGTTACGGGCAGGGGTCATTTCATAGAAAAATAGCTGCAGGAACTCATTAGCATAACTCCTTAGCATATGCCATGCCCCTCAACCAGGCCGAAATGCCCGGGATTCGGCTGCTGCCAGAGGGGGAGCATTCCCGCACCTGGCAGTGGCCTGATCAGGGCCCCTTTGGCCCCAATCCAGGTCGAAAGGGGCTCAAAATGGCCATTTTGGGCACGTTTTGGCCAGAATCAGGTCCAAAATGGCCCCGATCGGGTCGGTGCCAGGCAGGGGAGGGGTTCTGTGCCAGGCATTGACCCAATCCTGGCGTTTTTGGCTCTGATCCCGGCTGAAACAGGCCCCAAATGGCCATTTGGGGCCCATTTGGGCCTAGATCAGGGATGGAACAGCCCGGACCAAGTCAGTGCCATGCAGGGGAGGGTTCCCCCACCTGGCACCGACCTGATCCCGGCCGTTCTGGCCCCGATCCCACTGGAATACGGGGCCAAAATGGCAAAAAATGGCCATTTTGGGCCCGGATCGGGGCTGAAATGGCCAGAACTGGGTCTGTGCTGGGCGGGGGAGGCTTTCCCCACCTGGCACCAACCTGATCCGGATGGTTTCAGCCCCAATTCGGGCCCCAATTTTGGCCCGGATCGAGGCCTAAACAGCCGGGATTGGGTTGGTGCCAGGCAGGGGAGCGTTCCCCCACCTGGCACCGACATGATCCAGGCCATTTTGGCCCCAATCCGGGTTGTTTCAACCCCAATCGAGGCCTAAACGGCCCAAAATTTTTCAAAGTCAGGTGGGCAGGGCCACCTGACTGTTGGGGGAACTACCTGAATGGCGTTCTGGTGCGTTCCCCCTCCAAATGAGCCCTGGTTACCGGTATGTACAACCCTGTTATCCTAATGGATTCTCAAGATTTCTCTGAGCCTCTTGGCAGCTCACTCAATGGGCCTACCGAGTCCTGGAATAAGAATCTTCAGGAAGCCATTGATAGAGTTGCTCTCCAACACCCTCGTTGCCCTCGGTCCTCCGTGGCACCATAGTATGAGAATCTAAGACAGGCTAAGAGATCATTAAGATGGCTAGAGTGTAAATGGCACCAGACTCGTGATGAGACTGTGAGAACATGTTATAGGGCTCAATTCAAGGACTATGAAGATGTGGAGAAGGCAGCAAAAAGAAATTACTTTTCCATCTCCATCATGTGCGCTAGTATGCGTCCAGCTCAATTAGATTGATTTATCAATTAACTACTCCTTCTAAAGTAGTAGATTATTCCATTTTTAGCTGTGACTTATTTGCGACTAATTTTACAGATCAAATATCTGTGCTTTATGCCTATCTGGCTGCCAAGTTTGTTGCTAGTAGCATAACAGCAGTTCTCTCTGCATTGTTGGTTCCATTCTTAGACTCCACTTACCCCCACAGATGTCAACAGAACCCTGATGGCTGTAAGGCCTACCACCTGCTTGCTGGACCCCTGCCCCTCTTGGCTAATTAAATCTTGGCATGGGTTGGTGGGAAGGACCTTGTTAGCAATAATTAACTATTCCCTTGCATCGGGCCAATTTCCTAGCTCCCGCAAGAATGCGGTAGTGACATCTCTGCTGAAAAAGCTTTCCTTGTATAAACGGGAGCTAGCAAATTACTGCCCAGTGTCAAATTTGCCTTATCTGGATAAGGAAATTGAGAGGGCAGTGGCTGACCAGCTTCAGGATTTTTGAATGATACATCAGCTCTTGATCAATTCCTGTCTGGCTTCAGGCAGGCTTTGGGACTGAGTCCGCTTTAATCGGTCTGGTTGATGAAATCTGGCTTCAGCTAGATAAGGGTGGTTGTGTAGTGCTGTATTAGATGTCAGCAGTGTTTGACACAGTTGACCATTAGTCCTGGTTGACCGCCTAGTCTCACTGAGAGTGAGAACTACCACCTTCTCCAGGCACAATCAATGAGGGTGGTCATTATATATATATATATATATATATATATATATATATATATATATATATATATATATATATATATATATATATATATATATATATATATATAAGCCTGATACACGTGCTTTTCTACTGCGTTTAACTGCTTTACATCCAGTTACATATTTATGGGTATGTGACATTTTTTGGTTTTGGAGGGGTGGCGTTGAGTTGGGTTTGTAGTATAATAGCATAGTACCTGAGCTTCACAAAGGTGTTTGAATAAAATGAAGCATGTTGATGCCGGAAACTTATGAAGTGAATTTCGAAATGTAACATTTATTGAAGATATTTTTAAAAGGAAAAGATTGTAGTGCAATAAATAAAGTGAAAAATACATACAACTGTTTTTTTTCTACTGAAGGACCTCTTTGTAGACCAGATTGGTGGTTTTCCCCTGAGGTGCTAGGATCACCAGGCTGCTGGGTGAGCTCACTCTGGAGCAGGCCACGTAGAACTGCCCATGAGAAGCAGTCCTCCCTCAAGTCAATTTCTGTCACCTTCAGTGTTTGACCCTGGGACTTGTTGATCATCATAGCAAAGCAGACTTTGAGGGGGAAGTGCAGTCTCTTGAACTCGAAGAGGTCATCTGATGATATGAGTGGTATGTGTGGTATGAACACCAACTTCCCCTAAACACTGCCAGTGAACAATGTGGCCTTGACAACGTTCCTGTGGAGGGCTTTCACTTGCAGTCTGGTGCCATTGCAGAGTTTGGATGGGTTCAGGTTCTGGAGCAGCATCACTGGAGCCCCCACTTTGAAGAGAAGCTTCTGGGCTGGGAAGCCAGGAGAGTTGAGTGGTTCAAGGAACTACACAGGGTAGTGTACCGCATCATCCATTTTCACCATTGAGTCCACAGATCTGTACTCCATTTCTACCCTTTTGAGGGAGTTAAGTTGTGTTTCATTAATGGCAGCCTTGTCATTCTTGGGAGTCAGAATGGCACGCTTGCACAGCCAGTCTATTGACTTCTCCATGATCGTGGCGATATCAGGGTATATTGTGTCTGTTAGGTCTGCTAGGGTCGTCACTACTGTGCCCAGGCCTGCAGGGATGGTCACCTTTCCCTTGGACTCGGGATACTCTCCATCCCCTATTTTTAGTAAGAGTTCAGAGAATTCCCCAGAGGACACCTCGCCTCTCAAGTGGACTCTCATGTTCTTTCTTAGTGAGAGTTTCCTGATGAGGGATCACGGATACAATGCCTTGGCACACACGGTAACCTCGTCAGCTCAAGTTCCCCTTGGGACTACTAGCAGAGTCTGCTGGAAGTCTCCAGCCAGCAGCACGGTGACTCCCCCCATCGCTCTCTCATTGCCTCTGACATCTTTGAGGGTTATTCTTAGTGCCTCAAAACAACCCTTGTGCCCCATGATGCTCTCATCCCAAACATTGAGCTTACAGTTCCGCAGCACTTGGGCCATGTTGCTTTGATTTGACATGCTGAACAGGGGTGTTTCTGCATGGGTGAGGTTAAGAGGCAGCTTGAAGGTAGTGAAGGATCATATGTCATGCCTGAGTGAGCCTCGACCTTCCATGGAAGTGAGCGCCTCTCTACTCATCTTCCAGGATTGCTTTGCTCATAGAGAGACTCTGCTGCTCTGTGCACGTCGGGGGGATCTTGCTGGTACTGGGCCACTGCTGCTTGGTGCACTGCAGGAGTATGATATGCATATTTCTTTGCTACATTTCTGAGTTGCTTCCTCCTTTTAGCATCAGTGTATCTTGCACGACGTCTGCCAAGAGGCTTCTTAGGAGCAGTAAGAGATGATGGCTGTGAGAGGTGTGAGGTGGAGTTAGACTGAGGGAGAGGTGGTATGGTGGGCACTTCGGCAGGTTCATGTGAGAAGTTTGCATCGTAATGTGCCCTAGAAAGGTCATGCACTGTCTCCCCATGAACATTTAAAAAGTTAGTTGCCATACTGACTTTTATATAAAATCTCTATTCAGGAGTCTTGTACCGTCTTCAACTGTCTGCAGTTTCCTTCACCTGATTTTTACCTCAGAACACAGAGTTCCACAGCTGACCAATCGAGGGAGGGGGGGAGTGCAAGCAGGCAGCAGCCTGCCAGCCACACAGGAAAGCCAGGCCCACAGGGAGATTGGTGGCCCTAGTGAACTTTTAGAGGAAGACTAGGAGGTGCATTTTACCTCAGGACTCATTCAATGACTCCCAATAGCAACTGCATACTGTTTAAAATGTTTAGGTGAGGACCAATCAGGCTGCATATGCAAATGACCTTGAAAGGCTGGCCCAATCAGGGAAGAGTGGCCAAGCTGGCAGTGGGTGGGCGGGGAGGGGTGGGGAGGAAGCAGGCAGCAGCCTGCCAGCTGCACAGGGAAGCTGTATCCTTATAGGAAAACCCCTTTTTACCCCCTTAGGGGGGAGAATTTCTTAAAATCCCGTCTTAGTTGTTGTTTATAGCATGAAAGGAATGTTTTCTCCAAATCTCATGTTTCTAGGTCCAGAGGTTTGGGCTGGGCGATGATGAGTCAGTCAGGACACTCGTCTTGATGGATGGATGGATGGATGGATGGATGGATGGATGTTAGGAAATGTGAGGTTGGATGCCACCAGTATGCTGATGACATGCAACTCTGCCTTCTACTTGATAAGCAACCAGAAGCAGATATCTCTTCTTTGACTCAATGCCAAGATGCCATAGTGGAGTGGCTGAGGGGTAGCTGTTCAAAGTTAAATCCTTTGAACACTGAGGTCCTGTGGTCGGGAAGGACTTTAGCTGAAGGGAATTTACCATTACTCAACAGAGGGTGATACCGCACGAATGGTTTTCCCTGCTTCAGCTTCTAAATGACCTTGATTTTTTCTTGTGTTTCCACACGTGAGAAGGCAATCCTAGCAGCAGATTCGAAGTCACTGCATGTTTTGTCTGTTTTTTTCCATCCTGCTTTCCCCCGACTTATTTGTCCATGCGCAGCAGATTAGGGATTTTAATCATGCAAAATCCTTTATCCGATGTTCTCCCCACCCTTGCCCTTTTCTCTCGCCCTTCGATTCAACTTAATTTGATTGGCCAATCATGTTTTCTAAGCTACACCCACTACCCTTTCCCTTCCCCTCTTTTTTTTAAAAAAAATGTAAAAAAACATTGCAACGTTTCTACAAATCTATGCAGAAACATATCCTGTGTCACATGACAACAGCTGACCAATAACGGGTCCATTTTACAACACGCCAAATTTGTTACTTGTTGCTCGCTGACAGCTGACAGCTTCTGAGGTAGAGTGAAAGTGTGATGGAGGGACTTCAGCATTCAACTAGTGGTCTAGGCATTTCATGGAGGGAGAAAGAGACCGTCCTCAACACAACACCTATCACTAAACCACACTGCTCATGAAGAAAGCGGGAAAGATAGACGCGGGGTCACTGGTAACAATTTTCTCTCCAAATGTCAATAGCCAATACTCTTCCACAATATCGGTGGGAAGTGCTCTGGCCTATCCAATATGTTTATTTGATGCAACGTTTATGTGTAGCAACGTTTGGGGGGGGGGATGAAGGTGTGCATCATTCGACACTTCCCCTGGAAAAAGAGATAAGGAATCGATTTTTATCCTGTCAAAAATTCCGCATGATGGACTTTGAGCCGATGAAATGTGCGAAACAAAAGCCTAATGTGGAATCGGGGAGAAGTGGATTCATAGGACTCCACTGCAGCATGACTGCTCAGAAAGTCCGATCAAAATTGATCATGCAGAATCCCCCAGAGTGAAGCTTTCTGCTGCAGTCTCCATAAAGAGTTTAGGGGCTTGGCTTGATTCTAAGCTTTCCTTTGTCAAATAGTTGTCCATAGTGGCTAGAACAGCATTTTTCTATCTTCAGCAGGCCCAACAACTTTCCCCATATCTATCTCAATCTGATCTTGCCACAATGATCCACACGATGGTCACCTGTTGTTTAGACTACTGCAACTCATTCTATGTAGGGCTATCCTTGAAGATGCTCTGGAGACTTTAAGTGATGTAGAATGTGGCTGCTAGGCTGCTGACCAGATCACCATGGTCAGCTCATATAACACCAATTTTTAAGCAGCTGCACTGGTTACCAATTAACCTCTGGATCCAATTAATGGTGTTGGTTCTTTAAAGCCCCTTCATGGTCTGGAACTCTCATATTTTTGGGTCCACACCTCCCATTATGAACTCCCCGCCCTGCTCTGTTCATCTTCACAAGGTTTACTGGTGGTTCCTGGCCAGTTTACAATTGTGGTACCCTCCCTTTGGAATGAACTTTCAGAAGGCACTTGTGCTTCACAGAACCTGTTGATGTTTTAGAAAGTCTGTAAGGCAGAACTATTCTGACATTCCTTTGCTATCTAATATTCTTTTGTGAGGCAGAGCAAATTGCTGTGCATTTTTATCTACCTGCAATTTTTATGTTATTAGCAGGATTTTATAGGCTGGAGTTGGGATTAAAGTGTTCTTTAATTATTTGTATTGTACTGTTTTATTGTGATTGTATTGAATATTATATTTTTGTACTGTTTTTAACCATTGTAATTGTTGTGAATGCTTTGAGATCTTAACTGAAGAGAAGCAGTATAAAAATTGAATAAATAAATAAAAATAAACTGAGGTTGTTTACTGGAGAACTAGCCTAGGTAGCTGGTATACAAGCAGAATATCCAGTCTATTCTTAGTTCCCAGTATAAGGAGCATACAGTCAATGCCAGGTATAGTTTGTTCCAGAAGCCTGTGGAAATTGAAAGACTCAGAGTATAACAATAACTCTGCATCCCCTGCAGCCTGTACAGGGTTGGTGGAGGACTGCATGATTAGGCAGATAGCTGAGACAAACATACCATGTCATTTTCTTCTAATTGTGCTCAGTTATATAACCCAGGTTCATTTCTTCTTCCTGCAAAAATGCAGTGAGGCAGGCAGTTTTTGCATGGTGGTAGGCGTTTTAAAAAATTCAAATTGTGACTCTTCTTTGTATACCAAACTGATGTATGCCAAAGTTATGCTAAAAAGAAAAAAAATCAGTTGGCCAGTTCTGGTTTGAGATTAGACTGTGTCATGATAGGAACACAGAGCTCTGAAATTCCTCACATAAAACTCATCATCTATTCTGGGCCCCAGCCATGGAACAAGAACATTCTGTTTTTAATTAGATTCAAACACCGTATCTTTGCCCTTCTCCACCAGCTCATTTAGTCTCTATAAATTAGAGTAGCAATGTCTTTTTTGCCTTTGCCTTTTTTGTTTTAAAAGGAGTGAAGCATTGCTTCATGCTTTTTGCAAGGCTGGGTTATTTTCCCCACATATCTTGTTATTGGTATCATATGTTCTCATTGCTATTCAAATAAAAGATATTTTTAATTTTTTAAAAAGTAAATTGGTGCCTCTGTTTATTTTCAGCCTTTACGTTTCCCACTGTTGGCCCACTTAGTTAATTATTGAGATGATATACAGAGAACAGAAAAAACTATAAATAGCATATATCAGACAAAATTGGGAGTGGGGGCAAATAGCTTGAAAATGTTTACTATAAAACAATAAATATCAAATATAATAAGAGCAATTGTCTTAAAATTAGTAACAAAGCCTGTTGTGGGGGAAAATACAATGGGCTGTAAAAAGGGGAGGGTGGGCAGGCGGGCATTGCTGCCTGCTCTGCATCTGATCCCAGCTGGGTGAAGGGTGGGCATTGCTGCCTGCTCCTTGCCTGATCCTGGCCGGGTGAAGGGGGGATGGGCATTGCCACCTGCTACACTCCTGATTCCGCAGTATAAAAGAGTCACAGAAGCAAACCCCAAGCAGTAGATACGCCATTACAAGCTAACTAAATAAATTAATACAGAAAATAAATGTTAATCAATAAATAACTTCAATAAGTATGATATAAGTATGCTTCATATATCCCTTTAATGCATGTAAAGCAAGGTGGAATTTGAAAATAGCCAGGTTTAAACCCAAGAGCAGGCAATCAAAATCAATTTTGCATCCTATATCATACCCCCTAGCTGCATGAAGTGGGGGGGCAGGCTCTGCTCCTGATCCTGGCTTGGGCTTCCCAACACAGCGCACTCTCTGGAGGAGCAGGCTGCCTCATCTGGGCTTCACAGCAGTGCCCTCTGGAGGCACACCAGGGTAGGAAGTGAGTTGTCAGGAATATAATTTTCCTTTTGTATACTAGGATACCCAGTAGAGCTACCCAGAGAGAGCAAAAAACCAACAACTTCAAGAAATGATAAGGTCAGGCGGATCGCCATATAAGTCTACAGTTGAATAGTCAAGGGTATAAGCTTTTGAGAGTCAAAGCTCCTTTAGTCAGATATAAGAAATGATAAGGTTTGACTTTTTAAAAGACTATAATAATCAGCAGTTTTGTATTCAGGGACAGGGTCTACAGGAGTGGCATCCCTATGTTTGGGGACCTTTTTAACATTATGATTTGTCTATCAAGAAACCTTTTTACATCTGTAGCAGATGAGTTATGCAATATAAAACATTCTGGGACATTGTAAGAGTGCATTCTTAATGTGTAGGTTTAATAACGTGCCCATCTGGCCTCCCTATTATAGGGAATATTAATAGTGTCATACTAGCTGACTTTCAGTCCATAGATCTAGTGGAGCCACTTCTTGTTCACAATCCATACAACTGTTTCACACAGGCGAAAGTAAAGTTAATATGAATATGAATTTATTAATGCGTAACCCTTTAGCCTGTTAAATGTTTTTAATAACATTTGAGTGTGAACCAAAAATAATGTGTAATCACATCAGCCTGAGATAACTACTTGTGTTTGTTCGTTTGATTAAATTGTTGTGTGGTACAGTGTTCAAAATAGGGTTGCCAGGTCCTTTGAGTCTCCCCGGCAGGAGACCCTGCTGAGGCTGCAATGTCTTTCCTCATGCGTGCTCCCGGTGTGCATGATGACATCACTTCTGGGAAGTGACATCATCACGTGGGTCAAAGGGCGGCCCAGGAGTGCTCCCGCGCTCGCCAAAGGGCTGAATTGCCCCCCCTGCGGGCCCAATTCAGCCCGAAACAGGCCCTGCGTGGCAAGGGAGCATGCTGCAGCAGGGCACAGGGGTTCACCACTCTGCTGGGGGGTGCCCTGGGTAAGTGGGGGCAGGGGAAGGAGGTGGGAGCAGGGGATCCCCCGCCCCGGGTGGGGGAATGGAAAGCCTGGTTCAAAACCAAAATGTGGTGAATAAAAAGTAAGTGAGAAGGATACTATGCACATTTTCTGCATGAAAGTGCCAATGGTTTTGAAAATATTTTCACTGCTTTGATTTTTAACACTCTGTTTTTAATTAAGGAGATGTTAACTATTCCAAAAATATTAAACGTGCAAAAAATCCAAACTAAATGTTGTTCAAGTGACATGAACTGAAATTTAATTTGCCGTTTTTACCATACCACCCAGTGTAAGCTTTTTATTCTCCACAGAATGTGGAGTCTGGCACATTTATAGTGAAATCCTAAGCAGAGTTATTCCTGGAATAACTCTGCTTAGGATTTCACTGTTTGAAAGTGGGTGCCATTTTGGTTCCAAAAACAACTGGATTTGAGAAGTTCAAACAATGTCAGTTGTGGGAAAGTAGTGTTTGTAAATTGGCAGATTTTTGGGTTCCACAGAACTGTCCTTCCTAGTTCTAGTTGACTTGTATCTTGTCATTATGTAATTGAACTGTGTTTTTTAGAATTTCTCTAGAAAGTAGTGAAATAGATATTAAATCCCATTCTGATTTATTCCTTGAGCAGGAGTAGGAGTAGAAATGTCAATTGGACGCCAAGAAGCCTTTGAAATTTTCAAGAGAGATCATACTGATGGCATAACCATTGAAGACAATAAGCAGCTCCTTAAACAAAGGTAAGATTAATACTGGGTTGATAAATTCTAATACTTTTACAGCAGAAATGCATGTCTTTAGCTGTGATGCAGTACAAGTTGAGATACAATATTTGAATTTAAACTAACTTGCGTGGAGTATTGTACAAGGCAAGAAGTGGATAAGATTGTGTACAAATACCACTGCATTAATTCAGTAACTCAGGACAATATAACTGCATTGTATAAAGCCTTTCACAAAGAGTGGTATTGGAGGAGAGTAGTGGAGCAAGATCTTCAATCCTGTTTAACTCCACAACTGATCTGTGGAATGACTACATTATGACTACATGTAATTCATATTAACTCCAAAAATTCCAGATGTTAATAGTCAAAAGAACTGTTAAAGAGAACAGATGGACATGTGTGCACAAGAAGAAAGAATACTATGCTATACTTTAACTATGCAATACAGTGATATGCTCATGTACTGCTAGAGACCATGGTGGGATCTATATATCCATAGAAAGCATGGTAGAGACAAAGTGATCAGAATATTAATCCATACAGAAAATATGTGTTCAGCACAAATCACAGGATGTCAACTATAATTAGAGACCCAGTGTGGTGTAGTGGTTAAAGTGTCAGATCAGGATCTAGGAGACCCTGCTGTGAATCTCCACTCTGCATGGAAGCTTGCTGGGAGACCTTGGACCTGTCACACACTCTCAACCTAACCTACTTCTCAGGGTGATGGTTGTTAGAATAAAATGGAGGAGGGAAGACTCATGTTGTAAGCCATTTGGGTCCCTAGTGGGGAGAAGAACAAGATATAAATATCTAAAAATGAATTACATCCAATATTAAAATGAATTAACTACCCATAAATCTGTGTTTTTTCAGAAATTGGTATCCTATACATATGTTCAAGGACCAAAATATTTTTGTTGCCTTCTAAAAGAATCATTTCTAAAACAACATGAAAAGAGATTATAGGTTCTTCCATTTTTCTTTATAAAATACTGTTCCAGAGTCTTTCAATCAAGCAGTATGTAGGAATAGCAAATATGGTACTCAAGTTTTTTAATTGACAGTTTCCTGTTCCCACCTTACTAGCCTTTCGTATAAGGGAATGCTCAGAGACCAGAAAGAAAATACAATTGTTGACTGTATACCAATGGTCCCCAACTTTTCTGAGCATGTGGGCATATTTGGAATCCTGACAGAGGACAGTGGATAGAAACATAAAATGGCTGCCATAGGAGGTGGTGCCAACCACAAAATGGCTGCCAGAAGAGCCAGAGGCAGGACTAAAAATTATAAATATTGTTATGGTAGTAACCATGGTTATGCCAACGAATTAAAAATATGGAGGTAAGAAGGTTCCTTTCTCCCCTCAAGGAAAATGTATATTAACATGTTCAATTTTGAATATGTATATAAGCAAGTACTTCTTGTGGTCTGTGGAATGGATTTACTCAGATGCATGCTTGTGGTCCACAATTATAAAGGCTACACTTTTCATTTACATGACTGAAATTATGAAATGAATATATTGTGAAAAACTTTAGCTCAAGTTCTTATCTCAAATTTCTAATAATTAGTAGCTTCCACTACACCTGTACTGAGTTAAACTCCAAAGTGCTGCTACTCAGGAAGAAAGAGCTCTGGCTAGTTTAAGCTGGAGAGGGCTTCATTCCTCTTCCCTGCTTAAGTCACCCAGCCTCATTCCCACCAGAGTGCTGCTATTCAAGAGGAAAGAGCTCTCGCTTGGCTTGAGGGGAGAGGGTTTCACTCCCCCACCCCAAAGACACCTAGCCTTGCTCTGTCCCGAATGCTGCTATTTGGTAGGCTCTTGCTGGCTTGGGGTGGGAAGCAGGGCTTCACTCCTCTTGCCCCGCAAGCCAGCCAGGCTCCTTCCTTCCGGAGTGCTGCTACCAGGTTTGAACAGGAATGGCTTTTCTTTTCTGGTACATGGTGACCATGTTCCTCTCCCTGGCTGCAGCAGTGCTACTTGAGTCAACAAGCTTTGGGTAAAAAAACCCGGTTTTTCTGTCCCTTCCCTCGCTAGGCTGAACGGGTGGGAAGGTGGATCATTTGTAAGGTCTAGGCTAGACATGGGCACGAACTGCATTACGAACCAAAAAAACCCATGAACCGCCCAATCTTCTGTTCGTGATCCGGCGGTTCGTGAGCGTCCACGGCCAACAAACCAGCGTTCGTTAGAGGCACGGTTCGGTGCGTTCTTCTGCAGTTCGTGAAGCCAGATAGTCAGCCACCATCAATCAATTCCCTTGGAAACAGAGCTGGGGAATGCCTGAACTCTGTCTGCACTCCTTCTGTCGCCCTGGAAACCCGAATGGAAGCCCAGCTTACCTTGATCGGCAGATCTTCCTTCCAACCATGGAGCTGCAAAATGGTTACACCCTGGGAGAAGACTCTCGGGGGAGGGAGGGGGTGTTCTGTAGCCATGGGCACTGTCAGACTATGGAAAACAGGATACGTTGAAGCCGATTCCCCCCTTGCAGCAAGAAATCCAAGCTCTCTTGAATCAAGGTTTTTTATTGGGAAACCATAACTAAAGCATATATATGTCCACAGATTACACAGAAGCAAAATAAAGCATCTGGCTGTACACAGAACTCTTGCTGAGAATGATGTATGGAATGCTTGCTACAAAGTTTCAGTCCCTCCCTGTGAGCCCCCCACCCCCAGTGCCCAACCAGCATAGTCAGTGGGAGAATAGGAAGGAACTGTCTCAAGGCCTCTGAGGCGAGCCATAAGCGTGCTGTCTTCCCAGGAATTGGACGGCTTGTGTGAGAATTACACACACACCCACATAAAGAGGATGATTGCAAATGAAGGGAAGATGGAGGGACTGTGGGCAACAGACCTGACAGGCACTCCCATCTCATCCCTGCAAACCCTGATAGGCAGCTCTGACGGCCAACCACAGACCTCTTGTGTTGCTCAATGGGACCTCAGCTTATAAAAAGCAGTGGCTGGGTTTCACTTTCAGCGAGCAGTGGAGTGTGATAGAACTGTTGCTTGGTACTTGCTAGCCTTTGGGGAGAGAGACAGAGAGAGTTTAATTGGAGCTTGGATCCCTATTGCAATCTTGACCAAACTTGGGTAGTGGCTGGAGGAGAGCTTGTTAAACACTCCCCGGGAATATGGGCTCTCAAATTCCAATGGGGGCCGCTCTGACAACCACAAACCTCGAACCGGTTCGGCAATGGGAAAAGTTTGTTGTGGTTTGCTGGTTCGGGTTTGTCGCCAGCACCGAACCATGAACTGCCGGTTCGTTAATTTTTTTTCGGTTCGTGCCCATGTCTAGTCTAGGCCAAGGTGGCTTACTTCAGGCAAGTAAATCCTCCAACTGCTTGTATTCAAGTAAAACAAGCCCCCTCAGCACAAACACTATCTGACCACACCCACTTCCAGAAGAGCCTTGGCAGGCACCCCAAAGCCCCCTCAGCACAAACACTATCTGACCACACCCACTTCCAGAAGAGCCTTGGCAGGCACCCCAAAAGGTGTCCACGAGCACCCTTGTGCCTGTGGGCTACATGCTGGGGATCCCTGTACAGTCACTCATGTTGCTTATTGTCCTCACACATATTTAGACAAGCAAGTCCATGTTTTTCAAATAATTGCCCTTTAGTATCAGACAGACATTACACAACATCTCTAATCTTGAAATTCTGTGTTTTTTGCTGACTCTAAATATTGTTAGATTTTTGGTAAATTGTTGGATTTTTTAAAATGTTGCTTCCATTAGTTTCCGTCATTGTCTATTCAGGCAGAGTTGTGCATGTCTTTCTGTGTACAGGAATCCTTTGCACTGTAAAATAGTGCAGAAACTAGTTCAATTTTATACCAGAAATAACTATGATAACTGTTTTAGAACTGTACTTTTTTGGTTTCCCTCAATCCATTAAGAAATCCTAGAACTGAACTACTGGTTACCAGTAACTAATTGGTATTTTTTGTGGCTCTAAGGTGATCTAGAATTTACGTGACTGTAGGCAGTAGCAACTGTATAACCTCTTTGGAGAAAGAGAAAGCCAACTGTCACCTTCCCTTGAAGTGGAGAGTCTCTGCCTCTGTTCCTAGGAAACTGAGAGAGGTCTGTCTGCACATTTGCCAGAAGGGTAGAAGAATGGCTCATTATCTGTATATCTTATTATCTGTATATCTTATATCTTATATCATTATCTGTATATCTTATTCCACCTTCCCCACATTTCCAGCAGGCTCAGGACGGATTACAAAATACACAAAGGACTTGCAAACTCCCTCAAGAAATAGGGCTGTCAACCATAGCTTGGGAAATTCCTAGATGTTTGGTGGTAGTGACTGGGGAGGGACTTCAGTTTCTCCTAGACTCTATGGTATAACCTTCCAAAGCTGCCATTTTCTGAATGGGAACTGATCTGTATAATCTGGAAATCAGTTGTAATTCTGGGAGAACTCCAGGTGTAGCTATACATAGAGGTTGATAACCCTATTAAGTACTCATGTGAAAGCCCTGAGCTTTCCAGGCATCAGTTTTGAGAAATGCTAATGTAGTATATGAAATTAAATGAAAACATTCAGTAAAATGGACTAGAATACAAGGAAGAATTAATGTCAAACCTTCAGGAGAATGGTGACTCTTCAGGAAATTCCATCACAGCTCCACACAAGGTTGGCTGGCCTATGATTCATAATTTTCCATTTCTACATTTGGCATATAAATATGGCAGACCTCCAGAGCTCAGTGAACTCAAGGAGAAGCATTGGAATTCTGGAGGCAGATGTACTTAGACAGATGTCTTGCATCTCTTTTCATAGTCCTCTCACACTTTACACTATCCTTCCTATACTGTCTGCTGTTGATTTTTCTCTAGCCTAGCAATACCTTCTTGTATTATGCTCTTTATTGTGATATCTGTTTCAGAGGCATTGTGTTCAGAACTGTCACATACTTGATCAATCAGCAAAAGTCATATATGCTCTCAAGTTCTAGAATTTAATATTTTTAAGTGTTTTGATTGTTTTTAAACTGTTTTCTCTACAAATAAATAATATAATGACATTGGATTCGTTTTCGTTTTCCCGGCCATGTCGGACGCTCCTCTCCGCAGGTCCGGGAGGAAACGTCCGAGCAGCCTGATCGGGCGGTTGACCTGCGAGGGTTAACCCCCAGGACTCCCAGTGAGGCGGTCAGGGTCCGGATCGTGGTGGGAAGAACCCCCTGAAAGCAATGCAGGGGGTAAATTGCCTGTTTGCTCCAATGGAGGCCGGCAGACTTGCGCAGCACATCACGTGCCGCCGGGCCATGGAGAACGGCAATAAGCAGATTTAAGATGAAAACCTGTAAGTAAGCGAATCCCTTCTGATTTCTAAGCGTATGTGAAGGATTGGTGGGAGTTGAAGCTAAGAAGGCGCGGATTTCTTCCCCTTCACGGAGTTTCGGAACTTAGCTGGCGCCCCCCCCAAGATGGCGACAAAAAAGCAGAGCCCTGCGATGAGTAAATCGGTGATGGCGATGTTACAGGGGAAGGGGGAAACCCTGGAAGAGATGGTCAGACGAGCGGTCTTTGAAGCTATGCAGCCCTTTGTAGCGAAGTTAAATGAAATGGGGCAAAAGGTTGATTCAGTGGAAAGTGAAGTGAAAACCATTAAAGAAACAGCGTCTGGAGCAGAGCAGTCTGCACGCGAAAACGTAGTACTCATGAAAGCAACAAGTAAAGAAGTGAAGCTCTTGGAGAATCAAATAATAGGATTACAAGTGGACCATGCCCAAATGGTACTGCGTCTTCAGAATGTAAAAGAGGAGCAAAGTGAAAATTTAAAAGATTTGGTGTTGGAACTTTTGGCGTCATTCGCAAAGGCAACTAAAGAAGAGTTAAAAAGCGATATTCTGGAAGTCCGTTGGACATCTTCAAAATATGCAATGAAGCGTCAGCTGCCTCGCGAGATTATTATTGACTTTTCATCTAAGAAGACTCGGGACACCATCTTATATAATTCGTATAATGTGGACTTGGACTATCTGGGCAATAAGGTTAAGATATTGAAGGATGTTCCATTTTTGGCTCGTAAAAGAAGATTTAAATATAAAAGACTTGTAGCTTTCCTGAGGAAATGTGAAGTAAAATACAAATGGTTGTTTCCGGAAGGCATCTGGTTCAGATACAAGGATCAAACCTACAAGATAACATCGGAAGTACAGATGAGGGACTTTTTGTTTAACCATCAGGAGTTTCAGCAAGAAGAAAGTCCAAAGTCTGAAGGGGAGAGTGGGGGGGAGGAGGGAACGAGCGCAGCTATTGTAGCTGCACAGAGAGAACTGAGACCGAGGCGCGGGGGGGGGGGGGGGAAGAAGACTTGATCCTGAATGTAGTCTGTATTTTATAAGATCTACCAATCTGATAGCATATTAGAAAGTTAACTTTAAAGAAAAATTGCAGTATGAAGGGAATACAAGACATGTAGATGTAGTGTGTGTTTTCTGTTTATATGTTGCTCTTCCCTTTTCCCCAGTCCCCTTTTTTCCTTTATATTTCTGTAGTTTTTTGTAGTTTTCTATGTTAGAAATTAAAAATAAAAAAAAATTATAAAAAAATAATAATATAATGACATCTTTGCTATTTATGGGTAAAAAAACAAAAAAAGAGACAGGGCCTGTCACTATCTAACAGTAAAGAGACCCATGGTAAAATTAGGGTTGGTAGCAGGAGGGTTGTGTGGGTGGGCAAAGATGTGGTGTGTGTGACATTGCCGATGTTGCTGACATCACTATGTAATTTCTGGGTACAACCCAGAACTGGAAAAGTGGGCAGATTTGAATAAGATGTGATTTAACATGGATAAGTGCCAGGTTCTCCACCTGGGTAACAAAAATGCAACGCGTGTGTACTGGATGAGGGATAAACTGGGTAACAGTGTGTGTGAACATGATCTTGGGATATGGGTAGATAGGAAGCTAAATATGAGCACTCAGTGTGATGCAGCAGCAAAAAAGGTGAACACAATTTTGGGATATTGTGGACAAATTGGAATAGGTGCAGAGGAGAGCAACCAGGACAATCAGGGGCCTGGAGACGAGGAAAGACTGAGACACCTGGGAATGTTCAATTTGGAGAAGAGGAAGCTGAGGGGAGCCATGATTAATCTCTTTAAGTATTTAAAAGACTTTTACTTAAAAGAGGAAAGGGAGCTGTTTCTGTTCGCAGCAGAAGATAGGACTCGAAACAACAGGAGGGAAGGTATTGGTTGGACATTAGGGGAAAAAATCTTCATATTAAGAGTAGTTCAGCAGTGGAATCAGCTGCCTAGGGATGTGGGTGGGTTCCCCCACATTGGCAGTCTTCAAGGAGCAGCTGGATGAACACTTAATTGGTGATACTTTAGTCTGTTCCTGCATTCGGTAGGGGGTTGGACTAGATGGTCTCTAAGGTCCCTTCCAATTCTGTGATTCTACAATGGTACCTCTAGGAATCACCACAATTCTATGGTAAAACTCTTTGATGATTTCTAGAGCTACCACTTTCACTTCTGGGTTATAGCCAAAAATGACATGCCAGCAACTAGGCCAAAGCCTCTTTTTTCTTTATTTTTCTCCTGCCTTCATGTTGACAATGGATCAAATCCTCAAAAGTTTGCTCAGCCTAAGGAAGCAAATGGTAAGCATAGGCAAACTGGTAGTTCTGTCTAGGGTTGCCAGTTTCAGGTTGGGAAATTTCTGGAGATTTCTGGGGTGGAGGCTAGGCAGGGCAAAGTTTGGGGAGGGAACTCAGCTAGATACAATGCTACAGAATCCACCTTCCAAAGCGACCATTTTCTCCACAGGAACTGACCTTTGTTGCCTGGAGGTCAGTTGTATTTCCTGGAGATCTGTAGCAACCACCTGGAGGTTGGCAACCCTAGTTCTATCTTTAGTTTTTCATCACCATCTTCAGATCCTAGAATGACAAAATAATAATACTCTTGAACCATACTTCATATTTTGCCATTTTATTTCTGTTATCAGTTGCCCAGTAGAGCACTAGGGCCAAACTCAGACCTTTCATACGTGAGCAGACAGGTCAAGAATAAAATTATCTTGTAAATTCTTGTGTTTTATTGTTTCCCCTCTCTCCTTGTACCTTGCAGGGTTAATAACATAGTTTAGAATCAGAGGTTAGCTAGCACATGAGCCTATATTGGCAAAAAGTTTCCATGTTCATGAAAGACTATATCTTTCATAAAAGTTATAATTTTCAGAGTCAGCTAACACTTTCAGAATTTCAAGTGTTCTGGTACTGCCATCTTTTTGTGAAAGATAATAATAATAACTGTGTTTATATACTGTTCTTCTAGACAGATTAGTGCCCCACTCAGAGCAGAGACCAAAGTCATTGTTGTTATTATCCCCACAATACAGCTGGGGAGCTAAGGCTGAGTAGGAGTGGCCACTGGCCACCTACTGAGCTCATGGGGGTAGTAGGATTCAAGCCAGCAGAGTGCTGGTTTGCAGCCCAGCCAATTTTTTTTTTAATATTTTTTTTTAAATTTATTTTTTTAAACCAAACAAACAAACAAAAACAATGTACAGAAGTAAAATAGAACAACAACAAAGTCTTAGTGAACTATATACAATAAATGTCATGCCAATATAGTTAAAACAAAGACAACTAGCATTTTTTTTCAATTATTTGATAGTCGTTGCTTCAAATCTGAGTAACAAAAAGTAAATGCTTAGGTGGAGAGTGATTTGTATTGGAAATGAATTCAATGAATGGTAACCATTTTGCAATAAAATCAGTTTCTTTCAAATAGTGTTCATTCTGGTATAATTCGTCATGTATTTTTTCTTGTATATAGTGGTCCCATATTTTTTCTAACCATTTTTCTGCTGTGGGAACTGTCTTTGATTTCCAATGTAAAGCTAGCAAGTTCTTAGCTACAACCAAAAGGTTGCTAATTAGGTCTTTTCTTATTTGTGGAATTTCAAAAGTATCCCATACATTCAAGAATATGATCTTTGGATCAAGGGGGATTTTGTAGCCTGTTATTTCTTTTATATAACATAATATATCATTCCAAAAAGGTTCTATTCGGGGGCATTCCCACCAGCAATGTTTAAACGTTCCTATATTTCCACACTCTTTCCAGCAGAGCGGAGGATTTGTTTTAGTTATTAGTGAGAGTTTTCTTGGTGTTATGTGCCATCTGTGAATGATTTTGTAATTTTGGATTTGGGAGGTAACTGTCTTAGGTTTTAGAATGTTTGCAGTCCATATTTCTCTCCATTGTTCAGGTGTTAGCTCTATGTTGCAATCTAAGTGCCAATTTGTTTGGCATTTTAGAGTTTTAATTTGGTTGAGAGATAAAAGGATGTTGTATAGTTTAGAAATTAATCCCTTTTGTTTGAGTGATTTGGTATCAAGTAGGAGTTCAAAATCGGTTGCGTTCTTTTTAAGTAATTCTTGTATTTTTATTTGTTGTAGCATGTTTGAGAGTTGAAAATAGGTAAACCAGTGAATCTTGTGTTTTATTTTTTGTTCTAATTCTATTTTGTTTATGATTCCCTTTTTTGTTGTTATATCAATTATGCGGATCATATTTGCTTGGAGCCATATATTTTTAAAGGCTTTAGTTTGCCCTGGAGGGAACCAATGCTGTTCTATAAAAGAAGAGAATCTTGAGAATTGTGGTATAAGTTTGAATCTTGTACGATCCCAGGTATTGATTATTGATTCTAGAAAAGGGTTATTTATTTTGTGGGGTCGATCTTTTTTTGTGTTCCAAAACATATTTTGTATATTGCAATGTTTAAGTTCTGACTCCAAGATTGCGATCCAGTCAGTCTTATTTGCTGTAATTAAAATTTGTAATGTATTGAATAGTCTGGTGGCTGTCTGATAGAGTTCTAGATCAGGGTATTTAAAGCCTCCTTGCTGTTTTCTTAGCTTAAGAGTTTTAAAGGCTATTCTTGGATGTTTCTTCCCCCATAAGAATTTGTTTAATAATTGTTGCCATGATTAGCCCAGCCAATTAATCACTATACTATGCTACAGCATCTTCCTTTAAACAAAAACAATTGTCTTCAAAGGCAGCTGCAATCTTATTTATATCTTTTCTGCAGAGCAAAAATCAAGTTGTGCACATTTTTTCCTTCTTTTGTAGATTTTCATCTGTTTAGGAAAAGTCGGTAAATGTTTTTTTTCTTTAGTATTACTAATTTTACTGTCTTTTGTTTTTCTTGAAACATGTGAGAAGTAATAACTAGTGCGTCTTTTGAATACAGAAGTCTTTTCTTGAGAAAATAGCAAGTCTCTTTTACCTAGCTATGGTTTCTCTAATGTGCTGGAAGTCCTTCCCTTATTCCTCTTCCTGGTTCTACCTATGGGTAGAGATCGCATATTTGATCTTTTTCCTTATCCCTCTTAAATCTTTCCAGTTGGCTTTGTGAGTCATCATGCATAGTAAAAAACGTAGGATGAAATGTTTTAATTAATAAATTAACAAATAATATACTCTGTTCTCTACTCTCTTATACCCAATTCTATTACACTTCAAAAATTCCTAGTCAGAAGCAAAAAAAAAAATCCATACTTCCATCAGTCCAACATATTCATTTTTCATATTCAGTTTTACCTGTTATCTGGCTTCCATTTGGAGATAGAGGAGAGAGTGTAAAACTTTGGAACTGCACAACCACTGACTTTCAGCGCTCTTGAAAAAGAAACCCCACAACAGGAGTTCGGCTTGCGCCCTGTTGAGCGCATGGTGACTGCTTTTCTCCCTGCAAGCTCTGCGTCCTAGCTGCAGATTCTCCTGGCCAGGAGTTGGTCACCAGAACGTTGTTCGTCAGGGACCACTGCAGACAAGAGAAGAAGAGGATAATTCCTTCAATTGAGAGACTGTCTTGGGATTGCGAACTTTGGGGGAGTTTGTGCCATTGGGTTAGTGCATCCTTGTTGTGTGTGAATTGTAAAACATAAAAGCACTCGACACTTTTATGCTACATAAGCGATATTGTATAATTACTTGAAAACTGTTGGTCCGTAGACCCTTCTGTTGTGGGTTATTGTTCATATTGACCATATACCTGGCAGATCTTCTCTTTCTTACAAGCCTGCCGAACAGATAAAAGGTTTTGGTGGGCCCGAGTGTCCTCCAACAGAGAGTTCTACCAGGTAGGGACCTGGACTGAAAAGACCCTGGCCCTGGTTGAGGCCAGCTGAGCCTCCCTGGGGCCAGGGACCACCAATAGATGTTTATTTGCTGATCTTAGCACTCTCCGGGGTACATACAGGGAGAGGCGAGCCCTCAGGTATGTTGGTCTCAGTCCATTTAGGGCTTTGAAGGTTAGAACCAAAATCTTGAACCTGATCCAGAACTCCATGGGGAGCTAGTGCAGCTGCTGTAACATTGGAGTAATATGTGCCCTGTATGGTACACCAATTAGGACACACGCAGCTGCATTCTGGACTTGCTGTAACTTCTGGGTCAGACCCAAGGGAAGCCCTGTGTAGAGCGAGTTACGGTAGACTAATCTGGAGGTGACCATTGCATGGATCACTGTAGTAAAGTCATGGGCTGACAGATAGGGCACAAGTTGCCTGGCTCGCTGGAAATGAAAAAAACACTGACTGGGCAACTGCCACGTTCTCGCTCTCCATTGATAAGGAAGAGTCCAGCATCACTCCCAGACTCCTGACCAATGGAGCAGGCACAAGCAGTGCCCCATCAAAGGTTGGGAGCTGGATTCCCAAATCAGGCAGCTCACAACCCAAGTACAAGACCTCCATCTTCACCGGATTCAGCTTCAGCCAGTGCTGTTTCACCCATCCAGACACAGCCTCTAAAGCTCTCACCAGGACATCCGGAGCAGAGTCAGGCCGGCTGTCCATCAACAGATACAACTGAGTGTCATCCACATATTAGTGACAACCCAGTCAGAAACTCCGTACCAACTGGGCGAAGGGGCACATGTAAAGATTGAACTACAGAGTCCACAATCTACACAATCTACTGCACAATACACAATCTACTGCATAGATGCCTTTCAGTTCCCAGTATTTGAGAGATACTTTTTCCGGACCTATCACTCAGAAAATGTTGACTTAAAAGCAAAAAACAAAGAAATCATGCTTCCACAAACTGGATTCCAAGGATTAATTTGTCAGCATTATTGCCATAACAGTGGTTGTCAAATGACTGAAAGCAACAAAATATTGAAATTGAACTCCAACAACATGGAAGTGATGCTGGTTCAAAAAGCAGAGATATTGAAGGACATTGTGTTTCCAATCTTTTTATTATTTATTTATTTATTTTAATAGACATTTTTATTTTTAAGCAATAGAGGGTACAGAAAAAAGGAACAAAAATATTAGATTTACAAGAAAATTAAAGATACACATTACAAGGATTATTAAAATACTACAACTATATTACATTTTTCAGATAAACAACACGAATTCCAAAATACTTCCTCTCTCCATCCTAATCGTCTCATTCTTAAATCTGCCAATATTATTGAGCTATATAATCAAGGTAACTTAAAATTAAAAAATTATTTATCATCAACTACTACAAATTATAAAGTATTTAACATTATATATTGAAATGTTACTGAAACAGTAACATTACTGTAACTTACGATAACTGGTTTAAACAAAGCTACATTTAAAATAATTTCAGATGGTATGATAGTGTTGGTTTATATCTATAACTGATTAAATATAAATTATTATATGATATTTAATTTATTAATACTGATTACACTAAACTGATCAATTAAATAACAGATATGTCTATTGAATTAACTCTATATCATTAACTTAAAGAAATTTCTGTTTCCATAATTTCCATGATTCCATATCAAAGTTAAATTGCATCACTTATATCCCATGTTTATTTATAGTGAGAATAATAAGTTTCCCATTTCTTTTCAAAGTCTTTGATCGGTCTTTTGTTGTTGTTGTTGTTGTTGTTTATATAATTTGTTAATTAGGCCATTACTGCATATTCTGCCATTTTATCTTCCCAATTTTCTCTTAATGCACATTCTTCTGCTTTCATTTTGGTTGCTATTACTACTTTAGCTTTCATCAGCATATATCTAAGCAATTCATGTAATGTCCTTTTGACATTATCTGGCAAAATTTCCAGCAACGTAGTCTCAGGTTTTGTAGCAGTCAGTTTTTAAAATCTTTATCTCTGCATGTATATCTTTCCAGAATTTTTTTGTTTTCTTACAAGTCCACCAAATATGATAAAAAGTACCTACTGCTTCTTTACGCAACCTTATATATTTCTTATCCATTTTTAAAATATCTTTTGGGATAATGTACCATCGGCAAAACATTTTATAACAGTTTTCTCACGGTGAATTTTATATCTTTCATCCATAAATTTTCCCACTTTTGAAGTGTTATCTCTTCTCCAAAGTTCTGAATCCATTTAAACACATACATTTTAACTTGTTCTGTTTTTGTATCATATTGAAGTAAGAGTCTGTACATTTGTCCTAGCGTATGCTCTTTCTGTTGGGTAATTATCTTTTCAAAGTTAATTCTCTTATTTGATCTCCATAAGATCGTATAACCTCTTTTAATCTTGAAGTTACTTGAAGATATACCAGCCATTCTATCTTCTTTCCTTCTTCAGTTATTATTTGCCATGTTTCTATTTTTTCTTGAGGATTTATGATTTCTTGATAGGTTATAAAAACATTGGTTTTTCTCACATTTTTGTCACAAGAAGCATCTATGGTGACATCACTGGTGAAGCCAGCTGCCTAATCCTCATTCTTAAAAAATTCCATATTTTAAGCAAGCTGTTTCTAATTACATGACAATTATGTTGCATTCGAGCTCTTTTCCTTACCCACAGATGATTATGAAAAGCTGCAATCAAATCTGTTGCTTCTAATTTCATTAATCTATCATTTGGATTTTTAATTTAATCTATAATCTAAACTATACCAGCTACTTGATAATATAATTTAACTTTGGGTACCACTAGGCCTCTTCTTCTTTATTCATCTTGTAGCACTTTAAATCTAATTCTTGGCTTTTAACCATTCCAAATAAGTATATTTATCTGTTTTTGCCAAGCTTTCAAAGTTTTCTATTGTATGTCAATTGTTATCTGAAAGAAAAAAATGATTTTTGGTAAAATGTTCATTTTAATTGTGAAAACTCTTCCCAGCCATGACAGGTTTAATTTCGTCCATCTCTCAAGATCCTTTCGTATTCTTTTCCAGGCTGCTTCATAATTGTCCTTAAATAATGTATAATTTGGCCCAGTCATGTTTATGCCCAGATAGTTCACTGGATTTTTTGTTATTTCACATCACATGATTTTCTTAAAGCTTTCCTCTTCTTGCTTTGTTAAAATTTAGATATTATTTTTGTTTTTTCCTTGTTGACTTTAAATCCTCAAAAAGATCCAAATCTTACAAGTTGTTCCAGGACATATTGTAGCATCTTTTGTGGGCTTATAGTTGTCAAAACAACATCATCAGCATAGCTTTTCAATTTAAATTCCTCTCCATCTACTTTTAAGCCTTCAATTTTGGGATCTTGTCTTATTTTGGAAGCAAATTTTTCCATTACAAGAATAAATAATTGCAGTGATAGTGGGCATCCTTGCCTGTCCCCTTTTTCAATTTGAAATCCTTCAGTCAATACTCCATTGATTATAATTTTTGCATTCCGCTTTGCATAAATTCCTTGTATCCAATTCTCAAATCTATATCCACAATTTAAATGTCGAATTACTATTTGTAAAAAAGTCCAAGCAAAATTATCAAATGCTTTTTCAGCATCTAAAAGCATTAGTGCTGTTTTTTGTCTTCTTTTCTCCATAAAGTCCATTGTATCAATTCCAAACAAATGTTTTCTTTCATAAATCAATTTTGGTATAAAACCTGTCTGATCAGGATGTGTTATTTTTGTTATACATTTTCTTAGTCTTTCCGCCATTGTTCAAGTAAAAAGTTTATAATCCACATTCATTAAAGAAATTGGTCTGTATGATTGAGGTAGCATTGAGTCATTACCTTCTTTGTAAATCAACATGAACCCAAGCCTCTTGCGATGTTTGAAGCAATGTTTTATCTTCATCTATTTTATTCCTTACTTTTTGAAATGGCAGTATTAACTCTTCTTCCAAAAACTTACAGTACATTGCCAATAGCGCATCTGGGCCTGGTGCTTTATCTTTTTAAATTATTTTTATTGCTTGTGGAATCTCCTGTATTGTAATATTGTGATTTAATACATCTGGTATGAACTTTGGAATGGATGTATCTCTACACAAGACTTCTGACACATGTTCTTCATGTGTTGAGAGATGTGATGTTAGCCAGGAAGCATAGTTTTAAATGATAGAGCTGGTGGAGATCACTCTGGAGGGGACAGATTCTCTCACAGCCCTCCGCCGCCTTTAGTGTGCCAGATTTTGTCCCCTTTCGGAGCCTTTGCCCTGCTGAGGCTCAGTTAATTCTAAGTTTTAAGCAATGAGGGCAGCAGGGCAAAGGCTCCGGAAGGGAAGACAGTCTGGCACGCTAGAGGTGGCAGAGGGCTGTGAGAGAATCCATCCCTTCTGGGGTGATCTTCGCTGGCTCTGTCTTTTAAAACTACGCTTCCCAACTAACATTGCATCTCCTGGCACTTGACAAATACATGCCCAGCTGTCATCTTCCAATCCTTCTTCTATTAAATCTTTTTTCTTACAAAGATGTGGAAAAAAGGAAACAAACTGCCGATGTATGTCCTGTTCCATGTAAGTGATTCTGTCAGGCCTTTTTACTCCTGTTATTCTTCTTTCGATTTCTTTTCTTAAACAATGGGCTAAAACCTGTCCAGATTTATTTGTGTTCAAAATATTTTTTCCAAAAGCTTAATTTCTTTTGCATTTCTTCCATTTGCAATATGTTTAATTGATTTCTGAAAAGCCGAGATATGAAGGACATTATGTTTCCAACCTTTGATGGGGTCCAGTTGACCCTGGCTGACCCAGTGAAAAGCCTAGGTGTTATACTGGATCCAGTACTGCTGCTAGAGAAGCAAATAAATGCAGTGGCTCATGATGCTTATGATAAGTTCTCATATGTGTTTATTTTTTATTAGATAGAATTAAGTCGCTCCCCAGTATCCATTAAACAGGCTTACTGTGTCCAGGCACTCACATTCAGATATTACAATAAACTGAACTTAGACTGAGGACTTCCAAAACCAAGAATTCTTCAGACGTGGAAGCAGGTATGTGAGCACAATTAGAAACTGGGTTCAAATTTCTGTTCGTAACATTTGAATGCAACCATACAGACCAGTATGGATGTGGAATCCCCCTGTGTCTCGTTCAGACATCACTCACTAAGCATCAGTGGCCCATTACTATCTTCTGCCACATCTCAATCACCTGTGAATGCAGGAGTATGTGTTTTTACAGTGTGTGATGTGTGGTCAGGTCGCTTCTGACTTATGGTGACCCTATGAATTAACAGCTTCCAAAATGTCCTATCATTGACAGCCTTGTTCAGATCTTGCAAACTGAACGGCATGGTTTCCGTTATTGAGTCAATTCATTTCATGTTGGCTCTTCTTCATTTCCTACTACTTTCAGCTTTTCCTAGCTTTATACCATTCTGCTTTGTATATGTTAGTCAGTTGAGGATAACTGATTATGAAGTGGCAGCTTTAGCCCCAGAAAGCATATTTATACATGGTAAATCTATTCTTAAGGTGTCATGGTACTCTTTATTGTTTTGCTGTAATATACTGCTACCCCTCTAGAACCAAAGTCTGAAATTTTGGAACTACAGCTGTCAGGACTTGAAATGGAATATTTTATTATTGGTTATTTCCTTTAGGCAACCTATGCTGTATATTTGCTCTCTATTTGTGGTACACTGTGGTCTGGATGGTATAAGTTACTTGTGTGGGTTCTGGTGGGTGGATGAAATGTTTTGACAGTGGATTGGATGACATTTCTTTGATCTTTTCCAATGCTATGATTTTATAATTAAGAATACTGACAAGTTGGAAGCAATTTGGAGGCAAACCTCAAGGAAGATAAGGTGCCTAAGGAGGTAATACTAGTGTGGTTGGGACTGGCTGGCAGTGTAACCCTACCACAGAGTAGTCTAAGGAAATCTATAAAAAGTGTCCCAAAATTGCTGAATATATGACAACATCCACCCATAAGAAGAAGGCAGGGGCAGGGGAACCAAGAAAGAAAAAGTTAGAGAAAATCAGTGAATGAAATTAGCTATAAATTAAGTGTTGAACATGGAATGAAAAACATGCCAATCCTACTGCGCACAACAATGTTGGCATATGAGAGGTTTACATTTAGGAGAAAGTTATGTTAACTTTGAAATGTGTTGTATATATAATCCTTACTTAGCAATTTGAACAGTGGCTGGGTCACTGAGTTTCTGTACAAGTGGTAGTTCAACAGTAATGTTCTAAATTATAGAGTAGAATTGAGAGGAATTTGTTTTGTACAAGTGTGATGAATTTGGAGTTCCAAACTTCCTTTGCTAATGTGTTCTGCAAAGAACAACTTGAGCAATTTACCATGTTTGTTTGTATCACAACATACATAGCAGTTTCCATGAATACGGCAATACATTATATGCTGATACTAGATTAAAGATGATTTGATTCAAATGTCAGATGTGAGTTATTGCACTTTGAAGTTTGTTCCAGTCTTTGTGGCTTTGATTCATCTCAAATCTATGGTCCAATGCTGTAGCATTAACATCTTACAAAACTCAGAGAATTAGAAAAGAAGTTGTGTAAATGCTGGAAAATGTTACCAATGGCCTTAATCCTGCACGTTGCCATGTTATTAGTTTGGCTTTCGCAAGCTCTCTCTGAAAATTCTTGGACTCCTTTCCGAAGGGGCACATTACCAACAGTTCTCCAGGAAACTCTGGAAATTTATTTACCTGGGAAGTTCCCTGAAAGCCCTTCCTCTTTCCCATACAAAGTTACCAATTGAAGGGAGGGAAATCTGTAGCATGGCCAGTGGTGGAGGATTTGTAGGCCTCATTTTTAGGGCTGAACTCAGGATTTTCAGTTGCCACTGGGAGAACCTCCCAGCCAGGTTAGTTGAACTGTGGGTGCACTGGAGATTAACAATTCCCATTTAGGGGGCAATAAAGTTATCTGGAGTATCTAAGTCTGGAGATTTGGAGGTAGAGCCCAGAAATGGAGGGGTTTGGAGAGGGGAGGGACCTCAGAGGCATATAATCATAGAATCATAGAATTGGGTTGGAAGGGACTTCTAGGATCATCTAGTCCAATCCCCTGCACTATGCAGGAAATTCACACATACCTCCCCCCCCACACACACCCAGTGACCCTTACTCTATGACCAGAAGATGACAAAAGGCCGTCAGGATCCCTAGCCAAACTGGCCTAGGGAAAATTGCTTCCTAACCCCAAGGTGGTGATTGGCCTTACCCTGGGCATGTAAGAAGGGGCCACAAGAACTAAGCACTAATATAACCCTTCCTGCCCTCTTATGATCTGCCTAGGTTCACAGAATCAGCATTGCTATCAATGGCCATCTAGCCTCTGCTTAAAAACCTCCAAAGAAGGAGAGCTCACCATCTCCTGAAAAAGCCTGTTCCACTGAGGGACCTCTCTGACTGTCAGAAAGTTCATCTTCGTTCTTCTGTGCCTCCACACATGGGTACTGCGCACGCGCAGGCCAGCCGCCGGAAGATTTTTTATCGCTTTCCCAGCTCCGAAGGGGCCGTTTGCCGCGCGCCTCAGCGACCGTTTCCCGCCCAAACGGTCACATGCTCCTCAGCGGCCAACGGCCCCTTCCCTCAGTTCTCTTCTTGCCGCCGCTTGAGGAGAACGTTCGCTTGTAGCTCCGTGCTTTTTTCTTGTGCTTTGGATTGCTTTGGATTGCTTTCTCGTGACTGACTTGGACTGGATTTGACTTCTCTCTGCTTACTGATTTGGACGGACTGATCTCGGTGAGGTATTTGACCCGGACTGTGTGACTTCGCTTTTGGTTTGCCCCCTGGAATGGCTTCTACAGCCCTGTTCAAGCACTGTGCCCAGTGCCGTGCAAAAATGGCCCAAACGGATGGACATAGCCTTTGCCTGCTTTGTCTGGGGGAGGAACATGTAGTCCCCACTTGCAAGATCTGCCAGGGCTTTACGCATAAAGCCAGGCAGGAGCGGTCCGCCCGCCTCAAGGCTTCACTGTGGCAGCGGGTCTTGGACGCCCCTGGGCCCTCCGAGGCGGAGAAACCTGGGGCCGCGGAGAAGGCTGGCCGAACCTCCACCCATGCCGGGAGCCGGTCTCGAGCGGGCTCTGTAGCCTCTTCAAAATCGGTGGCTACATCCCGCCCGGCGGACAAGCCTGCATCGAGGACAAGCTCGGTGGCGAAGTCTGCGAAGTCCCCGCACAAGTCGGCGTCGGTGCGGTCGGAACCGGGGAGGTCGACTCCGAGGCCGGAGCCGGGCGAGTCGGATCCGATACGGTCAGCCCCGGCGTCGATCGAAAGGCCTGTGGCAGTCCCGGGACCGGAGGCGGCACGGAAGGCGTCGACCAAGAGGGCATCGGTTCCAAAAGCTTCCTCCGAATCGGTGCCGAAGAAGAAGGCTAAGAAGACCAAACATCGCTCTCGGTCCCCTCGGCGCCGGCCTGCAGAGGAGGTGGTCCTGGTGTCTCCACCTACGCCATCACCTCACCTAGACTCCCCTGACCGTCCCCTCCTTGAGGAAGAGGTGCCGGATCCCGGGGCCTATGTGGTCCTGTCGAGTGGGCGGCGTTCGCCAACACCGGAATCGAGCCCGGCTCCGCGTCGTCGGATCCGAGAGGCGACCAAGGATCCTTCGCCTGCACAGTCTGCCCGTAGCCAGCGGTACTGGTCGGAGGGGAGTGTCGGATCCGAGCGAGTCGGATCCGAACGATCTGTGGCTGCGCGTCATCAACAGGCTACAGATCTACCTGAGGCCTATCGGTGCCAGTGGAAAGGGGCTCCGCCTGGCTTCAGGTCATCGGATCCGGGGCCGTCGTCGTCTAGCCGTCGTGAGTGGTTGCCCCCACCCTTCCCAGGAGATGAAGTATCAGCTCTTCCGTCTGATGAGGATGACGAGGATGTGGGGTCCGGCTACCGCTCTGAGTCGTTCTCTGAACCATCCCCAGACGACAATGTTGGCCCATCCACCAGCTCTCCCTTCGAGGACCTGCGGATTTATGCAGACCAAATGGCCCGCATGTCCAAGGCCTTGGAGATTGACGTGTCTTCCGTAGTCCCGAAGACGAAAGACAAGCTGCTGTGCAGAATCTATGGAGAGAACCCGGCTACAGTAGGTTTTCCTATGTTGGAGGGCTTGGAGGAGATCATCGACAAGGTCTGGAAGTCACCATCTGACCTGCCTGCCACGTCCAAACGCATCGAACAGATGTATAAGATCAAACAAGGGACGTGGCAGTCTCTCATCAAGCACCCTCCACCATCATCCTTGATAGCCGAGGAGATTCAGCACAAGAGGTCGGGGTCCTCCTCCGTACCACCGGATAAGGAGGGAAAGAAAATGGACGCACTGGGTAGGCGTCAGTACTCAGTCGCTGCTTTAGCCCTCCGGATAGCCAACTATCAAACAATTATGGCGGGCTATCAGCTCTACCTATGGGAGAAGCTAGCCAACTATGTCACTGACCTCCCTGCTGACAAGAAGGCGGTGGTGTCGTTGCTGCAGACGGAGGCAGTACGATTATCAAAACAACAGATGAATGCTGGAAGTCAGGCAGCTGACACGGCGGCTCGGGGTATGGCGTCAGCGGTGCTTCTGAGGAGACACTCGTGGTTGCGGTCAACTGCCCTCCCGCAGGAGGTGAGGGCCAAGATTGAGCGTCTGCCCTTCGAGGGTGACTCCCTTTTCTCTACCACCACCGACGAGGCGCTTAAGAAGAAGAAGGAGGACCGGCAGACAGCTCGCTCCCTGGGGGTCACTCCGGCGGACAGGTCCACGTTCAAGTCTCGGTACTCGTCGAGGTATAATCCCTACCAGTACCGCAGCAGATACCAACCCCGTCCGTACTATCCGCAGTACCCTACTTCGCAGCGCCAGTATACCCCAGCGCAACACCAGGGCAGGAGGCGTAGGCCGTTCAAGCCCCGCTCGTCTCAACCTCCACCCCAGCAGAAAGATCCGCAAGGGGCTGGAAGGCAGTTCTGAAGACCCGGCCCTACGGCAGCCCTGAACTTTTCGGACAGACTCAGTCCTTTTTTGTCTGAATGGGAGTCAATAACATCTGACTCATGGGTCTTAATGATTGTTGATAAGGGGTACGGGCTGGAATTCACTGAACTGCCGATGTGTACTTCACCGCTGAGTGCGGTGAATAATACCTTGGTTGAGCTGGAGGATGAAATTCGGTCCCTCTTGGCTAAGGGTGCTGTGGAAGAGGTGCCCTTTGTGGAGTCTGTGAGGGGTTTCTTTTCCCGGTTCTTCCTAGTCCCTAAGAAGGATGGGGGTCTACGTCCGATTTTGGATCTTAGGGGCCTAAATGCCTTTCTAAGGGTCACCAAGTTTAGAATGATCACACTGCCTGCTGTAATTGCCCTTTTGAGGAAGGGGGATTGGTTCGCTGTCCTGGATTTAAAGGACGCGTATTTCCACGTGGGGATCTTGGAGGAGCACAGGAGATTTCTGTGTTTCGTTTACAAGCAGCGGGTATTCCGCTACAAGGTTCTCCCCTTCGGCCTTTCCACAGCCCCACGTGTGTTTACTAAGTGCGTGGCTCCTGTGGTTTCCTTTCTTCGAGAGCAGGGCTGTACCATCTATCCCTATCTCGACGACTGGCTCATAACAGCGAGCTCGGAGGCTAAGCTTCTGCAAGATGTGGCATTGGTGCTAGACACTTGCGAACGCTTGGGCCTCCTGGTTAACTTTGAAAAATCTAAGCTGACACCTAGCCGTGTTGTGCCTTATATTGGGGCAGTGTTCGACTCAGTGGAGGCCAAGGCTTTATTGCCTCCAGAGCGGGCACGTTCTTTGAAGAGACTGGTAACCCTGTTTAAACGGAATCGCTATCAGCCAGTGCGCATGATTCAATGCTTGTTAGGGCATATGGCTGCTGCGACTCCGGTGGTCCCTTTTGCGAGGCTGCGGATGCGCCCGCTCCAGAATTGGTTTGTGAGGAGATACAATGCTTTACAGCATCCTCCGACTGCTAAATTCTCTGTTCCCAGAGCCGTTATATCCTCTCTGAACTGGTGGTTGTCGAATGTTAATTTGTTTAAAGGGACCCCATTTGGTTTCCATCATCCCGAGTTCTCCGTAACCACGGACGCCTCTCTGCAGGGGTGGGGGGCTTTCTGTGGGGAGCTATGTGTTCAGGATGTGTGGTCTGAGAGAGAAAAGAGTCTCCATATTAATGTGCTTGAACTGAGGGCTGTTCGTTTTGCACTTATGTCGTTCACAGCAATCTTGCAGAACCATCAGGTGCTGGTGCAGACGGACAACACTACCGCTATGTATTACCTGAACCAACAGGGCGGCACGGTGTCCATGATCCTCTGCAGGGAGGCCACGCTCATTTGGGAATGGGCAATCAGGAATGGGGTGACGCTTCGCGCCATTCATGTAGCTGGGTCGGACAATGTGCAGGCGGACGCTCTCAGCAGGGTGCACATGCTGAATCACGAATGGGGGCTCAACGCAAAGTACGCTGGGTCGATCTTTCGGAAGTGGGGTCGCCCAAGCATAGACGTGTTTGCGACGTCGTCAAACACCAAGGCCGAGGTCTTTTGTTCTCGGGCAGGGAGCGATCCCCTCTCTATTGGGGATGCCTTCCAATTTACTTGGGCCCGGGGACTACATTACATGTTTCCGCCCGTCCCTCTCATACCCAGAGTGCTGTGCAAGGTGGAAAGGGACAACACGGACTGCATCTTAGTGGCTCCGTTCTGGCCACGGCAGCTCTGGTTCCCGAAGCTGCTGGAGATGTCCGGCCGAACTTACGTGGCCCTTCCGCTCCGGAGGGATCTCCTCCTACACGGGGAGCTCTTTCACCACGAGCCCAGGAAACTACACCTGACCGCTTGGCGGATTCGGCCCCGTCCCTAGTTTTCTCTGAGCCCGTCAGGAAGGTCCTACTGAACGCTAGGAAGCCCTCCACACGGCGTGCCTACAAGGCGAAGTGGAGTAGGTTTGAGGCTTGGGCTGCCTCTAGGAAGGTGGCGCCTCTGGATAGCCCCTTGGGGATGGTCTTGGATTATCTTTGCGAGCTGAAAGACCAGGGCCTTAGTGTAGCATCTCTGAAGGTGCACCTTGCAGCTATCTCTGCGTTCCATGATCGGGTGGATGGCTGCACGGTTTTCTCTCACCATAAGTCTCGCCAGTTTTTGAAGGGGATGCTTAATCTTTACCCGCCTGTGTCACCCCCTGTGCCCCAGTGGTCTCTCTCCCTGGTCCTGGCCAGGTTGATGTTGCCCCCTTTTGAGCCTTTGGCTACATGCCCTCTGGACTTGCTCTCCTACAAGGTGGCATTCCTCGTGGCGATCACTTCTGCCAGACGGGTCAGCGAACTGGCTGCTCTTAGGGCAGACCCCCCGTTCCTTCGCTTTCATGCGAATAAGGTGGTCTTGCGACCGTGTCTGTCGTTCCTGCCCAAGGTGGTGTCAACCTTCCACCTTTCACAAGAGATTTCTCTGCCTGTTTTTTTCCCTGAAGCTTCTACTAAGGGGGAAAAGGCCCTCCACAGTTTAGATCTGCGGAGAGCTTTGGCTTTTTACTTGGACAGAACAAGAGTGTTCAGGAACAGTCCTTACCTTTTTGTGTGTTTCGGGGCGAAGGACAAGGGCCGCAGGGCGTCTGCACAGACGGTGTCGCGTTGGATTGTGACAGCCATTGTGAAGGCCTATGCCACGGCTAAGGTGGACTGTCCTTTGGGTGTCAGGGCTCACTCTACACGGTCCCAGTCGACATCTTCGGCACTGCTCAAGGGTATACCTTTAGCTAATATTTGCAGGGCTGCAACTTGGTCGTCCGCCGATACCTTTGTACGGCATTACGCTGTGGATGTAAATGCCAATGAGGATGTAGCTGTTGCAAGGGCTGTCCTCCATTCCTTGTTTCCCTAGGAGTATGCTGGTTAATATGCTCCAATGGGGAGGTGAAGTCGCTGTATATGGTGTATATATATATATATAGATATGTATTTATACTTGCTGGATGTTGTGGGGTTGGTATGTTTTTCTGTTGTAATATATGGGTATGTGTATAATAAAATTGAGTTGGATTTCACCCCGCCTTCCTTATTGTGTGAAGCTTGGTACTCTCCCATGTGTGGAGGCACAGAAGAACGAAGATGAAAACAGGGTTAACATACCTGTAACTTATGTTCATCGAGTTCTTCTGTGCCGACACACAACCCTCCCTCCTACCCCGCTGTGAACTCCAACACGGATCGCTGTACTATGGCTGGGCTATGGCTCTAGTCTTATCGGGGCTATGGCTCTGTGTGTTGGATGAGCGGCGGCAAGGGAGAACTGAGGGAAGGGGCCGTTGGCCGCTGAGGAGCATGTGACCGTTTGGGCGGGAAACGGTCGCTGAGGCGCGCGGCAAACGGCCCCTTCGGAGCTGGGAAAGCGATAAAAAATCTTCCGGCGGCTGGCCTGCGCGTGCGCAGTACCCATGTGTGTCGGCACAGAAGAACTCGATGAACATAAGTTACAGGTATGTTAACCCTGTTTTCTTCCTAATGTTTAGCCCAAAACTCTTTTGATATAATTTCAACCCATTGATTTTAGTTCTGCTGCCTTTTTGGGCAGCAGAAAACAACTCCATGCCATCCTCTAAGACAGCCCTTCAAGCATGACTATGCACCAACTATGAAGTCTATTCAAATAGGAGGATGATTACGAAGTTTTGCAACCTTATAGCAACAATCAATAACAGACAGATGGGTAATAGGTACAATGACTACAGGCTACTCCCTAGAGTTCAATTCTCTTCCACCAAGAAGATTTATACAGTTGTCAATGAATTCATTGAAACAGTAACACTGGCAAATAACAAAAGCCATCCAACATCTAATAGAAATAAGTGCAATAGAACTTGTGCCTGAAATATACAGAGCTCAAGGATTTTACTCAGTACTCTTTACTGTACCAAAGAAGAACAGAGATGTCAGAGCCATCCTGGACCTAAAGCAGCTGAACTAATATATCAGGACACGCAAGTTCAGGATGGAAACATTGAAGTACATCACAGCATCCATCCAAAAAGGAGACTATTTGGCCTCCATAGATCTATCCGAGGCCTACTTACACATATTTACCCATAAAGGAATCTCATTGGAATTATCTATGCCTTGCGTATGGCAGGGAACACTTACAGTACAAAAGTCTACCCTTTGGCCTAAAGTCATCCCCCAGGGTTTTCACAAAGGTGTTAGTGACCCTAATAGCTGCATTAAGGATGCAGGGAGTGGCGCTGTTCCCGTATTTGAATGACATCTTAATCAAAGCACCATCACTGACGACAGGACTGAAGGCAGTAGCACAAACCACAGAATGTCTGCAGAAACATGTTTGTGAACAATGAAGGGAAGAGCAGCCTAATACCGAATCAGAAGATAGAACATTTAGGAGTTCTGATAGACACTGTACAAGACAAAATGTTTATCTCTCAAGAAAGACAACAGAAGATACATTGAGTAACACAGGTTTGATGTATGTAGAGCTCTGAGCTATTACATGGATAGGACAAAATTAATACATAAATTAGATAGTATGTTTGTGTCCTTTAGAAAATCTACATTGGGACAAAGGGTATCTACCTCCACCCAAAGTAGGTGGATCGGGGGATGTATCATAGTAGCATACAGGGTAAAGGGACTACAGCCTGCTCTCTCAGGGGGGCAGCCACTTCAGCTGCATATAGAGCGTTCCCTTCAATGGAAACAATATGTGGAAATCTGTACATTCCTTTACAAGAAATTATAGAGTAGACAGGATAGCATCTGCCAAGGCTGCTTTTGGTAGAAGGGTTCTACAACACATCCTCTGATTCCAGATACCAATTAACCCACCCAAGGGGCAAAATGCTTATTTATGTCCAAAATGTCTGTACTATCCCACTCCTAGGACCACCGGAGAATGGAACATTTGAATTTCACTTACCGTGAAGCTTCCTTTCTTGGTGGTCCAGGAGTGGGACGGTCCTACCCACCCTATTGGAATATGGAGAAGAGGGTATGCTGGTAGAACACGGTATAAAGGATCCAAGGATTAACAACAGAGTTAGGAGTTTGGATGTAAATAGTTAACCAAGTTCTGTTAATAATGTTATCATATTAGTGTTTTAGATCAGTTTGATAGGTGCACAAAATGATTGGGAGGAGAAAGAATTTCTTTTTCCAATGTGGTCACTTGCAAAGAGGTACATGGCTTGAAAACAAACTGGCAAGCGATGAGATGAGTCTCTCCCTTTCTGGGATCAATCAAGTCGATTGACCCTGCCTCAGAGAGGAGGAGCTAACGTCCCAAATGTCTGGACTGTCCCAATCCTGGACCACTGAGAAAGGAAGCTTCACAGTAAGTGAAATTCAAATCTTCCATTTCCTCCAGGGCAATTGATCTCTATCATCTGGAGATCAGTTGTAATTCTGGGAGATCTTCAGGCTCAGCCTGGCATTGGCAATGCTACTTTAAGGATGAAACTTACAAGGCTTTTGCCATCACAAGTCGTCTTTCCCCACTCCTTCACATCTGTAAGTTTATATGAGAAAGTGGGACAGGAAGGGAAGGATGGAGATTTCTTTGTAAGCTGGTCTCAAACTCTCATGAAGTTGTGGGCTCAGCTCATAATGGATTCCGGGTGGACCTGCCACTTCAAGCTCCTATATTCTAAATTTTGATGGCATCATAAATCATTAATTAAATACTACAAATTAAATACCATGAATACTATGAAAATACTATGAAAAACTTAACATAACTGAAAAGGCCCCAAATATTCAGCAAAACTGGCTGTTATAGACAGGACTGAGTGATTTTCAGAGATGGAAGTTTTAAATGCATTATATTAGTGAACATGCAAAAACTTGAATGAATTATGTGTTGTACCAGTGACTCCCTGTAACAAAAACCTCTTGGACTGGTGGTTGCTGTAATGAATATTGCACTCCAAGGATCAAGGCACTTTTATCAGGTGCTCACTTTTGTACTTCTTAATAAATGGAAGTTGAATGCTTCCAAAATCAAAGAGTATGCAATCACATTGTGTGCATAGTGAAGGAAGTGCACAGCAAAGCCCTCATTTTCTTTCTCAGTTGTTACTTGTTTAGAGTCTCTTTTGTCCCCCCAAAAAGCTCTGATTTGTCCAGAGACCCATATACAAATCTCACAACAAACTGCAGTTGGACTGAACACTTCCAAAACCAGGCATAAGAACAGGAGTAGAGCCTGCTGTATCAGACCAGTGGCTCATCTAGTCTAGCATACTATTCGCACAGTAGCCAACCAATTGTCCTTGAGGGCCAAACAGGGTATAGAGGCAGAGATCCTTCCTTGCTGCTGTGCCCCAGCACTGGTATTCAGAAGTTTGCTGCCTTTGTATATGGAGGTTCCCTTAAGCATGAAAGAGGCCATGTTCATGCCTGTTACAAACAAACCTATTTATTAGTGATATTTGTAAAGATCCTGTACACTAATGTTCTTTCTCTTTGGAGAGGTAAATTTAAGTCATTTTTGCAAGTATTCTTTTTCCTGATTTCCTCAAAATAAGCAGCTCTTGGGGAAAATGATGTTACTCCATGAAGCACAAAATCTCTGTTCCCTGATGTCTTCAGTTTTAGGGTCTACATTTTTGTTTGGTAATTTTGTGTTTTGGATACTTCTTCTCACTGCTTTCAGGCAAACACCTTAATTGCATTAACTCACTCACAGAAATTCCACCTCTTTTTAAAAGTAGCAAAAATGCTTCTAGAAAATCTGCCATGCTTGAGTCAGAATTAGAATGCTGAGGAACTTCCCAAGATGTCCCAATTATCCATGCGGGATTCAGCTCTTAAAACAAGTGAACATGAGCAAATAAGTGTGTGAAAACCTAAAATACTGGCTTCAGACATACTAAAGAAAAATTAAATAATTGTGAGGAGACAGTTACCCAAGTGTACCTCTCATGTGGAAAAGTGCTATTTCTTAGCTTTATTCTACTGGTGGTTTTGCTAGACAAAAATGGAACTTGCAGGTTTTGCCAATAGGTTCTGCTAGACCAAATCTAGCCCAGATCTAGTTAAACCTAGCCCAAATCTAGTTAAACCTAGGGCTCAATTAACCTAGGGCTCAGATAGTTATATCTTAACAATGATGATTATACGTATCTGAGTAACTATTCAGAAATGCATGAGAAAGGTATTGTCCTGGCCACAAAAACCATAACAGAGTGAATCACTCCACCAGTGTCTTTGATTTATTGAAACTGAGTTATCGTTAAATATCACTTGAATCTGAAGAGTAGCAGAATTCTTTTCTGCTACTTTTACTGTCTGTAAGATTAATTATAATAAAAATAAATTTGGTATTATGGTGGATATTTTAAATACCTTGGCTCAAATACCTTTACAAATTGAAGAATTAGAAGTTGGTAGGATGACTTTGCCAATCCAAACCAGCATAGAACTTTAAAGCTAGAAATGGGCAGGTAGAGGTGGCAGAGCAAGCTAGAAATGGGCAGGTAGAGGTGGCAGAGCAAGCTCTCCTTCTCCCCACCATCACTCCTGCATTGACAATCATAACTTGCTGATTGAGCAGATGGGCTTTCTGCTTTGTTTTGAGTCCCAACCACATGTATTATTATCTGATTAAAAGTTTATTCGTGGGGTTATTTTTAACTGCATTTCCATTTTTAACTTTGACAATACCTGAGAGGGCAATAGAGCACGGCAATCAATATTCTGTAATTATCTGTTATAGGAAGAGAAGAAGTTCTTTTACAGTTGACAAAGCAGAACCAGTCAGCACTGTGCAAATTCAAGCTTGCTCCACCAACCAAAAAAAGGTTCTATGTGTGCCCACTCCTGACTAGTGCACTTCTACAGCAAGCTCACCACTAAATGTCACTTTATCTCTACCATAAATCTATTAGTTCCTCCCAATAACGAATCTGTCTATTGGCTTCCATCTTTTCGGTTGTGCTCCCCTCTTCCCAACTAAAACCTCTTCCTTCTCCCAACTAAGAATACAGAAGGAATTTTCAGGTTCATCTGCTTGGCTCAAAACTCACTATTTTGAATAGTTTCTTTTGTGTCATGCTATAGACAAAAGCACAGCTGACCTTATTCAGTTGCTTGTCAAAATTCAAGCAACAATGTATTTTATCATTATTCCATTCTATTATTATTCTATACTATCTAGTTTTTCTATCCTATGTTTTTTTGTTACGAAAAAGTAAGATTTTTCTGCAAACTTGTGGGTTTCCTCAGGTTTGCAGAAAAATCTGAAAACTTAAAACAAAATAGAGGAGGAGAGGTTTTAAAAACAAAACAGAGCTATTGTCTGTGTATTTGCTGCAAAAAGACCCATGTTGGAACATGGCTCCTGGTTTTGGCTTCCAGCCTCCTCATCAGCAAAGTAGGCTCCATATCCACCCCGCACTGCAGCCAGGCTCCCTACTCCCCACCACCATCACGACTTGCCTTCCCACTCCCCCACACTGTCGCCATGGCTGGGCTTTCTCTCCTCCTGCTGTGGCAGAGCTGAGGTGAGTTAGGTGGGCCATGGGGGAGCCACTGCCATGGTGAAGCAGGGGTGAGTTGGGTGGGCTGGCAGGGGAGCAGTCACTGGCATCACTGCAGCAAAGCTGAGAGGTGTGGGCAGGCTTAGAGGGAGCTGCAGTGGTGATGGGCTGGGAGGAAGGAAAAATTGGTGGGTATGATGGAACCCCCTCCCCTGCAATTCTTTTTAAAAAAAACATTTTTATTGTTTTTCACATATATATACAAGAGACATGAGACAGTTATCATTATGCTTGCCTATATCCATTATCTGGTTCTTCACCTCCTGTATTTCGTCTTACTACATCATTAACTGTGAATTCTATTCATATGCTATTACCCTTAGTATTATATTACATTTAATCATTATATTTATTTGTCATCCATTTGTAGAAGGGATCCCATGGTGCGGAAAAATCTTCCATTTGCCCTTTCATTAACTAAGTTAATTTGTCCATTTCCTCAGTTTCCATTACTTTCACTATTAACTCTTTTTGTTGTGGAATTCTTTGTTGTTTCCAGTAAGTCACTAATAAAATTCTAGCCACCGTTACTATATGAATTGTCAAATGTCTTTGCTCCTTACTCATATCCGGCATACAATTTAATAAAAAAGTTTCTGGTTTGAGAGGAATTGATACCTGCAAAATAGTTTGTATTAGTTTGCGTACCATTATCCAGTATCTATGCACCTCTTTACAGGACCTCCCCCCCTGCAATTCTTGTGGGTCACTCCTTGTAAATAAATGATATCACTGAATGTCAGCAGAAAGTGGCTATCCCCAAAGTCTTTGTTAAATATTTTTAAAACCGTTAACACCATATGCCCAGTGCCTTTGAGATACCAGTTGCTGGAATTGCCATTCTTAAGCCTTGCCCACACCTCATCAGTTCTCTAGAAGTTAAATCTTTATGTGGGCTAAGAAAATATGTTTTGTGTTTAGTGTATATGCATTTAAATACACACTTGTGAACACTAACAAAGCAATCTTAGTCCAGATATGGTGGTGACAACAGAGATCTGGACCTTGTGTTTAATGCTGAGACATTCCTGAGCAACCATTCCCACTGATACACATGAGAATTTTAGTTTTCAATGTTTTTTGGTGGACCTCCTGTCACTCCTATTATATAATATTGCACTCTAATAGGAGGGAATTCTATAATTGTAATGCCACAAACAAAGAGTCCCTGTTGAGTACTGAGCTCTGAAAAAGGTTAACTTGGAAAAAATGATACCCAAAGAAGCATCTCATATGTAGTCAGAGAAGATGAGGGACTAGTATGTATGCAAAATGTACTTTGGTCCCAGGCTGTTCAGAGTTTATAAGCTGAATTATGATTGGAAGCTAATGTCTAAGCCAGTGCAGCCAAGCACTGATATAATGTGCTTCCTTTAACAGAAACTGAACCACTTTATTGTGTAGTCTGCAACTTCCAAACAGTCTTCAAGGATGTAGAGAGTGTATTATGGTACTAAATGGTGTGATTGGCACTTGAAAAGATCTTTGTTCTCCAGGAAGCAGCTAATATATTGTCTAACTAATAAAAGCAGCGATAATCTCTTTTCATATTTTGCATACATGGATTACAGCTATAGCCTAGTCACCTCCAGTATGAAAGAACTGAAATTTAATAGACCATGGGAACATTACTGCCTGTTAGTCTAGCACAGAAAGAGAAGCAGTTTTGCTGTAGGAGCATAATTACAAGTGAACCAATTTGACCTGACCACAAACACCCATAATCTTACAAGACATGTCATGGGACCTTTTATTCATGTGGGCAGGAAATGCCTTGCTTTTCCTTTTCAGCACTCCTGAGCGATATGTGGGTTAATTAGGTGAGTGCAGAGAGGAAACCTAACCACCTATCAAATCACTGTGTGCCATTTCCTGCAGCATTCATATTTTTCCTCATTGGTTCTCTATCCAAGAACTTAAAAGGGTCAATTTTACTGTCAAGCATGGCTGCCAAACACACAAAACCTCATTTGGTACAAGCGTAATGAGATCAAGTGTGCAGTGTTGAGTGGAAAAGAATAATTTGATGCAAAGGGGGATTTTAAAAAATGGTTTATTTATTCTCTGGTTGATGATTGTTTAATGCATACAATACAAATCATGTATAGACAAAAAGTAAACTTTTTACTCCTTTATTGCTATCTGAGAGCATTACATGTAATTTACTATAAAATAATTTTGAAGGAATATTATTCAATTTAATTTAACAAAAAGGGTGTTATAGAGAAACTATGTTCATCTTATAGTTCATACTATTTCAGTGAACCTCTGCCCAGTGTTCCCGTTAAGTTGAGCAACTGAGCAATTGCTCACAGATTCTGACTCCTCCACTCAGCTTCTCAGCTGAAGCTCACAGGTACTAACTCTCAGGCGGCCCCACCCTCCCACTCAGCCAGCCCTTGCAGGCAGGCCCTATAGAGATGGAGCCTCATCCCGCGTCTCTCCTCCCTTCCTGGCTGTGGTTGGCTCAGTCCTGAGGAGGAGCCAGAGAGCACCTCCAGCTGGCTCTCTAGCTGGGGAACAGAGCAGAGCAGAGCGATTGGGCCCAGCCTGACCTGTGCAGCTAGAACCTGCTGGGATTCCCTCAGCCCCAAAGAGCAGAGGACAGGAGGTAGCAACACTGTGTAGATCTTGTTTATTTGCCACAGAAAACTGGCAAATGTACTTAAGGCAATTAAAGTTGCATGCACAAAGTTACTATGGCACCAGATTTGCCATTCCTGAGTAGACATGGTCACGAACCAAAAAAATTACAGAACCAGAGGATCATGGTTCGGTGCAGGCCACGATCCCGAATTCCTGAACAGCAACGAACATATCCTGTTCCAAACCTGGATCGTGGAAAACACAGCAGAGGGGTGCCCCACTGTTCCCAGCGATACAGGAACAGTGGGTGATGCCGGCGGCTGCTGGGCCTGGTGGGCACGGGGAGGAGGCGGGGGTCTGGCCGCTCTCCGGTGGCACCCCCCATGTGCCTGCCTGCCAGGCCAAAGAAGAGCGTGCTGGTATTCCCGCCCGGGGGGGGGGAGATGCGACATTTGCATGGGGCAGCCTGACCCCCCAGCTACTGGGTGTCCTCCTCACCTGAGGCTCCAGCTTAGGAGATACCTGACAGCAGCCGACATGCCTAACAGCACCCACCTTCCTGCCTCACCAGAAAGGATGGGAGGGAGAGGACGTGTCATGCAGGGGGGGGAGTGGGGAGCTCCCCCTGCAACCGCCCGGCCAAAGTGGAGCGCCCTGGTATTCCTGGCGTGGGCGGGAGAGGACGTGACATTCAGAAGGGGGCGGCCCAATCCCCCAGCAACTGCGTGTCCTCGGCTGGTGCTCCCACCAAGAACGATCCTGACAGTCGCCGACAGCACCCACCTTCCTGCCTCGCCAGAAAGGATGGGAGGGAGAGGACATGTCATCATGAGGAGGGAGAGGGGGAAGATCCGCCAGAAACTGCGTGTCCTCGGCTGAGGCTCCCACTGAGAATGATCCTGACGGTCGCTGACAGCACCTACCTTCCTGCCTCGCCAGAAAGGATGGGAGGGAGAGGATGTGTCATCATGAGGAGAGGGAGGGGGAAGATCCCCCAGCAACTGCGTGTCTTCGTTTGAGGCTCCCACCGAGAACGATCCTGACGGTCACCGATAGCACCCACCTTCCTGCCTCGCCAGAAAGGATGGGAGGGAGAGGATGTGTCATCATGAGGAGGGGAAGTGGACTGTTCTGCCCTCGGCGGCTGGCAGGTCTCTGCACACCATGTCTCGCACTGCCTCATACAGGACGGGCACGACTTGATGCCCAGCGGTGCGCTGTGACGGCATCGGGAACCATGGGACAAAGTGCTGGAGCAGCAGTTGGAAGCCCACGCCCTCCACGACTGACAGGGGGAAGCCTTGCAGGGTGATCGCCTGCGCCACTACACAAACGCCCGCCTCCTGAGCCCTTAACCTCACCCTTTTCAGCAGCACCACCCCCAACCCCGATGGAACAACTTGCCCCAGGGAGGCCTGTTTGAGCCTTCTGCACCCTCGGGGCAAGGCTTCTTGCTCTAGGTGCATTCTGGAGACCCTCCCACCGATCCCGGATCAGACATGTTTTGCTGCCCAAGGACGGAGACCACAGGCTCGGGTGGTGCCTCTTCAGGTGCTGAGTCAGGGCCGAAGATGACAGGTGCTGCGGGTCATTGCCCCTGCGCACCAGGCCCTCACACACGCAGCACCGCACCACACGGGGGTCATTACCAAGGGCCCAAAAGTGCCTCCAAACATTGCTGTTGAATTGTGGCCCGCTTCCAGTTCCAGGGGAGGGAGGATGAAGGGTTGCTGCTGGCTGTGCCATGGTGCTGGCAATGGAAGAAGGAGTGGTGGGTGGACTGCAGGCAGGGACAGCAGCACCGGTAGTTTGGGATTGGGACAGGCTGGAGGTTTCCTCAAACCCAAACCATTCCTCCAAGGATCCCTCAGTCTCCTCCTCCCCCAAAATTTTTAGGAGTTCCTCTTCTGCCGTCGGCAAGAGCTCTTGGGCCTCCTCCACAGCCTCAACTGGTGATTTTGGGGGAGTGGGAGTCTCTGCTGCTCCAGAGCCCTGCGCAGAACAGCTTCCCGTGCTGCAACCGGGACAATCTCTGCACTTCCCCCCACACCACTCTTGTCCCCCACCTGGAGCCTCATAGTGCCAGCAAACAACAACTGAGGAGAACGAGATGACAGTGAGAGCCCTCAGCCGAGGTACCCACCGAGCTTAGCCCCAGGGCCTGGCAGCAGCCCTGGCACCAGAGAGAGGGAGGGACTAGAGCCCTAGCCGACCACTCCCACAGATCTGACCCGATCAGGCACTAATGTGAGCCCTCAGCTGAGGTACCTGCCGAGCATGGCCCCAGGGCCTGGCAGCAGCCCTGGCACCAGAGGGAGGGAGGAACTAGAGCCCTAGCCACCACTCCCACAGACCTGAACAGATAAGGCACTAATGTGAGACCTCAGCTGAGGTACCCACCAAGCTTGGCAACAGGGCCTGTCAGCAGCCCTGGCACCAGAAAGAGAGGGGGACTAGAGCCCTAGCCCACCACTCCCACAGACCTGAACATATCAGGCACTAATGTGAGCCCTCAGCTGGGGTCCCCCTGAGGTTGGCCCCAGGGCCTGGCAGCAGCCCTAGCACCAGAGGGAGGGAGGGACTAGAGCCCTAGCCCACCAATCCTACAGACCTGACCCGATCAGGCACTAAGATGAGCCCTCAGCCGAGGTACCCACTGAGCTTGGCCCCAGAGCCAGGCAGCAGCCCTGGAACCAGAGGAGATAGATCCCTATACACTAAAGCCAAGCACAATTGTACTCTCTCAGTCTCTCTCCCTCTCTCCAAAGGCTAGCAAGTAGCAAGCAAGAGCTCTGTCCCACTCCACTGCTAGCAGAAAGTGAAACCCAGCCTGGGAGACCACGGCTATTTATAAGCATGCGTCCCATTCAGCAACACAGGGGGTCTGTGTTTGGCCATCAGAGCTGCCTATCAGGGTTTGCAGGGATGAGATTGGAGTGCCCATGGCTACACAGAACACCCCCTTCCCTCTCACTCCCCTGAGTGTCTTCTCCCAGCTTGTGATTGCTTTGGTGCACCATGGTTGGAAGGAAGCCCTGCTGATCAAGGAAAGCTGGGCTTCCATTGGGGTTTCCAGGGCGACAGAAGGAGGGCAAACAGAGCTCAGGCATTCCCCTGGCTCTGTTGCCAGGGGAATACATTGCTGGTGCCTGAGTGTCTGGATCCCCGAACCGAGCCCGAACGCCACGATCCAGGCCTCTCCCGACTGCTGGATCATGGGCTGTGGACGATCACGATCCGCCGGGTCACAATCGCGCGATCGCCATTTTCGTGGGTTTTTTATGTTCGTAATACGGATCGTGCCCATCTCTATTCCTGAGCTTCTGTCTAAAATGAAAATGAGAGGGGTAGTTGATGTGAAAATACAACTTAGAATCTTTCTTATGGGGCAGGTTGGGTGGGACGGAGATTCGAGGATGAAATCTGTCATGAGCCAAGTGTAGATTCATTATGTGGGAAAATGAAAATGTAAGAATGATTCTCAGGTTGATTTCCACACATATCTGAAGAAGTCAGCACTGATTTACAAAAGCTCATCTTGAAATAAATGTGCTAGTCTTTAAGGTGCCACTGGACGTTTGCTTTATTTTGCAGCAACAAACTAACACAGCTTTGCACTCAGCCATAACACATCCATTTTTATATAGATATATACTCTGATTTTTGTGGCCCTTTCACCTAATGGGTCTAGATGGACTTGGACAACTGATTTTTATTGTTAATTTGTTTTGATTGTAATCAAAATGTATTACGTGGTTTTTGTTTTTGGATTCTACTGAGGCTAGAAATCAATGGGCTTAGACTGGAGTTACTTTGTACAGAATTATACTGTAAATCTCTGCCTACCTACTGCAATCTTAATGAAATAGAGAAGGCTAACGTGCCTAGGATGGGATGCAGACCTTAGCACATACTTTCAAATATATTTATATTTGTATATCAAACAGTTGGGAAGAGGTATTAATAACTTTACCTTCAGAGTGATTTAGTTTGATATTTAGAAACCATGTGTGAATGACTACTTGCATTGTTGTTTCTAAGTGAGAAACAATACAAATTGAAGTAGTTCATAGTTTATGTTGTATGTTTGGTATGTTTGTAGACTGAAATATATTTTTTTTAAAAAAAAGGAAGCACGCTCAAAACTTTAATGCAAGTTGTTGTTTCGGCTCATGAAGTAGATTTTTGGCTCACAACACTACACGACTTAGAGGGAACATTGCCTCTGCCCCAGATTCAGTGTAACTTAATGGATAAGTCACAGTAATGTGCGTGTGTGTGCTATGCCACCAGTTATCACTAATTTTACTATACTTTATTGTTTTGTCATTAGGTTTACGGAAGCAAAATCCCTGGGAGAAAAAGTTAATGAGATAAGAAACAGAATCAGTAAGTAGATCATTTTATTTTTTCATATTCTAATATAATGTCCTCATTCTTGGTTGCCTGAGGGTCTGAAGAATCTTGCTTCGTGTGCCTGCATGTATTACAGAGAAAATCAAACAGAGACCCATAATTTCACAATAACCCACCTTTTCTCTAAGGGTCTGATTACCCAATTTATGAAATGTGAGAATACCCAACCCAACTTGTGATTCACATGTCAACCAGTACTAATTTTAAAAAGTGTGAAGGTGGCCAAATCAGCTCCAGAGCACTGAGGTGCTTCACCATTCCAAACAGTTTGCCTACACAACCTTTTTTGTGTGTGGCAAAAGTACATGGGGTAGAACGGAAGGAATGCTGAAGCCCCTCTTCCTGCTGTGTTGCACTCTCGAGCTGATCCCCGCCCACTTTATAAGGTGAGCACATGTGAAATTCAAGTTGGGTTGCGAGTTTCCCCAACCCAACTCATATTCACATATCATGTAATCAGCTCCTAAGAGATAATTCAGAAGCATGTAGGCTATATGTCCAAAGGTTTTTGATTACGCAACTTGGCTGTATAAAGGCTCTCTTTATCATGTGTTTTTTTATGGTTAAATTTTCTTTATTTAAACTATAAACTATACACCATAACATAATAAACAATAAACATAGAGAATAAGAAAAAAACACAATTCTAAACATGACACACTAACAATACATATATCTATATAATTAAAAGGGAAAGGGAAAAGAAAACAACAACACCACCACCTAGATTACACTACAAGTTGAGTTCCGATTTTCTCCGCAACAAGTATATATCATTTCTAGAGTCACACTTATTCTAGGTTAGTCACAAAACCCCTCTTTTTTCTATTGTTCATGTTTCTTAATCTATAAATGCAAATGTCATCAAATCCTTGTTATCCATTTCATGCAAAAAGTCTATTAACGGTTTCCATTCAGTCAAGAAGTTAACTAATGTCCTTTCTCTAATCAATGCAGTAAGTTTTGCCATTGACACAAACTCCAAAACTTTTGTCACCCATTCCTCCACTGTAGGCAATGTTGGAGTTTTCCACTTTTGGGCATAAAGTACTCTTGCCAATGTAATAAAGTATAAAAACAGTGTTCTAAAGCTTTTTTCCAACTGGCTGTCCGTTATTCCCGACAGAAAAGTCTCTGGTTTCAGCTGTAGTTTAATCTTCAAAATCTTCTGAATCGATGATTGTATCTGCAACCAAAAACTCTTTGCTTTCTTACATGTCCACCACATATGAAAAAATGTCCCTTCTTGTTTGGCACATTTCCAACAAACATTTGACACCCCCTTATACATTCTAGCCAATTTTTCAGGAGTCATATACCAACGTAAAAATTTTCTTTAATATTGGAGCTTAACGTAAATTTCAGCCCTCTTGTCCACATATTTTCCCATTGCTCCATTAATACATCATGTCCACAATTTTTCGCCCATTTAATCATACATTCTTTTACTTACTCTTCTTCCATTTCAAACCTCAACAAAAGTTTATACATTTTAGAAATAACATGTTCATCATTTGTACAAAGGGCTATTTCAAATTCAGTTTTAAATTTCTCAAAATCATAATGACTCTTGTCTAATTTGAATCTCTCCAGAATTTGCATATATGGAAACCACTGACAGGCGTGCCCTTCTGCTGCTAAGTTCTCTCTTGATTTAATTTTAACTTGGTCCTGAGAGAATTCCAATAAATCCTGATAACCATTTAGGTGGACTAAACATTTCCCTTCTAAAATGGGCTTCTTGTGATGACAGCTAGAGAGGTATTTTCAAACAAAACCTAAGTTTGTATTTATTCCATACTCTCAGGATTGCACGCCTTACATAATGATTATTAAACTCTGCATTGGCTTTAACTTTGTCATACCATAGATACCCATGCCACCCAAATTTTAGATCATGCCCTTCCACGTCCAGTAATCATCTATTTTTTAACAGTATCCATACCTTCATCCAAACCAAACAGTTATCCGCAAAATATAATCTCAGATCTGAGAGGTCTCTATCATGTGTTTTGATAGTTGCAGCAACCATTTAGGAGGCATACTTGTTCAGACAGAGTGGCTAGCATGCAGGATTGGAATATGTGCAATCCAAGTACTAATCTAGAAATTTACAGGTAGTTTCACATAGTTGCCTAATTATCTCATAAGATTTGTGGAAAGATAAAATATTCTTCTAGGATTCTTAAAGGAAAGGTAGGATACAAATGTAACAGCTATTAACAGTAAACGATTTCTAGCCCAAATATGTAAGGTACCAGTGAGGCAGATTTTAAATATTCTGGAATACATGGTCTTTTTTCAGGGCCACTGGAATCATCATGGAAGTACCTCACGCTCCAGACACTAGTATCAGCTGCGGTTGCCAATATCTTCATCTTTTGGTGTCAAAGACTATATTATTTACATAATGACCATTCAGTTTGAAGTGAAGACAGACAGACATTCTAAGTGTGGTAGAAGTGGTTTGAATACACATTCTCTGCCCTGAAAGCAAACACTTTGGAATGCAGTAAATGGAATGTGTGTTCAAACCACCTCTACCACACTAGGAATGTTACATAGGTCTTCACCCAGAGTTCCTAATCACAACCTAACTCATTTTAGGCACAAGAATTCTGCTTGGTGAGCATTCTCAGCATTTCACTTTTCTACTTTTCATATATGTAGTGTAACTACTTTAGGTTTAATTTGTACTGAGGCTACAAATTATACATAGATATGAGGAATAAAAGAAAAATGGAGACTGATCACTGGATGTTTAACTATCCAGTTATTCTTCTGGGTTTGAAGATGAATAATTGGCACCTAAACACAAATGATAGAACAACTGTATGTAAAAGTATGATCAACTTTTATACTAGGATGTCAGTGCTATTCCTCTAATTATGTGTACCATTCCCATCTTCTGTAGGATTTCTATATTTTACATTTTTAACACTCCTGTATCTCCTCTTCCTTCTGCTCCCATACTTAACATGTTTTTTTCTTACTGTGCATTTCTCTACATGTTATACCAGATCAACTTAGGCTGAGATATATCCATACATTGGCTGTATTTTTCTTCCTCTTCTTTTTAAGAGAACGTTGAATGAGAAGCTTATTGTATTCCACATCAATGCTTAATAAACATCTGTGAGCACAAGTAATAATCTAAGGTAATTGAAATATAATATTATGTGGGATTTCTGGCATCATTTGCACCTTACAGTGTGTGAAATGCAAATTTCCTACACATTCTGGGATTTCCAGAATGCCTACTGTATAGATAAGGCAGGTTAGGTAGCCTCAAGACTTCAAAAACAACTATTAGATGTTTGCTAGAACTGACAATACTAAAACAATGTCAAAACAGGTAAGGAAATGTGAAACAACAACAAAAGCAAGAGGTACATTTTATCCAAAGTTCATTTTATTCTTTACAGTCCTTAAGGTTACTATTAAAATCAGTAGAACATATATGTTAATCATGGGTGTCATGTCTGTGCCTCATCCATGCCATGCTTAATCCTGACCTGGTGTTCTGAATCAATGTTTCATGCTTGATGCTGACCTGTTGTCAGCTCATAACCATTGTTTCATGCTTGATGCTGACCTGTTGTTCTGAACCAATGTTTCGTGCTATAACCAGATGGCATATTGCCAATTCCATAACTGGTTTGCTTTCACAGGCTTATTGAAGTCGCAGGTGTCTTATCTAACGAACTGTAGAAGCTCTCAGTGCTTTTGACCTTTTATACTGCTCACTCCCATGCTCTGCTATGTTTCAACTTTGATCTCCTGCTTTCTCGGTGTCTAGACTTGATAGTGCAAATATGTGAGATGTTCTCAGGACGAGTTTGCGCCAAAAGTTCTGTGTTGCTGATGGGAGGGGGAAGGAGTAAATGTGTGTGTTAAGAGGAAGGGTTTTCCCACGTGTTGCCATTCCTGTCAACCTGTTTCTCACCACTTAGTTGCTAACCTTGCTTCTGAGTAATCCTATGGACATATCTGTGGAAATGATCTGATTTCTGAATAAAACCATTTAACCAAGAGCCTGGATTCTTGCTACAATGGTTCAGGGATCTATCTGCCTGTCATCCATAGCCTGAAAATGGGCAGGATCACACTGCCACAGTTTAGTAGCAAAAACTTGTAAATAGGTACACAAATGGAGCCATTGTTGTCTGCTTATGTATATATATATATATATATTTATATTTTACAATATTCCTAAAATCTTACCTGCTAGGGAAATTTCAGTTCATTTTTATTAATCTTTCTGTGAACACTATACAGTGAACTTAGAATGCCTCTGCACTCCCCACACACAGCTAAAATCAAGGGTTTTTTTGTCTGGATTCTCCTGCTGAACCAGAAAAATTAGTCCAGTTGAACATTAGAAACATTCTTTAACTAAGTGTGACTCGTTCATAGTATACATACTCAGACAGCGCATCATTCATTATGCTATGCATGATTACTAACCTGCTAGAATTATACTGGAAAACCAGACTACAAAATTCTAGCCACCTGTGGCCTACAGCTATATATCTAATTTACTTTTCATGTTATTTTTGTTTCCTTAAAGCATTCCTGGCTGCTCCAGTGTACACAATTAAAGCCAGATCACTTCAGTATCAGTTTCTGATTTTCCAGCCAGCACTTAATAATATAAAACTCTTCACCACAAAGGTCATTGGAGGACCTTTTGGTAAGCCAGTTGGTGCAATGTAGAATCCATTTTAGCATTCTAGATGATTTACAGTGATAGTAACAGACCGCATTCGGCTGCAATTTGAACAATTGTCACATCTAGTTTATCATTTTGATTTTCCATTGGAATTACCACTGTTTTACAACGAAGAGAGACGAAATACTACAGCCACTCTGTAAATGGTCAAAGATCTACAGCAACATTTAGAATTAAGCAGAAACTGTCAAAGTGAGGTTTTCATCAGCAGGGAATATAGCTGCCGTTATCAATAATACTGTGTAATGAAAGATTTAAGGGAAACCCTTGAAAACTCGCCAGCATTCAAGGGTTCTGGGTTGAAACACAAAATTAATTACTCTTCCACTGATTGCTATAATTTCTATCTGCTGTTGTAGTACTACAGATCCAGTCTTAATGTATAATGAGAAAAAAGTTATCTCCTTGACGGCCACATTCTCTAATCATTTATATAGCATTTATAATTCACAATCTTTATTATGTTCCCCATTACAATGACTCTGAGACAGGTCATTGATGTTCACATTTCAGAGATGGGGAATTTTAACTGGGATATAATGGCTTACTCCCCTGAGCAAAAAAAATACTGTCCAGAACAATCGGTTCATCCTGCAGATGCATTTCTGCTTCTACAGTATCCTTCAACTTCTGTGTTACAAAATCCAATCTTTCAAAGACAGCGTGCTGTTCACTTTGGGATAGATTTCCAAATGAACTCAGAAGTCCGTCCTCCAAGGAATTTGCCAGGTATCCACCGGGAGCTTGAGCCATAGAATCCATAGAATCTGTAAGTTTATTTTCCTTCTCTGGAACCACTTAGTTGGCAGGCTTCCTATAATTGTCAATGAATCATCCAAAGTTATTAAGTCCTTTTGTACCATTTCAATTTCTATCCGTTCCTCCACCAGAGGCTCAAAACGAGGGCTTACCGTATGCTTAGCAACCGAAGTCCTGATAATTGAATTCATAAAAACTCTCACTGGGAAGACACCTCTATCACAGAGCCTGTTAATGGCTTACTCAAAGCCACCACTGTGACAGAGATGAGGCTCGAGAAAACAAAATTTAGTAGGCCATACTGGTTCTTAAGGAGCCCTCTAACTCCTAAAATAATTATGGGGATTGGTGCTGGTTGCTCAGAGATAAACTAAGTGAAGAGATTTGGAGAACAGGGAGCAACTTCCAGTACAAACACGGAGTACAAATATGGAGAACAAGGTTAACAGTGTCTGGCTTCTCAGCCATTTGGAAAATTTCAACTAAGTACCATCTTCCTAGGACAACAAAACTTGTATTTTCCAAATGTGATTAGTTTGTTGATCAAATATAGGAAACAATGAGGCAAAAAGCTGTTGAACAAGACTAGAGGCCATAATCAGATGTAATGACATTCAGTGCTATTTCTGCTTGTTTACTGATACTAATAAGCTAATGGAATTAAATCCATTCAATATTAAAATAGCTTTGATCTGAATATCTTGTAACCTTGAAAGTTTATGCATACTCATGTGTGCTACGTCATAGATGAAATTCTGTTCCTATAGTTTTTAAGGTTTTTAGATACTTTACAACCCGTTGTTATATATGATACTTCAGGTTACAGCATTAGACTGCAACCCCGTCTTTTAGATTCAGGACTAGTCTATCTTTATAACATGCTTTGTGAAGGATTCCCTTAAAGTCTGAGGTTGCTATTGGTGTAGAAAGGTGTGGTATAGAGGGAGCCCACAGCGTACTAGTTTTTTATGATCTACATGCACTTTGTGTAATCTTCTTGGCATACAATTCAAGATCCTAGTTTTGACCAAGATGTCTTGGATGACATAAGTAATATTATCTCTCCCTTTGTATCCATTCTTTAAAATAAGTTGATAGTATACTCTTGATTATACCACTGATATTCCACGTAAAGACATGTTGCTCCATAGAGACATGCTGCTCCATGCTGCCCCTTGAAAATTTGTTAAAGTCCAAGTCTAAGCTGGATTCCTCCATTTGTAGTTCAGTATTGTTGCTACTTAAATGACAAACACCTAGATCAGGGCAGAACTTGGCCAAATGCTTAGAAAGAAAGCTGTAAAGTCAACTAAGCTCTTCTGTTATTGTTGAGTTAGTGATAAAATTATATTGTCAAACCAATAATGGAATTGAAGACAGGCATATTTGTGCATATAGGATTTAGTAAAGATTTCTAGTGCATTTCATTAACTCTGATGTTTACACTGCTAATTGGTATAACATTTTTAGAAGAAAAAAAGAAACCAAAGTGGCATTTGTATGCCCAGAGGAAAGTGGTATTTGTATGCCCTTTTACTCTGTTAAAAAATCAGTTAATGCTATAATTGAAGTTCAGTGTGTTGCGAGGCAACCATGTGGGAGTACCAGACGGCATCTTAGCTGTTGTAAGAATGAAACACATTTTCATTGCTCTTATTTATTTAAGATTTGTGGCTGATGCATACGAATGTGCAAAATGGAAGAAATTAGCCAAAAATACACCTGGAAACGGTTTGGCTTGTTAAAGCAGCTTCTGGAACAGTGGAACAAAATCAGGAAATGAACCTGTAGCTACTCCTCCCCCACCCTGAAAAGTGCATGTATTTCAGTTCAGTTCTTACTACACAGCATGGGCAGGCACTGCCCCTGGGCTGGCAGCAGCAGGCAGCAGTATTTTCCTTAATGGCAACTAATCAGTCGAATCCCAAGGAGAGAGACCAGGCCCAAGCATAGTGTAACTCTGTTGGTGGGAGGGGGGGATGTGCATGTTGTGCATGAGTGCATTTTGTCTTCAACACCTCCCAGGCAATGACATTGGCATTGAGTGGCTCATCCTTGTAGGAATCAGTTCAAAAAAGGCTTGCTTTGCATAGGGGAAGGGAGCAGTGCTTTGTACTTGGAGATGGCATGGCACCATCAGCATCACCTAGCCAGTCCCTTTCTATACACTTTTACACACAATGTGGGAAAATGCTGGCAACAACATGCAATGTCCATGCAGGCATGCACATGTGGGTTTGAGGAGGGAATGTTCTTCCCCAACCTCTGAGTCCCAGGCTGCTGTAGAAGCTCATATTATGCAGATTAGGGTGACAATTGGAAATAATAAAGGATTATTAAAGTTGAGCTGTACCGAGGAGGATGTAGACATGTGTGGTGTGAACCAGGTTGCCCTTTCAGTGGGTTTCTGCTGTTGCTGTCCTTCACTTAGGTGCCACCACTGTGACTAAAGAAACCCTCCAAAGATAATGGGCCAAGGAGCACCAAAAGAAACTTTATTCTGCCTGAAAGATTTCTTTCTTTTCTGGGCTCTTCTGATTAAAACTTTTAACCCTGGATTAGAGAACGGAAGAGAAGGGCCTTTGTAGGTCCAGGGCCTCAGCTATCTTTCCAGATCAGTATTATATGTGGGAGGACTGATCTGGTTAGATTTTTGTGTTTTCTGTCAAACTTCACTTTGCCTTTAATTCAACTCCTCCATTAATCTCTAGGTTAATGGTTTTATTCAGAAAGGGAGACTAGATAAACTGTCTAGTCTCCCACTTTTACTGGTAAAAGATAAAGAAAAGTCATACTCTATCTACTTCCTTTCCTGTGAAGGAAACCAAACATCTGCCCTTCCTTTTCTGTGCGCTTTTACTCCAAATCCAAAAAAATCGCCAGCAAGCAACCTCCTTGTGGGCTCACACATAGGACTGAGGAGAGAGGGTCTCCTCCAATCTCTGAATTCCCAGCTGCTGCAGAGGCTCATAGTATGCAGATTAGAGTGAAATTTGGAAATAATAAATTCAACTTTTGGAAGGGCAGCATAAAAAATCTCTTAAGAAGTCAACGTTAATAGAAATTAACTCAGAATTCAATTGAATATGCTGCAAACTGAAGAAATGCAGAAGTAATTACGTTTTATGAACAGAAATATTTTGAACATGCAAAAGAAAGGGATGATTTTTGGCCCATTGTTTAAGAAAATCTAAAAGAAGAAGGATAGTAGGAATGAAAAAGCTTGATGGAATTAGATATATTGAAAAAGATATCAACAATTTACCTCTTTTTTCACAATTATGTAAAAAAGTAAACCTAACCGAACAAGGAATGGAAGATTATATTAAGGATACATTAATTCCAAAGTTTACACCAGAAGATAGAGATCTATTGAATCATAATATCATAGTGCAGAAGATTTCACAAGCAATAAGGAAAATGAAAAAAAGATAAAGCATCAGGTCCGGATGGGTTAACAGCACTGTATTACAAATGTTTGGAAGAAGAGTTGATATTGCCACTTCAAAAAGTGATGAATAAAATAAGTGAAGATAAGATTTTACTTCAACCCTGGCAAGAGGCTCATGCAACCTTAATTCACAAAGAAGGTAATGATCCAATGTTACCCAATCTTATAGACCTATTTCGTTATTGAACGTGGACTATAAATTATTTGCTTCAATATTGGCAGAAAGGCTGAGAGAATGTATAACAAAAATAATACATCCGGATCAGACAAACACGAAGGATCACGGTAATGTGGTCTACATGGACTACCCTGGTTAAAAACACAGTAATTTTCAAAGAACAATAGGCACTCAGAGGCAGAGGACATCAAGTGAAGTGCCAGTCACAGTTCCAGCAGGTCTGTCCCCTGTGACAGCAGGTCCACTTTGACAAGAAATCTGATGCTGACATGAAGGTCTTTATTGGGAGTACTTTGGTCTTGATTTTGAATCCTGGGAAGAGCAATACAATGCTCTTTCTGGGCTTTTCAGTTCCAGAGTTCAAAGATTAGAGCTGATAATTAGAGCTGATGACAGAGCTCAGTCAGATCCACCCAAATCAACTCTGGTGGGGGCTCCTCCTGAGGAGGGATTCACCCCTCATCGTAGGAATGCAACTACGAAGCACAGGGAAATGTGACATCAACAAGCAACAGCAGGATGCAAAGGTAATTTATTGGCACTGTCAAAAAGCAAGAATTTAAAAAATTTGCTGTGCAGCACTGGTTGGCAATGGAGCACTCTCCTACTTAGGTGCCAGCCCACCACTATTGTTTTGCCACTCTAGCCAGTTTCTTGCTGTTGTGTGTGCCTGCTGACACTTGCCTTCTTCAGGGTCCATTGTTGTGCGTATGTATTTTGTGCTTGAAGAGAAACTTGTTTGATCAATGGGTGTTTGGACTAGGAGGAGGGACTAATGGTAATGAATATGTGGTTTTTGGTTAAGCGTGAATAAAGCATTGTTTCCCCAACCCCCCAACCCCACTGAAAAGAATAGTGTGTGCATGCACAGCTGCCTGACACTCACCTTAATTCCTTTCCCAAAGCATTTTTAGGGTCCATAAAACTGAACCAGGTGTTGTGTGTGTGCTCAAACTCAGGAAGTTGATGATTTGGAGAGAGAAGTATGTTATGTGAGATTCTGTCGTCGTTAAGTGCAAAAAACAGTTGCCCCAGAGACTCCTTTTCCCTCTCCCCCTTGAAAAGAATTGTATGTATGTGCACATGCACAGCCAACACCTGCCTTGTGTGTGCACAATGGCCAAAACTCATGAAAACGGGGGGAAATCCAGATTAGATCTAAGCGGACACGAGCCCACCTGGAACAAACCAATAATAGAACGAAATTTGTTCGGAAGCCCTGGATACAAAACTGAAACAGAAATTTTCTTAGTGAATACCTCATAGAATCATAGAATCATAGAGTTGGAAGGGGCCATACAGACCATATAGTCCAACCCCCTGCCCAGTGCAGGATCAGCCTAAAGAATCTCTGACAAATATTCATCCAGCCTCTTCTTGAAAACTGCCAGTGAGGGGGAGCTCACCACCTCCCTAGGCAGCTGATTCCACTTTTGAATTACTCTGACCATGAAAAAGTTTTTCCTAATATCCAGCCGGTACCTTTGTGCATGTAATTTAAGCCCATTGCTTCGGGTCCTACCCTCTGCTGCCAACTGGAACAGCTCTTTGCCCTCCTCCAAATGACAGCCTTTCAAATATTTAAAGAGAGCAATCATGTCCCCCCTCAATCTCCTCTTCTCCAAATGAAACTTTCCCAAGGCCGCCTTTCCTCATAGGGCTCAGTCTCCAGACCCCTGATCATCCTCGTTGCTCTCCTCTGCACCCTCTCGATTTTGTCCACATCCTCCAGAACTGCACACAATACTCCAGGTGTGGCCTGACCAAGGCAGTATAGAGAGGGGGTATGACCTCCTGCAATTTTGACACTATAGCCCCTTTGATACAACCCAAGATTGAATTAGCCTTTTTTGCCACCGCATCACACTGACTGCTCATATTTAGTTTACAATCCACTCTTACCCCAAGATCCTTTTCACATATACTACTGCCCAGAAGTGTATCCCCCATCCAGTATTTGAGCTTCTCATTTTTGTGGCCCAGATGTAATACTGTGCACTTGTCTTTGTTGAATTGCATCCTATTCACAGCTGCCCACTTCTCCAGAGTATTCAGGTCTTGTTGAATTTTAATTCTATCTTCTTGGGTGTTTGCTACTCCTCCCAATTTGGTATCATCAGGAAATTTAATGAGCAGCCCTTCCACTCCTTCATCCAGATCATTGATAAAAATATTGAAAAGTACCGGGCCCAAAACCGAGCCCTGCGGCACCCCACTGGACACCTCCCTCCAATCTGATGAAACGCCGTTGACCACCACTCTTTGGATGTAGTCCTCTAACTAGTTCCCTATCCACCGAACTGTCCTATAGTCCAGTCCACAGTCTTCCAGTTTGCCCATCAGAATGTCATGGGGGACCTTATCAAAGCCTTTACTGAAATCCAGATAAATCACGTCAACAGAGTTCCCCCGATCCAGTAAGCTGGTCACTCAATCAAAGAAGGAAACCAGGTTGGTCTGACAAGATCTGTTAGGGACAAAACCATGCTGACTTCCCCAGATCACTGAACAGTCCTTCAGATGCTTACAGATTGAACCCTTTAAAATCTGTTGTTATATCTTCCCAGCAACAGAAGTCAGACTGACCAGCCTGTAGTTTCCCGGGTCATACTTCTTCCCTTTCTTAAAGATTGGGATAACATTCGCTCTTCTCCAATCTTGTGGCACATCCCCAATCCTCCAGGAGGCCTTGAAGATGATGGACAGGGGTTCTGCAAGTTCTCTGGAAAGTTCTTTCAGCACTCTTGGGTGCACCCCATCCGGCCCAGGGGATTTGTATTCATCCAGTGCAGCCAGATGCCTCTCCACAACTTCTCTGTCAATGTCAATTAGCCACTCAGGTGTCCTGCCACATTTTCTACTATCTCTAGATGTGCCTGAGTTCTTCAAGGAGAAAACAGAGGCAAAAAAGTCATTAAGCCTGTCTGCTTTTTCTCTGTCCTGCATCAGAGTTTCTCCATCAACTCCCAACAGCGGTCCAATTGCCTCTTTTACCTTGCGTTTGCTTCTCACATATCTGTAGAAGTTTTTCTTATTGTAGCGAGCCCTCCTGGCCAGACCCAGCTCGTACTGAGCTTTGGCCTCTCTGATAGCTGATCTGCAGTACCTAGTAACCCTCATATACTCCTCTTTAGAGGTCTGTCCTTCTCTCCATTTCTTGAACATTTCCTTTTTCTCCCTTAGCTTATTCTGGAGCTCTCTGTACATCCACATCGGTTTCTTGGAGCCCTTACCATGTTTCCGTCTTGCTGGGATAGTGAGGGCTTGAGCTTGCAAAAGCTCGTGTTTGAGAAGGGCCCACCCTTCACTTGCTCCTTTCCTTTCCAGCACACTCCCCCATGGAATGACCCTCATCAAGCCTCTGAGTTCATTGAAGTTGGCCCTACGAAAATCTAACCTACAAGTCTGGCTACGAACTTCCTTGGCCCCCCACAGCAACTGGAATTCAAGAAGGACATGGTCACTTCTCCCTATGGTCCCCACCACCTTCATCTCATCTATCAATTCTTCCCTGTTGGTTAATATCAGGTCTAATATGGCCAAACCCCTTGTAGCTTCCTCCACCTTTTGAAAAAGGAAGTTATCAGCCAGGCAGGTCAGGAAATTGCGTGATTCATGATGCTTTGCTGAGCCTATCTCCCAGCACACATCGGGGAAGTTGAAGTCATCCATAATTACAAGGTTCTGATGTCTGGATACTCTCCCAATCTGTTCAAAGAGGGCAGCATCCATTTCTTCTCGCTGGTCAGGTGGTTTGTAGCAGACTCCAACAATAATACCCTTTGTCCTTCCTCCCCTTATTTCTACCCATATACTTTCCACTGGGCTGTCTGCCCCATTCTCCATAACTTCTTGACAATCAAGCCCTCTCCTTACATACAATGCCACTCCACGTCCTCTTCTACCCTTCCGTTTTTTCTTGAACAACCGGAAGGGTTGTTTTGATTCATACTGATTCATACAGAATTAAAAAGTCACTACTGTTAAAAAGGTGAGGAGTCTCGTGGCACAGAGTGGTAAGCTGCAGTACTGCAGTCCAAGCTCTGCTCATGACCTGAGTTCGATCCTGGCAGAAGCTGGGTTCAGGTAACCGGCTCAAGGTTGACTCAGCCTTCCATCCTTCTGAGGTTGGTAAAATGAGTACCCAGTTTCCTGGGGGTAAAGTGTAGATGACTGGGGAAGGCAATGGCAAACCACCCTGTAAAAAGTCTGCCAAGAAAATGTTGTGATGTGATGTCCCCCTATGGGTCAGTAATGACTCGGTGATTGCACAGAGGACTACCTTTACCTTTACCTTCTGTTAAAAAGATATTGTAAGTACTACAATTTTAATCAATGACAATTCTTCATTTTCCTAACATGTTTTATTAATAATAGCAATAGAGAAAGAATGTGGGCACCTGACTTTCTAGAAATGTTATTGTGTATTTTTCTACAAGATTACTTTTAGCCTAGTCAGAATAGGACCCATGTCTTTTGTGAGTGGAAATCACAGTAGATGGATTTCTGTGAATACTGTGAAACCATTGAAGGGATAAATAGACAGAGGTGAGGTTCTTTGTCAGAATTCTCTACATTGGCTCTCCAAAGCATTCTTCCTCATGTATCAGCTCCAGAATCTCTGTTTCAACTATTTCTTCTCCTTTTCTCTTCTTAGTATACTTTTTGCATGTTCTGGTTGGAGAAAAGCTCCTACTTCATCTCTTCTTCAGCACCCTTTGATCTGCTACTGACTTTGTTCTTGTTCTCTCACACATGCACAAAGGGAGATATTTTTAGGGTCACCGCATTGGAATGAATGAGTCAAGGTGTCCTCACCTGCTATTAATATCCTGTTTGGGGTTTGCTGGCCTCTAGTCTTTTTATCTACCTGGCATGTGAAACATCAGAAGAACTAATTTTTTATTAAAATCTGTAGGTAGTAATACTGTCTTTGTGGAGTTATTGAAGTGAACTCAAGGGAAAGTATAATATGAAATTAAGTAAAATAAGCAAGTTGAGATTATGAAAATAGGATGCAGCTGTACTGCTAGATAAGACAACAGATAGGTGGGGTAAGATTGATGGAATAAGAGGTTTACATATTATATCAAGGATGGAAAAGAAAGATGGTGTGGAAATGTTGGGAAATTATGCAATACCTTTGGGAAAATGAATATTTATGTGAATGAAACTTTGCAAATTATAATTTATGGGATAGTCTACCTGAGAAGGTTAGGAAAGCTCCTGCTGTCTTAGTCTTCTGAAAAGAATGCAAAACTGAATTTTTCAAGAGGACTTTTACTCACATAAGAGGGCTGTACTATAAGGAAGTGGTCTTTTAGCAACCCAACAGTAAAAAAGAGAGAGGGCCCAAAGAGTTTACTATTATTACTGTAAATATTGATGGACCATAGATTCTACTACTATTGTTGTAAGTATGAATCTATGGGATAGATCCTATGTTGTTTAATATGTCTGTCATAGAATTGCTTATGTCTTTTTCAAATGTCAGCTCTTTATTGGATCTCTGCTTTTTTAATCTCTGCAAATTTGCATGTATATAGCCATTACATGATTTATTGAAATGCCTTTGATATTGACTGTACTGTCTCACACTATGTAACCTGCCTTGAGTTTCAGTGAGAAAGGCAGACTATAAATAATGCAAATAAATAGACTTTCTATATGTCTCTTCACAAAAATAAACAGATTTTTTTGACTGCTACAAATGCAGCCTCTGTGCTTATGGAACCCTAGAAGAAGGGTTTGGGGGGATAAACTGTAAACTAATTTGTTTAAACAACAGGGAGAAGGTCAGGAGTTTTTTCCAAGACTTCTTTTCCCCACTGACTAGATGAAATCTGGTCCATATCACCAGTATCAACGTGATCAGAGGCATCGACAAGGCAACAGACAGATGCAGAGGAAGGGCCCCGGGGTGGTATCGAGCCTTCCCCTGCCCCCAACCTGAGGCTTTAGATATAGGGATGGGGCAGATGGGGCCTGAATGCCTTATAGCACAGCAGGGGAGAAAGTCAGGAATTTTCCCACGAGGCTTCATTTTTCCTATTGACTAGATGAAATCTCCCCCATGCTGCCATATTGACGTGATCTGAGATGTCGACTAGGCAAGGAAAGGAGGAGGAATGGCCCCAAGGCTCTATGTCCAGGGCATTTGGACATGGGGAAGGGCAGTTGGGAGCCACTCACCTCCAGCACAACAGGCAGAAAGATCAGGAGTTTCCAAGGCTGTGGTTACTTCTTGAATAGATCAATCTTGCCTACGTAGCCTGTATTATCAAATCAGACTCGTCAGCAACAATACCAAAAGATGATAAGGGAGTGTTCTGCAGCATTTTCCCCCTTCTCTGTCAGCTGTTTAACCACATGGGCAGTGTCCTAGAGCTCTCTTTTGGCCTAAACATTCTCTGGTGGTTTTTAGCCAGAGCCAAAACATCCAGTGTGGTTATAAGGATTTTTTCCCTTTGACAGAGCCCTTCAGTCCAACAGGGGAGGGGCCGTAGCTCAGTGGCAGCGCATGTACATGAGATTCTAAGATGCCATTGCCAATCAGAATACATAATACTGACTCTTTTGGTTCTGTATAAAGCAGCTTCATGTGTCCATTTATCTATGCAAATCAGTTCTGGCGGGACCTTGGTTCGTTAATAGTTTATCTGGTCAGCATCTCAAATTACCAGTCTAGTTTCCAAGAGAACATTTCTCACAAACTGTATATTCTTTTCTCCTTTTAAGTTCCACAGGAAAGTCAGGAGAACAAGATACATAATGAAACAAGATACATAATGAAACAAAACTAATTCCATCTCCACCATTGCAGCAGGGATACCTTCTTAACTTCACCAAATCTCTAGGAAACTTACATACACAACAACACTGTCAATAAAAGGCCTGCCCTTCAGCCTATTTTTTGTCACCAAGATATTCTCAAAGTATTAGTCACATTAGCTGCAGCTCTGTGACTTCAGGGGAACCACTTGTACCCCTATATTAGGCGATACTTTGATCAGGACACTGTACAGGAGAAAAGTATAAACTACATACTCTAGTATGTAGCGTATGTATAAGTACATCCAGTTTTTCTCTATACACATGGATTTTCATGATAAAATACCCTAAAAGAATCAAGTGGCTCTATCATGAGTATTAGGACACCTGGGAGTTTGGATAGACATTCAGTGTGTAAGAGCCTTCTTTCCATCAGAAGCACAGGCAAAGAAAACAAACAAACAAACATTGTTTTTAGCAACAATAGACCTAGTGACCTGAGCAAAATCACAAGCATGATCCTTACAGTAGACTCTGTTTTCTATTTTAAGAAAACATCATCATCAAGTAAAACACAGGGAGTTTTCCTCTCAGTCAACCCCCTCATTTCATAGTGACAACAGATGCCAGCTTAAGGGAATGGGGAACTCACTGCCCAGGCACGGTAGTGCTAGGAGAACGTGTCTTCTAACGAAGCAGCATGTCAGGTCTGTTGCCCACTGTCCCTCCATATTGTTATTCAGCTTATGATATGTTGCAATAGCCTCTTGCACCTGCTCCCTGTTGCTCTCCAGATTCCGAGATGGGTGAGCCCTTATCTCGGATGGCTCGCCTCAGCAGCCTTGGGACAGCTCCTTCTGTCCAGGAGGCAGCAAGAAAAGGAGGACATCTCTCTACTAGTTACATACTAGATAGGAGGCCTTGTTTTTTTCTCCAAACAGATACAAATGTTGATAAGGGTCCCATTAAAAACTACTGTTCAGATATAATCTCTTTGTGGCCAAGGCCCCTATTTGCTTCACCAGGACCTTTTGAGGTATATACACATGGACAACCTTCTGTAATGGAACAGAAGATCAGGATAATAATCAGTTGGAATTCATCTAGGCAGGATATCATCACCTTTCTTGCATACAAATATATAAATTAATACTTAAAGGGAATGGTGTAACCAGCGCCACTAGTTCAACACAGATTCCCAGCACGGAGTCTGCCTAAACTTTTTGCAGCCCCTCACAAAACAAAAAACATCTGTGGAACCTTAAGCTCCATTGACTTAAAACCTCTAGCTGAGAAAGTAGCCTTCCTAGTCGTCATAATTTGGACATGTAAAGTTTCAAAGTTAGGGGCATTGTCCATAAGGAAGGACCTCTGTACCTTCGAAAAATAGGAATCGGTAGTACTAAGAACTGATCCTTTTCTTCCAAAATCAATTATAGCATTCTGGATAAAAATGTGCATACGCAGATCTTCAGGTACAAGGTCTTAGGGCATCCAGTGGGATCACAGCCCATTCCAACAGAGTATAGGCTACTTCTACCATTTTTTCTCTACTTGGGCTCCTGTTGTGGAGTGCAGTAAGGGGGCAACTGAGTCATACTTACCACATTTTGTAAAACACTATAGAACACATAAAAATTCTATAGAAGCTGCTGTTGGGAGTGAGTCTCCAACAGAAGTTGGAGAAGTAATGAAAGTCTTCTCCCACCCGGTCTAAGCTTGGTTATATAACCAGTTTGGATGCCTTCCCCCACTGAAGGAGAACAAAACATCGGAAAGAACTTATTTGGAGGTTTCTTCTCTTCAGTGGGGTAAAGGCATCCAAATCTCCCCCTTGTTTTTGGAAGAAGTTACCATTTGGGGATTAAGATATGGAATTATCCATTAATTGTCATGAGCTAGCCTGCGGCCTCCACCTCACCACCAGCTGTCATATCATCCTCAGAGGATGAGGAAGGCGAAGAGCTGGCTATGGAGCCAGAGGGGCTGTGACCAGAAGGGCAGGAACCCGTGGGAGAAGCCTCTGAGGCCATGGGCTCAGGCGGGGCTGAGGGGAAATTGCTAACAGAGGAGCCTACACTGACGGCATCCCCCAAGCCAGCCTTGCAACAGAGAGGCCAAGAAAGGGTGGTGGTTTGGGAGTGATGGAGGAGCACTTTTCAATGCCAATTCCTGCATTGAAAAGTGCTGCCCCAAGACATTGGGGTGAACTAGTTGCTCCAGCGGAGCCCTTGACTCCAGTAAGGACCACCTGTTCTTCCCCATCATAGTCCTGATGCCAGATGGATGGCCCCTACAGACCCATACCATGATTGTCTCCAGGGTGTCCCAGTGCTTCATAGACCTGGAGTTTGGCCACCAGAACCAGGTTCCTGATCGGCCCAAAGAAAGCACCACCCTGGTTGAAGCTACTGACAGTTGTCTCCTGAAGTCAGGCCCTGTAACCTATGAGGCAGGGCTACTAGTGGTGATAGCAGGAGATCATTGGGACCACCTTTGGTTTGACTTGGTATGCATGCCTAGTTTTCTAGTGATCCTGGGCATGACCTGGTTTTGTAGGAACAACCCTGCAATCGACTGGGGCAGCCAGATCATCCCGGCCACCTCGGGCATTACTGCACAGCATGGGGCCTAGTCTGCCAGGGATCACCCTGCCACTCCAATACACAGAATTTCAGGATGTGTTTGAGGAGAAGGGAGCCGACCAACTTCCTCTGCACTGACCCTACGATTGTGCAATTAATCTGATGCCAGACAAGATTTTACCGGCTGGCTCGCTGGCTATACTCATTATCAGAACCTAAATGGCTGACCCTTCAGGAGTTCCTAACCAAAAATATGGAATGAGGCTTTATCTGGCCATCTTGCTCCCCGATGTAAGACCCTGTCCTGTTCGTCAAAAAGAAGGGAGGGGAACTATGCCTCTGTAACAATTACCGGGCACTCAACCAGATTACTATTCAGGATCGGTACCCACTGCCCTTGATCCCTGAATTCTTGGAGCAGCTCCAGGAGGTGACCTGGTTCACCAAGCTGGACCTACAACGGGCTTACAGTCTGGTCTGGATCTGACCAGGGGACGAGTGGAAGATGGCATTCGGGACCCAGTAAGAGCGGTTTGAGTATCTTATTATGCTGTTCAAGCTCTGTAATCTTCCAGCGGTCTTCCAGCGGTTAATCAGTGATGTGTTCTGAGATCTGTTGGATGTACTTGGATGAAATCCTTGTGTATTCCCGGGACCCCACCAGGCATACTGAGCATGTCAAGGCCATACTATGCTGGCTCAAGAAGCGTGGAGTCTATGCTAAACTAGAAAAGTGTGAATTCGACCAGGATGAGATGGAGTTCTTGGGGCACCATGTGTCTGCCCATGGCATCCAGATGGATCTGGCCAAGGTGAACTCTGTAGGTTTGCTTGATGGGAGGAGTCACACATGCAGCCACCACCATCCTGGCTCCAGAAGCCTTCGTTGCAACCACTGACTCCACTTCCCTACAGACCGAGATCCAACAAGCCCAACAAGGCAAACCCTGGGCCCAACGGATAGTCCAGACCTTGCAAGACCTGGCTCAGCAGGACCCTGCCCCCCCCCGGATATCTCCCACAGCAAGGGTTACTGGCCTATGAAGACCAAGTGTACGTCTCTACGGGAGCCCTAAGGGGGAGGAGGCACTGTGCTGAGTCCATGACATCTTGCCCACAGGCTATTTGGGGTGATATAAGACTTTGCACCTGGTTTCTTGAGAGTTCTGGTGGCCACAAAGCTGCTGGCTGGGTCTGGAAAGCCCAGGGCCTTGGTGAAGAAAGACATGGCCACGAGGTGGAGGGACATGATCCTAGAGGTACAACCCCTTACATAATGCAAAGCCAGGTACTGTAACTGTGTGGCCTCCAATGCTGGCAGGACACTATGCCCTCCTACCCTGCTTGAAAAAATCATAAATGAGATGAAAGAGGTCCTGTAAGTGTGCCTGGTGGAGGGAACCACTGAGTTCAGTACTCCCTGCATGATGAGTCACTCCCAAGTACCCACAGCTCTTCAGGGAAGGGGACTGCATAGCTTCATACACTGGATGCCAAGGCCCTGAATCTCTCCTCTTGAAAGTGAGACAAGGTGTCTGTGATCTTGCTATCCATACCTGCATTGCAGTTGGCTAAGAAAGATATGTTAGCACGCAGACAAACTAAGATGAACTTGCACACAAGGCACATTAACTTCTCAGATCACGATGACTGCTGGTTAACCACTTGTATGACTGCCTAGTTTTTGCACCAAAAACATACCTTAGTGTTCTGGAACAGATTCTGCCAGATGACAAGTGACCAGTATGGGGATGAACTCCATGACTGTAATTTCCCTGCTGATATCTGCTCCTAGCCAGGAGGCAGGCCAATGCTGTATGTACCACCTCCTGTCCAGGTACACACTGAATCCCATGCCCCCAATGATGTCGGAATGCACGTTCAAGGTAATGCCCATATCCAAGGGCAACTGCCAGAAAGAGGGGCCATTGAAATGACTGAGGAATAAGTGTCATACCTGCAAACCAGCCATCCTCTTGGTAACCCTGATGTCAGGAGGTGATGACCCTCATGGTTAAGGTAGGTACAAAAAGGCCTCCAAAGGGCTACTGCTCTGCAAGTGAAATCCAAGTGTCCTACCAGGAACTGGATCACTTTCAAGATGCATTTTTTGCTCCCACTAACTTTGCTAATCAGGTATCAAAGAGCCGCCAGCTTGTCTGCTAGCAGGCTAGATGTGCCAGTCATCATATCAATAAGGATACCCAAATACACCCTCAGTCTTCTTCTTGGTTGCTAATAGCTTGCCCAACTCCTTGGCCAGACCTTGAAAAGTTCATAGCTGTTTGACACATGCAAAGTACCAGGCTAGTTTAGCAAACAAAAGATAATTCAGATAATGTGTGATGTGGGAGGAGCAGCAACAATCCTTAGCTAACCATTCCAAGAAGGTACTAAAAGTTTCAAAGGCTGCACAGGTCTTGGTGCACCCTATCAGCATGCTTTGTTCTTGTACCAATGACTGTCAAACTAAAATTCAGCAGGCAGTGGTCCGTAGGATGCAGCAGCAGGACCCAGAAGGTAAATTAACTATCATACTTGGCTATGAATGCCCCAGCCCACATGACCAAACCAGGGTGACTGTTTGGTCAAAGGAGGCTCATTGAACTGAACATTTTTCCTGTGGAATGGCCTTGTTAATGGAGAAGTCCTTTGGGTATGACAGGTGATGGATCAAATAAAATTCTCTGGGGCCTTCTTGGTCACTGTGTCCAGTGGTGAAACATGGAGGTTAGGCAGAAGCAGAGTGTTGAAGGAGCCCACAACCCTTCCCACCACCAGCTCCTTCTGCAATTTGGCAGTGACTAAATAGGGCAAATCCCTAGCTGGTTTCAAATTGGCTATGGCTGTGGGACAAGTCCCATGTCCCCCTCCAAATCAGAGCTACTTAGCAGAGATAGTGGCAGCTGCTTGGGCAGTGGCATTTCCTCCATCCTTGTTCACAGCCACAGCAACCATCTGCTCCTCTGAAAGGGCTGCTGAGCACTGGAATTGTATGGGCAAGAAGGCCAGGGGTGGGCCCCATAGTAGTTTTCGCAGGCATGGTCAAACTTGCAGCAAGACCCATGACACCTCCCTTGGTTGAACTTCCAGCACATCCTGCAAACTGAGTCACACAACAGGCCAACTTTCACTGCATGGGCTTGCTTGCTCCTGCTCTGTGTTTGCAGATTGACCACCATCATCCATACTTTGTAATCAGTTTGGTCCCACTTTGCTTTCTCACTGTGCAAAGTTGTATTTGTATTGTATTTGATGCCTGCCACATCCTTAACCAAAGAGTCCACCTTCAGCACATTCCTCAGGTGGCTGAGGAGGTGCCAACCCCTCTCTGGATAGGCTGACACGACCACCCCTGCAAAAACAGTGAAGCCAGCCAACCAGTTATCAAAAGCGTACTTGGCTGCCCTTTTCTTGTCACTCTTTTTTTCTCTTTTCTTAAATTTTTTTTTAATTTTATCAAAGTAAAAAACAGGGATACAAAAAGAAAGAAAGGAGGAGGGAAAAATTAATAAGGTCAAAAAGATTTTGCGACTTATCACTACAAGAGTTCTTAGAATACAGAGTGCACAAAAGCTTAATCTTTTTCAATATTTATCCACATAGCAATAAAAATTGCAACTGTTAAGTCCCAGTACTATATACTACACATACTTAGTGCTTCCCACCTCCTTCCCCATACTTAGTAATAAAAAATTAATAATAAAAAAGTAAAAACTCATTCTATTATTACTACACTATTTCATCTTATCTCTTTATGTAACTGATTAATATAGCAATCCACTCTACTTATCCCTAGCTTTATCAATGTTTCCATATCTACAAACTATTTTAGCAATTATATATTTGATTATATATTCATACATTTCCCCCCTTGTCAGACCGTAACCTCTTATAAGCTATATACAATAAGTCAGCATGTGATCTTATTCCAATTTATAAAACTGCAATATCTTACTTATTTTATTCTTTATAAGCAAAATAATTCCCCCATTTCTCTTCAAATTCACTTATTGGTCTTCTATAACTTGTCAATTTTGCCATCACTTCATATTCTGCCATCTTGTCTTTCCAGATTTCCTTGGTTGGACATTTATCTTCTTTCCATTTACTCGCAAATGTCACTCTTGCCGCCGTCAACAAATATCTGAATAATTCATGTCACTCTTTTTCTCCTTGGCCTTCTGCAGTCACCCCTGCCCTTCTTGGAGTATAGCAGTATGAAGAAGTCAAGGTAATAGTTATCCAGGATGCATTCTCTAACATTGGGGGCCAGAGGTTGTCCAGGCAATGTCTCCCCAACAGTAAAAAGAGATACCTTCATAGTGGAGGCTGAGCAGGCCAATTGTCCCCACCAAAAATCCCTACCCTGTTCCGGGTCACCTCTTCATTTTCCAATTACTAGAGAGCCCAAGCTGGGAGGCCAAGCATCCAGGCAGCTGCTCTCCAGTAGTTCCCAGCCTTGTGAACCCCCTTGCTGTCCAAGGAAGACTCACCCAAAGAGCCATCAGTGTCTGATAAATCATGGCTACACTTCTATTGTTTTGTCTTGCACTACGTACCCCAATTTGTCTTCCTGATCAGCATCCATCCACACCTGACCTGGCTGTTGGAGCTGTAGGAGGTGCTAGGGGGGCAGCACCTCCAGACACACTGTTCCTGAGGCCCAACCAGAGCCAAGCCTTGGCCCTCCAGCATTGACCCAGCTGACCTGCCCGAAGGGGCAGCTGGATTGCTCTCCTGTAAGTGGGTGGCAAGCTGACTGTGATGCCCTTGACAGTGTCAGCATCTGGTCTTCCCAAAAGCTGTCCACCACAGAGTGTCCTCCCCTTCAATTGGGGGTGGCCTACAGCATCTGCCCTAGGAGCTGACTTCCGTGTCTGGCCTGCATGCCCCCTTGTCTGAGACCATCCTCAGAGCTGCAGGCTAGCCCTCTACACCAGGACTTCCTCCTCAACGCCATCAGCCATGTAAAAGAACAAGGAGCCCCAAACCCAAAGTTCTGCAGGGACAGCAAATCAGAAACCTCCAGGCATACAATTGTGTGATGGCACAGCCACTCCTCATGCCTTCAGGAGGTAAAGCAGCATGTGCGGCAGAGCCAGCCCAGTCATGATTCCACAAATTAACAGTGACTGAGTGGGAACAGAGGGCAAAAACTTACCACCTGACCACTCCACCCCCCAAGCTGTGAGCTGGGCCATGAGGGACAAGGCAGGGGCCAGATGAGGCAGAGCATGCCACACTCAGGCCCAACTGCAGGAGTGGAGGGTGAGGGTAAGAAGCTGCACACTTAATGACCTAGACACTCAGCCTGCCCTGAGCCATGTGGCAGATGCACAAGGGCCCCACAGACTCCTGTCTACCCATATCCCATCATCAATGCTACATAAAGCAGCAAGTAGAGGTGTTTTTTGTATTGTGAGTCCCAAGGATATGGGCTCCAGATGTGAGGTCACAGGGGGAGGGGTGCAACAGTCAAGCCAACCCAATTTGCCTCCAGGACAGTGAAGAAAAGGGGGGGGAGAGAAGGGGGGATGCAGACTCATCAGGCCAATGAGGCCAACCATCACTTAGCTCCACCTCAGTGGTATGGCAATGAAGATAAGGGGGCTGCTGGACTGAGCCAGCCCCCCTTCCACCTAGCCTTGGTGGAATGCAAGAAGTGTGGTTCCTCACTGTTCTACTCCATGCCAACATCTGCCATCTCCAGAAGAGATGAGCAGCCAGCCTTGAGTCAGCGAGCCCCCTTATATGAGAAATTCTGTTCAGAATTCAGTCTGAGAAGAATTACATTTCAAAGCCTGAAACACTAAAGCTGAATTATTTTATTAATACTGATTGAAAGTTATTTAATTAAAGGAGCTCATTTTTAGGCTCATGTACTTAATAGGCTTTCCATGAGCAAGTAGTAAATAAAGAAAATAAGAAGACAAGTAAAAGAAACACACAGTACACTGTGTGTATTAATAGTGAGATCCTAAGCAGAGTTGCACCCTTCTAAATCCTTTGAAGTCAGTGAACTTAGAAGGGTATAACTCTGCTTGGGAATTATTTCCAAGCCAAGAAAGACTTTCAGACTTTCAGTTTCTGGGTTCATTGTATTTAGCATTTAATAGACCAGAGTCATCCTCCTATCCAAAACTATAACGGTTGCAGGAGAAGACTTCCTTAGTCAAAGAGATGGCACTGTCGTATTTCATGTGTGTCTCCCTGTATGTATTTTGAAGTGTGCTAGTAGCTTGATGTAGTCAGGGAAAGATGATACTGTTGGCATCCCCAGTAAATATGTTGTCTGCTGATGTTGTCTCCAGCAAGAGAAAATACTAGTGCAACTCAAAGAGATTCCATCATACGAAGTAAAAGTATCAGAGGCAATGGCTTTCATTGCTTTTTATGAATGAGTTATTAAATGTTTGTGTGTGCTTTCAGGAAACCTCATTGAGACAGTTTTTGTATCTTAATATTATAGTGCTCTGTTTTCCACTGTTTTGTACTGCCATGAAGAATCAGGCCCTGAATTTTGATTTTTAAAAGGCCATTCTGAACAGGACCTAACTTTTCAATATAGAACAAATGTAAAGAAAGCTATTTTGTAGTAGTGACCTATGAATAGACCTGAGCGTGGTGATGGTGGAGAGTGCCCTGAAGTCATAGCTGATTTATGGCGACCTGTAGTGGGGTTTTCATGGCAAGAGACTAACAGAGGTGGTTTGCCATTGCCTGCCTCTACAATCCTCATCTTCATTGGAGGCCTCCCATCCACTTACTAACCAAGTCTCACCCTGCTTAGCTTCTGAGATCTGACGAAATCAGGCTCACCTGGGCTATCCAGGACCTAGCTTTGAAATATAGAACAAATTTAAAGAAAGTTATTTTGTGATGACTTATGAACAAACCTGAGAAGCATTCACAAAACTGATGCAGTAAAATACCATGCCTGGTGTTTTCCAACTTGATTAAACTTTATATCATGAGGGATTGGGACTGTCAGCATAGTTGTTTCTGAATATTATAGTAGGAAAACAGTCTACAGCACAATAAATTTCTGAACTCTGACCATCAGAACTACAGCTTAAGAGAGAATATAAGCTTTTTTTAAAATAGTGCTGCTGTACCTGAAGTTATGGAAATGGCTTAAAATCCACGTGCATAGTGAAATTAAATTCATTTGGAATGTAACTATTTTGGAAGCTATCTTGGAATCCAGTTCACTGGAATGCCTAAGAATTAGAAGTGATTCTTCTTTTTTTTGTACAGATCTCTCTGGACAGGATACTGTAAACTCTTTATGTTCTTGAGCATGCCAATTTCCCTTCTCCTTCTGTCCCCCTGATCCTTTTAACTGACTCTCAACTGCTGTTAACCATGGGCATGAGAGTTATGAGCAAAGATAGATGACTGGAAAATTCTGTCACAATGCACATCTCTTCTTGCAGAATATTGGAGTAGATTCAACCATCCTCCAAAGAGTCTTCCAGTTTAAGTGACTTTTTGTTGGTGGAGAAACCGCTGAACTGGAAGAAGTCTTCTTAGGCTGCAGGAAGTCTTCAGACTACTCAGTGGAGCAGTCAGATAGGGGTAGGATCGAACCCACTGTAAGCTCCCTGTAGTTGAACAGATCAATTTTATGTTCCTCTTGCCCCAGCCATGGAGCTGTAGAGCACCTTTACGTGGAGCCGTAGAACACCTTTACATGCAGAAGGTCTCAAGTTTGATCCCCAGCTTCGTCACTTAAAGAAACAGGCCAGAAGTAATCTGAAAGACTTTTTCTTGAGACCCCAGAGAGCTACTTCTGCTTAGAGTACACTTTGGAAAACCAATAATCTGATTCAGAAAAGGGTATGCTAATGTGTTCATCCCCTTTTCACTATCTCTCAGCTTCTCTCACCATTTCAGTGGCAATAATTATGCTCTGTCTTCATCAGACTATTTAGAAACATAGGAAATTCACAGCTATCCCTCCCCTCCCCTCACTCAGTGACCCCTGCTCGATGCTCAGAGGAAGGCAAAAATCTTCCAGGATCCCTGGCCAATCAGGCCTGAAGGAAAATTCCTTTCTGACCCCAAAGTAGTGATCAGCATTACCCTGGGCATGTAAGAAAAGGCCATGAGAACCTAGCACCAGCTCATCCCTTCATGCAGTCCCTCTATTGATCCACGTACATTCACATTAAGTCAGGAATCATCATAGCTGTCAGATCACCATCTAGCCTCTTCTTAAAAACCTCCAAGTAAGGAGAGCCCACTATCTCCTGAAGAAGCCTATTCCACAGAGGAACCACTCTAATTGTCAGAAAGTTCTTCATAATGTTTAGCTGAATATTCTTTTGCTTTGATTTTAACACATTGTTTCTGGTCCAACCTGCTGGGGCAACAGAAAACAACTCTGCTCCATCCTCCATTTGACAGTTCTTCAAATACTAGAAGGGGGCTATCATATCACCTACCAGTTGCCTCCTCTCCAGACTAAACATATTCAGCTCCTTTAATCTTTCCTCATAAGACTTGATCTTCAGACCCCTCACTGTCTTCGTTCCCCTCCTTTGGACACAATCTAGCTTGTCAACATCCTTCTTAAACTGTGGTGCCCAAAACTGTACACAGTACTCCAAATGAGGTCTAACCAAAGCAGAGTAAAGTGGTACCATCACCTCCCATGATCTGGACATTATACTTCTGTTAATGCAGCCTAAAATCCCATTTGCCTTTTTAGCCATAGCATCACATTGCTGACTCATGTTCAGCATAAGATCTACTAAGACCCCTAGATGCTTTTCACATGTGCTATTGGAAGACAAGTCTCTTCCATCCTGTAAGTGTTCCTATGATTTTTCCTTTCTGTTTGAAGAACTATACATCCATCTCTGTTGAAATTCATTTTGTTAGTTTTAGCCCAGTTTTCTAGCCTGTCAAGATCACCTTGAATCTTGCATCTGACTTCTCCTGTGTTTGCAACCCCTCCCAATTTAGTATCATCTGCAGATTTAATGAGCATCCTCTCTATTCCTTCATCCAAAGATGTTTAATAATGCAGGGACCAGGGCAGATCCCTGAAGCACTCCACTAGACATTTCTCTCCAAGAAGATGAGAAACCATTTATAAGCACTCTTTGGGTATGTTCAGTCAACCAGTTACAAATCCTTCTAACAGTAATAGGATCCAAACCACATGTTACCAACTTGTCAACCAGATTATCATGTGGAACCTTATCAAAAGCTTTACTGAAATCAAGATATACTTTGTCCACAGCATTTCCCTGATCCACCAAAGTAGTAACTCTCTCAAAAAAGGAGATAAAATTAGCCTGACATGACTTGTTCTTGAGGAACCCATGCTGGCCCTTAGTAATCACTGCTGTCTTTTCTAAATGCTTAAGGACTGACTGATCATCAAATTGGAAGGTACATCCAGGGTCATTTAGTCCAACCCCTTGTACAATGCAAGAAATTCACAGCTACATCTGACTATGAAGATTTGTTCCAGGACCTTTCCAGATATGGTTGTCAAACTGATGGGTAAATAATTACTTGGTTTCTTTTTTTTTTGTCCCTACTTGAAGAAGTGGACGACATTTACCAGCTTCTAATCTTCTGGCACCTCACCTATACTCCAGGAATTCTCAAAGAGGATAGACAGAGGCTCTGCAATTACATCAGCAAATTACTTTAGTACCCTAGAGTGAAATTCGTTTAGTTCTGAGGTCTTAATTTCATTTAAAGAAGGTAGACTGTTTATGTACCACTCTGATGTCTATCATAGGCTGCCTCTTGGGTTCCCTTCCCCTTGTGTTCCCTTTTTGCCAGGGTGAGCACATTTCCCTTTGCAAATGAAGACAGAGGCATGTTCTGCCTGCTCTTTATCACCTGTTAAAATCTCACTTTCCATTCCCCGCAGTGGGCTGAACACTTCCTTAGGCTTTTTCCTGCTCCGAACATAACCAAAGAACCCTTCTGGGTTGTGTTTAGCATCTCTCGCTAGCCTAAGCTCATATTGAGCTTTAGCCTTTCTAACATTCTCTCTACAAGCACTGGCAAGTTGTTTATATTAATCCTAGGTTATACAGCTCTCCTTCCATTTCTTGAATGTGTCTTTTTAAATTTTCAGATCTTTAGAAAGTTGTTTATGGAGCCATCCTGGCTTCTTTAGGTACCTCCCATTTTTATTTTTCATTGGAATAGTTTGTGATTGTGCCTTCAATATCTTGCTTTAAGAAACTACCCATCTTGAATACCTTTCTCCCTCAGTTTTTCTGGCCATGGAATTCTTCCCAGAATGACTTCGAGCTTGTTAAAATTAGCTTTTCTAAAATCCAGCCTATACATCTGACTATGTTTACCTTTTCCCTTCCCCAAGATCTTAAACTCTAAAATTACATGGTCACTACTACCCAGGGTGACCACTACTTCAGCTTATCAACCAGTTCTTCTCTGTTGGTGAGAATCAGTTTCAAAATAGCAGACTCCCTCTACTTTCTGGAAGATGAAATTGTCAGCAGGACAAGTCAGGAATTTATTAGACCGTATGTTTTTAGTAGAGTTTGACCACCAGCAGATGTCAGGATAATTGAAATCGCCCATGATGATTATGTTGGTCTCTTTGAAAATTTTGTAATCTGGTCTAGGAGTGTATCATCTAAGTCCTCTGCCTGGCCTCTATCAGACCCTCACCGTAATAATCACTATTATTTCTTTTATTTTTACCCAGAGGCTCTCAACTAACCTTTCCATGCACAGATTCAAGTATTTCCTCACAAGTATATACATTCTTGGCATATAGTGCCACTCCTCCATCCTTTCTTATTGGTCTATTCTTTTAAAATAAGTTGTAGCCCTCAAATCCTAATATTCCAGTTGTGAGTCTCATCCCACCAAGTTTCAGTAATGCCTATTAGGTCATAGTTCCCTTCTTGTATTAAGACTTCAAGTTCTTCTTGTTTGTTTCCCATACTTTGCACATTAGTGTAGAGACATCGGAATCCATGGTTTATGTTCCTGGAGTGCTTCATATTTGTTCTTACCTGCTGATCATTACCGCTTTTATCACCAACAATTGTTATCGTACTAATTTGGGTTTTTTCCCCCTCCCTCCTCCACAGGCTTTACTTTAAAGCCCTCATCGGCTTTACATTAAAGCCCACCTTATCAGATTTGCAAGGTTCCTGCCAAGCACATTTTTTCCCTTCCCTGATGAAGTACAAACCATCTCCTGACAGAAGTGCTTCATCCCAAAAGTGTAGTCCATGGTCCAGGAAACCAAACCTTTCCTGACTACACCATCTGCATAGCCAGTTATTTATTTCCACCTTTCTGCTGTGTCTACCTAAACCACAGCCCTCAAGAGGAAGAAGTGAAAAAATCACGACCTGTGCTCCCAGGTCCTTCAGCTTCCTATCCAGAAGCTTGTCATCTCTTTTAATTTGTTTTGAACTGTGCCAGGAAGTATAATTTGTTCCCACATGGATTAGCATGAAGAGATGATAATATCTGGGTTTGATGTACCTTTCCAGCCTTGCTGTCACATCTTAGATGCATGAATCTGGTAAACAACATACCCCTCACGATGACAGGTCTGGTTAGCACACTTTAGCCTCTCCCCCTCTCAGTAAGGAATCCCAAATTTGAGGGATAGAAGCACAAGCCCTCTCATCCACAGGGACATGAGAAACCTCCTTTTTACTCTGTAGAAGTTTGGATAGTAATTTTTTTCCTAATAGTTCAGAGTCATTCTCTATGGGGAGGACCTGGAACCAATTGCTCAGTAATAAAGGATCAGAATGTCTCCTTATTTTCCTGCTCCTGTGGGTCATCTTCCACTTGCCTTCTTCCTGTATTTGGTACTTTTCTTTTTTCTGAGATACCTTCTCTTCCTTCTCCTGTTGCCCTCCCAAGAGTGCATCTTGTGTTTTTTCCAAGAACTCTTCATCTTCCCTAATAAGCTGGAGTCTGGATAAGCATGCCTCAAGCCCTTGTATCTTCTCCTCCAGTAGAGCTACCAGCTTACACTTGCTGCAAAGTAATTACCATTTCCTCCTGGTAAGAAGACAAACATGGCACAGACTTTGCAAGTCACTACTTCAGCTCCCTCAGCAGCCATGTTGCCTGGATCCATGTAAGAAATTGATCAGACTTTCCTGTACTCCCCTCAAACTCCCCTGCCAAACTTTCAGACAAAACTCTTTGTACACTCCTACATGTGTGAGGCAATTTCTACAGCTCTGCAGTTTCAAACTCTATGCCCAACTCAAGTCAGGTGACTCAGTAACCACAGGAGAAAGGGAAATAAAGGAGGGAAAACGCACACCAGCCAACACAAGCCTCTTCTTACTCAGCAGAACTGAACAGACCCAGGAAAAGGAAGAAAAACACATACCCACCAGCCAATATAAGCCCCTACTCACTCAAGAGAACCCAACAGACCAAGGAAAAGAGGGAAAATACACACACAAGCCTCTGCTCATTCTGCAGAACCCAACAGACCCAGGGAAAAGAGGGAAACCAGGCACATGCTTGGAACTACCACCTGCAGACCTTGAGAAGGGAAAGGAAAACAGACACACCAGATAACATAAGCTTCTACTCACTCAGCAGAACACAGCAGACCCAAGGAAAAGAGGAAACCAAGCACAAATGAAACCCTTGGAACTACCACCTACTTTCTCCCACACAAAATTCCTTGTTTGCTTGTTCCAGATCACTTGCTCCTATGTGGAGGGAGAGATTAATTTACCAATTCATCGTTTTATACAGTATTTTTGTTTGTTTTTTAATAATGTGCCACTAGTCATATATAAGACTGCACTGATTTCCACCAATTCCCTTGTCAGGACTTGGGACAGCCCCTAGAAATGGTGCTAGTACTTAGTACTGGTGAGTACCGCCACAAAAAAAGCCCTGGTTTTATACATACCTGGGGAGCATCCCCACCACCAATATGTAGACACCCTTATATTGCTTACATTGCCTGTTCCACTGCCCTACTGATTCATCCATGAAGTTTTCTATTGAAAGGAATAAACTGGGAAACTCTGAGAAATCAGAGGCAGGGATGATGAGCCATTTGGAGATCTTCTATTTTTTATATAATTTTTATTGGATGGGTTAACATACAATTAAGATTATAAGAGTTACATTTTCCTTAGTTTCCCATGGTTATGTGCTTCCCACCCCCTCCCCTCCCCCTTTTCTGTGTTGACTTCCAACAGCACTCCAACCCCCCCGTTTTCTAATCTTATTTCTAAATCCTAGTTGTCACTTTTTATTACTGGTAAAGATCTAAACTATATCTTATCTTATTTAATAACTTTCAAAAGACCATAATTGTCCTTTAACATCCCATTTTTTCTCTAAATATTTTCTCAATTTCCCCCAATCCTCAAAGTATCCCTTTGGATCTTGATCCCTCAGTTTTCTTGTTAATTTGTTCATTTCCTCCATGTACAACAATTTTTGTGTCCATTCTTCAATTTCTGATATTTCTTCTCTCTTCCAATATTGTGTATACAACGTTCTTGCTGCTGTTATCATATAATACAATAGTACCCTGTCTTTTCTATTAACGTCCTCTAAATGCAAGGATAATAATAACATGTCTGGATTCTTGACAACATTATATTGGAGTATGGAAGACATTTCAGCACATATTTTAGATCAAAAGTCTCTAGCCTTGCCACAAGTCCACCACATATGAAATAGAGAACCTTCATGCTCCTTACATTTCCAACACTTGTTAGATAGCTGTTTGTTCGCTATGGCTAACTTCTTCGGTGTTAAATACCACCTATATATCATTTTATAGCCATTTTCTTTAATACTGGTACAAGTTGAAATTTTTAATGTATTTTTCCACAATTGCTCTCAAGCTTCCATCATAATTTCATTATTACAATTTATCGCCCACTTTACCATTTGAATTTTCACTGTCTCGTCTTCTGTATACCATTTTAATAACAATTTATACATTTTAGAAATTGCTTTGTTATTATCCCCCAGCAAAAGTTCTTCTAACTCTGAATTTTTAATTCTAAAACCTGTCCTTCTTTGATCTGACTCAAATAAATCTTTGATCTGTCGGTATTGTAACCAGCCATATTTGAATGGTAATTCCTCATTTAACCTAAGTTTCAACTCATTATTTTCTATTTCTATAAGCTCTTTAAAGGTAAGCCATTCTTTTCCCTTATACTCTAAGTTTGGGTTGATTACTTCAGCTGGAACAATCCATAGTGGTTTCTCTTGATCAATGAACTTTTTATATTTTAGCCAGGTTAGAAATAAATTCCTTCTCAAATAGTGGTGCTGGAACATTGCGTCCATTTTATGTTTATCGTACCACAAATATGCATGCCCCATTTGGAGATCTTCTATATATGCCCAGATTTCCCCCTTCCGTATTCTTTAAGCTCTCAGAGGATTGAACATTCTAGTTCATCTCTCTTAATGGACTCTTGATTTTTCTCAGAGTTTCAGGACTTCTGGATCATGCTCATTGCTCATCTGGCCATTTTTCTGGATTTTTTTTCTTTGTTTAATTTACAACAAATGCTTCTCCTTAGGAATCTCCAGACATGTAGAAATCCTCTATCTGATCTATAGGTGGCGTGGTCTTGCTTTTGTTATGACTGGCATAAGCACTTGCAATTGATCACTTATGATGGGGAGGCCATGGTCAATGGTAGATCTCAATCTTATCATGCAGAAGGTCTCAGGTTCAATCACTGGCATCTCCAGTTAAAGATTCAGATAGCAGGTTTAGAAAGACCCTTGATGTGAGACTTTGGAGTACTTCAGCCCATCAGAGTAGAGAACGTTGAGCTTGGTAAGACATCGTAGCCTCATCATCCAATATGTGTGCTCATTCATTTTATTATTGTTAAATATAATTATAAGGTTATAATTAGGAAGACTATGAAAATCGTACTTTTTCCTTTTGAGGAAAGTTCAGGAGTTATTTGTCCCTCTGGCTGTGACACTCTCCCAGATTCCCAATCCATCTCCTACACTTTTTCCAAAGCTTACAATATTATGACATGGTGTTGTGACATTAATAAGCTTTTAGTTAGGCAATCAAATATGATAACTAAGATACCTGGGAAAGCCTGGATTTTGGATACTTATTTAGTCTTTTGCTACCTTCCTAACGTACTTAAGAACAATCATCTATTTAGCAGCAGATTATATTCCAGGGAAGTCTAAATTTTGAAGCTTGGCCACAGGTACAAATAGTTATTTCTGTTAAGCAATGAGGGTAATTATACATCATTGCTATTTTCTGTCCTGCCTCAGTAGACTGATAATTATATAAATGTATGGGGGGCGAGTAGCATTACTATGGAGACAAGATAATGGAGAATGCTTGATCTTTTTCAAAATAAATTGTCAGAAAATGTTTGTTCTAGCACTAGTGATGTGAAACACATGAGCTCCAAATCAAAGTAGACATTTAAAAACATAAGAAAATGCTTGGTAGATGATCGGACATTACTCTGCAGGAAGCAGGTAGCCTTACATTTTTTTTCCTTTTACTTGAGTGCTTTCATGGACAAGGATGTATATTGCTTAATGTCCATATAAGCATTCAAGTAGTGTACTTCCAAATTCCTGTTCACACATTAGATATTTAGGGTTACACTGATGAATTCTTATGTGTTTACTTAAAAAAAAACTAAATGTGTGATCAGGTTTTTAAGAAAAGCTTTAAACTGGTATGATAAAATGATTGTAAAAAGGTATAACAATCCATTCCTACTCCATAGTTTATAAAGTATTTTTACATTCTAGAGGAAGTACCTTTTTCTTTTCTACCATTCTTTAGAAATAAATAATAAAAATGCAAACAGAAATCAATCAAATCTTGACTCATCTGGAGCCTTTAAGACTCGCTTGCAGTCTCAGCATGAATATGTAATTGATTTAAAGGACAATGAACCCTTAGCCATATGGCATTTGGGATTTTGTTGTTTTTAAATGTGGTAATGGGCCAGCTCTGTATTTAGTACAAGGACAAACAGATGTGGTAAACAACTGAAGGACAATATCCAGATGCTGCCCTTCTGATCTTCAAAGTTATTGACATCCTTATCATTTATTAGATCCCACACAAAACTGTTCAGCCATAAAACTGAAAACTGATTAGCCTATAGTTCAGTTGCCTACACTAAAGCAAGTTGCAAATGATCCTAATAAATTGCATTATAGTGACCTTTCTACACAGAGTAATATACAAGGGTGAGAGTTGCTGAACTGAGCAGGCTGCATTCTGTATTGCTTTTACCTTGTGTGACATCTCTTCATATAAAGTAAGGTCCTGAAGCTTGTCTAGGAATATTAGCATGGAGTGCAGATAACAGCTACTTGGTTTTAGCATAAGGGAGTCAAAGGTAATATGACAAGGTATGTGTTGCCATGACCTATTATCAGTAAAATGGGTAGATATTAACAGAATGTGCCCAGGTCCTTTGACTGGGTTTGAATTCCTTGTGACCATTGATTGTTTCTGTTGCAGTAATAAAAAGATATGGAGTGCAGTGTGTGACTCCAAAATGGCACTTGATTATATAAGACTGTTGCCCCTTTACACTAAGTGAATGTAAAGTAAGCCACTGTGTGGCTTTATGGTGCACAGCTTTACCCTTCGCAGTTGCATCTCATTCTCTGCAGAACTGGTTCAAGGCAGCCTCCATAAACCCCCCAAAGTATTTTGTCACCTGCTCTTGTGCCTGTCACCTATCCTTATGTTGCTGCCAGTCACTCCAAGTGAACACCCTTAATGGGTTGGGGCATCCCAAAGTGACAGCTTGGGTTGCTTAGATGGTGAACTGCCTTTGACTATTGGTTGCAAAGTCATCTGCTCCTGCTCAGCTGAATTATATCAGAGGGATGCCATTATCCTTGCTCTTTGTGTTGCAAATGGGGCCTCTACTTCTTTTCCCTTCCTCTGTTCTCTGACATTCTATTCAATACAGACAGGGGTTAGTGTTGCTGGCAACTTGACTTGACCTACCAGGTCACTGGGCAGCTTAGTGTGGCATCTTGTTCTGCACATTGAAGGGCAGATTTATATTCTTGATTGATCAATTGATTGGATTTATATCCCACCCTCCCCACAATATCATGAATGTTTCAAAAATTCATAAAACACCATCCTACTATACAAAAGGCAAACTGTAATCATAACAACTCGCTTCCTACCCTGGTGCACCTACAGAGGGTGCTGCTGTGTAGGGAAGCCTAGATGAGGCATCCCATCCCTCCAGAGAATGTGCCATTGTGGGAAGCCCAGGCCAGGATCAGGTGTGGAGCAGGCAGCAATGGCCACTCACTCCTTCACACAGTTGGTATCAGGAGGGGAGCAGGTGGCAATGCCAGCCCCTCACCTTCATCCAGTTGGAATCAGGCACAGAGCAGGTTGCAATGCTTGCCCCCCCATCACCCAGTTGGGAACAGTAGCGGAGGAGGTGGCAATGCCCACCTCCCGCCTTCACCTGGCTGGGATCAGTCAGGGAGAAGGAAATGCCTGCCTGCCCACCCTCCCCTTCCTAGAGCATGTTGTACTTTTTCCCACAACAGGCTTTGTTAGTAGTAAACAATAAAACACGAAACCACGAGTTTACAAAGATGCAGCTCCCAAGAACAATTACGATTCACAAATTACTATGGGGCAAATACGAAGGATCTAATCAGAGCAGCAGAAGCAGAGCAGACCTGGCAAGAAACCAGCAGGATAGTTTGCCAGCTCCTCACCCACAGCCATAGGCCTGGCAGAACATCTCCCTTTTACAGACACAGTGGAACTCTAATAAGTCCCGCAGAGCCCATGTCTCAACTGAGAAAGCGTTTTACCAGGCCGGTGCCAGAGCCGAGAAGTCCTCCTAGCCCTGGAAGAGACCAGGCAAACATAGTTGGGGCCAGAGTTCAGCAGTAGATGTTGTTCAGCTGTGTGTAACAACCACGGGGACCATATAGGGAGAGACGGTCCTGCAGTTACGAAGGTCCCAGTCCTCTAAGGGTTTTAAAGATTAGAACAAAAACTTTGAATTTGACCCGGAATTCAACTGGAAGCCAGTGCAGCTGGTGCAGCACAGGTTGTATATGTACCATAAATGGAGTCCCTGTAGGGAGTGGGACATGTATTGCTGCATACTGAACCAGTTGCAATTACCAAGTCAGTCTCAAGGGTAGCCCTGCATAGAGTGAGTTACAGTAGTCCAGTCTGGAGGTGACTGTTGCATGGATCACTGGGGCTAGCTGGTGGGTAGAGAGATAGGGAGTGAGCTGCCTGACCTGCTGGAGAACACAGAAGAACACAGATCTGGCAACTGACACAAGCAAAGCCTCCATTGATAAGGAGGCATCCAGAATCACACCGAGACTCCTCACCACTGAAGGTGCCCTGTCTAGGACTGGGAGCCAGATTCCCAAGCCCAACAACCTACAGCCCACATACAGGACCTCCATCTTTGTGAGGTTTAGTTTCAGTTGACTGTCTCATCCATGAAGTCACAGCATCCAAAGCCCTGTCTGGAACTTCTGGAGCAACATCAGTCCAGCCATCTATCAACAGTGTCATGGGCTGGTCCAAATAGCAAGGTCAGATGGTCCAAAGATCAGTTACCAACAAAGTTTGAGGGTTAGGCAAAGACAGAGTCAAGGCACAGTTCAATGGAGCGGTCATAGCAATAGCAGGATTCTGACACACTGCTTCCATGCCTCATCTTCTGTGGCTGGGTTTTATACTGAGGCTGGGCTTGCAGCCAGCTGCTTGGGAGCTATCCTGTGGTTACTCCTCATCACTATCTACAAGCAGCTGGCATCGACCCAGGAGGAATGCACTTCACCGTCTCTCCTGCAATCTCATACGTTGCTTTTGTCTGTGGCACTCTCTGGGTGAAGCTGGAGGTTTGGAAGTCCTTGGCTATGCTTCACCTGTGGTGTTGGAGCTGGAGGGTGTTGGTGCCTCTGCCTTAACTGCTGACTGTGGATGCTGATCAGCCAGCAGCTGTTCTTCCTGATCCCTGGCCTCTGCTGTGTCCGGGCTGGCTACACAAGGCTCTTCTTCTCCTGAGGAGTCAGGGCTGGCAAACAAGGCTCCTCTCCTCCTGAGGAGCCCTCACTATCACTGAGCCCCATGACAAAAAGATACAACTGGGTGTTGTTAGTGTACTGATGGCAACCCAGTCCAAAACTATGGACCAACTGGACAAGGAGGCGCATATAGATGTTAAGTAACATTGGGGAGAGAATTGCCTCCTGAAGGACACCACATACCAATGGGTAGTGAGGTGACATCTACTCCTCAAGCACCACCCTCTGTCCCCAACCATGGAGAAAGGAGACCAGCCACTGCAGGTGGTCCCACATGTCCCCACATTGGCGATGCGGTGGGCCAGAAAATCATAACTGATCGTGTTGAACACTGCCGTCAAATCTAATAACACCAGCAGCACTGACTCATCTTGATCCAGTTGTTGATGCAGGTCATCTGTGAGGGTGACCAGTACCATCTTGATCCTATGACCAGGACGGAAGCTGGACTGAAATGGATCCAGGACAGAAGAGTCCTCCAGGCAAACGTGTATATAGGAAGAAGAATACATTATTCTGTACAGAAAATGTCTTTTGTTCCTAGTGCATCCTGGCCTCATCAATGCAAGGGTAAGTCAGCATCTGCAAAGGAAAGGAGCCACTGTCTCTTGTATGCTGTGGCTTTGCCTGTTCTTCTATGTGGGGCCCACTGACCATGGAACATCGTTGTTAGAGCCTAGTGTACTCTGCTTGCACACACCTTGCTAGACAGTAAGGTGTACTGAAGCCAGTCAAAGAGATTATTTACATCACTGACATCATCATCATCATACGGTAAGATAGGCCTGTGCTCTATTAGTAATGTACTGGCTTGCAATCAAAGATGCATGGGCTTCTTTGAATGAACCGGAACGTAATTCTTCTTTTGAAGTAAAGAAAAATGGACAGAAGTATAGATGTTGCCCTACAGAGTAAATGTTTTCTTATATCAGAATTATTGCTGGCCATATCACTGTATCTGATTCTGGCTGGGTGAAGGGGGGCAGGCATTGCTGCTTACTCCATGTCTGATCTTGGCTGGGTGAAGGGGGGGGGGCGGCATTGCAACCTGCTTCATGCCTGCTTCTGGCAGGGTGTTAGTTAATCTATATGGGCAAAAAGCTTTCTTACAAAACTGCAATTTAACTTAAATGACTATATAATAAGTGTTCGCAGTAGGAAACGAAGCAAAGTGCTTGCTTTGTATAGCTGAGAATTATCTACTTTTTCTGCCTAAGGAGACATGTCAATCCAATACAAGATAGGATTCAGGTCACGTGGCACTATTAAATAGCTATAGTTTGTGAAATAATAAAACTTCTACAGGTATATACAGATGAATCAAACATTTTAATATTTTAATTTTTCCTGTTTTGATTTAGGAATATTTAACTATTTCAGTAACAGACAGGCCCTGAAGTCAATGGCCCAAGCTAGCCTGATCTTATTAGATCTCAAATGCTAACTGGCATAGGCCTTGGTTAGTACTTGGATGGGACACCACCAAGAAAGTCCAGGGTCACAGAGGCAGGCAATGACAAATAACCTCTCTTTGTCTTTTGCCTTGAAAACCCTCTAGGGTTGGCTGCAACTTGATGGTGCTTTCCATCTCTAGCAATTTTATGTCTTATTTTGAATAGATAGGCAATGTTAGCAACATGGCATTTGCAATTGTGGGGAGGATTGCCAGGGCTACTTCTGCTTCCTCCCAATTTACAGTGTCATCTCACTCTACCAAGGGTCAGAAGTGCCAAATTGAGGTTTACTATAGCAGATAAACTGCTTTGTCTCTAATAATGTAGCTTAAATGAAAGTTAACCCACTCCTGGTCAGGAAATGAAGTGGGGAACAAACTGGTACACACAACATTGTAATGTCAGGGAATAGATAAATTGTGGGGAAATAACTAGACAACAACGTGATTCAGATATAACATTCAACAAGGTTTGTTTTAACAATGATTAGTTTGTGAAGGAAGGATTCTGTGTGTGCAATCATTCAGATCCTGGTTTGCTTTGACAAATGTTGATCTCCTCACCTTTACTCATTTCCCTCTCTCCCTCACAAAGACCCGGCATTTTGGCCTGCATTGCAGTGACAGCAGCATCCAGAAATAAGCCAGGACTGGGCCAGACTGTCTGTGCTGGCAATTTACAAGACGCCATAGTCAAGAGATCCATAAAGAGGTACAATTTATATCAAACCAAATTAAAAAAACTGAGGAATCATTCTCTGGAATTAGACAGGATATACAAAATTTAAAGACTGAAGTTTCAACTGGATTACAAGGAATAACAAAAAATGAATAAAATAAACAAAGCATTCAAGAGATAAAAGAACAACATAAGGAACTGAAGGAATCACATGATCATATGGAAACATTGCAAATACAGCAGGCAGTGGCAATAAAAGAAGCTGAACAAAGAATAGAGTCATTAGAAACTCAACTCAGGAGTAAGAATCTCAGATTTTGCCGCATTCCAGAATCAATTGGGCTTCAAGATCTCGAGAACGAATTTTGAAAGTTGATCCAGAATTATGTAAAAGTCCAAGGAGACTTCCCAGAAATTGAACAAATGTTCAGGATCAACTCAAAGTATGTGACTCATCATAGGCTTCCAAGCGATATATTAGTTACCTTTTCACACAAGAAAACAAAGGATACTATTCTTTAGCAGCACAGGAAAGAACTTCTGGAAGTAGAGGGGAAAGAGATACAGATATTTCAAGATCTATCATCAATAACAATTAAAAAACGTAAAGAATTTGGGAACCAGACAAAATTTCTGCAGCAGAACAAAACAAGGTACCGCTGGAAAATTCCCACTGGATTGGAAATATATTTAAGTCAAGGCAAGAGAACAGTAGCATCAGTTACGGAAGCCGAGGACCTATTACAAGAACTGCAATTAGGAAAAACAGACCAATCATCAGATACAGATGACACAAATTCCTCAGATAAAGAGAAAGGAACAATAAGTAAACAAAAGCAGAAGAAGAAAAAGGAGGAGGAAGAAAAATGAATGAGATAAAGATAATTTCAGTTAATGTAAATAGTATTCTCCCACTAAAAGATCAAGAACGTTTAATCAATTGAAGAAATTAAGGGCAAATATTATGTGCATTCAAGAAACCCACATTTAAAAAGATCAAGAGTATTTACTAAATTGTAAAAAATTAGGATAAGAAAAGAAAGCAAGAGAAGTGGCAAGAGATACAGGAGAAACTATATAAAAAAGAACAGGAGTTAAAGAAAAAACCTTGGAAAAAATCAATAAGACAAGAGATCAAAATACTGCAGGAACAAGTAAGAGCCATTAGTAACAAAGAACTAGAATGGAGATTAAAGACACTCCAGCAGAAATCATTTGAAGGAGCAAACAAACCAGGAAAGTACCTAGCCTGGCAATTGAAAAAGAAAAAAGAGAAGAAAATTATTAATAGGATAATGGAAGAAGGAAACGAACTGAAAGACCAGCAAACAATTAAGTGTGCCTTTTACAAATATTATGTGAAATTATTTCAAAGAAAGGCAGTAAACTTGGAAGAAATAGACCGATATTTACAAAAAACGGATTTACCAAGGATATCAGAAAAAATGAAGCAGAGACTGAATGCTCCAGTAACAGAGGAAGAAATTATACAAGCAATAGAAGTAGCAAAGATTGGAAAAGCACCAGGACCGGATGGGATCACAGCTAAATTTTATAAAGTAATGAAGGAAGACCTTGTACTGATATTAAAAAATATAATGAATGATATACTTCAAGGAAAAGGGCTTCCAGATACATGGAATGAAGCGAGCATTGCTCTGATCCCAAAAGAATCACAAGATTTGACAGATGTGAAAAATTATAGACCAATTTCGCTTACAAATAATGACTATAAAATATTGGCAAGAATATTAGCAGACAGACTTAAAATATGGCTAATGGACTTTATAGGAGAGGACCAGGCTGGATTCCTACCAAACAGACAACTAAAAGACAACTTGAGAGTGGTTATAAATGCCATTGAATATTTTGACAAGCGACTAGATAAAGAAGTTGGCTTTTTCTTTGCAGATGCAGACAAGGCCTTTGACAACTTGAACTGGGACTTTATGTTCGCATCAGTGGAAAATATGGACTTAGGTAAAGAATTCATAGAAGCAGTAAAAACAATATATAAGGAACAAAGAGCGACCATCTGTGTCAATGACGACCTGACAGAGAAGTTTGAAATAAGAAAAGGTACAAAACAAGGATGTCCACTATCACCATAGTTATTTGTTATGGTCTTAGAAATATTACTAAGGCAGATTAGAGAAGATGACAACATAAAAGGAATAAAAATAAAGGGATCTTCATACAAGTTGAGAGCTTTTGCAGATGATGTGATGTTTATAGCAGAAGATCCACTACAAACTTTGCCAAGACTACTGTATAAAATTAAGGAATTTGGAGATTTGGCAGGCTTTTTTATAAACAAAAAGAAGTCAAAAATAATAACCAAGAATATGACCAAGAAGAAGCAACAGGAACTGAGTGAATTAATAAATTGTGAAGTGGTACACAAGACTAAATATTTGGGAATAGAGCTGACAGCTAAAAATATTGATTTATTCAATAATAATTATGAAAAGCTCTGGACACAAATTGAAAGAGATATGATAAAATGGAATAAATTAAATTTATCATGGTTTGGTCGGATTGCCACAGTTAAAATGAATGTGCTGCCTAGAATTATGTTCCTAATGCAAACAATACCAATAATAAAAGACAAAAAACAATTTGAAAATGGCAGAAGAAAATAGCGGAATTTGTGTGGGCAGGGAAGAAACCAAGAGTAAAGATGAAAGTACTTTATGATGATAAGGAAAGAGGTGGAATGCAATTACCTGATCTTCAACTTTACCATGATATGTCTAGTCTGGTTAAAAGAATGGGTGTCTTTAGCCAATCATAAATTGTTAATGGTTGTTGTGGGTTTTCCGGGCTGTATTGCCGTGGTCTTGGCATTGTAGCTCCTGACGTTTCGCCAGCAGCTGTGACTGGCATCTTCAGAGGTGTAGCACCAAAAGACAGAGATCTCTCAGTGTCACAGTGTGGAAAAGATGTAGGTCATTTGTATCTACTCAGGAGGGGTGGGGTTGAGCTGAGTCATCCTGTAAAACCCACAACAACCATCGTTCTCCAGCCGTGAAAGCCTTCGACAATACATAAATTGTTAACTTTGGAAGGCTATAACAAACTTTTTGGATGGCATGTGTATATGTGGTACGATAAGTATAAAATGGATGCAATGTTTCAGCACCACTATCTGAGAAGAAATTTATTGTTGACTTGGCTAAAGTATAAAAAAATTATAGATCAGAAGAAACCACTGTGGATTATACCAGCTGAGGTGATCAACCCAAACCTAGAATATAAAGGAAAAGACTTAACAGAAGTAGTACTTAACAGGACTTAACAGAAGTAGTAGATAAGGAGGTAAAACTCAAACCAAATGAGGAGTTGCCATTTAAATATGGTTGGTTACAATATAGACAAATTAAAGACCTATTTGATACAGATCAAAGGAAGACAGGTTTTAGAATTAAGAATTCAGAATATAAGGAACTTTTGTTAGGAGACAGTAATAAAGCAATTTTGTATGCCATTAAAGGTACTTGAATTGAATAAAGCAATTTCCAAAATGTACAAATTGTTATTGAAATGGTTCACAGAAGATGAAACAGTCAAGGTACAAATGGTAAAGTGGGCAATAAACTGTAATAATGAAATAAGGATGGAAGCATGGGAACAATTGTGGAAAAAGACGTTAAAAATATCAACATGTACCAGTATTAGAGAGAATGGCTATAAAATGTTATATAGATGGTATTTAACACCGAAAAAATTAGCCATAGCCAATAAGCAGCTATCTAATAAGTGTTGGAAATGTAAGGAGCATGAAGGTTCTCTATTTCATATGTGGTGGACTTGCCGTAAGGCTAGAGACTTTTGGGCTAAAATATGTGTTGAGATGTCTTTGATACTCCAGTATAATGTGGTGAGAAATCCAGAAATGCTGTTGTTGTCTTTGCATTTAGAAGATGTTAATAGAAATGATAGGACATTGCTATATTATATGATATGATGCAAAAAGGAGGGAGGTGAATCCCACAGGGAACAAAAGAATCAATTTCATGCCATTTATAATACAATGAGTCAATTTATAAGTGCAATTGAAAGTGCAAAGTGCTGACAATTCATAAATATTCCCACAATATAACAAATTCATAAATATCCATTCACAAATGTCCATACAAGTCCATACAAGGCAACATTTCATATATGAGCATTCTCCAAATAGTCCATAACTTCCGGGTAAATCCTTGATGAAACAGTTTTTTACTTTCTTTCCAGATCTTCTTTCTTATACATTCATAAATATAAAGTAGAAAGGCTTTCCTGCCATGAGGTGAGTTATAAAAACCGCAGTCAACCTCACCCCTGCAAAACTTTCGTGGGGTGAGTTGTAAAGGCAGCAGTAAATCTCATTTCTGCGTAACCTTCTCCTGTATAACAATAATGAGGTCAGTTGTAAAAGCAGCAGTAAACCTCATTCCTGCATCTCAATCTGTGGCCGGCTGCAAGCAGATTTCGCGCTTGCTTCTTCAGGAGTCTATTTCAAAGCCCCCATGGGGAACACCTCTAAGCACTTAAATCACTCAACCCGGACAAGGCGGCGATGTTTCTTCACGCGCGCCATGATAACAGCAGCAAGAATATTATATGCTCAATACTGGAAGAAAGAAGAAATACCTGAAATTGAAGAATGGACAAGCAAATTGTTGTACATGGCTGAAATGGACAAATCAACAAGAAACCTGAAGGATCAGGAACCAAAAACATTTTTGGAAGATTGGAAAAAGCTGAAAAAATATATGGAAAAGAAATGGGATGTTAAGGGACAACTATGGTCTTTTGAAGGGTTTTAATGATACTAAGGAAGATAAGATATAGTTAAGATCTTTACCAATAACAAGATAAGAACAACTATAATATAGAAATAATGTGATATTAATAGCGGGGGGTTCGAGTGCTGTTGGAAGTCAACACTGAAAAGGGGCAGGGGAGGGGGTGGGAAAATATACTTGTGGGAACATCTTCAGTGCAATTGAAGAAAAATGGTGTGGCCATATATATCAATAATTCAAACTTTGAAATTTTACAAGAATTAAAAGATGATGATGGGAGATATGTGGCCTTGAAAATAAGATTGTGTCATGGACAAATATGGACTCTGGTATCTTTATACGCACCAAATGATGGCCAGAAGAAATTTTATGAGAGATTTTTCAAGAAATTTTTAGATTTTCAAGAAGGAGAGACTTTAATTTGTGGCGATATAAATGGTGTCTTGAACTGTAAAATTTATAGATCTACAAGGACAGGACGAAATCTGCCTAAATGTATATTCAATTATATGTCAATTTTGGAAATAGAGGATGCCTGGAGATCGCTGCATAAAAAGGATAGAGATTATACATTCTTCTCAGATAGACATCAGACATACTCCAGAATAGATACGTGTTGGATATCTAAGAGTCTTTTGACGCAGGTAGAAAATGCAGAAATCCACCCAAGGATCATAGCAGATCACAATCCGATAGAGACAGTATGTCAAACAGGCAATAAGAAAGAAAGAAGATGGAGATTGGACAATACTTTATTTTCAAATGAGGATGTATTGCAAAAACGCAAGCAAGAATTAACTGGGTTTTTTTTAGAATAAACACGACAAATGATGCCAATATCAATATGGGAAACAAGTAAAGCCTATCTAAGAGGAATATTTAATTTAATTTTAATTTAATTTATTATATTTATATTCCGCCCTCCCCGCTTTCGCAGGCTCAGGGCGGATAACAAATACAAACATGTTTAAAAACATTTAAAACATTAAATAATACATTTAAAAACATTTAAAAACATTAAATATAACAATTCATGCTGCATAGTGCCTCTGTGTTTGCATAGGGGTGATGGTTTAACCCCCCCTTCACGGGGGGGCAGGCACTGCCCGGCATTAGCCATATGCCTGGCGGAATAGCTCTGTCTTACAGGCCCGGCGAAATGCAAGCAAATCTTGCCGGGCCCTTGTCTCGCAAGACAGAGCATTCCACCAGGTCGGGGCCAGGACTGAAAAGGCCCTGGCCCTGGTCGACGCCAGGCGGGCCTCCCTAGGGCCAGGGACACTTAAAAGATGTTTTCCGCCAGAGCGGAGAGTCCTCTGGGGCTCATATGGTGAGAGACGGTCCCTCAGATATTGATGGCAATAGCATCCAAAAAGAAGAAAATTAAGTTTGAAGAAAGAAATAATCTAACCCTAACATTGAAAAAACTGGAACATGATCATAAAAGAACAAGGGATAGAAGAATATGGGACGAAATTAAGCAGCTGAAGAACAAATTGGATCTACTGGAGACAGAAGAAATTCAGAAAAAGTTGAAATATTTAAAGCACAGACATTTTGAAGCTGCAAACAAGCGTGGAAGTTACTTAGCGTATTGTCTGAAGAAGGAGTCAGAGAAGAGAAGGATACCAGGAATTAGAGAAAGCAACCATCTAATTTACAGAGATCAGAAAATGAAAGAACAAATTAGAGCTTTTTTCTCAAATCTCTACAAAGAAGAATCAATAAATGAAGAAGAAATGGAGAAATATTTATTGGAGACACCAATTAAAGAATTTACTAATGAGCATAGAATTATTTTAAATCAAGCAATAATGATACAAGAGATAAATTTTGCAATTAAAACTTTGAAGATTGCAAAAGCTTCAGGTCTGGATGGATTCATGGCTGTTTATTACAAATCTTTTGAGGCTATATTGGCTCTACCATTGCAAAAGGGGATGAACGAGATACAAACTAAGAAGATCTTACCTCCAATGTGGAAAGAAGCAAATATAATTTTGATACATAAAGAGGGGAATGATCCATTTACACCGCAATCATACAGGCCTATATCTTTGTTGAACGTGGATTACAAGATATTTAACATAATATTGGCTCAAAGATTGAAAAGATGCATATCTGAGGTGATACATGAAGATCAAACAGGCTTTGTCTCAAAGAGGTATATGAAAGATAATATCAGATACCTCCTTAGTGCAATTGAACATTCAAGAGGAAAAGGTGAAAAAACTGCATTTATGTTTGCTGATGCAGAGCAAGCCTTTGACAACGTCTCTTGGAAAGTTTCTTATGAAGACATTGCATAGAATAAATTGTTGGAATTTTTGAATTGAATTCAACTTATTTACACCAAACAGCAAACTGCAATCTTAGTTAATGGTTTGTTTACAAAGAAGATTGAAATAACAAAAGGAACACGGCAAGGTTGTCTACTTTCACCACTATTGTTTATACTTGCTCTTGAAGTTTTGGCAGTGAGAATCAGAGAAGATAGTAGAATTGTTGGAATAAAGGAGGGGAAAGAGATGTATAAGATAAAAAGTTATGCAGATGATGTGGTTATATCAGTGACAAATCCACATACCTCCCTGGTTTATGTAATGGAGCAAATAACAAGATTCGGGCAGCATTCTGGATATAAACTGAATAAGAAGAAAACAAAGATAATGTTACTCTTGACAATGAAAGAGGAATCTGAAAAGATCAGAAGCATAACCGACTTTACCATTACTACAAAGCCAATAAGATATTTAGGGATAGATGTATCTTCACAAAATGAGAACCTCTATAAAGATAGTTATCAAAAAGTTTGGATGGGAATTACTGAAGACTTGCAGAGATGGCAAAATTTAAATATTTCATGATTAGAAAGAATTGCAGCTATCAAAGTGAATATGTTACCTAAATTAAATTTCCTTTTCCAAATTATTCCAATTTACATTGAACAAAAGATTCTCAACAGATGGCAGAAAGCTATAAATGACTTTAGATGGAAAGGGAAGAAGCCAAGGATAAGATTTAAAGTATTACAAGATGATAAAAATAGGGGAGGACTGGCCGTACCGAATATCAAATTGTATCATCAAGCAGCAGTGCTGGTTTGGATAACAGATTGGATTACGAATCCTAGCAACAGACTGATTAAATTGGAAACAGCGGATGCTAAGGAAGGTATCCATAATTATTTATGGATTAAGAAATCATGGAAATCTATTCGCAAACAAGATGGGACTCACATTGTAAGAGATGATCTGCTTAAAATATGGTTTCAATGCAGAAATAGACTGAGCCCACCAATTTCCCCATTGATGTTACCCATTAACGCCTATTATGATGTAGCTGTCAGGAACAAAATCCAAGCTATGAATCACTGATAGATAAAGAAGGAAACATAAAAACTTGGCAAGAAATCCAGGCCCATGGCAAAAATATTCCGTGACTGACTTATCACCAAATACTATCAAGATTAAAGGATCAAATTATCAAAGAAGGTGGCAGGCTGAGAGAGAAAAAATGAACTAGTAATATCTGGAGACTTGTCGCATCTCTTGGGGAAGATTTACAAAATATTACTGCAGCACCACACAGAGACTGAACAAGTCAAAACTTGTATGATAAAATGGATGCAAAATTTCGGGGAATCTATTCCAATGGATTTATGGGAAAATTTATGGACTAAAGACATAAAATTTACAGTCAAGTCAAAATGATGTTCTTGGTTTTCATTATTTCCAATCTGTTATTGTAAGAAAAAAAAGGTAGGAGGGTGATATTAAGACTTCATTTGAGCCACACATAGTGAATAATACAGATCTTCAGTGCTCTCCTCATTAGTCCTAAAGCTTTTCAAAAGAACAGGACTGCAATTCTTAGCATTTCTGTCATATCTTTGTGCAAAACATTCCACATACATTAATGTTTTTCAATCATTACGACAATCTTGTAAGGTATATTGATTTATTTGAAGCATTTTCAACCTACATTTCTAGAACAATGTTGGCTTCTACCACATTTTAAAAATGGATAAGCATTTAAATAATAGACAACTAAAGCTATTGAACTCAACAATTAAAAGCTTCTTTAAAAATTAAAACCACATCATTAAAACCCCATCACTGACCACTCTGAAAGCAAATCAGGAAAGAAAGAATGGTATATAAAAGTAAAGGAGCACTATATATTGGGAGAGCAAAATGAGGGGGCTTGGGGGACTTGGGATAAGCAGTTGAGGAGGCTTGGAATAAGTACATTGCTTAAGGCTGAAGTCCCAGACATACTTACTTGACAGTAATTCTCAGTTAATTTTATAGGATGTGTTTCTGAGTAAATATAGGATTTATTCATGTACATCCCATCTTTCATCTTTTGAAAATCCCATGAGGTGGCTTGAGCTGTCTGGACAGTAGTGACTGACTTCATTGCATAATTGAGGGCTGAACTACATACTTCCTGAATCATAGCAGGTCTATTGACCATCACAACACTGTATCTGACAACAATTCATGTGACTTTGGGTTTCTTATGCTTTCACTTTTTATCTCAGCATTTTTAAAGAAAAACCCCTGATGTAGTATAATATTAATGTAATTTTTATTTAGTGATTATAGCCAAACTACCAGTGGTCCAAATAACAATTCTATGGAGATGGTCTTTTCCTGAAACGAGGTACTGATTTTATCTGATCCAGAGGAGTTAGCCTTCTTAGTCAATGGCTAACTCAATAAAATATTAAAGTCACTCTCCATGGGCATACAAGAACATATCCATACAGACACGGCCCAGGAACCATGGCCAGGAACATTTTACCTACTATCCCAAATCCACAAACCAGGTAACCCAGGATGCCCCATTGTTTCAGAAATTGGCACAATCACAGTAGGAATCTCAGGATATATGGACTGTATCCTCAGGCCGTATGCCATCAGCACATTTATGAGACACTACTGACTTTCTCAGGAAAATACAGACCATTGAAAACGTACTGTACGACATCATCCTAGCAACTATGGATGTTGAGACTCTGTACATCAGCATCCCGCATGTGGATGAACTACAAGACATCAGGAATATTATCCTGGACAAAACCACAGCACACCTTGCTGCTGAACTTTGCCACTGCGTGCTTACTCACAATTACTTCAAATTTGGTGTCAACCCAAATGAATTCCTTTGCTTTTCTTACCAGGTACTAATTAATGCTATCCAATTTGAGAAGAGAGGTATATATTTAAATTAATGACTATGTTCATCATTGTGTCCTCTGTGCAGTCGCACATAGGACTGCGCATGCACAGGCCAGCCATGAAGGTTCTGACAAGATTTTCTAGAGCTTTCCTAAGCACGTAGAGTGCTCCCCCTACCCTCAGCACGAGCAGGTCTTTCCTACCCAAACTGACATGTGACTGAGTGGGGCGGGGGCATGCTCTTCCCTCAGTCTCTCATGGAGGTTAGACGTGTTTGCTTTCTGCTCCAGAAAAATCATCTCAGGAGTGGGTTTTTTTCTGGGTGCATCTTTGCGAAGAATAAGTAAGAAAATTATTTTCTTCATTGGTGTTCTTTAAGAAATGCAGTGAATGTCGCACGTAAATGGCTACCTCAGATGAGCACAACTTGTGCCTTATTTGCTTGGGGGAATGGCACAATGTCGCAACCTGCAAGGTCTGTAAGCACTTCACGCTCAAGGCTCACAATGAATGGGAAACTACACTTAATGCAGCACTTTACGAGAAGGCTTTGGGGTCTCCTGAACAGCTGCAAAAATGGAGGAACAGAGAAAAGGGCTTGTTCCCCCATCAGATCCGGCACCCATTTTGGAACCGAGATCAGCTTCAGATTCTCCTGCAGCAAAAAGAAACTAAAGCATAGAAGCAAAAATTCCCCTGGTTGTAGATCACAGGTCCAACAGGGCATCTGGCTTGGCTTTTTCCACTTCTCTGCATACTCAGTCTCCAGAGAGGGTAGCAGAATCAGAACTTTCTTCAGAGAATGAGTTAATTTCTGTTCCTCCTGACTCTCTGCCACCATTGCATTCTCATAGGGAACGGAACAAAACTACTGAGGGGCAAAGGGGCCAGAGACAAGCTCCTATCCATCCCTTGCTTTTCCAAGGAGGACCTTAACCATGGTTCCCATATCTGCAGACACCTTTGCCAATGTACTACCCACAATGCCATGGAACCACACAATAGATCCAAAGCAAGTATTGGCTCCTGTGGTTCCAACTTTTGGATCCTTTTTATTCCTTTCTCAACATCAGTTCCAATACCTCTGTCTGGCCACAGGCATGACTCTGATATAGATGATAGGCTCCCAGCAGATCTTAATATGGTTTCAGTGTAACAGAGTAGCTGTATCATGGGCCAGTCTGGGCACAGTGAAAGTAAGGACTCCTTAGGAGAAGAGGAGCTTCGTGTAGCCAGCCCTGACTCAGCTGAAGCCAGTGATCAGGAAGAACAGCTGCTGGCTAATCAGAGACCACAGCCAGCAGCTGAGGGAGAAGCATTGGCACCCTCCAGCTCCAACACCGCCGGTGAAACTCAGCCACTGGTTGACCACAGCCCTCAGCCCGCAGCTGAGCCAGAGACACCAACACCCTCCAACTCCAACACCACTGGTGAAGTGCAGCCAAGGACAGCCAAACCTCCACCCTCACTCAGAGAGTGCCACAGACAAAGGCAACATGTGGAGCTGCAGGTGGCAAAGTGCACGCCTCCTGGCCAGATGCCAGATGCTTATTGAGAGTGATGAGAGGTGACCACAGGATAGCTCTCAAGCAGCTGGCTGCAAGCCCAGCCTGTCTATAAAACCCTGCCACAGAAGACCAGGAGGTGTGAAAGCAACATGTTGGAATCCTGTTCCTGCTGCAACCACTCCACAAAACCATGCCTTGCTCATTGCCTTGCTTTGTGACTTTCAGACCATGCCTTGATTCTGCTCTTGTGTAGCCCTTGAACTTACTGGTAACTGACCTACAGAACTCCTGATGTTGGCTTTTGGATTTTGGACTCGCCCCTGGCTTTGAACTCATGCTTTGACTCTGGACTGACCACTCTGCTTGGGCTGGCCCATCTCACAACAAGCAAAATATTTGGAATTGGAGGTTATATGTTCTGATCCTAAGCCTTTGGGTCATATTTTCAAGGTTCCGTGATTCAAGTTCTGTAGCCTTCCCTGTTATACAGGGATTGTTAAATATGGCATCTGACATCTGGTTGAAACCAGCATCTGCAGCACCATCTGCACGTAAAATAGAAAACGTACCATGTCAGGGTAGATGGCTGTGATTTTTCTTTTAACCACCCTCCCACAAACTCTCTAGTAACAGAGGTATTGGGCTCCAAATTAACAGCTGGTAAACATGCTGCACCACTGGATAAAGAGAGTTGAAAATTGGATAGATTAGGAAGGAAAGTATATTCCTCAGGTTCGATTGTCTGTAGAATAGCTAGTTATATGGTATAATGAACTGTTATCAGATATTCCTCTGGTAACATATGCAGCAACATAAGGATTCATTGCCAAAAAAAGAAGTTATTCATTCAGAAGGTGAAGCTGCAGCTCCATGCAGCAAGTCAGTCTGTGGACTGTATCACTTGATCTATGACATTCGCTGTCATGCTCAGGAAGCACTTTTGGTTACACTCCTAGCCCACCCACATGAGGCGAGGGCCAAGCTGGAAGACGTCCCCTTTGAGAAAAGGGAATGGTTTATCTCCAAAACCAGTAAGACCTTTGATAGGATGAGACAAAAGATACCAGCAAAATTGGTTCGGTCTCACTGTCCTCCCTCCTCATTCTCACCCTCTGAATTCTAGGCTTCTTTTCTGTGCTTACTGGTACTCTTCACAGTCAGGTGGAAGGAAGTGAAACAAGCAGGCTGTACAGCAATCCAATGACCCACAGAAAGAGAAGGGTCTGCAGAGGCTAGATAACACCCCTTCTTTTTTTGTAATAGGCTGGCCCAAAGTGACATTAAACTACTTGGGTCTCTTGGGTCCTTTATATTATTTAAAAAGGGTACAGTTTAGTATTTCTGTCCTTCCCTTTGGGATTGTTTTCTGCTGTTCATTCAGTTCCTTACTCCCTGTTCTTGAGGAGGAAATTTCTCAGCTCCTTCAGAAGGGAGCAATTCAGACTGTTGCTTTACAAGAACTAGGCCAGGAGGTTTACTCTACATATTTTCTTGTAGATAAGAAAGATGGTGGGGACAGGCCTATCTCTGACCTCAAGCACCTGAACAAGTTTTTAAGTTTCTAAGTTTTTGTGTGTTATCTGTTGTTGATGTTATTTTCTTGTATATACGAATGCTGGGTTCACTGCTCTGGATTTGAGAGATGCTTACTTCCGCATCTCTGTTTCATGTGGATTGTAGAAAATTCTTCTGCTTCCATTGTGGACAATCATTTCCTATATACAGTCTTACCCTTTGGGCTTGTAACAGCATCTAGGGTATTTTTTTCTAAATGCATTTCAGTAGTGGTTGAGTATCTCTCCCTGAACGGCTATAACATTTTTTTCCTGATTTAGCTGACTGGCTGCTCAGAGGCTCTTCCAAAGAATCATTGTGTTCACAACTAGATTTAGTGTTAACTACCCTCTCCAACTTGGGTCTGTTAGTTAACTGGAAAAATTCTCAGCTGGTAACAGTTCAATTCAGTTAGTGGTGCTATTGTAGATTCCACACAGGGCAAGGCTCTCTTGTCTGTCCAAAGAGTTCAAGCAATGTAGTCAGGGCTTTTTTTCAGTGGGAACGTGGAGGAACGGAGTTCCGGAACTTCTTGAAAATGGTCACATGACTGGTGGCCCCGCCCCCTGATCTCCAGACAGAGGGGAGTTTAGATTGCCCTCCGCGCTGCTCGGCGGTGCAGAGGGCAATCTAAACTCCCCTCTGCCTGGAGATCAGGGGGTGGGGCCACCAGCCATGTGACCATTTTCTCCAAGGGCAACCCACTGAGTTCCACCACCTCTTTTCCCAGAAAAAAAGCCCTGAATGTAGTCATTAATATCACAATTAGGGAAAGGCACAAACTGAAATACGAACTGAAGTTCATCATGAACTTGGCCAGGTTTTTTTGGTTTGCAAACCAACAGTTGGCCAGAGCACAATTCCGACAAACTGCAACGATTTTTAAAACGGTTCATTTGGTTCCTTTTTTGTTTCGTCACTCTAGACAGCTTGGCGCCAATTATTCCCTAGGCAATGTTGGAATGGGCTTCTGCAGACCTTATGCAGCCCTAGGAACACCAATGTCAGCCCTCCAAAGTGTGATAGGCAGCTTTGGCTGCCAACCAGAAAGCTTCCATTCTGCTCTATGAGAGCAGGATATATAACCCCCAGCTCTCAGGCAAGTGGTTTCAGTTTCCAGCAGGCAGTTAGAAAGTGCCATCTTCTGTGGCACTGCCAGGCTCAGGGGACAAGCCTAGTGGGTTCCTCGGCTGAGAGCTCTTCCCTAGTGCACTTGTCCTGGCTAGGAAGATGTCTGGGTGGTGGGTCAGGGCTCTGAACCCACCCCAGTCTCTGTGCCACTTCCAGGCTCAGGCAAAGCCTAGTGGGTTCTTCGGCTGAGGGCTCTTCTTTAGAACACCTGTCCCAGCTGAGAAGGTGCCTGGGTGGTGGGTTAGGGCTCTGACACCACCCCCATCTCTGTGCCACTGCCAGACTCTGTCATCAAGTGTCTGGGTGAGTCAGGGCTCTGGATCACTCCTAGTGCTTTCTAGGTGCAAAGACAACCCCCTCCCCCCCCCGGCAAGGTGAATATTAACCTCCATCCCCATGGGTCCTCCCATCCCCTAGTCCTCTAGTACCTGCCGCCCCCTTGCTGCATCCCAGCAGAGGTCCATAGCTGGGTTCATTTCAGGAGGATCTGAATCCCCCCTTTGGGAATTTCTTGCCACTAGACCATCCAGGGCCTCGACATCCCAATCATACACCCTTTGACCATATCCATTCCCCTGAGACTCACCCACTCATACGGGAGATGGATTCTGGGCACTGACAGCCAGAAATCCACTCTCTCCCAGGGATACTGGGATTTTGACTGTGACTGCTTCTTTCCCACATATGCATAACTCCCGCCCATGCCTTTGCATTCCCCCCAGGAATTATCACTTCCACCCTTTCCTGTCCATGACTGCCTCCTCATGAGTTGTGTCCCTGCATGACCCAAGGTCCACCTCATAGCACAAAATTGACTGTGTAGTGCAACAGCAACACCCACTTCATGAAACAACATCTACCTCATGGCACAACACACCTACCTCATCGTCTGCTCCTAGCCAAAGATCTACCTCTTAGCACAACACCTACGTTATGGACCTACGTTATCCACCTATGCAACTTCCACCTCATCAAAAATCCACCCACACAAGCAAGCTCGTTTGACTGCTGCACCCCATTTCCCCCCCAACTACAGCAACAATGTTCCAAATGAGGAGGCGGGCAGATGACTGCCTCCTGGGCCCACAAGGAAGGGATGGCCACCCCCACGTGGAGGTGTGCAGGTGACTGCCTCCCAGGCATCAGGGAGAGTGTGGTGGGCCACCCCCCATCCCTGGAGCCTGTCGGCCCCATGCAGCCGAACTCCCATGTTATGACTGAGGACCAGTAGGCATCCTGTGGGGTTGGACTCTTGGGGGCTGAGGTGCTGGGAGCTGCCAATGCAAATCAATTGGCATTAGTTGCTCCTAATGGATGTTTCCTTGGGGTACCCCCTTTGAGGGTCTATAACTTGGACATCCGAAATCCAATCTTCACCAAACTTGGAGGGTGACTGGAGACTCCTCTTGACATCTCTGACTGTCAAGGGGGCTTTTCTACAGCCTTCAGAATTGACGAACCACGAATCAAATGAACCATTTCACGAACTGGGCAATTTTGTGTTGGTTCATGTTTTGTACAATGCGATGAACCACGAACCACCACAAACCACTATTTTCCCAGTTTGTGTCTGTCTCTAATCACAATGTACTCTGCACATATCACAAACAGCCCTTAGTATCCATAAGCTTCTTGGTCTAATGACCTCTACTATACCAGTAGCGCCCTTTGTGAGGCTGCATTATAGGTCCCTTCAAGTAAAGTCAAATTCCAATCCAGTTCTCCTTGGAAATGGCTGCTTATCTCCAGACATAACATACCTCATTATCCTGGTGACTGCAAGATTCAAACCTATTTCCAGGAACCCCTTATCCCACAACATTCCTCTTTTTACAGATGCTTCCTTGTATGGATGGAGAGCCCACTGTTAGGAGCTACATGCCAGTGCTTTATAGTTTTATGCAGAGAGAAAGCTTCACATGAATCTCTTAGAATCTAAGGGCAGTCAGGTTTGTATTGATTGCTTTTCCAGTTCTCCTGGAAGGAAAGACAGTTCTGGTGGCTGTAGACTATACTACAGCAGAACTTTATATTAACAGACAAGGGGGCCCTTGATCTCTACCCATCAACAACAAAGCAGTTCAGGTATGGCAATGAGTGATAGATAACAGCTTCTCCCTGGTTGCCATTCACATTGCAGGCAAATCCAACAAAGCTACAGACACTTTCAGCTGGACACATATCTCCAACCATGAATGGGCCCTAGGGGACCATTGTTTACTTCCTATTATCTAGTTGTGAGGGTGTCTAGTAGTGTTAGGAGATCTCTTTTATTTTACTTGGACAGGTTTAAGAGTTTAACAGGGATAAAAACTTTTTTGTATGTTTTTGCAGACCCAAACAAGGGCTGTGAGATCTCCACTTCCAAATCATTGTCTCTGAAATTAGGCTTACCATAGCCTAGGCTTACCCTAGGCTTCGTAGAAAAAGAGCTGCAGGAACTCATTAGCATGACTCATTAGCATATGTAACACCCCTTGATCGGGCTGAAAAGGCCAGGATTTGTCTGCTGCCAGACAGGGGAGTGTTCACCCACCTGGCAGTGGCCCGAACAGGGTCCTTTTGGCCCCAATCCAGGCTGAAACAGGCCCAAAATGGCCATTTTGAGCATGTTTTGGCCTGGATAGGACCCAAAACAGCCCAGAGCGGGTCAGTGCTGGGCGGGGGAGGGTTCCTTCAGCAGGCACCAACCCAATCCTGGCAGTTTTGGTCCTGATCCCAGCCGAAACAGGCCCCAGATGGCCCAAAGGGCCATATGAGCCCCTTTTGGGCCCAGATTAGGGCCGAAACAACCAGGACCAGGTCAGTGCTGAGTAGGGGAGGGTTCCTCCATTAGGCCCCGACCCAATCCCGGCTGTTCCGGCCCCGATCCCAGCAGGAATGGGGCCAAAATGGCCCAAAATGGCCGTTTGGGGCCCATTTTGGCCTGGATCAGGGCTGAAATTGCAGGGACTGGGTCAGTGTCAGGTGGGGGAGGCTTCCCCCACCTGGCACTGACCCAATCCCAGCCGTTTCGGCCCCAATCCAAGCAGAAAATGGCCCAAAATATCCAAAAGTGGCCATTTTGGTCCTTTCAGGCCCGGATCAGGGCCAAAAAGGTCTGGATTGGGTCATAGCCGGGTGGGGGAACCCTTCTCTGCCTGGCACTGACCCGTTCCAGACTCTTTTGGCCCTGATCCGCACACAAAAGGGTTGAAAGTGGCCCTTTGGGGTCCGGATCAGGGCTGAAACAACCAGGGCTGGGTTGCTGCCTTGTGGGGGAGGATCCCCCCATTTGACACCAACCTGATCCGGGCCCATTTGGCCCCGATCCGGACCGAAATGAGCCCAAAATTGCTGAAAATGGCCATTTGGGGCCCGTTTTGGCCCAAATCAGGGCCAGAGCGGCCGGGACAGGGTTGGTACCAGATGGGGGAGGCTTCCCCCACTTGGCACAGACCCGATCCAGGCTGTTTCGGCTCCAATCCGGTCCCCTTCGGCCCTGAAACTGGCCCAAAATGGCCCAAATGGCCATTTTGGGCCTATTTTGGCCAGAATGGAGGCTGAAATGTCCAGGACTGGGTCAGTGCCTGGTGGAGGAAGCTTCCCCAGCCTGGTACCTACCCAATCCAGGGCACTTCGGCCCCGATACGTGCTGAAACTGGCCAAACATTGTTGAAAATGTCTGTTTTTGGCCCGTTTCGGCCCGGATTGGGGCTGAAACCGGGTTGGTGCCTGATGGGGGACGTGATCTGGGCCATTTCGGTCCTGATATGGGCCCTGTCGGCCCTTATCCAGGCTGAAATGGCCCAAAATGGCCATTTTGGGCCAATTTCGGCCCAGATCGTGGACGATACTGCCAGGATTGGGTCGGTGCTGGGCACTGGCACCAATCCAATCCAGTCTGTTTGGGCCTAGATTTGGGCCATTTTGGCCCCAATCAAGGCCTAAACGGCCCTAAAGTCAGGTGGGCAGGGCCACCTGCCTTTGGGGAACTGCCAGAACGCCATTCTGGTGCGTTCCCCCTCGAAATGAGCCCTGGGCTTACCTTTGAAAAGTTGAATGTTCCATGTCCTTCTCTGATTAAAGATCACTTCACCAGCTTTACAGTGTAGGATCCCGGCATTAGACATCTGTACAGCAGTGACATGAACTTCCCCTACTACCTTTATGAAGTATTAGTCCATTGCTGTAGAATCCAGGAACAAAGCATCTATGGGAAAAGCAATGATTCAATTGTTGTTCTGCTAACAGCCCACACCTTCCTCCTGTGAGTAGATGAGCTTAGTATTCTCCCATGTGGGACTGCACAGAAATCACAATGATGAAAACAAGGTTGCACTTACCTGTAAGTGTTGTTCATCGAATATCTTCTGTGTAGGCACACATCCTTCTCTCCTTTCCTGCTGTGGGCTGTTCCATCAGCCTGTCTTCTCTACAGTGGTGAAGAGAAGACAGAGGGAGGATTGCACACACACATACATGGTCACGTGTCATTTTGGACAGTAAAGACTGGCTCACACCAAGGGAAGAGGAAGGACTTCATGCACTTAGGAAAGCACTAGAACATCTTGTCAGAACCTCTGTGGCCTGCCCAGTCCCATGTCTGCCTGCACAGAAGACACTCGATGATCAACCATTACAGATAAGTGCAACCTTGTTTTATCTAAGTATTAGGTTTCAGATTACTGAAATGTTACTTTTTCTTCATATTTTTTGCCTCTTATTTTTATTTTCACCCATTCTCCCTGCCTTACATCTTCTATCAAAGTTTACACACTCCTTTTGTTAGTTTCATCTTTTTTCCATACCTTGGAATGGTACAGGTATCCAGAAACCAAAGCCAAAACCACTAGATTTATCACAGTCCTAATGACAGCTAGCTGCATGCTGAGTGAATTCCTCAATTCCCCAAAACTGTTTTTTTTGCCAGAACATGTGGAGCTTCATCATTTAACGTTTAGTTGGTAGTTATCTCCATAAGAAGACTTACACTTTTGGAAAAGATGATTTGATGCTAACTGTGGGAATACTGGGGTGGAGGGTGTTTCATGAGGGTCAGAAAATATAATTTGATATTGAGAGATATAGGGAAATGTATGTGTTATGTGCTGTCAGGTTGCCTCTGTCTTATGGCGACCCTATGAAGGAAAGACCTCCAAAATGCCCTTGCTAAGACTTGCTAAGATCCTGCAAATTGGAGGATGTGGTGTCTTTTATTGAGTAAAGCAGTTTCATTTTAAGTCTTCCTCTTTTCCTACTTTTCCTTTCCTATTTTTCCTAACATTATTGACTTTTCTGGAGAATCTTGTCTTCTCATGAACTTTGGTCACTACCAAAGTAAAATAGCCTCAGTTTTGTCATTTTAGTTTTTAGGGATAATTCAGTCTTGATTTGCTCTAGTATTCACTTATTGATCTTTTTGGCTGTCCATGGTATCTGCAAAACTCTCCTCCAGCACCACATTTCAAATGAATCAATTTTCTTCCTGTCAGCTTTCTTCCAACTTTCACATCCATGCATAGTCATTGTTTGGACTATCTTGATCTTGGTCCCCAGAGAGACATCTTTATCTTAAAGGATCTTATCTAGCTCCCTCACAGCTGCTCTTCCAAGTCTCAGTCTCCTTCTGATTTTCTTGTTGCAGTCTCCCTGTTGGTTGATGATTGAGCCAAGGAATAGAAAATCTTGGACAATTTCAATTTTGTTATTGTCAACTTTAAAATTGTGTAACTCCTCAGTAGTCGTTACTTTTGTCTTCTTGATGTTCAGATGTAATCCTGCTTTGGCACTTTCTCTTTAACCTTCATCAGTAGTTGTTTCAAGTCTTCACTTGAACTGGGGGCCCCTGTCAGAGATTACCTTAGACGGGAAAGAATGCAAACATGCCACATGTTGCATAAAGAGGTTTGCTAGTTTCCTTGCAGTGGGGATTTTTGAGCAGGGCACAAAATGTGCTTGTTTCGAGAAAAAGTACATGAATACTAGAATAGCAGTTTTTCCCTTAGAGGGGGGAAGAGCTGTGATGAAATGGTTTCCCAAGGCCTGGAGGGCCTAAAGGCTGCAATAATCCAGGCGGCTTCCCCACCCCCCCATCACATGCACTTGACAAGTGGTCACATAGTGTGATATATTTTTTCTCATTCCTGGACAGATATATCCTGTGATACATCTTTTTCTCATTCCTTGGTCGTTGTGCCAAGTGGAGGGTTTTTACAAAACCAACATGTCCCGCAGTTTTATCATCATGACACCTTTTAACACTTATGCCCTCTAAGATTCTGGAACATACGACTGTCAGGTCAGTTGTCCACTGTCCCTCCATACTGTTACCCAGCTTAAGATATGTCGCAATAGCCTCGTGCTCCTGTTCCCTTGTTGCTTTCCAGATTCCAGGACGGTCGAGCCCTTATCTCTGATGGCTCGCTGCAGCGGCCTTGGGACAGCTCCTTCCATCCCGCTACTGATTATGTTCTACTGGGAGAGCTGGAGGGGTGGGGGAACATGTGGAAGGGTTGATATAATGTATCATGTACTCAATGTGTCATTCTTAACAAGAGACCTGTGTACAGACAGACACCTTTAATTGCTTCTGTGTAACCTATGGACATATGTATGGCGAAGCCTATGATATCTCAGTAAAGACCCATTTACTCAAGAGAGCTTGGATTTCTTGCTGCAAGGGTTGGGAGTCACCTTCAACGTATCCTGTCTTCCATAGACTGACAACAACCTTCCTTGTTTGTACCAGCATCCATCTCAGTGTTTTGCTGTAATTCATGTAATTCACTCTCCCCCTCTTTTTCCATTTCTTCTCGCACTTTTGCCATCCAAGGCTCAGAGACACAGCTGGGGGGTTGTGTTTGTGCTTGAGATTGGGTTACCACCCCTTCCAAGTGGCTAGGCATGAACAATCAGTCATTGACCTCCTCTCTCTGGCTTGCATGTTGTGGTGATCTTGATAAAATGTCAGCCAGGAAATTAGACTTCCCAGGGAGATGTTTTAAAGTGAAATGAAACTTAGAAAAAAATTCCACCCACCTCAGATGCTTTGCCCCTAGTTTCCTAGGCATCTTTAGATACTCCACACTTCTAACCAATGTCTCCATGTAAAAAGAGCTAGTTTTATTGCTGCTGCCTCTTTTTCCCAGATGGACCAGTGATTTTCTGCAGGTGAAAACGTTTTAGATAGCCACATGGATGTAACTCTCCATCTGCTCCTTCTTGGAGAAGCACTCCTTCCGTGGCTCAGTCGCTGGTGTCAAGTTGTACAATAAACTTTTTATTCTCATCTGGGTGAATGAGGATGGGTTCTGTGCTAAACATTTCCTTCAATTTGTCAAATGCTTGTTGACACTCCCCATTCCATGCCAGTTTTGCATTCGCTTTAGCAGGTGCTGCCCCCTTGTCCTTGGTTTTTAACAGTTCAGTGATAGGCAAAGTGATAGTAGCAAACTGCTTAATTGAAAGGTCTATAACAGTTGGCAAAGCCCAGAAACAATTGTAATTGCTTTTGGGTGTGGGGTGCCTCCCAAACCTTTACAGCTTGAACCTTGCCAGGGTCTATACTTGTACGTTTGTTGGACACCTGATACCCCAGATAATCCAACTCTGTCCTGTGAAACTCACATTTCAAAAACTTTTTACATAAAGTTTGTTTTGATGCAGGGTGGTCAACACCTCTCTGACCAATTGTACATGTGACTCCAGATTTTCACTATACAATAAAATGTCATCTAAGTAAACAATAACTCCTTTGTATAGGTACTTGTGTAACACTTCATTTATTAAATACATGAAAACTGAAGGAGCCCCTTGTAACCCAAAAGGCATCACCAAATATTCAAATTTACCCAGGGGAGTATTAAAGGCAGTTTTCCAGTCATCCCCTGCTTTAATTCTTACTCTGTAGTATGCCTCCCGCAGGTCTAGCTTTGTGAAGGTTTTACCCTGAGCCAGCACGCCCAGCTGATCGATTATGAGGGGTAAAGGATAGGCATTAGACACAGAAACAGCATTTAGACCCCAAAAATCAGTGCACAGTCTTAAGCCTCCATCCTTTTTTTTTTTAGAAAACAGGTGCTGCATGGGAAGAATTGGCTGGCCTGATGAAACCCCTCAGTAGATTCTTATGAATAAACTCTCTCTCCACTGGGCTCATCGCATATAACTTCCCTTTAGGGAGACTCTGCCGTGGGGTCAATTCTATTGCACAGTCAGTAGGGCGGTGGGGGAGGAAGTTCATCTGCCTCCTCCTCTTCAAAAACTTGCTTCAAATCATGATACTCCTGTGGTATGGTAGCCAAGTCCTCTTGGGTTAAACACACACTCTCCAGAACAGGGGGGGGGCGGCCTCCCTTTTGTATTCCACACATACTCTTGGCATCCCTCAGCTGAGAAACAGATTCTTCCATCTTTCCACTGTATGTAGGGATCATGTTCGAAAAACCATCTCAATCCTAGGACCACTGGGAATTTTGCCATGGGGCTTATAACAAAAACTCTCTCTTCCCAATGGTCACCCATTCCCATAGGTGTTAGCTCAGTCTCATACAAACATGGGTCTCGTTTCATAGGGGATTCATCCATTTGCCCAAATTGGATTGGCTCAGCCAATTTCTTTAAGCTCAGCCCCAACCCAGTTGCTAAGGCAGGAGCAAGGAGATCTCTGCTGCAACCCAAATCAATAAGGGCTCTAACCCTTATGTGAGTTTCTCTCTGGGGATGCACTAAGGTGATGGGAATAAAAATTAAGGCCCTTTTGGGTCTCACCGTTGGAGTTCGTACCGATGTTTTCTTGACCTGCCAGTGGGTGCCCCTTACAACTGGTCTTCTTCGTTTCCCATCACCTTGTCTTCCTCCTCATTGCTTTCACTCCCTGCAGCTTGTATATTCATCCACTTTCCACTCATTGCCGCTGCTGCGTTCCTCTCGGGCACCGCGGGCTCATCCCCTCTCCTGGCAGAATGTCTCAAGCCTTTCCGTCTCTGACTCCAAGGCATGGGATGTGCTGTCATTAGTGTTCTTCCACTAGGGCATTCAGCTGCAAAATGACTGGCTTCACTGCACTTCGAACAGCGCTCTTGTTCCCATCACCTCTCCTTCTCAGTCAAGGGGAGATTGTCTCTCCTCCCCTGATTGTAAGCCTCTTCGTGCGCCATCCCCGCGCAGCTTCTCTCAGCTATCCACGGCTGTCCTGCCTGATGCTGAAGATGAAGCAGCTTGACAACTTGCTTTCGGTTCTCGATTTCACAGGCCAATTGGATCCATCCCAGTAGAGTTCTTGGATCATCCTGGATCATTGCTTTGGCCACTAAATCTGTTTTTTTAATATATATATATATATATATATATATATAATGCTTAATAAACAGTTACAAATATAGTAAAGATAGATATTTTACAATGATATCAAATAAGTCTGGAATTGCAGCTAAGATATCTCTGGGCTTCTTAGATTCTGGATTTTTTTGTATTCCCACTTGGTAAGCTTTGGTAATTAAAGGAGTTGCACCTTTTTTGAGTTGTAGGTGTTGTGCCAGCCATGACGCCAGAAAAGAAGGCAGATCTACGTTTAAAGTTGTTTGCTCTTCAAAATTTCTAAGCTTAAGATTTGATTTTTTTTTGCCATGATCTCCATATTTACAGTTCTTTCATGGAGTTGTTTGTTCTCTTAAGAACGTAAGAGAAGCCATGATAGATCAGGCCAATGTGTCATCAGGAGGTCTGCCAGTGGGGAAGGGACACTAGAAGCCCTCCCAACGATTGCCCCCCCAAACACCAAGAATGCAGAGCATCACTGCCCTAGACAGAGCGTTCCATCTATACCTTGTGGCTAATAGCCACTGATGGACCTCTGCTCCATATGTTTATCCAATCCCCTCTTAAAACTGTCTATGTTTGAAGCTGCCACCACCTCCTGTGGCAGTGAATTCCATGTGTTAATCACTCTTTGGGTGAAGAAGTACTTCCTTTTATCCGTTCTAACCCAACTGCTCAGCAAGTTCATTGAGTGCCCACAAGTTCTTGTATTGTGAGAAAGGGAGAAAAATACTTCTTTCTCTACCTTCTCTATCCCATGCGTAATCTTGTAAACCTCTATCATGTCACCCCTTAGTTGTCATTTCCCCAAGCTAAAGAACCCCAAATGCTTTAACCTTTCTTCATAGGGGAAGTGTTCCATCCCTTTAATCATTCTAGTTGCCCTTTTCTGCACTTTTTCCAGTGCTATAATATCTTTTTTGAGATGTGGTGACTAGAATTGTACACAGTATTCCAAATGAGGCTGTACCATTGATTTAGACAGAGGCATTATGATACTAGCTGATTTGTTTTCAATTTCCTTCCTAATAATGTCCAGCATAGCATTAGCCTTTTTTATTGCCGTCGCACACTGTATCAACATTTTCAGTGAGTTATCTACCATGACTCCAAGATCTCTCTTGGTCAGTCTCTGCCAGTTTGGACCCCATCATCGTGTATTTATATTTGGTATTTTTGGCCCCAGTGTGCATTACTTTGCACTTGACCACGTTGAACCTCATTTGCCACATTGACGCCCACTCGCCCAGCCTCGACAGATCTCTTTGGAGTGCCTCACAATCCTCCCTGGTTCTTACCACCCTGAACAGTTCAGTGTCATCCACAAACGTAGCCACTTCACAGCTTACTCCCGACTCCAAATCATTAATGAACAAGTTAAAAAGCACCAGACCCAATACTGAGCCCTGCGGTACCCCACTGCTTACCACCCTCCACTGTGAATATTGCCCATTTATACTCACTCTCCGTTTCCTATTCATTAGCCAGTTTTTGATCCACAAGGGGACTTGTCCTTTTACCCCGTGACTATTGAGCTTACTTAGCAGCCTTTGATGAGGAACTTTATCAAAAGCTTTCTGGAAGTCCAGGTAGACAACATCTATTTGTTCCCTCTTGTCCACATGTTTGTTCACTCCCTCAAAGAACTCTAAGAACAAGAAGATCTTGTGAGACAAGATCTTCTCTTACAGAACCCATGCTGAGTCTTCCTCAATAGCTTTTGTTCATCAATGTGCCTACTAATTTTCTCTTTAATAACAGTTTCCACCAACTTACCCGGTATTGACGTTAGACTGACTGGCCTGTAATTTCCAGATCTCCTCTGGAGCCCTTTTTAAAGATGGGGGTGACATTAGCTACCTTCCAGTCCTCAGGAATGGAGGCAAATGTTAATGAAAGGTTACATATTTTTGTCAGGAGAAACACAAGTTCACATTTGAGTTCTTTCAGAACTGTTGGATGTATGCCCTCCAGGCCTGGTGATTTGTTAGTTTTTAAACTGTCTATCAGTTGTAGGACCTCCTCTCTCGTCACCTCAATCGGACTCAGGTCTCCTGAAACACTCCTCCCGAAAACAGCGGTTCTGGAGTGGGCAAGCAGCTCTCATCTTCGTCAGTGAAGACAGAGGCAAAAATGCATTTAGCTTCTTGGCCATTTCCCTATTGTCCTTCAGTAATCCTTTTACCCCTTGATCATATAGGGGCCCCACTGCCTCCCTGGCTGTTTTTTTGCTTCTAATATATTTGAAGAAATGTTTATTGTTGGTCTTTATGTTTTTTGCAATGTGTTCCTCATAGTCCCTTTTTGCCTGCCTGATCACAGACTTGCATTTTCTTTGCCACAGCCTGTGTTCCCTTTTATATACCTCAATCCAACTAGCTTTCCACCTTTTAAAGGAAACCTTCTTACCTTTTATACCTTCCTTTGTTTGTTAACCATGCAGGCCTTTTTTTATACCTATTTGTGCCTTTCCTAACCTGTGGTATATATTTTATATGAGCTTCTAGAACTGTAGTTTTAAATAGTCTCCAAGCTTCCCCAAGGGTTTTGACCCTTTTGATCTTTCCTTTCAATTTCTTCTTCACATGCCCCCTCATCTCAGAGAAGTTACCCCTATTAATGTTAAAAGTGGGTGTGTTGGTCTTTTTGGGCAACTCCCTATTTATGCAAATACTGAACTCAATAACATTATGGTCACTGTTCACAAGTGGTGCAACCACTTTTACATCTCTCACCAGATCTTGGGCATTACTTAGGACCAAGTCCAGGATCACCTTTCCCCTGGTAGGTTCTGCAACCATCTACTCCATAGCACAGTCATTGAGAGTGTCTAGAAACTCAGTCTCTTTCTCCCGACTTGAACTCATGTTGACCCAATCAATGTGTGAGTAATTGAAATCACCTATTATTACACACTTATTTTGTCTAGCTGCTATCCTTATTTCTTTCATCATGTTATAATCATCCTCTATCTTTTGATCTGGTGGGTGATAACAAACTCCTAGAGTTAAGTTTCCTTTTTGCCCAGTATTTTAATCCATAGCATTTCCAGAAGTGAATCTAATTCTCTTACCTTCTCAATCTTACTAGACTGTATACCCTATCTGACATACAGAGCCACCCCACGTCCAACCCTTCCCTCCCTATCCTTACGATATAATTTATATCCAAGAAATGCTATATCCCACCGATTTGCCTCATCCCACCAAGTTTTTGTAATGCCTGCAATGTCTATGTTTTCCTCCGACACTAAGCATTCCAACTCCCCAATTTTACCTTGGACACTTCTAGCATTCATATATAAACATCTATAATTTCCCAGGCACGTTAAGCCCGCAACCTTCCTCCTGCTGCCTCGAGACCTTGCCAGGCATTCCATATTGTTTGTCACCATCTCAGTGGACAATTCTAATCCATTTGCCTGTAGAAAAGTACAGCTAACCCTTCATCTCTTTGAGATGAACCATCCTGAACCAGAGACATTTCATCCCCTGTCGTCTTTACCCCAAGATTCTGTTTAAAAACTGCTCTGCCACCTTTTTGATTTTAAGCACCAGCAGCCTGGTTCCTTCTTGGGACAAGTGGAGACTGTCTCTTTTGTACAGCTCCCGCTTGTTCCAAAAAGCATCTCAGTGCCTCACAAACTTGAACCCTTCCTCCCCACACCATCATCTCATCCACGAATTGAGACTCTTAATCTGAGCCTGTCTCTCTGGCCCTGCACGTGTAACAGGTAGCACTTCTGAGAAGGCTACCTTGGAGGTCCTGGTAGCCTGTTATGGAGACTGATGAGAGGTCCAGGAGGAAGGCAAGGCCAATTAAGGAGATACTATCCTCCCTTCAAGAAGGGTTGAAGAAAAGTCTTAACACAAGCACACATAGTGTCCATCTTGGAAATTAGGGGTTCTAGGAAGGGACATTCTCTTATACATCACCCTCATGGCAACAGATTCTAAAGGGGGACCTCATTGTCAATTTTTCCAAAGTCTTGCCAGTTTTCCCATGTGAAATCTTAATTTGGTACTGAGAGCATTATCCAAAAGACTCCTTTGAGCCTATGACCTCATGTCTTCTAAAGGAATTGACCTTTAAAACCATCTTTCCAATGGGAATAAAATCAGCTAGACAAGTGTCAGAAATGCAGGCACTAGCTGTAGATAGAGATCTATGCTTCTTCCTTCTGAAAGTGAACTCCACCTTTTCATAGGACAGAAGAGATAGTACTCCCCTCATTTTAACCTTATCCAAAGCACAGAAAGGAAAGGGAATCTATCTGCTTTCATATATGTAGAGACATGAGATTCCACTTGGACAGGATTATACAGTTTTCACATTAGTTGTGTGTTTGCAGGGGGTCCTTCTTGGACAGAGAGTGTCCTTTTCTTGCTAAATAGGTAAAGCAGAGGATACATAATTCTGGCATATGAAGCCAGAGGTTTGGAGGCACCTCAAGATGTCAGAGCACACTCACTAAGGGAAGCAGAGACATCAGCAGCCTAGAAATCCTTTAGTCGTTAGAGACGACTGATAAGGCGGCCACATGGAAATCAATATAATCACTCATAAGGAACTATAGGATAGATAAGTTGTCCTCTGCAGAAACAACTTTTGGCAGGAGAATACTACAACACACCCTCTAGGCCTGGAAGCTGGACTACCCACCCTGGGGCACACTGCTTTTGTATGTCCCAAGAGTAAGGACTGCTTCACTCCTAGGACCACCAGAGAATGGAAGATTTGTTTTCACATATCGTGAATCTTCCTTTCTCGATGGTGCAGGAATGGGGCAGTCCTACCCACCCAAGTTTCTTGGGGGGCAGCTTATAGGATTGGATGAAGAGTTAGGATGATAGTCTCCCTCCCAGTGGTGTCAGGGGAGGGATCCTTCTATTTATATATTTTTTAAAAATGAGGGGAGTCATTTTTCCTTCTTAGGAAAAATAACTCCCTTCAATTTATAATGTAAAGGAAATATATACTTGGGAGGAAATATGTATCTGAGCATGAAAGTTCAGTTGAGAGTCTCTGGATAAAAATAAAAGGAGTAAGAAATAATAGTAATATTATGGTGGGGTCTGCTATAGACTACCAAGCCAGGCAGGGGACCTGGATGAGAAACTCCTAGAATAAATAACACAATTTACAAAGAGATGGGACACAGTAGTCATGGGAGATTTCAATTACCCAGATATCTGTTGGAAGTCAAACTCTGCTAAAAATGAAAGGTCAAATAAATTCCTGACTTGTCTTGCTGACAACTTCATTTTTCAGAAAGTGGAGAGGGAAACAAGGGGTTCTGCTAGCTTGGACCTGATTCTTACCAACATGGAAGAACTGATTGATGAGGTGAAAATGGTAGGCACCCTGGGTAGCAGTGACCATGTAATTTTGGATTTACTGTCTCGGGGAAGAGAAAAGCTGTATGTAGTCAGACAATGGTTGGACTTTAAAAAAGCAAATGTCAACAAACAAAGTTATTCTAGGTAGAATCCCATGGTCAGAAATAATTAAGGAGAAGAGAGTTCAAAAGGGATGGGAGCTTCTTAAAGGTGAAATATTGAAGACACAATCACAAACAATTCCTGTGAGAAGGAAAAATGGAAGGAGCCTAAAGAAGCCAAGGTGGCGCCATAAACAGCTTTATAATGAATTGAGAAATAAAAAAGACTCATCTAGAAAATGGAAGGAGGGCCTTATAACCAAGGATGAATAGAAACAAATAACCAATGTTTGTAGGGAGAGCATTAGAAAAGCTAAAGCTCAGAATGAGGTTAGGCTAGCAAGATATGCTGAAAACAACAAAAAAGGGTTCTTTGCTTATGTTCAAAGTAAGAAAAAGAGCAAGGACATGGTAGGCCTATTGCAGGGGTAGGCAAGTGAAATTGTAACAGGCGATGAAGAGAGGGCAGAACTCCTGCGATGGAAATAGTGCTAGGGTCGACATAGGGTTAGTACATAAACACCTAGTTTCTTTAAACGCAACAGTCCTCAGGGCCAGATGAATTGTATCCAGGGGTACTAAAAGAACTTGCAAATGTAATTTTTGAGCCTCTATCCATTATTTTTGAGAATTCTTGGAGAACAGACAAGGTGCCAGAAGATTGGAGGTGGGCAAATGTTTTCACCATCTTCAAGAAGGGGAAAAAGGAGGCTCCAGATAACAATCAACCCATCAGCTAGACATCTATACATGGAAAAGGTTTAGAACAAATCATCAAACAATCAGTCCTTGAGCGTTTAGAAAGGATAGTTGTGATTATTAAGAGCCAGCATGGGTTTCTCAAGAACAAGTCATGCCAGACTAACCTTATCTTTTTTTTAATGAGAAACTTACTACCTTGCTGCATCAGGAGAATGCTGTAGACATAGTTTATCTCGATTTCAGTAAGACTTATCAACATAAGATTTCAGTAAGATTTATCCACATAATAGCCTTGTCAACAAGTTGGTAAAATGTGGTTTGAATCCTATTACTGTTAGGTAGATCTGTAATTGGTTGACAGATCACACCCAAAGAGTGCTTGTTAATGGTTCCTCATCTTGTTGGAGAAGAGTGACAAGTGAAGTGCCTCAGGGATCGGTCCTGGGACTTGTTCTGTTCAACATTTTTGTAAATGGTATAGATGAAGGAATAGAGGGAATGCTTATTAAATTTCAGAGAGTACTAAATTGGGAGGGGTAGCAAATATGGTCGAAGACAGAGTAAGAATACCGGATGACCTTGACCGGCTGGAAAACTGGGCTAAAACAAATAAAATGAATTTCAACAGAGATAAATGCAAAGTTCTGCATTTAGGTAGGAAAAATCAAATGCATAATTATACTATGGGGAAGACTTGTCTTGGCAGTAGTATGTTTGAAAAGTATCTAGGGGTCTTAGTAGACCATACACTGAATATGAGTCAGCAGGGTGATGTGGTAGCTAAAAAGGCAAATGTGATTTTCGGCTGTATACCCAGAAGCAAAGTGTAAGCTTTCATTGCGAGTATTTTTATACTGTTTTGCTGTCTTGGGTCTTTAAATATATGTGGTAGAGGTTATTCCCCACAGCTGTATCTCACTATAACTGTTTGTGCTTTACCTTACTACATTGCCACGTAAAGAGTATGCCTGATATGTGTGGAGGATGTTCCTCATTATGAATTGTAAACTTTCATTGTATTTTAATTTTTGTAATATTAAGTATGATATTTATATGACTGTTTTATAAAGATTAATTGTTTTTTCTAGCTGATAATTGCCTGGAAGAAGGATATCAGAAATAGGATGTGAATGCTAGCACACCCGTTACAGTTGCACATTATATCTGAAACAATATCCCCTCTTGGTTTGAATAAACATTTCCTTATGAATTTTGTAAATATGGCATAACAGGATTATTTGACTACTTTGTAACTCAAGGCACTGTCACTTTACATCTATAAGCACTGGTCGCCTTCTTAATGTTATTTATTGTTATTTATTACATACCAGCATCTAGCACTTTTTTTTTTATTTAAAGAAATTTTTATTGGGTGAGTAAAAATTAATATTACAGATTTTCAATTAAAACCCTCACTTCCATGTTCTCCCACCCTTTTCCCTCCCCCCTTAATCTAAGACTTCCAACAGTTTTCCAACCCGCTGTCTGAATCTACTACTTATATCCCCTTTTCTATTCTTAACTGTCTTAATACACTACTAAAATAGATAATATATATTAGATTAAACAAAACCTAACATCAAACTATCAGTTACATTATGTTTCTAACTTATCTCCTCTCTTCTCTTGTAAAGATCAGTATCTCCTCCTTTCTGCAAAATTAATAGTTATCTAACAACCATAATTGTCCCTTTACGTCCCACTTCTTTTCCAAATGACAAACAACAGTGGAGACAATGGGCAACCCTGCCTTGTGCCCTTCCATATTTCCAATTTCTTAGTTAATTCATCATTTACTACAATTGCTGCACATTGGTCTTTATATATAGTTCTTACCGCTTGAATGAACTCTTTTCCCATCTGTAACTTCTCCATTGTGGCGAACATAAAATTCCAATTTAAATTGTCAAAAGCCTTCTCTGCATCCACAAAAAAGAAACCGACTTCTTTTTCACAATGTCTATCATAGTACTCTGTTGCATTTATTACCGTCTTTAAATTGTCTTTAATCTGTCTATTTGGTAAAAATCCTGCTTGTTCTTCTGCAATGAATTCAACCAGCCATTCTTTGAGCCTCTCCGCCAATATTTTTGCAAATATCTTATAGTCATTATTTAACAATGATATAGGTCGATAGTTTTTGACATTGCATAAATCCTGCTCTTCTTTTGGAATCAATGATATGTTAGCCTCATTCCAGGTTTCAGGAAGCTTTTGTCCCTTTAAAATCCCATTCATCACTTTTTTCAGGAAAGGCACCACTTCTTTTGCCATTACTTTATAAAATTTAGCCGTTATTCCATCAGGTCCTGGTGCCTTCCCCAATTTGGTCGATCGTATTGCATCCATAATTTCTGTTTCTGTTATTTCAGCATTTAATTTTTCCTTCCACTTCTCAGATATCATTGGTAAATTAATTTTGTCCAAATATCGATCAATAGCGTTCACATCCACCCTTTTACTCTGATATAATTTAGCATAAATTATATGGAGTCCATCAGGCCCTGGCGCCTTACCCAGATTTGTTGACTGTATTGCCTTCCTTATCTCTTCCTCTGTCACTTCACTATTCAATTTATTTCTCCAATCTTCCGAGATCACTGGGAGCCTCATTTTCCCCAGATATGTCGCTATTGAATCTTTATTCACCTCTTTTTTATTATACAATTTAGCGTAAAATTTGTAGAAGGCTCTACTAATGGCAGTCTGTTCCAGATATACTTTATTATCCTCACATATTTTATTTATTGTCTTCTTCTCCTTTCTCTTCTTCAATTGCCATGCCAAATATTTCCCAGGTTTATTTGCTCCTTCAAACAACTTTTGATTCATTCTCTTCAGATTCCATTCCAGTTCTTTATTATTCATTGCTGTCAACTGTTCTTGTAAAATTTTAATGTCTTGGTAAACTTTCTTCTTCCCTGGTCTTTTCTTTAGTAGTATTTCTTTGGCTTTTATTTTCTCTGTAATCTCCTGTCTCTTCTCCTCTTGTTTTTTCCTGGCTCTTCCGTTTAAGTCCATTAGTATGCCTCTAATTACTGCCTTATAGGTATCCCATACCTTGTTGGTTGGTACTTCTCGATTCATGTTGTATTGTATGAAGAACTTAGTTTCCCTTCTCAACATCTCCAAGTTTTCTCCCTCTTGCAACAAGTCCTCGTTTATTCTCCATCCTTTCCTCTTAGTTCTTTTCCCAAACTTCCACATAATTGGATTGTGATCTGAGCCTACCATAGGCATTATTTCCACCTCTTTAGTCCATAACACTAAGTCCTTTGAGGCCCAGATCATGTCGATTCATGATAAAGTAGAGTGTCTTGCGGAGAAAAATGTGAATTGTCTGCCCTTGGGATTCTGTATTCTCCATACATCTTCCAAAGTTTCCTGCTGCATTCATGCAAAAAAAGTTTTTGGTAGTAGTCCTCTTTTCTTTTGTGCAGTTGCTGATTTCTTGTCCTGCTCCAAATTTGTAACTCCATTGAAGTCTCCTGCAAGAATTATCTGGTCGTAAGAAAGTTCATCTAATTGCTTCCTCAAATCCTCAAAGAAGCTTTCTTTTGCTCCATTAGGTGCATAGATTCCAATCACCAGCACTTTCTTTAAATTCCATGTACATTCCACCGCTAAAAATCTGGCTTCTGGGTCCTTAAACACTAACTTTGGCTGCAGCTCCTCTCTAATATACAAGACCACTCCCCTTTTTTTCTTTTTTGTGGCCGCTGCAAAATGAGTGCCCAATTTGCTCAGTTTTAGATATTTTACATCCTGTTTTCTAATATGAGTCTCTTGTAAACAAACAATGTCTCATTTCTGTTTTAATAGCCAGTGAAAAGTACTTTTTCTCTTATTGGGTGAATTAAGTCCATTTACATTCCAAGATATAACCTTACATTCCATATTCATAGCCTTGTTGCTGGTAAGTCCTTTTCATTGTCCCTCATAAACTTTTCCATTTCAGATTCAGATCTGATGCGCTTTTTCACTCCTCCAAACTCAAATGCCAGTCCTTCCGGTAATTCCCATCTATACCTTATTTTCATGTCCTTCAAAATTTGGACTAAGGCTTTATATTTTTTCCGATCAAGCAACACCGATCTAGCTAACTCCTTCATAATAATCATCGTCTTGCCATCAACCTCCAATGGGTCTTGGAATTGCTTGCTCACAATCATTTCTTTCATATTTCTGGTTGTAAATTGCACAATCACGTCTCTTGGTAACTTCCTCTGGGTCGCAAGTCTTGAGTTTATACGATACACCACATCTAGGATAGCCACGATTTCTTCTTCTTCCTTCCCCAGGTATCCAGCTAACACTTCAGCAACTTGCTCTTGAGCTGTCTTTCCCTCCATCTCCGGCAAACCGCGAAACCTTAGCTGCTTTTCCATATACTTGCTCTCCGCAATAGCCATTCTGCCCCTCATCGTCCTCATATCTGTCTGTTGCGTGTCTGAGAGATTCTCCATCGCCTTCTCCACCACGTTAACTTTTTGCTGTGTTGCTTCCATTCCCTTTTTCATTTCTGCCAATTCGCTTTTAACTGTCTCTTTAACTTCTTTGATCTCTTTCACCAGCTCCTGTTGAACCTTTAACATTTCCGCATTACCAGTGGATTTTGGAAATGCCTGCTAAGAATTTCTTCTTTCATTCTCTTTGTAATAAACTGCACAATCATATCTCTGGGTAGATTTTTTTGAGCTGCATATCTTGAGTTAATTCTGTATGCCACATCCACGTTGCTTGCAATCTCCTCCAGTGTTTTATTCAAGAATCCTGTCAAAATCTCCAAAATCTGTTCTTGGGCGGTTTTTCCTTCCTCCTCCAGGACGCCTCTAAAACGAAGTTGTCTGTCCATGTATTTACACTCCATCACAGCCATTATGTCACTTAGCACAGAAGTTTCCACTTTGAGAGAGGTCGTTTGTAATTCCTTCTTAACATCTTCCATATTCTTCGCCAGTTCAGCCACCTCCGATTTAATTGTTTCCTTAAGATCTTTCAACATCTCTTGCATAGTTTTTTTTTACTCTTTATTACCTTCCACCATCTTTTTATCCAAGTTATCAAATGCTGATTGCCAGTCTTTTTTTGACATCATGGGGCTTGATTTACTCCGCTCCCACGAGTCTGCTCTCTTCCTCAAATCTGTGATTTAAATATTTTATTTCCGCTATTTTAATCAGTTAAAATTCGATTTTTTTTACTGTGATGCACTTTATATCATCCAAAATGTCGGGCGTCTTTTCTCTTTGGTTTTAAGGTTGAAGTCTTGCCCTTTCCCTCTTCCAAAACGGCGATTTTCTACTTCCTTCTCCTCTCAGCGGTCCCTCTGTCGCCTTAGCTTGATGGTTTCTGACGCACTTCCTGTTCCTTCTCCTGTCTCACAGCTACCTTCTCACGATGCTTCCTCCGTTCCCACAGTTTATCTCTCAAAACCGCAAGTATATAAACAATAGTCTCTTTCCTCCTCTAATAGCTTTCAAAAGTCTTATTTTCACGTTATTTCCTTTCCGGAGTGAACTTAATTAGTTCTTTACTCAATTTCAAAGCCTGATTTCCACTTTTACTTTATTTTTCCAGTCCAAATAGAAGAGATATCGATCTTTACCTTTTCGGCTCTTTTCTGAGTTGTAATCACTGTTTCTGATGTTCAAATTAGTTCATTGGTGTTACTGAAGCTTGGGTACGGCGGGCTATGCCAATTCAATGACTCCAAAGCTGCTGCAGAGATTACAGCCACCCGTCATAGAGCGGGACCTCAAGGCTGAAAGGGAGTCCTTTATTCAGAACCCCCCCTCAGCCGAGATCTACTCACTGTCTGGGTCTCAAGCATTCTTGCCTGCTCTCTGCCTGAAAGCAGGGGGCCGCGGGCGATCTTGCACCCCCACCAGCCCACACAAACAGCAACTTGGACAGCCCAGCTCCCTGAGCTGCTTCAGACCTCCATGATCCCCAGCCGGAAGTCCCCCCCAGCGTCTAGCACTTTATTGCAGTATTCTACTTTACTATTGTGATCTTGTGACCTATATTGCTATTGTTTATTCATTGATTGTATGTGACATCCTCTGAGTTCGGTATTGTTATTTTGGCAGTCATTGTATACATAAAATGAATATATGAAATTGATGATAACTATATGAGATGTCTTTCATTGATATTTATTAGATAGTAATTGTTTTATTTAGTTAGTTACTCACAGCACATTGTGCTTTCTTTAGGATCAGAAGTGCAGTAGATGGCAATGCAAATCCCCTGCCTTCACCCAGCTAGGAACAAGAGCAGAGCAGATGGCCATGCATGCCCCCACCTTCAACCAGCTGGAATCAGGCAGGGAGAAGATGGCAATGCCAGTCCCTCTTCAACCAACTGGAATCAGGCGTGGAGCAGGTGGCAATGTTCACACCCCTTCACCCAGCTGGGATTAAAAGTGGAGCAGGTGGCAATGCCCACCCCCTTCACTCAGCCGGGATAAGGAGTGGAGCAGGTGGCATTGCCTGCCTCTCTTCGCCCAGCTGGGATCACATGCGAAGCAGGCAGCAATGCCTGCTTCCCCTTCACCCAGATAGGATCAGGAGCACAGCAAGTGGCAATGCACTTCTGGAAAAAACTGGTCTTCCTTTCAAGTAATTATATCATTTAAAACATTCTATGCTGTGGTATATCATGATTATATATTCTTATGATGGAAGAATACAATCCTCCCTCCAAAGTAGATTGAATATGTACTGCTGATCATCTTCCAGAGAGGACTATATGCATATGTGCTGTGTACCTTGCAGCTATGTAACAGAACAGTAGTGTTGGGCCTTTGGAAAGTATGTTGGTTAGCCTTTGTGGTTGGGCAGAAGTGTCTGTTACATTCTTCATCTGCACAATTGGCCAAAGGTGTAACCTTTGGTCTGACCTAGTGGTTGAACATCATGTTTAAAGAGATCATTAATCTACAGGATTTATAGACAGTTTCTGTCAACACTCACAAAGAAAAATACTGGGTACAATCTATGTGGAACATGCCCTGCAAAGCATAATTGAAATAAATGAGGCTTTACAACCATGACTACAACCCTGAAATCTGTTAGATTTATCAAGAGAAATCATGGGATGTAAAAGGAGAACTGTTGCAGTTTGAAAATTTTTAAAAGAATAATGTCATAATGGGAAGAGAGAAGGGATCTTACCACTTAGGGGGAATGTAACTATAATCTAAGCAAATATAATAATTAAGGGAATTTTACATTGAACATATGGGACAACAAAAATGGTTAAACAGATATATTAATGAGGTATACAGTGCGTAGTATATAGAATAAAACAATAAGGTAGCGTATCAGACATTATATTATGATATATTATGTGGTTGGGTTATATTGGGTTGTGTGCTGTGCTACATTGGTGGCATAGCATACAATCTATGTTTTGTGATATATACTATATTGATAGTATATTTGATGGAATATATATTTAAAAGAAGAGAAATAGAAAATGTCTAAAGTAAGAGATACTGAGAATCTGGCTATATATTATACCATGCTGTTGTGTTATATTGTTATGATATATACTATATTGATAGTATGCTTGATAGAATTTATGTAAAAAAATAAGAATGTGCTTAGAGTAAGAGATATGATCTAGAGGCGGTAGGAAAATATAAATGAATTAGATTTAAGCAATAAGAAGGGTTAAGGGTTGGAAAGCTGTTGGAAGTCAATAGGGAGGGGGGAGGAAAAGGGTGGGGGGATAGAGCAAGGGGAATAATGAGATTATATGTGTCAAACTTGGGGAAAAATTCTTTTTTTTCCTTTTATTTATTCGCTCACCAATAAAATTTTATTAAAAAAAAAGATTTATCAAGAGAAATCTATTACTTTCAGGAAGAATACAGAGATGTAGAGAATGAACAAACCACCTCCTTTTTATCTAATAAAGCAGAAAGGAAGAATAAACCACAGCAAACTCTAGCTCTATACTAATGTTATTTTAGGACATGGAGAAAGGAGGAATAGGATCATAATTAGTTTCCAGCCTCCATACATTAATAATAATAATAATAATAATATGTGACATATTCCAGAGCACAATATGATTGTTGAGTACTTCCTTTCAAAGCCTCTAAACGTTTTATGTGACTGCAATATCTGTAGTTCCAGGACTAGTTCTCTCTGTCTCTGTTTTTGTCCTTCTGTACTTCTCCCTGTCCGCCTTGCCATGGCACTTTGAACCCTGCAACAGCAGTATTCTTAATATGGATGTTCAGTGCCTAGGAATATTATATTTCTAGGGTCACTAGTATGGGAGGTCATGTAAGCCTTCCAGGTGCCTGTAACAGCAGCCAGATCAGTGGGTGAGGACGAGGGATGTGGAAGTAAGCATTGTAATCACTACTCTGATTGAAAGTGAGCGTTAAAGGCCACTGTAGTTTGTATTCTGAACCAGGACATTAATGAAGTTATGAATTCATATCTAGATCAAAGGTGATGGTCACTGCTTGTATATGTGCTGGAAGACCATACTTGATGACGTTTTCCTAGAAATGGGCATATGCAACAATTTAGTTACAACAAGTACAATTATCATGTATTATTGTTCTGTGAGATTAACAGGCAACAAAAAGGTTATCAATTAGGTTAGATTGGCCTGCTCTCCCAAGTGTAGAGTATTTTTGGCCCAGCGAGGATGGAATAGTTTAGTTTGGAGATGGAATAGTTTAGTTTGGAGAAGAGGAGGTTGAGGGGGGGCATGATTGCTTTCTTTAAATATTTGAACGGCTGTCATTTGGAGGAGGGCAAAGAGCTGTTCCAGTTGGCAGCAGAGGGTAGGACGCAAAGCAATGGGCTAAAACTACATGCACAAAGGTACCGGCTGGATATTAGGAAAAACTTTTTCACGGTCAGAGTAGTTCAAAAGTGGAATCAGCTGCCTAGGGAGGTGGTGAGCTCCCTTTCACTGGCAGTTTTCAAGAAGAGGCTGGATGAATACTTGTCAGAGATGCTTTAGGCTGATCCTGCACTGGGCAGGGGGTTGGACTAGATGGTCTGTATGGCCCCTTCCAACTTTATGATTCTATGATTCTATGAATACTCTGCTGTAATCTTTTAGAAAGACATTTACTGAGGATTTAAGTTTCTATTCATTTGTCTTGATTAAAAGGTTTTTCTCTTTCACTGTAATGTTTTGTTGTTTTATTTCTTTGTTGTTTTAACAACAAAGAACTGTTTTAACAACTGTTGAAAAGAAAATCAGCTCTTTGTTTTAACAACAAAGAGCTGCTTTTCTTTTCAACAGTGAGTTACCACCTCTCCACATTTTTGGATGCAAAGTTAAGATGACTTTGAAAGTGGTAGCAAATCACAACAGCAAAGTAGTGGAATGCAGTGAGGGTCATGTGTCCAAAGAAGTCTACTCTAGCCCTGACATGCTGCTGCCTAGAAACCATTTTGCCCGATTCAGTTTCGTTTTCCCGGCCATGTCGGACGCTCCTCTCCGCAGGTCCGGGAGGAAACGTCCGAGCAGCCTGACCGGGCGGTTGGCCTGCGAGGGTTAACCCCCAGGGCTCCCAGTGAGGGGGTCAGGGTCCGGAGCGCGGCGGGAAGAACCCCCTGAAAGCAATGCAGGGGGTAAATTGCCCGTTTGCTCCAATGGAGGCCGGCAGACTTGCGCAGCACATCGCGTGCTGCCGGGCCATGGAGAACGGCAATAAGCAGATTTAAGGTGAAAACCTGTAAGTAAGCGAATCCCTTCTGATTTCTAAGCGTATGCGAAGGATTGGTGGGAGTTGAAGCTAAGAAGGCGCGGATTTCTTCGCCTTCACGGAGTTTCGGAACTTAGCTGGCGCCCCCCCCCCCAGATGGTGACGAAAAAGCAGAGCCCTGCGATGAGTAAATCGGTGATGGAGATGTTACAGGGGAAGGGGGAAACCCTGGAAGAGATGGTCAGACGAGCGGTCTTTGAAGCTATGCAGCCCTTTGTACCGAAGTTAAATGAAATGGGGCAAAAGGTTGATTCAGTGGAAAGCGAAGTGAAAACCATTAAAGAAACAGCGTCTGGAGCAGAGCAGTCTGCACGTGAAAACGTAGTACTCATGAAAGCAACAAGTAAAGAAGTGAAGCTCTTGGAGAATCAAATAATAGGATTACAAGTGGACCGTGCCCAAACGGTACTGCGCCTTCAGAATGTAAAAGAGGAGCAAAGTGAAAATTTAAAAGATTTGGTATCGGAACTTTTTTTTTTTTTTTTTTATAATTTTTTATTTTCATAACTACAAAACACTACACCAGACTATCACAAGGAAAGGGGAGAGGGAAGGGACAAATGGGGGTGGAAAAAGAAAAGGGGGGGGAATGAACTACAAACACTAAACACTACACTTCAATGTTTCCCTTCATACTGTCATAATACAAAAATAGCTCCATAGAATAATGATGGAGTGGTTAATCATACAGAGAATAAACATTTCAAATTCTGATTAAACTTTCCTCCCCCTTCTAGGTCCCGGACGCAATTCTCTCTGTGCAACCGCTGTTGCGGTGCTCTCCTCCTCCTCCTCCTCCCCCCCCTCCGGCTCCTCCTTTTCTTCGTTCTCGGTGCAGCAGAGTTCTGGGTTTTTATTCTCAAAATCCTTTAGTTGATCTTCTGATAATATCTTATAGGCCTGATCTTTATATCTGAACCATATTCCTTCCGGGAATAACCATTTGTACTTTATTCCATGGTCCCTCAGAAGAGCTGCAAACTTTTTATATTTAAAACGCCGTTTCCGGACTAGAAATGGAACGTCCTTCAAGATCTTGACTTTCAAACCCATAAAGTCCAAATCCGCATTGTATGAGTTATATAGGATGGTGTCCCGAATCTTTTTAGATGAAAAGTCAATAATGATCTCACGAGGCAACTGTCGCTTTGTTGCATATTTTGAAGAAGCCCGACGGACCTCCAAAATGGCGCTTTTAACCTCTTCTTTAGTCGTCCTCGCGGGTGTCGCCAGTAGTTCCGAGACCAAATCCCACAGATCCTCATTTTCCTCCTCTTTCACGTTTTGGAGACGCAAAATTGTCTGCGTTCGTTCCACCTGTAGCCCGATCAGCTGGTTCTCCACCAACTTCAGCTCCTTTTTTGTAGCCTTCACAAGTGACGCACTTTCCAGAGCAGACTTTTCTGCCCCCCCCGCTGCTGCCTTAATGGTTTTCACCTCGCTTTCAATTAAGCCCACCCTTTGATCAGTTTCGTTCAGCTTGTCAACAAAGGGTTTTATGGCTTCCACCACCGCCCTGCGCACCAACTCTTCGAGCGACTCCCCCTTCAAAGTAGCCGAGATTGACTTACCGAGAGCGGGACTTTGCTTCCTTGCTGCCATTTTGGGGGGGGGCGCCAACAAAATTCTGGAACTCAACGAAGGGGAAGAGCGAGTCTTCTTCAGATCAACCTCTCCTTCACAAACGCTTGTAAAACAGAAGGGATTCGCTTATTTACAGGCTTCCGCCTGTTTCTTTTACTTGCCGTTTCTCGTTGCCCGGCGGCACTCGAGGCGCCGCGCACATCTGCCGGCCTCCATAGGGACAAACGGGCAATTCCCCCCCTGCATTGATTTCGGGGAGTTCTTCCCGCCGCGTCCCGGACCCTGGCTCCCTCCCTGGGAGTCCTGGGGGCTAATCCTTGCAGATCAGCCGCCCGGTCAGGGTGCCCGGTCGTTTCCTCCCGGACCAGCCGAGAGGAGCGTCCGGCATGGCTGAGAAAACGAAACCGAAACTGGTATCGGAACTTTTGATGTCATTCGCAAAGGCAACTAAAGAAGAGTTAAAAAGCGATATTCTGGAAGTCCGTCGGAGATCTTCAAAATATGCAATGAAGTGTCAGCTGCCTCGTGAGATTATTATTGACTTTTCATCTAAGAAGACTCGAGACACCATCTTATATAATTCGTATAATGTGGACTTGGACTATCTGGGCAATAAGGTTAAGATATTGAAGGACGTTCCATTTTTGGCTCATAAAAGAAGATTTAAATATAAAAGACTTGCGGCTTTCCTGAGGAAAATGTGAAGTAAAATACAAATGGTTGTTTCTGGAAGGCATCTGGTTCAGATACAAGGATCAAACCTACAAGATAACATCGGAAGTACAGCTGAGAGACTTTTTGTTTAACCATCAGCAGTTTCAGCAAGAAGAAAGTTCAAAGTCTGAAGGGGAGAGTGGGGGGGAGGAGGGAACGAGCGCAGCTATTGTAGCTGCACAGAGAGAACTGAGACCGAGACGCGGGGGTGGGGGGGTGGGAAGAAGACCTGATCCTGAATGTAGTCTGTATTTTATAAGATCTACCAATCTGATAGCATATTAGAAAGTTAACTTTAAAGAAAAAATGCAGTATGAAGGGAATACAAGACATGTAGATGTAGTGTGTTTTCTGTTTATATGTTGCTCTTCCCTTTTCACCAGTCCCCTTTTTTCCTTTATATTTTTGTAGTTTTTTGTACTTTTCTATGTTAGAAATTAAAAATAATAAAAAATTATATAGAAACCATTTTGCCCAATCCATGAACCAATGCAGAATGAATTCAGACGTGTTTGGCAATTGAACAAGGTCATGTTCACTCAGCATTTTGCTAATATGAACCTCCATCTACTTTAATTTGGAGACTAGCCACTAGCTGTAGAAAACACATCATCAGTCTGATATCTTCTCCTGATTGGCTGAATTCCTCTGAGGCTTGTCTAACATTTTTAGTATCTCTGATGGCATGATCCCTTGCTTGTCTACGCAGAAATAAGCCCGCTTTGTTCATTGGGACTCACTCCAGGTTAAGTGTGCAGAGGATTGCAGTGTGAGTTGTTTCAGGCTGTTCTGTCAGATTGCTAATTTCTCCAAGCAAAGTACGTTTTTTGTTCATCATAGCAGAATCTGTATTAAGACAACATTTAGGTCTTTTTCAACAGAGCAGAGCAGTCCTCTTCTGGGCTTCTTCAGTTATTTTCTTCAGGGTTCAAAAGAATCAAATTTAACAGCATGGACAAAAATGCACGGGGGCTGGGCGGAGCAACGTGCAATGGTGACAGATGCTTAGAGCTGAAACTCCCGAGACCTTTCCACTCCCTAGCAATATTTCAAAGTGTCTGCTCATCTGAAAAGAAAAACAAACATGGGGAAGACTTCAGGAAGAAAAAGCAAACAACTTGTAGCTGGATCCCCCTCAGTAAAAGCTTTTTCCCCACCCAGTGAATCTAAAATTTCTCAGGGCCGCAGGACTCAAAGGGAAGATAAAATGGCCACTGAGCAGTCTAATAAAGCTGCCAAGCACACAGCATTAACCAAGCAAGACCTAAACAAGTTTATGAGCAGCCTAGAATTGCAAACAAACTTACCAATTAATAGACCCAATATCCTTGCAGTTAAAAGAAATAAAAAATTCATTGAAAGAAGCAGCTAAAACAGCTGACTCTGCATTGGAGTTGGGAATTACTTGGCAAGATGAAATTAGAAAAAATGCATACCTCTGGTGCTAATATGCATAGTAAAATAATAGAACTTGACTTAAAATTAAGGCAAAATCATTTAAAATTCAGAGGATTTGAAGAAGCTACGGAAGGAGCCACAGATCCTTCAATATTCGTTTCTATGTGGCTAGCATCCATTTTGGAACTAGGGGGAAAGTGTAGCACCTGTGATAACAAGATCATATCATTTCGGTCCTCCATCTAAATCTAAACCCAGATGTTCAAGAGACATAATAGTCCAATTCCTTCATACAAGAACAAAAGACATAATTTTCAAGTTGGCATGTCTTAAAGGAGGTCAAAGAAATGAGAGCAATTACAAAAACACTAACAGAGGCAAATATAAGATATAAATGGAACCACACTTCAAAGCTAATAATTCATCAAAATGGAAAACTCAACCAAGCCCATAATGAAGAAACAGGGAATAACTTGTTACAGCTTCTAAATCTAACAACATCTACGAGTGACATTGATGACTCAATTGAATTTTCTACATACCATCTTTACGCAACTCAAGCTGGACTTAAATAAACTGAAGACTTTTGGACGAAGAACATCAAGGCAATCAACATCTTCAATTCATAGAACATAAATCTTGTTTAAGTTTTGTAGATTAATAAATAAGAATAGCTAATAGGGTTAAAAATATAAACTCCATAGCTGTTGAAATGTTAAGATGGGAGTGGGGGATGGGAGTACAGGCCCTTTTTCCCTCTGATAAGGTAGTTTTTCTGCAAAGGGCCTTTGCCTAAGTCTATCTGAACTGGTGTTCAGACTTCCACAGTACACCTCTATATAGATCAAGATGGGTAGCCATGTTAGTCTGTCTGTAGCAGTGGAAAAGAGCAAGAGTCCAGTAGTGAGCTGTGGCTCATGAAAACTCATACTCTACTACTAATTTTGTTAGTCTTAAGGGTGCTACTAGACTCTTGCTCTTTTCCACCTCTATATAGAGGTATAGTTATTTAATTTAATTTATTTATTTTTATAGAATGTCATAGGAATACTTAATAGACACAATATTACTGGGGTGGGAAAAGTCGTGTTTAGATTATTTTGTTAAGTCATTAGAGTTATATATTATGTTGATTCGAAACATTAAACATTTGCCAATATAGCAATCTTTGTATTTATTGAAGTCCTTCAGTTATGAAAGCTTCAGAGTAGAAAATTTTAGATGATTTCTATTAAATGTATGACCTGAAACTACCAGGAATTAAATAATCCCATTAATTTAAGGAGAATATCAAATTTAATTTCAAAAGAACATCCTTTTTTAATTTTTGCAAGGGACTCATTATCAAACTGTAGTAACACAAGTACTAAAAACTAATTGGTTTATTCACCACATACAAGCCCCTGGCACGTTAAAAGCCAGGGGAGTAGCACTTTTAATTTCTAAAAACATTCAGTTTCAATGTTTGGAAAGACAAATTGACCCAAAAATCGCTTTAACTTTGCAAGAGGCGAACTAGGTGGAACTCCTTTAACATTGGTTTCTCTGTATGCCTCTAATACAAATCGATTTCCTTTATCTCAGCTGGCCTCCATTCAGAAGGGCAGAGTACTCATAGAATGTGACCTGAATTACATAGTAAACTCTCATTTGGACAAAACACATACATTCCAAAAATACAGAAACAAAACTCAAGGAATTAGAAATCTAGGAAATATTATTGACCTTTATAATCTAGGAGATGTTTGCCGTATCCTAAACCCAGGAGTAAAAGAATATATGCATTATTCTAAAGTTCATGACATATATACTCGTATAGATTTTATTCTGGCTTCAAAAACCTCAGAAATGGGCAATAGATGACATTTGGTACCAAATACCGAATGACACGTGGGTTACATGTCATTTGGTAAACAAACTTTCTGATGGTAAGGGTCCTAACTGGAATTTAAATAAGTTATTGTTCATTGTCCATCTTCTGTGCAGTCCCACAAGGGACTGCACATTTGCAGGCTATGAAGGCTTCTGATGCACCAAAACCCCTTTCCCTCTTGCCAGGAACAGCAGCTGCCCAGGCCCTCAAGAAAGCTGCCTTACCACCTACTGATTCAAATCTGATCCGTCATCTGTCCCATCAGTCAACAGAATCCTTGGATCCATCCCATAACTGACCCCGACCTCAGGCAATAGAGTCACGGGTTCTGTCGGAGGCAGACTTCACAGACATTGGATCCAGTGGCTTTGAGCACTCCTAAGAAAAAGAAGAGAAAGGTGGACACAGTGAACATCATGAGGCACTGAAGTCAGCAACCTCAGAACCGAGAAGGTCTGGCTCTGAGAAGGTCTGGCTCCAGCAGCTTGGAACCAAAGAGTTCGCATCAGAAGCCCCTGGATCTGAGTGGTTCGGATACAAAGCATTCAGATCCGAGGGAATCGGAGCCGATTCGCCCCTCGGAGCCTCTGCGGTCTTTACACAAGAAGGCTAAGCATAAGACAAAGCATATCGATCCGATTTCAGAGGTTAGACCGCACACTCCACACACGAATGGGCCCTAACGGACATGTATCTAGAGCCCGTGTTCGAACAATGGGGCTATCCAGAAGTGGACCTCTTTGCAAAAGAAGGAAACTAGATGGCGTTAGACTTCTGTACCGGGGTGGGAATAGGATACAACTCTCTGGAAGATGCATTCCAGATAACCTGGAAGGGGCGTCACTTTTACTCATTCCCTCCCTTTCCTTTACTTGCTCGGGTTGTGAGCAAGATCCAGAGAGACAGACCACATATTATATTAGTAACATCCTTCTGGCCCAGATAACCATGATTCCAGTATGTGTTACACCTGTCCAGAGGTCAATGTCATCGTTTTGGGACACAACCAGATCTTCTCACTCACAATGCGGTATGGTTTCATGACCTACCCAGACTGAGGTTGAAGGCATGGCTCATAGAGGGACAGGAACCCTATCTGATAGGGTAGCTGAGGTTGTGCTTAATGCATGGAGACTGAATGCTAGGAGGTCATATGAGTTCAAATGGGGGAGACTTGTGAACTTAAACATGTTTGACTGTTAGATATCGGACATTTTGGAGTTCCTATTGTCTCTCAAGGATGAGGTTCTTTCCAATTCCTCCATTAAAGTTTACCTCGCTGCTTTCTTGGCCTTTCACCCCAGGGTAGATGGGAAAACTGTTTTCTCTCATAGCATGTCGAAGTCTTTCCTCAGAAGTCTTCAAAATTTGTTTCCCCCAGTTACAAAAGTAGTACCTCAATGGTCACCCCAACTAGTACTGTCATAGTTGATACGCCCCCCCTTTCAAGCCATTAGCCACCTGTGAACTTGCTGAACTATCTCAAAAGGTGGCATTCCTGATAGCCATTACTTCCAGCAGGAGAGTAAGTGAACTCTCTGCCCTTTGTTTGGACCCCCCTTTTTGTAAAGTTCATGGGGTAAGGTTGTGGTGAGACCTGACCTTAAGTTCAGACCTAAGGTCTCAAGTCAATTTCATTTAGTTCAGAATATAGTCTTTCCTGTTTTCTTTCATAATCCAGTTTCCACCTCTGAGCGAGCCCTACATTCCTAGGATGTTAGGAGAGCACTGCTATTTTACTTGCATCGTACGGCCGAATTTAGAAGGGACATGTCTGTCTGTTACGCTGGTCTTAAGAAGGGCCATAGAGCTACTGCTCAATCAATTTCATGTTGGGTTACTTCTGCTATTAGACGATGCTATAGTTCTGCTAATGTACCCTGCCCCCTCGAGGTTTGAGCTCATACCAAAAGAGCACAGGCATCTTTTTCTGCGCTTCTGAAGGGCATCCCGCTGGCTGATATCTGCAGTGCTGCCATGTGGTCTTTGTCAGACTATGGCATTCCAGTTGGCTAGAGTCTGCCTTCCTCCCTTCTGCAAGAAGACTAGGTCCTTTGATTTCAAAAGGCTTTATTAGAAAGACAGCATTCAGGCCCAGGTGTCCACATTCCAGGACCAAGCAGATCCTGGCTGAGCAAAGCTTTGTTAGGAATGAGATACAAAACGAAAGTTGTTACACATCAAACCCTCAGAGCCCATCCTCCCCCCAGAGTTCACATAGCAGGAAACTTCTCGGTGTGAACGCTGGCCAGCCAAGGTCGGCTGAGAAGAGAACAGATAAGATGCAGTATCCTCTCCCATGGAATCGGCTCCTGGCATCCCACGGGCCTAGAGAGAGAGGAAGACTAAACATCTACAGGAATAAGCATGGCGTTACTCAGGTTGCATTTCTCTAGAATAACAGACTCTGACATTCTGCCCTCCTTAAGACCCCCCTCTACCTTCTCCACCCGGTTTCTCAGGATACCGCTGATGGAACTGTTTTAAGAGCCGGGGGGCTCTAACATGGATGGCTTCTACCCACTCCCTATACCCCTCCTCAAAGTCTTTCCAGCGGACTAAATAGTACAACTTATTATATCTGAGTTTTGAGTCCAGGATTTCTTCAATTTCATAATGTATTTGATCATTGATCATGGTGGGAATGGGGTTTGCTGTTGAAGGATGCCACGTATCCGGTGCAGGAGCCTTTTTTAATAAGCTGATCTGGAATGTTGGGTGGACGTGGCGTAGGTTCTTTGGAAGGGCTATTTCTGCAGTTACTTGATTGATTACTCGTTTGATAGGGAATGGTCCCAGATATTTCAGAGCTAGTTTTCGGCTGGATTGCTCCACTTTGAGATTTTTTGTGGAGATGTAAACTTTGTCTCCAGGGTGCAGTTCCCACTGCGCCGCACGGTGGCAATCTGCATATTTTTTATAGTCTGCTTTGGCTTTGTTCAAAGTTGTTTGATTGGCTGCCCATTGTTCTGCAATAGCAGTCTACCATTGTTGAAGGTCCCTGCTGGGTTGATTTCCCAGCTGCATTTCAAAGGGCCATGCCATCATATCCATGTACTATTTTGAAAGGTGCTTCACCTGTTGAACTATGGATTGCGTTGTTGTATGCATATTCTGCAAAATGAAGGAGTTCTGTCCAATTGTCTTGCTGGAAGTTAATATAGCAGCGTAGGAACTGCTCCAAAATTTGATTTGTTTTTTCTGACTGTCCGTCACTTTGCAGATGGAAAGCGAAGCTAATTCCTTGTTCTATTCCAGTTAGCTGGAGAAGCTCCCGCCAAAAGTTGGCAACGAATTGCCCACCATGATCCGAAATTACCTTAGAGGGAAAAGAATGCAGCTTTACAATGTGTTTCATAAATATCTCAGCTAGTTTTCTGGCTGTTGGGATGGTTGTGCATGGAATAAAATGTGCTTGCTTAGAAAATAAATCCACAACCACTAAAATACAGGAACGCCCCTTAGAGGGAGGTAAATATGTAATAAAATCCATGGATATTACTTCCCAAGGCCGACTGGGGGGTCTCTAAAGGTTGTAAAAGTCCTGGTGGTTTCCCTTTCTGCGTTTTGGCACTTATACAGGTTGGGCAGGAGGATACGTACTGGGATACATCTTTCCGGACTCCTGGCCACCAAAATTGTCTTTGTATCAGATGGAGAGTTTTTAAGTAGCCGAAATGGCCAGCGGTACGGGCATCATGACAACGGTGCAGGACTTCTCTTCTAAGGCTGGCGGGTATATACAATCGGTCATCTTTAACCCAGTCTCCTTCTTCCATTTGAGACATTTTTGCTTTGGGCTTTCCCTCCCCTTCTTTTTCCACCTCGCTTTTCACTTTTGCTCTCCACCCCTTTTCCTCCGTTTGGCTTTTAGTCACTTGGCTGCGAGTGGTGACCACACCTCCTAGCTGACGGGGGGGAGAATACAGTGTCAATGGTTTCCTCCCTCTTGCTCTGATGCTGGGGCATGCGTGATAGGGCGTCAGCCAAAAAGTTAGTTTTCCCCGGCATAAAGTTGAGTGTGAAGTTAAATTTAGAAAAGAATTCTACCCATCTGAGCTGTTTGGCATTAAGACATCTGGGGCTTCTAAGGGCTTCTAAGTTTTTATGATCAGTCCAAACTTCAAACGGATGCTGCGTCCCCTCTAGCCAGTGCCGCCATACTGTGAGAGCTGTTTTAACTGCAAAAGCTTCTTTTCCCCACACATTCCAATGTCTTTCTGATTCCGAAAATTTTCGGGACAAATAAGCACATGACCTGGCTTTGCCATCGTCCACTTTCTGCAGAAGCACCCCCCCCCCCCCAATCACTGTATCACTGGCATCGACTTGCACTATGAAGGGGCGATGTTCATCAGGGTACTGTAAAACTGGCTCGGAAGTAAATTTAGCTTTGAGCTTTACAAAAGCCAGTTGGCATTGTGGGCTCCACTCTAATTTGGAAGTGGGTTTTCTTGCTTGCTCCCCTTTATCTTTAGTTTTTAGGAGCTCAGTCAGAGGAAGGGCAATTTGAGCAAATCCTTCTATGAAGTCTCTATAGAAGCTGGCAAAACCCAGGAAGGATTGTAATTGTTTACGAGTAGACGAAGCTTGCCAATCTTGTACCACCCCTATTTTGGCGGGATCCATTTTTAGCCCTTGCCCATATATACAGTAGCCTAAGTAATCTAGTTCTGTTTTATGAAACTCACATTTAGAGAGTTTGATAGGGAGTTTGTGGCACATCAAAGTGGTCAGCACTTCTCGCACTAATTTCACATGTTTCTCTTTTGTTTTTGAATAAATTAACACGTCATCTAGGTAAACGACCACTCCTTTATATAAATATTTGTGCAACACTTCATTGATCATGGACATGTATACCGATGGGGCTCCAGATAAGCCAAATGGCATGACAAGGTATTCATATTGTCCCAATGGCGTATTGAACGCCGTTTTCCATTCATCCCCTTCCTTTATTCTTACATGGAAATAAGCATCTTTGAGGTCCAACTTTGAAAAGATCTTACCTTGAGCCACAACGTTGAGTAGATCTCGTATTAGTGGGATGGGATAGGCATTGGTTGCCGACACAGCATTGATCCCTCTGAAGTTGGTGCATAGCCTTAAACCTCCATCCTTTTTCTTGACAAAAAGTATGGGGGCTGCATGCGGGCTGTTTGCAGGACGGATGAAACCTCTTTCCAAATTTTTGTCAATGAATTTTCGTAGCTCCTCTCTTTCTAATGGGCTCATGGAGTATAATTTGCCTTTGGGCAGATTTTCTCCCGTAATTATTTTGATGGCGCAATCCATGGCCCGATGGAGGCGGGGGAGGCTATCGGCTTCCTCTTCACTGAAGGCTTGTTTGAGATTTCTATATTCCTTTGGTATGTGATTGATTTCTTCTTGGGTTAGGAGAGCCACATCTACTAGGGGTGGTTTGTCTCTCCCACAATTCACTTGCCAAAAATGCTGTTCGCAATATTCTTTGTTAAACATGACAATTCCTTTAGCCCAGTCTATGTATGGGTTATGATCCCATAGCCAGCGACTGCCTAGGATAAGGGGGTATTAACTGCTTAACTGATTACAAAGCTTCGGCTCTCCCAATGCTCCCCCATGCCCGTGGGTATTTGTTCGGTTTCCAGAGTTACTGGGTTCATGTTAGATCCATCCATGTGTTCAAAAATGATGGGGGTGTCCAACTCTTTGGTTTCTAATCCCAAGCCGTTCACTAACGCAGGTGCTATAATGTCTCTGGAGCAACCGGAATCAATTAAAGCTTCTACACAGATATGAGTTCCTCTCTTTGGATTTACTAGAATAACTGGAAGAAACAATACAGACCCTTTTCCTCTCACCTCTTTCTGAGTAATTCTATTTTCGATCTGCTGGTGGGTCCCTTTATGACAGATCCATCTTGTTTCCCGACTGGGGACTGGGTGCCTCTTCTTCACTCTCGGTGGTCTGTATATCTAAGTCCATTAACACTTCTTCTGCTTCCAGACCCTTCTCTGGTTGACTGCGCTTTTGGATTCCCCGTCCGCGACTAGCCCTTGGCGCTGGGATAGGGTGAGAAGGGGTAGCAGGGGTTGAAGGGGACGCGAAAGGGGCATTGAGCAGCGAAGTGTCCACTGCAGCCGCATTGAAGACATAGTCCTTGCCGCCAACGAGTTTCTCGCGCACCGCGGCTTGGCGGACCTGCTCGCCCCCCCCCCCCCCGGGTATTACCGGAGTTCTTCTTGTTCCTAGGGCTTGCTGTTGTTCCACTAATCTCACCTGTTGGATGTGGTTTTCCACTTCACAGGCTAATTGTATCCAGCCCAACAGTGTTGGGGGGTCATCTTGCATTAAGGAGTGATCCAGGAGTCTAGGGTTCATGCCACTTTTAAACATTATGATTTTAGTTCCTTTTTCACAATGGGGACATTTAGCTGCTAATTGACGGAACTTGGCCGCATAGTCTCTGATCGGTTGCGCACCTTGTCATCGGTTGAAAAATTGAAGTGCTTGGACTACGAAGAACCCTAGTTTTTGCGTATCCCCGTCAAACGTGGCTTCTAGTTTAATCCACCCCCCACGGCAATTCAGGCGCCCCTTGCCTATCTGGCTGTGCCGGCCATGGGGCCGGAGGGGGTCCAGCTGATAGGAGCCCCTGCATCAGACCTCGAGGACGGTCCTGTGGCCCTCGGGGAAGGGGTATATGTCCTACAATCCCCTGCGGCCGGGGCCAGGGTGCTCCAGGTGGTGGAATTCTTGGGCCTTGCCCCGGTGGACCCTGCGGAAGTAGTCCTGGGATCGGCTGTGGGATCGGTTGTGGGATCGGCGCAGGCTGCACAGGAGGTGGCTGCATCGGTGGTGGTGGATGCTGAGATACCACCCGTCAAGGGGGTACTTCTTGAGGAGGTGGTGGTGGAGGAACCTGTCTAGGGGGAGGAGGAGGAGGCGGAATTAGCTGAGGAGGAGGTGGTGGAGGCACTTGCTGTGGAGGTGGCGGTGGCGGGGCCACTTGGCCAGGCATCGGTTGAGGTGGAGGCTGCGGTTGCTGCGGAGGGGTCGGTAGTACTGGCGGGATCAGCGGTTGTGGAGCTGGCACCGTTGGCATTGTCTGGACTGACAGTAGCTGTAGAGGAGTCGTGACGGGCCGGCCCCTGACACTGGAGTGGACTGGGTTCCCGGCGGAAATTAGGTCCTGGCTGATACACAAGTATTGTTACGAACGACAGGCAAAGGTTAAGGTACAGAATAGCATACCCCGGCAGGCCCCAACCTCCCCCCACAGTTCTCAAAACAAATAGCTCGAGGCTGAGAAAGTGAAAGTTTCCCAAGACTGGAAAGGTTGTAGTCATAACATTCCTCTTCTCTACGATAACTGCTACTGAACTACTTGCCACCTGCAAAAGAAGCACTTAAAACACTGACAGGATTAAAATGGAGTCTCTTTGGTTTGAACACACAAGAAACATAGAAACATAGTCAGAACATGACTAACTGGAGGTTTGGGGGCACTACCTCCCAGTGCTGTTTCAGCAGGAAACCCTACCCATGTGCACTGGGAGGTGAGCACCCACTAGCGGTCTTAGCTAGAAAAATTTTTGATTGGAAGACCTGTGCATGAGCAGTCCCATGTGTGCCTGCACAGAAGACATCAGTGTCAAACTGAGAGATCTCTGTCTTTCGGTGCTACACCTCTGAAGATGCCAGCCACAGCTGCTGGCGAAACATCAAGAACTACAATGCCAAGACCACGGCGATACAGCCTGGAAAATCCACAACAACCATCGTTCTCCAGACGTGAAAGCCTTCAACAATATGTGAGATCTGTTGTTGTTTGGGATGCTTTTAAAGCTGTTAGAGGTAAATTAATTTCAACTGCTAGTGGTCTAAGAAAATTAGACAAATGGTTTCTGATTTAAAATTAAAGATAGACCAATTAGAAAAAAAACACATGAAATATATGGTTAAAAAACAATACTTAAACTAACAGCCTAATCCTAACCCCCACAGGCAGCATTGGTGCTCATGCGCCAGTGTAAATGGGGCGGCGCTGCACGACTCCCTATGGACTTCTGCAGGATAGTCCCGCCAGCTCCCGAGCGTGGCAAGGTGAGATGCAGTGGCCCCTGGGAGGGCTCGCCCACCCCCAGTTCCCCTGACAACTCCACTCACACCCCTCCCGACATTCAGGTGAGGGGCAAACAGCGGCACAGCCAGTGGAGAGGGCCAGGCTGGTGGCTGCAGCTTGGTGCACCTGCAAATACCTGCCGCTGCTGCCACCACCAAAAGAGAAAGGTTTTCCCCTCCTGAAAAGTAGGGCCAGATAGTAGGGAACTGATCTCTGTTGCCTGGAGATCAGTTGTAATTCTGAGAGATCTCCAGCTACCACCTGGAGACTGGCAACCTTAAGTAGTTCCCAGGTTCCGGAGAAGCAGGTGAGGGGAGATGGGGCTGTCAATGAGTGACAGGAATGCCCATTGGGAACCACAGAGGTTTGTTGTTGTTCAACACATTTTATTAAACTGGAAAAGGTGCCAATGTTTCTAGGCTGGAAAAGGAGTCAAGGCATTTTGTGCTGCCCTCCTCTCCCAGGGGCAAGGCTGAGATATGGACTGCTTTGAGATATTGCTTCCTGGGCTGGATCCTCATGTCACTCACAGAGGATTACAGGGAGGAGGGGGAGGAAGCAGACATGCTCAGGACGTGCCTGCAAGAAAAAGACACACATGTGGGCTTTGCCTCGGTTCATATCCAAGGCAAAGCCCACACTCCAACATCTGAGAAGATGCACATAGTAGAGAGCAGCAGTGGCAGCGACCAGCTGATGCAAGACCCTCTGGCGAAGATGCGCTCTGCCTTGGGGTGCTTTTACCTTTAAGAGAGAATACGAGCAGGTAGTTACAAACTCCTAGTGAAGAATAGTTTTCTGGGCAACTGCCTCTGGGGCAGGCAGGGGCTGCAGCCACCATCCTCTCCTCCGCCAAGCTTAGCGGTCTGGCATGTTCAGGTGATGGGGCAACCAGCAGAAATTAGCCACCGCCCCATCTCCTTCTTACCAGTAAGTGCTACCTCGCTCCTTACTGAGATGGAACTTCAGAGTCCGATAACCTGCAAGGACACACGAGTGGCTATTGTTAGTTAGCCAGACAGTCTGGACTTTGCCCTTCTTCCCTTGAGCGAGTGCAAAGTTCTCCCACTTTTCTCGCAAAGTCCCCAAAGTGCACTCAGTGCCCACCACCGTGCGTACCCTCCCACCTCATGCTCAAAGTACCCATGGCAGAAGTCCAAGGGGCAGAGCCTTTGGCCGTGTGCTCACTTACCTGAGGTCATGAGCCGCGCAGCCGGATGTTTAGAAGGGTGCGTGAGTAGGTGATTGGGTGCAGGGAGGGGGGCTCATCCGCCCCGGAAGCTGATGTGGATTGCCCCCCCCATGGTCATTCCCATCCTATGCTCCTTCAGGCCATTTGGGCAGGGCAGGGCGCTTGGAGAGGGAGCTGAGTTTTCCCCGGCAATGGGCCTCTATGGGCTATGCCACCTTTTTCTGTGGTGTAGCTCTTTTGCACCATTGTGGGCGTTCCCGTGCCTGGCGGGGCATAGGGAATGAACTAACTCTGGCCCTGCCCTCCACCTCGACCCCTCCTGCACCAGCGTGGGGCCCTGTGCTGCTTCTTCACCTCTGCCCGCCTGGCATTCCCACTGGCGACGGCCCAGCGGCGGTAGCACTCCTTGTGCCACTGCTGGTGGAAGGGCATTTGCGCCTACGTAGGAGCCACTTACACCCACATAAGCCTTGGTTCTCTCCCTATGCACTCCCCCCCTTCTTAGGATTGGGCTATAAATTTAGAATGTTAAAAAATGGATTTTTGAACCCTCCAGCATACCCAAAAATTTAGCTTTTCTAAACCAAAAGTTTCTAGTAAAAAAATCCCAATAGTTTAAGATGGCTCAATCATAGAGATTTTTTTAAAAGTCTTCTAATTTAATTTATTCAATAGAGTCTTCTCAAGGTAATTCATTAATAAAGACCAAAGATATTGTTCAATCATTCAGTGCATTTTATCAGAAATTACGTACTTTAGAAAACCCATCAAAATTTTTAATTTTTGATTATTTAAACTCTATTAAATTTGCTACTAAAATTACTCCTGAACATGCAAAGTATATGAATCAACCCATCGCTTTAAATGAAGTATTAGAGGCTATCCAAAAATTAAAACAAAATGTCACGTAGAGATGGGCTACCTATAGAGTTTTATAAAAAATTCAAAATCCAAATAGTACCACACTTGGTAACAACATTTAACCTCTTGAAATCAGAAGAGAAAATGCTTCTTTCATGGAAAGAGTCAAGGATCATTGTAATCCCAAAAGAAGGAAAAGATCATACCAAAAAGGAATCATATAGGTCTATATCTATTTTAAATTATGATCTAAAAATATTTTCTACAATAATAACATTGAGAATGAATACAATAATCCCAAATTATTTACACAGAGGCCAAAGTGGTTTTATACCTGGCAGATCCCTCTCTGATATTAGAAAGTCTCTAAATATCATTAATCATTGTCAAAATAATTAAACAGAATCGCTAATCTTGGTGATTGACACCAAAAAAGGATTTGATAAATTAGGAATTTCTTTTTTAAAAACAGTTCTAAAAGTTAGTGGTTTGGGAATATATTTACTTAGAATAATAGATCATTTATATTATTTTCCAAAGTCACAACTCTTTATAAATACCCTCAGGTCCCATGATATAACACTGAGAAGAGGTACTAGGCAGGCCTCCCTTTGTTGCCCATCTTATTCACCATCTTACTAGAACTAGAGATGGGCACAAACCGGGAAAATTCCGAACCATGCAGTTCATGATTCGTCGTGTTTCACGAACAATGAACTTTCACAAACTTGCCTTGGTTCATGAACCAGTTCGTTTGGTTTGTGAAAACATCACTTCCAGGCCAGCAGAAGGTCTGCAGAGAGCCCACCCATGCCATTGCCTAGGAAACTGATTGATCGGCCCCAGGCTGTCTGCAGTGACAAACCAAAATACAAACCAAACGAACCGGGCTAAAATCCATCAAGGTTTGTGAGAAATGAGCTCCCATGAACTACTGGTTCACAAACCACGAACTGCCCCAGTTCATGATGAACTTTGGTTTGTATTTCAGTTTGTGTCCACCTCTAACTAGAACCATTAGCACATACTATTTGCCAAGACCAATCCATAAGGGGAATTATGATAAATTCCACCATTTACAAACAGTGCAATCCTAAGCAAAGTTACCTTTGATTTCAGTTGGCTTAGACTGGAGTAACTCTGCTTAGGCTTTCATTGTAATTCTTTGCCGTCGATATGGTCATATATATTAGCGATCCCAGGGATTCCCTTGATAATCTGATTTAAAATATTCAATCATTTGGCGAACTTTCAGGCTTTTCAATAAACTATACTAAAACTGAAATATATCCTATGTATATAAATAATACAACAAAAAAGAACTATTAGAACATTATCAATTTAAATGAGTAGCCAAATCATGGAGGCATTTAGGAATAAATATTTCCCTTAATCTAGAGAACTTTTTGGTTTTAATTTTAAGCCTCTCAGTTCATAAATTCATAATACATTGAAGTATTGGTCTATGGCTCAATTAAATTGGTTAGAAAAAAATTGAACTAATCAAATCAATAATCCTTCCAAAATTCTTATTTTTATTCCAAAATTTACCAATCAAAATAGGCTTAAAAATCTGAAGTGTTGGCATACTAAAGTAAGCAAATTCCTTTGGTCAAACAAAACGAAGGTCCTGTACTTGAGCCATGGGGGATTAGGTTCGGGACTCTGGCTCCCGGCCCTTGATGGGGCACTGTTAGTGCCAGTTCTGAGGGTTAAGAGCCTGAGGGTGATCTTGTATGCCTCCCTGAAAATGGAGGCACAGGTCACAGCGGTTGTCAGGTCCTCTTTTTTCCATCTGCAGCAGACCAGGCAACTTGTCCCTTACCTGTCAACCCATGACTTAACTACAGTTATCCAAGCAACGGTCATCTCTAGGCTGGATTACTGTAACTTGCTCTACGTGGGGCTGCTCTTGAGCCTGACCCGGAGAGTACAGCTGGTACAAAATGCAGCAGCGTGTGTTATTACGAGAGTGCTAAATAAGGTGCATATAACACCATTCTTACGCGAACTGCATTGGTTGCCAGTGGAGTACCGGATCAGATTCAAGGTTCTGGTATTGACATATAAGCTCCTGTGCAGACTGGGACCAGCATATCTACAGGACCGTCTCTCACTATATATTCCCCAGAGGATCAGAGAACAGCTGTTGGTGGTCCCTGGCCCCAAGGAGGCCCGCCTAGCCTCAACTAGAGCCAGGGCCTTTTCGGTCTTGGCTCCCACCTGGTAGAATGCTCTGTCTGCTGAAATCAGGGCCTGGCAGGACCTACTATCCTTTCACCGGGCATGCAAGACAGAGTTGTTCTGCCAGGCATATGGCTGAGGCTGGGCCTCCGCCGGCCTGAAAAAAGGGGTGTATAAAATCTTAACCCTCCCTGTGAAGGCTGTCCACCATCCTGTTTTAAATGTGTGTTAATACACTGTTGTTTTAATGTTGTAATGTAGATGAATTTTTATTGTATTTTAATATGTTGTTCATCTTTGTTCTTCTGTGCCTCCACACATGGGGACTGCGCAGGCGCAGGCCAGCCGCCGGAAAATTCTTCATCACTTCCATAGCTCCAAAGGGGCCATTTGTCGCGCGCCTCAGCGACCGTTTTCTCGCCTAAACGGTCACATGTCCTCCAGCGACCAATGGCCCCTTCCCTCAGTTCTCTTCTTGCCGCCGCTTGGAGAGAACGTCTGCTTCACAGCTCTGTGCTTTTGTGATTGATCTAGTGATTGTTTTGGTTTTGACTTCGGACTTCGGACTTGACTATTCTTCTTCTAACTGATTTGGATCTGACTGGACTCGGTAAATATAAACTCGGACTGTTTTGACGACGCCTTTTGCCTGACCCTAATATGGCCTCAAAAGCCTTATTCAAGCACTGCATTCAGTGCCACACAAAAATGGCCCAGACCGATGGCCATGATCTGTGTTTGTTTTGCCTGGGGGAGACCCACAACGTTCCGGCATGCAAAATCTGCCAGAAATTACCCACAAAGCCCAGCAGGAGCATCAGACCTGTTTGAACTCCTCCTTGTGGCAAAGGGTGATGTCCGAGGGTACTCCGTTGCCCTCCCCCAAGGCCGGCCCTAGCCCCTCTGCTGAACGGCAGTCATGAGCGGGCTCAGTGGCATCTGTGAAGTCGGCGTCGAAATCTTGGCCGACGAGTGCTACGGCGTCGAGAGCGGCCTCTCCAGCGCAGGGGTCGGTGAGACCGCCCCAAAGCGTTTTGTCGGCTCACTCGGATCCGAAGGCATCAGGGTCGGAACCGAAGAGTGCAGATCCGAGACCATCGGTGGAACCGACGGCTGTTGCGGCGCCGAGACATCAGCTCGCCGCCGGGAAGTCGACCCCCAGGAAAGTGTCAGATCCGAGGCCGAGATCGAGCAAGAGGCCAACCGCCGAGAGAGCTTCGGTTCCGAGGGCCTCTTCTGAGCCTCCTTCCAAGAAGCCAAAGAAGGCTAAGCATCGGCACTCTCGGTCACCACGTCGGGCTTCAACTGAGGAAGTAGTGATGGTGGTTCCTCGCACACCTTCCCCTCACCTGGACTCGCCAGCTCCAGAAGAGGTGCCGGATCCGGGGGCATTCATTGTGATCCCTAGTGATCGTTCCCCAGTCATGGATCCAAGCCCTTCTGCCCACCATCGGAGCCGACCGTCCCCAGCTCCAGCTACTCTTCTGTCTCCAGCGTCTTCCGTGCAGAGTCGGCGCCGTTCAGAAGCGGGGAGCATCGGTTCCAGGCGTTCCCTGGAGTCTCGGCATCCACAGGCCTCGTACATCCCTCCGGCCTACCACTGCCAATGGAAGGGGGCCCCTGCCGGGTTTGAGTACTCAGAACCGAGGCCATCCACCTCGAGGCAGGGTTGGCTGCCTCCACCCTTCCAAGGGGAAGAGTCGGTGCTTGGTTCTGATGAGGAGGAAGCTGAGAGTGTCGGGGACTACAGATCGGAATCGTGGTCTGAGCCGTCCCCAGACAACGTGGCACCCAGTACCAGCTCCCCTTATGAGGATCTTCGGATCTACACAGATCAGATGGCTTGCATGGCACAGGCGTTGGAAAGGGATATTTCCTCGGCCACGCCGCAGACCAAAGACAAGCTCCTGGGGTGGATCTATGGAGACAACCCTGCTACGGTTGGCTTCCCCATGCTGGAGGGTGTGGAAGAAATAGTGGAGAAGGTGTGGAAGGTGCCCTGTGACCAGCCAGCTACATCTAAGTGTATCGAACAGATGTATAAAATCAAGCAGGGCACTTGGCAATCGTTGATGAAACACCCTCCACCCTCCTCATTGGTTGCTGAAGAGATCCAGCCTCGTCGGTCGGGTCCCTCTTCCGCACCCCCAGATAAAGAGGGCAGGAAGATCGATGCCATGGGCAGGCGCCAGTATTCTATCTCCTCGTTGGGCCTTAGGATAGCCAACTACCAGACCATCATGGCTGGCTATCAATTATATCTTTGGGAGAAGCTGGCTTCCTACGTCGGGGATTTGCCTGCTGACAAGAAGGCGGTGGTGTCCCTGCTGCAGACAGAAGCCATCCGTCTTTCCAAGCAGCAGATGAATGCTGGGAGCCATGCTGCTGACACTGCTGCACGTGGAATGGCTTCAGCTGTGGTCCTCAGACGCCACTCTTGGCTCAGGTTGACGGCTCTCTCTCAGGAAGTGAGATCAAGAATCGAGGGCCTGCCTTTTGAAGGGGACTCTTTGTTCTCCAAAACGACTGATGAGGCGCTGAAGAAAAAGAAAGAGGACAGGCAGACTGCCCGGTCGTTAGGATTGACCTCAGCGGACAAGTCTACTTCCAGACCATGGTACGCTGCAAGGTACAATCCGTACCAATATCAGGGCAGATACCAGCAGCGGCCCTATTACCAGCAGTACCCTGCCTACTCTCAGTGCCACTACACTCCTGCACAACAGCCCAGGAGGCGTAAGCCCTTCAAGCCCTGCACGCCTCAGCCCCCGGCCCAGCAGAAAGATCAGCAGGGGCCTGGGAGGCAGTACTGACAGGGCGATCCAGCCGCGTCCTTGAACTTTTCAGACAGGCTGAAGCCTTTCCTGTTTGACTGGGAGTCAATAACATCTGACTCATGGGTCTTAACAATCGTTGATAAAGGATACGGGCTGGAATTCTTGGAACTGCCTGGGTGTAGCTCACCCCTAACAGCTGTAAATAATACCATGGCCGAGCTGGATGCAGAAATAGTGTCACTCTTGGCCAAGGGTGCTGTGGAGGAGGTGGCCTATGACGAATCTGAGAAAGGTTTCTTTTCTCGGTTCTTCTTGGTCCCCAAGAAGGATGGGGGTTTACGCCCCATTCTAGACTTAAGGGGCCTTAATGCCTTTCTAAGGGTGACTAAGTTCAAAATGGTCACACTGTCAGCTGTAATCGCCTTGCTAAGGAAAGGGGATTGGTTTGCTGTCCTCGATTTGAAGGACGCCTATTTCCATGTGGGAATACGAGAGGAGCACAGGAAATACCTGAGCTTCATTTACCAGCGAAGGGTGTTCCGTTATAAGGTGCCTCCCTTCGGTCTATCCACGGCGCCACGGGTATTTACCAAGTGTGTGGCTCCTGTGGTCTCCTTCCTTCGGGAGGAGGGCTGTTCCATCTTTCCCTACCTCGATGACTGGCTCATCGTGGCTGATTCAGAGGCTAAGCTGTTGCAAGATGTGGAATTAGTACTGAACACTTGCAAACGCTTGGGGCTTCTGGTAAATTTTGATAAATCAAAACTGGTGCCCAACCGTAAGGTCTCCTATATTGGGGCGATTTTAGATTCTGTAGAGGGTAAGGCACTGCTCCCCCTTGAGAGGGCTAAATCTCTAAAGGGTCTGGTATCCATGTTTAAAAGGAACCGGTTCCAATCTGTTCGCACCATCCAGTGTTTATTGGGGCATATGGCAGCGGCCACCTCTGTGGTCCCCTTTGCTAGACTGCGTATGCGCTCGCTTCAGAATTGGTTCGTGAGGAGGTATGATGCCTTACGTCATCCTCCGTCCCTCAAGTTGTCCATACCTAGGGCTATCCTATCCCCCCTTGATTGGTGGATGTCAGATGACAACTTGTTTAAAGGGACCCTGTTTGGTTACCAGCATCCTGAGGTTACAGTGACCACTGATGTATCCCTAAGGCGATGGGGTGCTTACTGTGGTACTGCATGTGTACAAGATGTTTGGACAGAAAGGGAAAAGAACCTGCACATTAATGTACTTGAGTTAAGAGCTATTCGTTTTGCACTTGTGTCCTTTACAGCACTTCTACAAAACTGTCGGGTGTTGGTGCAGACAGACAACACGACTGCCATGTATTACCTAAACCAGCAAGGGGGCACAGCATCTATGACTCTCTACAGAGAGGCCACGCTCGTTTGGCACTGGGCAATCCAGAATGGTGTGATGCTTCGGGCTATACACGTAGCGGGATCAGACAATGTTTGGGCAGATGCCCTGAGCAGGGTGCACATGTTGGGCCACGAGTGGGAAGTGAGCGCAGAGTACATTGGGCCGATCTTCCAAATGTGGGGCCAACCGGACATAGATTTGTTCGCAACTTCAGCAAACACCAAGGCCCAGATATTTTGCTCAAGGGCAGGGAGCGACCCCCTCTCTATTGGGGATGCCTTCCAGTTTACATAGACCCACAGGTTGCACTATATGTTTCCACCATTCCCACTAATACCGAGGGTGCTGGGCAAAATAGAAAATGACCATGCAGATTGCATTCTAGTGGCACCCTTCTGGCTGAGACAAGTATGGTTCCCCAAACTTTTGCAAATGTCCAATCGAACATATGTGAGTCTGCCTCCCTGGCAGGATCTCCTGCGGAATGGGAGCCTGTTCCACCACGAACCCAAGAAGTTGCACCTGTCTGCCTGGCGAATCCTACCCCGCCTGTAGTGTTTTCAGAGCAGGTGAAAAGAGTCTTGCTGAACGCAAGGAAGCCGTCCACTAGACGGGCCTATGAGGCTAAGTGGCGTAGGTTTGAGGCTTGGGCACTTGCTAAGGAAGTGGTGCCTGCCAGTAGCCCCCTGGGGTTCATATTTGACTACCTATGTCAGCTGAGGGACCAAGGGTTACGGGTTACCTCCCTAAAGGTCCATCTTGCGGCTATTTCCGCCTATCATGATCGGGTAGACGGTAGCACAGTGTTCTCACACTGTAAATCTCAACAGTTCCTGAAGGGGATGTTTAATCTTTACCCGCCTGTGTCACCTCCTGTGCCTCAATGATCTCTATCCCTGGTGCTGTCGAGGCTGATTTTGCCTCCATTTGAGCCATTAGCCACATGCCCTTTGGACTTGTTGTCCTACAAGGTAGCGTTTTTGGTGGCTATAACGTCTGCCAGGAGGGTTAGTGAGTTGTCAGCGCTTAGGGCTGACCCGCCCTTCCTTCTATTTCATAGGAATAGGGTGGTCCTGCGACCATGCCTTAAGTTCCTGCCAAAGGTGGTGTCTGCCTTTCACCTGTCGCAGGAAATTACGCTACCTGCATTTTTTCCGCAGCCGTCTTCCAAAGGGGAAAGGGCCCTTCATACCTTAGACTTAAGAAGAGCCTTGGCTTTCTACTTAGATAGGACAAGGGAAGTTGAAACGTTTGGGGAAGGAACAGAAGCAGGGACTTGATTGGAAGATGATCCTTGCTTCTTTGATGTTTGGTGTGACTAGTGCTGATGATCCTCCTATGCAAAATTCTCCCGGATCCCTCAGTGGGATGATGCCCTTTGGTTTGCACTGGGATCATACAGATTTGAGTGTAAGCCCATTGAATTCTATGGGGTTGACATTGGAGTAATAATGCATAGGATGCTGACTGTTGCTATCCTTCAAGAGGGGTGTACTAAAAGGAATGACAGGATTGCCCATTGGAAATAATGGGAGAGGCTTAAAGGCCCATTGGTAATAATGGGAACCAGGAATGCCAATTTACTTGCATGGGCTCCACTGAAATACATTATAGCACCCAGGGGCTGTCATTCCACTCAGGGGCCTGTCATTCCAGTCCCAGAGCCCTTCTGATACTCCCAGGGGCTGTCATTCCACTCAAGCAGGGCCAGCACTTCCATTGAGGCAGAGCCAGCCCCCGCCTCAGGTGCTGAACTCTGAAGGAGGCGCCATGTCAGCCGCCCCCAACTACCGGCGTTCCCTGCAGTGTGCGCTCTCCTGTGTGCTCATGCAGGAATTCTCCTCTCTTGGTGCAAGGCATTTCTTCTGGAGTGCAGAAGGGCAGCCCTGTCTTCCTGCTCACCCAGCGCCTGAGGAGCTTTGAGTTCAACCTAATCAGCGGGGCAGTTCTCTCTGTGCCTTTTTTCCCTCCTCCTCTCTCTCTCAATTTAAGCCTTGGGCGAAGCTTCTGTGAGCAAGAGACAGTCTAGCTGGCTGAGGAGCAGCAAGCTCCCATCTGACCTTTTGTCCCCCTTGTTCCCTCCTTCCTTTCTTGCTCCCCCCCCCTGCCATGCACTAAAAGGAATGACAGGAGGATTGACCATTGGAAATAATAGGAGAGCCAGAGATGCCAATTTACTTCCCTGGGCTCCATTGGAAGGCATCACAACACAAAAATAGTTGCAAAGAAAATGTGGAATGGATTTTCCATAAAGGTCTTTGGACAAGAGAGGAAATTCTGTGCAACTAAAACTAAGAAGAAACTTGATTCTTGTCCAGCAGGTTATTTTTCAGTAAAAGAAACACGTTTCATACTAAGAATTCATTTGTGGCTTTTGATGAAGCTGTGAGCCTTGCGAAACAGGACAATTTAGCCAGGCAAACCCGTTGCCAATCTCCCGCCGGGAGCAGCCGGAGAGTGTGGGCGCTCCCCTGTTGTCTTGATTTGACCCTCGGCATTTGTGAATAAAGCTTTGGATTGCAGCAGCGGTCTTTTGGCGTGTCCTTAGTGTGCCTTTGCCTTGCACCTATAAGACTAACAACATTTGTGGTAGGGTATGAGCTTTCATGAGCCATAGCTCACTTCTTCACTACTGGACTCTTGCTCTTTTTTTTGTGTTGTTGTAATGCATTTCAATGGAGCCCATGCACGTAAATTGGCATTCCTGGCTCCCATTTTCTCCAATGAGCCTTCAAGCCTCTCCCTTTATTTCCAATGGGCAATCCTGTCATTCCTTTTAGTACATCCCTTCCCCCCCCAACTGGCATCAATTCTACTTCTCACCTTTCCTCAAGCTTTGGGGGGGGAGGCTGCTTTTGGTGGAAAGAGTGGCTGGTTGTGTGTGCACTGCCACAGAGGAAGGAAGAAGTGAGGTGAGACACAATTCCCTTTCAGTCCCTGTGCGATAGGTAGGAGCAAATCACTGTTGTTGGGTTAAATTGTTACTTTCCTTTCGTTCTCCCTCTCCCTTGCTATTCTCCAGTCTCAATGCTGCTCTCACTTTACTCCAGCAGAGCAGCACCCCGCACTGCACCTCCTCTTTATCACCCTCCTTCTTCTCATTCCCTAGTTTACATATATCACCCCCCTCCTCTCCTCTCCCTCAATATTTATACACCACATGCTTAGCTGTCAGCTGCTGTTCACTTCAAACCCAAGTGGGGGGGGGGAGAAGGATGAGCATGGAGGGTAGTTCCCAAAAGGGATCTCTGACAAAGGTGATCAATATTTTAAGGCTTGGAGAGGGTTGGAGAGAAAGAGAAGGCTTCAGCTCAGTCCCCCTTCCAAACAGCTCTCTCCTCCAAGTGGACCCTGTAAGAGAAGCCCTCCTTCTACTGCCAAGAGTCTCTGGGTTCAGAGAGAGGTGGGAAGAAAGAGAAAGGGAAACTTCTACACACACACACACACACACACACACACACACACACACAAAAGGTGGTGTGCTCAAAACTTCAATGCAAGTTGCTGTTTCTGCTCACAAAATAGATTTTTGGCTCACAATAAGAAAAACAAAGATTGTTGTTATTCTCCCACTTATTTTTAAAATTTAAATTTAAAATTTAAATTAAGAAATAAAAATTAAATTAAAAATGTAAAAAGTTTCAAGTTTTGTGCTTTTCATTTTTCCTACATTTCTTCCAAATAGCTGCCTGTTCGACTTTTCCATTCTACATTTTCCAGCTCTGTGACCGTAAGACGTATATCTAAATAAAAGTTTCTCTAAAAATATGCTTCTTGTAATTCATGTATCAGAGCTATCTTTTCACCATCAAAACAGATGCTGCTCTGCTCATTAATTTCATCCTTTTCTTGTATCATGTTGAGAAAACATTATGGCTATTATATCTTCCCATGCACTGAATATCCCCTTGCCCTACTCCTCATTTTTGTTCCTTTTCATCCTCTCTCTTTTTTTCTTCTTGTATAGTTGTTATGAAATATTTCATTGTCATGTTACACATAGGATAAAAATATGTACTAGCTAGTAGCTAACTATTTCTTTTTGGGAGGGCAGCTCTTAGGGTTGCCATCCCCCCACCCACAGCGGAGGATCCTCTGATCCCACCCTTCCCCCCCCATGCCCTCTAACCTGGCCGGAGGGAGGGCGCACCCCCTCCCCGGGTTGCACGGCACACCCCTGGGTGCGGGGCCCGCTCCTGCGCCATGAGAGCGGGCGGTGGCAGTGGCAGAGAGAGAGCAGGCGGCGGTGGCAAGAGCAGGCCACTCTCACTGCTGCCGCCACCACCCCTGTACAGCCTGCATTGGCAGGGACAAGGGGCACAGCAGCGGTGGTGGCAAGAGAGCGAGCTGTGGTGGCCACAGCCCACTCTTTCGCCGTGGCTGCCACTGCCCCTGTGCAGCCCGTGCCGGCAGGGACAAGGGGCATGGTGGAGGTGGTGGCAGCGAGAGAGCGAACTGCAGTGGCCACGACCCGCTCTCTTGGTGAGGCCACCGCTGCCCCTGTGCAGCCCATACTGGCAGTGACAAGGGGCATGGCGGTAGCGGCAGCGAGAGAGAGAGCTGTCCGCTCTCTCTGCCCCTTCCTGGCGTGCGTGATGTCATCATGCGGGGTGCCCTTTGACCCTGCGTAATGATGTCACTCCCAGAAGTGACATCATCATATGTGCAGTCAAAACATCAAGAGCAGTGACAGGGTAAGAGCTAGCGTCCCGTTCTCCCGCTGGGAGACTTGAGGAACCTGGCAACCCTAGCAGCTCTAGTTAAAATCTATCCTGGAACCCTTGCACTCTCTATTTATCATGAGTTTCCCCTAGGAAGCTTGGAACTAAAATGCGTCTGCCAGCACTAACAAAAAATGATTTAAAATGGAATCGCCAAAGAACATTTGTGACCTCTATAATGGTAGAAATATTTTTCATCTAGCAAGAATCCAACGTGTTCTAGTATGAACACCAAAATACTCTTCTGAGCTCTTTGAAAGACAGAAGTATCTTAAAGTTTTCAAAACATTCATGCTTGCTGGATTTTAGGGGTTTATTTTATTTTCTGTGATGAAAGTACATTTTAAGCAGCAAATTATGAGCAAACTACTCAACTAATGTCTGAAATAAGGAAGTTGTATTCAGACACATCACAAGTAACAAGGGTTCAGAAAAATGTGCAAAAACCCTACTTGTTGCTGGGCTTGCATACTTTGCTGCTTCCTCCCTCCATCTCTTTTCATGATGAGAATTATGGTTAATGAACCCATGATGCACAAATACAGGCATGTGAGTTAAATGGAATTAAAATTTCCCATTCTCCAGATAATCTATGCACCTGCATTCATACATCATGGAGAGTAGCCATAGCCATTTAACTGCAATTCTCAACATAAGAAGGGGAGAAGTAAGGTATGCACATGAGGCAAGCAATCAGTTGTGCTTGTGCACATTTTCCTTAACTACACGAGACGTGTGAATGAAGCCTTTATGCCACAGATGGAAAGTGTGATAACTGATGACTGTTGGGAAGAAAAAACTTCAATCAATATGATAATGTTTTGCCATGTAAATAGTTTTTGTATTTTATTTGTGCTAGTTAATGTAGGGTTTTAATGTATGTGGTTATGGTTTAAAATACAAACCTCTAAAGAAAGAAGGGGAGGCTGGATGGGTGAGTAAAGTGTGCTTTGATTGGATGGTAGCTGTACTCTAGGTGATGGAGTGAACTGCAGTTTAGACAGGGAGTCAGGCAAGCAGTCAATTTGTATGTAAGTCTGTGTCTGTGTGGGTGAGAGGAAAGAATTATTCTGTGCGTGAAGTGCTGAGAGAAGAAGTCTCTGTGTTTTCTTTGTGGATGAAATCAGTCTGTGGGATGTGAACTTCATGTTATTCTCTTTCGGGGTGTATTTTTAGCTTAAATGGCAACTGTGTGGAAGATTAGACATTTAAAGACATATCTTTTGAAACCACCACGTTTATGAATTATTCTGAAACCAATGCTCTGAAACCATGTGTATGTATTTATAAATAAGCTCTATTTTTGGTTAAGTAGAATGCCTGTTTCATTTAGAATAAAAGATCCCCTTTTTTACCTCACAGTCACACTGAAGCCTGGCCATTCTGTCATACTACTATCTATAACTAAGCCTTCCTAGAGACAACTAAGGTGAGAGCTTTTGGTGTCAGTGAAAATCTAAGAGAACATTGCAGAAATCAGGAAGGCAGATCACTTAAAGAGGGCAAAACGCCACATGTGTTCTTAAAGCCCTGTACAGTGGACTCAGGAGTCGGTGATGCTTCCACCAGATCAGGCTAAGAAGCAGCATACTTCCACCAGATCAGGCTAAGAAGCAGCATGTATGTGAACTGGTGCTGCCACATGGATAGTGTATACTTAGTGGCCCCAACTTCTGGTATGATGGCTGCCCAAGAAAGTGCTCTCATTATGGAAATTAGTGTGGCTTCATTTTTGGCACCAGTTCAAACAAACAGCATCTCCTTGTGAGGCCAACCCACCTACGAGTTGTGAATGAAGCAGTCCTAAATTTCATATAAAGACTCTAGGAAGTGACATGTTGATCAGGGTGGAACAGCTGGTGAACAAGATGTGAAATAAGATGCAGGTTGCACCAGCTCCTCATGCTGTTTTCAGTGACAGGGTATATAAAAACGTTTCCTATATTAAGCACTGAAAGTTTTAGCACCTCTATCACATCATACATTTGTGACTGCCTCTAGCAAACACAGTCTTAGAGAAACTAGCTTACATGCAAATAGCAAGATGGATTGCATGACTTACAGTTATTTTCTCTTACCAGTTTTATGAATTAGTACTTGGAAGACTGTCTTCTTCTCTGCTTGGCTTGCAGAGTTTTAGGGTACATGTGTATTTAACAGCAGGAGAGTACATTTCCATGACAGTGGCTGTGATACTACATTAGGGCCTAATTTCCAGAATGGGGTGTTAAATCAAGAAATGTTTTGATATATTTAAGATACAAATCGTGCCTAATAGAATTATCCACGAGACAAAGGAAGGGTACAGGGGGTCCATTGTCTATTGATATGGAGCATTCCCCAATCTCCATGTTAACTGCCTATGCCAGGAAGTAAAAACATATTTGGTAACTGGTAATCTTATTGATACCTAGAAGGTTAAAAGTTCTTTAACCAGTTATTTTTTTTTCTACAGACCATTTGAAAGGAGAGATAACCCAACGGCACATGCAAAAAGCAGCTCAAGGTAAATGTATTGCAGGCCTTTCTAGGCAATGTTTTTCTTCCACATAAATATGTAGTGGCTTATTTTGCTCGATCAGCTATGTCTCCCCTCCCTATTTCTCACAATATTGAATGCATTTTCCTCATATTGTTCAAGGGTCATGCAGCAAAAAATTTCATTGGAGCTGTCTTGATAACCAGAAAATCATTCAAGACGTTAATTAAAGAAGACTGCTTGGTAGCAAGCCTAATCAGGGCTGTGCTGAAATCCAAATGCATAATGAAACATATCATTTCAATTTGAAATCTTGGTGATAACGTTTTCCAGCTGCCTCTTTTATTTAAAAGTCTTCTTTCTATGGAGATACTTCACTTAGATCTTGAATAATCATGATCTGTTTTCCCTGATGGACACACTTTGGGTGTGGATTTCTCATTTAAGGAAACATTCATACTTTATCAATTTCTTGGAACTGATTTACATAATTTCCTTTTTTTGCCATGTCTATATGTACAGAGGATTACTGACATGTTAGCCATTGCCAGTAGTGCTGGGACAATTTACCAAGGTTCACCACAGTGGATATACTATGATATGATCGCATTCTCAGTAGCAGGGTGCAGGACCAAACACTGTGGATTGTATCACAGTTTGTTCAGAGGAATGTTTCTAAACCACTTGTGTAAATAATTAATCCACCTAACTGGTGAGACTTATTAGTGACCTGTCTCTACCACAATACTACTGATATTAGGTTGGCATTAGGTCTTCATTCACAGTCACTTCCTGGCCCTTGCGCAAGGATGGCAAGCATCCACTTGGAGTACTGCAAATTGAAGAGGGTGCTTACATAGGAGATGGCATGGATTGTGCCCATTATTTCACTCCACCCAATCAGTGCAATCACAACTCTGGTCCAAGGCAAGCTCCAGAGGCCTTGTGTTAGATCATAGAATGTTAAGAGTGGTATTTACGTCTGCTTTGTGAATAAGTAATTGTACTATAGCTTGGTCTTGTTGTTGCTCTGTTTGTTGCAGTATAGTTTTTATTATTGCTATTTTTATTCCTCTATATATCAATCTTGTTTTAGTAAACATTTGTATATCAGAAGCTCATGAGTTGTCTAAGTGGTTCTTTTGAAGTTGGTCAGGTGATGTTAGTTCTCCAATAGTGAAGTTGCAATGCAGGAGAGATATGAGATCTTTCTCTCTCTTGTAAGTGGTATTTTCCCATGATCTTTAGGGATTAATCATTGTGCTGTGAATGTGAAATACACTTTGATGATGAGGTGGAGGAGTTTAGTTCCAGTGCAAAGTTGCTTCACTGCAAAGTCTTCTTCTGTCCTGCTTTAAAGACTGGGCGGGGTTGAAGCAGTTCCCCTTTCTCTTCAACTGTCTTCTCATGCTGATTTCCCTCTCGAGATCCTTCCTGATCTATCATGAGTTTGGGAGGGGATTGATTGTTGCATGTTCCATGTTCCCTTTCTCTCTTGCACATGCTTGTCAACTTCACTATCCCCTGGGGGTGTCAGCTCTGGAAGCATATCTTATGAATATCGTTCATGCTTGAAAGCTTATGAGAGCAGATAAAATGGTAGCTATGAAGTCACCCATTCAGTGACTTGTATCCAGGGATGCACAAGTGGAAACACAAGTGGACCTAGTGCAGTTCTGCTTATACAAGATCTTGTGCTTTACTCCTTGTATATTATGGAGCCCAGAAATTGAATGCACAAAATCCTGCACAAGCAGACATACAGGTGGGGATACAACAAATTGACTTATTGCAAGTGACTATCATGGTGTTTTCCCTGTATTTCCATTTGCACAAAAGCTGTAGCACAAGCAGAAATTTTGTGCTTTGTCTAACCCATTATACAAATAAGTTGCCAGTGCTTAGCCTTGGAGAATGTTCTGATACTTTCAGTAACTACATGATAACCTCTGATGACCATCCCAATTTTCCCCATTACTTAGTTTTTGTACATGGGCCTTGATTCAGAGTTGTAGTGCCTAGCAGTATAATGTATCTAGCTCAGACTATTCCTCTGATTACCTTTAAACGGTTAGATAATTCAAGAATATAGAGTATTATAATTCCACTATTTCTAGTTCATACTATTTAATTCTAACCATCAGAAGGCTGAACTAGTAGGGTGCCTACTTTCTATGAACCAGACATGTTGACAAAGGGCTGCCAAGAGCCACTTCAGGTTCTGGACAAAATTTCCCTCTATCCCACACCCTTCACAGTGTTAAAGCAACATAAAATTAAGAAGCAAAGGAAGAGAGATAGAAAAGCTTGTGCCAAGAGTGAGAAAACTGTAATAAACTCCACTGACATTAGTGGAATTTACTGCACATGGGCCGTTTCCACACGGCTTACCTTTGCTCGTAACAACCCGGAACATAGCACAAAAAACGCAGAAGATCACGTTTTCTCGTGCGAGATTTGCAATTTGTTATGGCAATTAGTTATGTAAGTTAATTCTGTGTCAAGTGTTTCCTTTTGTCTATCCTGAATCTACTGTCAGTCAACTTTATTAGGCAATTGATCTGTAATCCTAACTTGACACCCCATTTTACAGAACATACACAGTCTGCAGATCATACTCACAAATATGCCTAAGTGGCATCGTTTAACAGCTGTAGAGTCCAACAGCATATAGATGGCTTTTTACTGCAACTTGTAGCTCACTGCCTTCCATTCACCTCTGTGACTGGGATTTCCTGTCCCACTGCTTAACACCCTGCTCTCACAATGACATCAGGTATGTTCATATTGCCTCAGAATATTTATGTTGTTGTTTTTTTCAAGCACTGCTGATAAGCACTTTGTGGGAAACGGCTGGAACAAGCCTGAGCATAGTTTTTTTTAATTACGACTTATTGCTGAGGAGCTAGGTGTAGAATGTGGGTTACTATTTACCTGTGGCAGTGCTGAAAAGAGACTGAGGAGGGGGGAGCTCGGGATAGGAGTTTCACCTCCATGGTGATTGTTGAGATGGGTAGTAGAGCATTTCAATTCCAGAGACTGCAGAATAATGTGACAGACAGGACTGGCTCCAGCTCCTCCTCTCAGAGAAAGCCGATGGGAGAGGGCAGAATGCTGGCCCAATGGAGGGAAAGATGGCTTTTGAGAGGCTGAGAGAAAGAAGGATTTTGTCTCTGCTGTGGAGAAGCAGCAGAAATAGTGCTGTTATGTTTAACATTCTCTATTAAAGTGGTAGCTTTTATAGATCCCAGGATCCTGTCAGCATCCATCATGGTAACTGGGTCAAAATGTTTCATTATCAGACCAGACAGAGTATTACTACAGATGGCATCCAGATCACATGTATTTGTGTTATTTTATCAGGAAAAAAACCTCTGCAAAGGTATCACAGTTGATGGTCTGTTCCTGAAACAATACATGCTCAGATGTAGAAGTCAACAAATGTTGGGATATTTTTAGCATTTGGGATGGTCATGAGCTAGCTGGTGCAATGGTCACAGAGAAATAACATTTCTTTGCTACTATCACTGCTGCTTCATAGGTCTCCAGTGGCCTCTATAGATTGCTCTGTCGAATTCAGTACAAATTTTCTACCAGCATCTTTCTAGATGTTTTCTAGCCCCCTTTAGGTCACTAAGCTTCACAGGGCTGGCTTCCATCCCAAGTTGGGAGAAGTTGACGAAGAGCGATATTGTTGATACCTTTGAGAAGCTTCTCATTTCAAGCTCCCACTTCAGCCTCAACAGAGCTTGGAATCCTAAAACCCCCAGAGCATTTTGGAACCCAGAAGGATCCATGAGCCTCTGTAGGCAGACCATTTTAACTCCCTCCCCTTTTGCAAAGTGTTGGAGACCCATTCACCCTTGGGGGCATTTTTTTAACAATATACATTGACAGCTGGCATTGACATTGATGGAAGGAGGGGGTAATACTCATATGAATGCTGCAGTTATGCTTGATGACATTGCAGCTGGTGCTATTCTGAACTTCTACAGGATGTAATGGGAAATTTTAAATTTTACTCTGCTTGCCTGTCATTGGCAATATATAGTATTTATTGCTGTTCCTTTGGGAAGGGAAGGAGAATCAGCTGTGGTCCTCATTGTATTACATATTGTTGGGTGCTTATTTTCTTGTTATCTTGTATGTCCTCTTGGTATATGTATTGTATCCTTTGTACAATTTATGATTGCTAATCTTGGTTATATACTTGTATCCATTGTGTTGTGAAAGCAGACACCTGCATTGGTTTAAATGATATAAACGGTGAAGCATGACTTATGTGAGAGTTCCACAGCTCCCTTTCCAAAGTGCTTGTGCAGTCTGAGCGCTCAGATTTTTTATTGGAGTTATGTAGAGATCTTACAAAGAATATATACCACTGATGGGATCAAAGGGCTATTATGATACCCTGAAATAAGTTGCCAGTCACGCAGTGAAACCAGTAATGGTCATAGCATGTTAAAACTGATCAGGAATTGGATTTCTCTCCGTATTTTAGATCTTTAACCTTGTTGCAATACTATAGAACATTGTGATCGTTTGAATATTTGTTTCATATTTGAAAGCAATAACTATCATTGCTATCTATGTGTGAACTGAGAGTTCACATCTATAAATACTAACATAGATATGCTTTTGACTTACCTCCTAGAGTGACCTCTAGTGGCATCTGAACTTTTTCTTCCATTTATAGTTGAGGAGAAATTGATTTCCCCCCATATTTCCATTATCTCAGAGTGGAACAATTGGCATTGCTTAGCCTTAAGGGTTTATTTTTGGAATTCTAAATCTAAAAAGAGGTTGATCAGATGATGTTTGTTAGAGCATAGATTTCCCACTAATAGTAGAACAAGGTTTTGGTACCAACTCTGGATGGATCTCAAAAACATTCCAGAAATATTTGCCTTAGGGTGGAGGATTTGAATTTCTCTTGGCTGATCTAAATCTTTTGGGGTTCACATTTCTTCAGTGTTACAGAAAATGAGTTTATTTGCCAGGAATTTGCAAAACAGCAATGTAAGCAAAATAAATGGGCATAGAAAGTAAATTTTAATCATTAAAATGATTGCTTTTGTATCAAGCCTGAGACTGGAAACATTTTTTAATGATACAGTTGAGGTAGAGAAACAATAACATATGTTCATTTGTCTTGGAGAAAGTGGATAAATGTCTTAAATACCAGTTTCAATTAGCTGCAAGTAAATAACTGTGTGTGTGATTTGTCCCACAGAGCAAGCATATTATCGTATCAGTTTGATAGTATGAATGAATATGAGAAAGCTGATATTTTTGTAGTATGTTACATGAGAAGATAACAAATTCTCCCTCTGAGGTGGAGGACATCTTGAAGATGGGTGATTCCCACCCTCAATTCAGGGAGGCAGGAACTAAGTTGAACTTCCTGTCTTCCTGGGGGGGGGGGTCAGTCACCTTTCCTTTTAGTTTTGTTCCTGCCTCAACAGGGAAAGCAGCTTCTTCAATGCTGTCTAGGTCTTTTACCTCAGAACTTAGATCTTATTTCTTCTTGAGCCCTCGTATTTTCCACCTCTTTCCCTGCTTGCGTTTCTCCGATGGCACTGCTAACCTCAGGGAAGCCTCTCTTAATTACTCCTGCTCTTTTGACTCAGCTTTCCCCCCTCTCTCTCTTTGCACCGGCTCTTCTCCCGGTGGCCGGCCGGCCTCAGGAAAGCTCTTCTCAGCTGTTCCCACTCTTTTTTTTTGGCTACGGCTGTTCTTCCCTCCCTGCCTGCTCTTCTCAAGGTGCCGCAGCTAGCTGCAAGGGAGCTCCCCTCAGCTTTTCTTCTTTTCCCAACTATGTCTGGTTTCTCCTTTCTCTCCCCACCTGCTTTTCTCCCAGAAGCAAGCATAGCCACAGGGAAGCCCTCTCAACTTTTCTCACTCCTTTTCTTTTCGGAGCGTTCTTCAGCCTTGGCCCAGGATGGAAGCTGCTGCAACAGATGGGTTTTTGTTTGAAGGAGAATTGGTGGCCCCTCTCAATGCCACTCCAGACAATCTGGAGATGGGAACCAACTCGGGTTGTGAGGAAACTGCATCCACTGCCACCCAGGAAGAGGCACCATCACCAATTGGCAAAAATCAACATGGCAGCCACCAAAGCTTGGAGGCTGCTAAAGAATGGCAACAGAGCAATAGCTGGTTGTTGTGGGTTTTCCGGGCTGTATTGCCGTGGTCTTGGCATTGTAGTTCCTGATGTTTCGCCAGCAGCTGTGGCTGGCATCTTCAGAGGTGTAGCACCAAAAGACAGAGATCTCTCAGTGTCACAGTGTGGAAAAGATGTTGGCAGGTCATTTGTATCTACTCAGGAGGGGTGGGGCTGAGCTGAGTCATCCTGTAAGAGTTTCCCAGGGTGTGGAATGCTAATGGCGGGAGGCTTCACTGTATCCTGAGGAGGTTCTTTGGCATATGGATTGGTGCTTGATGTGCTAATCTTCTCTGCAGGGCTATTGTCGAGTATAGAGTGTTTTGTTAGCCTGGTGTTTTTCAGAACTGGAAACCATGGTTTCCGCCCCTGGAGGTCGTCAAGATTTCCTGGGCTGGCCTGAGGTCTTTGAGCGTTCTTTGCCTGTTCTCCGCCTGAGAGCAGGTGGCCGGGGGCTATTTGTGCCCCTCCGGCCGCTGAAACAGCAGCCCGGTCAGCTCTGCACTTAGAGCTGCGTTAGACCTCCATGGATCCCAAACCGGAAGTCCCTCAGGGCGCGTCGATCTCGGGCGAGGGGGGGTTCTGTGCTAAGGATTCTCTCTCGTCCCTTGAGGTCCCACCCTAAGACAGGTCGGCTAAAATCTCTGCGGCAGAACCGGGGCCAGTGCGGCTGGCATAAGACCTACATGCCCAAGCTTCAACAGGGGAAAAGTAGGTGGAAAAGAAATTGAGATCGAAGCAGTGATTACAACCCAGAAAGATGCTTGAAAAGGTAAAGATCACTATCTCTCGAATTGGGATGGATTGCTTAAAGTAACGAACTTTTAAAGTGAAATTTTAAACTGCAACAGATGGAATATAATGAGGGGAAGACTCGGCAAGAAATAGTTTAGAAAAAGGACTAAGTTAAATGAAGCTATTAAAGAAACTGGACCATTGTTTTTCATACCTGTGGTCAGAGAGTGATAGCAGGCTGTGAGAAAATTTCTATCATCGCGAGAGCTGCAGTGGAGAGACGGGAAACAGGAAGTGCATCACAGTGATAGAGCTGCTGGAGAGAGACGACCCTTATTGGAGACAGGAAGAAGGGAATCGCCATTTTTGAAAAGGGAAGGACTTTGACTTCAACAGGAGAGAAAGTAGGACATCTTGGATTGCAAAAAGACTACAGAAAAACCATAGAGAAAAGACACCCGACATTTTGGACTTCTTGAAACATCCTTTGCTTTTTTTAAGAATCGGGACAGTCAAATTAATTTAGAGGGACATAAATTTAAACGCCATGGAGCTAAGGAAACGTGCAGACTCGTGGGAGCGAGGTAAATCAAGCCCCACGATGTCGAAAAAAGAGTGGCAAATGGCTATTGAGAACCTGGATAAAAAATTTCTGGAAATGTTAAAGGAATTGAAGGAGACAAAACAGGAGTTGGTGAGGGAAGTCAAAGATGTTAAAGAGACAGTAAAAAATGAATTGGCAGAAGTAAAGAAGGGAATGGAAACAATACAAAATGACTTGCAAGCAGCGCAGCAAAAAGTCAATGTAGTCGAGAAGGTGGTGGAGAATCTTACAGAGACGCAACGAACGGATATGAGAGCGATGAGGGGAAGGATGGCAGTTGCGGAGAGTAAGTACATGGAGAAGCAGCTGAGGTTTCGAGGTTTGCCGGAAATAGATGGAAAGACAGCACAAGAACAGGTTACAGAGGTGTTAGCTGAATACCTGGGAAAGGAGGAGGAGGAGGTTGTGGCTATCCTTGATGTGGTGTATCGAATAAATTCCAGATTGGCGACCCAGAGGAAATTACCAAGGGATGTGATTGTGCAATTTACGACAAGGAATTCAAGAGAAATGATAGTGAGTAAGCAGTTTCAAGATCCATTGATAGTTGATGGCAAGACGGTTATCATCATGAAAGAGTTACCCAGATCGGTGCTGCTTGATCGGAAAAAATATAAAGTCTTAGTTCAGAATTTGAAGGACATGAAAGTAAGATACAGATGGGAATTACCGGAGGGGATATCGTTCGAATTCGGAGGAGTGAAAAAGCGCATCAGATCTGAATTTGAGATGGAAAAGTTTATGAGAGACAATGAAAAAGACTTACCAACAACAAGGCTATGAATATGGAGTGTAAAGTACTATCTTGGAATGTAAATGGACTTAATTCACCTAATAAGAGAAAAAGTATTTTCCACTGGCTATTAAAACAAAAATGTGATATTGTGTGCTTGCAAGAGACCCATATTAGAAATCAGGATGTAAAATATCTTAAATTGGGCAAGTTGGGCAATGAGTTTGTAGCGGCCTCAAAAAAGAAAAAAAGGGGAGTGGTATTATACATAAGAGAGGAGCTACAGCCAAAGCTAATGATTAGAGATGCGGAAGCCAGATTTATAGCAGTGGAATGTACATGGAATTTAAAGAAAGTGTTGGTGATTGGAATTTATGCACCAAATGGAGCAAAAGAGAGCTTCTTTGAGGATTTAAGGAAGCATTTAGATGAACTCTCTTATGATCAGATAATCCTTGCAGGAGACTTCAATGGAGTTACAAATTTAGAACAAGACAAAAAATCAGTAACTGCACAAAAGAGGACTATTACCAAAGACTTTCTTTGCATTAATGCAACAGGAAACTCTGGAAGATGTGTGGAGAATGCAGAATCCCACAGGTAGACATTATACATTTTTCTCCGCAAGGCATTCTACCCTATCACGAATCGATATGATCTGGGCCTCAAAGGACTTAGTGCTTTGGACTAAGGATGTAGAAATAATGCCCATGGTAGGCTCAGATCATAACCCAGTAATGTGGAAGTTTGGAAAAAGAATTAAGAGGAAAGGATGGAGAATAAATGAGGACTTGTTACAAGAGGGAGAAAATATGGAGATGTTGAGAAGGGAAACTAAATTCTTCATACAGCATAACATGAATCGAGAAGTACCAACTAACAAGGTATGGGATACATATAAAGCAGTAATTAGAGGCATACTAATGGAATTAAATGGAAGAGCTCGAAAGAAAAGAGAGGAGAAGAGACAGGAGATTATGGAAAAAATAAAAGCAAAAGAAATACAATTAAAGAAAAGACCAGGGAAAAAGAAAATCTATCAAGATATTAAAATCCTTCAAGAGCAGTTGACGGCAATGAATAATAAAGAATTGGAATGGAATCTTAAAAGAATGAATCAAAAGTCGTTTGAAGGTGCAAATAAACCTGGGAAATATTTGGCATGGCAATTGAAGAAGAGAAAGGAGAAAAAGACAATTAATAAAATATGTGAGGACAATAAAGGGCATCTGGAACAGACTGCTATAAGTAGAGCTTTCTATAAATTTTATGCTAAATTGTATGACAAAAAAGAAGTGAATAAAGATTCAATAGCGACATATTTGGGGAAAATTAAGCTTCCAGTAATTTCGGACGATTGGAGAGCTAAATTGAACAGTGAAGTAACAGAGGAAGAGATAAGGAAAGCAATACAGTCAACAAATTTGGGGAAGGCGCCGGGACCTGACGGACTTACAGCTAAATTTTACAAGGTAATGGTCAATGAGCTGGCATCATTTCTAAAAGAAGTGATCAATGGTGTTTTGAGAGATCAAAGAATTCCAGATACCTGGAGTGAAGCTAATATATCATTGATCCCTAAAGAAGGACAGGACTTGACTAATGTTAAAAACTATAGACCTATTTCCTTACTTAACAATGACTACAAGATCTTTGCGAAGGTCTTGGCAGAGAGACTAAAGGGATGGCTATCTGAAGTTATTGGGGAAGAACAAGCAGGTTTTTTACCAAACAGACAAATCAGAGACAACCTAAGGACAGTTATAAATGCTATTGAATACTACGATAGGCGTTGTGATAAGGAGGTTGGTTTCTTCTTTGTAGATGCTGAAAAAGCATTTGACAATTTGAACTGGGACTTTATGTTTGCCACTATGGAACAGCTACAAATGGGAGAAAGATTCATAAGAGCAGTGAAAGAAATTTACAGAGACCAGAGTGCAGCAATTGTGGTGAATGACGAGTTGACTAAAAAACTGACTATTGGCAAAGGTACTAGACAAGGTTGCCCGTTGTCTCCACTGTTGTTTATTTTGGTTTTGGAAATTTTAATGATACAGATTCGAGAAGACAATGCAATCTGTGGAATAAAGATAAAAGACTTTTCCTACAAGGTCAGAGCATTTGCAGATGATATAATGTTAATTGTGGAAGATCCAATTGAAAACATGCCTAAGGTAATAGAAAAAATTAAAGAATTTGGAGACTTGGCAGGTTTTTATGTAAACAAAAAGAAATCAAAGATATTATGCAAAAATATGACTAAGTTAAAACAGCAGCAATTGATGGAACTAATAGACTGTGAAGTAAGAAATAAGGTGAAATATCTGGGAGTTGAACTGACTGCAAAAATATAGATCTATTCAAGAATAATTATGAGAAATTATGGACTCAAATAGAGCAGGATTTGATTAAATGGAATAGATTGAACTTGTCATGGTTGGGAAGAATTGCAGTAGTTAAGATGAATGTGTTGCCAAGAGTGATGTTTCTGTTACAGACAATACCAATCATTAGGGACTCTAAGCAGTTTGACAAATGGCAGAGGAAAATATCGGAGTTTGTGTGGGCAGGCAGGAAGCCTCGAGTGAAAATGAAAGTATTACAGGATGCAAAGGAAAGAGGTGGAATGCAATTGCCCAATTTGAGACTTTACTACGATGCAATTTGTTTGGTATGGTTGAAAGATTGGAAGAAGCTGAAAAATCGCAAACTGCTGGCCTTAGAGGGAAATAAAAAATTATTTGGATGGCATGCATATTTATGGTATGACAAAGTAAAAGCAGATTCTATGTTTTTGCACCATTACATTCGGAGAAGCCTCTTCTCAACTTGGAAGAAGTACAAAGACTACTTGCAAGAAGGAATCCCCTCCTGGGTGGTTCCATATGAAGTAATAGATCTGAGAACGGTTGATAATGAACAACAGTGCTTAACGTACAAGGAGATAACGCGAATAGAACTTTCTAAAATAAGAATAAGGACGCAACAAGAGTTGTCTCCAAATTATGACTGGTTTCAATATAGACAAGTTAGAGATCGTTACTACTCGGACTGTGTGAAGGGAGGGATAAGAATGGAGAACTCAGATTTAGAGAAAGCAATTCTACAAGAAGAAAAAAAGGAAATCTCTAAGATATACAAAGTACTGTTAAAATGGTATACGGAAGATGAAGTAGTTAAAGTGCAAATGGTGAAGTGGGCTATAAATTTTAATAAAGAAATAACAATGGAGGCGTGGGAATATTTGTGGAAAAATACATTGAAGATTACAACATGCACCAGTATCAAAGAGAATCTCTACAAAATGATTTATCGTTGGTATTTGACACCAAAGAAAATTGCGCTAGGGAACTTGAATACATCTAATAAATGCTGGAGATGTAAAAAGCATGAGGGATCTCTGTATCACATGTGGTGGACTTGTGAGGTAGCTAGGCAGTACTGGGGGGAAATAATAAGAGTAATGAGTGAGATTTTACAATTTCAAGTTAATAAGAACCCAGAACTCCTGCTACTGAACTTGGGAATGGAAGATATTCCAGCACAACACAGGACATTGTTATTTTACATGACAGCAGCAGCTAGACTCTTATATGCGCAGAAATGGAAAGTACAAGAAGTGCCAACTATCGAGGACTGGATTTACAAATTGCTGTACATGGCGGAGATGGATAAAATGACAAGAAAATTGAGAGACCTTGACCCGGGACAGTTTAACACGGACTGGGAGAGGCTGAAACGATATTTGGTGAAAAAATGGGAGGTGGGAGGACTGTGGCAGTTTGATAATTACTGAAATATAACAAAAGGAGAGGGGAGTGACTATACCGGGGGGAGAGAGTAAGGTGAAAAAATTCTAAGCAATTATTTTATTTGATTAGTATGAATAGTTGGGTATTAATAGTGTTACTATTATAAGGATTATAAGGATAGAACTTAATTAATTTTTTTAAGTAAGCAGATAACTGTACAATGGAGAATTAATATACATTAGCATACATAATATAGGTCTAATTGATAGACTTTTGTTGAATGTGTACATGAATGGTTTGTTGTGTAGTATTATAATGGAGAAATTAATTAATCAAAAAGGACAAGACATGCAAAAGAAAGTAAAGAGTAACACATAGAGTACAAGTTAAATTGATTGATTTATAATAAATGTATGCAATGTTTATAGAAGTATGTGAAGTTATGCATAAAGAGGGACAAATTGTTTGTCCCATTTTGAAGTACTTAGAAAGAGTAAGATAGAGTACAGAATACCAAAATGATTATTATTATTATTATTGAAAAAGATAAGTTAAGATTGTCATACTTTTACCCATTTGGGAAGGAAATTAGAGATAGCACTATGTTACTATAGAAAAGCTTAGAAGAGTTTGAAAGTATATTATAATAAGTACAATAAGTTTGAAATGAGTAGAGGGAGAATAGACAAGGGGTTGGAAAACTGTTGGAAGTCAACAAAAGGGGGGGGAAGGGAGGGGGTTAGAATTGGAAAATTTAAGGGAATGTGATTGTAATAAATTTTATATGTGTCTAATCCAATAAAAAATTTTATTAAAAAAAAAAAGATTTCCTGGGCTGGCCAGTTGAACTCAGACCTAGGCTGTCTCATTATACTTGACAGCCCAGAGTAAGAACTGTGGGTCGCTTCTTTGAATTTGACAGGGGGTGTTGTGGACTTGCTACTGGCAGAAGCTGAGAACTCTCTGGGGTCATTGGTATTTTATCAGGAGGGCAAATCAGCCTTTCGTGGCTGAGAATGGAAACTGTGAAGTGACTGGAATGGCACTGAAATTACATTGGAGCTGAAATCAAATTCTCATGCTTGATAAATTGGGGATCTGGGGTAATGTTATATGTATATTAGAATTCATTGGTATTAATTGAGGGCAACTGAGTTTTTGTTGGGCATATTGTTGTAGGTGTTATTATGGGATGGAGGTTGTAGGGAGTCTGTGAGGGGGGAAACCAGGGTGGGGCTAGGGATCCCAGTACTCTGGAGGCGAGGGAGGTATGGCGGTAGGACGCGGGGTTAGAGTGGAAGGCCACAGAGATGTGTTAGAGCTCGGTGCCCTTCCAACCTGCATACCATCCCAAGGCATACTGGCTGTGGAGCTTGGAAGATAAATTGCCTCCCTCCAGCACTGTTGTTGTGTAATGCCAGGTCCATTAATAATAAGACCAAAACACTGCAGGATTTCTTTGCTGCATAAAATGTAGACCTGGTGTGTGTGACTGAGACCTGGGCGAGGAATGGCGAAACTGTTGCCTTGAAGAAACTGCCCCCCGCCAGGGTTTTCGGTCCTTCACTAGTCCCGGATGGATGGCCGGGGGGGGGGGGGGAGGTGAGGTAGCTATACTCATTTGAGAGTCTTTCTCCTTCAGGCCACTCCCCATTCCAGAGATCACTGGCATTGATTGTGTTGGCCTGATATGGGATGCTGAGGATAGTTTGTCTGGTGTAGCGACCTCCTAGTGTATCTTTTTCTTTTTCTTTTTTTTAGTGTTTTTTTATTTTTTAATATCTAACATAAAAAAACTACAGAAGACTACAAAAGTATAAAGGGGAGGGGGAAAAAAGGGGGAAGGGAGAACTGGGAAAAGGGAAAATCAACATATAAACAACAAACACTACACTACATGTCTTGTATTCCCTTCATACTGCAATTTTTCTTAAAAGTTAACTTTCTAATATGCTATCAGATTGGTAGGTCTTATACAATACAGACTATATGCAGGATCAGGACTTCTTCCCCCCCCCCTTGCGTCTCGGTCTCAATTCTCTCTGCGCAGCTGGAGCAGCTGCGCCCGCTCTTTCCTCCCCCCCCCACTTTCCCCTTCAGACTTCGAACTTTCTTCCTGCTGAAACTCCTGATGGTTGAACAAAAAGCCTGTCAGCTGCGCGTCCGATGTAATCTTGTAAGTTTGATCTTTATATCTGAACCAGACGCCTTCTGGAAACAGCCACTTATATTTTATATCACATTTCCTCAAGAAAGCCGCAAGTCCTTTATACTTGAATCTTCTTTTACGAGCCAAAAATGGAACATCCTTCAATATTTTAACCTTATTGCCCAAATAATCCAAGTCCACATTATATGAATTGTCTAAGATGGTGTCCCGAGTCTTCTTAGATGAAAAGTCAATAATAATCTCGCGAGGCAGCTGCCGCTTCATTGCATACTTTGAAGATGTCCGCCGGACTTCCAAAATATCGTTTTTTATCTCTTCTTTAGTTGCCTTTGTGAATGGCGCCAAAAGTCCAGACACCAAATCTTTTAAATTTTCACTTTGCTCTTCTTTTACATTTTGAAGACGCAATACTGTTTGGGCACGGTCCATTTGTAATCCTATTATTTGATTCTCCAAAAGCTTCACTTCCTTACTTGTTGCTTTCATGAGTACTGCGTTCTCGTGCGCAGACTGCTCTGCTCCGGTCGCTGTTTCTTTAATGGCTTTCACCTCGCTCTCCACTGAATCAACCTTTTGCCCCATTTCATTCAGTTTCGCTACAAAGGGCTGCACAGCATCGAAAACTGCTCGTCTCACCAACTCTTCCAAAGTTTCCCCCTTCCCCTGTAACGTCGCCATCACCGATTTACTCATTGCTGGGCTCTGCTTTCTCATCGCCATCTTAGGGGGGGGGGGGCGCCAACTAAGTTCCGAAACTCGGTGCAGGGGAAGAAGTCTGCGCCTTTTTAGCTTCAATTCCCACCGATCCTTCGCATACGCTTAAAAATCAGAAGGGATTTGCTTACTTACAGGTCTTCACCTTAAATCTGCTTATTGCTGTTCTCCATGGCCCGGCAGCACACGCGGTGCTGCGCAAGTCTGCCGGCCTCCGTTGGAGCAAGCGGGCAATTTACCCCCTGCATTACTTCCAGAGGGTTCTTCCCGCGGCGCCCCGGATCCAGGCTCCCTCACTGGGAGTCCTGGAGGTTAATCCTCGCGGGTCAACCGCCCAGTCAGGCTGCTCAGACAGTTCCCCCCGGACCTGCGGAGAGGAACGTCCGACATGGCCGGGAAAATGAAACCGAATCACGACCGCCTAGTGTATCAGCAGCTACCCTGTCGAACCTGTTGGAGGGGGTGGTGGGGTGGACCTTGGAGTACCCTAGGCTGTTGGTCTTGAGTGACTTCAATATCCATGTCGATGATGCCACCTCCTTATAGGCTTCGGACCTGGTGTCATCCATATAGCAATATATCCATGGCAGCACTGGGACTCTCCCAATTTGTTTCAGCTCCCACTTATCAAGTGGGTCACACACTGGATTTGATCTTTGGGATGGGGATTCCAGTGGACCTTGACGCCATTGAAATGGTGCCATGGTAGGGCCACTTTGTCTTGAAGGCTCGTCTAGGAGTGTTACCCCCCTCCTGCATAGGTGGCGAGCAAATTTATGCTTGCCCGTGGAGACTCTTTCTCTTGATAATCCAGCTGTGAGGTTGCAGAGGCATGGATTAGCATAGCCAGATAAACTAAATCTAACTAATGAGAACTGGTGAACCAGATACAGCTAATAGAAGGTGCTCATAGCCATCAACCTGCTTTTCAAAGAGTAAGGCAGGGTCCATGAGCCACCCCCAAGCTCTTAACCTGCTTTGAAAAAGCCAGCTTCACTTCATCTAGGGCAAGTGGATTAAATCCATGTTCCTTTGGTAATTAGGTGATCTTTTTTGCTTATGATCATTTATTTTACTGATTGAATTTCTTTTGAATTTTTGTAATATTTTGAAAACTGTTATGAACTATTTTTATTGAAAAGCAGTATAGAATTTTTAAATATTGATAAATAAATATGGGTTCATGTTCATGAAACTTCATATTCATGGAACTTCAGAACTGGAATCAGCTACAACGTTGCAGCTGAGTAGCTCAGCAGGATATATCCTGGCTAAGGATCAAAAGTTTTTCTGCAAAGATGAAAAAGAGTATGTCTAGGGACAAACCTGGCCCCACACTTGTTATTAGCACAACCCCAACTTCTGGAGCTTTGCTGGATTGGAAAGTGAATGACAAGGCCGTGAGAGCAGCAGTTCTGAACTCACTGCAGTTGGCAGGGGCTCAGCAGGGGCCCCAGATAACTGGCCCTGCAGCAGAGGAGATACCAGCAGACACAGTGGTGCACAGTGGTTGTCAGAAGCTGTAGGTGGCCTGTGGGAAGGGGGGAAAACCAAACTGGGCAGTCACTAGGAATGAGTGGCCCTGCAGGAGGTAGGCACATGCTAGCTGGTGGGAATTCCCCCCCCTCCCCCGGGCTGGCCTTCTAGGTCAGCCAATCATTTGCTGGAAGGCAGCCCCTATCGTGGGCAGAGTGAGAGGGAGGAACTGGTTCAACCCTGCTCTGATGTGCCAGGCCATCCAGAGGGCAGAGGATTAGGGGAGGCTAGGGAAGAGATGGGGCTGGAGCCAACCCATAAAAAGCAGACCATGGAGGAATCAATGGATCCTGCATCAGGATTGCAAGAGCAGTCTGGAAAATCCAGATAAAAAGGCCATTCTGCCTGAAAGAGTCTCTACTGAGGCTATAACAGAACTTAGACCTTGCTCCTTTTGTTATCGATTACGTTTGTGACTAAAACACTCTAAACTTTCCTCTTCTTTACTGGATCTCCAAAGACATCCCAAGTAGGTGGTGTAACTCTTTGTTAACTTTTTTCACCTCCCTGGTGCTTCATTTTAGTGTACAACATTTCACCTTTGGAATGAGGTCATTGTGGGTTCTAACCTATGTCCCCCCAATCAAAGAGTTTCACAATGTTAATGTGTCCAATGCCCTAGCCAGGGTTCCCTAGCAGGGATTGGCTTTCAGCTCTCGGTTGTATTAGTCATTTAGACTCTAAGGCAGACCTGGCAGTATCCTCACACAACCCTTCCTTTGTGAGTTGGTAGAGGCTATCAGACACTCTTTTGTAGATGACTGTTCAATGCCTCTTATCTAGCACAGCTCTCCCCACCAGAATGCTGTTTTTTCCTTGCTGTGTTCCTGCTTGTAGTTTGGCAGAAACACTTTAAAGAGCTCCTTGTTTCTTTAGAAGCACCTCTGGGTGAATGTCAGTGAGATGCTAAACATCTTTTGGGAAGGTGGTCCTCCATAGTCCCTTACTTTGAGAGCTTCACACCCACTTCCTTCAGCTTGCTACTCTCCCAATCTGGAACTGAACAGAAGCCAAAAAGTTGAAAACAGGGTTGCGCTTAAATGTAACTGTTATTCACCAAGTGGTCTTCTGTGCAGGGAGACATTGATCCCTCCTGCCCCACTGTGAACTTTCTGCAGCCTTAGTTTCGGGGTGTGCGGGGGTTGCTGGCAGTATCATGGAGAGAACTGAGGAAATAGCAACCATCCTTCTGGTCATGTGATGTTTTGGGTGGGAAAGCACCAAAAGGAGGAGAGGCACTCCTAGTCTTCTAGAAAGCTCCAGAAATCTTCTCCTTGGTTAGCCTATGTGTGCACAGTACCTGCACAGAAGACCATTTGATGAACAACAGTCACAGTACCTGTACAGTACAGTACAGTACAGTGCCTGTATTTTCTGTAGCTTTAAAATTTGTAAATTTTTAAAGCAGGCACCATCCCCTCCCAGAGCGCCTCTGTGGCTGTTTTCCACCCAAACATCCTGCAATCTGGGAGGGGCAGTGCTCTTTCCCTCAGTTTTTCTTTCGCTGCCAATCAAAGAGGAGCGTTTTGTAGCACATTCTGTTTCTCTTTTTTATTTAAAAAAAAATTATTTAAAAAGAAAAAGACAGCATAAAATGCATTTAAAAGCTGAGATGCTTTTTAGCTTTACAGCAAGTCCACCAAAGATGATAAAATGTTCCTTCTTGTTGCTCACATTTCCAACATTTATTTGAAATACCTTTACTTATAAATTATAATCTCTCCAAAATTTCCTTTTCCAATACTTCCCCCTTCTATTTACTTTTCCCAAATTTGTCCTCTTAAAAATCAAAACCACAAATCATCAAATCATTTTTCCTTGTTTCATGCAGAAAGTAAATAAGGGGGTTCCAGTTAGCCATAAAAATAGACAATGTTTTATCTCTGATCAAAACTGTAAGTTTAGCCATCTCCACTAACTGTCATTTTTATAATCCAGTCCTCGATTGAAGGCAATTCTGTACTTTTCCATTTTTGCGCATATAAAGCCTAGCTGCCGCTATATTAAAAAAAAGCTGAGATATTACACATATAATAGATGGGCAGCCCAATCCTAAGGGCTCTCCCAATGACTGAGCCCGCGCGTCAACATAAAGTGGTGCCACTATGCCACTAACCCTATGGACTTTGGCAGGAGAGCCACACCGGTGCCCAAGCTTGGCAAGGTGAGGTGTGGCTACTGCTAAGAGCACCTACCTGCCGTTCCTCTGGCAACCCCACCAGCAACAGCCAATGGCCTCATCACTACCCTGACAGGCACGTGAGGGGCAAGCAGTGGCTCATATTAATGTTCTCAAATTATGTGCCATATGTTGTCCCCTTACCTCCTTTTCAGATATGGTAAGCAGCAAAGTAGTCCAAATCCACACAGATAATTGTACAGCCATGCTTTATCTAAACAAACAGAGGGTCAAAAAATTACGAAAGCTATGCAGAGTAGCACTGCAGATCTGGGACTGGGCTATTTGACATGAAGTGACCTTCCAAGCTGTCCACCGTAGCAGACAAATTAAGCAGGCTAGAATCTGCCAATGAGAGGTCTTTAAGGGACTGTTATAGCAGACTGATATTTGAACATTGGGGGCTACCTGAGGAAGTTCTTTTTGCCACAAGACACTACAGCAAATCCCCAACGTTTTGCTCCTAGGGAGGGAAAAACCAAAAATCTGTAGGAGATGCATCTCAAATCAGATGATCAGAAACTATTTTATGCATTCCCACCTCTTCTATTTCCCACAGCTGTCAGCAAGATATAGGCAGAAGGGACTACATGCATAATGGTGGCACCCTTCTGGCCTTGTCAACCACGGTTTCAACAGTTACTTCTGCTAGCCAAGAGTCAATATATCCACCTACCATTGATACCAGATCTCTTACAATACAGTCAAACAAAACATCATTGAAACTCATGGTTTGGCTAACCTCCTCTTAGAGACAAGTTTCTCAGAGGAGATAGTAAAGGTAGCATTAAACAATAGAAAACTGACTTCCGGAATGGCGCGGTGCCGTCTCGGCAGCTGAGTTATGAACTCAGTGCCATGATCTTCCTGACTCCTTGGGACTCGAGGATTTGGGCCCCCAAGACCCCCCCCCCACGGAGAGGGGGGTAGGCCAGAGCAAGGTGGAAGAGCTCAAGGGGACTGGCAACCCCCTGTGTAACCCCCACACCGGCTCAAAGGCAAGGAGCCCTATGACTCTCAAACTGCAAACTCTGGGACTTTGAATAAGCAAAAAAAAAAAGCAAAGATTCCTGACAAGATAATGAGTAAAGACAACTGAAGGACCGAAAAAGAGTGATTCTACTTGACATCTCTCCAGTAAGAGAATTGTTTATGGCTTTATGAGGGCTATGCAGCTTGAGGAGGGGGGTTTCTTTATCGTCCAGAGAAGCGGCTGTTTTATGACCCAGAGGAATGTCATCGAAGAGTGATTGCAAAAAGTGTTTTCCTGGGAGAGAGCTGGGTAGCAAAAATCTTCTGAATTATAAGCAGCAAGATCAAAGTAGCTTTTTACCTGTTTTAAGAGATCTTTGGTGACTATCTGAAAGTGAGTGAATAAAATGGCGCTCCCTGAAGAAATATTTTCAAAGCTGCAGCAAATCTCTAAGCTGTTGGATGACGTATTAAGAAAAGCAGACGAGACACTTGGATTGAAATCAGATAAACACAATTTGATAGATGCCAAATTAGAAGAAAACCTTGATGGGACAGATTTATTTGAAAGAAAATTGGAGGAGAAACGACAACAAAAGCGAACAGAAAACCAGTCTCTCTCTGTGAAAGTACAAAAGCTGGAGAAGGGGGAAGGGCATGGACAGAAGGCTGTGAGGAAGAGATCTAGTGTATCACCTCTATACGAAGCAAAAAGCACACAACTCACTTCAACTAAGAAATACATCACAAAGAGGAAGAAAGACAATCAGAGACAGTAATGTATCTATCAACATCTTGCAAAAATGCTTGGAAGGCAAGAAGAGCCATTTATGGTTGATTGTTGGAAAGAAAGAGTTGCAACATTATTTTAGAGGGAGAAGGAAGAAGAAAAAAGATGGAACTTAAATCATGATCCTGGGGCTTTGACAACTGGATTCGAGGGAGTGGGATAGAAGGGTTCTTGGAGGGAGAAGAGGAACAAAAATGAAATTCAAAGTATGACCCAGTAAACGGGTCTTGGGGGTCTCTTATTTCTTACTTTTTTATTGAATTTTTTTATTTCTACACGATGGAATTTAAATCATGATCCTGGGGCTTTGATAATTGGATTAGAGGGAGTGGGGCAGAGGGGCTCTTGGAGTCCTCTGCTCCCCTTTTTATTTTTATTTTTACTTTCCTTCTGTTAGAGCTCTTTTCTTTTCCTTAAATAAAAGTATTGTAGAAAAGAAGGAGCCATAATACTGTTTTGGAGGGAGGGATAAGAGGAACAAAAATGAAATTCAAAGTATGACCCGGTAAACGGGTCTTGGGTGTCTCTTATTTGGTTTGGCTAACCTCCCCTTAGAGACAAGTTTCTCAGAGGAGATAGTAAAAGTAGCATTAAACAATAGAAAACCAAATACTAGGTTTTCATATGCAAGGAAATGGAATTGGTTTGCAGCTTTGGCAAGAATGAGGAAGGTTCCACCACACTCATGTTCTGTCACCAAAGTTTTAGAATACCCCCTTGGTCTCAAATACGAGAGCCTGTCCATTTCATTTATTAAGGTTCACTTAGCGGTAGTATCTGTGTTCCATGCCCCTTTAGATGACAAGACACTTTTCTTACATTACACGTCCAAACTATTTCTAAAGGTCCTCAACAACATGTTTCTACCAACATCACCCATCATTTCGCAGTGGTCTTTCTAACTGGTAGTATTCAAGCTAATGGCTAAATCTTTTGAACTATTGGCTGCTCTGAGAATGGACCCACCATTTATCAAAGTATATCCAGAAAAGGTGGTACTCCGACTGAGTTTGCAATTCCTTCCAAAAATGGTGTCTAAATTCCATACATCACAGGAGCTTGTACTTAAAACATTTTCCCCAGCATCTACCTCTGATGCAGAAAAAGCCCTATATATACTGGTTGTTCTTTTAGATCGAGCAGCTCCCTGTAAATCAGGCAATCGTTTCTGTGTTATGCTGGAGCTAAAAAAGGGAAAGGAACAACATCTCAGACTATCTCTAGGTAGGTAGTCCAAGCCATTAGGTTTTGTTACAAACTGATTGGCTTACCTTGTCCATGGGTGGTATATGCACATTCTACCAGGTTCCAAGCTTCTTCAGCTGTTATCCTTAATGCGAAGAGTCTCCTTGTGAGTTGTGGGAATTATCATTCAAGAAGACTCAGCGAGAAGGGATAACTGGGATATCTCCACCAATGTATATGAGTATTATTCCCTTAGAGAATTATTGAGTAAACAGGCGGGCGTACAACTGGAAAGGTTTCTTTTTTAACAAAACAATAAAAGGCAAACACACAGGATATACACACAGCATACACACAGAGCAAACTAAGAGAACAAGAAGGAAAATGGAAGAGAGTAGTTGGGATCAGGTGATATTTACCAGTCTCGGAAAGAAGGAGAGGATCCATGGAAGAGCAGCAAAGTGTTTCATGGTGAGAAGGAGGCTCAAAGGAACTTGAGGGCATGTGGACAAGTACCAAGGCACACACACACTGAGCATATGGCTGGGCAGTCCAGTTATAGTGCAAAATTTACCCAGGAGCAAGACTGGTGTCTTGCTTGTAAAACAATGGCTTAATTTCTTGTCCAAACATAGGACAATAAGTTGGGAAAAGTGTGACTTTCTTGGGCTGGACTATAGGTAAAATACTGCTTGATGACCCAGTAACTACCAAATAGGGTGGCTATCAAATGAGTTGAATAGTCTTTATTAGGTACATGAGAGAGGAAAGGTGGAGGGAGGTGTCTCAGGAGGCCTCGTTATCTCTGCTGCTCTCCAGGGTGTGGGAGCCTTTCAGTCAGTCATCCCCTATGATTCATGTCTTGGTAATTTTCCAGTCTCCAGGCCACTTGGCATCCATGCTGCCTTGCTGGGCAGTGTCTGGAACTGCTGGCAAAAAGGGTTTATGATATTCCATATCCATAAACTGCCCTTCTGGTATGAGAGAAGGGTATGACTGCTAACACAGCAGCTTTCATCAAAGGAATACTAATCTAAGACATCTGCAAGGTTGTGACATGGTCATCCACTTAAACCTTTATGAAGCACTAATAACAAAACCTGTTGTGGGAAAAAATACAACAGGTTCCAGAAAGGGGAGGGCAGGCGGGCAGGCATTGCTTCTTCCTCCGTGACTGATCCCGGCTGGGTGAAGGCAGGGGGTGGGCATTGCCTCCTGCTCAGCTCCTAATCCTGAGTGGGTGAAGGGAGGGCAGGCATTGTTTCCTGCTCTGCGTCTGGTTACTAATGCAAGATATTATTTCTTTTATAGAAAATATTTTTATAGTTCTAATAATAATAGTACTTTTTCTGCTTTGTTGATTTGCATTTATTTTGAATTATTTTGTGAAGCTTGAGAAATTACAACAGAGCATTCCATGTCTTTCTAGCTCTGGCTGATAATGTTGTTTTTCTATGGAATGGAAGTCCTGTATGTTGCAGTGTTCTCCTTGGCTTTTAGCCTGTATTAAAACACTTGACCTAATGTACTTTCAGCAAAATTAATTGGTTCTATCTCATTTTTTTAAAACTGCTTCATGCTATAACTAAAGATTAATAGCTTTAACAGAAGTGCTGACAAGCAAAGAGGGTCCATTAATACCTTGGTGTCCTAGCCAGATTTTTTTTTTTGCTTAAATCTAGAGTATACTCCTTTAACCCAGTGGTGGTTTGATTTATAATTTATTTCCGTGGCTGAAGGAATGGTTGAGATGGAAGACAAATTGTATTGTACTACATATCTTTTGTTCTATATTTTCTTTCTTCCATGACAGTAACTCTGTAAGTCATTTGTACTAATATTAGTAAGAAAAACTCCTTCTGCAGGCTTGGTATTCTTTACACAATTGCATGACTTCATGTTTCCTTGCATTGTTTTAAGTCACAATGCATGTTAAATTTGAATACTGTATCATGGCTCAGACTTTTTTAAAAAAAATTATCCCTTACCTTTCTAAGATTGAGCTCCACCAAATACAATATACTAACAACAAATAATACTATACAACATTTAAAATGGAATTAAACAATATAAAGTAGAAAGCAGAATCATAACATTTCAAACAGTGCAATTGTAAGCATATTGAAATCAATGGGCTTAGACTGGAGTAGCTTTGCTTAGAATTGTACTGAAAGCATGTGAAACAATATTAATTTGTAGTCAAAATGCAAATATGAAAAGAAACCTTTCTCCAACCCCCTCCATTCATAGAGCAGCTTAATCCAGCCTGATTAGCAAAGAAATTCCAGAGAGTAACAAATTCTCTATTGCTCTACCACAGTAAGGTTTTCAGGTCAAATCCTTGACAATATAACCTCCCAGGTAGATAAATGCATGCAACCTCTTCAGATTTCAGTAAATGGTGGCATTTGTATGAAGGCACTCATGAAGAACATGCACTCTCAGAATGAAAGCTTCTTCATAGATAATTTTGCATCTCTCTTAATTTATTTATGTTACTTTACTTTAATTTAATATATAGGTTAATCATCTCATATACTAATAGCCACATGGCCTTGATATGTGGATACTTAAATCCAGAGACTGGAGCCATGAATGGACAAGATGGATCTTCTAACACATCTGAAAAATGCCCCAAGTTTGCAGAAAAATCTGAAATAAAAAAAATGGGGGAGTTTTAAAAAACCCAAAATGATAAAAAGAGCACCTGTAGCTTTAACCAGATGTTCTCAGTGGCCATTGCTAAGCAACCATAACAGTTTAACCAGTATTCCAGACTTGCTTTCTGTCAGTAAACTACAGAGGGATGGGGAGAGCCCTTTCCAGGCCTGTTTTGACCTTTGAGGGAGGACTCATTGGGACCAGGCCCAGAAGCAACCACTGGGCAACTTGATACCAAGTGACTTGCATGACTCACCCACACCTGGCTACTTGCTACTGTTCAACAGCAAACCCCCCACAAACACACAAAATCCACTGTAGTATAGTACTTAGTTTCACCATACTATCTGGGACAACCAGGTTTAAATCACCACTCTACCTTGGAAGCTCACTGGATGACTTTGATCCAGTCACACAGACTCCACCTAATCTACCTGTCAAGTTTGTTGTGAGGATAAAGGCAAAGAGAATGATGCATTCCCCATTGTGGAGAAAGGCAGTATGTAAATGAAATAAATTCATAAATGTAAATGCAGTTGGGGGCAGATAAAAGTTGTTTAGTGGGTTTGAAAGAGAGAAGGATGTAGTGAAAGGTGAGCAAATACAGGCTGCCAGGAGAAGGGGAAGAGGAAATAGTGAGGAATAGGATACAGGGGAAAGTGAAGTACCTCCCACAAGTCCTTGCAGTTTCTGCACCATGCAATTGGGCCTGACTCAGCTGGCACCACACAACTGGGCCATAGGGTAGGAGCTATTGGGGGGAAGGGGGGAAGGTGAAGGCAGAGGGGCAGACCAAGGTGCATGGGAAGGAGAGAAGGAATCATGAAAATGGTTAGATGCTTTGGGAGTAGGGAAGGGAAAGAGAGGGGGAAATGAGATGCCCTCCGCAAATCCATGCAGGTCTCTTATTGGTATATACTTATAACCACACCACCACCCTCTTCAAGGTTGCTTCTGCAACCTTGGGGAACCTCCCAGGGTTGCAGAAAAATGTGAAAATTAGTTAAAAGCAGTCAGCAAGGAAACTGCTACGGCAGAGTGCCTGGAAGGAGGATAGCTGGGGGGAATGACCTTGCCTGGGGGGAATGACCTGTCTCCATCAAGGCAAAGCTTGGAGATACACACTCCCTGCAGGAAAACTTTCCTTTGTTGCTATGGGATGGGGCCAAACACCACAGTTGCCACAGCCATGATTGCAGTATGCAAATTGCCTAGGTGGAAGGTACAGGAGACCTCTGCCATTGTCATCCCAACAGCAAAGCTTAGTTCCACTGGGATGGGGGTGGGGAATGCCACTGCTGTCCTTGAGACTGGGGAGGAGCCTGGCTAGGGGAGCCTAGCTGGGGTAGGCAGGCAGATTGGGGGGGTGGAAATGTGACTGCTGCTGCTTCCTATGAGATAGAGAAGTGGTGGGAAGGGGAAAGACACCACTGCCAACATGTAGGCTGCAGGGCAGCAAAGCTGTGGGCAGGTGGAGGGAGTGGGGGGGGGACAGGGGAAGCAGGAGCTGCCATAAAGCCACAGATAAAGGAGAAATGGTGCTGCCACTGCTGAGGCAATGAAGCATCAGGAAATAACCAAAGACTCAAAAATATGGGGACAGAAAATGGAAACGTGCGGCAAGAAAACCAAAGCAGGGGACCAGTTGAAGAGGGAAGGGAAGCAGCTGCAGCAGCACTGAGGCTGAGAGGGGAAAGAGAAGCTGCTACCATCCTGATGACAGCTCTTGAGAGAGGGGTACATAAAGGTTGCAAAGTCTTGGTGATTTCCCTAATGTTCTCTTTCCCCATGGAACAAGCAGCAGTGCCAGGTTGCACTTAGCTTGCAAGGAGAGGAGATGGCGGTGTGTGGGAAGAGCAGCAATACATGACAGTACTCCTCAACTCTCTGTTGCAGAATACCTCCGGAGAATGCAGGAGCCTCTGTGAGGATTGTGTCTTAAGTTCACACACACTAACTAAGCCGTCAGGTACCATCCCAAATCTGTGTAGTACATTTGCAAGATAGAAAACTAGGTACATTTTAACATGGAAATTAAATAGTAGGAGATTATCTCACCCTGAGACAAATCCAGCAAAGCCTCTGTAACATTAATTTAAAAGAAACTCAAGTCTGCACTAGTAAGGTCAGAATGTATTCCTTCATTGGATACAGGACTCTCTAGGTGATAAACATGAGCAGCATCCCCTACCATCATGTAAGACAAATTCCATTAAATAGATGCTTTCTTTTAGCCTCTTTATCTTTTATAGCAATTGCTAAAACAGATTATATTTTGCAGATGTTGCCAGTCCTCAAAAAATAAATGATCCTGATCCAGTAGAAGAGGCATTTCGGGCACAACTTGAAGAGGAGAAGACCAGGTAGTTTCAGTCTGACTATCTTGTTTTTAAACCTTTTCATTTCATGTACATCTTTCATATCTGCTATTAACTCTACTGTACTATACATGAGTTCAACAGAAGAAGAAAAATCCATCTAGCTAGATAACTAATCAAACCATTTCAAGGAAGTATGCAATTTTACTCTTCTCCCTAATCTTCTAGACCACTACTTCTAACCTGTAGGGAGAAGTGTTTCCATTGCCAACGAGGCAGATTTATCAACATTCTGACAAGCTGGGACTAGGTACCAGCACCAGGAATTGAAAGCAGAGCTTCTGTTTGGGCATGTGATTCCCAGTCAAGGAAAGAGTGCATCGAGCCTACTTGTATGTGCTTATTGTCCTCACTGAATTTGAGTATCAAGTCAGTAATGCCCAGGATTACAGCTAGGATTAGAAGAGGGAAGAGATGACGATCACAGCATGCTGTTTCTGCCCAAAGTATAAAAGGGACCTAATGCCATTTAAAGACTTTGTTCTATGGAAATTCCACTATTCTTTGTCTACTCTATTCAATTGTTGTAGCCATATCGTTTGACATAATACAGTTGAAAGAAGAAGGAGAGATAAACTGGGAAATTTTGATGGGAATGAAATACATATTCTGAAAAAGTAATCACCAGCATCAAACACTCTGTTAGGTTAGAGCATGTTTATGTATTGAAAGCCCCTCTAGCCACGCTTCCGTGCATGTATCCAGTGAATGGGTTTGATCCTGCAAGTGTTGCTACTCAATCTCACAATCTCTCTACACAAGACATCTTACATGAGGACGCTCAAGTTCAGGGAGATGCAATGTTAGCCAGGAAGCATAGTTTAAAAAGACAGAGCCTGCAAAGATCGCTCCTCAGAAGGTTTGTTAATTTTATCATTGCCTCCCTGAAGGGGAGTGAAATTGACATAGCCTTCAGAGAGGCAAAAATGAAATTAACAAACCCTCTGAGGAGTGATATCCATGGGCTCTGTCTTTTTAAGATACCCTTGCGTGGAGAAGGAAAATTGACAGAGCCTTTGACTCTGTCTTTTTAAACTATGCTTCCCAGATAACATTATGTCATTCTACACTTGAACGTCCTCATGTAAGATGTCTCATGTAGAGAGACTCTCACTTAATTCCTGTTATTAAAGCCTCTTTCCCATATGGTATTTGCCCATGTGGGACCCATGATCACTAAGAGCTCTTTTTAGCAGTCAAAAGGATCCTGCCCTCCCTGGTAGGACAGAAAACCTGGTAGGATCCAACTCAATATGTGAATCAGCCTTAAATTAAGACTACATGTTTTCTAAAAAAAATTTCACTTAATCCATAGATTTTCTTTAGCATGTTTTCTGATTAACATTTCCCCTCTATACATAACCCCCTAATGTACATCCCTTTAAGCAAAATTGGTTTTTTTGCAGTTTAAAAGTCTAGAGGCAGATACTTTGTCTTTAGGCAGCAATTGACTACAGGGACAAATATCAAACACATCCCATGTGTGTGAATATGAAGTTTTCCTTTGGGTATAACAACAAAGCATACGGAACAGCAAGCAAGCTTTTCTCCTCTTCACGTTTGGAACAGCTCAGGCTTTTGACAATGCATTCAGTGCTAAAAACCATATTAAAAGAATACCATGAACTACATTATACACTGAATTTTTTACAGGAATATTCTTCTCTGTATCTCAGTAGGAATCATATAATCAAAAATAAACATTTGTCTGAATGGTAACTTGAAGAAAACAGACTCTGTGTTGAATAGTTGTGTCTAGTACAAGAATATTCCAGGTTAAGATAAAAAAATGTTTCATGAATGGGAAACAATTCTTGTTTCCCATCCATTCATTAGATTTTTTTTTGTCTTAACCTGGAATAGATGTGGGTCTGGTTAGGATTATACAAAGTTTTAAGTATACCTGACAATATTTCTTCCTAGAAGTGTCAACATTGTTAGGCCTTTTTCTCTCTTTCTTTACTGTAGTTATAAAACAATGTTCACTCGCTTGAAAGGAATGAAGATAGAGATTGAGCATTTACAGCTCCTTATGGAAAAAGCAAAGGTGAAAGTGCAAAAAGACTTCGAAGTTTGGTGGTCTGAGGAGGCAACACATTTACAGGTATCTTGTTATTTTCATCTAGACTATTTAAAAAGATGTTTACATTTGTTAGCTCCGGCAAATTTGTTGAGATATCTGGATATAATGCAATTCAGATTTTGGGTCAATTTTGTTCCATCTTATTTTTGCCTATATATGAGTGTAGGGGCATTTAACATTGAACTGATTGGAAGCATAGTTGGGGACATTGATTACCTGTCTAAAATTCAACCAATGCCCAATTCATTTGGAAAGACTGAAACTTGAATGTCAACATTTTAGAACCAGTCTCGACGCACCTGCCCAGTCTAATGTATTAGAAACTTCAGGTATAAGAGGCAAGGTGTTCTTGAAGTAGATAAAATGCTGTAGATTAGAATCATAGAGTAAGATTCTAGATTTCTTCAGCACTTGATTTTAATGGGGAAAGGATTATTCCATTACTTTTCACTTTTGAAATTCCCATTCAGTCTATTTAATGTTTGTTTAGATCCAGGAAGAAAATCCACCTTTGCATAATTCAGTCAGTGCCTCAAAGATTTCACCCTTGTTTTTTGAATCCCAGCCCCAGCCCAGCCTATGTGATAACAGGTAAGTTGGGTACCGTTTTGAAAAATTCTGTAATATTGACGAGTCTGCAATTCTTCTTAGAGTTTGTTCCACAGTCTTGGCTCAGTTCACATAACTATGTTTTTGACATGGTAATTATATGGAATGCCAGTCAGAGATTATGTATTCAGTTGGCAGGCTTTTTGTGTTACAACTAGTATTTCAATTCATACATGAGGATTAACCCTTACTTTCGCAAATGTGTGGATTGCTATGTTCTTGTATTGTTGATTTTGGTCCTCAAATGCTAGATTATCAGGTTGCTTAGGTGTGAGACGTAGAAAATAAAATATGAGACATGTAGAAGATAAAAAAGCAAATGAATTAATAAAATTGTGATATTCTATGCAGAGAAGTCTATGTAGTTCTATTTTTATTGAGAAATATCTAATATCACATATGCCATTACACTTGTAATGACCCCTTTAAGTTCTCCATGGACCTTTTCAGATATTCATGGCACTTCAGTGTTATTATAATTTAAGCCTGTTAAACCCTTTTCATGCAGCTATATTCTCAGTGCGCTGCATGAAGAATTTGTAATGGAGCTCTTGACATTGTGAGAAGGAATGGCAAACTTTTATATCTCACTGTGCTAAAAATTTATTCTTGTTCTCTTGCCTGTTTGAGAGCTTTACATTTCAGAACCAAAATGTCTAGTTTCTTACATTTTAAGAATATAAAATAATAGAATGCTGAATTCCCAAGGATTTTGTTGAACCTGAATGACACAGTAATCTTACTTATTCATTCCCATAATTACATAGGATGAAACCTTTGGCTTGATATTTTCCCTCAGCTCCACAGCCCTGGAGAACAAAAAGTTCTTTGTTATCAAACACAGAAGCAAGCTGGTAATTTGCTCTTAGAAATAGATCTAAGCATCATTTTTCCATGAAAGTTGACACAATATAACAATGAGTGCAGGCTGGTATAATTTCAATGCCATTTGTCAACAGGAATTTAGATAATACAGAAAAGTTGAAATTTAGCAGATCCAATATGAGAATTGTAAGAATTAAAACTAAAATAGTTAACAGGACATTATAGTTACGCATGAACAACCTGTGATATAAAAAGTGGTTAGAGAAAATTTAGGACTGGACATACAAAATGTCTGTTTTAGTATCCAATGCAAACTATGGATGATTGCAAATATACCTATTGTAAAAAATCTAATTCTATTGTTTTCATAAATAGCATGGTATTCATTGTATGTTGTCATGATTTATGACATATGTTATGATTCCTGACTATTTCTTGAGATACAAGCCTACTTTCATAAGAACAACAGGGTTTTTGGATTCCCTCTCCATTCTGACAACTAGGGTCATACACCAAAAAAGAATCCAGAAAATCCAGATCCAGGTTTCAAGGCTCTTAAAAATTAAAAAATTGGATTCTTGAAAACCAGGAAAGATTATCTAATCCATTTAAGACAGATCAGAGGATCCCAGATTTATTCAACCATTATTCTCTGTGGAAAAACTATCTAGGGTCTCTCCAGGGGCTGGGGTGACATTTTTCAAGCAAACAAATTTGTAGGAACCTGTTCTTGACTTTCTTCCAAAATTCCATCCAAGTTTCATGAAGATTAGACCCTGGGGTCCAATTCCATTAAGTCCCTGAAGAAAGTGCCCCCAGCCACTCTACATTGTTTCCTATGAGGGAAGCATTTCCAAACAGGCTCTCGGGCAGAAGCACACAAGGGCAAGGCTACCAGTGACTAAAAGCACACCCAAATGCAAGAGAAAGCCAAAGAGAACCAAACTGAAGCAATGGAATGGATGGAATCCCCCTAGAACCAAAGTGAATCAAAGGGGCCAACATCAAACCGGAGAATCATGTCAAACCAGAGAATTTCACCCAAACCAAACTGAAGCAAAGGACACTGTTGCAACTTAGTTCAATTGAACCAGTGTCACTCACAGAAACCAAGCAGACAAGGAGAGCTCCTGCATGGATTGGCTGCTCGCTCCCTTCTCTCTGCTTTACTCCCCCTCCCTCCTGCCTCTGCCTCCCTCCTCCCCCTCACTTCTTAGAAAAAAAGCAAGAGAAGCCCAGGAAGGAGCCAGCCAGAGATGGAAACCACATTTCCTGGATTTACCTGGATTTATCCAGGGGTCTTGATCAGGTTCCTATATCCAATCAGATTCTCAAATATATAAGTCAAATACAAGTCAAATATATCAGATTTTCTGATTTGATTTGGGAAAGCCAGATTTAGCTGGATCAGCAAAAATCCAGCTTTTTCCTGAAGATCTGGATTGTACACCCCCACTGGCAACAACACCCCACACCCTTCCATTCCTAAAAAAGAAATACATGTGAGTGGGCAGTCCCTCTGACAGAGAAAGAGGAGCAGCAGCAGAAGCAAAAATTGAAGTTCAGTATGCAGAAGTACATTCAGCATACATACACAGATCTGATTCAGTCACTACCAAGATGTATGTAATGCCTCTTCCAGCACTTCCATGTGACATTGAATAGTAGCTTAAAGTATTAAGTAACCAACAATGTAATTCTAAACGATTATACCCTTCTAAATCAATGAAATCTATGGTCTTTGAAGGGTATAATTCTGCTTAAGATTGCACTGTGCGTCATGAGGCTAAAGATGATATTGTCTAATTATATCTAATACTGTGTGATAAGAAAAGGAAAAGATTCAATGCAGTATTGTAGGTTTGTTTAACAAATTTATAGAAAATAACTGCAGTGCTTAAGCAACACCACTGCCAAATGTATGATAGATGACACAATGAAAATCCAATGCAAACTATATGAACAAATTCAAAAAAGCACAAGAAGAAAACCTCCAGTGCTGATATATCTTTAGAGTGGATTAAGTCACTTGTATTATGCATATGATTGCACCTTTTCCTCAAAAGGAGATTATAATTTATCCTTTATTGGAAAAGCCTCCCAGATTTGAGAAGTGGATACAAGAAGGAATCTATACAAAGCAGAATGCAAAAATATTGACCAATGGAGTAATAACAGAAGGACTTCAAATTGAAAAGGGGACCAAACAAGGATGTCCACTATCACCACAATTATTTATTTTAGCAATGGAAGTTTTTGCATCATAAGCCACTTTCTCAGTTATGGTTTAAAGCGCCATTTCTGAGCATTCGCTGTGATCACAATGGCTTCGGCTTGGCATTCTGTCTGCAACAGTTTCAATTTGGCATCCTTTGTTTCATTTCATACCCAATTCAAAGCCCTGGTTCAGTTGTGGGCTTTATGGGTTTAGGAATTCCCATTACTTTTTTTAAAAAAATTGCGCATGCATTGTAACGTTGTGACGTTACCACTTTGTCCAGCCAAGAAACCCCACCCCTCCCTCTGTACATCATTACTTCATTGGTCTGAAATTTTCCCTCAAAGAATGCTCCTGCAAAGATTGGCTGACAACTTTGGGTGGGTAGTCTTCAAAGTTCCTTAATTGTCACTGTGCAGCTTCTTCTGTCTCCTTTGTCTATCTTTGGAATTGCTAGGGAGTTTTCTATGCCTGGTCGCCACAGAAAAACAGTGCTGAAACGTTACTGTCCTTTGGAAAAATGCAAAAAAATGCCAAAAAAGCAGTTAGGGTGCTGAGGAGGGTGGGTGTTGTTAAATCCACACAGACAAATCAGCTCAAGGGGAAAAGGAGAGGGGAGCGAAGCCAACAGCTTACTATTAACAAATCTTTATGTAATTATGCACTGCCACACAACAATGAAATGTTATTGTCCTTTAGAAATACCAAAACAAATTGCTGAAAAAGTGGTTGGGATGCTGTGGAGGGTGGTGTGGTTAGATTCACACTGACCAATCAACTAACGAGGAAAAGGAGAGGGGGTGAAGAGAAGCAAGAAAGTGACAGAAGTGTTCATACTGACATTAATCGGGTCAGCTGCAACGTGGCAGCTGATTCAAAATAAAATCACAATATGTCCGCAGGAAGAACAATTGGGGATGCCACAGACAAAGTTCAGTGCTGCGTCACATGACTATCTTGCAAGTGTGAAACCCATGCAAACATGGAATGTGAAACAGGTACTGAAATGCTTTAAAGATCCAGTGTGAAAACGGCCAAAGATGAGACAAGATTCCAAAATCAAGGGTTTAAATGTAGATGGCGAAGAATTCAAATTGAAAAGTTATGCCAATGATGTAGTTCTGACAATTCTTAATCCAAATGAGACATTACATTATGTTATAGAACACCTTATAAAATTCGTTTCCTTTTAGGATTTTAAAGTTAGTAAGAAAAAAAAACAATTTCTAAACTTTTAAACTAAACAAAAAGAGGAAAAAATCAAGAAAATGACAGGATGCGAGATAGCAACAAATCAAGTGAAATATTTCAGATCTTATGTAGCCCTCGGATCACCAGTGTCAGCCCTCTAAAGCTTAATAGGCAGCTCTCGCTGCCGACCAGAGAGCTGCCATTCTGCTCTATCAGAGCAGAAGGAATATAACCCCCCAGCTCTCAGGTGAGTGGTTTCAGTTTCTAGCAGGCAGACAGGGAGGAATTGCTGTTGGAATTCTGGTGCTTCAGAGCTCTGAAACACCTGCTTCTGTGCCACTGCCAGGCTCAGGAGCCAAGCCTAGTGGGCTTCTTGGCTGAGGGCTCTTATTTACAACACCTGTCCCGGCTGGGAAGGTGCCTGGGTGGTGGGTTAGGACTCTGACCCCACCCCAGTCTCTGTGCCACTGCGAGTGCACCCCCCAGGGGAATTTTAACCTCTATCACCCCCCCCCCCCCATCCTTGCCAGCTGCGAATGCACCTCTCTCCTGCAAGGGGAATTTTAGCCGCCTGTTGTGGAAATGGATTCCGCTGGTGGAAAGTCTTCCCTCTTGGCCACCCCTTTGGGGAGATGGATTCTGGCTGTTGTGGCAACTTCCACCCAGGGTCTGTTTCCTCATTAAAAGATGTTTCCTTTCTGGCTTCCAGACATCTTCCCAGGTGGGAAGGTGTCTGGGTGGGTCAGGGCTTTGGACCACACCCTGTCCTTGCCAAGTGCGAATGCACCCCCCACACAAGGGGAATGTTAACTTCTTTCCCCATGGGCCCTCCCTAGTCCTCCAGTACCTGCCCACCCCTGGCTAAACTCAGTTGCCCATAGCTGGCAGGAGGATCTGAACTCTTCCCCTTTTGGGAATTCCTTGCCCCTAAACCATCCTGGGCCTTGACATCCCAACTACACATGCCCTTACCATATCTGTTCTCCCAAGACTCACCCACCCGTAGGGGAGATGGATTCTGAGCATTGACACCTGGAAATCCGCTCTCTTCTAGGGATAGTGGGATTTTGGCTGTGGCTGCTTCTTTCCCACATATGCGTACCTCCCACCCAGGCCTTTGCACCCCCCCCCCCGGAATCATCACTTCCACCCTTCCCTGTCCACATCTGCCTCCTCATGAGTTGTATCCCTGCACGACCCGAGATCCACCTTATAGCACAAAACCTCATAGTGCAACAGCAACACCCACTTCATGAAACAACATCTACCTCATGGCACAACACATCTACCTCATAGCCAAAAATATACCTCTTAGCACAACACCTCTCTTGTGGGCAGGCATCCACCTATGCAACCTCCACATCATCAAAAATCCACCTGTGCAAGCAAGCTCATTTGACTGCTGTACCCATTGTTTCCCCGACAACAGCAACAATGTCCTGAATGAGGAGGTGGGCAATTTACTGCTTCCCGGGCCCACGAGGAAGCGACAGCCACTTCTAGAATCCATCTCCCCTATGTGGAGGTAGGTGACCACCTCCCAGGCAATGGGGGAGTGTGGCAGGCCACCCTCCAACCCAGGAGCCCATTGCCCCTGCATAGCCAACCTCTCATGTCATGACCGAGAACCAGTAAGTGTCTTGCAGGGTTGGCTTTTGGGAGCTGAGGTGCTGGGAGCTGCCGCTCCATATAATCTCCCACCTCTTCCACCTCCTGTCCCCTCCACCCACTGTCATTCTAGTCTGAACACACTTTTGTTACTCCCAGGGGCTGTCATTCTACTCTGCAGCCTGTCATTCCAGTACCAGAGCACAGATTCTGTTCCGAGGGGCTGTCATTGTACTCAGGGAGCTTTCAATCCAGTCCCAGAGTCCTCCAGCTACTCCCAGGGGCTGTCATTCCATTCTGGGAGCCTGCCATTCCAGTCCCAGAACACTTCTTCTATTGCCATTGCCTCTCATTCCGCTCTGGTGGCTGTTATTCCTATCCCAGAATGATTCTGCTATGGCCAGGGGCAGTTATTCCACTCTGGGAACAGTCATTCAATTCCCAAAACACTTCTGCTATTCCCACAGTCTCTCATTCTACTCGGCAACCTGTCATTCCAGTACCAGAGCACTGATTCTGTTCTGAAGGGTTGTCAGTGCAGTCAGGGAGGGGGGTGTTATCTGGTCCCAGGGATCATCATTCCACTCTGGTGGCCGTCATTCCAGCCCCAGAACAGTTTAGCTTCTCCCAGGGACTGTTATTCCACTCTGGGGGCCCACTCATTCCGTTCTCAGAGGAAGGTTCTCTAACTCCAGCCCACATTTTCCTTGCAACTTTTTGGTGCTGCAGTGTATTTCAACAGAGTCAGTGCAAGTCAATTGGCATTCGTGGCTCCCATTATATCTAATGGAACTTTCCTGTGGGCACCCGCTTTGGGGGTCTATAAGTCAGACATCAAAACCCCAAGTCTTTGCCAAAATTGGAGGGTGGCTGGAGGAGAGCCTGCTTGAAGACTCCCTGTGAGTTTGGCATCTCTGACTATTAAGGGGGCCATTCTACAGCCTCTGAAAGTCAAGGGGGCTGTTCTGTGAACTGACGAACCAAACAAACCAGTTTGCAAACCAGGGAAGTTCGTAAAAGTTCATGGTTTGTGAAATGCGATGAACCATGAACTGCCATGAACTGTCGTTTTCCCAGTTCGTGCCCAGTTAATGAAGGAGGTAAGAAGATACAATGCCTGGTATATATTCAGGCAATTTCCAGATTAAAGGAAGCTGTGAAAGATTATAGAGGCGACTGAGAGATCTAATGACGTTTGAAAGATAATCATTCAGATAATCATTTAGGGCAAATCTATAAACTTCTACTTCAATATGACACAGAAATAGAGCAAGTCAAAATGTGTATGACAAAATGGATTCAGAATTTTGGAGAAGAGATAACATTCCAAAAGTGGAAAGATTTATGGAAGAAAGGTATAAAATCTACTGTAAGTCAAGCACTAAAAGAAAACTGCTGTAAGAAGTTCTGTCGGTGGTATATAACTCGAGAAGATATTGCAAACATGGATAAGAAATATACAGGGATGTATTGGAAGTGTAAAGAAGTAGAAGGCACCTTTTACCACATGTGGTGGACATGCAAAAGAAAAAAAATGGCAAGAAATATGTGGCAATGGCAAAATTAACAAATTATATAAACAGAAGACCCATTAAAGATTTTGAAAAGAAATGTATCCCTTTTATTTGTTTACAAAATTATGTATCCCTTTTATTTGTTTACAAAATAAAATATTTTAAAAAGCCTCCCTTGATAAAGAAATTGTGTTCAAATGTAGGCCAGTGTTAAATTGCCCTTTTTGGCACAAAGTAATTAGAAGAGTATTACTCTTTAGAAGAGTATTACTCTTAGAATTAGAAGAGTATTACTCGAGATACTCCATTTTTTTCTGGTTGTCATATCTGCCCTCGATCCATTCCATTCTAGCCTTGGACTTGGCCCTGGGATAGAGACTGAACTTTTAGATCTGGTCAATTATCTTCAACTGCAGCTGGATAGAGAAAATGTGTCTTTCTTTGTTCTATTAGATCTCCTGACACAGTGTAGCCTCAATATTGTTGGTGGGATTGACAAGCACAAGGGACTGCACTGAAGTGGTACCATTCATTGTCGTTGGGATGTACCCAGAAATTGGCATGGATGATTCAGTCAGGGGCATGGGTCTTATCTTGTGGTGTTCCATAGGGTTCAGTTCTTTCACCCATGTTGTTTAATCTATATAATAGACTGTTGAGTGAGATTGCCTAAGCTATTGGAGTTGAGTGTTGTCAATATGCTGATAAGAGCTAGCTTTATATTTGTTTGAACAATTGAAAGCTGTAGAATCTTGAAGCCATGATGGCTAAAGGATAACAAGCTGAAGCTTAATCTAAATCTGATGTAGATGGTGTTGGTCAGGAAAATGGAAGCTTTGAAGGCAATAAAATTGCTCCCCATTAGATGAGGTTGGACAGAATTTAACTAACTCTTTGAAGGCGTGTTATTGGATCCTGCACTGCTAATGGAAGTTCAGATAAATGTGGTGGTAAACTGTCCGTTCTCCCTTCCTGGACTCTGCCATTCTGGCTGCATTGATACATACTTTGGTTATATTGATAATAGACTCTTGCAATGCACTGTACCTAGGGCTACTCTTGAAGATGATTCAGAAAATGCAGAGGAGATAAAAATATGGTGATATACCAGTTGGCTAGGATCATATCTATCCTCAACTTCAGTCGTTACCTGTGTGCTTCCAAGCCCAGATCAAAATCCCGATTTTAACCTCTACAGCCCTACATGAGTTGCAAACCCCTTACTTGAAGGATCACTTCTCCTGTTAGGAACCACGACAAGTACACCCAGAGCTTTCAGTGAGCTGTTCCCCAGAAGTTATTCAATCTGTTGCTGCCAGGAATTGATTTATTTCAGCAGCAGCCCCAATGATATGGAATAATATCCTGGAAGAATGTTCTGGATGACTCTGTCCAGGCCTGATTCAGATATAAGTGTGCTCTTAAGAAGCCCCAGGCATCTAGTTAGCTTTCTTATATCAGATAATGTAATTCCTGGCAAGAGGTACATCTCAACATTTTAGATTCATTGTAAGTGTCCGGGGACAGCCACCGTGGCCGAACCCCGGACAAGCCGCAACCCCAGCCCCGCCTGCTTCGTTGGCAACATCACCTACCAGGCGGAGCAGGAGACCGGCTGACAACAGCAGCAGGATGGAGGGAGGAGGGCCGATGGCCCCGCAGCGACAGACGGGAGGCAGAGGGCTGAGCAAGCCACGAGGCAGCATCGACCTGTGCTGCTTCCCCAACGTTGGAAACACAAAGACCCCGCCGAACAGCTGAGAGGCGGGGAAGGTGTGGCAGTGTGGCACAGAGCTTCGTCATGGCAAGAAGCAAAGGGCTGATGCAACGCCACCTGGCAAGATGCAAACCCTGCCCAAGACCAGGCAGTCCTCCCTCTGGGCCGGCACACCCCTGCAGTTCCAGGGGTGGGTGACGATTTGCCCCGAGGGAGACAGGCGGGAGCAGTCTCACCAGTAGGGGAGGGGGTTTCTGTGGGGGGAGGAACACTCCCCTATTGCCTGCACAGGCAGGGGTGGGGCCAAAGCCTATGGCTGCACCTGTTCCAGGTGTTGGGCCTGACTCTGGGGGCGGGATTATGGGAGCGGGGGTGGGGTTAGCACTAGGGGGAAGTATAAAAGAGGGCTCCATTCTCCCGGCCAGGAAGGAGAGGAAGCAGGAGCGTGCCTCTGGCGTAAGAGGCTGCTCCTCAAGGGACCTGTGAGATTAAAGGTGCAGCCTAGACGTGAGAGGCCTGTGGGGGGAGCCTCTTTTGCCCCCAGATACACCAGCAGGCCAGGCAGCTGGAGCTAGGGTAGGGGCAGACCCACCCGCGGAAGGGCCAGCACAGCCACTTCATCGTCGTCGCCCTCCTCAGACCTGCCTGAACGCTACATTGTGGTGGAGGATACGGGCACTACGACCCCTGTGAGGCCCTCTACCGCACTTGCCGACCCCGCAGGGGTGGATGACCAACTGCAGCCTGCTCTGTCCCCTACACTTCCTGTACCAGTGACAACACCTGCACCAGCGACCACCCCGGCATCGTTGACCTCTGCTATGGACCAGGATCAGGCTGGACCAGTGGGGCAGGGCCCCACCAATGCCTCCTTCGACCTGGCCCAGTTTGGACAGTGGTTGGCTGATCAACAGAATCAACTCTTACGGGACATAAGTACACAGCAGCAGGAGACCCAGGCTTCGCTGATCAGAGGACTTTGTCAGGCCCTGGCTACAACGGCAGAAGGGGCCCCAGCTGACTAAATTAGGAGCCGATGATGAAATTGACGCCTACTTGGAGGTCTTTGAGAGGATGGTGATCAGATCCAGTTGTCAGATCTTTACATCCACCTACCACCCCCAGACTGACGGGCTGGTAGAGAGGTTCAACCAGTCTCTCAAGGGGTTGTTGAGAAAACTAGCAGCCGAGAAACCCACCCAGTGGGACCTCTTCATCGACCCATTACTTTTTGCTGTTCAGGAAACCCCCCCAGGCATCAATGGGGTTTGCTCCCTTTGAACTAATATATGGCCACCTCCCATGGGGAATACTGGATGTAATGGAGGGCCAGTGGGCTGTGGCCCCGACACCTGAGAGCCTCCCTGGATCCAAGCATGTGTATGCCATGTGAGAGCAGTTGGAGATGGTGAGAACCCTCGCCTGCAGCAACTTGGAATCAGCCCAGGTCACTCAGAAGGCCCGCTACGATCAGGGGACCAAACTCCGCTCCTTCCAGGTAGGGGACTGGATCCTCGTCCACCGCCGCGTCTTAAACCCCAGAGGAAGGGAACCATGGCAGGTCTCCTTTCCAGTCACAGGGATCCTAGGGCTCCTGTCATACCAGGTGCGATGTGGTGATTCCCCCCGGGCCATGAAACAGCTGCTCATAAATGACTTGAAAGAGTGGAGGGACAGGCCCACAGGGGAGTGCCAGCTAGCTGAGAACCCCCTTGAACCATTCAATGGTCACCTCCCATTGACTTTCCAGGAAGGGGCAGAGACCAACCCTGTGATGGATGCCAGTCTCACCCTGGAACAAAAATGCCAGCTGGAGCAAGTGTTACAGGACGCACCCAGGGTCTTTTTCAACAGACCCGGTTGGTCCCACCTGGTGCAGCACACCATTCCGACCCCATCAGGTCAGGTAGTGAGAGCCACGTGGCAGCCGCTGCCCCGCAAGCAGTGGGAAGCAGTGGCCAAAGAGGTGGCCGATATGCTCCAATTGGGGGTGATAGAGATGTCACAGAGTGCCTGGCGCAATTCCTTTGTGCTCGTGCCCAAGACCAATGGCTCTGTACGGTTCTGTGTGGACTACCGGGAAGTTAATAAGGTAGCGAACTTCGATGCTTACCCCATGCCTAGAGCCAATGTCCTTATTGACCAGCTGGGCACTGCCAAGTTCCTATCGGCATTGGATCTGACAAAGGGATACTGGCAGGTGCAGAAGAAGGCCGCGAAAAGTCCACTTTTGCTACCCCTCAGGGGCTTTTCCACTTCCGGGTTTTGCCTTTTGGGCTGCATGGGGCCGCCACGACCTTTCAGAGGCTAGTAGACCACATCCTGGCTCAATGTCAGAACTTTGCCACTTCCTACATAGATGATATAATCATCTACAGCCCTGACTGGCCCACACATCTCCAACACCTCCGCCAGGCCCTCCAGGCCCTCCAGGAGGACGTGTTGACATAATGAGCCAAGAAGCATGTGTGCATCTTGCTGTTTAGGTCTGTCTGTCATAACTGATGTAAAAGATTTATTTGACAGGTCCTTGGATGATGCAAGAGCGAAGAAACAGCTTAGTCACCTCACCTGATGTGCTGGGATTGGACACTGGGGGGTGCTATGGATGTATATAAGCCAGCTGTGTCTGGTGTAAGTGTGGAGCTTGTTCCATTAAGTGCTTGGCGAAGCACTTTGACAGTGAGAACAAAGTCCTGTATATATAAGTCACTGTAAAATAAATGTACATACACTTTTACTACTATAAGTGTGTGGAAGCCTTATTTATAGCTCAGCTACAGTTCAAACCACGCTGCGCCAACAGGATGGCCTACAGGCCAACCCAAAGAAAAGCCACCTGGGGTTCCAGGAACTCAAATACTTTGGCTTCTTAGTGGGCAAGGGACAATTGCGTCCACTAGCTAACAAAGTGGCCTCACTGGAAAACTGCCCTTGACCCTCCACCAAGAAACAACTGTGGCATTTCCTGGGATTGGCCGGGTATTACAGCAAATTCATCGACTACTTTGCCAGCAGAGCCAGTCCACTCACCGATAGCCTCTGAAAAGATCAGCCCAATCAGACCCGCTGTACGGAGGTGAAAGATAGGGCTTTCCAGGATCTAAGGATGGCTCTTGCCCAGGCCCTGGTCCTGTGTAGCCCTGACTTCTCACGACTGTTTGTGGTACAGATGGATGCCTCGGACACGGGCACCAGGGCTGTCTTATCCCAACACTCTGATGACTGGATGACTGTTCAGGCCTGATTCAGATACAGGTGTACTCTTAGGAAGCCCCAGGCATCTAGTTATCTTTCTTATATCAGATAATGTAATTCCTGGCAAGAGGTACATCTCAACATTTTAGGTTCATTGTAGGTGTCCGGGGACGGCCACTGCGGCCGAACCCCGGATGAGCCACAACCCCAGCCCCGCCCACTTGATTGGCAACATCACCTACCAGGTGGAGTAGCAGACCGGCCGAGGACAGCAGCAGGATGGAGGGAGGTGGGCCGATGGCCCCTCAATGACAGCTGGGAGGCAGAGGGTCGAGCAAGCCATGAGGTAGTGTCATTGACCCATGCAGCTTACCCGACGTTGGAAGCACAAAGACCCCGCCGAACAGCTAAGAGGTGGAGAAGGCACGGAGGTGCGGTGCAGGGCTTCGCCGCAGCAAGGCGCAAAGGGCCGACACCACACCTCCCGGCAAGATACCGACCCCACCCAAGACCAGGCAGTCCTCCCTCCAGGGCGGCATGCCCCCGCAGTTCCAGGGGCGGGCAACGATTTGCTCCGAGGGAGACAGGCAGGAGCAGTCCCACCAGTAAGGGAGGGGGTTTCTGTGGGGGGAGGAACACTCCCTTATCGCCCACATAGGCAGGGGCAGGGCCAAAGCCTATGGCCGCACCTGTTCCAGGTGTTGGGCCTGACTCTGGGGGCAGGATTATGGGAGCGGGGGCAAGGTTTGCACTAGGGGGAGGTATAAAGGAAGGCTCCATTCCCCCGGCCAGGGAGGAGAGGAGGCAGGAGCGTGCCTCTGGCATCAGAGGCTCCTCCTCAAGTGACCTGTGAGATTAAAGGCATAGCCTAGACGTGGGAACCCCATTTCTGAGGCCTGTGGGGTGGAGCCCTCTTCTGCTCCTAGATACACTGGCTGGCCGAGGCAGCTGGAGCTAGGGTAGGAGCGGACCTGCCTGCGGAAGGGCCAGCACGGCCACTTCATCGTCGCCACCCTCCTGCGACAGTAGGTCTTGTACACAAGTGATACTATTAGAGAATTTCTACTTCCATTTTAACCTTTTATTAAAGCATATCTACAGTATTACATTATTAACATTGATGAAATCAACAAAAATTATATCACTCATTCTTGTTACACAGAAGGAGAGCTAATTACATGAGTCATAAAAGTATCTTACCCCAGAAATAAACAGGTCACAAGGAAGGAGGCCTTTCTGAGAAGAAGCTCCCAATCAATTCAACTTTCCATATTTATTAGTTTTTAAAATCGTCTCCTAACAATAGCTAGCTATCCCACTTGATAAGAACACGCATTCTTGTTAACTAATTATAACTTCAAACACTATACAGATTGTCGAAGGCTTTCATGGCCGGAGAACGATGGTTGTTGTGGGTTTTCCGGGCAGTATTGCCGTGGTCTTGGCATTGTAGTTCCTGACGTTTCGCCAGCAGCTGTGGCTGGCATCTTCAGAGGTGTAGCACCAAAAGACAGAGATCTCTCAGTGTCACAGTGTGGAAAAGATGTTGGCAGGTCATTTATATCTACTCAGGAGGGGTGAGGTTGAGCTGAGTCATCCTGTAAGAGTTTCCCAGGGTGTGGAATGCTAATTCCAACTACTTTGTCAGACTGCACAGGGAAGCCATTGAAATTCACAAGCATAAGCAAAACTTCAACAGGAAAGAAGAAACCTTAAGAATGAACAGAGCATGGTTTCCAGTTCTGAAAAACACCAGGCTAATAAAACACTCTATACCCGACAATAGCCCTGCAGAGAAGATTAGCACATCAAGCACCAATCCATATGCCAAAGAACTTCCTCAGGATACAGTGAAGCCTCCCGCCATTAGCATTCCACACCCTGGGAAACTCTTACAGGATGACTCAGCTCAACCCCACCCCTCCTGAGTAGATATAAATGACCTGCCAACATCTTTCCCACACTGTGACACTGAGAGATCTCTGTCTTTTGGTGCTACACCTCTGAAGATGCCAGCCACAGCTGCTGGCGAAACGTCAGGAACTACAATGCCAAGACCACGGCAATACAGCCCGGACAACCCACAACAACCACTATACTGATTTTCGATACTTGAAGTATCTTCTTAAAAGCTGTTAGTTCATTTTGTTCCATTTTATATTAACCAAGTCTATTAAAAATAGTGATAACAAGATAACAAGAGCCCGATGGCGCAGAGTAGTAAGCTGCAGTACTGCAGCCCAAGCTCTGCTCACGACCTGAGTTCGATCCTGGCGGAAGCCAGGTTCAAGTAACCGGCTCAAGGTTGACTTAACCTTCCATCCTTCCGAGGTCAGTAAAATGAGTACCCAGTTTCCTGGGGGTAAAGTGTAGATGACTGGGGAAGGCAATGGCAAACCACCCCGTAACAAAAAGTCTGCCAAGAAAACGTGTTGCGACATCCCCCCATGGGTCAGTAATGACTCGGTGCTTGCACAGGGGACTACCTTTACCTTAACAAGTTTCTCATATATACAAATATGTATCGGCCCTCAACCAATAGATCCCATCTTTGAACTGTATATTCACCTCCGTATTAGACATTCTTGACATTCTCAGAAGCTTCTGCCCCTGAGCCTCAGTAGGATATACGTGTTTTAATAAATAAATAAAGAATTCTGGATGTGTCGTTCATCAGGGGAATTTGTTCAGTAATTAGAAAGCATGTGATGAAGAACATGTTGGGAATTGTGTGTTAAATAATTACTACTTTTTGTGGCTTCACTTTTGCATATTGTCTGCTGAACTGGAGAAACACTGTGGACAAGAGACAAAGTTGTCTGCGACATTAAAATGAATGGGCTGCTTTTAGGTAGTACAGGGCTGAGGGACTTTGGCTTGTTCCTGATCTCAGCTGGGTGGGCAGGGAGCCTTTCCCCTTGGTAGAGTCAAAAGTATGTGACCCAGCCAAGAAGAGATGGTTATTGGCTGCTATGACTGCTCTCCTGACACTATTAAGAGAGGAAATACATGGAAAGGATATTTTCCATTCCCTCCTTGAAAGTTCTTTACCCGAAGTAAAAGTAGATGACAAGCAAAAATACCTCAAGCTCACCATCTAGTGGTTAAATTTTGGCTCATCATGAGACCTTCAGATTCCTTATGTCATTCCAGATGATGTTGTTTTAAGGAATTATAAAACCCAACACACTCCTGCAAAGTTTACTAATATTTCATCTGAAAAGAACCACAGGCAGTACATTTTCTGTGGATAGCCCACCCCTATGAAACCTTTTACTACTTTATTTAGTAGCAACCCAATTTCTGGACTTTCAGGAAACAGTATCTAATTAGACAGGCTTATGCTAGTGGATCATCATCACATTTATTCCCTTGAACTCTGTATTTTTATTGTTTGAGGGTCATTATATATTTACAGGGTTTTTTTACATTTGGGCACGCACTTAGAAGTGGCCAGTAATGATGAAGATTTTTATTATCATTATTTCTATTTTGATTACTGAGGCAGAAAACGTTGTATATATTTCTTCTAAGAACAATTGTTTTAACCCAGCTATAGTTATGCTTTAAAAAGGTATTTACATATTAGCAGTTGTGCCAGAATGTGAATGGAAGTGCTCATTGGAATGCAGGTTCCAACATGTGTACACACATGTTGCTTGTATGTGCAGACCTTAACTGAATGGGAACAAGATTTTTCAAAGTGCATTATCACCAAAGAGAAGAGACTTTCCTGTCTTAAGAGATCCCTTCATATAACACCATCAATTCAGATAGAAAGTACTGATTTAAAAAAATATGTTCAACTATCAAAAGACTGATGTTTAGGTTTTCACAGTGACATTCCTCATCCTCATTTATTTCAGTAGTGTTTGGACATTTGCAGAGTTTGACTTCAAATTCGGGGGAGGGGGAATCTAGAGTAAGACTTACAACGATTAGGGTTGCTTTTTAAAATTGACTTAAAGCAATCCAAGGTCTCATGCAGGCAAACCCTTTACTCTTGCTTTTTTTCCTCTTGCTTTATTTTAGTGTTTTGGTTGTATCATAATTGCTAGCATTAGAGCACTAGAAAAATAATCATTTGATAATACATAGAAATATGACTGTTACATAAGCATGCACTGGAATGCTCATTAATCTTCAGTGTTCTTCTAGGCTAAAAAAACCTTTCTGGTAGTTTTGGAACAGCATGACAGGATTAGTAGTATTCCTTCCTGAATGATATTCTTCCAAACTTTCAACTGGTTGGCCACAGTGATACTGCTATAATCATCTTTTGATGAAGGGGGAAAGAGTGAAGAACAAAGCGTGAGAAAGGTGGAGATAACATAGGTATAGATATGCACCATCTTAACTGGATGCATCTTTAATTATTTTACTAGTCCTCCCCTCCAGGATCCCAATAACATTCAAAACACAGCATGAATTTGCCTACTGTTTCTGTCTTCAGGGTTCTAAATAATAGCAGAGCCAGCTTCAGTGAAGAATCTTCAGTGACAAGCAGCTTGCACCGTCTCAGCAACTCAATTTCAAAAGCAAGGTATGCAGTATCTGCCCATCAGCCTGATGAGTTAGCAAGTATACACACATTCTGTCAATGTTATCAGCCTGCTGCCAGGTCTTGTTTCCCCTACCTTTGCTTCCATAATCTTGGGTTTGGCAGCAACCCTAGCATCAGGAGTAGAAACTCCCCATCAGCCACTGGTCCATATTTTTCAGTGGGCAAATTAAAAGGGATAAATATCATATAATTGTAAGTAGAATAGACCTTGAATCCATCATTGTAAGCTGTGATATTGTTCCATTTCCAAAATGCATATTCTTTTTTTAAAAGAATGTAAAGATCCCACATTCATCATTTTATTCCTTTAGGGCCCTTGGAAATACAATATGTGAATATGCCTTCTGTTTCCATTTCTAAGAGATGATCTCAAAGCCACTGTTTGCAATGAGGCAAAATTTTTTAAAAAAACTTTTCTTTGTACAGCAAATATTGCCAAAAAACCTGCTCATTCTGAGGAGCAGCTTTTCTCTGAAGCTATCAGTGTTTCTGCTGTGAACAGTGTCAGAGAAGAATTCCACATGTAGTGTCTTTGAACTGAATTCTTAACATGCAAGTACTTTACAATCCTTGTGCAATTCTTGTTCGCAACAGCCCCATGAGGGAGGAGTCAACCAACACCATGTAATGGGACTTGTGGAATTTGAATCCAGGCTTCTTTCAGGACCAAATAATGTGATGACCAAGTCTGTGTTATGCTCCAGATAAGATAGATAATCTTACGTGGAGCATAAGATAGCTGCTAATAAATGGCATTTTTCCAGTATATTCAGTGGCTGGGGGAAATTTTATTTTCCTCTTAAAATATTTATAAGTAAATGAAATGAATTCATGTTTATTTTGAAACAGGTAAAAAATGTACAGTCTGAAAATATGCTGATCGCTGCTTTTACAAAAGCCCTGCTCTGCTAGCTTTTAGCCTCAGAGTAAAGTGAGGGCCTACCAGAGACATGGCCTTCTTAGAGTAGTGGTGCTCCAACTATGGGATTTCCTCCTTGCTACATTCACCTGGCCTCTTCTAGAGCTTTAGACCCCAGGTGCCCACAGGCTTTTCAGTATCTGTCTTTTGTTCTGTTGTAATGCTCTGTTAATGCTCCATTAAATACAGTTTGTATTGGTCTTACTGTATTTTACTCCTTTGATTTTATCGCTGTTGCTGAGGGGAAGCTCATGTGATAATTCACTGGAAAGCGTCTTCCAGTGATTCACTATAGCAGCTATTGAGCTTCACTGAAAGGTGAAGCGGATTTGGTGCCTTTACTAGAGAACAGTAGGTAGCTGGCTCAAGGTTGGCTCAGCCTTCCATCCTTCTGAGGTGGGTAAAATGAGTACCCAGTTTCCTGGGGGTGAAGTGTAGATGACTGGGGAAGGCAATGGCAAACTACCCCGTAAAAAGTCTGCCAAGAAAACGTCTTGATGCAACATCCCCCATGGGTCAGTAATGACTCGGTGCTTGCACAGGGGACTACCTTTACCTTTACTAGAGAACAGTAGGAGGCAGCAGTAGAGGTGCCAGGGATGCTGCCGCAGCATCATACAGCCAATGAGTGGAGAGCAGCTACGAAGCAATGTCAATCACACCAGGTACTACTGTCCACTCAGCAGTCATGCATTTGCACGCTGCTGCAGGTGCCACCCAGTACCTCTACCACATCCAGCAAAGGCATCAAAACCCTTCTCCCTTCAGCAGTGCTCAGTGGCTGTATCTGTAATTCTCCCCAGCAAACCACACAAACTGCCCTTCTTGTTGTTGCTGGTGCATTTAAAGAGCTTATTAGGCTGCCGTCCTTTTGAGAGGGGGTTCAAATTTGAATTGCTATGGTTGTACTGTTTATTTTTTAAGCCTATGCTTAAAAGTTTGTGGAATATAAATATTTTCAATAAATAAATAGAACAATAATCTGCATACTTGATTTTAGCTTTGATTTTATGGTTTTCGTCTTTGTAGTGCTGTTTTAACAAACTGTAAGCCTACTTGGAGCTTCAGCAAAAGGCACATGTTAAATATTTTAATAAATAAAACCCAGGCACTACTGCTGAGCTCCACATAAGCCGAGTTGAATAAACAGAGGTCATATAGTCCTTGGTTTAGAGATGAGCTTGTTCAACATAGAGCTTTCAAACAAGAGAAGTGATGAAGTTAGAGTAACAGGCCAACTCAGCTAAAAACTTAATTATCTTATTATTGCAGAATTTCCCCAAGTTCAAGTTCATCCATCCCTCTCACAGGAGACCGTCAAACTGATGCTGATATTCTAGCTTTTATTAGAGCGAGACGGAATCTCCAGCAAAAGAAAGGTAAGCTTAGCTAAATGTACTAGTTGACAAAGTTGTGCTCTGTCATATATAATACAAAATATCTAAGGGTATCAAGTAGTCTCATCCAGTTATAGCAACAGTTCAAAATTTATCATTGTATACCATCAGTGTGGCCCTGACCTGAATAGCCCAGGTGATCCTGATCTCATCAGATCTCAGAAGCTAAGCAGGGTCGGCCTGGGTTAGTATTTGAATGGGAGACCTTCAACAAAGACCAAGGTTGTAGAGGCAGGCAATGGCAAACCACCTCTGATAGTCTCTTGCCTTGAAGACCCCGACAAGGGTCGCCATTCCAGCTATGACATGAGGGCAACACACACACACCATCAATGTGACCAAATACGGAATATTTTCAGGTTAATTCACAGTAAAATAATATATTATTGGTGTAGTGGTTAAGAGCGTGGGACTCTAATCTAGAGAGTCGGGTTTGATTCCCCACTCTTCCACTTGAAGCCAGCTGGGTGACCTTGGGCAACTCATGGCTCTCTGGAGCTCTCTCAGCCCAACTCACCTCACAGGGTGTTTTGTTGTGGGGATAATAATAACATACTTTGTAAACCACTCTGAGTGGGCATTAAGTTGTCCTGAAAGGCGGTATATAAATCGAATATTGTTGTTGTTGTTGTTGTTGTTGTTATATGTATAGTTATCATTCTTTATCCTTTTTCACTAACATTGGGTCTCATAGTTTTACTGTTTATCTTATATTATCTCAAGGTTTATCTTATATTTTAGTGCTACCATTTTGTAAACCGGTTTGTTGTTCTGTGATATGTTCTATTATTAGATTTTTATACATTCATGCAGTTTGATTTTAGTTGTTCTGTTTCCTGTTGTTTAGTGTATGTGATTATTGTTTTTATTGGTCCCCTATCCCAAAAGGAAGACACAGACTCCAAGATTAAGTAAAACTAAGGCTTTACTGATGTATTGTCAAAGGCTTTCATGGCCGGAGAACGATGGTTGTTGTGGATTTTCCGGGCTGTATAGCCGTGGTCTTGGCATTGTAGTTCCTGACATTTCACCAGCAGCTGTGACTGGCATCTTCAGAGGTGTAGCACCAAAAGACAGAGATCTCTCAGTGTCACAGTGTGGAAAAGAAGTTAGCAGGTAATTTATATCTACTCAGGAAGGTAGGGTTGGGCTGAGTCATCCTGTAAGAGTTTCCAAGACCATGTCTATACAGCCCAGAAAATCCACAACAACCATCTAAGGCTTTACTGATTATTTAAAAGGCAGAACTGCAACAGGTAAAGTACCCTGTTAGTGTGGACATCCTGTTAGTGTGGGCAAGCTCACTCTGGTTCCAAGCCCAGAGTGCTGCATAGTTGCTCTTCATTTATGCTTGCCTGCACATCAAAACTGAGATGATGTCAGTCTAGGCTATTCTTCACTGCTGGTCAGTATGAAGGCTTAGTTGTTAGCCAGCAGCACCAAGAATGTTCCCTTCCCAGGCACTTGGATCAGCCTGATGTGTCCAGTTTGGTTATCTCTCCCTATCTTAAGATGCCTCACAGTGCTTTCTAATCTAATCAACATAACAATGTGTTAGCAGTAAGCCTACCACCTTAGGGTTTTACCAGTCTGTTCTGACCAGGCCTAAACTCCTCCCCACCATGCAGCGAGCAAGCGAGCGAGAGGATTGACTCAAGGCCAATTGGAGAAAGATTCTAAAGTGACCAGATATTCCCATCTGGATGCCAGCTGTAATATAGGTGAAGCAAAATAAATGTTTAATACATCATCTGGTCTACTTATGGACCATTTTGATGCAATTACAATGAGGGTTATTGACAGGATTCTGGAATCTGTGAAAGCCACTACTTGTGTGCTGGATTCTTGCCCATCTTTGCTACTAAAATTATGTAAGGACCACATAAATGATCCCTTGATGTCTATCATAAATCAGTCTTTAACTCAAGGCACTTTCCCTCAGCCTCTCAAAGAGATAGTATCTGCTCACTGCTTTAAAAAAAATCCATAGTAGGAAAAAAAATGATATGGCCAATTGTTAGCCTGTCTCTAATCTACCCTTTTTAGGCAAAGTGATTGAGAGAGTACTAGCAGACCAACTCCAGATCTTCTTGCATAACTCTTGTGCTCTGGACCCTTTTTGGTCTTTTTTCAGGCCAGGCTACGGGAGACTGCTCTGGTAACTTTTGTAGATGACCTCAGTCTGAATGTAGACAAAAGCCATGCTTCTTTGTTGCTCCTCCTGGATCTATCTGCAGCCTTTGATATAGTTGATGATACCATCCTGTTGAGACATTTGGAGGCAGAAGTATGTATCAGGAGTTGTGCTCTGGATTGGTTTAAATCGTTCCTTATTGAATGGACTCAGAGTTGCTGTTGGAAACCAGCTATCTTTAGTGTGGGAATTATCTTGTGTGATTCCACAAGTGCAGTGTTATACTCCATGTTATTCAACCTCTATGTAAAGCCTTTAGGAAAAACCTTTGGAACTGGATGTCATCAATATGCAGATAACACCCAGCTCTATCTCTGTCATGCAGATCCCCCGGAAATGCAGTAGAGATCTTGAACCACTGCCTAACTGTTGTGGCTAAATGGCTCAGAATGAACAAACTGAAACTGCACCTAGACAAAATGGAAGTGATACTGGTTGGGAAAGCAAATCTTGAAGGATATTGTGCTCCCCCATTTTGATGGGGTTCAGTTTATCCTTGCTGACTCGGTAAAGAGCCTAGGGGTTATAGTTACTGCTGCTAGAGAAATGTTAATGCAGCTGCAAAAAATACCTTCTTCCAGCTCAGTCTAGCCTGAAAGATGGTTCCCTACCTTGATGTGGATGATCAGGCCACTTGGAGCCAAGCCACGGTAACATTGAGACTACACTACTGTAGAGAGGGAAGGTGGCATGGTATACCATGATCTCATGAGCAGGGTCAGTACTTGGATGATCATCAAGGAAGAATCTGCAGAGGAAAGCAATGACAAACCATCTCAGCTTCTCACTTGCCTTGAAAGCCCTTTGCTGGGGTCACCATAAGTCATTTGAAACCTGATGACACATGCACACCCCCTACTGTGCATTGGTCTCCCCTCAAAGACATCTTGGAGATTCTAGTTGCTGCAGAATGCCATAGCTCAATTATTAGCAGGAACTAGACAGAGCTTGCATATCCCTCCCATTCTGCAGTCACTCCATTGGCTAACAATTCATTACTGGGCTCAGTTCAAGGTATTGGCTATCACATACAAAGCCCGTCATGGTTTGGCCCCTTATATCTACAGGACTGCCTCTTTCCTGTACTCCGCCATGGCAGATTCACTCATCTGAACATGGCCTTCTGCAGGACCACCCTGCAAATGGACAGAACTGCCTGTATGCGCACATTGTAAGTTGTGGCCTCTGCCTTATAGAATGGCCTAACTGATGAGGTTAGGAAGGATCCCATACCCCAGGTTTTCTGCAAACTATTCAGAACTGAATGATTGAGGAGGACTTTTTTACAGTTAGGAAGGCTGTACTGTAAGGAATTAGTACAAGAAAGATGTTTTAGTAAAGGTGTAGAGACTGTTTAGACTACACTACTTGTACTGTCTATTGCTGTAAGTATGCTCCTAATTGGTAATTTTTGCATTGTGTAATATGTCATTTTTAATTGCTTGTGCTTCGTTTCAGCATTGTTTTAGCTCTATATCAGATTTCTGCTTGTTTATCATCATGTCTTCTGTGCAGTCCCACACAAGAACTGTGCATGTTCAGGCCAGCCACAGACGTATCATAGCTCCAAAAGGTGTCAGATGCTCGCTGAGCCTTTTCACATGCTTTCTGAGTGGGTGTGGCTATAAAAGGTGGGACAAGCAGATCCCTCCCTCAGTTCTTCTTTAGCCACCACTGAAGAAGGACATGCTTTGAGCTATTCCTCGAATCCAAGCAAGACAAAAGAGAGAAGAAGATGACTTCAAAGGCACTCTTCAAGAAGTGTCTTGGATGCGATTCCAAGATGGCTCAATCTGATGGCACAACAAATGCCCAGCAGGAGTGGGCGTCACGCCTGAAAGTGGCTCTTTGGGAGTCAGCCCTGAAGGGTGTCTCCAATTCTGAAGTACCTGAAGCCACTAAGAAAGGACTGCAGCACCCAGAATGGGCCTCCTTGGTACCTCTTACTTTGACCCCCTTTCTTTCCCACTCAAATATTGCCCTCCACTACCCATTTTCCAGCTTTTTCCAGGCCCAGACTGTTTAGCTTGGCCCCAAATTTCATAGAAAACAGTGGACTTTCTTTCTAAGACAACTGCAGTCTGACAGTCTAATTTCTCCAAAGTAGCAGTTCTCTTGAATGGATGACTCACTGTAGCAGTATTTATTGGATGTCTCATGGTGTCTGATGGAATTGTATCTATATTTTGCAATCCACCATGAAAGAAAGGCAGAGCATAAATGAAGTAACAAATAATCTATGTACAGAAGGCAGAAAGATTTATACCATAGTGTAACCATTTTTTTTACAGGAATAGTGACTCCAGAAACAACACAAACATTGTGTGCACAGGAGCTGGATGTTCATTTCAGCAGAGGCAGAACATTTTCATCCACAGAGGAAGGCACTCAAAGATCCATTTGGGCCAGTTTGGTGTAGTGGTTAAGAGCAGTATAAGAACTGGGTTTGATTCCCCACTTCTACACTTGAAGCCAGCTGGGTGATTTTGAGTCAGTCACAGCTCTCTCAGAGCTCTCTCAGTGCCAAGAATATGAACCAGACAGTTCCTCCTACTTCAGCTACAAGTGCCAATAATAAGAACCAGTCGGTTCCTTTTACTTTGACTCCAAATGCCGCTAATACAAACAAGCCGGTTCCTCCTACTTCGTCTCCAAGTGCCATTAATATGAACCCATCAGTTCCTACTACTTTGGCTCCAAGTGCCATTAATACGAACCAATCAGTTCCTCCTACTTTGGCTTCAAGTGCTGATAATATGTACCAGTCAGTTTCTATTAAAGATTCACTTCGGTCTTCTTCCGAACCGCAGTAGAAAAAGCGAAGCTGAAGTCAAGGCATGCTGATAAGCACCCGGCTCCAAGACCACAGAAGAAGAAACTATCCTCACCTTTGGCTCTATCCACCTTGGTGGCATCCAGTCCTCCTGAGGTTCCGAGAACTCTTTCACCAATTCCTAGATGTTGATTGGCTTCAGTTCTTGCCATTCTAAACGGCGAGATGCCAGACTTCCTTGAATTAGGAACGACTTTATCTCCATTACCACCCTCCCTAGTGTGACCTGCACAGTAGGGAGCGGCTTCTTTGGATCCAACTGACAATGAGGGTTGTCTAGAGGTTGTCAAGAGTCATAGACATCCACCCTCCTCAGATCCACTCTTTAAGGTTCTCTCCGAGGCAGCGGGTCAGGCGGTGTTCCCCATTATACAGGAAATGATAAACATCACAAAATAAATTTGATTGACTCTGGCATCCACGCCAGCAACTTTAAAGAGGTTAGACAACCTTTATAAAACTAAACAAAACAGGGCTGGGTTCTTATTCAACCACCATCCTGCTAATTCTATAGTCATGGAAATCCTCCAAAGTAAGGGTCTTCCATGGAGTGCTGGCTATTCTGTCTCTACAGATAAAGGATATTTTAGGGAGAAACCTTTATGCCCCCTCAGCCCTTAACTTCTGCATTGGCAACTATGAGATACCAGTTATTCCTCTGGGACAAGATTGGTCCTTGAGTCTCATCCCTGATGAGAAACGGCATCTGCAGAGATTCTACAGGGAGAAGCCCTTAGGTTCTCTAAGCATTAGATCTTCACTGCGAGACATATTGGGTACTCTTCTGCTCGTTCTATGGCTTCAGCCATCATGATACAGAGACATGCATGGTTTAGAACCACTGCATTAGCCCCACACCATAGATTAGAGGTTGAAGACCTTCCCTTTGAAGGTAATGATCCTTTCTCGTCTACTACAGACGATGCACTCAAAAAGGATAAAAGAGGATAAGGTGACTGCTAAGTCCCTAGGCATTACCTTGATCATACCATATATGCACTGGTTCCCTCCTAGACCTTATCCTTATTACACCCTCTCCCTGTTGGTCAATCCCTGCCCCTACCTGCATGGGAAAAAATCACCCGGTGTCAGGCTATGGCATTCCAGTTAGCTATAGTCTGCCTTCCTCCCTTCTGCAAGAAGACAAGGTCTTTTGATTTCAAAAGGTTTTATTAGAAAGACAGCATTTAGGCCCAGATGTCCACATTCCAGGACCAAGCAGATCCTGGCTGAGCAAAGCTTTGTTAGGAATGAGTTACAAAATGAAAGTTGTTACACTTCAAAGTTTGAGATCCCAGCCTTCCCCCAGAGTTCACATAGCAGGCAGCTTCTCTGTGGGAACGCTGGGTCATCAAGGTCGTCTTAGGAAGAAACAGATAAGACATAGCATCCTTTCCCATGGAAATGTACTTGCAGGAACCTAGAGGGGAGAAAGACTAAACAACTATAGAAATTAATATGGCGTTACACAGGCTACACGTCCCCAGTATGGCAGATCCTGACACCCGGGAGCTCTGGGTATTGTCTATAGTCTGGAAGGAGTACTCTCTAGAGTTCAGGACTATCCTTCAGATATTCCTCCCCAGTCGAACCTTTCCTGCCTCAAACACTATTGGTGTAGGAAATACAAAGCTTGTTGCTGAAACAAGCAATAGAACTGGTTCAGGACCACGGTTCCAAAGGGGTTTATTCTAACTACTTTATGGTGAAGAAGGAGTCAGGGGGCTTGTGCCCCATCTTAGATCTCCATTTTTGAACAAGTTTATTGTTCCAAAAAAAAAGTTCAGAATGTTGTCATTGAGGGATGTTTTACCTTCCTAGAGAACCTCTCTTGGTTCATCAAGGTGTTTTCATCTGCACTACCAGAACCCGTACAAGTGGTTCTCGGTTCTGAGGATTATACACAGATCCCTAGCCTGGTGGAATGACGAACAAAACCTAATGGTAGGGACTCCATTTGGTTCCAAACCAATTTGCCTTTCCATCTAAACAGAGGCCTCTCCAACAGGTTGGGGGGCTTATTCCAGAATCAGTCAGGTGAACGGTCTTTGGTCTCAGCACAAGTCCAAGCTACATATTTTGGAATTAAAGCCTATCTGGTTTGCTCTGAGAGCTTTACTGCCCCTTGTCAGGGGCAAGAATGTCCAGATATGCATGGACAACACAACTGCCATGTATTAGCTGAACAAGCAGGAGGGCATAGTCTCTCTGTTCCTCTCCTGAGAGTCCTCCCTGATTTGGGAATGGGCAATCCAACATCAGGTCTCCCTCTCGGCCATCCACATTGCTGGAGAAGACAGCACTCTGGCAGATACCTTGAGTCAGTCCAGGGACCAGAATTATGAATGATCCATTCACAGGGATTTCCTACAACCCATATTCCTACAGTGGGGATTTCCCAGCATAGATTTCCCAAGTAGTTCTCTGCCCAAGCCTCTGCTTCCACCTTATCCACCTTATCCAAGACATTATTCTGCCAGTATTTTTTTTCCTTTGCCCTCTACAGAGGCTGTCAGACTCCTGCACACACTGGATGTCAAACATACACTGTTTTTTTACCTAGACAGGACTATTACCTTTGGAAAGGACCCTAACCTATTTGTTTCCTTCAAAGGATCAAAGATAGGACAGAAAGTCACTGCTCAGACCATCTCCAACTGGTTGGTATGGCTCATCAAAGTGTGTTATAAACATTCCAAACAGCCTTGCCCTCTGAACACAAGGGAACACTCTACAACAGCCCAATCTACCTCATCAGCGTTTAACTTGGGCATTCCTTTAGCTGACTTATCTAAAGCGGCTGCCTGGTCGACACTGTCCACCTTTATTCAGCATTATACCATTGACGTAGACTCCAGAAGGGATGCTGCAATTGACAAAGCAATCCTGAAGAATCTCTTTAGATGAAGAGCAACACGCCCACCTCCTGGATAAGTTAGGTTGCTAATCTCCCATGTGCACAGAAGACATGACGATGAAAACAGGGTTGCACTTACCTGTAACTGTTGTTCATCAGGTATTCTTTTGTGCAGGCACACATCCCTTCCTCCTTTCCCCGCCATGTGCTCTTTAATATGCTAATTTTTCCTTCTTCACCAGTGGCTTAGTGAACTGAGGGAGGGATCCTCTCACCCTGTCTTTTATAGCCGCTCCCACTCAGAAAGCACGTGAAAAGGCCGGAGAGCATCTCACACCTTTTGGAGCTTTGATATGTCTGCGACTGGCCTGCGCATACGCAGTTCCCATGTTTGCCTGGACAGAAGAACACTCAATGAACAACAGTTACAGGTAAGTTCAACCCTGTTTTTTTCAAATTTTATGCTATCCAAGTTCTACTGCATTGTTTATCAGTTGTCCTACACTATGTAATCCACCTTGACTCTCAGTGAGAAAGGTGGATTGTGGGTGAGTGAGTGAGTGAAGTGTGAGATTAGTACAATCAGTATCAAGGACATTTCCATAAACAATGCCATATGGTAAATAAATACAAGTTTACAAAGGCATAACATTAGCAAGAATCTAATACAGAGTTGAAGAAATGCTGAAACAGAGCATAAGAAATTCTAGGACTGACATTAGACAACATATTACTACCCAGTAGGATTAGTGAATGTATTCCTGTTAACCACCATGGGTGTTAATTGTATTAGCAGAAAAGAAGCACACACATTTTCTCAAATAAAGTAAAAGCTGTGAAGTGTCTAGTTTTAGACAATTTAGGATCTTCTTTGCATGCCTTATCTCTGATAAAAGGTATAAGCAGCATATAATGGCAACCTCATTATGAGATTTTATCTTGTTATAACTCAGGTTTGAAAGAATTTCCTGTATTATTTTTTTACATGAAATTGCTCTTGTATGTCCTTCCTACACTGAAAGAGTGGGATTAAAACATCCATGTACCCCTAGGGTAAGGTAAAGGAAACAGGAATATTCAGAGGCTGTGGAAATATCAAAACAGAACTTGAATCTATAGCAGTATTTTAGCTGCTGTGATACACACTAATTTTTGCCACAGCATCTAAAACACTATCCTGAGTTGCCTTCTTTTCCCCTGTTGGCCATAGTCTGCTCTTCACTGTAAGGAAACAATGGTGAAAAGTGAATGCTAATTCATGTCCACCCCTAAAATCTCCTGAAATTTCCTAACCCAGAGTTGGCAAGCCTAATCAGGGATTAGGCAAGGAACACAAAATGTGTGTTCATGATATGAAGGACTTTGGTCAAGGGAAAATGTTCTTCATGCATAACAGGCTTGAACAAGAATGTCCAGTGATGAATGTGAACATACAAAATTCACAGTCAGCTCATTTGGAGACACAACTGAAGTATAGGATTTAAGGAAGCAGTGGCACATTTTTCAGGATTTTAGATAACAGAAGAATTTATCATTATGTAAGGCACAGGCAACATTTCCAGCATTTGATGGTCATCTTGGTAGTATTTACACTGGTTCGCAAATGGCCTAATGGCTAGATAATATATACACACAGCATGGTCCAGGAGCTTAGCTTAAGCTCCCACACCTCCACATACTGTTTTTGGAATCGTTAATGTGCGCTGGAAGCCATGTGTGTAAATGTCTGCACAAGTGGGTCCGATTCACTTGATTCATCCATTATGATAAAAGAATGCACGGATTCTGTGACTGTGTCTAACTTGTATAGGGACTGATTGAGATAGGTTCTGATTCTTACTAATGGTTCTGTGTGCAGTGGAAGAGGATGCCCAGGCCCATGGGTCACTCCCACCCTCAATCAAATTCATGTGCTAGATGCCCAAATTGAGTGAGAATTAGCCTCTAGATGATGAATGTATAACATTTCATTCTCTTCCAAAGGTAACTAAAATTGTCAAGCAGTAGAGGACATTCAGTATTAAATAGACATCAGTGGCATCTAAAGGTAACAAGGAAATCTTAGGAAAAAGAAATTTTCAGTTCGTGTAACAGTGATTCTTTAGTAACAAGAACAAATTATACCGAACAGATGAAAACAGCTATGATTAGTGAAGCAATAACTTTCCATCACCTCTCCAGTGCTGATGACAGCATTACTCAGCAAGCTATCAGCACCTGCCAGATGGTGTTAGCATTATCCCATAGTGGAGTTTTAGTCTATCTCTGTGGTTATCAGCAATAATTGTCTGGTGTAAATAGAAAGGCTGCAGAGCCAGCCACCTTCCCTCATTCAGAACAAACTTTCTGCACGCTTAGGCTTTAAATTTTCATGTGTCTTAATTTCATAAACTTGTTGTCAAGAGCCTTTTGAAGATATAATGTTGAATTTGAATGGTATTCCCAACAAGCCATTATTGAATAAGGTCAACAAATTTAAGAGAGATGTTCTTGTTTTTATATGACTTAATTTATTATATGACCCTGTATATATGTACACACACACACACACACACACACACAGGATCGAACTCACAACCTGAGTTCAATCCTGGCAGAAGCCAGGTTCAGGTAGCCAGCTCAAGGTTGACTCAGCCTTCCATCCTTCTGAGGTGGGTAAAATGAGTACCCAGTTTCCTGGGGGTAAAGTGTAGATGACTGGGGAAGGCAATGGCAAACCACCCTGTAAAAAGTCTGCCAAGAAAATGTGATGCAACATCCCCCATGGGTCAGTAATGACTCTGTGCTTGCACAGGGAACTACCTTTACCTTACCTAGTTTATAAAAGGGCACAGCATAATGATAAGATGATACCTTACTGTGATTCACCAAATTACAGCACAGCCAAGAAAATCTGGTCAAGGAACTAGGTGACTTCAGAGGAAAGAGGCAAAGGCTACTCTTGCCCTTACAAAATCAAGTCTTGATAAGCCTGAATAGGCTGTTTCTAGATAAGCTATATAGATTCAGAATCAACATATAATGGCCATCTCTGCAAACAGTGGTTGAGCAAAGATGTTTAATCTGTAATAACCTTTTCTGACAATGAACAATCAAACCTGTTCAGTGTTTTGAACAGGCCATTTTGACTTACTTTCTGTATGCTTAGGCAATATATAATGTACTCAGAGTGATCCTATGGGCTGCTTCAAGCATTAACACATTTCATACAAGTACTTCCATACACACACGAAAAAAACCAAAACCTGGGTGTAGTTCCTTTATGAGTGCTAGGGATCCTGCCTCCTGTTATTCACCCAGGTATTTTTATCCTGTCACATAATTGTCAGTCTTTGTACGGTGTGATTATCAAAGGGATGGAGAGAATAATGCCTGCTCTCAGATCCAGGGAGCATGCAGCCACAGCTCGGAAGAGGCAATAGTATGCATGCTCATTTGGATACTGTAAGCTCTTTTCATATTAACCATTTTGAGGAAGTAGGTGGGTTAAAGGTTAATACCACCATTTAGGGACTTAGAAGAGAAAGACAGTCAGGGAACATTGTAATCTGAACTGCCAAAGACCATAGTGACTTGCAGTTAACCTCATGCCATAGTATGAAATATAAATGTATGTATGTATGTATGTATCTGTTGCTCAGGGATGTTGGCTGCTATGGTCCAATACCTGTTCTATAGTGCTACATGGAACAATACTTTCATGAAAACAAATGTCCACAATCAAGGTCACCGTCCAAGTATTTTTTTTAACAAAAAATTTGTCCAAATATCATCTGCTTCACCAAACTAAACTAGAACTGCTTCCCAGTTCTTCCTCTGTTGATCGTAACACTTTAAAAGTGGCCATGTGATATCAATAGCCCAGATATGCTACGTTGCATTAGCTAAGAAAAGAGGATAAAATGTATGCAGAGCCCAGTGAAGTAGAACATTAGTTTCATAAATAGAAAAGACATCAGCGTGGGAATGCACAGCAAAATGAAAGTAATGTAGTGGAAAATGCCCATTGCAAGGGGTCCAAGGTGGAGATTAAGGAGTCCCAGCTCATCATCATTTGAGGCTCTGAGCCATGCAAAGAAAGATTAAATCAGACAGCATAGTACTATATAATCACATGGCCCCATGTGTTCATCAACTTCTCTTGGTTTAATTTGCTACATGAAGAAACTACACCCAGTTTTCATACTTTTTGTGTGTGTGAAAGTGCTGTACTTATAAAGAAGTGAGTTAACACTTGATGCAGTCCATAGGATAAGCCTGGCTCAGCCCCAGATGTCCTGGAGCAAGCCTTTGAAGCCGTGGCTGGATGGTTGAAGCAGAGACGGCTGAAATTGAACTCCATGAAGACGGAGATCCTGTACTTGAGTCGCTGACTAGTGGATTTGGGACCCCAGCTTCCTGCTCTTGACAGGGCAGTATTTGAACCGGCCCTGAGAGTCTGGGAGTGATCCTGGATGCCTCCTTAAATATGGTTGGCTCAGGTTGCTGCGGTTGCCAGGTCTTCCTTTTTCCATCTATGACAGACTAGGCAGCTTGCCCCCTATCTCTCGACCCACGACAACTACAGTGATTCAGGCAATGAATCATAGAATCATTGATTTGGAAGGGGCCATACAGACCATCTAGTCCAACCCCCTGCCCGGTGCAGGATCAGCCTAAAGCATCTCTGACAAATATTCATCCAGCCTCTTCTTGAAAACTGCCAGTGAGGGGGAGCTCACCACCTCCCTAGGCAGCTGATTCCACTTTTGAACTACTCAATGGTCACCTCTAGGCTAGACTACTGTAACACACTCTATGCAGGGCTTCCCTTGAATCTGATCAGGCGGTTGCAACTGATCCAGAATGCAGCGGTGCGTGTCATCACTGGAGTGCTGAGAAGTGCACATATTACATCAGTACAGCACCAGCTGCATTGGTTACCGGTGGAGTACTGAATCAGGTTCAAGGTTTTGGTATTAACCTATAAAGCCCCATGCAGATTGGGACCTGCATACCTTCGGGACTGCCTCTCCCCGTATGTGCCCCAGGGGATGCTTCAATCTAGTGAAAAACAACTATTAACAGTCCCTGGCCCCAAGGAGGCCCACCTAGCATCGACCAGAGCCAGGGCCCTTTTAGTTCTGGCTCCAACCTGGTAGAATGTTCTGTCTAATGAGACCAGGGCCCAGCAGGATCTGTTATTGTTCCGCCGGACCTGTAAGACAGAGCTGTTCTGCCAGGCATATGGTGGGTCGGACCCCTGCTGGCCGAATAGGATAGAACAGAGCCCTCCCTATCAGAATATCCACCTCCAAAGAAATTTTAAATGCTTAATTATCTTTAATGACGGTGGAAATGGTTTAATCTGAATTATTTTAGTGCTGCTTTGTATATTGTATTTTTAAAATATTTATATTGTATTTATCGTGTTTTAACTGAAATTTTAATGTGTATAAATGTAATCTGCACTGAGCCTGCCAATGTGGGAAGAGCGGAATAGAAATTGAAATAAATAAATATAAATAAATAAATGATGCATTTTATGTTGGTAAAGCAGTAAAATTTGCTTTTATAAAACAAAGTATTGTATATATTGCATATATTTCAATTTTCTTCAAAATTTCTGTTCCCACCCCTGGAAAAAATAAGAAAAGGGGAGTTCCCCCTTCAGAATTTCTGGAAAGTTTACTCTAACCTAACTTTGCTGTGGTCACTGGCAACTATGTTAGTCTCCAGAATTTGTGATGACACCTAGTGGTCAAATGCTTAAGCATGCAAGAACTTAAAACTGAGTTTTGAATAAGTTTTTAATAACCTCTGTATATCTAGGTATTAAAAGTTCCATTGCAGTCAGCATACAATATCTTATTGATAGGAAACATGGAAACTATAGAAAGTATAAGTGAAACATCCCATTTCTCCAGTATAGAACAAAAAGTTCACACTATTCAAGCACATATAAAGATACACAAAGAAAATGCACATCAGGTTTGGTCCTTGCAAGTTGCCCTAAATTCCTAGGTCAACGGATTTATCTCTAAAATATATATTTTTGTCTAGACATTGATTTATACTGATAATTATATTTTTTCCTAATCATCTTGTAATTATCTATTTCAGGACTGAGGAACAAGTGAATTCTCAACTGTGCTGTAATCTGCCATCTCAATATTAAATGAAACAAGACAGAATAACTGTAGGAATAGAACCAATGGAGCTTTGAGCTGCAGCTTAATTTACAACAGAAAAAATCAAATAGCAATGTGTTTCCCCACCCAAGAAACGGTGTTCAGCATGTGTCTTCAGTGACTTCATCATATCAAAAATAAGCAAAACCAAACTGGAACTCCTAGTGAGGGTTTATTAGGAATTTGATGGCTGTGTTATGTGTCTTATAAACATCAGGATTATTTAGCACCTTCTTAAAATGCTTTTTCATGCCAACCACAAGCGGAAAACTTCTTTGCCAGGAACTTTTCTGTCCCTTGGAAACAGATGAAATGCTTGCTGTTCTCAGCAGGTTGGATTTACACATTTTGTTGGGTCCTTTGTTCAGTTTTGATTTGCACTGGTTCAGTAGCACTGTCCAAAAGCAGCAAACATTTTTATCCCATATAATTTCACTTAGAGAGCTGTTAATTAATGCCAGAAAACTCTCCCCTCCCCAATTTTCTAAAAAGCCAACTTTAATTTATTTGGAGATCAAGAGTTACATTACAAAAAAATGATCTTCATCATAAAATTAAATTTCATAACTCAATGTTTACAAAAGAATGTGGGCACCAATCAAACTGTAATCCATGAAATGCTGGCTTGTGAATTGGCACTGGGACTTACTCTTTATTGTAACTACTGGATTGTTTTTCCTCATCCGTTATTTCTTTTTCTGTGTCAAGAATTTTTGTGGCTGCCATTGGGATACTGGAATCTTGCATCTGTGAAGAGTGGACCCACTTTCCTTCTGTTCATAAACATAGTTTACGCGCCTCTGTGCTGGTTCTCATATAAGAAAATAATCTTTTACTACACATACAGTGCAATCCTAACAAGAGTTATCCAGTCTAAGCCCACTGGAGTAACTCTTCTTAGGATGGCACTGATAATTATTAAATGCAGTAGAACCATCAAACTAATGTCACTTGGCACAATTTGGAAATAAATCAGAGTTTAAAAGGAAAAATTTAAGCTGATGCTGATTTTCTCTTCATTAAAAAAAAATCTGCAGTCTAAAATGATTGGAGAAAAGCTTTGCCTCTGAGGGACTTTTTATTTTTAGAAAGTAGTTTGTCCCATTATGGGATTCAAAATGCATTTTTGCCCTTGTATTGAAATAAGGGGAGGGGGAAGAGGCAGTCTGAAGAAGAGAAGCAAGTTATATTAATTGGATATTAATATAATGAAAATGTGCAAAAGAGCTGCAATTCTTGAGTTCTTGTTCACTACATTAAAGTGCTAGTGCATTATAATGTGTGCATAGAAACCATTCCTATATCTTATATCTAATGTGCTGTTAATCAATATTGCACTAGTTCCAGGGTAAATAACACAAGGTAAATAGTTATACATAAAGTTGTAGTCCAGGATACAAGTCACAGCAACAAATTTACAATTTTCATTCATAAAATTTCATTCATAAAAGTTTGTGATGTTACTCTATGGAGCCAGGTCAGATCCTTGTATGCTGTATGGTTCCTAAATAGACAAGATAACCAGCTTTGGAAGAAAGGTCCAGTATGTTGTGATTGTCTTACGGGTCTACCGGTTCCATTTAGGTTCCCATTTCTCAATACTTTTTCAAAGATGTCACTTTTTAGTCAATGCCTGATAGTCCTTCAAACCATTCCTTGAACAAATCAATATACATAATCTTTCCTTTACCATCAAGACATAGACAAAATACTATAAGTAATAATTAAAAAGCTGGCATACTTACAAAATACGTTGCGTTCACAATATTTACACACGCATCATCGTATCACTCTCGCAAAAGGCAGAGATCAAAGTGAGCATTTAGCAGCCATTTAAGCTAACCCTCTATTGCCGGCTGCTGTAGTTAGGTTCACAATAGAGTTTGTTTCTTTTTCCCCACATGGGATCTGGGCATGCTCAGGCCAGCCATGGATGTTCTGAAGCTCCTAGACGTGTAAGACATTTGCTGAGCCTTTTTGAGCGCTTTCCCCCCAAGCAGGGATATAAAAGCCAGGGTGAGCAGCTCAAACATCTTTCTTCACTCCTCAAATACATCAGTGAATGTGAGTCAGGGCCTTCGGTTCCATGGCGTCGAAGGCCCTCTTCAAGAAGTGTTCCCATTGGACTTCCGGTTTGGGATCCATGAAGGTCTAACGCAGCTCTAAGTGCTGAGCTGACCGGACTGCCATTTCAACGGCCAGCGGGGCAAAAAGACCCCCACGGCCAACTGTTCTCAGGTGGAGAACAGGCATAGAACGCTCAAGTACCTCAGGGCGCGTTGATCTCGGGCGAGGGGGGGTCCTACGCAACGGACTCTCTCCCGACCCTTGAGGTCCCACCCGAAGACAGGGCGGCTAAAATCTCTGTGGCAGTTCTGGAGCCAATGCGGTTGGCATAGGACCTACATGCCCAAGCTTCAACAGGGACAAGAAGAATTGATGGGAATCTGAGATTGAAACAGCGATTACAACCCGCGAAAAGCGCTGGAGAAGGTAAAGATCACTATCTCTTGAAGCGGGACAGATTACTTAAAGCAATGAAACATTAAAGCAGACTTTTAAACTGCAACAGATTGATTAGAAGGAGGGGAGGATCCGGCAAGAACTATATTAGAAAAAGGAGTAAGTTAAACGGAGTTATTAAAGAAATTGGACTATTGTTTTACATACCTGTGGTCACAAGGAGATACCAGGCTGTGAGAAAGCTTTACCATCGCGAGAACTGCTGTGAGAAGTCGGGAAACAGGAAGTACGTAATAGTGATAGAGTTGCTGGAGAGGAGCGGCCCTTGCCGGATGACAGGAAGAAGGGAATCGCCATTTTTGAAAGGGGAAGAGCTGCGGCTTCAGCGGAAGAGGAAGTAAGCCATATTGGATTACAAAAACCATAGAGGAACCATAGAGAAAAGACGCCCGACATTTTGGACTCTTTAAACGACTTTTTTGCAAAAAGACTGGGACATTTAAAACAAAAGAACACTAAACCAAGCGCCACGGAGTTAAGGAAGCGAGCGGACACGTGGGAGCGAGGTAAAGCAAGCCCCACGATGTCGAAAAAAGAGTGGCAAACGGCTATAGAGAACTTGGATAAAAAACTTTCAGAAGCGATTAAAGAACTTAAGGATATGAAACCTGAGCTGGTGAAAGAGGTTAAAGAGACAGTAAAGAATGAACTGGCAGAAGTGAAGAAGGGAATGGAAACAATACAAAATGACCTGCAGGCGACACAGCAAAGAGTCAATGTAGTGGAAAATGCGGTGGAGAACCTTGCAGACACGCAACGAACAGAGATGAGGGTGATGAGGGGAAGAATGGCGGTTGCGGAGAGCAAGCATATGGAGAAGCAGCTGAGGTTTCGCGGCTTGCCGGAGGTAGAAGGAAAGACGGCCCAAGAACAGATTACTGAAGTGTTAGCTGAATACCTGGGAAAGGAGGAGGAGGAAACTGTGGCTATTCTAGATGTGGTGTATCGAATAAATTCAAGAATTGCGACCCAAAGGAAATTACCAAGAGACGTGATTGTGCAATTTACGACTAGAAATATAAGAGAAATGATTGTGAGTAAACAATTTCAAGAACCATTGGAGGTTGATGGCAAGACAGTTATTATTATGAAGGAGTTACCCAGATCGGTGTTGCTAGACCGGAAAAATACAAAGCCTTAGTCCAGACTCTGAAGGACATGAAAATAAGGTACAGATGGGAATTACCAGAAGGAGTATCCTTTGAATTTGGAGGAGTGAAAAAGCGCATCAGATCAGAACTAGAAATGGAAAAGTTTATGAGGGACAATGAAAAGGACTTACCAACAACAAGGTTATGAATATGGAGTGTAAAGTGTTATCTTGGAATGTAAATGGACTTAACTCACCGAATAAGAGAAAAAGTATTTTCCACTGGCTATTAAAACAAAAATGTGATATTGTGTGTTTGCAAGAGACTCATATCACAAAGCAGGATGTAAAATATCTTAAATTGAACAAATTGGGCAATGACTTTGTAGCGGCCTCAAAAAAGAAAAAAAGGGGAGTGGCATTGTATATTAAAGAGGAGCTACAGCCAAAATTAGTGATGAGAGATGTGGAAGCCAGATTTTTAGCAGTGGAATGTACATGGAATTTAAAGAGAGTGTTGGTGATTGGAATTTATGCACCTAATGGAGCAAAAGAAAGCTTCTTTGAGGATTTAAGGAAGCAATTAGATGAACTTTCTTATGACCAGATAATTCTTGCAGGAGACTTCAATGGAGTTACAACCTTGGAACAGGACAAAAAATCATCAACTGTACAAAAGAAAAGAGGAGTACTACCAAAGACTTTTTTTGTATTAATGCAACAGGAAATTTTGGAAGATGTATGGAGAAGACAGAATCCTAAAGGGAGACAATATACGTTTTATTCTGCGAGACACTCTATGTTATCACGAATTGATATGATCTGGGCCTCAAAAGACTTAGCGCTTTGGACTAAGGACGTAGAAATAATGCCCATGGTAGGCTCAGATCATAATCCAATTATGTGGAAGTTTGGAAAAAGAACCAAAAGGAAAGGATGGAGAATAAATGAGGGAGAAAGAGGAGAGGGAGAAAGAGGGAGAAAATATGGAGATGTTGAGAAGGGAAACTAAGTTCTTCATACAACATAACATTAATAGAGAAGTACCAACTAATAAGGTATGGGATACCTATAAGGCAGTAATTAGAGGTATACTAATGGACTTAAATGGAAGAGCTAGGGGAAAAAAAGAGGAGAAGAGACAGGAGATTATGGAGAAAATAAAAGCCAAAGAAATACAATTAAAGAAAAGGCCAGGGAAAAAGAAAATATACCAGGATATTAAAATCCTACAAGAGCAGTTGACGGCAATGAATAATAAAGAACTGGAATGGAATCTTAAGAGAATGAACCAAAAGTCATTTGAAGGTGCAAATAAACCTGGGAAATATTTGGCGTGGCAATTGAAGAAGAGAAAGGAGAAGAAGACAATAAATAAAATATGTGAGGACAATAAAGTATATCTGGAACAGACAGCTATTAGCAGAGCCTTTTACAAATTTTATGCTAAACTGTACAACAAAAAAGAAGTGAATAAAGACTCAATAGCGACGTACTTGGGGAAAATGAAGCTCCCAGTAATTTCGGAAAGATGGAGAGACAAACTGAACAGTGAAGTAACGGAGGAAGAGATAAGGAAGGCAATACAGTCAACAAATCTGGGAAAGGCGCCAGGACCTGATGGACTTACAGCCAAATTTTACAAGGTAATAGTCAGTGAACTGGTGCCATTCCTAAAAGAAGTCATCAATGGTGTCTTGAGGGATCAAAGGATTCCCGACACTTGGAGTGAAGCTAATATATCATTGATCCCCAAAGAAGGACAAGATTTGACTAATGTTAAAAATTACATACCTATTTCACTACTTAATAATGACTATAAAATCTTTGCAAAGATATTGGCGGAAAGAGTAAAGGGATGGCTTTCCGAAGTTATTGAGGAGGAACAAGCTGGTTTTTTACCAAACAGACAAATTAAAGACAATTTAAGGACAGTTATAAATGCTATTGAATACTATGACAAGCGTTGTGATAAGGAGGTTGGTTTCTTCTTTGTGGACGCTGAAAAAGCATTTGACAATTTGAACTGGGATTTTATGTTTGCCACTATGGAACAGCTACAAATGGGGGAAAGATTTATAAGAGCAGTGAAAGAAATCTACAGAGACCAGAGTGCAGCAATTGTGGTGAATGATGAGGTGACTAAGAAACTGACTATAGGTAAAGGTACAAGACAAGGTTGCCTATTGTCTCCACTGTTGTTTATTTTGGTTTTGGAAATATTGATGATACAGATTCGAGAAGATAATGCAATCCGTGGAATAAAAATAAAAGACTTTTCTTACAAGGTCAGAGCATTTGCGGATGACATAATGTTAATTGTGGAAGATCCAATTGAGAATATGCCAAAGGTAATAGAGAAAATCAAGGAATTTGGAGATTTGGCAGGATTCTATGTAAATAAAAAGAAGTCCAAGATATTATGCAAAAATATGACCAAACAAAAACAACAGTTATTAATGGAAATAACAGATTGTGAAGTAACAAGTAAGGTGAAATATTTGGGAATTGAACTGACTGCAAAGAATATAGATCTATTCAAGAATAATTATGAGAAACTGTGGACTCAGATAGAGCAAGATTTGATTAAATGGAATAGATTGAATTTGTCATGGTTGGGAAGAATTGCAGTAGTTAAGATGAATGTGCTGCCAAGAGTGATGTTTCTGTTACAAACAATACCAATTATTCGGGACTCTAAGCAGTTTGAAAAATGGCAGAGGAAAATATTGGACTTTGTTTGGGCAGGCAAGAAGCCTCGAGTGAAAATGAAAGTATTACAAGACGCAAAAGAGAGAGGGGGAATGCAACTGCCCAATCTAAGACTCTACTACGTTGCAATCTATTTGGTGTGACTGAAAGACTGGATGACGCTTAAAAACCGCAAACTACTGGCCTTAGAAGGATATAAAAAAATATTTGGATGGCATGCATATCTGTGGTATGACAAAGTAAAAGCAGACTCTATGTTTCTACACCATTACATTCGGAGAAGCCTCTTCACAATTTGGAAGAAGTATAGAGATTACCTACAGGAAGGAATTCCCTCCTGGGTGGTTCCTTATGAAGTAATAGATCCGAGAACTGTCGATAATGAACAACAGTGTTTAACATATAAGGAGATAACACGAATAGAATTTTCCAAACTAAGAATAAAGACGCAAGACAAGTTGTCTCCAAGCTATGATTGGTTTCAATATAGACAGATTAGAGATCTCTATAACTTGGACTGTGTGAAAGGAGGGGTAAGAATGGAGAATTCGGAATTTGGGGAGGTAATTTTACAAGAGGATAAAAAGGAAATCTCTAAGACTTATAAAGTGTTGCTAAAATGGTACACAGAAGATGAGACAGTTAAAGTGCAAATGGTGAAGTGGGCTATAAACTTTAATAAAGAAATAACAATGGAGGCGTGGGAATACTTGTGGAAGAATACATTGAAGATCACGACATGCACTAACATTAAAGAGAACGTTTATAAAATGATTTATCGTTGGTATTTGACACCAAAGAAAATTGCGTTAGGGAATTTGAACATGTCTAATAAATGCTGGAAATGTAAAAAGCATGAAGGATCGTTGTACCACATGTGGTGGACTTGTGAGGTAGCTAGGCAGTACTGGGGGGAAATAATAAGAGTGATAAGTGAGATTTTACAATTTCAAGTTAATAAGAACCCAGAACTCCTGCTACTGAACTTGGGAATGGAGGATATTCCGGCACAATACAGGACATTGTTATTTTACATGACAGCAGCGGCTAGACTGTTGTATGCGCAAAAGTGGAAAGTACAAGAAGTGCCAACTATCGAGGACTGGATTTACAAATTGCTGTACATGGCGGAAATGGACAAAATGACAAGGAAACTGAGAGACCTTGATCCAGGACAGTTCAACATGGATTGGGAAAAGTTGAAGCAATATTTGGTGAAAAAATGGGAGGTGGGAGGAGAACTGTGGCAGTTTGAAAATTACTGAAATACAACAAAAGAAGAGGGAAGTGACTTTACCGAGGGGAATAGGCACTCAGAATAGGCCTCATCAGTTCCTCCTGCCTCTTTGGCTCCTGGCTCGACTGCTAAGGACCAGTTGGTTCCTGATGTGTCTGCGTCAGTTCCACCTCGAGGTCAGTTACAGGTGCCGGCTAAAAAGGTGAAAATTAAGTCTAAACATGTGGACAAGCCTTTGACTTCAAAGGGCCACAAGAAGAAGAAATCTTCATAATCAAACCCAGCTACATCGGATCCTCTGAGTCCACCCAGGGTTTCAAGAACACCTTCCTCAACACTGAGACATCATTCTGCTTTGGTTCTGCCCCTATCTGAAGGGGAAATTCCCAGTCATTGAACCATCCACAGCTATTTCACCACTACCACTGTCTCCTAAATGTCTATCTGAGATCCGTAGATATTCTTCAGTTCCGTCTGACAATAACAATCAGCTGGAACTGGCTCACCACTTAAGTTGCCATCAGTTTTGTTACACACCATATAGTTCACCATACCATCATTATTATGCTTATGGGTATGAAGAATCATCTGGAATGTACCCACCTCCTCATTATTTCTTCCACAAGGAAGATTCATATATCCAGGTCCACTCGGAACCAAAGCAAAAATCTAAATATTTGTTGGTTCCCAATATGGTTCCAGAAAGTAATGCACTGCCAGAACTGATATAGAACCCTTCCACTCAATTGGATTACAACTCCAATATCAGTTCTGATTTTGCGTCAGAACCATCCGCTCTAGACTTCCTTACTGAGGACTCTACTGTTTCCCTGAGTGAAGACCTTCGATTTTACAATGAACAGTTGGTTCGCAGGCAAGGTCCTTGGAAATTGAAGTGAACGCCTCCGCTCCGACCTGCTTGAATCCAGTCTTCAAGGTGCTGCACTCAAAGGCAACTGGTCCTGTAGCATTTGCAATCATGCAAGGAATGCTTGATGTGACAAAGGATGTTTGGGCCAAACCAGCTTCAACTCCAGTGATGTCTAAAAAGGTGGATAATCTGTATAAAACTCAGCCCGTTAATCCTATTATTTCAGAGTTTCTTCAAGGGAAAAGGCCCCTAGAAAAGCACAGGCCACTTGGCTCTGATTGATAAAGAGGGGAGGAAGCTTGACATACTAGGCAGAAAGGTGGACGCCTCTGCAGCACTAGCCTTTTGAACTGGGAATTATGAGGGTATTATGGCCTGTTACCAGCTTTTCTTATAAGAAAAGATAGGCCCATATTTAAATTAAATCCCCAATGACAAAGTTTAGCTAAGACATTACAGTGAAGAAGCCCTAAGGTTTTCGAAACAACAAATAAACACAGCCAGGCATATTGGTGATTGTTCATCCAGAGCTATAGATACTGCGTGGCTTAGAACCACAGTACTAGTTAGCCCCTCACAATAGGATGAGGCTAAAAACCTTCCCTTTGAAGGCTCAGACCTATTCTCGTCTACTACAGATGATGCACTGAAGAAGATTAAAGGTCACAGCTAGGTTCTTGGGTATCACACCTCTGTACTCAAATCCATTCAGACAAATATATCCCCCTCAACCTTACCTTTCTTATAACAGGTATCTTCAGTTCAATTCCGAGTCAATGCACCCAATGTTCAGAGGCCCTCTGTTCAACCCCATAGAAGGTATTTCAGAACCAAGTCAAAATATAGTTCTTGATCTCCAGGAAGATCAATCTGGTTTGAATAAGCAGATCTTTTGATGCCAGACACTTGTCACTTCCTCTGCAGGCCTGGGAGTCTATCAACCAGGAAGATTGGGTGTTGTCCATGGTTAGCCAAGGCTATTGCCTGGAGCTGAAGACAACTCCTCCAAACATCTCACCTCTATCCAACCCTTCATTTCCTCCAACCTTGCTCATAGAGGAAATGCAGTCATTGCTGGAAAAAGGGGCATAGAACCAGTTCTGTCTATTTGCATGGATAGGCTGTTTTCCCGATATTTCCTTGTGGACAAGAAGTCAGGGGGCTTTTGCCCCATTTTAGACCTCCATTCCCTAAACAAGTTCACAGTGTTCGAGAAGTTTTGAATGTTGTCGTTAAGAGATGTTTTACCCCTGTTGAAAGTTCGGTTTGCTACTGTCGATTTATAAGATGATGGTTGTTGTGGGTTTTCCGGGCTGTATTGCCGTGGTCTTGGCATTGTAGTTCCTGACGTTTTGCCAGCAGCTGTGGCTGGCATCTTCAGAGGTGTAGCACCAAAAGACAGAGATCTCTCAGATCTCTCACAACTGTGACACTGAGAGATCTCTGTCTTTTGGTGCTACACCTCTGAAGATGCCAGCCACAGCTGCTGGCAAAACGTCAGGAACTACAATGCCAAGACCACGGCAGTACAGCCCGGAAAACCCACAACAACCATCGTTCTCCGGCCGTGAAAGCCTTCGACAATACATCGATTTATAAGATGAATATTTTCATGTTCCAATAAATACTCAGTTCAGAAAGTTCCTTCATTTCCAATGTGGCTCTGAAAAATACCAGTACAAGGTTCTCTCTTTTGGACTTTCCTCTGCCCCTCGTATCTTCATGAGGGTGAGGGCACTGGTGGTAAGCCACCTCAGAGAAAATGGTTGTACCAATTCCCCTATCTCAACTATTGGCTTCTAGTGGGTCAAACCATAGAGTCACTGTCTCAACACATATCCCTGGTTCTGAGCATTCTGGACCAACTGGGTCTCGGGATCAATATGGCAAAATTATCCCTGTTTCCACAGGGCAGTCCTAGATTCCTCGCAAGCCATTGCCTTTCCCACTCCAGACAGAATAACAAAATTCCTCTTCACTTGGACAAGGTACAGGCACCAACGCACAAAACAAATACAAAGGCTATTAGGTTTTATGGCCTCCCTGACTCTAATAGTTCCATTTGCTAGACTGAGACTTCATCTACTCCAAAACTGGTTTGTCAGTGTTCCATCCACACAGCCAGAACCTGTACAAGTGGCTCTCTATCCCATGTCTCATCCACAGATCCCTGAAGTGGTGGAACAACAAACAGAACCTCCTAGTAGGTACCTCCTTTGGTTCTTCCCCAATACAAATCCCAATCAACACTCCTCTCTGTCAGGTTTGGGGGGGGGGCTTGTTCTGGGACCATCCAGGTAAAGGAAGCATGGTCGCCTCAGGAAATGTCTATGCATATTAACCTCCTTGAACTCAGGGCAACAAGGCATGCCCTGAAAACTTTTGAACACTTAGTAGAGAGCAAGAATGTTCTGATATGCATGGACAGTATGACTGCCATGCATTAATTAGATAGGAGGGTACAGCTTCCCTAGGTCTCTCCTGGGAATCCTCGCTAATTTGAGAGTGGCTATCCAACACTGAGCCAGTCTCTCTGCCATACACATAGCAGGCAAGAACAATGTTTTGGCAGATGCCCTGAGCCTTTCAGAAACTCAGAATTATGAAACGTCTATACACACAAGGTTCCTCTACCCAGTCTTCCTGAAGTGAGGGCATCTGACCATAGAGCTCTTTGCCACATACCTCAACAATAAGTGTGCATGGTATTGCTGGAGGGCAGGGAAAAGGAAGGCCTCTCTCAGAGACACCTTTCAGATTCCTTGATCAGGTGCTCTCCTGTATGCATTTCCTCCTCTGCCCCATATAACTCTAACACTCAGCAAGATGCTGAGGGAAGTCTCCTTGCCAATCATAATAGCCCCCTTATTGGCTGAGACAGGCCTGGCTTGCTACTCTGTTTCAAATGGCACTAGACAGAACCCACCATTTTCCCCTTACCACAAGCCTGCTGCAGGACGACATGGTTCTCCACCATGACCTAGCACTCTAAAACTCACTTTTGGTTCATCTCTTGTAAGCAGTCGGCTCAGCCTCTGTCATCTTTAATAGCCATTTAACATGGCTACCTGTGATATAAAATCACAAGGCCCCTGGATTTAAAATGGCAGTTTGAATTGCTACCAGGGGGAAAGTCCAGCTAACAGTTGCTGAGTCCCACCCGGGAGATCCAGGCATGAATGGAATGCCACATAGAAATGCGGGGTGATCAGTGGTGATTGGATTTGCAGTCTCCCCAGCCCCTAAAGGAATCCAATGCAGAGTCTTCCCACTTAACACATTCCTTTTCCTCCTTCTGTGATGAGATCTCCTGTCCATGATTGAGGACTTCATTAACAAACTGCCCTTTTGTGCAGAGCCAGGACAAGTTTTGCATTCTTTTTCACATGCCACAGTGGCTACCAATCAAGGTGTAATTAAACATTTTGTCAATCCCAGGAACTGACAGAGTCTTTGTTCCAACTGCTAGGTGGGCTCCCCCACCTCACGGCACGTTTTACCCTATAAGAGTAGTGCCCTTGCCGCATTCAAATTGTGCATGCTTTCAGGACGCTGCTCCCTAAGGGTTTCTTCCATAAAACTCTCTCTCTGTACATGCTTACTGAATCCAAAGCGCTGTTCCCTTGAGGTTTGCCCTAAGCCTCTTGCTCTCCTGGCCGAGAATGCTGGCATTTGAAGCTGCCCTCTTCCCCGTGGACTGGACTACTCTTCAAGATAGGTAGATATACTTGTTCCCCTCACTCTGTTCCAACTTCTGACTCGGACGCTTTGTGTTTGTGACCAGTTTACCCTGTATTCCTGTGTGTATGTGCATGCATTTTCCCTTTTAATAAATGATTATTTGAACTTAAAGCACCAGCCTTGTTTATCAAATTTAAGGAACCCTGTAAACATTGATGAACAAGATCCCATAGTTACCAGCCTCTTGCATAGCTGCCTTCCTTGCTGATAATTCCCCCACAAATACTCTTAGTCACAAGGAGACCAATTCTGGTAACACTCTCCCCTAAATTAGTTGTTTCTTCCCCAGTCCAAAAGGTCCTGTTAGAGGCTAGGAAAACATCCACCAGAAAATCATATCCTGCCAAATGGAAAAGATTTTCTCTTTGGGCCAAAGATAACAATCTGAACCCAGTCTCTGTCTCATTGCCTTCCATTTTACACTATTTGGTGCACTTAAAGTACCAGGGTTTGGATAATTCCTCCATTAAGGTCTATTAAAGTCATTTCCTCCTATGATGACAACATAAATGGAAAATCCCTCTGCAAGGTCAGAATACAAATCCTTAGAGATCTAGCTAACCTATATCCTTCAGCATCCAGGTTTATTCCCCAGTGGAGTCTCTCCTCGGTTCTCACCTCTGTCATGCAGAAACCCTTTGAGCCCCTAGCTATCTGCCTGCTCAAGATACTGGCGCTAAAACAACTTTTCTGGTAGCCAAAACCTCAGCGAGGAGGGTGAGTGAATTGCAGGCCCTGACATCCAACCTTTCATTAAGATATTCTCAGATAAGGTCATTCTCCATCCATGCCTTCCTTTTCTGCCAAAGGTCATCTCTGCTTTTAACATAAACCAGGACATTGTCCGACCTGTCTTCTTTACAACAACTCATGATGACATAGAAAGGCTTTTGCACACTCTGGATGTTAAACATGCCCTGTGTTTCTATTTAGACAGGACAGCTCTCATGTGGACTGCATGGAAGATACGATGATGAAAACAGGGTTGCACTTAATTGTTGTTCATTGAGTAGTCTTCAGGAGCTCCCTCCTTCCCTGCCGTGAGCTCTTATTCTTAGCTTCCTTCTTCACCAACAGCTTAAAGAACAGAGAGGGAGCTACTTGCTCCACCTTTTATAGCCACGCCTGGGAAAAAGCACGCAAAAAGGCTAGGTGTTTTGCTCCTCTTGGAGCTTTAGAACATCTGCGGTTGGCTTGCGCATGCACACATCCTATGTGTGCCTGCACAGAAGACCACTCGATGAACAACAGTTACAGGTAAGTGCAACACTGTTATTTCATTAGGGCTTACTCTCAAGTAATTATGTATAGTATTGAAGCCTTAACATCCTGTACAAAAACAACCACAATTATTTCTACAATCCTTGGAAAATGCTCCAAAGCTTGCAAAGCAGAAGGCACGGCTTGAACATACGTCTATATTTGTATTTCAGTCTGTTCAATCACCAGCGGAAAAATTGTCCTAAGTAAATAGTGTCTTATGCATGCTGAGTACCAGCCAACAGCTACGATATCAAACAAATGGCTGTGTAAACTTGTCAATATGGTAAATACTACTTATCGTTTCAAGGTAGGGCAAATCACTCTGACTTCAAATGCCCTGTTTGCAGAGAAGCTCTGGGTGAGAAGATGTGGAGTGCAATATGACAAACAATTACCAGGAATTGCAATCACCACTCCCACTTCAACATGTATACAAGAGTGATTACTCTGAGGAACTGTTTGTGAAAATCTCAATGCTTAAGAACCATTTACTGCTGCAGATATTAACAGCCCTCCTGAGCATGTCCATGTGCTGCCTGCCGCCAAGTGACAATGTTCTTACCCAAAGCTTGGTCTAAGCTGATTCTTCCATTAGTTTTTCTGACATACGAATTGACACAAGCATCTGCTTAATACCCAGTAGATCAGGAAGCTAGACAATCAGCAAAACTGGAGGAGGGATTCTTGCCTGCTTAATTGGCTATGACAACAAAGACAACAAAAAGACTGTGCCTAAGGAAGGAGCAATTTGTGACTGGCAACCAGATGCGTTTGAACAAAGTGAAAAAAAGAGGGGGGCAATCTTTTCTTAGAGAAAAATGGGTACAAAAATTCCTCTTTCCAGCAGAGACTTGCAGCCAAATTAGACACGATGCAGCCTTGTGGCACCATAAAGATGCAGCCACCATTTAAAAAGCATTAAAAATGCTGCAAGGGCCTGACCCAGGCCAGCAGCATGGCTCTCTTGTTCCCTCCACCACGTGCTTTTTCAAGTGCTAAAACAGCTGTGGTGAAGAACAGTCATTTTGGTATTTCATAAGGCATGTCAGGCTATGGATGACAGGCTATGGCAGATAGATCCCTGTACCATTGTAGCAAGAATTCCAGACTCTTGGTTAAATAGATTTATTCAGAAATCAGATCATTTCCACAGATATGTCCATAGAATTACTCAGAAGCAAGGCAAGCATCTAAGTAGTAAGAGAAGGTTGACAGGAATAATGACCTGTGGGAAAACCCTTTCTCTTAACCCACATGTTTTCTCCTTCCCCCTCCCAACAGTAAAACAGGACTTTTGGTGCGAACTTGTCCTGAGAACGTCTCACATATTTGTACTATCAAGTTGAGACTCTGAGAAAGCAAGAGATCAAAGTTGAGACATGGCAGTGCATGGGAGTCAGCAGTATACAAGGTAAGCAGCACTGAAAGTTTCTAAAGTCTGTTAGATAAGATACCTGGAGCTTCAATGAGCCTGTGAAAGGAAACAGTTATGGCATTGGCAATATGACATCAAGCTATAGCGTGAAACATTGGTTCAGAGCAACAGGTCTGCATTAAGTATGGCATGAAGGAGGCACAGACATGACACAGGGAAATAAGTGCCAAAATGGAGCTTTCTAGTGAAAGGAAATACCTCCTCCCCTCCTGCCACCTCACTATGTTCTGCTGATTATATTATCCCGCCCCCAGCCTGGCTCTTACATTTGAAGTAAACCAGGTGGGAAGAAAAATGTTTAAGTCGACAGGGAATGAGATTGCTTCCCATGCTTCCCAAATCTACATACACTGTGTTTTGGTAAGAACAAAACTCTGCTTTGCATATGAATAAATACATAAGGACACCCCTTCAAACCTAGTTTGGTCCTTAAGTTATTCAGCTGGGGAAGAGGAAAGCAGATTTCAGTTCCTATTCCTGTGCACCTACTTTTCCTTCCCTGTCAAAAAGCTGGTTGGTATTATTTTAGCTTTACAAGCGTGTTCTGCACACAGCCCCGGCTTCTCCACAATGCTCCACTGGATTAGGCTATGTGTGCTTTAAATCAGACTGTCAAACCCATTTTCAATGGTGTATGTGCAACTGGTGAAAACATTCATCTCATATAAGCAAGCTGAGTGTGCTATCAAATATACACTCAGTAGAAAGCTGCAATTTTCACACATTTGTCATATTACATTTTTAGACATAAGTTTAACATTTATTTATTTAACTATTAACACCATTTTTCTCACCAATGGGTACCCAAAGTGGCTTACATGCTTCTCCTCTATTCCATTTTATCCTTACAACATCCCTGTAAGTATATTAGGCTGTCTGTGACGGCCCAAAGTCACCCAGTGAGCTTCCATGGTAGGGTGGGGATTCGAATCTAGGTCTCCCACCTCCTAGTCTGACATTCAACACCATGCTGGCTCTCATCTTAGATTAATACATAAAGATGCAATGTATAAACATAGTCACAGAAGAGAAGCATGGAGGTTTCTTAAGAGAAACTTATAATATTTTTATTTTGCCCTCCCTCCAAAGAGCTTGGGGTAGTGTACATGATTCTCTTCTCATCCATTGTATCCTCTCAACAATTCTGTGAGGCAGGTTAAACAAAAGCAAGTATGTGGCTGGCCCAGTTATCCAAGTCCAATCTAATCTTTGAACTACACTGACTAATCAGCAAGCCTAGACATAAATATCCTTTCACACAAAAAAAATCTGAATCTTATATCTATAAAGCCAGCAAAATTCTCATCATACCTTTACTGTTATTTTCTAATTTGCTTCAATCACATACAGACTTCCTGCTTTCCATTTGCTATATTTTGGTTGGCAAAAAAGGCTCCGAGTCGGGAACCTGAGATTATAGACAGCGATATTTATCCTGAAGTAAATAACTTTAGATTAGTCAAACATCAGTATAACCTTCCTCAGCTCTATTTGTAGGTGTGTGGTTTTTTAAAAATTTTATGCGTGTGTAAGCCTGTGGTGCACATACTGTATGTGAGCTGGCTATTTTGAAAGCAACAGCAGCAGTCAAGTCAGCAGAATCACTTACCAGAAGGGAGGGTCCTTCTGTTTGCTTAAAGTTGCTTATTGGAATGTTGTGAGGAAGAGCCTTGGCAATCCTTGTGACCACAAAATAACTCGGGTTAGCATCATAAGTCCAGGGAGAATCCAATTGGCACTTATTACAGTCATATGGATCCCACAGCCTGCATGTGAAGGAGGGGGCCTGGACTGTGCTGATGCCCAGCTTGTCAACAGAATTTACTACAATTACAGCGTAGACAATGCCATGGGATGGTAGAAGATTGGCACCTCCCTTTCTGAGACACTTCTGAACTTTCTTATCAGCAGAAACTACATGTCTTCCCCTTTTGCTGTAAAGCTACAATTATTTGTATGCAGGAGTAGGGCTGTCCCTGTATACTTTAATACCTGTGTAGATGAGGAAACTCAAGCAAGTGTATGTCATGCAGGAGTGAGAAAAACTATCTACTGAAATACTCTCTTTTAAATGAAATGGAAGCAGTGACAGTGTAATTAAGTAAGTAAATAAAATAGCTGTGGATCAAAGGCAGAGCATGTACTTTGCATACAATATTTACACCCCACCATTTTCCTCAATGGAGACCCAAAGAGGCTTTCAACAGTCTCCCCATCTCCATTTTATCTTCATAACAACCCTGTGAGGTAGATTAGGCTGGGAGTATGTGACTGGCCCAAAGTCACACAGCAAGCTTCCATGGAGAAGTAGAGATTCATATCTGAGTCTCCTGGATCCTAGTTCAACACTAACTCGTCCTCAAAAGATTCCAAGTACTACATATTATAAAAGCCAGTTCTCTACCTGAGACCATGGAGAGAAGCTAACAGAAAATTCTAGATTTAGAACAAAAAGTATCTAATACGAATTTGCTTTTTTGTAGATGAAGCATAAGAATTCTGGGCTAGAGCACCACAGCACAGCATTTTACATGCTTCATTTTCCAAAAAAACATCTCAGTTCAAATTCCTTTTATGTTTGGCTCTTTCTTCATTTATTTAACTGGATATATTTATTTGACTGCATATATTTTAAAAAGCATCCCCACCCCCCCAAGAGTTCCACTTTGGTGTAACTTGATTAGATCAGATTTATTCAAACAGCTGGTATGAATCCAGTCTATGCAATAAAAGCATCACAGTTGAAAGCTGGTATTGCAGACCGACCTGGGAATTCCATGTTAGGCAGTGAAATGGCAGCATATGAAACTCCCATTTTCTAGTGAAAGCTGCTACAAACGTATTTAAAATTCTGGTTTTAGTATACTGTGGACACAATATACTGTGAAATTCTCCCACACAGTCTCTTTGTGACTTGTACCAGAGAACATCTTGGTGGTTTGTACCCCCTGACATTATCCTCTATGGTTGCGTATGATTGTGAATAGCTCTGTATACACCAGCCTTCAACATTTCAGAAATGCATGCACTGTCCATATCACTGGGTTGTATGTCTGAGAAAATAAAAATACCTGTTTTTTAAAAAAATGTATAATGTGACTGTCTCATATCATTTATCTGTAGTGCAGATCAGCTGAAAAGTGTCTCATCCCAAATGTACATTATGCTCCATTTTCTGTCCTGCATGGACAATTGATTCTTTTTTTAAAAAAAATCTCCCTTTCCACTTTCTATTGAAACCTGATTATTCAGCCACCCTTAGGACATCTCACTTCATCCATGAGTCTTTTTATCTGCATGGTATATTCTATTTTCCATTAATTGATTTGTGGTCCATCCTATTTTGCTATGCTTTTAAAGCAATAGTTTATTCCTGCCATTAGAGATAATAATCCTGTCAAAAAGCATTAGAAACCATTGCTTTTCTGCATGAGCAAGCAGTCATTGGTTTCAACTATGAAAACGTGAAGTGATGTCAAACAAGGACCAGTGCTGCTCCTCATTCAAGGCTTCCTCTTACTTTAAATAGTGAATAATCAGATGAAAGCTCCAGAAAGGGTTTATTCAGATTTTTAAAACTTTCATATTCCATCATTCCTTGTGCCTCAAAGTAGCTTCTAAGTCACAATTAAAACATTACGATTTAAAACCAATAGAAAAAAACTCCACATCCTCCCCAAGATGTCTGAAGTTCATATACCCCACTAAAAACACTGGCAAATAAAATGGCCATGCAGCACATTCTGAAGATTTTGAATGATGGTGCTTCCCTCCATTCCACAAAGTGGGAGCGAAATTGGAAAAGACAGGGGCTCTGGCTGATGCCCGGCTGGGCTACTTGAAGTGGGGGACAGCCAGTAAATGGCAGCCTGAAGACTACAGTTGGTGCACAGGGACACATGGGAGATGGTCCTTTATATATGTGGGTTCTAGGCCATGAGAGGCTTTAACGGTCATAAGCAGCACTTGGAATTGGACTTAAAAATGAATTGGCATTCCCCAGCACAGCTGTTGTAAGATGGATGAAATATGTTTCTATTGGCTAATCCCTGACAATAATTAGACTGCTGCATTCTGAACCAGCTGCAATTTCAGGGTTGTCTTCAAGTGTTGCCCAATGTAGACCACACTACAGTAATCCAACCACATGGTTACAAAAGCATGAATCAACATGGCTAGACTGTCAAAATCTTTTTAAAAAAAAATTAGTGAACCGTACACAGCTGACAAAAGGCACTACTGGCCGCTACACCAACCTGGTTTTCAAACAACAAGGCTGAGTCCATGAGCACTGCCAGGTTCTTAACCTGTTTCCGCCTATGGTCGAAGGCCAGGCGGGGAAAGCCGGGGGCACGGCGACAAACACAGACCCACACATAGCTGGAGTAAAACAAGGCCACAACTTTATTAAACAGCAGTAAGGAATTTTGGCGCAGCATATGTCTCAGTTCCCTAAAGAAGCATCGGCTGACCTACCTGCCAGCTGATGAACCCCATCCCTCTCAGGCGCCGGCTGAGGGGGGGACCAAGGAGTGGCATTACAGGGGAAACACCAGGTGTACACCCTTTGGTGATTCCCCTGCCACCTGGGAATGAGCATGCTCGGCAGCCCCCAAGCTGTGCATGCACCTCCATGACTCACTCCCAAGATTCCTTAGGGTAATCCCCTCACTGGGGAGCCTGTGCGCGCAGGCCCAGACTCCCCCCAAATGGGATCTGATCCAATGCCAACCGCCTACAAAGTTGCAACGAATTAAAACACAGAAAGGGGGAGCGGTGGGTGGGTGCCCAGGAGCCGGCGCAGAAGAGGAGGAGCGGCGGGGCAGGCCGAGCTTAAATGCCCAGCCGCCGGACCTGACAGAAGAATGCAGGACTGTGGTCCGAGCACAAGCCCCGCCCCCTTGCCTTGAATCCCGGCCCAGGATTGGACAGCCCGGGATTCAAACTGATTGGCTGATGGCCAGCCTGGAGGATACCGGGCCAGCCCACCCATCATGGCGGCTGCCATGCCAGCCTCCCCTCCGGCCCATCAGCGGCAACCCAGTCCCAGGTAAGCCTGGAGCCTTCGTTTCTGCAAAAGCCTTATCCTCTCCATCCAGAACAAGCGGATCCAGTCCCTCTAAAATACCAGCCTTCCCAACCAATATCACCCCTGTCTTGACTGAATTCAGCTTCAGCTTGTTCCGCATTAGCCACCTGACCATAGCCTCAAAGCACTTGTTCAGAGCCAAGACATCTGGAGGCTTGGATAACAAAATATAGATCTATGGATGTGTGCATCTTCATGAAAGCGTGTATTTGCATATGTTAATATCCAAAGTTAGGTTTTATTGTTAGGTTTTATTGTTAGTGCTGCTGGACCATCTTGAGTCCAGGTCCTGAAAGTAAAGATGGAATAAACTCATCTTCTTTACTGGCACACTGATAATAGGAATCACCAACATGCACCATGCCACAAACTGCTGAGGTATCCTATAATCAACCATGATAACCTTACAAATATTATTGGCTTTATAAATTGTTTTGAGCAGCATAAGGCCAACACAGAGAACTTAATATGGTCCACCAATTGCCTCCTAACAATACATTTTTGTTGTTTTTGCTGCAACAGGCTTACAACATAACTAAGTTTGTGGCACCATAAAGTCCATTCCAGGATGGAATTAGTTGCATATGGGAGGAACAACAAGATCAGATCAAAGGTACAGGAGAGGCAGGATCTGTCAAGGAGCAGTGGGAAGGAGGCAAGCAAGCAAGCAACACTGGAATGGGAATTCAAGGTAAGAACCAAGTTTGGCAAAAGGTCTGCAGAGAAGGCAGAACAAGGAGATATACAGGAGTGAATTCAAGTAAGTTTGTGATGACGAACACAGCTGAGATTATCGAGTTGTTCTGACCAGCCTGCCCAACAGCACCTTCCTGCTTCCTTTTGACGAAGACTGTCAATGAGGCTAATTTCTTAGGTAGATCTAAGGAGTCCTTAGAGGCAGATTTCTCTATGCATCCAAAAATGATGAGACAAGCTTTGAGGTCACCATCACGACAAATCTCCTCCTTTGTGCAGAGATTGCCATTAATGCATTATTACATTGAATGCTATGAGATGTTTCAATTCTTGTCCCAACTTCCCTCCCATTTTCACTGTGGTTAACAATGTGATGTCAAGAAGTATTATATCTTAACTTCATGAATTATTTCTCTTCATAATACACAAACGTACTTAAATTCCTGAAGGTCTAGTGCATTAAGGGTGTGCATAACTGGAAAAAAGCTGAACATTCATACAGAAATTGCTGATTCAGCTTGTTAAAGTGGCTTAGTATCCGGGATACTAAATTGTAATGACTCCCTCCTGCCAAATGTTTGTGTTTCATTTTGGTTCATACCTTCCAGCAGCAGACAGGCACTAGGCTCATCTCACAGGGCAGCAGCTTCTTTTCCTGAACAGTCAATCAGATCCCAAGGAGAGAGCCCTTACTTTATTAACTCTTCGGGCAGGAAGAGGGAGCAAGCGCAGTGCACAGGAGTGCACCTCCCGCTCCACCCTGTTGCTACCTGGGAAATGGCATTATTTCCCTGCCAATTGAGTTCTTGCAAGGGGAGGCCCTCCCCCATCAGCTTTGGAAACATCGGGGAGACTTCAATCATACGCTGCAATTCAAAAGACACTTCCCTGGGAGTAAGCACTATTGAATAACACGAGACTTACATTTGAGTAGACCTGCTGAGGTGCATGTTGATTTGTTTAGTAGCACTACCCAAGCACTGATCTGTCTCACACACATATACCCCAATCAGGGCACTTGTACAATAACTGTGAGAGAAAGTGGCTTGGGGCAGGAGAGAATGGTCTGTTCAATTGATCAAACTTGATAAAAGGCCTGGAAGACTTCAATTGTACATTGCAATTTCAAAGACACTTCCCTGGGAATAAGCACTATTGAATAACACAGGACTTACATCTGGGTAGTCCTGTTTAGCATTGCTTCCATAGTCTTTCAGGTCTCTCTCTTTTTCAAATGGGAAATGTGTACCTATTCTGCCCTTTCAAAAACAATCATGCCTGCCCCCACAGCAAAAGGAAACTTATGGGGGAAACATAGGTCTGTTTGGGCAGTGGATGAGGGGATTCAGACAACGATTGTGCCTACCTGCTTGCACTTGGGCAATGGAGAAGATAGGCAGTGGAACACTGAGCATCCAAAGGAAGGATTTGGATCTATGCCTCATTGTGAGAACAAAACTGCAAAGAACAAAGAAACATGCAACCAACAGGCAACAGCAGAATGCAAAGGTAATAAATTATTCTCTCTATAGAAAAAGAAAAAATAAACATGTAGCAGGATTGTTTTTAATGTCCCTGCACTGTACTGGTTAGAGCGCTCTCCTGCTTGGGAGTGCCCGGCTGCCACTATCCTGCCTGCTGACACATGCCTTTTACAGGTTGTTGTTGCACGTGTGTGTGTATGTTATTGTGCTTAGTAGATTAATAGTTTAGACTAGGAGGGGGACTAATGGCTGATGTGGTTTTTGGTTAGGAGCAAAAACAAGCTGCCTCAGAGCCTCATATCCCCACCTCCCTTGAATAGTGTGTGTCTGCGTGTGCTGCCAACACCTGCCTTGTGCATGTACAACAGGCTGAAACTCATGAAAACAAAAACCCAAACAGATTAGATCCAAGCTGGCACTGGTCCAGCAGGAACAAACTTGGAATGGAATGGAATTATTCCAGAACCCTTGGAACTGAAACTGAAACAGAAATTTTTTCAGCGCACACCCCTAGTGCAAATGCCAGAAATGCCATCTTTTCACCTAGGACTAAATCTAATGATGCAAAATTTGGCCTAAAAAGCTGTGAAGAACTGCTTGGGATCAGGGCCAAGCTTTGGTGATGATGGGGTTTAACACCTTCTCCTCTTGTCATTTCCAGTTTGGTGTAGTGGTTAAGAGAAGCGGGACTCTAATCTGGAGAACTGGGTTTGATTCCCCACTCCTCCACCTGAAGCCAGCTGGTTGACCTTGGGCTAGTCACAGCTCTTCTAGAGCTCTCTCAGCCCCACCCACCTCACAGGGTGATTATTGTTGTGGGGATAATAATGACATACTTTGTAAACCGCTCTTAGTGGCATTAAGTTGTCTTGAAGGACGGTATATAAATTGAATGTTGTTGTTGTTGTTAAATAAAATGCTTCAAAGGCTGTTTTAAATCCAGTGGGGAAAAAAGACCAGTACCTGTACCACATCTGTTTTTTCTGTAACAGAGCTTAAAGCTACCTGGAGAGGGACCTTCCAATAAGGAAAATGGCATAGGGCAGGGGAGAGTTAATCCAACACCATCTATATTAAGGCCTCCAGTAGCTGCTTTTTAGAGAGCAAATGACTCATCTGAATTTCCAGCTATGCCACTCCATTCTTCTAGTACAAGTATTACAGATTCTTGGATTGCTATTTGGTTTCCACCAGGACTGCTGCTGGCCCTTCTCCTACTGCTTCCTTGTCCCTTGCTTTTGAACTTTGGAGTGTCTCTCTACAAGATATCTTACACAGGGATGCTCAAGTGAAAGATCTTGTTCTCCCACTGCAGATACACATGCACTGCTAGGGAGACAGAGTACACTTGAATATAAGACCACACAGAAAGTAAGTCACTTGAGTGTCCCCCGAGTAAGATGTCTTGTGTAGAGAGACTCGAAGTTGGCTGATTTTCCAAGCTTACAGGGCTGGGCAGAGAGAAAGAAAGTACTGAAAGAAACCCTGCAATCTCTCCCCTCAGTTTCATACAGACAAAGAAAGCAATCTGATGCTGATGTTTGCAAGAAGTGCTATTCTGGTGTACAAAACAGCAAAAAGACAGTTAAACAAATGTGCAGATGAATATTGAGAGTATTTAAGGCAAAAGTAAAAGGAGAACACTTAAATACAGAAGTGGTTACAAAACAGTGAGACACTTCAGCATCCTTTTCCTTATTACTGTGACTCTTTGGTAAGATGTAGGGCAATTTCTGACATCAACTCAGGAGTCCTTTTCTGTCCATGAAAATCATTACTTCCCTTAAGACAACTCTGTGGTACCATCTGAGCTAACCATTAACCTTTAGCCTGCTTCCCACACACACCTCCACTTAGATGGAAAGGGCAACCTGGAGACAAGAAGCTGCAATTAGAAGCTCCTTCTAGATAGGTACAGACTTTACAATTTAAGAAACAAGGCAGCAGAAAAACTAGACAGCTTAAAAGAGGTGGTCAATTTTGTGATTAGGTAACATTCAGGATCCTCGTGAACAGTTTGTGAGCTTGTATATTATAGGTCACATCTACTGACTTTGGGGGTGTATCACACTTTTGCCTTTGGGAAATCTTTGATAACTGGAGTATGTATAGAATATGCCTGTACTGTACTGTCTAGCAGTTACAGTCAATTGTTAAGCAGCATCGCTTCTGCCATTTGTCGCTGGCTCTGCCACCAACTCACTATATGACATAGGTAGAAAACTGAAAATATCTGAAGTACTTAAAAAGTGAGTTGTTCACCCAGTGATACCTAAAATATGTCTAACATTTCTGGATGAAGAACTGCTACATCAAGAGTCTCAATACATCTTTAACAGTAAGTATTTTGTTAGCAGCTGAAGGAAACACAAATGGGGGTGGATAATAGGTGTTTGCATTAGCTTCATGTTGTCCAGTCCTGGTGCTCATAAAGCTGTTTAAACAGAATCTTAGCAGCATGTGCTGAAAATATGCAATTCTTCCATGCCTCTTGGAACAGGAACATTAACCCAGTGAGTGCTTGGAGCAGCTCAGCTAGGTCAGCCGTGCCTTCCCAACAGCAGTCATGCCCCACCTCATGGTGTGCAACCGACCGCTCAGCTGGACTTTGACTCTGGTGCTGGGGTATCTCTTTTATCTCCTCCTGGGGGCCATGGTGTTTCAGCTGCTGGAAAAACAGGCAGAAGCCAAATCTCGGGACCAGTTCCAAGTGGAGAAACTCAAATTTCTGCAAAACTACACCTGCTTGGATCGACAAGCTCTGGAGCAGTTTGTACAGGTAAGCAGAGCAATCAGTATGTGGGCGCCCAAGGACTCAATGTTCTTTTCATCTGTACTACGTAAATTAATCTGTGGGATGATGCAGGGGGAATCATGCCTTGGGACAGAGGGTTGAGTTCAACCGTCTCTGATTCCAACCCATGCGTCCTACAATTCTTAAAAGCTTTTGGGGGACCAAAGGGATTTCCCACCAAAACCAAGAGAAAAGGCCAGGAAAGTTTTAAAAAATGTAACAGTCTAATGATAAATTAAGATGGGTAGCTCTATTAGTCTGTCTGTAGCAGTAGAAAAGAGCAAGAGTCCAGTAGCACCTGTAAGACTAACAAAATTTGTGGTAGGGTATGATCTCCCATGAGTCACAGCTCACTTCTTCAGATACAGCTAGAATGTGAATCCATATGTCCTTATATCTTGGTGAGTGGAATGATTTCAGATGCCAAATAACAATAGCAAGTAGATGACAAAAGATTGTGAATGACAATGACAACAGCAGGCAAGATTTGATACTGTGGGGTATGCAGAGAGGCAGTGGGTGTGGAGAAATCAGCACTGGTAATGAGACAGGAAGCCTAGGTCTCAATTCAATCCAGGTGGATGCATTGTATTGAGCTTCTCCAGTCCACTCACCAAGATATAAGGACAGATGGATTCACATTCTAGCTCTATCTGAAGAAGTAAGCTGTGACTCACAAAAGCTCATACCCTAGAACAAATTTTGTTAGCCTTATAGGTGCCACTGGACTCTTGCTCTAGTCTAATGATAAACCTGCACTGTGGAAACTCCTTGCATGCAGTAGCTATTGTGACTCATTCTTGACAAATAGTAACCCCTGGTTTTATTGGGTTATCTCAAATCTTCCACCAGTTCTGTATCTGCCAGTGCACCTTAACTTCAGTTCTCTAATTCCATCTAATCCCATGAAAACAAATACAGCTGAAAACAATAATTAAAGGAACCGTGCATCTCTTGTCTTTTTATTTTTAATCACTGCTGGACTGCCATATTTTGAATTCTAGCTTTTTACTAACTCTTTGAAGAGGGCCCATAGGAAGAAGATATGGCTAGTTGTGGTGAATTACTGTTTGGGTGCAGGGAATGAATGTTTGTTGGAGAAAGGCAGACCTGATGACCTAAGCCCAGTTTGATATGTCACCTTAAGCAACATTTGAGCCCAGGTTGTTGGTATGAATGGCAGTGAACACAATAACATTTAAACATTTAATCCACATTTAATATAATCAATGCCATACATGCTTACCTTTGCTGCAACAGGAAGGTAAATAAAGGAAAAACTGACACAACATGGTCAGTTTATTACAGCAATAGTCTAACGCATGAAGGCTTCTCTGAACAACCTGCTTTATTGTGTCATAAATGTACAATTGGTTGCTAATTGCATGGCTTCCCTCTGGGCTACAACTTCTGCTGGCTAACTATTGAAGTATTCCAGCATTCAGGCCAATATCTGTGCCTAAAATATGGGATTCTTCACCCTGCACAGCCATAGACATGCGTGCATGCACATGCATGCGTGCGCGCACAAGTAATACAGTCATTGCTGTGTGGGGTAGATTTGTTTGTTTCATTTACAAGAGTATACCTTTTATCCCTTTACCCATTAAAGAGTTTAAAAGGGGCTTTCATGCCCAGTATTAATGCTTTAAGTGCATGAACACTATAGCAAGATGGATGAAGACATTTTGATACGTTAAGACAGATATTTTATTGGACAGATAATACTTCATTAATTGTTTCTGATAATTAAAAACAAGCAATGGATATTTTCTTCTCCCCATTTCCTGTCTGCATCATATGTTTAGGATTGCATTAATAGGAAACTTTAAAAATTATTAAAATGATTTTAAAATGACTGTATATTTCTCCACAGTACAACTAGTGTCCATGTCATCTCTTTTGCTTTGCCTTTTTTCGCAGATCAGTGGAAAGTCCATTTCTGCCCCTTTATCAATACCTGACTGCCTTGTGAATTGTTCATTTTGCACTTTGCACTCAGGGTCCTCTACCAGTCCTGCACTGGAATGCACAACTAGCAGCTGTTCAATTGTTTGTTTGTTTGTTTCAAAAAGGGTGATAAAAGCAATACAACCATCTCCTTTGCAGCAAGACAATTTCTTCTTTCATTTATGAGTAGCCAAGATATTGCCCTATTATCATTAACAGGGATTTGTGAGAATGTCATGCAATGGTTAAAATGTGCTTGGGGCACAAATGTGTACGCAAGAGAAGATCCTCAGTGCCTGAGGCTGCATGTCACACTATAGTAAAACCAGCATTAAAGCACTATTTCACTTTACAAAGCTTAATGATCATTTGCCCTTTTTTCTAGTATTACTGCTAATGTTACTAGTGTCTCTGTTTATGCACTAATGACAGGGGAAATACTCAGATTGAGAAATCATGTCTTCCAGTGTACAGTCACAGATGATACAGGACTTGCTTGTTCTCTTTACTTCTCTCAATCAATACAATGTCCTTTGTGATGGGGAATTTTCATTGTCATTATTGGACTTTAAGCTGAGCAACTATGCTCTCAGAGCAATTTCTGACATCTTGTTATGTATTTATGCTTTCCTATTAACATCAGTAGACATTTCCTTGAGTCAGAAAAGAATAAAAATGCAATATAAAGTGATGATTTTTCATATTGGACAACTAGCTTTCTAGCTCATTGTTCAAGCAATGCTCAAAACTGGTGGAAGGTGGGAAAGAATCACTTATAAAGGTAGAAAAGAATAACTTATAAAACAGTAAATTCATTTTAAATGCTGTGATGCAATTAGTACTAAAAATAGAAAATGAATCCTAAATTTCAATTTAAAATACCAATTTTGCCATGAATTGTGAAAATATGGTGGTTTCTAGAAAAGAAGGTTATGCTTAAATGTGAAACTTTTAAAAGGGATTTTCTGTTATTTAATAGGATTTACATATGAATAAATGATTTTTATTTGTTTGGCAAACTAATCAAACAAACTCCCAATTTTGTGATATTTTCCCTTGCATTGTTTTCCACTGGCAGGAGGTAACTTGTACAACAAAAAAGGGGGTGATGATTGTTATCAATTCCCCCTCCTTCTGCAAACTCTCACTTCAATGCCCATTATGTTTCTGGGAGTCCACTGATACCCACAGGCATGATTTGAATGGGAAACAACAACCTTCAGTGCGGGGGGAAATTCACTTCCACAAGTGCTATTCCACTTGTGCTACATGGGATCCAAACCTCTATTTTAAGCCCTAGCATTTTCCCTCAAAGTATAACAGTATGTTTTTTTCTTCTCCATCATATAAACAGAATTTAATTTAAGTAATACATTTACAGAAGTAGAGTAATTAAATGTGAGCTCAATTTTTGTATACCTATGCGGCAAATGATTACCAATTTCCTCTAATCTGGCTGTACTGGGAAAACCTCTAGAGGGCACCAGCATGTTTTCTATAACAAATAGTCCTTAAATATCACTCACCATCAGAAATAACTCACAATTATATTACAGACTGTCAGATGATGGGAACTCCTAGTATTTATGCTATTGGTCTGTATCCTGCCACTTGGTTCAGCAAAGTCTGGAGCCTCCCTCCACATTAAGTTACTCTCCTGGGAGGCTCCATGGCTCAGGTGGTACAGCATATGATTTTCATGTAGAAGGTCCCAAGTTCAATCCCTGGAGAAGAGGAGCAGGTTGTAGGTGATGTGAAAGGACCTGGAGAGCTGCTGCCAGTGAGAGTGGAAAATATTGATCTTGAAAGACCAATAGGTACCCTGCAGTATAAAAGATCATGCCCTCACTGGATTGATTTTGTTTCTAAAATCTGAATTTCTGAATAATGACACGATAAGGATGCCTTCAGTAATTCAGTTCACCCTATATCAGAATCTTGAGTGAAGCAGGAGCAATATCTAGGGCCCACAGGCAGTCAGAAAGATGATTCATTTTTGTGTATGTTCATGTATTTGTTTTTCTCCATGATGCAATGAAAGTCTCCTTTTTAAAAAATGTAAATCAAAGATTTGGCAGATACAGGCTTTTAAAAAGTTAAATTACAAAGCAGTGGTACAGTCAGCTAAAAATACACAGTTCAGAGAGAAAAAAAATCATCAAAAGTATGTGAAATCCAACTGGAAGAAAAACTTCTGAGCGACAGGCACCCAAGTGAGAAAATTTCCCAAACTCTGTGCATTGAATTAGGCAAGGAGAAATGATGAAACAGCAAGTAACTAACAGAAGGAAAGGCCAATTTTTTCAGTATCTGGAGGCTGGGGGGGGGGACTGGAGAAAGAGAGAGGGGAGGGAAAAGACATTGCCATCTGCATTAGCTGGTAGCACTTAATCCAATGCACAAAGTGGGCTAAGATTCCAGGGGGACCTGCCAGCCTGTCCTCATGGATGGAAGGGCAGCATTATAAGAAGCAACAGAAATCCTAGACTTTTGGCAAAAAGATCTTCAAAAATTATTACAGTGCCAGTCCTTGAACTATTTTGGCTATGACATCTCTCTGCTGTCTTTAAAACAACACATGAAATGCAGAAAACATTAAAATCCCTTACAGTTCCGAAGTCTGCTAAACCTCAACTGTTTCCAACCCCTTTAAAGCACATTGGAAACGATCACTGATAGTAGGACGAAAGGTGGAAAGTTGGAAACAGGGAGGACGGAAGGTTGGAAGGTATCTAACAGTATCTTGACTGATTGCCAGAAGTATCTCTCAGACTTACAATGCTGACTTTTAAGTAGCAATACTAGAAACTGAACCTTATATGCACTATACCACGCTATAGCCCTATACCTGGTGGTAAGCCCCATGGACTGAAGTGGAACATTTCTGAATAAATATATATAAAGATGCAGTGTCAATCACCCAGTTTCTGACCTTATAATACACCTTTTCTCCTTCACTTGTAAACACACCCTTGGCCTCCTCTTTCCTGTCAGGTCATTATGGAAGTATGGGAGAAAGGTGTCAACCCAGAAGGAAATTCAACCAACCCCAGCAACTGGGACTTCAGCAACAGTTTTTTCTTTGCTGGGACTGTTGTCACCACCATTGGTAAGGTAACCTTTTTGAGTGCAAGGTAATCTTTTTCTTTTGGGGCTCCTGCAAAATGTTCTGTAGAGAGCTGGATTATTTGAGTGATAGTACGAAGTAGTCCTAGCAAAGCTTTCTCAGAATGGTCTTAGTCATAGCAACTTGTATTTAAAAGGCCGCCATTTCAACCAACACCCATATTTCTACATGTACTTTTCCTACGATTAATTATTTGGTCCTAAAGAATGGAACAGATTGTCATGATTATAGCTAGAACTATAGGGGAACAGTTATTCAAGCAAGTTACTCAAGACACCTATGTACACAGAAACAGGTCTAGCATGGCCCCATAACTAGACAGGCCACAAAGAGAGGCTAAAATAATAAGAGTTATACACACACAGTTGTATTGCATATGTAGCTCAGAAGAGCTGTGTAACTCATATCAATATATACAATGTACCAAGGTCCAGGTGCAGGGAGTATTTGAGAATGGCAAGAATGTCCAACTTCATAGAAGTTAGCAAAATTATGGATGTATTGGTGGAAGGCCAAAAGCTATTCAGGTGTATGAGAAACTTGTTGTAATTACTAATGTTACATTGACTTCAAGAAGGAACTATTTTACATGTTTTAAGATGTTTCAAAGATAGATAACCTTGTTTGGTGTATGAAGTCATAAGATAATAATTTAGCCAAGAATTTGAGTCTTTGATGCATGATAGACAGCTATTGTTAAAAAAAGGTTTTGAAACTCTTTAAATATGACTAGCTTAACTGATAGCTTCTTTTTAGAAGAGGCTCTTTGTCTGTGACCTTATCTTTGGGTAAGATAATTTGGGGGGGGGGGGTCATGTAATTGCTCCCTTTTAATGATATATGTAGTTATGATGTTTGAAATGATTTTATGTTGATTGGGTTGATATTAAGAATGTTGAATAACTATTTTGTAATAATAAAAGGCTTAAAATGGAAACAGAAGCTTCATAATTTTCTTATTAGTGTACAATACCCAGAAATGAACCTAGAAATGTTATCTGTGCAGCACCTCTTGCCAGGAGATAAATGATTTAATATAGACAAGCTAAATAGATGCTCAGGGCTTAAGTGCATACCTTTGTCTCAATCAGAGTCACCCAGAACAAAAAAACAATTTTGCTTGCGTAAAATCAACTTTTGCATATTCATATAAGTATGATAGTTCTTGCAGTGAACTTAACCTAGAACTGAATGAACTGGCCAAATTTGAGCACTTTTTTTAATATAAATTTTTATAAAACATTTTTTAACCAACAAACAACAACAACATTCAACATTTACAAAGTGTAATATTGTTATAAGATTTCAAGACCAAAATATTTAGTAGCAATCAAAGTCCAGTCCTATTGGGTCTCTTTAGCTTTAACTGGTTCCAAGGTCGTTATATCAATTAGTAAAATCATATCTATATTAAGCTTAAATACAAACATTCAAATTTCAGGATTAATGATATTATAATAAGGTAGCTTAGTGACTACAAGCTCATTTCTAGAAAATTTGAGCACTTTTAACCCCCTTGATTTCAATGGAAGAATTACAAATGCACTTTGAATCTATGGGAGTTTAAAGCACTTAGCTTCGGTTAACACATGCCTTTTGTGAATACTGTACATGCAAAGGAATTAGAAAGATGTTCTGAGCCCCATCAAGATGGGGTTGCCAACCTCCAGGTGGTGGCTGGAGATCTCCTGGAAATGGCCATAGAAATCAGTTCCCCTGGAGATAATGGCTGCTTTGGAGGATGGTCTCTATGGGATTATACCCTGCCGAGGTCCCTCCCCTCCCCAAACCCTGCCTTCTCTAGGCTCCACTCCCCAAAACTCCAGGAATTTTCCAACCTGGACCTGGCAGCCCTACATCAAGAGACTATCTGTTTGATTTTTTGTTTTGCAGGATATGGGAACTTAGCCCCCAGCACCGTGGCTGGGCGGGTGTTTTGTGTATTCTATGCCTTATTTGGGGTACCCCTTAACCTGGCATTTCTCAATCAGCTGGGGAAAGGACTTAGTGCTCACTTGATCAACCTGGAGAGATGGGTCCACAAACCAGGCCGAGCCCAGGTACAGCTTTTTATTTATCACTCTTACATTTTCATAGCTTTTTCAAATGTGATTTTCACAAAGTATCTTAGAACAGACTGGTTTTACTTAGACTTACCCCATAACCTGTGGCTGTTGCATCCTCTCTTGCGACCAAGAGTATTGGAGGTATTTACTATTTGGGATGAGGACAGTCACATCCTATATAGCAGAGGTCTCCAACGTGGTGCCTGTGGGTACCATTGCATCTGCTGACACCTTTCCTGATGCCTGCTAAATGTTTTTAGAAAGTGAGTGGGGCCAGGTGGAGCTTCTGCCAAGTACGGCTTCTGATTGGCCACTGGAAATTTGATTGGCTGTGCAGATTTTTAAAAACATTGCTTTGGCAGAAACTGCTTTAACAGCACAAGGATTTTCACTGTGTAAATGGAGTAAGCTGAAGCAGCCATTTTGTGGCTGGCTCCTCCTCCTGCAGCAGCCATTTTATGGTAGCCATTTTGTGTCTGTGCCCACTACACTGTGTCAGAATTCGAAATATGCCCACAGGCTTAAAAAGGTTGGGGACCCCTACTCTATAGAGTTGAACTTAGAATGGGCTTATAAAGGTGCACTGTATGGGAATGGGAAAGAGTTCCGGACTAGGAAACAAGCTGTGGTGTTGCTTCATGGAGGAGATGGGACCACCTTAAAAACAGAGAGCCCTTTCTAAAGGACTAGAAGACATTCTGGCTTAGGTTCCTCAGGAGCAGGAATATGGCAACCACCTCTCTTTCTTCCTTAGCCTATCTCATTTATTTTTATCACATCCTTACTCCAAGAAGCATCCATGATTTTCTCTTCTCCATTTTATTCTCACAACACCCCGGTCTGGTACGTTAGGTTGAGAGTGAGTGACTGGCCCAAAGTCACCCAGAGAGTGTTATAGCAGAGTGAAACCTGAGTCTCCTATATTCTGTTCTGCTATTACACCACACTGGTTGTCCATTACATTTTTGCTCTGGATTGGTGGATAGCTCTTTGCTCTCAGTGTATGACAATCACTTTCATAAACTTGAAACAGTTTTTCTCTACCGTGAGATAACTGATCCTATAATATTTATCTATTTATATTTTAAAACTTTCTAGCCTGCCTTTCTTCCTGTTGAGACCCAAAGCAGTGAATATGAAAAACCCTGTACCAGGATCTATAAAAGTGTCACCAGCCAGTATCAACTGAATTTTCATATATTTGTGCCTGCCCAGCACAATGTAAGAACCAAGCAAGGGCTTCCTATGGGGGGCCATGACCTGGATGGCCCAGGTTCCTGTACTTGATAAATCACTGTCTGTATTTTGTCCCTACTTTTAACTGAGGAAAACTTAACAGTTTGTAAAGTGTGATTTACTAGGATTATCATTCTGCAGGATTCAAGAACTTCCTCATGATCTGTAGAGGACAAATCAGTACACCTTTATAAGTTCATTGACTTCAATGGATTTAGAAGGGTGCTTAGGATTGGACTTTAAGTTGAGGAGTGGATTCATCTTGTCTGCAATACACAGAGATTTGAACACACACAACTACTAAGGCACCATATAATGCACAGCCTGACATTTCACAGGTGGCGAGGGACCTTCTGAACTACTGGGAATAACAGAATCTAGGTCAACTGTTTTTATATAATATCTTTATGCTAAACAACTCCGACTTTAGCTGTTAAACAGAGCAGGCAGGCTATTGAATAATAAAGGAATATAGTATACAGCATTTGGCAACTAGTAACTGGAGAAGCTCAGGCAGTAATTCTTGGGATGAGAATAGAGGGTAATATAGGCCCATCCTATTTTCATTGGATGGTATACCACCGTTCAGGACAACTTAACACCCACTCAGAGCGGTTTACAAAGTATGTCACTATTACCCCACAACAATCACCCTGTGAGGTGGGTGGGGCTGAGAGAGCTCTGGAAAGCTGTTGTTGTGTATTGGCCCTAGCTTCAATAAAAGTTAGGCTCCTCTCACTTTAGTTCTCATTGGATGTTTCTGCTGGCAAGCAGCCAATGCCCCTCTCTAAATAAAGGCCAATCACAATCATGTAAATATGTTATATTGTATATAGTTCATGCAAATGATGGTATTCTAGGGTGTGTGTTGCTATTGGTTAATGGTTAATTCAGCGGCGGGGTTTGTATGTATATATTGGGGTTTTCTGTTCTGTTGAGCATCTGTTTGTTCTGGCTAGCAATAAAGAGTGTTGTGTTGAGCTGAATTCACTCTGGGCTGAAATCATTCTGAGCTCCTAGCTCAGTACATAATACTGGCGACGAGGATGGGATACTAGGTGGGTAGGCAGCACCCACAGCTGAATTACCTCAGGCAGGTAGGCAGCTCTGCAGCAGAGAGCTAAGTCACGCCTGGCGGGTAGGTAGCCCGTGGTGCCAGCTAAGGCTTACCAGTGAGGAATTGTCGCCTCCACCACTAGCGTGCACCGAACAACAGAACAGTATGGCCACCAAGGGCCAGTTTGAGCAATTCAACAGTGCCGCCAAGGACTGGGACTCTGATGTCTCATGTTTTCAATTTTACCTCACAGCCAATGAGATCACTGGCGCTGTGCAGGAGTAAGCTGCTTTCCTCAGCACTTGCAGCTGTTCCACATTTGAAATTGCCTGCACTCTTGTAGCTCCGGAAACGCTCGAAGCGGTGCCGCTCGACACAATACTTTAAAAACTAAAAGAGCACTTCGCACCACAACCATCAAAAACTGCAAGCTGCTATACTTTTTACAAGTGGGACCAGGCACCAGGTGAAACAGTCACTGCATTCATCGCGGCCTTACGGAAGATGGCCTGACTGTGTGAGTTCACTGACCTGGAAGAAGCCTTGCAGGATTGTTTAGTGTGTGGCCTTCACAACAAAAAGCTGCAGCAGCGCTTGTTCACCAAAAAGGACATTGATTTCAAAACTGCTTATGAAGAGGTCATTGCAGCAGAAGCAGCGGAGCAGTCCACTAAGGACGTGCGGCAGACAAGAAGTCCAGTGCATCCTAGAAAAACAGAGCTGGTTCATCATGAAGGTGTCGAGAGTGAATCGGAGAGTGAAGATGAAGTTCTTCACACTCAAGCAGCGCAGCCCAATTGACTGAATCCACAAAAGTACCACGGGCCATCCTGTGCTAGCTGTGGGGGGGGGGGGGAGCCACGAACACAAACTATGCCGATTCCATGATGCTGAGTGTTGGAAGTGCGACAAAAAGGGCCACATTGCACGGGTCTGTAGAGCTGTCAAGGCGGGAAGTTCACCCCAGCAGTCTTTGCATCTCACTTCATGTCACCGTTGGCTGACAGCCAGAGGGTCTTCTCAGCCAGAAGAATGTCACTGTGTAACCAGGGGTGTGGGAAAGACCATCGTCCTGAGCACCAACAACATCTCAAAAGACAAAATCCGTGTCACCGTGCCCATCAAAGGCTCACTCTGTGAGATGGAGCTGGACACTGGGTCGGCGATCTCAATCATATTGATGGCCATCTATAACCGAGTGTACCCCAAGGGAATGACCCAAGGCTGGAACCCTGTGATATTATCCTGACTGACTTCCAGGGTTGTCGTGTCCCAGTAGCAGGAATAGGCCCAGTCACAGTCACTTATAAGGACTTTCGGGGCACCCTTCGCCTCTTCATTGTCAAGGGGCACCTCGCTAGCCTACTGGGGCTTGATTGGTTCAAGGCATTGGGCATCCACGTCACCGGAGTCCAACAAGTCAGCCAATCTAAGCTAGATGCAGTCTGCACTGAGTTTCTAGCCATTTTGACAGATCCTTGGGTGCTACACCGGGCCCCCTGTATCATTCGACCTCGACCCATCAGTCCAGCCGACCCACCTCAAAGCAAGAAGGGTCCCCTTTGCATTCTAACCAAGCATTGACAAGGAGCTAGAACACCTGATGGCCCAGGGGGTCCTCGAGTCCGTCTCTCATGCCCGGTGGGAAACGCCCATAAAGGCCAACGGGTCAGTATGCCTTTGTGCAGATTACAAGTGCACCATCAACAAGGTGCTCCAGCAGCACGCATATCCAGTGCCTGTGGTCGGCCACCTCCTGGTGTCCTTAGCTAGAGGAAATACTTTTGCTAAAATCGACCTGGCACAAGCTTATCAGCAGCTGTCAGTGGATGATGCCATTGCAGAAGCTCAAACCATTGTTACGCACTGCGGCACATTCAAGGTTAAGAGGCTACAGTTCGGGGTCAGCGTGGCTCCTGGCATATTTCAGGGGCTTATGGAAGGCCTGCTTAGAGGGATTCCTGGCATCATTCCATACTTTGATGATATCTTGATAGTGGGAGCATCCTCCACTGAACTCACCAGCCGCCTCCGAGAAGTCCTCTGCCGTCTCCGAGACACCGGTCTGAAAGTAAAAAGAGAAAAGTGTCCGTTTGGGGTTCCAAACCCAGAGTGAATTCAGCTCAACACAACACTCTTTATTGCTAGCCAGAACAAACAGACGCTCAACAGAACAGAAAACCCCAATATATACATACAAACCCCGCCGCTGAATTAACCATTAACTAATAGCACGAGAAAGTTCTCTGGATGTGGGGGGAAAAGCACTCCCTCTCATTTACAGCTGTTAAAGAGCTCCTGTCTTCCAATGCTGTCTTCACACACTGTGATGAAGGAAAGCTGCTCATCCTGGCCAGTGACGCCTCACCATACAGAATTGGCACTGTCTTGAGTCACCAATTGCCAGATGGGTGGGATTCCCCAATAACGTACTATTCAAGGACTCTGTCTAAGGCCGAGCGCAACTATACTCAAATTGATAAGGAGGCTCTGGCATTAGTTGCCAGCATGAAGAAGTTTCATGACTATATCTACGGCAGGCGTTTTGAGATCGCTACTGACCACAAACCTCTATTAGGCCTCTTCGCTCCTGGCAGGCAGACTCCTCAAATTATGTCCCCCTGGATGCTGCGCTGGTCCGTCTTTTTGTCCGCCTACAACTACCAGATCTCATACCGACCAGGCAAGGCCATCGGACACATGGATGCCCTTAGCCACCTTCCCGTGCCGGAGCCTGTCACCGACCCCTCACCAGGCCATGGGGTCATGCAGCTGGAAGACTTGCCGCAGCCACCCCTTCTCGCTTCAGACATTGCCGCCCTTTCTGCCAAGGACCCCACCATCTCCCAGGTTCTGAACTGGAAGTGGAGGGGGTGGCCTGCCGGCAGAAAGGACTCTGTTTTCCAGCCATACAGTTCCTGGTACCACAGTTTGTCAGTGCAGAAGGGATGCCTCCTATGGGGAAGTCGGGTTGAGATTCCCCTAAAACTGTGTCAGCCGGTGCTTGAAGTGCTTCATGTTGAGCACCCAGGTATCATGAAAATGAAGGCCTTGGCCCGGAGCTATGTGGTGGCGGCCGGGATTCGACTCTGCCATTGAGAAATGGGTTCATACGTGCCAGCCTGGTACAGGCATGGGAGACAACACGGACTCCATGGTCGCAACTCCACATCGACTTTGCAGGGCCATTCCAGGGGCACACATTCCTAATTGTAGTAGACTCTTATTCTAAATGGCTAGAAGTCATCCCCGTATCCGCAATGACTTCCATTGTCGTCATCCGCACACTTCAGCGCCTAATAACCACACACGGCATCCCAGACACTGTTGTATCCGACAACAGTGCGCAGTTTACATCCAGAGAGTTCCAGCAGTTCCTGGAAAACAACTCCATCAGGCATGTGACGCCGGCCCCATTCCACCCATCCACCAATGGACAGGCAGATGGTGCAAATCGCCAAGGACTCATTGTGCAGACTAGAACACAGGGACCTTAACCTGTGGCTGACGGAACTTCTTTTGTAGCAGCATATTACTCAGCACTCTATTACCAGTCGGAGCCCTGCCAAGCTGCTTATGGGATGGCGGCTTACAATACTGCTCGACTGGCTTCACTCTGACTTCACCCCAGACACCAAAAGGGGAACAGAAGCATCCGAGACACCAAGGCTGTTCGAGGTGGGCGACCTCGTCTATGCGAGGAACTACGGAAACGGGCCTGTGTGGTTTCCAGCAACTATCACCTGTTCTATAGGGCCGGTGTCGTACAAGGTGGCCGATTCCACTGGCAAGGTCTACTGCTGGCACTCAGACCAGTTGCAACAATGGTGGCAAGAACGGGAAGAGGGCCCCCCCCTTTGATTTGGCCACAGACATTGGGATAGCTCCAGCCACGGCAGCCAAGAACCACAGGGATGTTCCGGAAGAACCTACTCAGAGCATGCCGCCGATGGTGGACGGAGCCAGGGCAGCTGAAGGCAACGGGGGCACCGTTGCCAAGTGGGAAAAGCCCTCCTTGAACTCTTGGACTCCTGCTAGTGAGCCTGAAACTCCCCAGGAGTTGCACAGGTCTTAGAGGACTCGACAACCCCCTACCTATCTGCGGGACTTTGTCTGCAACGGATTGTCTCACACTTAGTGGGGAGGGGTGTTGTGTATTGGCCCTAGCCTCAATAAAAGTTAGGCTCCTCTCACTCTAATTCTCATTGGATGTTTCTGCTGGCAAGCAGCCAATGCTCCTCTCTAAATAGAGGCCAATTACAATCATGTATATATGCTATATTGTATATAGTTCATGTAAATGATGGTATTCTAGGGTGTGTGTTGCTATTGGTTAATGATTAATTCAGGGGCAGGGTTTGTATGTATTTATTGGGGTTTTCTGTTCTGTTGAGCGTCTGTTTGTTCTGGCTAGCAATAACGAGTGTTGTGTTGAGCTGAATTCACTCTGGGCTGAAATAATTCTGAGCTCCTAGCTCAGTACATAATAGCTGTGACTGACCCAAGGTCACTCAACTGGCTTCAAGTGAAGGAGTGGGGAATCAAACCCAGTTCTCCAGATTAGAGTCCTGTTTCTCTTAACCACTACACTAAAATGGCTCTGGTATGGTGCTCTTGTTCTGTGAAGCCAATTAACAACCCCTTCTATTGCCAAGAACTTTGTCTAGCTTATTCCTCAGCTCTGTTTCTTTATCCCATTGTTCTCTTCATCTGTTCATGTATTTCACTGCCCTCTCTACCTATTTTTAGTGCCTGAAGACACTTTTGTAGATCCTGGTATAGGGTTTCTCATATTCACTGCTTTTGGTCTCAACAGGAAGAAAGGCAGGCTAGAAAGCTTTTATATAGATATATTTTTAGATACATACTCCCTATTTTTTTTTAAATAGCTTGTTCTCATTAGAGGTATGCAATTTGAGATAATCCCAGTAAGCCGCTTCAGGATTCAAGTGTTTAAAATGCTTTGGTATGCTCCGTAAAGATTCACAAATCTTTAAGGAGCACACCGAAACTCAACAGAGCACTTTTTTCCATTTGCAAATGGCAAGAAAAGTCCTGCTTTCAAACCCCAACTGCTTTACAGCTAATGGGAGGGGGATTCTCCATCAGCTGAGGGGAGGGAGAAGAGGGGGTCTCTGCTCTCCTTCCCCTTAGTTGAAAAGAAGCTCCCAGTGTTTGAAAGCAGTTTTTTTCAACTGATAAGAGGGGAATCCCCCTCCTTTCAGCTGAAAAGCTGCAGTTTGAAAACAGCAACACTTTTCTTGCCACATAAGAAATGTGTTGCTGTTTTCAAACGCCGGCGGTTTTTTTCAGCTGATGGGGGAAGAAAAGCAAGAAAAGTCTTGCTCTTTGCCTAAAGCTTGCCAAAGTGATACAAATCACTTCAGGAAGCTTTGCTTCAGGATTCCCAAATCAACTCAGTAATGCTGAGGGCATTCCTAATCTTTCTAAATCGTGCTGATTTGGGTTAGAAACTCAAATCAGAAACCCGAAGCACACACCCCTAAGTTCTCATGCTGGCTTTGAAGTTGTGCCCTGTTACTTCAGCAAGAGATCCAGGCTGGATGCACCAATGCATCCATGGCTTCCCAAAATCTCTAAAAAGGCATGTATCATTATGCAGATCAGATTCACCTACCTTTTATAAAGAAAGCCACTCCAAGAAGAAAAGGTCAAAGAATGAGTTAGAGAAGTTCTAAATTTCAAGATTTTGCTTTACTAATCTTCTCTAGGTTTAATACATTTTTGTGCTGCTGCAGACTAGACAAAAGGACATTCTAAACCCTACCCACTGAAGATGCTCATTACTACTAAATCAATATTTTCCTCTCTTTACTTCTCAGGTAGCACAGACTCTGGCAATGGGACTCTTTTTAACAACTGGGTCTTTGCTTTTTCTGGTTTTCCCACCAATGATTTTCAGTTATGTTGAAGGCTGGAGTTATGGAGAAGGTTTCTACTTCACCTTCATCACCCTCAGCACCATTGGATTTGGAGACTATGTAGTAGGTAAAGAAAAACATTGGTGTAAAACATGCTCTTGTTCATGACATACTTTGTAAACCACTCTGCGTGGGCATTAAATTGTTCTGAAGGGCAATATATAAATCGAATGTTGTTGTTGTTGTTGTTGTTGTTAAAGTGTGCATAAATCAACCAGCTTTAGCCCAGTATCAATGTTCAAGTTAGCTAAAAGCATAATGAGTATTGCTTGTTGCAACTAATATTAATTGCTTTAATAAAAGATTCATACCAGGCAGTACAGGATCAACGAACAGCAGTTTTCTGCCTAGATAAGAAACAGGATGCACCCAGACGTATACCCCCCAAAACTGCTGTGATGTTTTCTCCTGGCAGACTGAGGAAGCTCAGAAGTTGAACCCACTCATTCTGTGGGTTTTGCAGCACAGACAGCTGTACAGAGTTAATATTGGCTGGCAGCTGTGATCCCTCCTCCCCCTTCACAGAAAAGTAATACAGTGTTATGCAATGAATTTTATTTTATTTATTTATACTCTACCTTTCTCACCAGTGGAGACCTAAAATGGCTTACATTGTTCCCCTCTCCTCCATTTTATCCTCACAACAACCCTGTGAGGTAGATTGGCCTGGGAGAATGTTACTGGCCGTAATCACCCAGCAAACTTCCTAAGCAGAGTGGGAATTTGAACATGGGTCTCCCAGATACTAAACCAGCACTCTAACCATTTGTATTAATTCATTCTGCACCATAATCTTTTTTATTTCTGAAGGATTCCCTTACAAAAATGTTTAAAAATTGCTCTTAGGCAGGGGAAGATGTTTCAGAGCACTCTGCATGGCTGGCTGTCAGCTATATCAGTGATTTGTGTAACAGACTCTGCATAGTCGTTCCTCTGCAAATCCCACAAGACCAGTTGCCCCCATGCCCAAACTCAGGCCTAGTCTACACATGCTCCTCCATGAAAAAAAGTCCCTGCAAGTAAACAAAAAGCTCTACCCTTTCCCACTCCTTGCTGTGCTAATTTTCCAATCACAGTCAAGTTTTAACTTAGGGAAACATTTTTAAAAAGCATTCTACTGCCTCTGGAATTTACAACTCATTCTCACTTCAATCTGTTGAATATGTAAACCAGGCCTCAATGACATTATTTCCAGCAGCTATGACTACTGTTCTCTATGTACACCCCCACACTATCCTGCTCATCCATTATCTGAACCTGGCAGATAACATGGGGTTAGAATTGCTCCACTGCATCATGATTCATGTAGTCTGCATTTTTTCTCCAACACTGGCCTTACAGGAGCACTGCAAGCTGCAGCAGGGCAGGCGTGGGGCTTGGGGTGGGGTGGGGGGTCATATTTCCATGCATGGAATTTAGATGGGATCCAACCCTTAATATTCATCATGCATGTCTTTGTACATATATGTACATATGATTTCATATATGCATGGTTTCCATTCCATTGGGTTATTATTTCAGATCACGGAAGAATGAAATCTAATATATGGGTCTTCTGTGCATTTTCTTCCCAGGTACAGATCCCAACAAGCACTATATCTCAATTTACAGAAGCTTAGCAGCAATTTGGATTGTTTTTGGCTTAGCTTGGCTTGCTCTGATCTTTAACCTGGGAGCTGACTTGATGGAGAAATTCTTGCAACTTAATTGGCAAAAGCCTGATCCAGGCATTGAAGAGACACCCGTTGCCAAATTAGAGGAAAACCCTGATCAACCCAGGATCCACATACCGAGCTGAGAGTGGCTAATGGACTGGAAACTTTAAAAAGAAAAAGAAAAAAGAAAAAGGAAGAACTTCCATGCCCCATTCCCTTATGCCTACAGAGCAACATTTGTGGGTTGGTTTTCTATCAAATCCACACAGGAAAGGGGATTTTTCAAAAGAGCGGGAATCTCTTGACTTTGTAAAGACAACAGGCAAATGAAGCCTTTGAAGCAAAATGAACTGAAAGTGAAATCACCATGTTTTCCACCCAAGTAACCCCTTCAGAATATATCATCACAGTCGACTTTCAACCATTAGATTAGATCATCAGGGATGGTTCAATTCCACTCTGCAGCTATTCAAAACAGCTAGCTTCAGAAGGAGTGAAATGGCTGCACAATCAACACTGCTGCAGATCCTTTATAGGGATTTTGTTTTTCACCATAGCCAACAAAATATGAAAACAAGAAATAGTTAGCACTGTCTGCTCTCCTCGTTTCATTAGGCAGACTCTCGTCTCACTCTCATTCAACTGCATTGAATATTTATGTATAATAACTATATGTCCATAAGGCTACATAGCCAGATTATAAAAGCGTTCCTTAAAAATGCCAAAATGCAAGAGTTCATAAGAACTTATTTTTAAAGGAAGAGAGAAAAACTATGGTTTACAAAATATTCTGGTATTTGTTCTATTTTCTAGTGTAATTGCAGTCTTACACAGATGCAATTCATGAGTCCCTATGTGGGGAAAGTAGGATAAAAATGAATGGAATATATAAATAACTGCAATAAACAAGTTTTGGGGAGAGCAGCCCACCATAAATTCTTTAGTCTGACATTCATTGCCTACTCATTCTAGTGAGGCTAAAGGGAATTGAGCTGACAGAGCAGCAGTGCTCTGTATGACTATCTGCCTGTATGACTATCTGCCTTCTGGTCAGAAGTCCTGGATGTGTGCTCGCTGCAAGGAGCTCCTGGTTCTCAGGGAACGAGTACGTACCCTTGAGGCCAAGGTGGCTGACCTGGAGAAGCGGAGACAGTTAGATAGGCACGAGGACAAGATTCTCAGGGACAGGATAGATGTGTCCCACTCTAAAAATGGCAGCGTTCTTGTTGTCAAGGAGAATGAGGATCTTGTGGAATCAGGGCACCGTACTGAGGATAAGGGGAACATGCCCTCAGAAGGGACCTCTTCTTCAGTTGGTGAGCAGGTTTCCTTTCGCATCAAGGAACCATCCCTGGGTGGGGCGGGAGGGAGGCTCTTGGTAGTTGGTGATTCGATCCTTAGACAAGTAGATAGCTGGGTGGCACAACCGCGTTCTGACCGTATGGTGACTTGCCTGCCTGGTGCAAAGGTAGCGGACATTACGCGTGTTATAGATAGGCTGGTAGATAGTGCTGGGGAGGAGTCAGCGGTCGTGGTCCATGTTGGAACCAACGATGTTGGGAAATGCAGTCGTGAGGTCTTGGAACAAAAATTTAGGCTGTTAGGCAGGAGACTCAAGGCCAGGACCTCCAAGGTAGCCTTCTCAGAAGTGCTACCTGTTCCACGCGCAGGGCCAGAGAGACAAACGCAGATCAGGAGTCTCAATGCGTGGATGAGACAATGGTGTAGGGAGGAAGGGTTCAAGTTTGTTAGGCACTGGGATTCTTTTTGGGACAAGCGGGAGCTGTACAAGAGAGACGGTCTCCACTTGTCCCGAGAAGGAACCCGGCTGCTGGCACTTAAAATCAAAAAGGTGGCAGAGCAGTTTTTAAACTAAATGCTAGGGGAAAGCCGACAAGAGATAAAGTGTCTCTGGTTCAGGATGGCTCATCTCAGAGAGATGAAGGGCTAGGTATAACACTTCTACAGGGAGATAGATTAGAGTTGTCAACTGAGATGGAGACAAACAGTGCAGATGACCTAACTACGTCTCGAGGCAAAGTGTGCCGGGGAAGTTACAGGTGTTTATATACAAATGCTAGAAGTGTCCGAGGTAAAATTGGGGAGCTGGAATGTTCAGTGTTGGGCGAATCCATAGACATTGTGGGCATATCAGAAACTTGGTGGGATGAGGAAAATCAGTGGGACACGGTGATTCCTGGATATAAATTATATCAGAAGGATAGGGAGGGAAGGGTTGGTGGTGGGGTGGCTCTATATGTCAGAGAAGGTATACATTCCAGTAAGATTGAGAAGGTAACTGAATTAGATTCGCTTCTGGAAATGCTATGGGTTGAAATTACGGGCCCAAATGGAAACTTAACTGTGGGAGTTTGTTATCGCCCTCCAGATCAGAAAATAGAGGAGGATTATAAAATGATGACAGGATTAAAGATGGCTGCTAAACAAAAAAACTGTGTTGTAATGGGTGATTTTAACTACCCACACATTGACTGGGCCAATGGGTGTTCGAATCGGGGGAGAGAAAGTGAGTTTCTAGACTGTCTCAATGACTGTGCTATGGAACAGATGGTTACAGAACCTACTAGGGGAGAGGTGATCCTGGATTTGGTCCTCAGTAATGCTGAAGACCTGGTGAGAGATGTAAATGTGATTGCACCACTTGGGAACAGTGACCATAATGTTATTGAGTACAACATATGTATAAATAGGAAATTGCCAAATAAGACCAACACAGCCATGTTTAACTTCAAAAGGGGTAACTTTTCTGAGATGAGGGGGTACGTGAAGAAGAAACTGAAAGGGAAAGTAAAAAAGGTCAAAACACTTGGGGGATCTTGGAGACTATTTAAAACTACAATCCTGGAAGCTCAAATTAAATATATACCGCTGGTTAGGAAAGGCACAAATAGGTTTAGGAAAAGGCCAGCATGGTTAACAAGCAATGTAATAGAAGCTGTAAAAGGTAAAAAGGATTCTTTTAGGCAGTGGAAAACTAGTCGGAGTGAGGTTGATAAAAAGGAGCATAAGCTGTGGCAAAAAAAGTGCAAGTCTGTGATCAAACAGGCAAAAAGGGAATATGAGGAGCATATTGCAAAGAACATAAAGAAAAACAATAAACAATTCTTTAAATATATTAGAAGTAGGAAACCAGCTAGGGAGGCAGTGGGGCCCTTGGATGACCAAGGCGTAAAAGGATTACTAAAGGGTGATAGGGAAATGGCCGAGAAGCTGAATGCGTTCTTTGCTTCTGTCTTCACTGTGGAAGATAAGAAGTGCATGCCCACTCCGGAAGCACTGACTTTGGGAGGGGTTTTGAAAGACCTGAGTCACATTGAGGTGACGAGAGAGGAGGTTATGCGACTGCTAGATAATTTAAAAACTGATAAATCACCGGGCCCAGATGGCATACATCCAAGAGTTCTGAAAGAACTCAAGTGTGAACTTGTAGATCTCCTCACAAAAATATGTAATCTGTCATTAAACTCTGCATCTGTTCCTGAGGACTGGAAGGTAGCTAATGTTGTCCCCATCTTTAAAAAAGGTTCCAGGGGAGATCCGGGAAATTACAGGCCAGTCAGCCTGACGTCAATACCGGGTAAGTTGGTGGAAACTATTATCAAAAATAAAATTAGTGGGCACATTGATGACCAAAAGCTGATGAGGAAAACTCAGCATGGGTTCTGTAAGGGAAGATCTTGTCTCACCAATCTGTTAGAGTTCTTTGAGGGAGTGAACAAACAAGTGGACAAGGGAGACCCGATAGATATTGTTTATCTTGACTTCCAGAAAGCTTTTGACAAAGTTCCTCATCAAAGGCTCCTAAGTAAGCTCAGTAGCTATGGGATAAAGGGCCAAGTCCTCTTGTGGATCGAAAACTGGCTAATTAATAGGAAACAGAGAGTGAGTATAAACGGGCACTTCTCACAGTGGAGGGTGGTGAGCAGTGGGGTGCCACAGGGGTCGGTATTGGGTCCAATGCTTTTTAACTTGTTTATTAATGATTTGGAATTGGGATTAAGCAGTGAAGTGGCTAAATTTGCAGATGACACGAAATTGTTCAGGGTGGTGAAAGCCAGAGAGGATTGTGAGGCACTCCAAAGGGATCTGTCGAGGCTAGAAGAGTGGGCATCCATGTGGCAAATGAGGTTCAATGTAGCCAAGTGCAAAGTAATGCACATATGCTAGGGGTTATTAGGAAAGGGATTGAAAACAAATCAGCCGGTATCATAATGCCTCTGTATAAATCGATGGTGAGGCCTCATTTGGAGTACTGTGTACAGTTCTGGTCGCCACACCTTAAAAAAGACATCATAGCACTGGAAAAAGTACAGAGAAGGGCAACTAAAATGATTAAAGGGTTGGAACACTTTCCCTATGAGGAAAGATTGAGGCGCTTGGGGCTCTTTAGCCTGGAGAAAAGACGACTGAGGGGAGACATGATAGAGGTTTACAAGATAATGCACGGGTTAGAGAAGGTAGAGAAAGATGTGTTTTTCTCCCTTTCTCACAATACAAGAACTCGTGGGCACTCTATGAAATTATTGAGCAGTCGGGTTAGAACAGATAGAAGAAAATACTACTTTACACAAAGGGTGATAAACACATGGAATTCGTTGCCACAGGAGGTGGTGGCAGCTACAAGCATTGCCAGCTTCAAGAGGGGACTGGACAAATATATGGAGCAGAGGTCCATCAGTGGCTATTAGCCACAGGAGATAGATGGTATTCTCTTTGTGGGGAGGTGGTGCTCTGTTGTCTTGGTGCTGGAAGGAAGGCAGTGGGAGGGCTTCTGGTGTCCTGGCCTCACTGACAGTCCTTTAGATGGCACTGGATTTCTAGCCACTGTGTGTGACAGAATGTTGGACTGGATGGGCCACTGGCCTGATCCAACATGGCTTTGCTTATGTTCTTATGTTCTTAGTGCTTGGTAGAGTGTTCAGTTATCTTCCTGCTACTCCTGAAATTTTCTAGTAATTTGGCTTTTAACTCACCAAGGACTTTCCAGTCTTTATTTATTTATTTTACTTCATTTATGATCCTCCTCATACAAAGTAGATTTATTCTACTTGGTATGCTGTCATCAAGTGTATCCAACACATTAAATAACAGAAGCAGAGAGCTTAGGAGGACTACAATCTTAGGTATACTTCATGGAAGTAGGTTTTATTGAACTCAATGGAATTTACTTCTTTATAAACAAACCCCTTTGACACCCAACACATTCAAGGATGTAAAAAAGTAAAATGCAAATCCCCTGACTATACACTTGATCTTGGGTATAGCAGGATTTTCATTAGCTGAACCATGCAGATTTAGCTGCACAACCTCATATTTTTATAACTCTGTTGGAAAGGATATCCATGCATGAGTGGAAGGAAATTTTGGAGGTCTTTGTGCCCTTAAGGAACATCAGATGTCATAAAACCATGGAAAAGTACCTAGAACAAGTGAAAATGTGGGAGAGGGGAACACGCAACTAGACATGGGCACGAACTGAAAAAATTTAATGAATCGGTGGTTTGTGGTTTGGTGCCAATGACGAACCCGAACCAGCGAACCGCAATGAATGTTTCCTGTTGCCGAACTGGTTCGAGGTTCATGGGCATCAGAACGGCCCCCGTTGGAATTAGAGAGCCCATATTCCCAGGGAGGGTTTAACAAGCTCTCCTCCAGCCATTACCCAAGTTTGGTCAAGATTGCAATAGGGATCCAAGCTCCAATTAAACTCTCTCTGTCTCTCTCCCCAAAGGCTAGCAAGTAGCAAGCAACAGCTCTGTCACACTCCACTGCTTGCTGAAAGTGAAACCCAGCCTGGGAGCCCACTGCTTTTTATAAGCTGAGGTCCCATTGAGCAACACAGGAGTTCTGTGGTTGGCCATCAGAGCTGCCTATCAGGGTTTGCAGGGATGAGATTGGAGTGCCCATGGCTACAGAACACCCCTCCCCCTCCCTCCCCCGGGTGTCTTCTCCCAGGTTGTAACCACTTTGCAGCTCCATGGTTGGAAGGAAGACCTGCCGATCAAGGTAAGCTGGGCTTCCATTTGGGTTTCCACGGCAACAGAAGGAGTGCAGACAGAGTTCAGGCATTCCCCCGGCTCCATTTCCAAGGGAATTGATTGATGGTGCCTGACTGTCTGGCTTAACAAACTGCAAAAGAACGCACCAAACCGGGCCTCCAACAAACGCTGGTTCATTGGCCGTGGACGCTCACAAACTGCTGGATCGCGAATGGATGATTGGGAGGTTCATGGTTTTTTGCATTTGTAATGCGCTTCGTGCCCATGTCTACACGCAACTGAAGCGGCAGTCTGAGAAACAGAATTCATTTAGGATATGCAATACAAATGATGATTGTGGATATGAATTTATCCTCTGTCATCTTTGCGGCGAAAGAGGTGCTACGTGGCAAATTTTAAGGGTTTCTGTGGAGTTTTAGTATGCAACTATTTTTTAAAAAAAACAGTACAAAGAGCAATACTAGAGCTGCCAGTCCCCTGGTGGGGGTGGGCCATCCCTTGCTCCCAAGGGGAACTAGAAACCCTAAGCAATGCCGATATAAACATTTATTATCACCAAATGACTGCATACATAAATGAGCTTTTTTTCTGTCTTCAGCAGAGATAGCACTTCTAATGGTAAGCAGTCCATGGGAAATTGAAGTATACATGCAATTCTGTGGAAGGAAGTGGCCCCAAAGGAATCTTGTTCTTTCTCTGCATAATGATAGAGCCCAATGTATTACTCCATCTGGATCTTATCAGTGGACATTTCTTCAGTTTTGTTAGAACTCAGCATCTATCAATTACATCACACCTGGCTAACAGCCAGGATCAGAATCTGATCAAGGATTGAGATGATGGAGGTTGGATCATGTAAAGTTGAAAGATAGGAATACTGGACTTACCAATAAAGTTTCTTCTATTTGAGGACAAGGAGGACATCCTGACTAGGGATGACTAGAAAATTCAGTAAATTTGGTTCAGTAATACTGAACTGGAAAAAAAAATCCATCTTCCCCAAATACTAAATTCATTCTCTATCTCAGTTCAGTATTACAGAGCAAATCCAGCCATTGTTTCCAATGGGAAACTCAATTTGGTTTTCTTCTGGTGGCCGGGGGAGGGGGGATTTTTGACCAAATTTGCAGAGGACCTACTCCTGACTGTCCTTTATTGACCCCCCAAAGTTTCATAAAGATTGGGCCCTGGGGGGCCATTTTATGCCCCCCACAAAGAACGTGCCATCAGCCACCTCCAATCTCCATTATTCCATACAGGGAAAACTATAGGGGTATCCAGAGGGCTGGTGTGGCATTTTGCAAGAAAAAGCCACCAAATTTTCAGGGTATCTACTGCTGACTATCCTCTAAAATCCCCAAAGTTTCAGGGAGATAAGGCCATGGGCAGCAATTTATGCCCCCCCAAAGATGGAGCCCCCAACCACTTCATTTGTTCCTATTGAGGGGGGGGGAGTCCAAGCTTCCTACTGCAGAAACATATGGAACAAGGTGCCATGACCAGAGACACACTCCCAAATCCAAGCTCCTCACCAGACGGTCCAACCGAACCAAACTGTCACCCCCCCCCCAAAAAACCCAGAACCCCATGAGCAGGCTGACCAACCACTCTCCATGTTCCCAATGATGAGAACTTTTTCAAGTTCTTTATCAAGAGCCCATACACACAGCTGAGGCATGCTCCCAAATGCAAGCCCATCTGTGGGGAAGGCCAACAGAACCAAACTGATACCCCCCACCAAAAACCCAGTGTCCCCTGAGCAGGTTGACCATCCCCTCTCCATTGTTCCTTATGAAGACCAGCATCACATCAGAGAATCACCTGAGCCAAATGAAGCAAGGAACAGTCTTGTAACTAGAAGCAAACTGAAGCAAAAGAATGGAATCCCTCCAGAATGAAAGTGAAACTAGAGGACCAACTTCACATCAGAGAATCACATTCATTTCACCCAAACCAAATTGAAGCAATAGACACTCTTACAACTTAGCCCAACAGAACCAGTGTTCTTCTCAGCAGCCAGGCACTGGGTTCAGCCAGTGGAGGAACACCACAGAACAGAACCAAACAGTAACCAGCCACAAACACAAGGCAATGGCAAGCAAGCACCGTTGCATAAGATAGATCCTACACATGTGGCCTCAAGCTGAAACTGACAGTAAGGTGGGTTTCTCAAGTAATGCTCTCTCTGCAGCAGCCTTCACCACCCCTGCAATGAGGAAAGTTAACTTAACATTAGAACAACATATTAGAACAACGTATGACATACATTATATTACACAATAGCATTCTGTAGCTTCATTTGGGTGTTTCTGTGGGTTTTTTTCTTGGTGAGTGGCTGCAGCCATGATGTGATGCCCTGTAGCAGCCTTCTCATGAGCATGCACACTCTTTGAACATGTCCTGTATCTGGGTCCAGGAAGGAGGCCATAGCACTCTGAAGCATATGCACCAGAGGAATCACCAGATCCAGGGGCACTGTGACAGACAAAACTGCAACAGTATATTCCTTGAAGGGCCTCAAGACCTCCACTGCCTGGAAGATGGTGAGCCAATCCTCTTGGCTGAACTCAGCCTCCCACCTCCAAGCATCGCTCTTCAAGACCCACATTGTGAAGGCAGCCTGCTGCTCCACCAAGCACTCAAGCATGAAATGGGTGAAGTTCCAGAGAGTGAGAACATCAGAGATCAGATGATGCTCTGGCATGTTTCTCCTGGTCTGCTTCTGGAGCAGTTGGTGAGCTGCTTTCACACTATACAAGAAGTGATTTGTGAGACACCGGCATTTCTGGAGGAGACACTGGAACTCACAAGTTGTGGGGTCCTCTACAGGTTCCTCAGAAGAACCAAGACCAAGCACAGCTTTCACCAAGAGGTGAAGTTTATGTGTCACATATTAAATGCACTTGAGGCTCACTCATGCTGTCACTACCTTTATGTATGCACATTCATGTTTGCACCATTATCAATCACCATGTATCCCATGATGATGCTGTCCTCACCTACACAGTCCAGTAATTCCCTTTTGATGGTGACAGCAAGGTTCTCCACCATGTGGACTTCATCAAGAACCTCAGCATGGAGCAAAGCCTTTTAGTAGCCAGCCTGGTGATCTCCCATCTGGCCCTGACTGACATCCCACCCCACCCCACCCCACCCCACCCTACCCTGAAGGTAATTGGATTGCCACCAGTGCACAGTAAGTGAGAGGTATGCATGCTGCGACTGAGGACAGGTCCAGATGTCTGATGTGAAGTGCACAGTTGACCTGGCAGCAAGAGACAACTGTGCCTTCACATGCTCCTTGGCATGCTTGTAAATGGAGGGCACCACAGTCCTGCTTGGTATGGTGGAAGCAGAGGATGAGTACCAAGGACAGACTATCTGGAACAAGCCTCAGAAGCCAAAGTCTTCTGCTACACAGAAGGCTGCCTGTTTACAGTGATCATCTCAGTGATCTTCCAAGTGACAAGCTTAGATGCCCTCTGGGTCCCCTCTCTTGGCACACCAAACATTTCCGGCAGGAAACAGGAAACTTGGGGGGAAGAGCCAGAGGTGGTTGTGGGATGACCCTCTGCTGGCTTGCAGGCAGCTGTATGGTGCCAGTCTCTCCCCCCCCCCCAAAGAAGCACTACCTAGTGGTGTTTTCTCTTGTGGTTCCTGAGGCTGGTCATCAAGAGATTATTCACATCCTTCCCTCGTCTTAGCTGGGCCTTAAAGTGCTAGCACTGTGCATATCAGGAGTCCTCCATCTTCTGGAAATGCTCCCGAATATTAGAGGACAAGGGGGGGGCACACTGCTCTGCAGCTGTGGGCACCCCAGGAGATGCCTCCTGTGAGGCACTAGGGCCAGACACACGGTGTCTAGGCTGAGTAGAAGATGGCTGAGGGGGAAGGGGTGATGTGGGGGGGCACCACTTCCACAATCTCTTCCTCTACCATCCTTTCCTCCTGCCTTGCTCTGAAAGACCTGCTACTGGCCTCAGAGGAAACTAGGGAAGGCTCACTGATGGTGGGCCCCTCCACCAGTTCCTCCAACATCCTCTGGGTCCCTGGGTTGAGCACAAGGGACCGAAAACTCATATCCCCCAAGCCCACCCCAAAGATTCCTCATGATCCTCCTCCTGCAGCTGGGTCTCAACAGCTAAAGGAGGGGGAGCCTCAGCCCCTGCCTAGTGTCAGCTCCTGCCTCAGGCATCTATGGAGATGATGCTCCTGCAGCTGTGTCAACAAAGAGAGCCTTGCAAACCCACTTGCTGTCACCAGAAGCCAGGTGAATGGCAGCTGCACTGGGGCGGTTCTCCTCCATGCAGGTGGGGGGGAGTGGCCCCCCACCTCCCCTCCCCTCTGCCCTCTAGTCTTAGCTCTCATCTTTCCCCCAGGGCCCCTCTCTCATCTCCTCATTTTTCTGGCTCCTGGAACCTACAGTAACTAGTAACTAACCTTATTAAACAGTTAAATTACCAACCTACTCCAAGTACCTAGCTAAAAATGAGCGTTTCTTTTAAAACCTACCTACATATTCTCCCCCCCCCCAACTTTTATTGGCAAGTTACATATAACAATTAACAACCAACAAATAACAGATCAACCAATATTATACATATACAAACAATTTTGGGATTGTCCAGTGTGATAACATTGTCTATCATTAGTGATTTACAGAGCTGAATAATACAACAATTAGCATTATCATAATGTTCCTTAATGGTTAGGTGAGATATACACATAATTACAATGTAAAATAACCAGAGTTTGTTATAGTTTGTAAAAGTTTCGATTTTGGCTGAAGATTATTTCTTTCTATATAAGTGAAAAAGGGGAACCATTTTTCGACAAAATTTGTATCCGCAGGGAAGTGTTCAGCTTTATGTATGTCATCGGTTACTTTGTCAAGAATAAAGTTATTCCATATTTTCCCCCACCAATTCTCAATTGTTGGTATGTGATTAGCCTTCCAGAACGTAGCTATGACGCTTTTTGCTGCAACAAGGAAGGATGCTATAAACTCCCTTCTAATTTTTGGGATTGTCAATTCTTCCCATTGATCTAAAAAAATTAATTTGGGATCTAATGGGACTGTATAACCTGTTATCAGTTTGATTTCACTCAGTACATTCCAAAATTTAGAAATGTGATGGCACTCCCACCAACAATGGGCATAGGTGCCTTCTTGCCCACAGTTCTTCCAGCACAAGGGAGATGCAGAGGAGGAGATTAACGATATCTTCTTCGGGGTTAAATACCATCGATGGATGATTTTATATGTCTGCAGTTTTATCACATTTATGTTAGAATTGAAGATGTAGGAAGACCAGATCCTTTGCCACGTGGAGCTCGCTCTATCTACTCCAGTCTTTATACCATCCAGTTTGACAGCTCAGTTGGTTTTTACTAGAGAGGTGTAATATAATTTTGTATAATTTAGCTATTATTCCTTTCCTTTGAAAAGTAGCATTGTCTAACAATGTTTCAAATTCTGTTAGAGGTCTTTTAACTATTGCTTGGAGGTCAATCTTTTCTGCCATATTTTTTGATTGTAGATATTTGTACCAATGTATTTTATCTCTTAATTTATGTTATAATTCTGCTTTCTCTAACAGTCCTGATTGAGTTGCTATGTCCTTCAGTTTAGTTATATTTGCTTCCCTCAAGGCTGTACTAAAAGAGATATCTGTTCCTGGGTGAAACCAGTGTTGCCTGAGAAAGGAAGCGTGTCTGGATATTACAGGAGTTAGTTTTTGCCTGTATTGGTCCCATGTTTTAAATATTGATATCAACAGTTTGTTTTGGCTGATATACTTCGGACGGTATATATACTTTTCCCAGACTATATCACTGATTGCACTTTTGGTCAAAATGGCTTGAGTTATCTGAACCCAATCAGGAGGGTTTTCCGAATAATATAGTTGCAGGAAATTGGTCAATCTTATCGCCGCTTGGTATATTTTCAGATCAGGGTAATTAAAGCCACCATCTGAGGATTTCAGTTTTAATGTCTGAAACGCTATCCGTGGATGCTTGCTTTGCCAAAGGAAAGTATTGAGGATAATTTGCCATTGGGCGATTTGGTAGTTTGGCACTATAATTGGGATAGCTCGAAGTGGATAAAGGATTCTTGGGAGAAGAAAGGATTTAATAAGATGATACCTATCTAACCACGTAAGCTTTAGTTTATTCCATTGTACCACATCTGATTTTATTTGGTTCAAAATTTTTTCATGGTTTAATTTTATCAGATCGTCTATTTTGGGGGATATATTAATGCCGAGATAGGTTAAGTGATTGGAGACCCATTTGTATTCATATAGCTGATTAATTTGGCTTATCATTTCATCTGATAGGTTGTTTGCTAGAAATTGTGACTTCGATTGATTTACTATGAGGCCTGATATCTGTCCAAAGTCTTTAAGCAGGGGGTCAAGGTAAGCTAGTGATGTTAAGGGATTCGTTATGTAGATCATCATATCATCAGCAAACAAACTGATTTTTGATGTTATTGATTTTATCTTAATGCCTTCTATATGTGTGTTCTCTCTTAGGGCAATTGCAAGTGGTTCCAAAGCTAGGGCAAAAAGAATCGGGGAGAGTGGACATCCTTGTCTTGTGCCACGATTAATATAGATGTTTTTTGAGTGGAGTCCATTCATTTTAATATTTGCTGTTGGGTGTGAGTATATAGATGTGATTGCTTTTAAGAACTTGTCTCCAAACCCTATAAATTTTAATGTATTAGTTAAGTAATTGATTTCCACCGAGTCAAATGCTTTTTCAATGTCTAAAGACAAAAAAAATAGCTTCCTCCTGTGTCTGTTTGCAATATTCTATTAGATGTAGTGTTTTATAAATATTGTCGGTGATCTCGCGTTTTGGGATGAATCCAGATTGGTCATTATGTATGTATTTTGCAATGAATGAGTTTAACCTTTTAACCAGTATTGATGTGAAGAGTTTATAGTCATGGTTAAGTAAAGAAATGGGGCGGTAAGATGCTGCTTTTTGGGGGTCTCTTCCTTCCTTATGGATGACGACAATATCTGCTATCTTCCAAGTAGAAGGCATCTTGCCTTCCTCCATAACCAAGTTGCAGGTTCTAGTTAGATGTGGGCTTAATATGTTTGCATATTTTTTATAGAATTTGGCTGAATAGCTGTCCGGACCAGTGGCTTTGTTATTTTTAGCCATTCTGATGGTGTCAATTGTTTCTTGTAGTGTTATGGGTTTATCCAGAAGAGAGCAGTGTATCTCTTCTAATTTTTTGATTCCTTTGAGTGACTGCAAAAATTTGATTATTCTTCCTTGATCTGGGTTTCTTGTTGTATATAGTTGTGTATAGAATCTTTTAAATACCTCAAGTATTGATTGTGGGTCATATTGTAATTTGTTTTCATCCAGTAATGAGTTTATATTATTTTTTGCACTTTTTTGTTTAACCTTATTGGATAATTGGCGTAATGCTTTCGGTGTATTAACCCAATATTTTTGCTTAACTGGTATTAAGTTTTTATGAACCTTATTAATTTCTAAAGCCTCCAACAATTTCCTTTGAGCTATCAATTTTTGGTATACTTTCTTGTTTCCTGTTTTTTTGTGTTGAGTTTCCAAGCTAGTGATAGTCTTGATTAGTTCTGATTTTTGCTGTAGTCTTTCTCTATTCACCTTGGCTGACAGGGCTATAACTTGTCCTCTGGTTACCGTTTTTATAGTGTCCCAGAGAATATTGGCCCCAACTTCTTCTGAGGCATTATCTGTTATCACATTTTCCACTATCTTACCTATTTCCTCAGCGGTGTAACAATTATATAGTAGGTGTCTTGGCAGACACCATTGTCTAGATTTCTGTACTTTTGGATCTAAGGAGACTACTAGATTGACCCAAGAGTGATCCGAGATCACATTTGTTTCGATATCACATTTGCAAGTGTTTTCTATTAGAGAGTTTGAAACTAATATGTAGTCAATTCTTGTATATGTGTCATGCCTCTGTGAGTAGTATGTATAATCTTTTTCACCATTATGGTGGAATCTCCAAATGTCAGTAAGCTGGTATGTTTGAAGTAATGAGCCTAACTGTGTTTTGGATTTTAATTTTTGCTTTTTCCCAAAGTTTGATTTGTCCAACTTAAGATCAATAATATAATTTAAGTCCCCCCCCCACAATCAGATGTCCCTCCTGAAATTTCATTAATTTTTGAATAGTTCCTTCTATGAAATTTAGTTGCTGTGTATTGGGCGCATATAAGGAGGCTAAGGTGAAGTGTTGTTTTCCTATTAACCCCTTAATAAATATATATCTGCCTTTTGGGTCTTTTACAGTTTTTTTGTGCTGGAATGGAAGGTCTTTTGAGATCAAAATAGCAACTCCCTGTGATTTCGAATTACCCTCTGCATGAAATTGAGATTGGATCCAATTTGCTTTCAAAACATTAGAATTGTTGGCCCTGAAATAGGTTTCTTGTAAGAAAACAATTTGAGAATTGGTTTTATTTAGGTTCGACATAACTCGCCTTCACTTCACTGGGTCTCCCAAACCTCGGACATTAAATGAGGTTACTTTTATTTTAGAACACATTCTTCCTCAATGTAGTACACTTTTACTATTAATAAATCAGTTATTACAGTTTGATAGTTTTACACTAGCACTTTAATTAATATCTCTTGCTCTTATTTCTTTGTTTAACTGTAGTAATGTATTGTACTGCAATATTCAACCTGTTATTTCATATGCTTTCTAAGGTATCTCTGGTACCTAAGATTTGTTATTTTAATTTTTTTCCACTAACTCCAGAGATTGATGAGATACCAGAGTATAGTTATATACAGTTATATATTTATTGTTGCTTTCCCTCTTTCCTATTATACTTTCCTTGTTACTGATTTAACAATATTTACAAGAAATATGAACCTAGTTCTTTCTATAATGCAAACTTATAATATTCAAATATCTATTCTACATAGTAATGTTTAAGTATCTATATCAAGGTTAGAATAGGTCCAACAGTTGTAATTACCTCTCTCTTTTCCCAGTGTTGCTGACTCCTTTTCCTTAATCTTGCACCAGTACTCTCAAATTGCCTGAACAATGCAATTCCCCCCTTTCACCCTTCCCTCCTCCCTCACTCGCTCACCCCAAAATTCAAAATGTAATTAGAATATAAGTAAAATGCAAAATTTACACTTCTCAATAGTCAAGAAGTTAAACAGTAAGCAAGTTCTGTGTTTTAATTACAATTATAACTGGTAGTCTGTATCTCTCACTCCAGTTGTTGCGTCACAAACTATATTATTATTAATACTACAGTATCTATCGCAGCTTATTCCGTACTTTAAGGTATTCTAAATTTACAGCCTGGGCAATCCTGAACTCTATCAACTCCCCCTACTTCACACTTCTAACTCAACTGCAATCCCTTCCCACCTCTTGTCTATACTTCTACTCTATAATGTATATATATAAATATATCTTTTGTATATTTCTCGTATTTCCTTTTTTAAAAAAAATATATATATATAAACCTATTTTAAAATCTTTTTCTTTTTAAATGCCCTTGTTAATTAATTTATTTTTAATCAACTAATGTTTGTGGTAAGTATATATATATATATTATTCTGTTTCAATTTAATACTATTTTATTTTCCCTTTCCTCTCCTATTCCTTTTTGTAACTTCCCAATTATTTCTTCCCCCCACCCCCTCCCTTCCTATCAATCAATAAGACAAATTGATTTGATCAAAATGAATTAAAAAGCAAAATTCAAAGTAAAGACGTTTTCTTATATTTTGATATGACAGGAATTTTGTTCTACTTCTGAGCTGATAAAAGATCTGTTGATTTCCCTTTCTGATTCTGTTTACCCGTCTCCATAGGTGTTTCTACTCCAACTGCCATCAGGAGTTTCATTCCTGTGTCCATGTCTGTTGCTATGTATTGCTTGCCACGATTTATAACCATGATGTTACATTGGTCTTGCCATTTATATCTAATATTGGCTTTTTGAAGCGCCTCAGTTATGGGTCCTTTCACAACAGATCCATTTCATGACAGGCAAGGCCAGCTCACCCCCTCCCATGCCCCAGAGAAGAACAAAAGATCCTAATACAATAGGACCTTCCCGGAGCTCCTGAATTAATCAGCGCAACACACCTTATCAATCTCCCCTTAACCACTTTCCTATTCAATTCGATTTCCTATTTTTAATTCGATTAAAAAATTGCACTACTTGTACTAGAAAAAATCCCAGTTTGGAAGGGTCCCCATCGAACGTAGCATCCAACTTGACCCAACCCATTGGAAGGTCTTGTCGAGGGGCCGGCGCCGGCATTGGATAGACATCGAGTGGGCCGAGTTGTAAAGGGGGTTGTCGTGGAGCTGGCGGCAGCTGTGGTAGAGGTTGCTGCAGGTGCGGTTGCGGCTGGTACGGTTGCGGCTGGCGCGGTGGAGGCACTCCCGGACGCGGCTGGGGGAGTCCTCTCGGGATAGGTCGCGTTGGCCGAACGGGTCAACGTTCTCGCACCCCACTGTGTCGGGGTAGGCAGCGACAGCAGCGGGAGAGCTGTGGCCCGAGGCTGCGTATCCGCCCTGCTTGGAGCAAGGGTATAGATCGTTGTAACCGAGGAGTTATTCTCCCTCGGTGCCGGTATTTGAGAGTCCGAGCCTTGAGAGCCGGGGGAGGCATACGGGTCAAACAAAGGATCCCTGACCGGGACAGCTTTGGATTCCGTCTGATCCGGCTTAGGCATTGGAAAATTGGATTGGTAACAAAATGTCAGACTTGTGGCTAGATAACGTTCTTACTCCAGACTACCTCCTGCAATTAGACAACAGTCCATTGTTTCCAAAAGGTTTTTACTGAAGAATTAGTTCATTATAGTCCACGAGCCTGAATACAAAATCCAGGATGGTACATATGCATTGTTACCAATGACAGGCAAAGCATGAGGTACAGAGTAACAGATCACAGCAGGCCCAACCTCCCCCCACAGTTCTCAAACTGTGGGTTTGGTCCCGGGGGGACCAAAGACCTTGTTGGAAATTAATATAACAGCGCAGAAATTGTTCTAATATCTGATTTGTTTTTTCTGACTGTCCGTCTGTTTCTGGGTGATGGCTTGAACTCAGACCTTGTTCAATACCCAGTAGTTGTAAAAGCTCCCGCCAGAAGTTGGCAACGAACTGCCCGCCGCGATCCGAGATCACCTTGGATGGAAAAGAATGTATTTTTACAATGTTTTTCATAAAGATGTCGGCTAGCCTTCTAGCCGAAGGAATTGTAGTACAGGGTATAAAATGGGCTTGCTTGGAGAATAAATCGACTACGACTAAGATACAATTGTGTCCCTTGGAGGGGGGCAAGTCTGTGATAAAATCCATGGAAATTATTTCCCACGGTCGGCTTGGCGTTTCTAGGGGCTGCAGGAGTCCCGGGGTTTTTCCTTTTTGGGATTTGGCGCTGAGACAGATGGGGCAAGACGCTACATATTGTGAAATGTCCTTGCGCATGCCCGGCCACCAAAATTGGCGTTGTACCAAATGAAGTGTTTTTAAGTACCCATAATGTCCCGCTGTGGGAGCATCGTGACAGCGTTGTAACACTTCTTTCCTTAAGCTTTTGGGTACATAGAAGCGATCTCCCCAGAGCCATTCCCCCTGATCGGACTGTTGCAGTTTGTCTTTGGGCACATCTTCCCCCTCCTTTTCCACTTCAGCTTTTAATTTTTCTCTCCATCCCTGATCGGGTTGGGGAAAGCGGGTGGTGCGGCTGCGTGTTGTCACCACGCCCCCTAATTGCGTAGGTGAGAAGACTGTGTCTATTGTCTCCTCCCTTTTGCTTTTGTGCTGGGGCATGCGTGATAGAGCGTCCGCCAAGAAGTTGGTTTTCCCAGGGAGGAAGTTCAATGTGAAATCAAATTTAGAGAAAAACTCCGCCCATCTCAGTTGTTTGGCGTTTAGCCTGCGAGGGCTGCGCAGGGCTTCTAAATTTTTATGATCCGTCCAGACCTCGAACGGATGGCGGGCTCCTTCTAACCAATGTCTCCAGGTAGTGAGAGCCGCTTTTACAGCAAAGGCTTCTTTCTCCCATACATTCCAATTCCTTTCCGCTTCTGAAAATTTCCTGGAAAGGAAGGCGCAGGGTTTGAGCTTTTCATCCGCCCCCCGCTGCAGCAGTACACCCCCAATTGCCGTGTCGCTGGCATCGACCTGTACTATGAACGGGCGACTGTCGTCGGGGTGTTGTAGAACGGGTTCTGATACAAACTGCGTTTTAAGGTGATCGAACGCCGTTTGGCATTCCGCCGTCCAAGCCAGTTTTGCACTTGGTTTTTTGGCTTGGTCCCCCTTATCTTTGGTTTTCAACAGTTCAGTTAGGGGGAGTGTGATTTGGGCGAAATTTGCAATGAACTCTCTATAGAAGTTGGCAAAGCCCAAGAAGGATTGTAATTCTTTGCGGGTTGTGGGGGTTTGCCAATTTAGTACTGCTTGTATTTTACTTGGATCCATTTTCAAACCCTCCTTAGAAATACAATAGCCCAAGTAAGTGAGTTCCGTTTTGTGAAATTCACATTTGGAGAGTTTAATAGGTAACTGGTTATTCATGAGGGTGGTTAAGACTCTCTTTACCAGTTCTACGTGTTCCTCTTCAGTTTCTGAATAAATTAACACATCATCCAGATACACCACTACACCTTTATAGAGGAATTCATGCAGAACCTCATTAATCATGGACATGAAAACTGAGGGGGCTCCGGCCAGGCCAAAAGGCATAACTAAGTATTCATATTGGCCGAGTGATGTGTTGAAGGCTGTTTTCCATTCATCCCCCTCTCGAATACGAACGTGAAAGTAAGCATCTTTCAAATCTAATTTCGTAAAGATCTTACCTTGAGCCACGACGTTGAGTAGATCTCTTATGAGCGGAATAGGGTAGGCATTGCTGGAAGAGACCGCATTAAGACCTCGAAAGTCCGTGCATAATCTCAAGCCCCCATCCTTCTTTTTTACAAAAAGTACTGGCGCTGCATGGGGACTGTTAGCTGGCCGAATAAATCCTCTTTGAAGGTTGAGGTCGATGAATTTGCGGAGCTCCTCTCTTTCGTTGGGACTCATAGGGTATAGGCGGCCTTTGGGCAGCGAGGCGCCAGGTAAAATTTCCACAGCACAGTCTGTCCTCCTGTGAGGAGGTAACGAGTTGGCTTCTTCTTCTGTGAAGGCTTGGGTGTACGCCCTGTATTGTTTGGGTATTAGGTTGATTTCTTCCTGGGAGAGGAGAGCCGGTTCGGTTGTGGTCGGATCTTTTCCCCAATTTTGATCCCACCGATGACTTTTGCATGACTCATGGGTAAATGTGATGCTTCCCTCTGCCCAGTTGATGTAGGGGTTATGATCGCATAACCACCGGCTCCCCAGAATCAAGGGGTACTTTGCTGTGGCACTAATAACGAAAGATCTTTTTTCCCAATGTTGTCCCATGCCTGTGATGATTGGCATGGTTTCTGTAGTCACTGGATTCATGTTAGTGCCATCCATTTGCTCGAAAATGACCGGTATGTCTAATTCTTTGACAGGGAGTACTAGTCCGTTTACCAAGGCTGGTGCAATAATGTCTCTAGAGCAGCCCGAATCAATGAGGGCTTGTACCCGGATGTGCATCTTTCTGTCAGCATTCACTAAAGTCACTGGTATGAAGAGTATGGACCCATACGGTCGGTTCGGAACCGGAACTGACTGAGGTTTGATCTGCCGTTTGGGTCCTTTCACGACAGATCCATTTCATTTCCCGAGGAGGGGCTTTCTGGATTCTCCCCTCCCGCCATCGCCGTTGGATCATATTCCATAACTTCTTCCAGTTCTAGCCCCCTCTCAGGGGGATTTCTTCTCGGCGCTCCCCTACCTCTTGCCGTTCTGGGGGCTGGGGTAGGGCGCGGTGGCGCCGGGTAGGCAGCGGGGGCTGGGCGTCTGAGTTGGAGCAGAGGTCTTTGCACAGGCCGATAAGGACATTGCACTGCAAAATGACCACTTTGTCCACACTGCAAACACAATCCTTGTTGCCATCTAGCATCTCTCGCTCCACGGATAGCGTAGCCAGCCCCCCGGCTCCCTCGAGCAGGAGTGGAGGAGCGTCTTTGGCCCGGAGGTTGTTGGTGTTGCTCCACCAAACGAACTTCCATCAGACGGTTTTCTACTTCACAGGTCAATTGTATCCACCCCAACAGCGTAGGAGGATTATCTTGCATTAAAGCTCTGTCCAGCAATCTAGGGTTTAAACCCTGTTTAAACATGATAATCTTGGTGGATTCCTCACACCTTGGGCATTTGGCAGCGAGTTGTCGGAATTTTGCGGCATAGTCTCTAGCCGACATGCTGCCTTGCCTGATAGCCTGCAATTCTGTTCGGGCTCTGGTTTCTTCTAGGGGATCCTCATATTGAGCTCGGATTGCGTCTACCAGCCCTTGGAGTGTATCTAACTCAGGGGCCCCCACGTTATACAGTCCTACATACCAGTCAGCTGCTTTGCCTTGAAGACGTGACCCCAGATGTTCGATTTGACTAGCTTCACTTCCGAAAAGATGCCCCCAACGATTAAAAAATTGCACTACTTGTACTAGAAAAAATCCCAGTTTGGAAGGGTCCCCATCGAACGTAGCATCCAACTTGACCCAACCCATTGGAAGGTCTTGTCGAGGGGCCGGCGCCGGCATTGGATAGACATCGAGTGGGCCGAGTTGTAAAGGGGGTTGTCGTGGAGCTGGCGGTTGCTGTGGGTGCGGTTGCGGCTGGTACGGTTGCGGCTGGCGCGGTGGAGGCACTCCCGGACGCGGCTGGGGGAGTCCTCTCGGGATAGGTCGCGTTGGCCGAACGGGTGCTGGTTCCCCTCTAGGCAGCGGCTGATGAGGGGCCGGTCGTAATGGTAGCGGATGGGGAGAAATGGGTTGGAGAGGTACCGTATCCCCTCGAGGCCCTGGCGTTGGTCCCGTCCCTGGTATGCTTGGCGGTTGGTTCGCTTGCGTTGTAGGTGGAGGGGCTACCGGCTGGTCCGCTTGCGTCGTGGTTGGAGGGAGAAGCGGGGCCGCCGGCTGTAGCGGTTCTCCCCCGCTGTTGGTAGGAGTGGTGGGACAGGGATCTCCCGGCTGCGGCCCATCACCCCCTCCACTGGTCCCATCGTCACCTGGTCTGACCGGTTGGTCAGGATGGGCATCATCTGGACACGGGTTATCTGGGCCGGGTCCTTCTCCGGTAACCGAGTCATCATCTCCCGTCTCTGGTGGCTGCTGCGGCCAGGGTTGAACAGGACCCCCCGGCCGAGGTAGGAGCGTTTGAAGGTTGGCCAAACTCTGACTGATGTCTGGTAATCCAGCGGGCCGATCACGACCGCTGTCCCCCGCCACTAGCACTGACAGCAGGTGGACGGCACTAGCCAAACTTTCTTCCATATTTATGAGTCTGTTTTCCAAAAGCTGCACTCTATCCATAGTTTCTTCTCCCTCAGCAGCTCCGGCAGTCTGCGAGGTTTGCCTAGTTTCAGTCCGCGATCCCGTGGTGAGCGTTTGCTGCCAAGGCAAGGGTGTCTCGTCTCCTCGCTCCTCTTGGGACCTCGCGGCTAAAACTCCTTTTGTCAGGCCGGTGATTGCCGAAATCCCTGAGTCAATGGCTATCGTTCTGCTCTGCAGTTGCACCCACTGGTGCTCACTTACTTCTTGTTGCCCCGACCACGGGGCGACTTCCGCATAATCTGTCATTTCCCATGCTCATGTTCCATCTCCTGGCTGGGATCTGGCTTCCATGTTTCTGCCTGCTTTGGCAGTAGTTTTTAGTGCTTGAAGCACAGACAGAGGAGGGGCTTATGGCATAACTACATTCATAAGCCTTCTAATATTGTGGGGGCAACAGTAGTGCCACCACATACCTACATAGGTCCTTTTAAAAACTGTGTGTGTCCATCTCCAGGTTTAGACCGACAAAAAGCAAGCTTTCAGAATATGGATTCCGTCTGATCCGGCTTAGGCATTGGAAAATTGTCAAATGACAATTTTCAATTCATGGAGTTGATAGACTCACCCATCCATACTTCATGGATCATCAGTCATTACTGATAATATTAGTTACGCCTGGGAAGACCTATTCAAATCTCCATAGTTTGTCATACCCTGGAGACAGTTTGCTGGTTCATTGTGCCACTTTGGAGACAGTTCACCAGCTCTTTGTCTCGTCCCGGAGACAACAATCCTTTGTCCCACCCGGGAAGAACCATTAAGTCTTTGGTTGTTGTGGGTTTTCCGGGCTGTATTGCTGTGGTCTTGGCATTGTAGTTCCTGACGTTTCGCCAGCAGCTGTGGCTGGCATCTTCAGAGGTGTAGCACCAAAAGACAGAGATCTCTCAGTGTCACAGTGTGGAAAAGATGTAGGTCATTTGTATCTACTCAGGAGGGGTGGGGTTGAGCTGAGTCATCCTGTAAGAGTTTCCCAGGGTGTGGAATGCTAATGGCGGGAGGCTTCACTGTATCCTGAGGAGGTTCTTTTGCATATGGATTGGTACTTGATGTGCTAATCTTCTCTGCAGGGCTATTGTCGGGGATAGAATGTTTTGTTAGCCTGGTGTTTTTCAGAACTGGAAACCATGCTCTGTTCATTCTTAAGGTTTCTTCTTTCCTGTTGAAGTTTTGCTTATGCTTGTGAATTTCAATGGCTTCCCTGTGCAGTCTGACAAAGTAGTTGGAAGTGTTGTCCAGTATTTTGGTGTCCTGGAATAAGATACTGTGCCCTGTTTGAGTTAGGCTATGTTCAGCCACTGCTGATTTTTCAGGTTGTCCAAGTCTGCAGTGTCTTTCATGTTCTTTTATTCTTGTCTGGATGCTACGCTTTGTGGTCCCGATGTAAACTTGTCCACAGCTGCAGGGTATACGGTATACTCCTGCAGAGGAGTATACCGAAACGTCAGGAACTACAATGCCAAGACCACGGCAATACAGCCCGGAAAACCCACAACAACCATCGTTCTCCGGCCGTGAAAGCCTTCGACAATACATTAAGTCTTTGCTTCTGAGGCAGAAGATGTAATCCTGCCCCTGGGTAGGATCTACAGTATAATTGGACTGCCCCTTCACCATAGCTGTGTGCATGATCTTGGATCCAGCATCCACCCTCAAACCTCTGTTCGAGCTCGTCTGCCTCAACGTACAAGTCACTCAGTGGTCTCTGTCCCGGACACCCTCTTCCAACTCTGTTCAACTTTCACCACTGCTTTCTAGTCAGCTCTGAATGTGTGCTGCATGTGTTTTGTGTGCTGTTGATCTTTGTTATTTTCAATAAAAAATCTCTTTTTGGTTGAAACTGTTTGGTCATTGAAAGAGTTCTCTAGCCAGGACAGTTCTCATATACATTGGTGAAAACCCCTAAGTTACCCCCTCTCGCTGCCCTCCTTGCATGCTAATTCCCCCAACTCACAAGGAGACCTTCCCATTGGGTAACACTACATTAGCAAGCAGCTGAATTCCTCTTCTGGAATCAAGCTACACCTGAACCCCAATCTACAGGTAAGCCTATGACCACCCCCCCCCCTACTTCCAATGTGCCTGGCCTGGCTCCAAGGGATCCAGAGGTGGACAAGTGAAGCCTAGTTAAATGTCATGAATGCATAGCCTATTTAACTATAGAATTTGACTAGAACCTGAACTCTTCTTAATTCCCATACAACCCTATTAAAGGAGGAAAAAACTCTCTTTGGTTTCTAAAAGTTACCAATTAACTTTTGCTTTACAATATTGTATCAGAACCCGTTCTACAACACCCCGACGACAGTCGCCCGTTCATAGTACAGGTCGATGCCAGCGACACGGCAATTGGGGGTGTACTGCTGCAGCGGAGGGCGGATACGCAGCCTCGGGCCACAGCTCTCCCGCTGCTGTCACTGCCTACCCCGACACAGTGGGGTGCGAGACCAAGGGAAACGAGGGATAGGAGGGCCAGCGCGATGTTCACGCATTTACAGCTGGATAGTCGGCGTAGCCTGGAATCCATCTCCGAGCAAACCGGTGATCAACCTTGGCTATATTGGAATAGGTCGACCGAACAATCGGAGTGGGACACGTCCCGCCGTGGCACCCTGAGTTGGGATTATGCGGAAGTCGCCCCGTGGTCGGGGCAACAAGAAGTAAGTGAGCACCAGTGGGTGCAACTGCAGAGCAGAACGATAGCCATTGACTCAGGGATTTCGGCAATCACCGGCCTGACAAAAGGAGTTTTAGCCACGAGGTCCCAAGAGGAGCGAGGAGACGAGACACCCTTGCCTTGGCAGCAAACGCTCACCACGGGATCGCGGACTGAAACTAGGCAAACCTCGCAGACTGCCGGAGCTGCTGAGGGAGAAGAAACTATGGATAGAGTGCAGCTTTTGGAAAACAGACTCATAAATATGGAAGAAAGTTTGGCTAGTGCCGTCCACCTGCTGTCAGTGCTAGTGGCGGGGGACAGCGGTCGTGATCGGCCCGCTGGATTACCAGACATCAGTCAGAGTTTGGCCAACCTTCAAACGCTCCTACCTCGGCCGGGGGGTCCTGTTCAACCCTGGCCGCAGCAGCCACCAGAGACGGGAGATGATGACTCGGTTACCGGAGAAGGACCCGGCCCAGATAACCCGTGTCCAGATGATGCCCATCCTGACCAACCGGTCAGACCAGGTGACGATGGGACCAGTGGAGGGGGTGATGGGCCGCAGCCGGGAGATCCCTGTCCCACCACTCCTACCAACGGCGGGGGAGAACCGCTACAGCCGGCGGCCCCGCTTCTCCCTCCAACCACGACGCAAGCGGACCAGCCGGTAGCCCCTCCACCTACAACGCAAGCGAACCAACCGCCAAGCATACCAGGGACGGGACCAACGCCAGGGCCTCGAGGGGATACGGTACCCCAAGCCGAGCCCCTCCTCGGGAAACGAAATGGATCTGTCGTGAAAGGACCCAAACGGCAGATCAAACCTCAGTCAGTTCCGGTTCCGAACCGACGGTATGGGTCCATACTCTTCATACCAGTGACTTTAGTGAATGCTGACAGAAAGATGCACGTCCGGGTACAAGCCCTCATTGATTCGGGCTGCTCTAGAGACATTGTTGCACCAGCCTTGGTAAACGGACTAGTACTCCCTGTCAAAGAATTAGACATACCGGTCATTTTCGAGCAAATGGATGGCACTAACATGAATCCAGTGACTACAGAAACCATGCCAATCATCACAGGCATGGGACAACATTGGGAAAAAAGATCTTTCGTTATTAGTGCCACAGCAAAGTACCCCTTGATTCTGGGGAGCCGGTGGTTATGCGATCATAACCCCTACATCAACTGGGCAGAGGGAAGCATCACATTTACCCATGAGTCATGCAAAAGTCATCGGTGGGATCAAAATTGGGGAAAAGATCCGACCACAACCGAACCGGCTCTCCTCTCCCAGGAAGAAATCAACCTAATACCCAAACAATACAGGGCGTACACCCAAGCCTTCACAGAAGAAGAAGCCAACTCGTTACCTCCTCACAGGAGGACAGACTGTGCTGTGGAAATTTTACCTGGCGCCTCGCTGCCCAAAGGCCGCCTATACCCTATGAGTCCCAACGAAAGAGAGGAGCTCCGCAAATTCATCGACCTCAACCTTCAAAGAGGATTTATTCGGCCAGCTAACAGTCCCCATGCAGCGCCAGTACTTTTTGTAAAAAAGAAGGATGGGGGCTTGAGATTATGCACGGACTTTCGAGGTCTTAATGCGGTCTCTTCCAGCAATGCCTACCCTATTCCGCTCATAAGAGATCTACTCAACGTCGTGGCTCAAGGTAAGATCTTTACGAAATTAGATTTGAAAGATGCTTACTTTCACGTTCGTATTCGAGAGGGGGATGAATGGAAAACAGCCTTCAACACATCACTCGGCCAATATGAATACTTAGTTATGCCTTTTGGCCTGGCCGGAGCCCCCTCAGTTTTCATGTCCATGATTAATGAGGTTCTGCATGAATTCCTCTATAAAGGTGTAGTGGTGTATCTGGATGATGTGTTAATTTATTCAGAAACTGAAGAGGAACACGTAGAACTGGTAAAGAGAGTCTTAACCACCCTCATGAATAACCAGTTACCTATTAAACTCTCTAAATGTGAATTTCACAAAACGGAACTCACTTACTTGGGCTATTGTATTTCTAAGGAGGGTTTGAAAATGGATCCAAGTAAAATACAAGCAGTACTAAATTGGCAAACCCCCACAACCCACAAAGAATTACAATCCTTCTTGGGCTTTGCCAACTTCTATAGAGAGTTCATTGCAAATTTCGCCCAAATCACACTCCCCCTAACTGAACTGTTGAAAACCAAAGATAAGGGGGACCAAGCCAAAAAACCAAGTGCAAAACTGGCTTGGACGGCGGAATGCCAAACGGCGTTCGATCGCCTTAAAGGCCAAAGACGCTCCTCCACTCCTGCTCGAGGGAGCCGGGGGGCTGGCTACGCTATCCGTGGAGCGAGAGATGCTAGATAACGTTCTTACTCCAGACTACCTCCTGCAATTAGACAACAGTCCATTGTTTCCAAAAGGTTTTTACTGAAGAATTAGTTCATTATAGTCCACGAGCCTGAATACAAAATCCAGGATGGTACATATGCATTGTTACCAATGACAGGCAAAGCATGAGGTACAGAGTAACAGATCACAGCAGGCCCAACCTCCCCCCACAGTTCTCAAAACAACCCCTTTGAAGTCAGAAGAGCGAGAAGCTCCCAAGGCCGGTTCTTGGTGGAACGTCGGTAGCCAAAACAATCCTTTTCTGTGAGATAGCTGCCTGGGAACCTTGGCACCTGGAAGAGAGCACTTACACACTGAAAAGATTAAAATGGAGTCGGTTAAGCATAGGCATACAAGAAAGCAGTCTGAACCTGACATATTGTACAACTAGCCTATCTTAAAAACACTTTTTAAAAGTTCTCACTTCACAACCTTCTCAGGATACCCTAAAAGTACACTCAAACACCACTATGTAATTTAAGCTAAACTGAACCAAGCACCCCAGCAGCCCCCTCCCCCCACACCAAAGAACAACATCCCTGAATCAACAACAATTGAACACCAAACCAAACTTACGCCAACAGAAAACAGAACCCAGCAAAAAACACCATAAAGAAACAGCACCCCAAACCCCAAGAACAGGGCAAAACAGCCTTCTATAACATGCTTACCCACTCACTCCCCCACTGTGAGGTAGATTTTCCCTCCAAAACTGAGAGGTTGTTTGGTGGGGCTAGGACGCCTCTGGTGGCATGTATCTGGGTGTAACTTAGAACTCTTTTTATCCCACCTTTGTATATCTATCTGGCATATATCCCAGACCAAATTAAGTAGGAGAAAAGCAGAATCCCATGTCTTGTTTAAAATAAAATGTCACTAGAGGCTAAGTAAAGTTCGAAAAGATGACAGTATGTTTATTCAACAGGCAGGGTTGGTATGTAGGTAGGCAGGGAAAGGAAAGCTGAGGTAAATTTTGTTTGTTGAACAGAATACTTCACAAGCATTAGACACAATAGACTTCTTAGAGCTTAGTTTCAGTTTTTAAAGATCTTAGAAGTGAGCGGTCGGTAGTTTCAGACTTAAAATACTTAAGCAAAGTTCTGTCATAAATTTCACTTCACAGCCTAGGTTTTCTAACTTCAGCAGAGAACTCTCTTCCTTTTACTCCAGATTCAGGGTACTCAACACAACCAAAACTCCCTTTCCAGATAACTGGGCAGGAATTATTCTTCTCCTAAAGACATAACACTGATCTCTTGGTTGAAGAAGAGTCTTCTTACCACACACATCCTCTGCCAACCACAGACTCCCAGTTTTATCTCGTCTGAATAAAATTATTGCTAGCTTTCCCACTTTAGTTCATCAGCTAAAAGCTTTTCATCAAGCTTAAGCTTTCCCAGATAGGGCAAACTTTTCCTTCTTTTCCTCACACAAAGGAATCTCAGTCTGACCCTCCCTGATTAGTTTCCAAGTATCAATTCCCTCCTGACAATCCTGTTAGCTCCCATTTGTTACCTTCTTGCTAGCCAACCACACAGAGAGGAGAGCAGCGTGTTAACCATCCTCTCTTCAGGCAGTTTTTTAAAACACGTTTAACCTTCCACTCTCTAGTTTCTGCACCTACTAAACCTTTCATACCCTCCCAAAGAACAATCAGCAAAAACAAGTGAATTTAATAAAATTAACTGGAACTATAACAACAAATCACCCAAAACAGGATAAAATAAAAAGGCACCACCCCCAAGAACAGGCAGCAAAATGAACAGTAACCAACTTCAATCCAAAGACCACCCACACATACACAAAAGCCCAACTAAAACAGCCCCCACATGGCAAAAAAATTTTTTCGGGGAGAGCAAACAAAATTTTTCCCTTCCTCCCCAACCCTAACCCTCCCAGACACCAGACCAACCCCCTGCTCCCAAAGATAGAAAAACCCAGTGACTCTACTGTTATGTACTGGCTTAGCTTCTGTCTGAGCTAAGGCTTCTGAAGTCCTCATTGCTATTGGCTGTTTTCCTGCTGGCTGCACCCAATCTGTGCTGTGCAATAAAGTCCAATCACAGCACTGTAAATAAGTTACTTTGTATCTAGTTAATGGAAACTAAGGATTCTATCTTCATGTGCCTATTGGTTGTTGGTTGACATAAGGGCATGGTTTGTGTGTATATTTTTGGCTCATGTTGAGCTTGTTTTGTCTGTCTACTTCCAGTTCTCAGTAGGGGTGTGCAATTCAGTTATCAGATAACCGAAAAAATACTGAAACAAACCTGTTTCGGTTTGTTTCGGTATTACTGAAACATTTCCTGATACCGAAACAGCGATTACCGAAACGTTTCAGTATGTTTCGGTAATCGTTTCGGTAAACCGAGAATCGCCATTTTGCTAGCCATTTGTATTTGCAAGTGGCTAGCAAAATCCTGCAGGAAGCTACAGCTTCCTGCAGGCTCTTTGAAGAGGGGAGGGGGGAGAAGGAGTGAGTGACTCACTACCTCCTCTTCACCCCTCACCCCTCTTGCTAGGAAAGGAGGGAATCCTTGCTTTGCAAGGTGCTTGCTTGCTAGCATTGCACTTTGCATTTGCAATGCAATGCAAAGCAAGCAGCAAAAGATTCCTGCCAAAATTCCCAAGTAGGGGAGGGGGGAGCAGGAAGGAGTGATAGAGTAGGACTCCAAGGGGGGATGTGGGGGGTAAGGTAAGGGAGGGGGCACTTACGAGTGTCCAATCCCACTGCTGCATCCTTCTTCCAGCCAATAGATTCAAATCTTTGGCAGAAGCTGCAGCAGGGGATTTAAATTAGAGGCTGGACCTGGACAGCCTCTGTTGCTGCTGAGGAGAGAGTGAGAGAGACTGCTTCTTTGCTGCCTTGGACTTCTGGACTGCACCGGGTGGACTTCTGCCTGTGGAGGATCAACTCAGGGGGCTGGACATTCATCAGGAGAGGACTGGTAGGATATATTCTTTTTTTTTAGGGGAGAGATGGGAGGAAGGGAAGGCACAGAGTTTGTTTAAATTGATGCTGGGCCAATTTGCTGGCCTCTGTTAAAAAATGTTTCACTGTGACACTGGCTTTGCATTGCAGGGTGGGCCTTGGTTTTCTTATGGCTTGGATTATTGTTTTAGGTTGAGACAGAGGATTATTTTTACTGGGGTGGTGGTGGTTCACCACTGCTTGCTTGCATGTTTCCTGCCTTTTCACTCTCTGGCCTGGCTCTGCACTGTGGCTGTGGCCTGTGGGCCTGCACTGCAGGGTGGGCCTTGGTTTTCTTATGGCTTGGATTACTGTTTCAGGTTGAGACAGAGGATTATTTTTACTGGGGTGGTGGTGGTTCACCACTGCTTGCTTGCATGTTTCCTGCCTTTTCACTCTCTGGCCTGGCTCTGCACTGTGGCTGTGGCCTGTGGGTCTGCACTGCAGGGTGGGCCTTGATTTTCTTATGGCTTGGATTACTGTTTCAGGTTGAGACAGAGGATTATTTTTACTGGGGGCGGGGGTTTCACCACTGTTTGCTTGCATGTTTCCTACCTTTTAACTCTCTGGCCTGGCTCTGCACTGTGGATGTGGCCTGTGGGCCTGGCCAGGCCGGAACCAGGCCTGGCTCTGCACTGCGGGGTAGGCGTTGCCTTTCTCATGGCTTGGATCATTGTTCCCTGGGTCATCTTTTAGGGCCAGCCATGGAACCAAGCTGGGAGCATGTTTACTGGGGCGGGGGGGGGGGGGGTGGCACCACTGCTTGCATGTCTCCTGCCTTTTAACTCTCTGACCTGGCTCTCCACTGTGGATGTGGGCCTGGCCAGGCCCAAAACAGACCTGGGCCTTGACTTTTGGGGGTTGTGCAGTTTATGAATCTCTGTTAACATCCCACCTTTCTGTTCCCAGCCTCGAGGAGGAGAGGACTTGCTGCACGCCTGTCTGCCTGAACATCGCTGGACTGCAGGACTGGTAAGTGAGTCTGTGGGTTTACATTTGGGTGGCATAGGGGTGGGGTTTTGCTTGCCTGGGAGGGGGGGAGGTACATTTTCAGAACACCGCATCCACACCCCACACAGACACACCACAGAAAAGTTTTTCCTGTTAAATAGTGTCTTAGGAAGGTAGGCCAGTTTGTAGGCGTTCAGTGGCTAATTGCCCTCAACTTAATCGATAGGGAACCAAGTGTAGCTTGTTTAAAACAGTAAATAGGGATCAGCAGGACAAACAGTAGTTAGAGTTAGGTTATATTTGATTTCTATTCATATATATATACATATTGGTATAGCTGTTAATAGGCTTCCCATTAGTGCCCCCATAACTAGGGTTCCACTGCCCATCTCTGGCACCCATGGTGGAGCCAGGCTGGCCTGGGCATACTAGTCTTATTAGTGTCTAAGGCTTTCATTTATTATTGGGGTTTAGGGCCAGCTCAATTCTGGAGGAATTCAGCTGTTTGGCAGGCTCAGGTCCCCCAACATAAATAGGGTTGTTTAAAAAGACATTAGATTGACCATCTCCAAGACAAGTTACAGAGTCACAAGAAGAACAGATTTAGAAGTAGGTAGATAGGTCTTGAAAACAAAGTTCACCTTTGTTTTCCCTCGATTATGGAATAGTCAGAGTAGCTTCTGCGAGGGGAAAGTATGGCAGAAAGGAAAGCAGAGAGGGGCCCCGGGGGGAAGGCCACAGAGAAATCTAGACGGGAGGAGGGGAGGGAGAGGGGGACTGCTGCGGAACCCCCCCCCCATCTGAGCGGAGGAGGCCCTCCCTTGCGCTGCTGCCGTTCACCAGCCTGGCTTCTGGTGACAGGAAGAGGGCTCGCAGGGCTCTCTTTCCTGAGGCAGCTGCTGGAGGGCCATCCCCAACCCAGGTGTCTCAGGCAGGGGCTGGCACTGGGTAGGGGCCTGCTGCTGAGGCTCCGCCTCCTCCAGTGGTTGCGAGCCAGCTGCTGGAGGAGGGGCAGCATGTGGTGTCTCCTGGGATGGACGTGGGGCATGTGACTTTTCCATCCCTCACGATCACCCCAGGAACCCGGAGGATATTGGAGGAACTGCCCGTGAGACCCCCTGTGGGGCGGTCCACCCCAGTTTCCTCTGAGGCCAGCAGCAGGCCTCTCGTGGCTGTGCAGGAGGAGAGGTACAGGAGGAAGAGGAAGAGACTGTGGTGGAAGAGCCCACATCTCTGCCCCTTCAGCCTCATCCATCCCCAACTGCCCGGCCGAGAGTGGGACATGGTGTGTCCGGCCAGAGCACCTCACAGGAGGTGTCTCAGGGTGGGCCTGTGAGAGCTTCTTCTGTGAAGCATGGGCAACCCTTCAGCTCCGAACTCTGGAATCACTTCCAGAGAACGGAGGACCCCCGAGTTGCCCAGTGCCTACATTGTAGGCAGCGCATCAGCCGTGGCAGAGATGTGAACCATCTCTCCACGTCTGGGATGAGGACCCACATGAAGAGGCACCACCAGGCGGTGCTTCTTCGGGGGGAGAGTTCAAGTGGCACCACTCGGCTGCCAGCTAGCCAGAAGGAGGCAGGCTCCTCTGGTGCTCTCCCCCCAAAGGTTCCTGTAGGACAGGGACGCCAAGCCTCTCTGCCGGAGATGCTTGGTAAGCAGGGCCCTAGTGTGCCCAGAGAGGGGATCCAGAGGGCGAGCCAGCGCCTCACGTGCCACATCGTCAATATGGTAGCTGTGGATGGAAGACCATTCTCCATAGTTGAAGACTTCGGTTTCTCAGGGCTGCTCCGCGATTTCTTTCCCTGGTACACCGTCCCTGCTCGCACAACGTTGAGCAGATCGGTGGTGCCCTCGTTTTACAGGGCTGCCAGGGACCATGTGAAGGCACAGCTGTCCCGGGTTGCCGGGAGAACTGTGCACTTCACATCCGACATCTGGACCTGCCCAAGTGTGCAGCAAGCATACCTGTCGCTTACTGCTCACTGGTGGGAAACCGAGGAGGTTCTGGGTGGGGGGTGGTGTCTGCAGCTAGCCAGGGACAGATGGGAGACCGCCAGGCTGGCTACCGCAAGGCCTTGCTTCATGCCAAGGTTCTCGATGTGTTGTACACGGCAGAGAACATCACTGCCACCCTAAGGAGACAGTTGGATGAGTGGATAGGCCAGGGACCTGCCACCGTGGGATGCATGGTGACGGACGGTGGCAGCAACATGAGGGCAGCAGTGCAACTAGTGAGCCAAGAGCACATTTACTGTGTGGCCCACAAGCTACACCTAGTTGTGAAAGATGCGCTTGGCGCGGGCTCCTCAAAGGAACCCCGTGATCCCTGGACTCGTGACTTCCAGTTACTGCTCCAGAAATGTCGGAGGCTCACGATTCACTTCTCGCGCAGCGTGACAGCCACTCACGAACTGCGCCTGAAGCAGGTCAGGACAGGCGTGCTGGAGCATGTACTGTTCGCTGACATCAGCACTCACTGGAACTCCACCTGTGCCATGCTTGAGTGCTTGGTGGAGCAGCAGGCCGCACTCCACATGTGGCTCTCCGAGAGCGGCGGTGCGAGTCAGGTGGGTGAGTTCAGCCGTGAAGATTGGCTCACCATCACCCAGACAGTGGAGGTCCTGAAGCCCTTCAAGGACTTCACTGTGGCGGTCTCGTCAGACATGGCAACCCTGGGTCTGGTCATTCCCCTGGTACACATGCTCTGGAGGAATCTGGCCACCTTTTCAGACCCAGACGCACCTCGTGCTGACATCGTTCCAGCAGTGCGCGCGCTGGTGAAAAGGCTGCAGCATGGCATAGCTGCCAGGCTAACCCCTCTCACACAGAACATGTCGTACATGTCGGCGACCATGTGCGACCCGTGCATTAAGGGCACTTTCGCCGAGCGGGACGGGAACCTCACCCAAGCCAAAGACGGCCTCTGCACTTGGGTGAGGCGCAGGCAGGCCACGAGGGGACACCTGTCGACAGAGGGGATGGGAGAGGGGCCCTGCCGTGCGGGTCCCTCTCACACCCCATCTGAGCAGGCTCCTCCCGCGGCCCCCACTGGAGTGCCGATGGAGATGGAGATGCTCCAGTGGGCCCTCAGCCCCTCCGGGATCGTGAGGCATGTGAGAGAGGATTCGGCGGAGGCAATGGTCAGGGACTACCTCGCGGAGCCCTGTGAGTCGCTCTCCACCGATCTGCTCAGCTACTGGGCCAAGAAGGAGTCGGTCTGGCCGGACCTCTCCCTCAAGGCGCAGTGGCTGCTCTCACGCCCTCCGATGAGCGTGGAGAGCGAGCGCGTGTTTTCTCATGCAGGCGACATTGTCAGCCCACATCGCTCTCGCCTTCTCCCATGGAGAGTTGAACAGTTGACCTTCCTGAAGGTCAACTCTCACCTCTTCGATTTCTCAGGACTGGACTTCCAGAGTGACTGAGGTGAGCCCACCTTGTGGCCTGCATCCTCTGCGAATCCAGTCCTTTGGAATCGCGCTCTCCCCTGCATAAAACTCTTAGAGGAAGTTAAAACCGGCCAGCAGAAGGAGGGTGGTTAGGAACCAGTGGCAAAGGGAATCCACCCTGCAATTTGAACCCCCCCAAGGGAATTTAAAACATCTCCCAATACTGTGACATACCCTGTGGTACCAAATTTATTCTGAAATATAATGACATGCCCCAGAAATGTTGATTGCTGCTGGAGGGAGAAATAGGTTAGATAGGGACTGCTTAGGTAGGGATGCTGATGTTCAGTGTTAAAATGTTAAATGGTTTTTGAATGTTTTAAATGTTTTTTCAAAGTTGAAATGTTAAAAAAAACAAAAAAACAAAAAAAAGTTGAAATGTTAATGTTGGGTGTGCTTGGTGGGGTTGGGGGACAGTTGGAGGAGAGTTGGGGATGGGCACCAGCTGATGATGATGTCTCACAGATGTTTCCAGGTAGATGCTGAAGCTGGTGGAGGGGGGGACCTCTGCAACAGTGCTCCGGAAATGCCACTGTGTGCCCGGTCCAGCTTTGTGTGGCTGAACTGAAAGCATAGCTGTAGGAAATGACAATGGTTCTGCTGGACCTTGTTGCAATGGTTTCCCCCTATTGAGTTTGGTTTGGGAGGGATGGGAGATGGCCTCGTGGGCCAAGAAATAAAGAGATTTTGAAAAAAAAAAGGGTATGTGTGGTTTTTGTTATTCTGTCCTTGTTTTCTGAAATGGAGGATGTGTTATCTAGAGGGGTTAAGCAAATAAGTTGTTTTTTTCAGGAATTGTGTTGTGCTTACTTGATGTGAAGTGAGTTGTGTTATTTTTTGGCTAGGATAATGCTGGCATGCCCTTTGGTGTACCCTACTACTGTGTAACCTAAATCTGTTCAAGAAATAAAGTGTTTTTGACAGGAATTGTGTTTTTGGTGATTCTCTGATCTGAAGTGAGTTGTGTTACTTTTGTGTGGTGAACTGCTTAAGTGCCCTATTGTGCCCTACTGCTGTGTAAATTAAAGCTGTTCAAGAAATAAAGTGTTTTTGAAAGGTCTTGTGTTTTTGGTGATTCTCTGATTTGAAGTTAGTTGTGTTAATTTTGTCTAGTGGACTGCTTTTTTCATGCCCTGTTGTGCCCTCCTACTGTGTAACCTAAAGCTGTTCAAAAAATTATGTGTTTACAAAAGTTTTTTTTTGAGATTCTTTGATGTGAAGTGAATTGTGTTATTCTTTTGTGTGGGGGACTGCTAGTGTGATGTGCCATGATGCTTTGCCCAATTGTACTTTGAAAGTGAGAAAATAAGTTTTTTAAAACTTGATTCAGTGTGTGTTCGTGGTTCATTCTTTGTTGTGAGGTTGGTTCCCATCATAGAGAACAATGGGGCAGGCTGGCCAGCCATCTCTGTAGGTGGTGGGGGTATCAGGGGGAGGGTATCTGTGTATCAGGTGCTCTTTCACAGGGACAAGCTGGCACTCAGGAGTGTGTCCACCATTGTGGCACCCCTGGGCTGTGCAGAATTGCCCTGGGAAAGAGAGTTTAAAAGTTCCCAGCATAGGGAACAATGGGGGATGGCTGGCCAGCCTGCTCCTGGGGTTCTTGCGGGTGTGGGGCTGCTGGGGGTGGATTTGGGTCTGTGAGGGGCTGCTGGGGGGATTTGGGTCTGTGTTTGGCTGCTGGGGGGGATTTGGGTCTGTGTGGGGCTGTAGGGGGTGGATTTTGGGGTCTGAGAGCACCTACTTGGGGAGGCCATAAAATGGCCCCCCAAAGTGGGAGCAGGCTGAGCCTTGGTGGAGGGTGGGAGGACACGTGGGAGAAGGGCCCCTGAGGGTTGGGGGTATTTTGCATGCAAAATGCCACCCCTAGCAAGACAAGCCTCTCCTTTCTTTCCCCATAGGAAAAAAGGAAGAAAAGGAGGGGTGTTGAAGTGCAACTACTTGGGGAGGCCATAAAATGGCCCCCCAAAGTGGGAGCAGGCTGAGCCTTGGTGGAGGGTGGGAGGACAGGTGGGAGAAGGGCCCCTGAGGGTTGGGGGCATTTTGCATGCAAAATGCCACCCCAGGCCACCTAGCAAGATGAGGACTTGTTTTTCCCCATAGAGAACAATGGGAAGTGTAGGAGGATGGGGCATCTTGTTTGGGGGGGCATAACATGGCCCCCCAAAGTCCAATCGTTCTGAAACTTGGGGGGTAGTTAGAGAGGAGTTAGGCAAAGGTCCCCACCAAGTTTGGCGTGATTCGGTGGAAAAATGCCTCCCCCAGGCTTCAGGAAAGCCGGGAAAGGGTTTTCCCATTGAAATCAATAGCTGAAACAAGCCAAAATACCGAAACGATTACCGAATCGCAAATACCGAAAAGGCTTGCTGTTTTGGTATCCACGATTACCTAAATGGTTTGCTGTTTTGGTTATAAGCGAAACAGGAATACCGAATCTCTCTGGCCTTGCACACCCCTAGTTCTCAGTAACGTTCTTTCTATGAGCTGAAATCTCAGTACTTATTACCTATGATTCTCAAACCAGGCAGCAGCAGAAGTCCTCCAGGTGCAGGTCTCAGCAGGCAGAAGCAGGAAGGAATGCACTGGACAGCAGGATCCAGTCGCAGTCCACATTGAGTCCAAAATTGACCAGGCCAGGCCATACCATAGAGAGAGAGAGTCCACAGCCAGCAGTCTCAGATCTCTCCAGGCAGCCAGAGCACACAATATGTAGGCTGATCTGAGGCAAGCCTGCCTATTTAACTCCTTGCAGGGCAGTTTTAAAAAAAGCACTTTCCTTCTAGAAAATCCCATTGGTCAGAGAAGGAAAGCCACTGCAAGGACTGGCCACTCACTCCTCCCTCCCTTCCTCCTCCCTTCTCCTTTCTGCTTCATTCCCCTTCCTATCTGTGAAAAAAGGCAGGAAACAGTATTTCTTTGCTGTTCCTTAGCAAAGGAACAGCTCAGCTGCTATCACTGACGTTTACCAAATTAATTCAAATTAATTCGGTAAACTTGCATTTGGGAATACTGAATCTGATTCAGTATTCCCTTCTGAGTTCAGGAATACCAAATTTTATTGAATCAGGTAAAATTTGATGTTTTCAAAGAAATACCGAACCCATATCACACATCCCTAATCCTGACAATCGGATAATCTCTTTCCCATCATCCATGGAAGAAAGAAATAGGTTGCAATTTCCTTCTGTGCTACTAGGACATGCTCTTCTCCTTTAGTTGATAGACTTACTCAGCTACCCACCAACTTCTACAAAACGTGCCTAATAGCCTCACAATGTTAGTGGAACAAATAGCATTCAAACTATACATTTTAAGAAAGGTAAAAGGAATTGCTTTAATAGAGAAAAAATAAAAGGAAATTTAGGATCCCATATTTTCAAAGATTATTTTAGAAGTTTTATACAAAGCTGACAACCTCTGCTGTTATGGCACTTGTTCTGTCACTTTGACATCCAGATGCTTTATGGTGTTTCTTTTTGCTTGTGTACATAGATGCAGCAGAAACCAGAAACCTGTCATGTTGAAGACTGTAAGATTCTATAGCATAACCTCTTGTTATCTTGCTTTTCACAAAGTGGTTGGTTGACAATTTCATCCACTGAAACAGGCACATCTGCCCTGTACCACTGACAACTCCTTGGTGTCAATGGAATTGCTGCCTGTGTTTGCCTCACTGGGCTGCTCTGAAAAAATGGCCTGTGGTTACAGATTGGGAATTTGGTTTTAGTTTGTCTTGTCTGTAGGCCAGGGTGATCTTCTATAGGTAGAATGGAGAACAACAGAATGGAAATCCATTCTTTTTACAAATGTCTATTCTCTATTTTGAACAAAGAAGGAATAGACTTCTTCTTTAGTCTCAAAAGGTAAGTAATTAAGAATGTCTCCAAAGAATGGAGAAGAGATCAGACTGGATCGGGATGTCAAACCTACAGATCAGTTTTTTAGTCATAGATTGAGATGGGGTGTGACTAGGGATGAGCGCTTTGGGTTCTGGATTCAGGTTGTTGACCCAAATCGGGCCTGATCTGGAAAGATTTGGCATTTCTGAATCAACCTCAGCATTGCTCCACAAAGGTTGAGAAGGTATACATAGTTTGGAAATGCTGCAGGGATTTAAATTGGAGGCTTGCCTTTTAGCCAGCATCCATTTTGCGCTGACCTGGAGACACGAGACTGGTGCCTGCTTCCTGATAGCTTGCCTCTCTTTCTGTGGTCTGGGATGTGACTTGGTTGGTCTGCCTGGGACTTACTGCTGGACTTGCTGTGCTGACTTCTGGACCTGCACCTGGAGACTGGTAGGAGAGTCACTAGATTCATAGGGATTTTTTTTCTCTTTAGGGGGATGGGGCACCTTTTGGGGGGCCATAACATGCCCCCCCAAAGTCCAATCTTTCTGAAACTTGTGAGTTTTTGATAGGACAGAGAAGAATAAGTCCCCTGAAAAATTGGTGCATTTTGCTTGCAAAATATCATCCCCAGCCTCCTAGAAAGCCTCCTAGTTTTCCCCATAGGGAATAATGGAGATTGGAGGTGGATAGGGGCACCTTCTTTGCGGAGGCATAACATGGCCCCTCAAAGTCTAATATTTCTGATATTTGGGTGACCATGAGAGGAGAATTAGGAGAGGGTCCCCAGCAACTTTGGTATTATTATATAATAAAATGCCCCCCAGGCCCCCAGATAGCTGGGAATGGTGTTTCCCATTGGAAACAATGGCTGAATCTTACCTAATTAATCCCAAAGCAGTTTAAATACCTGAAGCCAAAGAAGCAAGCCGCTTCAGGATTCAGGTTTTTCCAAATTTTTTTCCTGCTTCCGTAAACTCAAAGCGGGAAACCCAAATCTTTTTTCAGTGCACAGCCCTAGGTGTGACTGCAAATGCCATTGCTCTGGCTGAAAACTTTATGGTGTATACTAGACTGGCATCTGAACTTCCCAGTCTGGGTATATATTCTGTTACTTACCACTAGAAAGTCCTTAATGATCTTTCTGACTCATGAGTGATGTTTCTGCAATCAGACATGTCATGGCTAAAGCTGTGAATGCCAAGGCTGTGGCATGATGGGCTGTAGGTAGAGCTAGCTCACTCTTTTGGACCATGGAGTTCATCAAAGAGCCTTTACCATCTTCTCTGTCTTTCAGAACTGCACCTGAAAATGAGCCCAGCACTACAGAAGCAGCAGCGAATGGAATCTGAATCAATTCAGTTGTTCCATTGAGGAAAGAATATATTGGCCGTTTCCACACAGCTTACCTTCCCTTGGAATGACCTGGAACATCGCGCAAAAAACACGGAAAATCGCGCTTTCTCACGCAAGAAAATGCAATCTTCCACGGTTTTTGCACCACATTCCGGGTCGTTCCGAAGGAAGGTAAGCCGTGTGGTAATGGCCATTATCTTAGCTTGGCCAGCATGGAATCTGTACAGAAAATGGAATGTCCACTTCCATTTAACCTCTTCCACAAAGAACTCAGTTCTTCTGTATTTATCAGGCAGTTCTAAAACTTTCATTGTTATAATAATGAGACATACTTGGTTGTTCTTGCAAGGGTAATTCCTCATCTGAGACCCCCTCCTCCCAGTCAAATAAGATCCAAATCCTCAGATTCAATGAGAAAATCCCTCTTCCCTACTTTAAGCATAGCTGACCTAAGAAAACCCAGCTTGGCTGAATGAGACCCTTTCCCAGACCCCTTGGTTGGCCAGCTCCTCCAAGAAGACAGTTGGGAAACTTGTGCCTGTTTAATCTAGCAAGTCCACAGCAGTGGGAGACTCTTATTCAGAACATTGGAAGGACAGAGGGGATAGAGAACTAGAAAGAAGTTGTTAGCAGCTGTGAGAATCCCAAAGCAAAATCTAGAGACAGAATGAACACAACCCACATAATACCTCCTATTAGGATGAACCAAACGGCACATAGCAGGATACTGGAGCAGGTATTCCATTTCCTCACCATCATGTCCTGAGGAATTTTCCTTTCTCTTTTAAAACATGTAAAATAATGATAACATCCAGCCTGATGAAGAGTTCAAAAGTTCATACAATGTTATGTATTATTTGGTTGGTCCTAAAAAAAAGTGTTCTGGTTTTATAGAGATTTGGAGAATTGTGCTTTCTGCCCCTGGATTCCTCTGCTAGATCCTTATTGGTAATCTCCCTCATTACATATTGTACTCCTTGAGAGACACAAACAGAATAATCTCCCCCCCTGGGGGTTAAATAGCTAGAAGTATTGGTTTCCCTTCAATTTACTGCAGAACAGGATAAAAAACAGCAGTAGCCAATTGTTCCACCCAGGTGAAAGCTGCTGGGCTGAAGTTGTGGCACACACACACCTTTAGCATCTTCTAATTCCAATCTGAAAGAATCGTGAATCATAGTCTCCAGCTCCCATCTAGAGCATCACCACTCCAAAAAGATTGGCTGTATGATTTTGTAGGCACTTTTGCTCTATGGCAGAAATGATCTATCAATTTCTCTTCCACTGAAGCTGCAGCATCACCTTGCCTGTAAAACTGTATCTTATTTATTTATGTTACTTATATTCCCACCTTTCTCATTGAGGTTCAAAGTGGAACATTCAATAAACAATACAATTTAGATTTGAAAACAATAAGAAATCCAATAGAGAGCTGAAACAAAATATAAGCAAATTGACATGACATATTAAACAACGTGGAGAAACTATCCAAGAGCATAATTACAGCAAAAAACAGTACACAATAGTATAGCTAACAGTCCCTATCACTTTACCAGAACATCTCTCATCATGGAGATTAGCAATGGGCTGGCACTGTGAAATGTGAAAAAATTCCAAGAAGGCACAAAGAAGGAAACAGAAAACTAGAAAAAGTGTTGAGAAAAACATAGACACATGAAATAAAGAAAAAGATTGCAATCAGAGATATCTCTGGAAGAACTCAAGTGGAGCTTTCTCAGCTCTGTTCGGTCACTGGGGAGGCAGAAAAAGTATTGAAGGAGGATGATATTCCCTAGTGATGGAGTTAGAAATTACAACCTACTTCTTGCCTCCAGGGATACACACATGGACCTGCCTGTTCTGACATTATGATTCTCAACAATGATTCTTGCCCTTCACATATATAAAGCTGCCTTCAACTGGATCAGACCATCAGTCCTGCAAGGTCAGTACTGTCTACTCAGGCTGGCAGCGGTTCTCCCAGGTCTCAGGTAGAGATCTTTCACATCATATGATGGAAAAGCCCCCCTGACCCATGAGCACTGTCCTCTTCTTGCTTTCTGGGGTTCCTCAGTGGTAGTCCACGTCTTTGCCTGGCATGGGCCACTGACATGGTGCCCCCAGCACCACCATTAAAGGGACTCTTGCTTCTTCTCTCCTGCACTCGCTGCCACCACTTGGCCTGGGTGGGAATTGCCTGTGGAGAGAGTCAAGGGACTCTTCCAACTCCCCTGCCTTGTGCCCAGTCTCCTGCTACCCAGCACCTGGTTACCACAGGGACTGTTTACTGTACTTGTGCACTGCTGGAGGATCAGCCAATTGCCAACAGGCCACTTCCTTTCCGTGTCACCTATTTTAGGTAACGTGGTCATGCAGTGGGAGTCTATGTGGTAAACAGAACAGCTACCAGCATTTAAGAATTTTAAAAAGCATTTATTAAAGATCAGAAAAAACTGTTCACACACAATTTTTAAACATAGCACTAAAGCAAGCAAAGGAACTCAAAAAGAAATGCATAAAAATGAAATTCCTCTTCCCTTCCCTTTGTACATGCCTAACTTAGATCTTCTGTTTAGGCAGGCTCTCTGTCTTAGAAAGTTCCAGCTTACTGAGAACTGTCATGGTTCAGGCCTCCAGCCTCCACAATGATTAATGGCTGCCACCTGCAAGGAGCCCTTCAGGTTCCACCTCAAATAAGCCAAAGAGACCCTCCTTTCTGTGCCAGGAGGTTTTATTCTTTCCTTTTGCCCAACCCCTGGGCACATCAAAGGTACAGGTCAGAGAGGCTTTTCCCAGAGGTTCTTGAAAGAAACCTTTCTGGCATTTTAGTCCTCAAAGTCTCTCCCCCCCCCCCCCACACACACCTGGAAGGGTAAGCTTCTAGCAAAAAGACTTCTGTCCTCAACTGCATGACTAAAGCCCAAGGCTAGGTGCGGCATAGAAAGCATCTGGCTTTCCTTTCTCCCTTCTACCTGTTTTCAGCTATGAGATATTTTTTAAACTGAGGGGTGACACAATCCCAACCTACAAATACAAAGCCTAGCCCTGTTTCCTTATGCCATTTCTGTGTCAAGGAACATCTCTCTCTGATTCACATTGATTCATCTACAGTGGAGAGGTCAGAGTTAGAATGTCACGGCTACTCCCATCTATTATATCCTTATTCTGTTCTTCTTCCAAGGATCCTAGGGCTGCATAATGATGCTTGTCCACCCATTTTATCTTCATGACAAACTTGTGAGATAGATTTATTTATTTCATTTATACCCCCACCTTTCTCTCCAGTGGAGACTAAAAACAGCTTTTCCTCTCCTCCATTTTATCCTCACGATAGCCCTATGAGGTAGGTTAGGCTGCAAGAGTGTGACAGGCCCAAGGTCACTCAGTGAGTTTCCACGGCAGAGTGGGAATTTGAACCTGTGTCTTTCAGATCCTAGTCTGACACTGTGCCAAGATCACTCTGCAAGTTTCAGTGCTAAGAGAGAATTTGAACCCAAGTCTCCACAGTCCTCTAACCACTACACACTGAGCCTCCTACAGATACTCCCAATATCTTCCCTTATAGGCAGCATTCCAAAGTCGTCCTATCAGATAAATCACACTGAAAGAGAGAGGGGAAAATATGAATCTGTTCAAGTCAGATTGACAGTAAGATGGTTCAGGTTGTTACAGAGTACCAAGTTCAAAAGTGTCTGCTTCAAGTCCCCCAAGAAAGACCATGGTGGTGAAGGAAGAAAGTGCCATCAAGTCATAGCTGGCATATGGCATCTCCTGCTGGGGTTTTCAAGACAAGAAACGAACAGAGATGGTTTACCATTGCCTGCCTCTGTATAACAACCCTGGTCTTCTTTAGAGGTCTCCCATCTAATTATTAGCCAAGGCTGATCCTACTTAGCTTTTGAGACCTGACAAAATTGGGCTTGTTTGGGCTATCCGGGCCAGGGCATGAAAGATCATACTGATAAGAAATTGAATTTTCTTTCTCCCCTGGTTCCATTTTGCAGACTCCAGGAACAACTCCCATATCATAGAGTTGGAAAGGACCTTACAGACCATCTAGTTCAACCGCCTGCCCAATACAGGTACAGACTAAAGCATCCATATCATCATATATACAGGACTATTCTGGACAAGCATCATTAAAAAGAATCCTCTATGAGCAGATACTGCACTTCCAATCTGTAAACCAGGAGCCATGGTCTAGAAACACCTTTAGAATGAGGTTTGCTTTTGTTACCAGCTCTGTTTAACATCCAGTGTTGTTATGGGGTTGGGTTGTACCAAAGCAACTGGGTTAAATAACTGAGGAGTGTGTCAGTAGGTGGATCAGGTTCCATCATAAGCTAAAGACATCAATCTCTTTTCTAAATTTCTGGCAAAAGTTGCACAATAGTGTCATTGCTAGAAGCAGTTGGTTCTTCCTGGAAATAAACATTGTATATTTATATTATTTTTCATAGTGTATTGGAGCATAGTTGGATTGTTCTTATGTATTTGCACAAGTGTGCTAAATATGGAGTCAGTATGATGAAGTGGTTAGAAGGATTGGACTCTGATGGGGAAGCCCAAGTTCACATCCCCATTAAAAACAAAGTTCATTTGGAATGAATTGACTGCAACAGAGTTAGAAGGGTGTAACTCACTTTAGGATTGTGCTGACTTTCAATCAGGTTGCCTCACAAGGTTGTTGTCAGAAGAGAGAAGACCTATGTATACCTTCTCAATCTTTGTAGAAGAATGATTTGACAAAAATGTAGGCTTTAGGGTGCTACTTCGAGTCGACCCGTTTACTTTTGCTACAACAAACTAAAGTGGCTAACACAATGCTCTGGAATTATCAAGATGCTTTAAGTTGCATTCTGTCACTCTTACTTCACATACTCTTGGGCTCTGACTCAAAACTAAACCTCCCTGCCTGCAGCCTGCTCAAAATGCTGGGAAGACTAGTCCTCTTTATTCCGTTTTGGAAAAGAGAAAGGTGATGCTTGCACTTAACTCCTCCCAACCAAAGCGGACGAGTAGCTCGCCTTTTCTCTGAAGGAAGAAACACCCTCGCTCCAGAGGTTAGTCGGTGCCGCCCTCACAGCCCCTTCTTTTCCCCCGCCTTCTCAAGCAGCCCAGCGCCGCCGAAAGTTTGCCCGCAGGCCGCACAAGCTGGGAGATGTGCAGCAGCAAAGGAGAAGGCTGTAGCAGCAGGACGCTGCCGGGAGCCGCTGTGGAGGCGAGAAGCCGGCGCGTTCCCACCACGCTCCTGCTGCTCTGCGCCTACCTGGTTTATCTGCTGCTGGGCAGCGCCGCGTTCTGGGCCATGGAGGGGCCGGTGGAGCGCGACACGGCGCTGCGGTTGCTGCAAGAGAAGCAACAGCTGTTGGAGAACCACACGTGCCTCGAGGGGGAAGCCCTCGAGCGCCTCGCCGAGGTACTAGGCCGGCCAGCCCAAGAGGAATAATTTCTTCGGCGGGGGCGGGGGGGGTATGGAATCTCGCAAAGGGCGGGGAGAGTTGGTGGGCTAGAGAATCCTGTCAGGTAGGGAGATGTTTGCAGCGCTGCATTATTGCCATGACTTCTCTTCCCCGCGCTCCTTTCCGAATGTTGTGCTAACTTGTAGTTTCGTTCTCACTCTTCTCTCGGTGTCATAAGGGTGAAAATGGATTTGCGGCTGAACCCTTAAAGAGTCCTTAACTTGAACGAATTAATCCCATGGGGAATTAGCTGGTCTGGAACTTTATTAGGCTGGCTGGGCTGAGACCTGGAAATCAGAGAGAACATCTTTGGGAGGCAAAGGAAGAACGGTAGCCTGTCCCACTTAGCACATAGTTCAAGCCTAAGGCTTGGAATAGGAGCACCACAGACATTTAGAGAGAGTCTGAAGAGACCCAATACAGTAAGGATTCTGCTACTGGGAATCTCCTGGCAGGAACAAGGAAGCAGTTTGGGAAGAGAATCAAATCTGGGATTGTCAGATAATTTCCAAAGTTTACTAATGACAGGTCAAGGCATGCTAGCCAGTTCCTTAATGGTCCATCTAGCACCTGCTGATTGCTTTGATTCTTACTCTAGTCTGTGAACGCTAATGCTGTAATGAATCGCTTAGTCTTTAAAGTGTCCCAAGATTCTTCTTACTTTTTAGACTTTGGTCTGATTCACTTAACACAGATCAGTCAAAACAAAAAGGAGTCTTGTGGCTCCTTAAGGACTTATTGAAGTATAAGCTTTTGCTTAGTGGACTGTTGCAGATTAAAAATGTCTCAACTCTACAGAAATCCTGTGTGTGCACTTTTGCCTAGAAGACTTTAAACACATTGTGGACCACAGTGATTGTAGTTAAAATGAAACAGCAGCCCCCCCGCCCCCGCCAAGACTGAAGATAGTCTCTGTTTCATCTTGTGGTAGTGATACCCAGCCTAACTTTTCAACTGTTAAATTTTGTTCTTATTTTGAATTTTTTTTCATGATACATTTTGTGAGCTGCTTTGACTCCCTTTCTTGTGGGGTGGAAAGTCAGAATATAAATATTTTAATTAAAAATATAAATACATTTCATACTAATGAATATTCTGATCATAAAACTGTGGATGTAAGCTCGGTAAGGTAACAGTGGGACTTATTTCTGTATGTTGTGTTTGTTTGGTGTCTTGATTGGGTTCAGTGGAGACTGGATTAACATTTCCAGTTCTGCTCCATCTCTCCCATTATTAGGGGACATAACATGGCCCATTAATTCTCAAAGCTCTTGATAGGGACAGTTGAGTATATTGATGCTGCATAATTTTCTTGCAGCATTGTGTAGTAATGGTAGAGGACCTGATTGGATCCTGGAAGACAGACACAATAAATTGTAGGACAATAAATTGCGGGAATTGGATTTTTGTCATAGAGATCAGTGGTTCACTGGCTTACATGACTGCAGAAGTCAAGAGCAGAACAGAGAGGAAAAAAAGAAATTCCAATTGGTAGACTTATTAGTCTGTTGCTTGCAAAAGAAGGCTCCTGTGGCATAGCACAATTGTGTAACACATGCAATGAAGTGACCACTATAGTGGAAATATATGTAATTTAAAAAATTAGTCTTGGTATTTGCAGTCATAATTCTCAAGTTTAGAGTTTCTGATGTATCAGTGCAAGTGGCGGAAAAGCTTAGGCTGCAGTTCTGTGCTCGCTAAGTAGGAGTAAGTGGGAGTTTTCTGAGTACATGTACTTATAGGGTTAGAATATTTACTGGGAAATAAGACTTTTCCTGGTTTCTTCCAGCTATTAGTAGGTTAAATGAACATGGATCTCTTTAAATGATCACTTCAGATTAAAAGAAGCTTTTGTGCTCAGTAGCCAAAGTAAAGTGGGATATAAAGGTGTTATGTTCCGTGTTTCACCTCAGTTCTCCTGAATTGAATGTTCTTCTTTGATTATCGATATGCTACCTAATGTGTTCCACTGGCTTTACAGAATAAACACAGAGATGACACTTGGAACATAAGTGGAGTTTTAAGCATGATGCAGTACATGACAATAACAAACACTGGCGTGAATCAATGAGGAAGGATAAGGGTTATAGCTAGTGAATCAATAAAACAGAGTTGACAGTCCTTTTCCAATGTGATTTTACTGCTGATTCATTAGATGTCAAAAGCTATAGCATTGGCTCACTGGTTAGGGTGATCTGGAGCTATCTAATATTCAAGTACTTTGCTAGAATTGTTGGCTTCTGCTGTATTCCTATGGCATTCTGTGGCTTAACGTTGAAGGTAATTTTGCTCAGTGATGGAGAGCAGATACTGATGTTTGGCTTGATGGCTTCTTTCAGTTCTGTGGTTCAGTTGTTTCCTCCACCTCAGGCAACCTCAGAAAGATTCTAGAAGTATCCTATGAGTTACTTATCTTCAGGTTGCTATTTAAAATGTCTCTTTGCTGTACTTATATAAACAAGTGGCAATTGTATATCCCAACAATATCCTTTGCGACATGTTCCCCCAAGTTCCAATTCTAAAACTGCAGCAAAATATCAACTCTGCCTATATTTATTTGTGGAGAAAGGAAAATGGTCTGGCTGGAAAGGGATAGGGGTACTGTTGTTTGCTCATTTTTGTAAACTGGTACATAGCAACAAAACTTTCCACTTGCATACTCACAGAATTACATATGGTCATAATGGAGGTACTGCCTTGGTAGAAAATAATAAATGGAGTTAATACCTGTGTATGTATTGCATTAGAAAAAAGATTGTGTGGAAAGATTCTTAAGAGCAGCCTGATCAGTGATTAGCTTGTCAGACCTGTTCTGTTGTTTGTTACACTATGGAATATGCATATGGGACATTTAAAAGAGGAGAGTTGTATTTATCTGCAGATAGACTTAAATGTACAGATGAGGAAATGTAAACAGTTGAGGCAGGAAACAGTTGATCCTGAATATCTATTTTGAACAGTCAAGATGTCACATGTACAAGCAAAAGTCAAAAAAGAAAAAGAAAAAAGGAAGAAGCATTATATGAGTCAAATCAAAACCATCTAGCCAAATGCAGTCAGCTGCTCCCAAGGATCCTCCATAGAAGTTTCCCCCAGTTCTTTTACCTGAGGGCCTGAAACTAGAAATGCCAGATACAGTAGGTGGATATTCCTGTAGTAAGCCAGGGGGTTGGACTAGATGACCTTCAAGACTCTTCCAGCTCTAGCACACTACCACTCTATGAAGTAGAGTTTTTATACATGCAAAATATCAGTTCTGCTACTGAATCAATTCCCGTTGAAAGTTTAAAGATAAAGCTTTCCATTAAAGCTTGGGCATCTCACAGTTCCCTGTATAAATGCTCTTGTATACAATATTCGACCAATGATGCCTCTAAGCCTGTACTGTTTCGCCTGACTGGGGTGTTTTCCACTTGAGGACTGGTACCCTGCCCCACCCCCCATGCCACCAGTGCTTTTCTGTTTTTTAAAAAATCAGCAATTTATTATCATAATTTTATAACAATCTGTGTATCAGGTTCTTTGAGTTCCCAGTTTCATTTTGAAAATGTAAGTCTAGTTCCTTTCATTGCAAAATGTGCATTTCCCCTTGTATTTCCACAATGATAGAGGTTAGAGACTTATTTAAAGCCTCTTGGTGACTGGTGGATGAAATGGCCACTGCAGGGACCGTGAAAATAGGTGCTGTGTGGGTGGAAGTGGGAAAATCTGAATTGTTCCACCCAAACAGCAGCCATCCAGGCTTTGCTGTAAACTTTCCCAAAACTTCACAGCAAAAAGTTTGGGAAAGATTGGGAAAAAGCTGTGGGAACCCTAGGAGATGCAAGAATGTACCACAATGCTGTGGGCAAGTAGTTGGAAAAAATAAGCTTCCAAACAGTATCAAGCCTGGCTTAAATCACCTGTGTAGAAATCTCAGGTGATTTAATTGGATCTCAGGCATAGGTCTTCTCAAATTCTTCTGTTCGAGATCTTTTACTTGGTGGCATCAGGAACTGAACCCTTATACATTCAGAACATGATAATAAATCTCTGGAGCTTGGGACCAAGAAGAGCAAGTAAAAGAACTCCAAATTTCATTCCATGGGATAAAGATTTTAAAGGGACAGTGCTTTGGTTTCAGAATAGCACTTACAGGATATCTACCCTCTGCTGCTTGACATCTGTTCTACACATAAAAATAAAACCACATGACATCAGTTCATGTCCCCCCACCCAAATACCTTGGTTAGCTGTACCCCTCCATGTCATGACACATTTTTATGCAGTCCTTTGTGTTTGTAGGCTGCTTAGCCCCACTGTATTGACTTCTTTCCTGAGTCCATAACATAACAACCTGGCTTCTTCATCTTCTTCTTGTGCCATGTTTCAGTGAATGTACTTACATGTAATTACATGTAAGCATGTAATTACAGCATAATTAGGTTTATCCAGAAGAATATTGGCTTCTTGTTAATGATAGCTCTTCTTTTTTCCACAAGAGCTCTGATTTTCTTAAATAATGTGTCTAGGTGGCACCCTTCAGAGGGGCTTGCATATTATCTTTGATTTCATCCCAGGTTCAAATTCCCACTCTGCCATGGAAGCTTGCTGGGGGACCTTGGGCCAGACACACACATATACACACACTGCCTAACCTACTTCATAGCGTTATTAGGAGAAAATAGAGGGGGGAAATGCCAACTGCTCTGCATCCCCATTGGAGAGAAAGGCAGGATATAAATAAGAAAAAAAATCAGTTGCATGTGTGAAAGAAGTTGGCAAGTAGGTTGCCGTACCGCTGTGGCAGAAAATGTACTTTCAATACATCTTTCTGCCCTTGAATTCTCAAAAATCAAAAGCCATTGCAACTTGGGAGATGGCATTAGCTTTAACCACTGCTACCACCAAACCATGTGTCTGAGGGAGGGGAGAACTGAAGAATGTGTGGGAGAATCACCTAGATTGGTCACTCAAGTATCTTTCCATGGCACTGCAAGAATCAAAATCCAAAAGTTAAACTAATAAATGTTGTCATAAGAATGTGCACGCATGAGAGAGAGAAAGAGAATGGTGATATGTGCTTTCATGTGTTTAATGATATCAGAACATTGCAGTCAATATGCTATCAAAGGACAGTATAGAAGAGTTTACTATGCATAGGTAGTTATGAGGAAATGTATGCGTGTGCTTTTATTTGAGGTAGAAATATGTATCCAGCACCCCATGTTACATTTTCAGACATAAGTAGCTTATAGGAAGCTCCCTGTGATCTAATTAATGGGTGTCAGAGCTTAGTAGGGTGTGGGAATCGTCATCCCCTCTTCACTTCTTCAGCTTTTCTATGAGACCAGGATGCCTTCAAGTCTCATGGGCTTGATTAATTTCCATATTATCAGTGTGAGAGAGCAGTGTTCCTTCTGCACAGTACTTCTGATAAGAAGCAATTATTATTATGTTTCACCTATGTACCTGAAATGTTGTCTTAAGATTAATATTTGCCTCCATATATATACTGCTAGTTATCAGTACAAATAAGAAATTAAGAAATATTTCTACCTTAAGAGAGCAAAGTACAACTAACTTCAAAACAAGAACCAAAATCCACTTGATAATCCACTTGATAATCCACTCTAGAGTGGCAGAATCGTCTAAAAAGAAAAGTTGATTTCAGATTTGACTGATGCTGAAGTCTTTATGTGGTCAAGAATTATAACATACCTCTATTTGGGGCCCAAATTGGCCCTCTGAGAAGCGCGGAAGTGGTCCCAGGCCCTGCACAATGATGTCACTTCCTGGAAGAGATGTTGACACCCCCCCAGGAGTGCACCCGGGAGGCCTGTTCCCCCACCTCCCCCCCCCCACTGGCCAGGTGAGTGGTGGCAGGAGGTGGAGGGTGGGAGCAGGGGATCCTCCACCCGCACTGAGGGTCCTGAGTATGCTATTCCATAGTCATGGGATTGCCACTGAAAAGGCCCTGTGAACCCCACAGGTGAGCTTCTTTAGCTAATGTGACAGTCCCTGTAATCTTAATTCCTGGGCAGAAGCATAAGGGAAAACACATGCTTTAAAGGCCCTTGAATTGTGCTCAGGAGCAATGTAATATTGGGGTCACATGCTCCTGATAGCTGGCCCTAACCAGCAGTCTATCCACAGCATTCTGCACTAGCTGCAGATTCTGAATGCACTTCAAGGGTAGCCCCAAGTAGATGTAACGAAGACATTAATCACTGTGGCAAGATCTTATTGGGCCAGGAATGGATGCAGCTGGTGCACCCACTGAAGCTGGGCAAATCCAATCCAAGCCAGTACAGCCACCTGACATTCTAAGATGACTGCTGTGTCAAGCAGCACTCCTAAGATGCAAACCTGGATTTTCAAGGCAAGTGTCACCCTGTCCAAGATAGATCTTACGTTGCTGGTCAGCCTTTCTGCTAACCCAGAGAACCTCTGTCTTGTTAAGATTAAGCTTCAGATTCTTCACTCTCAACCAGCTCATTACTGGCCCCAAGCACCAGTTCAGATTATCAGCAGCATCCTTGGAATTAGACGGAAAAAAAAGTAGAACTGGCTTTCATTTGCATATTGGTGATGTCGCAGCCCAAACCTCCTGATGACCTTTCTCAGTAGCTTCAAGTAAATATTAAATAGCATGGGGGATAAAAATGAGCCCTGTGGGACTCGATAGCCAATGGGCAGGGGGCAGAGCAGGAATTGCCCAGCACCACCTTGTGAGACCAATCAGCCAGATAGGACTCAAACCACATAACATGGTGCCCCTTAGTCCCAGTGCTCAGATAATAGCAATAGGATACATGGTCAATTATATTGAAGACCACTGAGACATGCAGCAGGACTAGCAGGGCTATATTCCCCCTGTCTAGTTTTTGGTGGAGGTCATCAATTAAGGCAACCAGGCAGTCTCAATCCAAATCCTGGCCTGAAGCCAGATTGAATGGAGACTGACTGGAAGTTTTCCAATATAGTAGGGCTCAGGGAGGGCTTTTTCAAAACAGGTCTGATCACTGACTCCTTGAGCACAGGCATCACACAACTCCTGCTCTCAAAGGAGCCATTATAGCTGTTCAGCAGTGAGAACTCTGACAAGCAAAGTCTCACCCAGCATACTTTAATATATGTATCTGGGGAGAAGTCAAGTTTCTCTCAGTGCATAGTCAAAGGACTACAGAATGCCAGGCAGCAGTAGCAAAAAGCCTGTGTGCCACATATATATTGTCTCTCCTCTCTAATTTCTACAGCTGTGTAATAATAATTTTGAGTGGCTGATGCTACTGTCTGACATAGGCCGATTCCAGATGGCCAGAAATTGCAGTTTTTCTGCGGAAATAATCGCTTACCGGCCACACGTTCACTTTCATCTCCATCCGCTTTGTCTCGCAGCGTGCCGTGCCATCCCGCTTCCGGATGTTCGCATGGCCAACTGAGGTACCCGGGATTGGTTGTTTCCTCCCATCCTTCCATCACAGTTGACGTCGGGGGCCTTCATTGGTTCGCATTTCAGTTTTTTTTAAAAAAATTTTTTACGTGTTTTGCGCAAATGCGCAAATGCGCAAATGTGCAGGTATGCGAATACGCAGCGTCAACTTTTGTGCATTTGTGCATTTGTGCATTTGTGCGCTTTTGCGCAGTTCGATGTGCGCAAATGTGCAACTGCACAAATGGCGCCCGGTTTTAAAAAAAATTTAAGGGAATATTGTTGCCGGCTGGCCGGCAAAGAAAGGAGGGAAAGGGGAGGGCCTCTCCACGGCGACGAAGCGTCTAGAAGTGTGCAAACCCGCAATACGGCGTTCACACCGTCCGCTTCTGGAGCGCAACACAGCGCCATGAACCGGAGGTAAGCAGGGACGGGACATTACAGGTTTTTACGAGTGAGGTTGCTGGAAAAGCGAAAGCACTCGCTTTATTTGTGCCCATCTGGAATCGGCCATTGTGAGCTTTGACTTAAGAAAGCTTTTGCTCTGGAAAATCTTATTGGACGTTAAGATATTACTGGTGTAGAATTTTGTTGTGTTGCTATTCTTCGCTGCATATAGCAAATATATTATTTGCACCTCAGTTGCACACTGCTTGCTTATTCATTGGTATTTGGATTTGTAGCCCATCTAACAGAAAGGTCACTTTAGATTTACAATGCAGGTCACTGTCAGTGCAATCCTAAGTATATATACTCAAAAGTAAATCTTTTAAATTTAATAGGACTTGCATCCTCATAAGTGTGCTTAGGATTGCAGCTTTTGTTACCTATAAAGAACTCTGTACCAAAAACATACAGTTTTAAAGTGAGACACAGGGCTTGGGAAGACAAGAGGGAACAATGGCAAAGACGGAAGTCAGACTTTTTTTAAAAAATTGTGCTTTCGTTTTTTATTGTACTAAGGAAAAACTGAAAGAATATACTAAGAAGATTTGTAGAAAAGTAGATTTTGTAGCGAGGTTAAAAATGGAAATAGAAAGTGATCAGTAGGCAAATGGATAAAGATAAATGGGAGTTGAGAGTAGTTTAAACAGAGAAAGTTGAAAAAAGTAGATGAATGAAGACTATGGAATTAAAGAAACCTAGTCAGTTTGGGTCAGGCTCTTTTATTTTACAACTTGTGCTCTTTTCCTTAAAGGATTTCTCAGTTCTAACTGCATTTTTATAATCAGCCAACTGCTAGAGCTTTTATCATCTTGGGTTCATTTGAGGGGTTTGGAATTGATTGTTTTCAAAACTGTCTGGTGCAGCCTTGCTGATAAATTAAGGTGCAGCACAGAAATCAGGAAAAGGAGTTAAATTCCCCCAAGCATTTTGTTAACCAATTTTGCAAGGAACGAAAAACACCCCAGAAATTCATTTGTTTCCTGTTACAGAAAGATTTGCAGCCTAGATGAAGGCAAACAATTCTGCACATAGTTAATAGATGTGTTCACCATGTAAGACTGCTTAGCCCAGTGTGAGCCGCTGCATTAAAACCAGTATGACAAAATTCTTTTAAAAGGATTTAAGAAATTCAAAATAACATGTTTCTGAGATTCTCTGTTAAGCAGGTAAGCTCCCATTTTTCAGAAAGGGAAAATAATTTCTAGTTTATGGTAACTACAGAAATATGTCAAGATGGGTAGCTTTGTTAGGCTTAGGGTTGCCAGCTCCAAGTTGGGAAATTCCTGGAGATTTGGGAGGTGAAACCAGGAGAAAGTGGAGTTTGGGGAGGAAAAGGACCTTGGCATGGCATAATTCCATAGAGTCCACCTGTCAAAGTAGCCATTTTCTCCAGGTGAACTGATCCCTGTGGCCTGGAGACCAGTTGTAATTCCAGGAGACCTCCAGCCACTACCTGGAGGCTGGCAACCCTAGTTAGGCTGTCTGTAGCAGTAAAAAAGAGCAAGAGTCCGGTAGCACCTATAAGACTAACGAAATTTGTGGTGGAATATGAGCTTTTGTGAGTCACAGCTCACTTCTTCAGATACGGCTAGAATGTGAAAGATAGACTTACATTCTAGCTGTATCTGAAGAAGTGAGTTCTGACTCACAAAAGCTCATACTGTACCACAACTTTTGTTAATCGTATAGGTGCTACTGGATTCTTGCTCTTTTCTACTGCAACAGAAATATGGGCAGATTTGCTTTCGTATGATTGGCAATCTAATGTGCTGGTAGAATGGTAATGCTTGATCCATACATAATTGTAATAATGTGGTAGTTGTTTCTCTGTACATAACTGGATGCTATGTTGCGCTAGTAACAACTGTAAGAAAGAACCATGTGGAGCTACCAAGTGGTATGGATCTTCATCATGTTGTAGTTGCCTGATCCTCAAGAGAGGACTATGCTGGAACCATCAGTTTCAGCAAATATGCATGATTCCTTCCTATGGCTCTTTCCAAAGTTGCATGGTATCCAGCCATGTCATGCTGTTTCTGTAATGTATAAACCAGGACAACTGCTGATGTGGGTAATGTATAAACCAGGACAACTGGTATGCTAGCCTCTTATGAAACATTCATGGTTAGGCCTTGAGTTGAATTGTTTCTCCTCTGCTGCTATGAGGCTGCAAGTACTGAACTTGTCCTGAAGCAAGGTAGAGGATAATATGTTTCCTCCCGTTTGCAAGGGTGAGTTAAACAATGAGCAGACCCTGAACCTCTGTAAGGCCTTTACATCCCAAGTGGGCTCCTGTTTGAAGTGAAAAGAAGGGGGATCATGGCAGGTTGCAAGGTTGCTGTGCCCCCAGAGCTCTTAAAGGGATAGCCTGCAACAGCCACAACAGCTCTTAAAGGGATAGCCTGCAACAGCCACCCCAGGCATGTACCCTTTGCCCCAGATCCCTTAAGGGGATCACAAAAAAGTTGCGGTGAACTGCCCAGTCTGCAACGCTCAACCCAGAGGATCCGGCCCAATGCTTCAAAACTGCCTAAAGTTGTGACAAGCCCCACCTCTGGTGCACGGCACCCTAGGTAGGGAAATGGCGCCTTCTCCTCCACTGCCGCCTCGCAGAATGGTGGTGACCATGCAGGCTGCAGGAGGAGATCATAGCCCCGCCTGCACTCCTCCCCTTGCACTCCCAGCCACAGCTCTTTGCCTCTTCCCATTAGTCTCTCCCCCCCCCCCCGCAGCTGCAACTATGCCTGCTGGTGAGTCAGCAAGTCTTCTTTGCTGATGTGGCAGAGCAAGCTGATGCAGGGCGTGAGTTGATTCTGCTGAGTGAAAAGCATTCTGCATCTTGAAGGAAGTTAATATTGTTTATAAAAGGGTACGTGCAAACTGACGTGAAGGTATTTTCTTTTTACCTGTCTTCAATCTTCAGCCTCTGCTGTTCTATGTAGGGTGGAAATTTTTCCAGTGCTTTATTTTACTGTGGAAACATTTCCATTTCTAAAGATTCTTAAATTTAGTAACAATGAATAGATGCCATTTCCAATACAGTAAGTTGGGCCAAATGATCCACCAGCAGAAGGCGCTGGTGGCTATGAATATTTCCCACATTTTCTCATTCCTCCCCATGAGTCTTTTCTGGCCCTGGAAAAGCTTATTCCTGGATTCATGGGACCTGTCATAGGGCATGTAGGCTGAGAGGCTGCTGGGGGAAAGGGATGTCTTTGGCCTGGGCAGCTCTGTTTTTCAATTCATGGTTTTCTTTTTTAAAAACTGACATCATTGCATCTGTTTTATTAGTTAATAGCTTGTTACCACTTTTGAGGTCTCCCTCTTTCATTTTTGTATGTTGAGAGTTATGGGTAAGTGGGTGGGTGACTTGTTTGTGTAGACCAGTCAGGTATGCCTGTCATCTTCTCTTGCTTCCTCTGACTTTGCTTCAGGTTGTGTCTACCTCACATGGCATCATTGGCCATTTGTATGAATTGGGCAAATGTATTGTAGCTTTTAAATGTATATTATGAAGTCACATCAGCATCAAAGCAAGGGAATGTGAGAAAAATCACCTTCAATGTCTCTGATTGCAGATGGTAAATGTTCAGGGAGGCTCAGGCATTGTCCACCATAGAGGATAGCGTCTGAACATATGACGATAGGAGGTGCCTTAGATGAGATTGAATTCTACATAGATAATTATTTACACAAAGTTTATTTCTGAAATTTAGGCTCAAAGGAGAGGATAGAGCTGCAAGATGGAGAAGTGGGTAACAGGCTAGAGTGTATTATAATAATCCTTTGTGCCTTTGATCTATTAATTTTGGTGTACAGCAGAGGAAAAGAATTTAGTTCTAAACTTCAACTTTTGACCGTGTTGCTAAAGAGAAGTTTTCAGGTTTTCAGAATAAAAACTTGATTGTAATGATTGCTTTTTTAAATGTTTGGCCAAAGAGGATTGAGAGTTTAAGTTCTTTATCCTTTTACTAGGAATGTGGTATTCGTCTGGTTTCAGCTGAATAGTTGTTATCCCCTCAAATACATAAACCACCTGATCTGTAATGCATAAGTAGGTTCCATAGCCCTTGAGATACATCCACAGTTGTGCAGTTTTAGTGTCTATAAATCAAATCAAGTGGTACATAGGAGATATGGGTAACATTCTATCAATGTTTTTAAAAAGTGAAAATTAGCTTTTGGGAGGTATTTAGTTTAAGGAGAGGAATGGCAGGGGAGAGGGGTTGCTTAACTCTTTCCCTTCCTGCTGTTTGTTTGGTCCTTTTTTCACCTTATGGAGGTATCCATATTTCCCCCAAATGAGTGACTGGAGAGACTCTTTCTCATTTTCTATTCATTTTTATATGGTGCCTGTCCACATTAAAAAGTGATCTGAGAGCAGGTTTTAGTCATTTATAGCCCACTTTTCACACTGAGACTCAAAACAGATTACAAAGTATTTAAAAAGCATAGAATATCCAATAAACATTGCAATAGGACATGCCTATTATAGCCTATTGCAATGTTTATTGTAATGCTTCTGTCCCAAACCCTTTGCTTTCTCTAGCTGGTGCTGTCCTTGTCCTTCCCCTCCTTAGAGGTAAAATCTTCCTCCTAAAGCATATGAAGCTGTCTCCTGGGCTGGGAAGCCTTCCGCAGCATGTTTGAGTTCGTAACTTAATTTTTATCGTCCCATCCTAAAGGAACCTATCGGTTGTGATGTTACCCAGCTAAGTTAAGTAGAAGGAAAAGCAGGGGTTTATGTTTTTCTTAGAAATGAAACTGGCACATGAGGCTTATTGAAGTTTAAAAGATAACAGAAGGTTGATTCACAGGTAGATTGGATAGGTAGAAGTGTAGGCAGGTACTTGAAAACCTCAATAAGTAGGTGGTTTTTGCACAAATTACTTCACTTGCATGAGGCATGAAACACTTGGTATGATTGAGCTTCTTATGGATGCTGACTTAGGTATGAGAGGTTGGTGTTATCAGACTTGATCTCTTTAAGGTGCAGATCTGCTTTTCAGATAAGAAGCTCAAATTTTTGCACACACAGCACTCCTTCCTTTTTATGGCAAACGTCAGGATACTCCAGTGAGTTAAACCCCTCTCCAGATACTGGGTAGGAGTTATACTTATATCAAAGCTATAACCTTGTTCCTTTGGTCGAAGGGGAGACACCTTTCTACATACTTCCTCAGCCAACTACAAGTTCCCAGATCTCTTGAGTCTCAGTAAAATTTAGGACTGGCTGTCCGACTCTAGTACTTAGACTAAAAGTGCTTCACACAAACTTTGTTTTCACAGTAAGGGTACACCTTTCCCTTTCTTCTTCAGACAGAGGACTTTCAGTCTGGCCCTCTCCAGTCAGAAGCCAGGCTCCAACTCTCCACTTTTCAGGGGGGTTTTTTTCCTGTCAATCCCCCTCTTCTGTTAGCACTGGCCCTCAGCTCATCAGTCTATTGCCATCTGCCATTCTCTCTCTAGCTAGCCACAGAAGGGGCAGGAACATGGCAATCATCTTCCCTTCCTGCTGCAGTTTCAAGCCTTTACTGGCCTCTTGCTGGATGCAGCACATGGCATTTTTATGCCGATTCTGTCACAGCATCATTGTATGCGTTTACTGTACTGTCTTCTACCGTTAAATTTCTACATTACAATATGTCATGCCTTAGACATTTTGCTTGGTTTGGTTTTATAATTCTGTAATCCTAGTACTATTGCATCGTTTACTGGATATCTTCTGCTGTCTGATTGAATTGTTCTTTATATTTTCTAATCCACTTTGAGTCTCAGCAAAAAAAAATGAGTTATAAGTGAAGTAAATTAATAAACCAGATTATAGAATAGAATTAGAAAACAGTACAAATAGAAACTTGTCTAACGAGTGACATACCATATACAATGCAGAAAGTGGATTCCTGAGGCAGTGCAGTAAGAGCATGATGATATATACAATAATCGTTGCATTAATTATAATCCCATTCCCTTCTAAAAATGCATTCCTCAACTGTTGCATTGTATTAGAATTCTAATTCCTTTCTAAAATGCCCTGTACGTTTCTTTTTTGCACATTCTGTGGGATTCCAGAGAAGTGGGAGCCTTCCTTGATCTCCTTAGGCAGGCCATTCTACAATAGAGAATGCATGTGCATGGGCAATTGCTGATCTTACCCATGTGCACTGTGGCACCTTCAGAAAGCTTTGCTCAGACGAGAGAAGCTGTTGCAGATCACAGCAAGAGAGGTGATCTTGCAAGTTTGTGGGACCAAGCCCACTAAGGGTTTGTGAGTAATAAACAAACAACACCCTGAACTGAACCTAATAACTGATAGGTAACCAGTGGTGTGACTGCAGAATGGATATGATATGTATACTCTGCATAGCTCAAGGTGATATCCAAGCTGTAGCGTTCTGTACCAACTGGTGTTTTTGAATTGACTTTAAGGGCAGGCCCATGTAAGATACATTACAGTAGTCTAGTTTTGAGGTTACCACAGTATGGATCCATGTGGACAGATTAGCTGGTCAAATTGAGGAGCCAACTTCTGGGCTGAATGAAGCTGGCAGAATGCAATTTTTTGCAGCTGAATTAACATGCTTCTCCAGTAATTCTGTGTCCAGTATAAGCCCTAGGTTAAGTCAGAAAGTGTCAGATGGACTGCATCAAATGTGGGGGATTCAGGGACCCTTCCCAGCTATCATGATCTCTGTCCTGTAAAAATTATTTATTTATTTATTATTTATATCCCACCCTCCCTGCAAGTGGGCTCAGGGCAGGTCACAACATCATAAAATCATAAAAACCACAATACAATAAATAGTTAAAATTATTAAAAAATAATAAAATCCACAGATCTCATTAAAAAGTGGAGCTTAACAAAGGAAAACAGGCAAGGGATCAGCAGGACAGTTCGGCAGCTCCTCAACCACTTTCATAGGCCTGGCAGAATGTCTCCATTTTACAGGCTTGGTGGAACTGTAAAAAGTCATGCAGGGCCCAGGTCTCAACTGGGAGAGCATTTCACCAGGCCAGAGCCAGAGCCAGAGCCAAAAAGGCTCTGGCCCTGGTTGAGGCCAAGTGAGCATCCTTGGGGCCAGGGACCACCAGCAGATGTTCCCCTCCAGGGAACATATAGGGAAAGACGGTCCTGAAGATATGTAGGTCCCAGTCCATTAAGAGCCTTAAAGGTTAACACCAACACCTTGAACTTGACGCAGAATTCAACTGGGAGCCAGTGCAGCTGGCGTAGTACAGGTCGGATATATATCCTAAATGGGGCTCCCGTGAGGACATGCACCACCATATTCTGGACCAGTTGCAGTTTCTGGGTCAGTTTCAAGGGTAGCCCTGCTTAGAGTGAGTTACAATAGTCCAATCTAGAAGTGACTGTTGTGTGGATCACTGTAGCTAGGTCATGGGCAGAGAGGTAGCAGGCATCAAAGGCACCCATTTAAGGCTGGGAGCCGGATTCCCAAGCTCAACAACCCCTGACCCAGATACAGGACCTCCTTCTTCACAGGGTTCAACTTCAGCCGACTCTGCTTCATCCACACAGTCACAGCGTCCAAAGCCCTTTGTAAGGTTCTGCCAAGTAACTCTCAAAGACTTCACTGCATGAGTCCAGGAACAGTATGAGTTAAAATATTTTATTGATAAGCTTCTCTAAGTGGGTTGAAGTCCATACCTCCCTAATGTATTGCTCTCTCTCTCTCCTCTTCCTCCTTGTCACTCTTTTCACATTGTCACCCCCTCCCTTTGCAACAATAATAGGGAGGAGCCATCTGGCAACTGGTAACTTTACAGGTATACACATTTTCCTATGATGAATAATATTTCTGAAAGAAAATAATCATGTGTGAAGTGGCTTCTATAAGAACCAACTTCAGTGCTTAATTTGAGGTAAGGCTTTGGCCTCTATTTTGAAAACTAAGACCTGACTCTGGAACAGTATCTTCCATGTCATACATTGGTTGGTATTTTTTTCTTCACTGCATATGCATGTTGATTGATAAAGAATCAAGTAAAATGTGTCCTGATGGTTACTAGAGAGAATCTTAAAAGGGAGTGTTTGGAATTCCACTTACCTGGGGTTGATATTAAGATGTGATGTTTGTTGGCTGGTTGGCCACTGTAGGAAATGGAACACTGGACTAAATAGTTGCCAAGGTCATATGTCACCTAGGTAGAACTATTTAGCCAAATAATGTGCAGAAAATAGCTTAAGGAAAAAGAATTATGCTGCTGCTTTTCATTTTAAAAAGTGACTAATCTGGCCTTCTGTTTGCTTTAAGTCAGTTTTGTCCCAGTCAGTAAGAATCTTGCTCATAGTGACTGACAAGTTCATAGAAGAGTTGTGGGTGCCCTATAATGAACCTGTCTGTTCCAGACACTTTCACTTTCTTTCCATGATCTTAAAGCATACATGAATAAAGGATGAATGTTTGCATGGGCTTTTTCTTTCAAAATTACTTATCCCTGTGCCTACCTGTCTGCTGCTTCTAGAGGCACATTTTATGATCATGATTTGCACTGCCATGGAATGTTCATAAATTGAACTTTATTTTTCAGTTATTTTAAAGTTATTTTCTCATACCTGTCAAACATCATACCTTAGGTTATTTACACTTCACATGGTTGCAAAGTTAAAAGGCTCATTGAGCCAGCTAGAAAGAAAATGTAGGCTAAGTCACTGTCCTGTGTGCAGGAAGTCTCACCCTTCTTCTTTGTTGTTTCTTTACAGCATATCATCCAGACCTACAAGAGTGGCCTTATGCTTAAAGGAAATGCAAGTCTGGGGAGATGGGACTTTGTTGGCTCCTTCTTCTTCTGTGTTTCTGCAGTAACAACCATTGGTAGGAATTCTTTTGTGCCACATCTGAAAAATTATGTAAAGAAATCCTAGAAGTATAGTTATTCTACCTCCTTTCAGTGTCTCCAGTGTCCGGGGAAACACCTGTTTTCCTCCCTTCACTGGTTTGTGTTACATTCCTTAAGATACCAAGCTAACCTGCTTGATAGCCAAAGTATGGTATTATTTCTGTGCAGTTAGGTATTTCAGAATCCTGGGGCATATTCTTTCCATGGGGAATGATCCTTTCTGCAGCAAGGTTGGCAGGGATTCTGGAGAAATCTAAAGTATTCTGAACAAATGTTGCTTCTTCTTTCCTACTGCAGGATAGGAATATTCTCCATTCTACTGTGTCTTCCCAGACCAAAGGTAAGTCATAAGTCTTTTGTCGTATTAGCCTTAACCACTGGTATTTCTTGTGTTTTTCAGACCACCCCAAGTCCTGGGGAAGCTAAGATTCATTGCCCTGGCCCCAAAAGGCTGCTAGCAGAAAACCTGTTTCACTGAGCTTCCTCAGGGATTCCTCAAACTGCAATCAACTCCCATTCATAACGTATTATCAAAGACATCACCATTAAACTGGACGAGTGGGTGACGAATCTTAGTTTCTTCAGGACTCAGGGTGATCTGAAAAATACAAGCAATACCAATGGTTAATGCTAAAACAACAAAAGACTTGTAACTTACCTTGGGTCTGGGAAGACACAATAGAACAGAGAATATTCCTATCCTGCAGCAGGAAAGAAGAAGCAACAGTTATTCAGCATACTTTAGATTTTTCTAACCAGCAGTGATTGTGGAAGGCATGTTATCAAACGTGTTGACATTTTTTATCTTGGCCATCATAATTTATGCAATTTATTCATTATCTATTTCTTGTATGCAGTATTATATATGTAATCACTAGGTTGATTGTATGTGTAGCACTTTAGCACATTTGCACTTTTCTCTTGCACTGATTGAAATAATTTATATTGATATTTTTACTTGACATTGAGATTTATTGAATTCCATGGGGGCGGGGTGTGTGTTACCCTTCCTTTTGGAGGGCATTTTCCCAAACCAGTGATCAAGCATCTTCAATGCAGCAGTGGGATATTAATATTTCTTTTTTGTGTCTGTTCTTTCCTCAGTCTTCAGATATGGGACTGTACAATGTTTGGTAGCAATGCTGGTGCTATGGATTGTGTTAAAAGAAAGGGATGTGTCACATTATCTGATTGTGTTCATGTGCAACATGTACTCTGGACAAGCAGCTACTGTAAGGACAGAATATGGGGTAACAGCATGGTTTCCAATTGGCAAAGGTGTCAGATAAGGATGCATATTATCTCCCTATGTACAGAACATATCATAAGGAAAGTTGGATTAGATTTAGAAGAACGTGGAGTGAAAATTGATGGGACAAGCATTAACAATTTGAGATATGCAGATGACACCACATTACTGGCAGAAAATAGAGAAGACTTGAAATGACTACTGATAAAGATTAAGGGAGAAAGTGCCAAAGCAAGAATACAGCTGAACATCAGGACGACAAAAGTAATGAAAACTGAGGACTTGCACAATTTTAAAGTTGACAATGAAGAAACCAAAATTGTTAAAGATTTTCTATTCCTTGGCTCAATCATCAACCAAAATAGAGACTGCAACTAAGAAATCAGAAGGAGACTGAGACGTGGAAGGGCAGTCATGAAAGAACAAGAGAAGATCCTTAAGGAAAAGGATGTGTCACTGGGAACCAAGATAATATTTACTATGGTATTCCCCACTACTATTTATGGATGTGAAGTTAGATACTGAGGAAAGCTGACAGTGAAGAAAACTGATTAATTTGGAATGTGGTGCTGGAGGAGAATATTACCAATTCGATGGATGGCCAAAAAGACAAATAAGTGGGTTCTAGATCAAACCATTCCTGAATTCTCCCTAGAGGCTAAAATGATGAAACCCAGGCTATCATATTTTGGTCGTAGCATGAGAAGACGACTTATTGGAAAAGTCAATAATGCTAGGAAAAGCAGAAAGCAGTAGAAAAACCCAAAACAAGATGGCTTGACTCAATAAAGGAAGCCAGGCCTCCAGTTGCAAATTCTGAGTAGGGCTGTTAATGATAAGACATTTGAGGGTTGTTAATTCATAGGGTCAGCATAAGTCGGAAGCAACTTGATGGCACATAACACACACAACATTGCTGGGATTTCTCCATCTTTAAGCAAAGTGTGGCAAACCAAGCAAGCCCCTAGGATTTATCAAACTCTCGCAATCTCGTGACACCTCCTGTTGATATTCCACTGGATATTGCCCATGGTATAGAATTTTGTCTCTCGGAAAACTTGACAGAATTAATTCCATATGGAACTTCACCATAAATAACAGGCCCACTTGTGGAATGTTTGATACTGGATTTTTGGTGGAAGGTATGGGTAGAAAGCTGTGTATGTCTCTTGAAAAGCAGCATAGAAAGTCTCTAAAATCAACAAATAGTTTGAATGGCCTATGATAAAGGTTCTTGCCCAATTGCCTATAAGCCGCAACACCATCCAAAGACACTATAATACGCGTAGTCCTGGCTGATTGCTTTATAGTCTTTTTGTTCCCATGAGCAGAAAAATGTTTCCTAGCAGAAAGTGAAAAGTTGATGTGTTTACAATGTTTATATCCCACGTTGGGTTGCTAAGTATGACTTGGAAAATTCCTGAAAATTTGGAGGTGGAGCCTGAGGAGGGAGGGTTTAAGGAGGGGATAATCTCAGCAGGGTATTATGCCACAGTCATCCTCCAAAGCAGCCATTTTCTCCCGGGGAACTGATCAATGTAGTCTGGAGATAAATTGTAATTTTGGGAGTTCTCCAAGCCCCTCCCCATGGGACGTTGGTAACCCTAATCTCACCTCTTTTAAAATTTGCACACTCTAGGGTTTAGTTAAGTATTCAGTAATGAGGAAGCTGCTTTCTCGCTGATAGCACAAACCACAATTACATTACCAGAGAAAGAATCTCTCTCTCTTTATAATGAAAATTAATAATAGATGGATACAACTTAGTTATAAATTGTTCCCTCTGACATTCTTTCCTTGTTCTTTCTGAACTAGTACATTAAAAGCCTTAATGTAGGCTGCACATTGTCTAAGGGTAGTAATCCATTTCCATCTTTACATCATGGTATTTCATTATCTGAATTTTTAAAAATCTCTAAGAGTACCCACATACCCCACATACCCACTTCTGCTGTTGCTCAATTCCCTAATGCAAGTGCTCGGTCAGACTACAGAGAGTTTTCTATGGGCTTTAAGAGAAATGCTTTCTCGTGATTATTTTTCATGTGCTGTTGAGCTTCACTCTCATATTTTGAATCTGGACATTTGGGGTTCTGCTTTGCCTGGCCTTGCTCTAGTTGCATGTATAGTGGTCATTGGGAGGTCTGATTTTGGTTTTTGAAGCAGAAGGGCACACAAGTGGACAGAGCTAAATCTTCTCTGTGCCCCTTGCTTGTTTCCTTAGAGCCTCTTCATCTCCTCATATGCATGCTTTTCTTGCAGCCATATCATTCTACCATACGAACAACATTTGATACAAATGTTCCCTTTAAAGCTGATTCCTGTTTCCTGTAATTTGCACATAAATGACATAAATTTATTTATTTATTTGATTTATATCCCACCCTCCCCACAGATGGGCTCAGGGAGGCTAACAACGTAAAAAAAATACATTAAAAGTTACAAAAACATAAAATCAATAATAATTTTTTAAAAGTCATTAAAATAGTCCAGGAGCAAGCTATTTAAACAAATATTGGGAGTCAGTATACAGGCATAGCAGATGGCTGAGGGCAGCTGCAGAAGAAGTGGTGGTCTTACATGGAAGAAGGAGGACACCTGCTGGCACTCAGCCAAAGGCCCGACAGAACATCTCCATTTTACAGGCCCTGCGAAACTGTAACAGGTCCCGCAAGGCCCGGATCTCCAGCGGGAGAGCGTTCCACCAGGCCGGGGCCAGGGCAGAAAAAGCCCTTGCCCTGGATAAGGCCAGATGGATGTCCTTCGGGCCAGGAACCACCAGGAGTTGGTTGTCTGCAGAGCGCAACACCCTGCAGAGGACATAATGGAAGAGGCGGTCCTACAGGTATGCAGGTCCTAGTACATGAAGGGCTTTAAACACCAAGGTTAACACCTTGAACTGGATCCGGAACTCCACTGGGAGCCAGTGCAGCTGGCACAGCATAGGATGAATGTGCGCTCGGATTGGCGTTCCGGTAAGGGCGCGTGCCGCTGCATTCTGGACCAGCTGTAACTTCCAGGTCAGGCCCAAGGGCAGCCCAGTGTAGAGTGAGTTGCAGTAGTCTAGCCTGGAGGTGACAGTTGCATGGATTACTGTAGCCAGGTCCTGGGGCAAAAGATAGGGCGCCAGTTGCCTGGCCTGTCGAAGATGAAAAAAGGCAGACCTGGCAACGGTTGTGACCTGGGCCTCCATTGAAAGTATGGCATCCAAGGTCACACCCAGGCTCCTCACCATTGGTGAAGGTTTCAATTGTACCCCGTCGAGGGCTGGGAGCCAGGTCCCCAGCTCGATTGCCCTACAAACCAGACACAGAACCTCCATCTTCAGGGGATTAAATTTCAGGCGACTCTGATGTAACCATACTGTCACAGCCTCAAGACCCTTGGCCAAGGAATCCAGAGCAAGATCAGACTGGCCGTCCAATAGCAGATAGAGCTGAGTGTCATAGAATCATAGAGTTGGAAGGGGCCATACAGACCATCTAGTCCAACCCCCTGCCCAGTGCAGGATCAGCCTAAAGCATCTCTGACAAGTATTCATCCAGCCTCTTCTTGAAAACTGCCAGTGAAGGGGAGCTCACCACCTCCCTAGGCAGCTGATTCCACTTTTGAACTACTCTGACCGTGAAACAGTTTTTCCTAATATCCAGCCTGTACCTTTGTGCATGTAGTTTTAGCCCATTGCTTCGCGTCCTACCCTCTGCTGCCAACTGGAACAGCTCTTTGTCCTCCTCCAAATGACAGCCTTTCAAATATTTAAAGAGAGCAATCATGTCCCCCCTCAACCTCCTCTTCTCCAAACTAAACATTCCCAAGGCCTCAGCCTTTCCTCATAGGGCTCAGTCTCCATACCCCTGATCATTCTTGTCGCTCTCCTCTGCACCCTCTCGATTTTGTCCACATCCTTTTTGAAGTGAGGCCTCCAGAACTGCACACAATACTCCAGGTGTGGCCTGACCAAGGCAGTATAGAGAGGGGCTATGACCTCCTGCGATTTCGATGCTATGGCCCCTTTGATACAACCCAGGATTGAATTAGCCTTTTTGCCACCGCATCACACTGACTGCTCATATTCAGTTTACAGTCCACTCTTACCCCAAGATCCCTTTCACATATACTAGTGCCCAGAAGTGTATCCCCCATCCAGTATTTGTGCTTCCCATTTTTGTGGCCCAGATGTAATACTGTGCACTTGTCTTTGTTGAATTGCATCCTATTCACAGCTGCCCACTTCTCCAGAGTATTCAGGTCTTGTTGAATTTTAATTCTATCTTCTTGGGTGTTTGCTACCGCTCCCAATTTGGTATCATCAGCAAATTTAATGAGCAGCTCTTCCACTCCTTCATCCAGATCAATGATAAAAATATTGAAAAGTACTGGGCCCAAAACCGAGCCCTGCGGCACCCCACTGGACACCTCCCTCCAATCTGATGAAACGCCGTTGGCCACCACTCTTTGAGTGCGGTCCTCCAACCAGTTCCCTATCCACCGAACTGTCCTATAGTCTACTCCACAGTCTCCAGTTTGCCCATCAGAATGTCATGGGGGACCTTATCAAAAGCTTTACTAAAATCCAGATAAATCACGTCAATAGAGTTCCCCCGATCCAGTAAGCTGGTCACTCGATCAAAGAAGGAAACCAGGTTGGTTTGGCAAGATCTGTTAGGAACAAAACCATGCTGACTTCCCCGGATCACCGAGTGGTCCTTCAGATGCTTACCGATTGATGCCTTTAAAATCTGTTCTAATATCTTCCCAGCAACAGAAGTCAGACTGACCGGCCTGTAGTTTCCCGGGTCATCCTTCCTCCTTTTCTTAAAGATTGGGATAACATTCGCTCTTCTCCAATCTTGTGGCACATCCCCAGTCCTCCAGGAGGCCTTGAAGATGATGGACAGGGGTTCTGCAAGTTCTCTGGAAAGTTCTTTCAGCACTCTTGGGTGCACCCCATCCGGCCCAGGGGATTTGTATTCATCCAATGCAGCCAGATGCCTCTCCACAACCTCTCTGTCAATGTCAATTAGCCACTCAGGTGTCCTGCCACATTTTCTACTATCTCTAGATGTGCCTGAGTTCTTCAGGGAGAAAACAGAGGCAAAAAAGTCATTAAGCCTGTCTGCTTTTTCTCTGTCCTGCATCAGAGTTTCTCCATCTACTCCCAACAGCGGTCCAATTGCCTCTTTTACCTTGCGTTTGCTTCTCACATATCTGTAGAAGTTTTTCTTATTGTATCGAGCCCTCCTGGCCAGACCCAGCTCGTACTGAGCTTTGGCCTCTCTGATGGCTGATCTGCAGTACCTAGTAACCCTCCTATACTCCTCTTTAGAGGTCTGTCCTTCTCTCCATTTCCTGAACATTTCCTTTTTCTCCCTTAGCTTATTCTGGAGTTCTCTGTGCATCCACATCGGCTTCTTGGAGCCCTTACCATGTTTCCGTCTTGCTGGGATAGTGAGGGCTTGAGCTTGCAAAAGCTCGTGTTTGAGAATGGCCCACCCTTCACTCGCTCCTTTCCCTTCCAGCACACTCCCCCACGGAATGACTCTCATCAAGCCTCTGAGTTCATCGAAGTTGGCCCTACGAAAATCTAACCTACGAGTCTGGCTATGAACTTCCTTGGCTCCCCACAGCACCTGGAATTCAAGAAGGACATGGTCACTTCCCCCTAAGGTCCCCACCACCTTAATCTCATCTACCAATTCTTCCCTGTTGGTTAATATCAAGTCTAGTATGGCCAAACCCCTTGTAGCTTCCTCCACCTTTTGAAAAAGAAAGTTATCGGCCAGGCAGGTCAGGAAATTGCGTGATTCATGACGCTTTGCTGAGCCTGTCTCCCAGCACACATCGGGGAAGTTGAAGTCACCCATAATTAAAAGGTTCTGATGTCTGGATACTCTGCCAATCTGTTCAAAGAGGGCAGCATCCGTTTCTTCTCGCTGGTCAGGTGGTCTGTAGCAGACTCCAACAATAATACCCTTTGTCCTTCCTCCCCTTATTTCTACCCATATGCTTTCCACTGGGCTGCCCGCCCCATTCTCCATAACTTCTTGACAATCAAGCCCTCTCCTCACATACAACGCCACTCCACCTCCTCTTCTACACTTCCAGTTTTTCTTGAACAACTCATACTCATCCACTAGCACATTCCAGTCATGGGAATCATCCCACCAAGTCTCAGTAATTCCTACTATATCATAGCCCTCTGTTTGCAATAGAAGCTCAAGGTCTTCTTTCTTATTGCCCATACTTTGGGCATTGGTATATAGACACTTGTAGCCTTGTACCTTTGTTTGACCTTTCCTACCCAGGTGGGTCCCCACTGTGTTCACTTCATCACTGAAGTCGCCATGTCGATCGTCCCCTGCCCCTTGTGGCATCAGTTTAAAGCTGTCCTGATTAGGTTCTCCAGGTTTGTTCCAAACGTTTTCTTCCCTGCCCTTGAGAGGTGAAGCCCATCATGTGCTAGAAGGCCTTCTCTAAGAAAACCTATCCCATGGTCCCAGAACCCAAAGCGCTCCTGCCAGCACCACCATCTCAGCCAACGATTCACCTCAAGTATGGTCCGCTCCCTGCGTGCTCCTCTTCCTATGACTGGAAGGATAGAAGAGAATACCACCTGAGCCCCCAATGTCTTCAACTGCCTTCCAAGGGCTTCATAATCCTCTTTAATTCTTGCAACAGTATTCGAAGCCGTGTTGTTCGTTCCCACATGAATCAGCACAAACGGGTCCTTATCAGCAGGCTTGATGAGTTTTGGCAGCCGGTCGGTAATATCCTGAATTCTGGCTCCCGGCAAGCAACACATCTCTCGGAATAGGGGATCTGGCCCAGAGACATGGCGTTCCATACCCCTGATCAAGGAGTCCCCGACGACTACCACCTTCCGTTTTTTTCCACTTCCATGTGGCCCCATGTCTTCTGCACTCCCTCTTCCAGATCTTTGCGGGTCTCCTTCCACTGTCACCTCTGTCACCATCTCTAGCACTTCAAAGCGATTCTTGAGCTCAAGTGGACCAGAGCATCTTCTTCGTTGACGCTTTTGGGTTTGTACTGTAGATCTGAGAGGAGGCTCAGAAGGGAGATCAACTCTTTCTCCTCCTCCTCAACTTTCCTCTTCTTGGCTGTGCGGAGCCCCCAGGCTGTTGTCAATAAAATCCTCTCCCTCCTTGATCTCCTGAAGGGTGGTGATCCTCTCCTCCCGGCTCTGAACCTTTTCTTCCAAAACTGACCAGCTTACACTTCTGGCAAGTGAACTCTGTCTTCTCTTCTGGGAGGAAAACAAACATGGCACACTCCATGCAGGTGACTGCGAAGGGGGCTTCAGTAGACATGATTGCCTTCCAAATATACCTAGAGTACTAGCAGAACCAGTATACTAGCAGAGTTTCAGGTCCCCCAGGCAGATCCCCAGGCTAAGACTCGCGCCAAAGGCTCACGCCTCTGGCAAGGAGGAGCCTTTTGTTTCAAAAGGTGCCTTCCTGCCTAGCCCAGCAGGGCCCCAGGACACTAGGGGGCGGGGCTTGTAACCAAGAGCAACAGCAACCAGCAGCAAACAACAGCAATTCACTCAGCCCCCAACAGCCTCACACAGAATTTAACCAGAACCACTCTCTAGCAAGCTACACAGAACCCACTCACCCTCAGCTTCTCACACAGTAGCTAGGAAAGGCAAAAGGCAGAAAGACAACAAACCCTTACTTTCTAGCTTCAGCTCTCCACCATGTGCTCTTGCCTCAGCTTAGGTGCTTCTGCCACATCCGCATACTGGTAACAACCCAGCCCAAAGCTGCGGGCTAACCGGGTGAGGGAGCGCATATAGATGTTAAATAGCATTGGGGAAAGAATTGCCCCCTGAGGGACACCGCATACCAAAGAATGGTGAACAGACATCTGTTCCCCGAGTGCCACCCTCTGTCCCCGATTGCGAAGGAAGGAGTTCAGCCATTGCAGGGCTGTTCCACAAATCCCCACATCGGCAAGGCAGTGGGTCAGAAGATTATGATCGACCACGTCGAACGCTGCTGTAAGATCTAAAAGTATCAGCAGTGCCGCCCCGCCCCGGTCCAGGTGTCACCGCAGATCATCTGTGAGGGTGACCAGAGCCGTCTCTATACCATGGCCAGGCCTGAAGCCAGACTGGAATGGATCCAGGATAGAGGCATCATCCAGGTATACCTGCAGCTGTTCTGCTACCGCCCTCTCAATTGCCTTACCCAGGAACAGAAGATTCGAAACTGGGTGGTAATTGGTGCTCCCCTCCATTTTATACATCTGAGATTGTCTTGGATTTAAATAAATGGGGCTGAGGCTGCCAAATATAGTCTGAGCCTGATCTGCTTCTCTTGTTACGTTTTGCAATGTAAATATACCTCTGTGCGCGTGTGTCTGTGTGCCTGCAAGCCAATGTGCACATCCAGAGGCTGATTTCTACTTCCAGATGCCCCTTTTGCAGGGGAAGCCCCAAGTAGTTCAGCAATTCTTGGAGTGACATATCCACATGCAATTTCAGATACATAGGAAGGTGTAAAAGGAAAAGCATCCTGCTTGTGATTGTCGTTTTTATGGGCTCCCGTTGAGCCACAAGATGGCAGTACAATATCATTCTGTGCCTGGTTTTTTACAGACTTTTATACATACCAAATTGTGTTAATTTCAAAATGAGTAGGAAAATCTCAAGAACACCTGACAGAATATGCAGGTAGATTGACATGAAACAGACCAGAATATTTGGCGCACTGATATAATCCAGAATGAAGTAGTGGTTTTGGAGATCTATACGAAACCAAGTTTTGCCTTCATCCTATCCAGCTCAGCCCACAAATTGTGACATTAATTGCTGCACAGTTGTTGTGCCTTGAGTGGGCAGTTTTCCTAGTGATTTACAGTGGCATCCTAAGCAGAAATACAGCCCTCTAAGTGCATTGAAGTCAATGGGCTGAGAATGGTGTAATTTGCTTAGGATGGCATCATTAGAATCCTACTTATACACTTTCCTGTGATGCACTTAACAACCCGCCATTTACAAGCAGCAAAGATTTTGAAGAAAAATCATTTAGAAAGTGAGCACACTTTTCCCACAATGAGCAGTTTTTAGAAGGTGGCTTCTTGATTAGGACCCACACTTCATGTACCTTAATGCCAAATGTACAGGGGAAAGAGCACATTCCCCACCTTCTCCTATTCCACAGCTCCAATTCCAATACAATTGCATGAGACCACAATGGTGGGAAGTTCAGATTGCAGAACCCAACATAATGTGTAATCTAGATATGACAAAAATTAAATCTCTGCCCACTTCTCACTATTAACATCTGTTTGGAGATGCTTAGTCTGTTACTGGCTGAAGTTCTGAGCCCTTCTATCAGGGGACAACAGGGATATTGGGGATAGAATTAAATATGGATTTGTTCAGCCCTGGCTCCACAGGGGTTCCTCAACCTGAATAACTTTCCTGTAAAATCAATTTGTCATTGTGAGGATAATAATAACACTGACTTTGTTTACCTCTCTAAATGGCTCACTAATCTGTCTGGAAGAGTAGTATATAAGCAGACTTTATATTTACTTTAAAGCTTGATTCTTCTAGATAGCATAAATTATATTACCTGGAACTTTAAACTGACATGTTTCTATATAATGAAATACGATATGCTAATCTGTTATGTTTGATTATACATTCGTGGCAGGAACAACATAATTGCAAGTTCTCAGGTTGTATATCCTCCAAGCCCAGTTTCCCCCCCATAGGAGATCCCCAGTTTCCCCCCCATAGGAGATCTTCTGAGGGCCTCTGAGGTGAGTGAAACACTTCCCATCTCAAGCAGAAGGGTAGCAGTTGGCTTCATGGAAACATGCCCTGCATGTTCTGTGCTTGAATAACTATTTCTCTTTCAAGCACAGTTGTTCTCAATGCTGTGTCCATAGGACAAAGTTTTCTTGGTCAGCTAAGATGATCTTTTTGTATAAAATCAGATAATGAATGATGGTCATAAACTGCACATCGAAGTACAGAGGCACCCTCTTCCCCACATTTCTTTGCATGGAATGTGAGTTTAGATGCATATCTAAATGCACATACCCTTTCAGACTGAGATGTGCATGCAAATTGTGTTCCACTGAAAGTCATGCAATGTGGGTAGACAGCTGTTCAACAGTTGAATTATACCAGCAGTTCCTAATCCCAGAAATGTAGATCTCTTAAACTGGACTGGGAAATGATAAGAAAGGAAGATTTTTTTTTTCTGCTCATAGGGACAGAGAGAGATGCTTGCCAAGAGTCATCCAGTAAGCTTGTGTGCTTGTATTCATTTATTTAAAACATATCTCATGCTCCCACTGAATACAGGCTCATTGGAACATACAAATGGAAAGTGAAAAGGGTCTGTATGAATTGTCTCTCAAACACACAACACGCTTCATGTAATACACCAAAATGGTTTATTTTCAGACCTGGGTCGAATCCACATTCACCCATTACCCGCATGTTTATCGGATATCTTCCGTTTGCCTCCAATCTGTGATTTTTTCCTCTTCGTTCACATCCCTGCTTCCAATCCGCCTTTCCCGCGCGTCCCTCCAGTCACACGGCCACTCGAAAACTGCGTTTTTGGGCGGGACCTTTTTACCCGCCCATTTTTTAAAAAATTTTTTGAGCTCACTTTTCCGTTATTTCGATCTTGTGTTATAAAGAAACATCATTGAAGATAATGATGCCTCTCTTTCCCCCACTGACAGCACTGATGGCTCTTCTGTTTCTTTTTTGGAAATTTTGAAGCATGTGGGAAGCTTTCATGGGCATTTCCTATGCGGGACAGTTCAGTGCTTGAATTTTACTGAAGTTTCACAAAGCCAAGCTTTGGGCGGGTTCAGGCCAGTCAGTTGCTTTGGATGAAGAGGGGCCATACAAAGTCTGGTTTGAAAGGTGCGGGTTGCATGTCTGTGCGAGTGGAGCGCGCCGAGACGCCGCCCAGCCGTCCGCTCCCCCTTCCCCCCTCTCCAAGACTGGAGCAGCAGCGCCTGCGGAGTCAAGCCGGCTTGGCGGCCAGAGGGCCGTTTACCCCAAGGGGGGAAGGCTGCACCCCCTCCCCTCCCGCGGACCGCCGCGCTGATGGGCGACCTCACAGGGGCAGGCGCCCCTGCGCCCCGTGAGCTGGGCCTCTGCGTGGCGAGCGCCTGAGCCGGAGTGCCCGCAGTGGAGAGCGCGCCTCGCAGCGCAGCGCATCCTCGCCCCCCGGTAGCGCGGCACTGGCTCACTGCAGAGAGAGGCTTGGAGGGACGCGGCTGTCTCCTCGGCCAGCATCCCTGGCCCACCGCCGCCCGCTTCCCTTGGCAGCAGTTTTTAAAATCCATGTTCGTCTTCAGCCCCCCTCCGCGGACGTGCCAGCCCACGGGCCAAGCCGCCTTTGCTGTCCCGGCAGCCCCCGCAAGCCCCGCCGTTCGGCTCAGCCGGGGATGCCTCGGCCAGTCCCTTCTCCGCTCTGAGCCGGGAGCCTCCAGCAGAGACTACGGCGATGTCGTCCACACGCTGAGGAGCGAAGAGGAGCCCCGCGCTTGCCGGTCTGTTGGCTGCGCCCGGGCTTTGACTCGGTCTGCCGGGCACCTTCTTGACCCCAGCGGGAGGGGAGGCGAGCGATGAGCCCGCCGGCTTCCCAGCACCTCCAGCCCCACCGCTGGGACGGCCCTCGGCAGCGACTGTTTTCTTTATTTTGAATGATTGATTCACTGTAATTTCGATATTACAGTAATATAAAATAAAAAAATAAAAAACAGTTAAAAAGGAAGTTTCGCGAGTCCGTTCTGAGGATGGATTCACCCCAAAATGATTTTTCAAACTACCAGATTTGATTCAGAAACAGCATAATCAATAAATCCAATGCTATGAAGTCAACAGTCTTTTGCAGACTGCGGAGCACTTGCAAGTTGAATCAGCCAATAGGAACTCTTGGAATGGCCGGAGAGACAGGAAGGGGGGGTGGTTTTTAAAAAAACCGCGTAAATTGCACATTGGACCGTTCACGGCCACCGTGAAACTCCCGTTGAAAAACTGTGACCACATATTCGGGAGAAATGCGAATGAAATGCGTCTGTTTAATGAGGTAATGTGACCATGGCTCGTGATTGCGGGAAGAATGCGGGGAAAACGCGGGAAAAAAGGGGTAATGTGGATTTGGCCCTGCTTAATTTTTAATGATTTTGTTACTAGTACTACCTCCGTCTTCTCATCTTTGTGTTTTATTTGTGTCAAATAAGTAATGAAGTACATGCCCAAGCCAATATTAAATCTCTGTACGTTTTCATCAGACAATACACAGTGACAGCTGGTGATGTAGATACCTACAGGGTCACCATGATCTATGTATTGGACACTATGTATTGGACACTGAGAGATCTCTGTCTTTTGGTGCTACACCTCTGAAGATGCCAGCCACAGCTGCTGGCGAAACGTCAGGAACTACAATGCCAAGACCATGGCAATACAGCCCGGAAAACCCACAACAGCCATCACCATGATCTGTTGCTGATTCCGGTTTTACTGAGAAAACCCTCCCCATCTATAGTTTACAGGGCTACAAAAGACTTCTGTAGACCATTCTGTGTCTGAAGGTCACTGTTTTTCCCAAGGTCATAGATGCAGAGGAGTTAGCCGTGTTAGTCTGTGGTAGCAAAATCAAAAAGAGTCCAGTAGCACCTTTAAGACTAACCAATTTTATTGTAGCATAAGCTTTCGAGAATCAAGTTCTCCTTGTCAGATGCATGGTACAGAAACTGGTCAAATATAGAAGAGGAGGGGGGGAGGAGGGGAGGAGAGAGAAGATGCAATTAGGGGGGGAGAGGGAGGATGCAACCAAAACATTCCTTTGCTAGTAAATGTAAACATCTCCTTTTGGTGTGGAGATTAATTGGCTTGTGTGAGGCTTCAAATGAGTTTGCCGTGTTGGTTTGTAGCAGCAAAACAACCAGACCATCCAATTCCAATGTAGTATAAGCCTTCGATAACCACAGCTCTCTCTTATTGAAGGCTTATACTACATTGGAATTGGATGGTCTGGTTGTTTTGCTGCTACAAACCAACACGGCAAACTCCTTTGAAGCCTCACACAAGCCAATTAATCTCCACACCAAAAGGAGATGTTTACATTTACTAGCAAAGGAATGTTTTGGTTGCATCCTCCCTCTCCCCCCCCCTAATTGCATCTTATCTCTCCTCCCCCCTCCTCTTCTATATTTGACCAGTTTCTGTACCATGTATCTGATGAAGAGAACTTGATTCTTGAAAGCTTATGCTACAATAAAATTGGTTAGTCTTAAAGGTGCTACTGGACTCTTTTTGATTTTGTTTTTCCCAAGGAGGAGTCATGGCTTAGTGGAAAAACACCTGTTTTGCATGCAGAAGGCCCTGCATCTCAGCTAAACTTATCAAAGGAATCTGGTGTTGGGAAAGACCTCCTCTGTCTGAGAGCCACCAATGAGACAGAGTAGACAATATTAATGAACTAGGTTGGGTGATATTCCAACTCAGTATAAGGCAGCTTTGTGGGTACACTTCTTTACCCTTGATTCCTCGGTCTTTAAAATTCTGTTGCGCTTCAAATTAACAATATGTATTCCCTTCTGTTTCTGAGCCCTGTGTGAGGGTTTTCCTCAACTCCATGTGACATTCAGCTTGTTACCACTTGTCACTACCATTTACTACCACTACCAAGAGGCACAGGTTTCCAGAACTGCCACTCGTCGCCATAGGGTAGGAACAAAAATTATCATGATAGATGTGCCCTCTAAATATGAATCACTACTCACAGAATAATATTCCTTCTTTATTTATTTGATATGTGGCACAATTCTCCCAAAGCATTTTGCCAAATACAGTTTCTAAATAAAACACAAGATACAATAACATCAAAAACAATGAAAGCAGTATGCATATTTTTAAAAAAGCAACTGCATAAAGAGGCATAAAAGAAAAAACAGCACCAAACACTATGAAACAGCTTAATTTGTTTTGCATAAATATGCTCTACAGGTTTCTGTTTTTGCAGCTGCCATGTCAAAACACTGCTTTATCCTTCAGAATTCAGATAATTGAAAAAAATCTGGCATGTTTGTTGCTTGAACTGCAAATCTGTGTTTGAAGAGGTAGTTGAAATTTCATCAGGGTAAATGGATCTGTGATGTGGGATCTTGTGGTTATCTCCTAAATACCATTTTTTGTGCTCACTGGTGTTTCTTTTAAAGTTTTCGGTTTTAATGGACAATGTATGTTTTCATGTAAACCTGTTTTAGAACAGCTTCTATTTGTGCAGTGTGGTTTGATGTCAGAATCTGTGTTTTTAGTACAAGGCTTGCCACCTTCACCCCTTTCGCTAACAAATGTGCAAGCTAGTATAAATGAAGTTGGATCAAAGCAAACCATAGTTGTGGTATAAGAAGTACAGGCCTTTTAACTCCCCCCTGCAACTATGAAACTCCACAGTACCACATTTTTCCAGGGTAAAATAGAATCAGAGCCAGTCTGCATGTTCAGAAAATGTTAGTGTTACAATCCCCAGGAGAATCTTATTTCAGAATAGGGGGAAGCCTTGCATGTTCGCTCTTCTACATTTTAACAATTACAACAATTTAAAAAAACCTCACTGCACATAAAAGTACAGTATTTGGGAAGCAAGCTAGGGCATGGAGCAACTTCATATTGAATTAAGGGAAGTGAGTTGCCCCAGTGGAATTAAATTCGCATTCAAAAAAAGTGGAAAGAGGTAAGTGCAAACCTATCCTAAATAAAGGGCCGTTTTCACACTGCTTTCTGGCCACGGAATATCGCGCCAAGCTCCCAGAACGACAGAGTTGAAAGTTGTCATTCCAGGAGCTTGGCACAATGTTCCATGGCCGGTAAGCAGTGTGAAAACGGCCAAGGATTCTCCTGCAACTTGGAGAGCTTGCTCCTTGACATCTGCATACCACATCTTAGCAGTGATGCTGCTGATAATGTTTCTTTGCTTAGGAACAAGCACATGCTTAATTAGGGAAGTATATGATACTGGACAAATAGAAGAAGAGTAAAAATGTCTGGGAAAGTCATTTGTTTATCATCTTTCAAAAAAGAGTGAAGAAAAATATAAGAGCTATTTTGTTCCCTTTAGCAGGATGATATTGTGTGTTGCATTGGAATTGTTTAGCTTGGTTGGAAATATGATTGGAAGGAGGTAGGACGGCTGGTCAGTGTTAAGCACAGAAGCATGTACCACTTGGGGGACGTTATGAGTAGAGATGGGCATGATCTGCATTACGATCGAAAAAAACCCACGATAATGGTGATTGCACGATCGTGACCTGGTGGATCGTGATCGTCCACGGCCAACGATCCAGTGATTGGGAGAGGCCTGGATCGTTGCATTCGGGCTCGGATCAGGGATCCAGACTCTCAGGCGCCAGCAATCTATTCCCCTGGCAACAGAGCCAGGGGAAAGCCTGAGCTCTGTTTGCCCTCCTTCTGCCACCCTGGAAACCCGAATAGAAGCCCAGCTTTCCTTGATCAGCAGGGCTTCCTTACAACCATGGAGCAGCAAAGCAGTCACAAGTTGGGAGAAGAGACCCAGGGGAGGGAGGGGGAAGGGGGTGTTCTGTAGCCATGGGCACTCCAATCTCATCCCTGCAAACCCTGATAGGCAGCTCTGACGGCCAAACACAGACCTCCTGTGTTGCTGAATGGAACCTGAGGGGAGGCGGCTCATCGCCACCTCCCCGTGCCCGCCAGGCCTGGCGGCCGCCGCCACCACCCACCTTCCCACATAGCTGGGAATAGCAGCGCGGCCCGCTTTGGCCTCCACAATCCACGATCCACGGCTCGGGAACGAGAGATGATCGGTGTGGATCGTTAATTCGGGATCGTCGCCAATGCTGATCCACGATCAGCTGGATCGTTAATTTTTTTTGGATCGTGCCCATCTCTAGTCATGAGCCAATAAGATTCAGGTAACGTAATGATTTTATACGTCCGTGTGATTATTCAGAAATAATGCTTTCACTGATACTTCACTTCCATGTCTGTCTGTCTTAGAATTATAGCCTTAGTTACTAGTCAGGATTTTTGTTTGCCTGATTATGGTTGGTGCTGAGCCCATAGCTAGAAGATATGGTGTACTAATTTTCAAGTACAAAGTCCTGCATCCGGAATTAAAAGTTTATTTTCCTTACACTTTCCTTTAATCCTACAACCTGAGAATTGAGTCTGAAAAGAAAAATAGTTTCTGGATTTTTTTTAAAAAAAACTGATCATCTGGTATTTTGACTTTTGTCTTACATTGGTTTCCCCATTTTCTGGCATCTCAGACAATATGGATGAGGTTCTTACTTCATTTGAGTGCACAAGTTAAAGAGAAGTGGCTCAAGGGCTGCGTGTATGCTGAACAATCTTGCACACTTTTAACCTCTTACCCCCTCTTTTGTTTGATGACAGTAAAACAGGATTGCGGTTGCAGCCACCTAATTGTGAGAATTTCCATTGACCTAATTATCAACCCTGTTTTCTCCCTTTCAGGCTATGGGAACTTGAGCCCCAGCACAGTGGTTGCACAAGTTTTCTGCATCTTCTTTGCCCTCTTTGGGATTCCCTTAAACCTTGTGCTCCTGAACAGGATAGGACAGCTGATGCTCTCTGGTGTTCAGCAGTGCGCCTGCCGCTTGGGTGAGAAGTTTCACTGGCAGGTAAACTGTGCCTGTTCTCTATGGATTACCTCAGCTAATATTAATTAGTTAAGATCAGGTACATAAGAGCAGCACCATTTTTCTGTTGGGTTTCAGTTGGCTGCAAGCCATCCACCTGTGCTGATGTTTTAACTAGTGGCCACATTTGAGGCCTTCTCATGTTCTAAAAATCACTAAGGAACACAGGTCCATAGTCAGAAATTTTATAATTAGGTGGTATGAGTAGGTGGGGGGGTATGATTCCCAAGCCCTCACCATCCTAAATCCTCAGATTCATTGAACAGAGCCTGGTGGTGTCAGAATGAATATTTATATTAGCAATAGTACTTCCCAAACCAATGTGTATTACATGGTATCTGTGTAGCCAAAGTCATGTGGCTTTGAAGAGAAGCTATTTTCCATACTCAAAACAAACATGAAAATTAGTTGTATTAAATGAAAAATGAAGCTGAGCATTTACTGTCCATTCTTGTCTTCCATTTCCAATTTACATATGCCACAGTTATCACAAACAGGCATAGAGGAAGCCATATGTATGCAATATGGTACACCATCAGCTATCCATGGAAAAGTTATTTGCTTATGATCATGAGTCTATTGTAGATTTGATTAGCATGTATATAGCATTTGCTCAAGTGATGTTGCACTGTGCTATAGGATTAAAAATTTATGTTGGGAAAGCAGGAGGATGGGAGAAGGGGGGGGGGAGAAGGTGTTAGAACAACTACTAACTAGTGTCTTAATTAATAAAATGGTAGCTTCCTAAATTACACATGCCTGCAAATAACTCTTCCCCTTAATGCCAGGTCACTAGTAGAGATGGGCACGAACCAAAATATGAACCAAAATTCTTATTTTGGTTCATATTTTGGGCACTGACCCAGAAGTGATGATTTTCTGACCTGGATGTGACATTTTCACGAACCAAATGAACCGGTTTGTGAACCGGGGGCAGATTTGTGAAAGTTTGTGGTTCATGGTTCATGAAATTTGACAAACCACGAACCACATGGTTCGGGTTTTTTTCCGGTTCGTGCCCATCTCTAGTCACTAGATACATGTGGTTACTGTGTGACAATGGGGAAACAGTCTTGGCAATCAGATAACTGATTATTCTTGGCAAGGATTTTTTTCATATCCTCCAGAAGACCTTATTTTTCTTTAGTGAGAAGTGATGAGGCTTTATTTATTATTTATTTTTTATTTGTATCATATTTGTAATCCTCCCTCCCCACAAGCGGGCTCAGGGCAGATAAACTGCCTGAATATGATGCCCACTCTGCCCTTTGGACTTCTGTAGGCAAGTGGACAAGGGAGACACGATAGATATTGTTTATCTTGACTTCCAGAAAGCTTTTGACAAAGTTCCTCATCAAAGGCTCCTAAGTAAGCTCAGTAGCTATGGGATAAAGGGCCAAGTCCTCTTGTGGATCGAAAACTGGCTAATTAATAGGAAACAGAGAGCGAGTATAAACGGGCACTTCTCACAGTGGAGGGTGGTGAGCAGTGGGGTGCCACAGGGGTCGGTATTGGGTCCAATGCTTTTTAACTTGTTTATTAATGATTTGGAATTGGGATTAAGCAGTGAAGTGGCTAAATTTGCAGATGACACGAAATTGTTCAGGGTGGTGAAAGCCAGAGAGGATTGTGAGGCACTCCAAAGGGATCTGTCGAGGCTAGAAGAGTGGGCATCCATGTGGCAAATGAGGTTCAATGTAGCCAAGTGCAAAGTAATGCACATTGGAACCAAAAATCCAAAATATAAATACAAGTTGATGGGGTCTGAACTGGCGGAGACTGACCAAGAGAGAGATCTTGGCGTCATGATAGATAACTCACTAAAAATGTCAGCACAGTGTGCGACTGCCATAAAAAAAGCTAATGCTATGCTAGGGGTTATTAGGAAAGGGATTGAAAACAAATCAGCCGGTATCATAATGCCTCTGTATAAATCGATGGTGAGGCCTCATTTGGAGCACTGTGTACAGTTCTGGTCGCCACACCTTAAAAAAGATATCATAGCACTGGAAAAAGTACAGAGAAGGGCAACTAAAATGATTAAAGGGTTGGAACACTTTCCCTATGAGGAAAGATTGAGGCGCTTGGGGCTCTTTAGCCTGGAGAAAAGACGACTGAGGGGAGACATGATAGAGGTTTACAAGATAATGCACGGGTTAGAGAAGGTAGAGAAAGATGTGTTTTTCTCCCTTTCTCACAATACAAGAACTCGTGGGCACTCTATGAAATTATTGAGCAGTCGGGTTAGAACAGATAGAAGAAAATACTACTTTACACAAAGGGTGATAAACACATGGAATTCGTTGCCACAGGAGGTGGTGGCAGCTACAAGCATTGCCAGCTTCAAGAGGGGACTGGACAAATATATGGAGCAGAGGTCCATCAGTGGCTATTAGCCACAGGAGATAGATGGTATTCTCTTTGTGGGGAGGTGGTGCTCTGTTGTCTTGGTGCTGGAAGGAAGGCAGTGGGAGGGCTTCTGGTGTCCTGGCCTCACTGACAGTCCTTTAGATGGCACTGGATTTCTAGCCACTGTGTGTGACAGAATGTTGGACTGGATGGGCCACTGGCCTGATCCAACATGGCTTTGCTTATGTTCTTATGCTACTTTTTTTGTTGAGAAAGGCTCTGGAATTTAAATTTGACTAAGCATTATGCCTCTTTAGTTCAGATATTTTGAGGAGGGAGGGTTGTGCCAGGAGCTTCATATGAGGGTTATTCATATTGGCCAGGTGCTTCCTTTGCACCTACTGAAACCCGAAACACTCCCAAAATTCTGGGATCAATCATAATTTATCCTTACTCTGGGAATTTCAGGATTGTTTGGGTCATTTCAGATATCTCCCAAATGAAATAATTTTGAATGTAATTTCAACCTGGGTATATTTGAATGTACACCACTAATTTATTTGTCCACTTGTCACTGTGGACTTTAAGGAAGATGGAAATTAAGGAGAAAGAATCAAAAGGGTGGAGGGAGAAAAGGTTATGGAACAGAGCACATGAAGTCAGGCCGGGGTCAACTAATCCAGCTCCAGACATTTTGCAGCTGCTCCTTCCCCATTCCTGGCAGTCAGGCAATAAACTGCTTGTACATGTTACCTTCTCTGTCTGTAATGCAAAGGGCTAGAAACCACAAGGTCACCTGGTGACTTTCATGGCAGAATGAGGATTTGAACCTGGCTCTCTCAGGTCCTTATGTGACACTATAAGCAATACAACACATCTAAACACATTTACTTTCAACAGACATTTCAGTGTCTAAAAACATGCATTTAAAAAAATGATTTAACCTGATGGGAGGGAAGCCAGAGCAGTATAACATCTCTATATATAAAAAAGAAAGGAAACAGTATCATAGCAATTTCATTAGTCTTTCATCTTGTGTGAGAGGCTTGAGTAGGATTAACTTTTCCTGGGAGATTCTGCCTGAGCAGCTCTGGAAAGCTCCCACTCTTCTGGTTTTCATAAAACTATGCAAGACTGAATTATTCAGGAGGACTTTCTGCTCAGGCTATGAGACTGTGTCATAAGAAGCAGCTCAAAGAGACACATTGGTAAGGGACAGGTACTATAGACTAGAGATGGGCATGAACTGGGAAAAAACCCTAATCGTATGGTTTGTGGTTCATCCCATTTCACAAACCATGAACCATGAACTTTCATTAACCTGCCCCGGTTTGCGAACCGGTTCATTTGGTTCGTGAAAACGTCACATACAGGTCAGCAAATAATCACTTCTGGGTCAGCAGAAGGTCACTTCCGGGCCAGCAGAAGGTCTGCAGGAAGTCCATCCCCTGTTGCCTAGGAAACTGATTGATCGGCACCAGGCTGTCTGCATTGATGAACCAAGAAACGAACCAGCCTAAATTCGTGGCGGTTCATCAGAAATGGGCTTTGATAAACTGCTTGTTCGTGAACCACGAACTGGCCTGATTCGTCATGAACTTTGGTTTGTATTTCAGTTCGTGCCCATCTCTACTATAGACTAGGCTGTCTGCTGATGTAGATCACGCCTACTGGGTAGTTTAATGTTCCTTAAGATGTCATATCAATTACCTGTGTTTTAATTCAGGAAGGTTCTATGTGTTTGGCTTCATGCTAATTTTCAGATTTGCAGCTACCATTTCCTATTGTATCTGTTTTCATTGAATGCCCTAACTGTTGATCATGTTGTATTTTGCTGTGTGAATGTCCTTGCCATTGTATTCACTTGCAGTATGTAATCCACCTTGGATCTCATTGAGAAAGATGGACTATAAATAAACAATAATAAAAAAAAATTAAGCAAAACTTTGAACTAATGGGAGGAATAACGATCAGTTTCTCAACTATATGCACATTGAGATCTCTGAATCACAGGGCTGCCAATCAAAGCCAAACACAAAGAATTGTACATAGCTAGAAAGCTGCTGCAATTTATCAACTAGCCTTCCTCTGCAACCCAAAATACAGTGTTTTGAAAATGGGGGCCAGGTCCAGTGCAGAAAGGTTGCTTATAAAGCAAATATCATGGAATGATGGGAAAATGCGGGGGGGAGAGAAATCTCCATCTACTGGGCCCTAGAAGAACCAAACAAAGCCTCCTCCCAGCCCCTCCCTCCATTTCTGAGCTTTTAGCAAAGAGGAGGCATGCTACTATTTTATTCTTTAAAAATTGTAATTGTGAGAGTTAAAATGCATCATTTGTTTTTCGTTTTTCTTTAGAGAGATCTAAGATTCAAGGGAAACACAGAATGCTGTGCAGACAACTGATTTCCACTATGTAGTGCAATCACAGGTATTCAGGATTACAGAGGCCTGGTTGTTCATGATACGAGTTAGCATCCATGCACGACCATTAATTTCAGAGAGTAAACCAGTGATTTTTTTAAATATAAAGCTTCTATGGCCCATTATCAATATATTCTTTCCATATATGCCTGTGCTAGTCATAGAAAAGAGCAAGAGTCCAGTAGCACGTATAAGACTAACAAAATTTGTGATAAGGTATGAGCTTTCATGAGTCACAGCTCACTTCTTCAGATACTCTTGAAAACTCATACCCTACCACAAATTTTGTTAGTCTTATACATGCTGCTGGACTCTTGCTCTTGTCTACTGCTGCAGACAGACTAACATGGCTACCCATCTTGTACTAGTCATATTATTCTAGTAGGAATATATTCCTGTTCTTTACAAATTCATCCCAGTGCCTGCATAAGGTTATTGTATGCCTGTTCACCTTAGCATGGCCTTTCATAAAAGATATGGGACTAGCTGTCTGTTGCATCATTTCATGTGAGTTTCTTTATGTCTTGCTAGAAAGGGGCTGCTGTGTTGACATGGACCTGCTCGCTGGTTGCTGGGCTTCTACTGTTCCTTCTGCTACCTCCTCTGTTGTTCACTGCCATTGAAGGCTGGACATATGAAGAAGGATTCTACTATTCCTTTATTACTCTCACCACAATAGGCTTTGGAGATTATGTAATTGGTAGGTTGTTCTGCTGCCTTATGCTCTGCATTTTTTTAATGAGATAAACCTATTAGTTAATTATTTGGTCAAGTTTTTTTAATTACATCTCCCATATTATATGTTTCATTGTGGGTAGAAAAATAACCTCTTCAAAATGGGTCCAACAACAACAACAACTGGCCTGCTTAATCAGGTTAAAGCTTCATTTGCTACTTTTGTGGTATTTCCCTGATAGAGGTAGCGGTATTTGAGTGTGAAGGGCCTTTTGCTCCTGAGAGCTTATGCACTTCTTTACACAAATTAAGTATTAAGGAGAACAGTTGCTTCTCCTTCACAAACAACTTCATGGCACCTTGTTGTGGTGCCCTTCAGTTCACAGGTGGAAGATTGGTGTCGTGGTTAAGAGCGGCAGGACTCTAATCTGGAGAACAGGGTATGATTCCCCACTCCTTCAAGCTGGCTGGGTGACCTTGGGTCAGTCACAGCTCTCCCAGAGCTCTCTCAGCACCACCCACCTCACAGAGTGTTTGTTGTGGGGATAATACTAACTTTGTAAACTGCTCTGAGTGGGTGTTAAGTTGTCCTGAAAGGCAGTATATAAATCAAATGTTGCTGTTATTATTAGTAGTAGTATTAGTGTTAAACACTCAGGTTTGATTTCTGAAAGGAAGTACCCATCAATCACTCTTTAAAAAAAATAGGTGCAGGCTTAATTATCAATATTGGACTACTCAAGGCACCAAGGGCAGGAACCTGGAGTTTCCTCCCCCATAAGAGCCTAGAGTGGGCGGTCATAAATCTGAATGAGTGGTTACTATTTACAAGTTAGGGCTCATGAGTTGAAGGGAAAACTTATCCTCTACCCCTCACAATGGCCTTATACCCACTTACAGGAATGGGGAAGGGGGATGCAATGCATTCCTACACATAGTCACAGAGATGCATATCACTTCTCAAAAGTTCTTGCAAGAACCAAACCATCTCTCCACACATAACGTGTGTATCATACAAAGAAAGTATCTGTGCCACTGAAACAACTGGTCAATCTCTTTTGGTGGCAGATCCCCTCATAGTCTATTTGTGCTATGCCTTGGCAGCCAATCAAATCACAATTCAGTGTGTCCTCTCTGTTACCCTCTGCCTCAGCTGGTGACTCATCCACTCTTGAATGGTCCAGACTTTCCAGGGTTTAAGTTTGACTTTCCTTAGTCTTTGAAATGATCTAGCAGCTGCTCAAACTAGACAAGCATGCTTAGTATCAGATTGGTACTTGTAAAATTCTCATCTTGAAGGGAGTGATGCAGTACAGCTATGAACAGCGTGGGTGTTCTTTTTCCCCCCCATTTAGGCATGAACCCTGACCGCACATACCCAGCCTGGTACAAGAATGTGGTATCTCTGTGGATTCTCTTTGGAATGGCCTGGCTAGCCCTGATCATCAATCTTTGCATCAGCTTACTAGAAAACTCCAGTGACCTCTGCCGTTGCTGTAAAAGGAAGAGCAGAGAGGTAGAGCAGGAGCTAATAGATGGCAACCAAAATGTCAGCCTGGGTCCCGAGGATGAGCAAAGCTGCAGCATGAAGTCCACCAAGCCAGGCAGTCCAGATTGAATTGCATACACCTTTTTTTCCAGTGGAGGGTTTTTATTATCATGCTAACTCACACATTGGGGTGCTGTGTTTTGGCACTAACAGAAGTGTGACTAGCTGAGAGAATCCCAGCAGAGATGACTGGACACTGAAGTCACAGTGGGAATCAAACTGTGTTCTTTTGGGTGGTCAAGATCTGCTTTACTTATTTTCCTACATGAAGATAAATTGCTGTGTAGGAGGAGCAACAAAATGCCATCTTATGGAATGGGAATCAGTTGGAAGGGTTATGTGCTGCAAGTTCACAAGCTGAGAAACCAGAAATTTGCTGTTTCTGTGTGTGTGCATGCATGTGTAAATGGCAATGTATATAGCTTTCTCCTAAGCTTGATGGGTTATCTCTATGTAACAGAAGTGTGAGAGGCAAAAAGGTTCTCACTTATAAATGAGTAGCTAAAATGTCCCTTTGGTTATACTGTGACTTACTAACTTTATAAGACTGTTAGCCTAACATTGAGTTGTAGAGATGCTGTTGTAAAGAACACTCATCTTAATACAAAAGACTTTTATAATCTTGCAAATCAAGTTAGGCAGTTAATGTGTATAAAAACCAGGAAACATATCTATTTTTTTAAAAGAAACCCTGATGAATGAGTTACATTTTAAGAAAACATATAGTTGATTGCAATCAGATGTGCCTTGTATCATCCTGTAAATAAAATTTTGGATCCACAAAACTCTATGAGGCCTGTACTCAAAGATACAATGGACCATGACAGCAATGTAATACAGCTTTAGCAACAGGTAACCTTTGCATACACCGAGTATCTCTTTTGTTGTTTTCTCATGCATAAAATCTGCTGTAGAATGTGTGTGGACAGATTGCTCAGCTCATGCATGACTCAGATGAGGGAGCTTATGTGATAACTAAAGAACCATGGCTGTTGCCATGATGGCCGCATCCATGAAGACTGTTGTTCCAGACATCAATGGCAAGGAATGCAGATTTGTCTCCACTACCTGCTAACTGGAACTTCCTGAACAAGGAGGCTTCATGTCACATTTTATGAGGGAGGAACTTGTTCTGTTTGTTTATTCACTTCATTTATACCCCAACTTTTCCTTCAGTGGGGACCCAAATCAGCTTACATCATTCTCCTCTTCTCGGTTTTATCCTCACAACAACCTGTGGTGTAGGCCAAGTTTGTGACTGGCCCAAGCTTCATGCCTGAGTGGGGATTCAAACCTGGGTACTCCAGAACCTAATCTGGCACTTTACGTACCACACTGGCTTTCCTTCTTGTCAGGCCCAGAGGTGCCCCATGGCGGCGGTAGCGGTGGGTCCGGGCGTGGTGGCCTCGGCGGGTCCATCCTGAGAGCCTTGGCCGGCTAGGTGGGGCCCAGACGGGGAGTGAGGGCTCCTTCTCTGGTGGCCTCAGACTGGGCGGCCCCTGTCTGAACCGGAGGGCCGGTCAGCACTTAGCTCCACCCGGCCAGCTGCACAACTTCAGGGCAGTCTGGCTTCTTCCATCCTCTTCAGCCAGCCTCCAGAGCCCTCTTAAATACCTTCCCTGGCACCTCTCAGCCCCACCCCCTCTCCCATGCTCCTCCGCCCATGGCCAGCCCCACCACCTGGGCCAGGTGTGGCCACGCCCACCAGCCCCACCCGCTCCTAGCCCATTGGTGGGCTGCTTCAGCTCTTTCCCTTCCCAGTGGCCTGCTGCCCTCTCTCCGCTTGACGGGCGGCGGGTTTGGCCTCTCCGGGCCGCGCTTGGGTGGGCCGGCCTTTGCTCGGGCGTCTGGCCGGTCCTGGTCGGCTCCACCCCTTCTTCTACTCTGTTGCCACTGAGCGTCTCCCTGGCCGGTGGCAGGCGCCTGTGCCAGTGTCTGGCCGCCCGGCACGGTCCGGTGCGGCCCCTCCTGGCCCTCCCTCTCGCTGTGGCCTCGCCGGCGGGGCCACGGTGGAGGCCACCATCATGCAGTGTGGCCGGCTGGCCGACTGCCCGAGGCCCCCTGGCAGCAGCGGCGGCGGACCCTCTCTGCGGCGGCGAGCCCGCCAGGGCACAGCCACGTGGAGCCATTGCCACAGCCTGAGAGACGCCTCCGGTCCCCGCCTCGGGGTTAGTGGCGTGGGGGTTGCTGCCGGTGGAAGAGGGGTGGAGGCCGCGCCAGTCCGAGGCCGCCGAGCCAGGCCTCGGACACTTCTGATCTTCACTTGTCTGCATACTCTCACTTTCAGACCACACTAGCACCCATATGGGGAAATAACACCACACTGTAATGGTGAGAGTTTTGAATTAGCTCACAGCATCTGGAATTCTCCCTTCCCATTCTATTTCTGTGCATTAGGAGTGCTCCATTGTGTCTTGGTTTTGTTTTGACAGATGTCTAAGCTTTCAACAGCAGGATATGAGTCCAGTGGCACCTTAGAGACTAACAAGTTTGCAAAAATCAGAGCTCCCTTCTTCAGACATCTGAAGTCAGGGAGCTTTGACTCTTGAAAGCTCATATCCTGAAAATCTTGTTAGTTCTAAGGTGCCACTGGACTCTAATCCTGCTGTTCTACTGCAGACCAACACAGCTACCTGCCTAAAACAAGCAGCTTTCAAAGATCCCTTCAAACCAGTTACCCTTTGACCTTTCTGTAATTTCTGTAAATTTGTGCCCTGGCTATGCTGTGTAGTAGGACATGTTCTCAGAGACAGCAATAGCAGAAGGCGATTTGTAACAGAAAAATATAATCACCAAGAGAATAGTTGTCTGCCAAAACATGAAAGGTTATCTGTTCAAGGGTGACTAAAGAAAACATAGCCATTTGGCTGCTATTGCACTTCTTACAGATGACTTGGATTCTTCCACAATCTGCGCTGGAAAGTTACAGAAACCCCTTGAAGGTCCTGAGGTGGTGTTTGTACTTTTACTTAAAGAATTGTGCAAATTTCAATTAATATTTTTCACTGGCATTACTTAGTTTTAACAAGTGTTTTCTAAGTTTCTAAAGTTATTCTGGCACACTTCAGACCTAATTACTTGCATGTCCCAGTAGCTTCAAGGGAATGTACTGGTTAGCAAATGTATTTTCCAACAATCATTTCAAAAATGAAATGATTTTAACCTAGAATGGTAGGGGAAAAGTCAGATAAGCAGTAGCAATGTTCTATAGGGGAAAGGTATCATTGATATCTGATTCATGTAGTTATGGTTTGCATGGACAGCTCTTTCCTTTCTTTCTATTGCCAGACTATGCTGTACACTTGGTGAAGAAGTTATCTGAATGGTTTATCACATTAAAAATGTAATCTTGCCTTCCTCCGTATAGTCCGCATTTGGAAACTTTGCTGATGGTCCACCAAATGCAAGTTTGCATTTGTAACAAACAGAAATGGTGTTTAGCTGCATGAACTGAATTTGCATTAAACACTTTAAACAGTGCTCTGTTTGTGCAAACATTGTGCAGAAGACGGGGGGGGGGGGCCTCAATCAGGACTTTTCCAACAGATGCAGTGATTTTTAAGTATTCTACTTGGCAATTAGGGAGTCAGGTAGTAAACCATGTCTCAAAGAACCCATCATACCTGGGCATAAGTAAAACTATGTCTAATTAGTACAGTAATGTTCAATTAGTATGGGTTTCCAGTGTGAAAATATGTGGGACATCCCTTTAATGGAAAAATTAGTCTGAGAACATGCCTCCTCTTGTGATAACTCTGCATGGTCTTCATTGCAGAGACTATTAGGTGGTACTCCTTCATCCGCAGAAAAGAGCAAGGTTGTCACATTCACAGTGTATGAAAACTGGCCAACTCAAACAGTAGAATAATATTTGTACTCCAGAAGATTTTATACACAGAATCCTAGTCCAACTATTAAACTCCTTTGGCTTGTATACTCTGACCTTTCTCCAAAGAACAGCTTACTTGAGGTTCCCAGACAATATTCCAGCCAGGCAGCTTAACTTTAGTTTTACTTCATATGCCTTTAGGCCAGTACCTCCAGCTCAGGGGTCTTTAACCTGTGGTCTGTGGGCTTCTAGGGGCTCCATGAATGGGTTTTAGAGTGGTTTGTGAACCTGGTGCAAAAAAAATCTTCTTTCTATTTCCTTCCTATTACTTTAAAGATTATATTTGTGAGAACATTCTTCATGTGACATTATGTTAGCAAGGTATTGTTTCCCTCAAAACAACTGTTGGATGTCATAGGATGCTAGTGTACATGGTCAGGTAATGTACAATCATCATTGTTACTATGCTATACTATCAAGAATAGTCTCCTGTTGATAAGGATTAAAGAAAATGTATCCCACCATTATGACCGGAGAAGCCTGGTGTTCGTTGACACAACCCTATCCTCACCTGGCAAAGCCAGCTATGGGAGCTCTGATTCCATTTGCAACTGCATACCTTTGTGAGTCAGCGTTTTCAACATTTGTTGCCATCAAAATGAAAAGTTGAAACTGATTGGATGTCAAAGATGACATGCTCATTGCCATGTCAAAGACCACTCCACAATTTCAACTTCTTATTCCAGCCAAGCAACTGCAGCCTTCTCATTGAAATTTACTTTTGAGCAGAATTAATTTTTTTTTAATTTTGTTTGTTCAATTTGGATTTATTTCAATTTTTTCAGGACGTGGCCATTAATTAATATAAACTGCATGCAAAATTTTGTCTGTATGTGTATTTTCTGAGAGTCATTAGATTCTCACAGGGGTCTGTGCCCCCCAAAATGTTACAAATCACTGCTCTATCCCAAGGTACAAGGGAATTATGATCATCATTCAAAAAGGCAGCATATCACCCCAGGATGTAAAAATTATTTTTAATGTGCAAGAAGACATCATGTCTTGGGATATTTTTGTGCTTTTAATAGCTGCACAATGCAGAGATGTTTGGTTAGCAGGCTCTAATTACTGCAGCAGTGTTCCTACCCTGCTGCAGTATAGCAGTTGAGAGACTGAGCTATGAACTGGGAAGTCACAGGATTGAATCTCATTACTGTGAATTCTCTAGTTGTCTTTAAACAAGCCACTGTTTCCTCAGCCTCAGCGTCCCTCTCTGCCAAATGGAAATAATAATATGGATCTACTTCATAGGGTTGCTGTGAGGATTACAATAAGATAATGGAGCCTTCTTAGGGACAGAAGCAAATAAAGGAGCCTTCTTAGGGACAGAAGTCATTCAAATATGCTAGGAGAGATCCTTGGTTCTTGATTTATGCAGTCTGTCTGTTTAGATTTATACAATTAGAACTCTGGGCTCAAAATTAATAGTTATTCTAGAATCAACATGTAATTGTACTTTTTGTATTTTTGTGTATGTTTGAATTTGTGTTCCCAAACACTGTGTCTGTGTTCTTTTTCCTGATTGTCCCATTTATAGCATCTTAACATATATCCATGTACATGAAATGAATAGATGAAGTGCTGTCTGAAAGTTTAAACCAAGAAGCCTTAGGTTGAGTCATTACAAAATTCACCAGCTTTTTAAAGCACAGTAACTCAGTCATAAAATGCATAAAGGTGAGGAGAGTACAGTGTCCAGGACCTAAAACAGCTGCTGGATGAGAGGTTGGTTTCAATTTGGAACACAGTCAAGAAAGCATTGTGTAATTTACTGACATGGAGTTCAAGGGAAAGGGGCTTCTCCAAGGAAAGCAGAATATGGGGGTCAGGAAGGATTTCAAAGGAACAACCTATTTCAAAGGAACAACCTAATACTTTGTGTAGCAGAATTCACTTCCAAAACACTCTCCGATGGAGCTGTTTGTCTTCTATAATTTCATTGGTGCAGTATCCAGAATTTGATATCAAAGTCAGGTTTATGAGAATCTGAGCTTTATTTTTTAAAAAAGAAAGAATGAAAGACCAAAAGCAGGATTCTGGGTCTCATGGCTGGGGAAATATTCTTCCCTCAGTGCCTCCAGCCATGTTCCTCCTACCTTTACACTCCCTTGTTTTATCCATACATGCCTATCTACCTCTACACAGTTCCTTTCTGAGAACAATTTCCAGAAAATTGGAAATCTGCTTTCAGACTACATAGCAAGCAAATACATGTGATCTCTATGGAGGCATTCTGAGTGATCTGATCATCCTGGGTTTTGTTTCAAATCCAGCAACCATTGGAGGTGAGGATTTAACTCTTCCACTTGTGGACACCAACCACCATACTCCATGTTGTTACAATCCTGGAAGGGAAAAAAGTATGGGCATATCTTGCCAATTTGTTTCCCTTCCAAGGACAACAGTATGGGGGCAGGGGGGGGCTGGTTTCAATTGGTAAAATCATATGGGGTAAAAATATTAAACATGCATGACCAGACAACTTGGCTGCCATTTCTATTTAAAGGGGGGAAAGTGAACACCTGTTCATGGATCTGCCAGTGTTTCATCAAGTTAGGCAGTACTTGATGTGAAATTCAAGTTTTCTTGAAGGGAAATTACATAGTGCAATTACATAGAATTGGCCTGTATTATATGAGGAAATACAGAGGGAAGTAAGTGGTTTAATCTGCATAGCTGGTTGCCTACAAACCACTGTAGTGCTTGTTGGAGGTGTTGCTTCCTAAACTGTTAAGTTAGCACTTTACAGTAAAGCAAAGTTTTCTGCTCTCTACACAGATGAGGAAGGATCTGAACCATAAACCCTAAATGGAATGGAATGGAAGCTATTCCATGGCAACAATGATGAATACACAATAACAACCACAATCTTATGATTTAGGGCACTGATATAAAATAACAGATGCTGTATAGGATATAATTGGATGGTAATGATATATTTGTGGACCTGCCCCAAGGGTAGAATTCTACCCTTCTGTAAGTCCTATAAATGGCAATTTTAAGGATAAATGTCACTTTTTAGGATACAGTTGTCACAGTTTCAGATGAGTAGCTGTGTTGGTCTGTAGCAGAAGAGCAAGACTCAGATCCAGTAGCAACTTAGAGACCAATTAGATGTCCAGGGTGTGAGCTTTTGATAGTCAAAGCTGCCAAAGTCCACACTCGGGAAGTCTAATTGTCACAGTGTATCCCAGGCTGTTTCCACCTGGAGTTTTTCCCTGGGAGCTATGCAGCATGTCCCTGCTTTATTTGGATGTTTCCATATTACACTGCACTTATGGTGCTTCCAGAGCATTCCCTTTTAAGGAAGAGCAAGGAAAAGTTTCCTTCCACCAAGGATTCACTACAACTCTGTTAAATTGACAACTTTTAGCAGGGCTGTCATGCTAAATGAAACTAGCTGCCTGTATGAACAAAATAAAGTTTAGAAACTCATGGAATATTAGGTGTGCTGAGCCATTCTTCCTCTGCCCTTTTAGTCCATGACCTTTTATACTTTTCTTTCTATGTGAAGTTGTCAGAATGAAAGTTTGGTATCATTGTGGCCTACTTTGATCTCATTTTCAGTCCATGGGATCGATCTGATTAGGCAGGAGATCCTCAGGGCTAATGACCTTACACTGTGTCTGAGACGTGCATGGCTGCACAACATTGGCTTGGTTTCCTGTTAGCCCACATTAGGTAACGTGAGACAGTAATGCGGATGAAGGGCAGAACTCAGTGGAAAAGCACAGACTTCGAATCTATAAGGCTTCAAGTTTGATCCCCAACAAAAAGATCTCAGGTAGCTGAAAAAAACCTCATGCTAAAGAGCCACTGCCAGTCACAGTAGACAGGTCTCAGCCTAGATGGGTTGAGAAATAGCTCAGTATATTATCAACTCACAGAACTGCCAACACCACAACCCCTGATCAATAGGAAAATGAGGCAAGGCCTACTGTCTAGGAGCTTTTGTGGCCCTGCTGATGAAAACTTTTAAGTTTTCCACAGCAAGGGTAAAAGCCATGGGGGAGGGGTTATTTCCGATGGAAAAATGGAACAGGAAAGAGTTAAATAGGGCAGTCACCTTGCTGGGCTCCCTCTCAGAATGATAGCCTCAGCTGCAATATTGTAAAAAAAAAAATCAAAAAGTCCCAGTAATTTCACTGTAAGAAATCAAACCTTTTCATTCTTAACATATTATGTGACCTGAGGCAACTTCATTAATTCTCTGTAGTTTACTTTCCCCTGGTTTAAATTGGAACTAATAATCCTTCCTAACTTCACAGCATTATTGCAGCAATTCTTTAATCGGTGTTTGCACAGTACTTTGAACAATAAAAAAGATCCTTCTTAAGTACTATATAAGTGCTGAAGAACATTATTAGCTTAATATAAGTACTCACACTGTCAATTAAACCAAGTGTTGCTCTCAGCAGGCTATTATCAAAATCCATAGCCATTTCCTGACACTGAATGTTTTAATGGTAAATCAAAATGTGCCCATTAGTTGCTGGGTGAATTTTGAGTTTCACATACATGTTTGATGTTAAACTACAACAAGTTTCATTAGGCTGTTAAGAGTAAGCTAAACAGCATGGCATCGGAGAAGGAGCAGCTCCTGGCATAATTGAAACCAGGAGCAAAGAATGGAAACTGCTTTGCCCTGTACTGGTATGAATGGAAGATTATTTGTGATACCTGTTCTTCATCAGCTGTGTATTAATTTCCACATAGCAATAACAAAGGCTTACAGACACACATTTGTATTCTTACAACTGAGTTTTACCACTTTTCTTTGTTAGCTGCATTGTTTGTGGATACTATCACTTAAATGAGTTAATGCCTTGCATAATTAGGACACTAGTGGTTAGAGATCCCAGGTCCCCAAGTGGGGGTGGGGGATTCCCTGCTACCACCCTCCACCATCTGCCACCAGTCACCTGGCCAGCAGGGGGGAGGCGAGGGAGCAGACCTCCTGAGTGCACGCTCGGGGCTGTGCAACAATGTCAAGAAAGTTAAGTGCTGGGTTCCCCCTCTGGCAACCCTACTAGCGGTTATTGGTAAATACACAGTGAATGTTAACTTTCACATACATTTGTCAGCGACTGCAGACCAATCTAATGAACATCCTGAAACTTAGAGCTATATCAGTTAATGCCAGCAGGTCCCAGATTGTAAGTGTTCATCTGTTCGACAAATGAGTATCTATACCAGTGAACAAAATTTATCTGGGATTGTGAAGATTCAGTGTTGACATTCAGTACATTTTGAATATTCACTATAGTATATGTACTTACAAATGTGTATGCCTAGTGATCATCAAAATCATGAAACATGTTAATGTAATTAGATTTATACGGGTTGTTTTAGGTGGGTAACCATGTTGGTTTGCAGTAGCACAGCAGATTTGAGTCCAGTGGCACCTTAGAGATTGTGATGGACTCAGCTTCAGATACTGAGATGGTCAGTGAGCTATGATTGACATGTTCCCCCCGCCCCTCCTCCAATGTTGCTAGCCTGAAATGGCAGTTGGGGATGGAATGTTGGGGAAGCAGTCAGTTGGAGTTGGAGAGTAAACAAGGGAGTGAATTCTATAAGAATTCCCTACACTACAGAAATCCCTAAAATAAAGGAGTAGTATGTGATGGTATGGAAGTTAGTAACAATGAGTAAAATACACACACACGCACACGCACACACACAACACACAAAAAACATCCCAGTAAAGGAAGGTCAACAATAGAATGGAAATTACAAAGAAAGATGCTAAAGATTTATACTATATTGGAATAAGAAACACACCAATATTAAGGAAAACCTATTTTTATGATAGTACAGATTTGTCCTTTTGGAAAAAATGTATGCAGTATCAATTTTCTGTTCTGTTATGTCTTTGAGATTATTGTTCTATATAGAAAATGTATAAAAGAAAGAGAGAATGGTTTCATTACCCTCCTCACATTTACACAGTCGATTGCCCTGAGATTTCTTAACTACAGAACAATATTTGCACAGCACAATGTGCAAACAGTTCCTTAGGCCCCAACTTCCAGCTCAGACAACTGTTAAAGTTACTCATTATTTCAGCATGCCTTAGACTTGGTAAAGATCATTTTTGCAAAACATTTGTCCCTTCCCTGAAAAAAGAATTCAGGCTTCACTCCTGAGCTCTTTTAAAATGTGTTCTACTTTTTTTTAATCTGGCCAGAGTCTGAGTTGCTTTGTTTGTTTCTCATCAATGTGAACATCCTACTCTCAAACAAAACCAATCAAATCCTTTCCAAGTGCAAAATTCAGCTGATGACTCTTATCTCAGTTACCTGCAAAACAGGAAGTGCTGCCCTTTTGGGGATACTTAAAGGTAAAGTGCTTCAAGCGTTCCTGAGATGTTATCACCAGGGAGGAGTTCAAATCCCATGTTGACTATAAACCACTGTTCAATGAAACAGGACAAACTTGGGGATGTTGTCAAACACCACTGTTACTTTTTCCTCCATCAAAAAATGAGTTAACTAGGACAATCATTCTACAATGTAGTTTGACAAGGGCTTCTTGGCAAGGGCATTGTAAGTGCATAGAATCCTGTATGCTCTGTAAACTGTTATTCTGTAATCTGCTATAGTTCATTAAAGACCTTTCTTGGTAAGTGCATAGAGGTTTCACTTGAGATTGAAGTTTGTTCCTTATGAGAACTTGGACTTCGTTGTGTGCAGGGCTGTCAACAACAGAACGTTTTGGAGGTCATTAATTCATAGGGTCACCATAAGTCAGAGGTGACTTTACAGCATATAACACATACATCATACACAACAGAATGTATGCTTAGCCTTTATGGACATGGTCACAGGACGGAAACATAGGAAACACTGCAAAAAAGAAAGATTTACTGGTGATGAAAATCAATAATAATAATCGTAAGCTATATATGCAAAAGAGGAGCATGGAGATCAAATAGTGATGAGTGTTTAGGCAGGCAGCAACAAAGTTGTTAATTTATGCTAAGAAAAGATCCCTGCATAATAACTGAATACTAAAGGCGTATGCCAGGTTTTTTTCTGGTTAGTTGGCAATACTGGCTTACAGTAAAGACATGAGCATTAGGAGGACAGCAGACTTTATCATCTGCATTCATCCAGATTGTGAGCCTGACTCTCTACTTTAAAATTAGATCACAGGCATTACAACAATACTATGTAAAGCTGAACAAGAGATGCAATCTCCTTTGTTCTAATCTGTGAATTCCACTCTAGTCATACCTTATTTAGTTTCCTCTGAAGTAAGCCATCTAATGACTCAGGAAAGTGTCTATAACTGCTATAAAAGGAACTGAAGTCCTAATCTAGCACCGTGTGTTCTAAAAGGTTTCTTTTAATAGTTTAATTAGACAACTTGAATGTTGGTTGTTGTGGATTTTCCAGGCTGTATTGCCGTGGTCTTGGCATTGTAGTTCCTGACATTTTGCCAAGACCACGGCAATACGACCCAGAAAATCCACAACAACCATCATTCTCCGGCCGTGAAAGCCTTCGACAATATAACTTGAATGTTGTTGCCAAGGTCTTTGCTTTAATCTAGCAATTCTAGACAGCATTACTTCAATTGCCAGTAGTGGTGCATCTACACAGTGTGCTGTTGTTGCACTATAGCAATCATTCACAATTAGATTCTTTCCCCCTTGTATAGGCAAAAGCAGTTGTAAATGATGGTTATAGCACAATTGTGAAATATTCCATTATGTGTGGATTATTTGGAAGTCTCACAGAACTAAGTGGAAAGAACCTGTAACAAAGTCAAGAGATCCAGTTTTAAAGATGGTGTATGAGAGAAGAGCAACTTCCACTAACGTGTCTATATTGGACTCCCTTGAAACTCACTATCATTCAGAATATAGAAGTTCTTGACTTCTGATACCAAAGCAGAAACCATATTTGTAGCTAGTGCAGTCCCATATGGCATATGACGTTGATCCCACAGCTATGCTACTCACAAATCCTCACAAATCTAATCCGGAGAACCGAGTTTGATTCCCCACCCCTTCACTTCAAGCCAGCTGGGTGACCTTGGGTCAGTCACAGCTCTCCCGGAGCTCTCTCAGCACCACCCACCTCACAGAGTGTTTGTTGTGGGGATAATAATAACATACTTTGTAAACCACTCTGAGTGGGTGTTAAGTTGTTCTGAAGGGCAGTATATAAATTGAATGTTGTTGTTGCTGTTGTTATTATTACTACACCTGTAAGTGCTTGAAGTCTCTGTTATGTGAAGGGATGCAAGGCCGGCTCCCTGAAATGCTTTACGGACTGTTTAAGCCCATCCTCTCCAAATTCTCTTCAGATACAAAAGGGAAAATTTGGCTCAAGACAAAAACAAGCTGAATTCCTGAATGGGAAAAGCTTCCATATGGATCAGCATAACAAACACTGATTTGTTTTGTTCCTTGCCACCTCATTCACATGCATTGCAGCATTTCAAAGGTGTAAACAGGGAGCTTGTTCTCAAAGTAAGGATTACTGAATCCCCCATCACACATTAATGAAGACTGTTCTCTGCCTGCTTTAAGTTGCATCTGTATACTTTGCAATAACACTGTTTGCATGGGCTTCAGGAGCAGAGGAAAACATCAGGTTGGCCATAATCACTGGTTTTCTTTTTTTAAAACTTAAGGTTAATACTATGTGGAATTCTACTGTGGTTATTCTATTATTATTGTTACAATTTATAATCATAATACTAATAATATATTTCCTTTAACAGAAAACTAGCTGATCACTACAACAGCATAACAGGGCCACCAGCAAAGAAGAGGGAGGTTTCAGCATACAGATTAGACTCCCTAGATAAGCAGAACAAGATGACCTTTTGCTCTTCACTCAAAAGTGGGGAAAGTCACCCAAAACATGCTTGCTGCCAGCAAAGGAGTGCACAAACTCTGTTTGGTTTCGAGTCTATGGTGGTATTCTATGTCCATCACATCATTGCCCTGTGATGTCTACAAAGTGAACCTTCCACATAGACTTGTCAATACTGAGATTTAAGTGGGTTGAAAGTTGTCAGTCTTCTCAATGCCCTCTTTCCTGAAGATTTGGATGATGAAGTCATTGATGTATTTAGTCATACTAAAATTTTGTTTAAATATACCCTCAAAATTTCAACCAAAAGACAAACAACAGGAACAGTGGTATTATCAGGCACAAGGACAAAAAAATAGAGATTGGCCTTGGTGAACAGGGACAGTTGGGCATAGGAACTGACCCATGTCTGTATTGTTATTGGCTGTGTGGATGCTGAAACTTTAAGAAATGAGGGGACAGAAAACAGTGTTCTTCATCCTATGGGGGTGTTTTAGTAAAATTTAAGACTTTTTCTTCCTTTCCTTTAAATGATATTTGTGAGAACACGCAAAGAGAATGAATTCCTTCCCTAACACCTCATGTGGCTTTTTGTTTTCTTTTGTTATTGTATGGTTGCTTGTATGTATTAGAGCTAAACTGAGCTGAAGCAGATTAGAGACTATACAAAGTTTGACTTCATATTTGTGAAGCTCATACATAGGAAATCACCAGTACTGAGATATCTCTGCTTACATCAGACACAAAGTTCTCATACCAACATCTCAGTCAGCTCTTAGAATGGTAAAATATAACTATTGTTTATCTGAACAAAGTCAGAGCAGGTAAATGTTTTGAGCCTCCACCCTTTCCTAGTAAGTATAATTTTAGATGTTTCAGGAGACTGAGACAACAAAGGTGAACATCCAGTCCTATGGACCTGACATAATTTATGCACTTCCAGAAGCAATGTAGAGATCAAAACAACATCAAGAGAAACAAAGATAATGAATCAATGCCACTCCCATGGCATCATTCACTACCACCCCCAATCACATCAGCAGATTTGCACTGTCAGAAGAGGAAAAAAGGTCAATTCATCCCCTACTCCCTCACTGTAGCAACCCAACTGGCATAGATGCCCAGGGAATAAACTTCCTTAGGGTTGGAAATGACTTGTGGAGGGAGTGGAACACAGAAAAATTCCATGAACATCAGCACCTTCCACAGACAGATCACTGGGTCCAACCTATAGTGTTCAGCCAGGGAGAAGCCATAGTACCTTCCCAGCACAATCCCCATTATCCATTGTATAAGAAGTCAGTAGCAAACATTTAAAGACAACCTCTAGATTTGATGGCAGAGGAGCTTGTAACTAAGGGGAGGAGTTTGTTTCTTCTGAAAATTAACATTTTTGTAAATAATGTCTATGTAACTTGAATGTTCTGGGAAGAAAATAATTATCAGCAAGCTGGTAGTTTGGATAGCATGGGACAGAAAGTAAATGAAACTGAAGGGAACACCTTGGGAGTACAAGATTGTACCTAGCAATTTGCTGTCTGTTGAAGGCCTATCTACTATGGCCAATATAATCTATCATTAAATCTTTTGTAAGGATTCCTTAACAACTTTATAAACCTACCTTCCACTGCTTGCTACTAAGATAGCTTACACAGAATAAACATAACAAGGATAGAAATGAACCCAGCCCTCTTCATGCCCTTCATGCCCTTCATGCCACCAATAAATCTGAGAGCAGAAGGTGTGGGGAATTATTTGCATTCAGACATTTAAAAATTAAACAAGAAAACTATAAATGGATTGAAACTAAATTTAAAAACTTAAAAACCCTATTTACACTCAGGAAAGCCTTCTCTTTTGTCCAAAGTCAGACCACCTCAAAAGCTCTGTGAAATAAATCCATTTTACAGCTTCACTAGAATGCCAAGAGTGCAGAAGCCCCCTCCCCCAATCTTTTCCACAAGGCTGCTTCACAATCATGGGGCAGCCACTGCTGAAGCCACCCTAGACAAAAGTGGTCACAGACGATAGTCCTTGCTCAGAAGAGTGAGGCTGCCTCAAGGGAAAATGCAGGGAGAGGTAGTCTTTCAACTACATAAGCTCTAGGTCATGAAGAGCTTTAAAGGTAAACACTAGCATCTTCAATTGGATCCCCCAAAACACATAGGTAGCTAGTGAAGGGGCCTTATAATAGGAGTAATAGGATCACTACAGCTGGCCCCAGGTAACAATTTTTTAAAATTTATTTATTTACTTTAGATTTTTATTCCGCCCTCCCCACAAGCAGGCTCAGGGTGGATTATAACAAGTTAAAATCCATCACATAATTTATATTTAATATAAACAATTAAAAACATTTAAAACTATTTACATAACATAACAATACAACAGTATATAATAACTTGATGACAGATGGAAGATCTGAGCTCTCCCTGTTAGGATTGTCCACCATCCTGCTTCTAATTAATGTCTATTATTAATTAGAAGCAGGATGGTGGACAATCCTAATAAGGAGAGTTCAGATCTTCCCTTTCCCCCCCTCCTATCAGCCAGAGGAGGCCAAGCCCAGCCTCAACCATATGCCTGGCGGAACATGGACTGCTGCATTTTTCACCCACTGAAATTATCATATTATCTTCAGGGGCATCCTCATATAGAATGTTTTATAGTATTGTTGCAAGAAAAAAATAACATGCAGCAGCCCAGGGATGCCAGCTGAAAGCATAAGGGAACATTTTCCCATGCTTTCTCCTTATTTTCTAATTGATGCCATGCCAATTTTGTCACAAAAATATTGCAAGATCTACACTGAATTGCTCATTGTCCTTCAAGCAACAGATCCTACAACAACCCAAACAAGTTTCCCCTACCTGCTCTGTTTGGTAAGCATGGAAATCATGCCAAGTGCATTCAGCAGGGACATATTCCCATAAATCTTATTAGTCAGCACCAGGCTTGCTAGAGATTCCCATTCTTGCAACACATTACTTCCACATCACCTGAAAAAATTAAATTTGAATATTTTAATCATTGATGGTATAATGTCCTGCCCAAGATGTCATTGTTCATCCCAGGTAACTATAATTTTTCCTGTGTCACAGCCTTTGAGGAGACAGCTGGTTTGAAACTGCTCATCTGTACATGGATAGAGACTATATGGAATCAGATGCTTGGCAGTAAATACAGGTATGGAATCTCCAGTAAGAGTAATGGTGAGGGAGTAGGAAGTATTTCCCCACCTGTGTTACTCCACCTTGCTGTCTTTAATGTGGGGAAAAGATCCCTCCAGCCTGATTTCAAAATGAAGTTTGTTTGAAAGACAGGAATTCCCCCACAGAACTCTTACTAAAGAAATAGGCTGACTGCCTGATAACTCTGCAGAACAGCCAACAGTGGCCTTTTGTGCAACATCCCAAAGCTCTTCACTCTCATAGCCACAACCAATGACAATAATCAGAGCCCCTAGGATATCACCTCAGCCCAAATTTCTCAATCAATTCAATCATAAACCCAGGAAGACCTATCAAGTCCTATCTCTGTCTTTGTCTAAGCCAATCTGCCTCTGAGCAGGTAAGCCCATCTCTGGGACATTTCTGCAACATGTCTATTACCTCACCTAGGACCCAGCATCCTGCTCTTCCTCAGTAGGACCATATTTAGATATTCTCAATCTACACCAAACCCACCAATGCTCAGCTCTGTCCAGCACTCCCGGCCCAATGACACCACTAGTCCCAACCCTGTGCTGAATTGAGGCTCCCCATTGAAATCTGGGCATAAAGAAGGCACCCAAACCCACCATTTCTTCAGTTGGTTCTGCACCTGGGTCTTCTTTCAGCAGCTTACATCAAACCCTCATCTTCAAGACAGGACAAGTATGCTTTTTCTCTCCTGTTTTGTTTTTCTTCCCAAATTTGACCCTACCTGCCCGGCGTACCTCTTCCTATCTCTTAACCCCACCTCTTAAGGCTAGCCTGTGTTATTGCCAGCTGGCTCTCCCCATAGCACCCTGCATCTGGCTAAGAACTCCTTCCCACTTGTCCAAGACTTCCTTCCCATCTCTCCAACAGCAAATTCTGGTTCTTCAGCCCCTCACCTACCTCCATCCTCTGGGTTGGTTTGCCCTGGGTCAGCCAGTGGGAGGAACATATTCCAGTTAGCATCAACTAACTGGGAATTTAATTAATAGAAGTACAAGTACACACTGAGATTTTGCAAATGTGAATGGTTTTATTGGATTGCCATAGACATTTTCTTTTTCTTTTCTTTTTTCATTTATGCTTTATAAAGAAGATATTCAACAATAATAACAATGTATTGTCGAAGGCTTTCACGGCCGGAGAACGATGGTTGTTGGGGGTTTTCCGGGCTGTATTGCCGTGGTCTTGGCATTGTAGTTCCTGACGTTTCACCAGCAGCTGTGGCTGGCATCTTCAGAGGTGTAGCACCAAAAGACAGAGATCTCTCAGTGTCACAGTGTGGAAAAGATGTAGGTCATTTGTATCTACTCAGGAGGGGTGGGGTTGAGCTGAGTCATTCTGTAAGAGTTTCCCAGGGTGTGGAATGCTAATGGCGGGAGGCTTCACTGTATCCTGAGGTGGTTCTTTTGCATATGGATCCTGAGGCGGTTCTTTTGCAAGGAGAGAAATGCCATCAAGACCCTCAATGCAGATCCAGACATCATCATTCTACCAGCTGATAAAGGCAATGCTACAGTGATCATGAAAACGGAGGAATACAAAAAGAAGATTAAGGAACTCCTGGACCCCTCCACCTACAAAAAACTAAAACGAGATCCCACTTGCAAAATCACCAGGCTAACAAATGCGCTGATCAAGAATTCCTCACTACATCTCGACACGCACAGCAAACTATGCAAGACAGAAGCACAGCCACCTAGACTATATGGACTCCCCAAAATACATAAAGATTCAGTCCCACTCCGACCCATTGTGAGTGCCATTGGTTCACCGACATATGAATTAGCTAGACATCTGGCAGATCTCCTGCAGGACCACATCGGGAAAACCTCGTCTTACATCAAAGATTCAGCAGATTTCATCAACAAAATCAGTTCTCTGAAACTCAATCCACAAGACATACTTGTCAGTTTTGATGTTGTATCCCTGTTTACCAAGGTTCCAGTAAAAGACACTATTGCACTGATTAATCGGATTTTCCCAGAGGATGTAACAGCCTTATTCCATCATTGTCTGACAACCAGTTACTTCCAATGGGACAACGAATTCTATGAACAGATGGATGGGGTGGCCATGGGGAGCCCACTCAGCCCAGTTATAGCAAACTTCTACATGGAACATTTTGAAAAAACAGCTCTAGAATCAGCACCCCACAAACCCAGTGTATGGTTCCGGTGTGTGGATGATACATTCATCATTTGGAGCCATGGGGAGGAAGAATTGAGGGAGTTTTTGAATCATCTCAACAACATCCACCTGAACATACAATTCACAATGGAGAAAGAAAGTGAGGGAAAACTCTCATTCCTGGATACCTTGATCATCCGCAAAGCAAACTTTCAGTTAGGTCACAAGGTCTACAGGAAACCTACTCACACTGATCGGTACTTACACAAAAACTCCAATCAACCACCCCCGACAGAAAAGAGGCATAATGAAAACATTAGTGGATCGTGCAAGACGGATATGTGAGCCGCGCTTTCTCAATGAGGAAATTAATCATCTAAACCACGCACTTCAGGCAAATGGCTACTCCAGAAATGAAATCCGAAGAGCAATCAAACCCAGGATGAATCAAACAACCAAAGAAAAACAGTCTCCCACAGGAAAAGTGTTTTTGCCATATATCAAAGGAATTACTGATCAGATGGGAAAGCTTATGAAAAAGCATAACCTTCAAGCAGTATTCAGACCCACCCGAAAAATACAACAGATGCTACGATCAGCAAAAGACAGCAGAGATCCCCTCACCTCTGCAGGAGTATACCGTATACCCTGCAGCTGTGGACAAGTTTACATCGGGACCACAAAGCGTAGCATCCAGACAAGAATAAAAGAACATGAAAGACACTGCAGACTTGGACAGCCTAAAAAATCAGCAGTGGCTGAACATAGCCTAACTCAAACAGGACACAGTATCTTATTCCAGGACACCAAAATACTGGACAACACTTCCAACTACTTTGTCAGACTGCACAGGGAAGCCATTGAAATTCACAAGCATAAGCAAAACTTCAACAGGAAAGAAGAAACCTTAAGAATGAACAGAGCATGGGCTCCAGTTCTGAAAAACACCAGGCCAACAAAACACTCCACACCCGACAATAGCCCTGCAGAGAAGATTAGCACATCAAGCACCAATCCATATGCAAAAGAACCGCCTCAGGATACAGTGAAGCCTCCCGCCATTAGCATTCCACACCCTGGGAAACTCTTACAGAATGACTCAGCTCAACCCCACCCCTCCTGAGTAGATACAAATGACCTACATCTTTTCCACACTGTGACACTGAGAGATCTCTGTCTTTTGGTGCTACACCTCTGAAGATGCCAGCCACAGCTGCTGGCGAAACGTCAGGAACTACAATGCCAAGACCACGGCAATACAGCCCGGAAAACCCCCAACAACCAATAATAACAACAACTGGATAACAACAAGGATAAATAGCAACAGTACAATAAATTCACAAAACCCCCCAAGATTGAAATACAACTATAACCACGCAAAACATTGATTACAAATACTAAATACCAAAAAGGTCATTTCTCAAATAACATTTGATATAAAATATTTGGAGGAGAGAAGTCTTCTTTGTTAGCTATAAAGTCAAAGAAAGGCCACCATTTCTTGTAAAAGGATGATGTCAGCATATCTGTATTGTCTTTTTGCAAATGAGACGTTATTTTCTCTAAGATAAATTGATCCCAAACTTTAATTAACCTGTGGTCTGCCATAGACATTTTCATAATATTCTAGCCATTGGTTGCTGTCCCATTCATCCACTTTAACTCTACTTCCCTCCATTGGCTAGAACAGTAAAATTATTTGCTGTTTAAGTACTTCCATCTCTTCACCCTAATTTGCATAACATTAACCTTCATGCCAGCTGGGGGCTCCAAGGCTGAAGGAGAACCTTCCCTTCTCAAACTCACACTTGTGTGGATATGGCCACCCTTTCCTTGCATTGTGTGTAAAAATGCACAGCAAGGGATGGCAATAGAGATGCCGGCACCAACTCCACCTTGCCATCCATAGCTCCCCTCCTTGGCACAAAGCAATCCTTTTGAGGTTTGATACCTACAAGCCACTCAGTGCCACGGCCTTCCATCTCTTCTCTTGGGGGGGGGCGTGTTGTGCTAGATTTGGATCTGTGTACATCAGATTCACATGGTCTCACCAGTCCCCTAAACTCATGTTTTGGAGGCTTTCACCATAGGGGATGCTTTCCATGTGACAGGGATGAATTTGAGTAACAACCATTTCTGACATTGCAGAGGGTAAACTCAATTCTAAAGACAACTGAAGATTATATCTTCAGACTGATGTTTGCAAACAAGAGGAGCTCTTGGAAAAATGATCAACAGCACAGAAAAACAATTCAGACGTGCTTCTGGAGTGTGTGTATGTTTCTTCTGTCCAAGGCTACTTCCACACAGGGTGGGAAAATGCACCTTCCTTTGGCAGCAGCAGCAAGCAGTGCAGGAATAGGCGGGACCAGCATCTATACCCCCAGTCCCACCGCTTTCTGCTTCCACCAGTTCAGCTCCTACTTCTCTCCCTTTCCCTTATGCCTGTGCAAAAGCAAGGCATATTAGATCGCACCACGATCTCCTGAATTTCTCTGCCCTTTCACTCTACTTTCCCTGGTGAGCTGTGCTGTGATAGTATAGCGCAGCTTGGCTGGGAAAGGCAGGAAACCCTGTAAATGTTAAAGGGGGGGGATATCACATGGCAGCAAGCTGTGCCATGCCATTTTGAATGTGGACCTCAGCTCTGTCCCCTCTTCAAACAGATGACAGAGGAAGTGACAACACGAACACACACACCACCCCCAGCACTCTGCAGAATCTCCATAGAGCCAGATTAAAATACAGCAGGTTTATTTATTCTTTGGTTTAAAAGGGAAAGCCTTGGATACAACATTAACTGTGCTTGGAATGATGATTATGTCATGTGAGGGCTTCCTGGCTTTCATGCTGGGGGGAAAACATCCCCCTGAGGGAGGAGCCTGAGACAGCTCAGGACAAATATTTGAACATCACATTTTACCATTATGTTTTCAGAGGTCCTCAGTGAGATGTGCATTTATGTAGTTTAAAAGCAACATAACAATTGGCCATGACTATTTTTTAAAGTCAGAAACCACATTGGAGATATCTATGCTAGCAAATGTGGCATTATACAGTCGAAATATTATTTCAGGCAGCTATCCATCAAAAGATTAATCAAAACTACAAAGGATCCAAGCTTATTTTGAAAAATTGAGCCATTTTTTCTTTTAAACCTACACTGGTGACAAAAGCCTTTCACAGGATAAATGGGATTAATAATTCTCTAAAGTATTTTTTCTCTGGATTAGTGTTTAATCCATATCCGTAATATGAACCAGGAAGCTGAGTGACAGTCAATACCTTGAGACAAAATAACTCAGGTTTCCTCATTCCTTGGAAGTCATTGAACTACATTTTTCCTGAAGGCATGGTTCTCCTGAAAGCAACTGTTCCTTAGAATTCTCATAAACCCAAGTTTTATTGCTAATAGACATTTGTGTCGTAAAAGAGTGAGATAGTGTTAAAACGGGCTAAAATCAGCAGTGCTATTCTGTCATTTTATTGACGACATTCTGGTCATTTTGGACACAGCTGACATAGCAGAAATATTTATAGATTGGATGAACAGTCTAAAAAGGGATATTAAGTATACATGGCAAGGCAGTATAACGTGCATAAACTTTCTAGACGTGACCATCTACAAAACTAGCTCCACCAGCCTAGGGGTCCGTCCCTTTAAAAAGAAAACGGACCACAATTCATATTTACACTACAGTTCATTCCATCCGAGGGGCTTGAAAAATAACATCCCATTAGGTCAATTCCTCAGATTAAAAAGAAACTCTACCAACATCAGAGACTTTGAAAATAATAGCAAGGCATTGAGCAATGCTTTCGAGTCCAGAGGCTATCCGAGAAAGGTGGTGGAAACAGCTCGGTGCCGAGACAGGGCTACACCACAGGCGGAACTTTTGACACCCAGGCACCACCCTGGTAGAACAGGGGTTCCATGGGCCATAGACTATACACCTTTGGCCAACCAGATTAGCAGGATCATTAGAAAGCATTGGCATTTAATAGAGGATATACCTGGTTGTGAAATTCCACCAATGATTGGCCTCCGACGTACTAGATCCTTAAAAGACATTCTAATACATTCAGAATATAGGGTTAGGGCAGCCCCAACTAGATCCTTACCTAAGGGACATTTTCCTTGTGGAGAATGTAATATGTGCCACATGATGACCAAACTAGAAGGTATTGGAATTGCGGTAGTCAGGGATCCGGCTTTTTCTACATGCAAAACAAATAATGTGGTTTATGTAATAAAATGTCCGTGTGGTCTATATTATATGAGCAGCACAACTAGACCACTCAAAGTCAGGATCCAAGAACACCTTTCACGAATAAGGAACCAGGTGCAGGATGCCCCTTTAGTGACTCATTTCCATTCAGTACATAGAGGAAATTGTGATTTGAGCATCTCAGTGTTGACAATATTACAGGACCAGTCCCAAATAAACCACTCTAGGAGACTTCTCCAACTGGAGGCGAAGTGGATTTACAAATTGAATACTTTAACTCCACATGGATTGAACCAAGAACTAGATCTTTCATGCTTTATTGGTTGAAATGACTCAGCAACCAAAAAGGTACTGATTCTGCTGCCACTTACCTCAGGGAATTGTGAATTAGATATGCATGTCCCCTTTAAGACTGATTGCAACAGCTCCATATTTAGTAGCTTCCCAGAAATCAATGAGTTACTGTCTGTCACAACATGATTGCCTCTTGGAGCACTTCACACAGGAACGTGGGGAAGGTCTGAGTAAGTTAAACAGGCTGGTGTATTGTTACATATTGTGATATTTTTATTTTAGTTCTGTAAATGTATGTATGATTTGAAATTTATTATTGTAGACCACTAGAGATATTGCCCAAGAAGAAGACGTGGTACGAAACGGGAATTGGAGAATCATGCCTGCACCATCCCGTCGGCAATTCTGCCTCTTGGCACTATATTCACCTAGTGGAGTCCAACGAGTCAGAATTCCATCCCCCTTACTTCCTGGTGCTCTCTGTGATTAAAAAACATTTCAGAACTTTTGAAATTCATTGGACAGACAAACATGAATTGATTTTGCATAGCAATATTTACTGACATATTTATTGATATATTTATTGTATTTATTGAATGTATTGTATTGCACTTTTGCACTTTAACACATTCTAAATATATTAATTGAAGAGTTTTTGACTGCACTTCATATCCCTGCTGTTCTTTAGTCTACCTTGGTTAACAGGGATACCCCCTAGTGTTTTTCTCTTCAGAACCCTTACAGGTACTTCACCTAAGGACACAAATACCAAACTCAAGTCTCTACTCCTCTGAGTGAGGATGCAAGGACAATGCACCCCACACAGGTAAGCAAAGGAGAGGGAGCCTTGCCTCAAACTTGGATGGCTTGTGGGAGAGTCAGTGGCTCCGAGTCCTGACTGCCCCTAGGCACTCTATTAGCCTCAGTGCAAAGGGGAGGGGATTCTGCCAAACCCAGAATAATTTTCCTCCTTTCTCCTGGTAGTCTCTGCTCTCTCTCCTCTTTATGGTATAGGACACTGTGAGTTTCCTTTGACAACAAGGCTGAGTGCAATTGCTATGCCTTCTGCATCTTTTAGTTGGGTCTTTTTTGTACATATTTCTCCTCTGCAGAGTGAGCATTGGATACCAACTAGCAATATTGCTGCTATGCCAGGATCAGGGCTGAAATGAAAAGTTTCTATGAAAACTAATGGAACTTTTCTATCCATTTCTATCCACTCTATCCATTAGAGAACCACTAAGAACCAGCCAATTAACTCCCACCACCAACCTTCCTAAAGAAAAAATATTTTGCAATGTGACCTGAGGAAGACCAGAAAGGTGGTAGTGCTTTGGATAACAGGTTCCACAAAGCTGAATCCTCAAACAACAAGGCTATACATTGCACCCTAATCAATCTGACTGAATGATTTAGCAGACACCTCCAGCAGATCTTAAGAGACGGATGACTTTTGCTGTTCCCTAAAGTACAAAACCAGCAATCAAACCACAGGGAACATGTCTTGTGGCATAAACAGAACACCACCAAGTAAGCTTTTGTGAGAACAGAACAGATTGTTTGTGCTGTGACTAGAGATGGGCATGAACAGCAATACGAACTAAAAAAACCCACGAACAGCCTAATCTGCTGTTTGCGAACAATCTGTTCGTGAGGCCCCATTCTAAATGAACAGGTGGTCGTTGCAAGCCTCGTTTGTTGCTGTTCGTTGCTGTTCATCAAGCCAGACAGTCTGGCACCAATTTAGCTTGATACGCAGGTCTTCCTTCCAAGTGTGGACTGGAGCTCCAAATTTGTTACAAGAGGAAAAGACCAGGGGGAGGGGGGCTCCCAGCTCTGGCTTTCAGGGAGAGACAGCTACTGTTAGAGAGACAGGATGAGTGCATTGGAGCTTGAATTTTCTTTGTGTGTGATGGGATAGGGATCTACCCCTTTAGATTTCAGGGCTGCTGCCAGGCTCTGGGGCCAAGCTATTATTTATTATTGGTACATTTCCTGCTGCCTGCTCAGGTAGGGTTTCTGGGAGTGGTGCAGTAAGGATCTTGATGGCTGGAGGAGAGCCTGATGGCCCCCACGAACAACGAACAACGAACAACGAACAACGAACAACGAACAACGAACAACGAACAACGAACAACGAACAACGAACATGTTCGTGAACAGGATCATGTTCGTCAATGTTCATTGTTCATGGGTGGCAATGAACAACGAACACCATGTTCCTTTTTTTCTGTTCGTGCCCATGTCTAGCTGTGACCTTTAGTGCTTTAATAAGAAATATTTATTTACAACAAAAAATAGCTCTATGGAAGAAGTAGTGCAATGTTTAGATGGCATCAAGCAAACAAAAACATTTATTTGAGTCTTGCTCACCTTTTGGACCTAGTTTTCTGCCAAGAACATGAGATGAAAACAGAAGCCTGGCTGAGTGGATCTTGCTGAATCAGTCCAGAAAAACTGCCAGAAAACACACTGCTGGAATTAAATGCAGTATAAATGTCCATTATGATATAAGTATCTATTGTGAATCCCACATACATGATTTTCTTTTCTTTGCAGAATTTGTGGTGTTACCATTTTGCTAAGCTGATCACTTACTAATATCCAGAGATGGTCAGTTAATGTCTCCTCAAAGGGGACAAATGACTGGAGTTGTATTTTTCAATGACTGGCTGGGTCTGAGACCTGTTCTCTTACCATGTGCACAATCAGCTTGAATATAGGTTCGATTCCCTACCCTGACATGGGAGCTCACTGGATAATCTTGGGCCAGTTACACGGAATTGGTATAACTGGTCCAAGTGAATGTTGGGGGTGAAAGTTGAGGTATAAGTTAAAAAAACCTTTCAATATCCAGGATTAGTCTCATAAATATTTGGGCATTATATCTGGGACATGCATGCAAATGATGAACAATTTGCACAAGTAATTAGGAGTGCGCACTAGGGGTGTGCATAACAAGCAAATGAGCTGAAAATACACACAGAACTCGCTGGTTTGGTTTGTTAAAGTGGCTTCTAGAATGCTGAAACAAATGGAGAAACTAGGCTATGACGACTTCCCTCCAGTTGAAAGTTTGTGTGTTTCATTTTGGAGCTTACCACGCAGGCTATGCAGACAAGCTAGTTAATGGGGTGCACCGTCCAACAGTATCTTGTTTTCCTTAATCTCCAGTCTGTCTGCACTCATCATGCAACCAATTGGTTTCAAAGGGGAGAGATTGAGCCCTTAATGTTAACTCTGTTGGTGGGAAGGGTGTGTGTGTTGAGCTCATGAGTGCACTTTTTTCCAGTGCTTTCTGGTCAATGGCATTGGTATTCAGTGGCTCATATGGATCAAACGTTTTCTTTGCACCATAAGGGGAGCAGTAGACAGCATAGTACCATCCTGCCAGCATCGCCATTGTCATCCCTTTCTGTGTGCTTTTATGCACAGTGCAAGGAAAGGCTGGCAACATCCACATGGGCATGCACATGTGAGTTCGGGGTGTCCTGCAGCCTCTGAGCCCCCAGCTGCTGCAGAGGTTCATGTTCTGCAGATTAGGGTGAAAACTGGAAAGGAAAAGCAATTGTTAAAGGAGAGCCAGGATATCCAGGCATGTGGAGATGGTTCATGCCCATCCAGTGGTCTTCTGCTGCTGCTGTCCTTCACTTAGGTGCCATGGTGCCAGGAAAATTTAAGGTAATAGAAGTTTGAGGTAAACTTTATGCCTAGCTAGTGTAGTTATAGGCCACAAACCAGTGACTAGCAATTAGGGTTGCCAACTCTGAGTCGGGCAATTCCTGGATATTGCAATGGAACCTAGGGAGGAAGGAATTGGTCAAGGGGAAGGAGGAGTTTGGGTCCAGGCAGGGGGTCCAGGCAAGGGAGGACCTGCCTCCTGATCACCATGTGGAAGACTCTGGAATTGCGATCCCCTCTCTTAGAACCAGGTTCCAGTGACTAAGCTAGTCTTCAGGTTGTAGAATCCCTGAAGATGTTGAGCTTAGCAAGAGGAAGATGATACTCTGTCTACTGAAGCAGAACAATTGCTTCATACTGGAGGGACCATGACCTTATGCCTCACTGATGGCTGATGTGGGTGTTTGCTGGTGGTTGTTGGTGTGGATGAGGTCATGCAAGCCTGCTATCAGGAATCAGAAGGAGAGTAGTGCAAGTCAGATTGTTCTTAGCTCCAAGTATATATGCAGTGCCTTGTCTCTGTCACTCCAGTTTCCTTGTCCGGTTTCCTTGGCCGATTCCCTTCCTTCTGGTGGTAGTGTACTCAACAGCTGAGGAGACTGGCATTCATGGTGATTTCCACTCTGACTGGTTTTGGAAAATAGGATGCTTCCCACCAGATGGAAGTCCTAAAGCAACCAACTGAAGGAGCAGTGTACACAGGATGGAATAGTTATGCTCCTGTGATTATGCTAAAGCATGTTCTTTGATAAAGCAGTAGGAGCCATTAAAGGGGACAGGAGGAGTAGAATTGGAATCATGGCACAATTCCCGGGCAGGAGATCATAAGACCCAATACATGCAACAGGGCCATAATATCTATAGATTTTGCATGTCAGAGAGGAGCAATTGCTGCCTGAGATAGAAGCAACATTTTCCCTGGAAGCAGAATGAGGACCGAGCAATGTTGATCGATGTCCCCAGATGGATGATGGCCTGTGAATAAGTGTGCTTTTCTGGTGAATTACCAGGAACCCTTGGGTGTGGAGGAGTTGTAGGGTTGATGGATGTTCCTGAGGCCCTGCAGTCTAGATGGTGGCTCAATTAAAAGGTTGTCTATGTAGGTAGTAAACTTGTACACTTCACATCCTGAGGTGGGCCTCTGGTGAGACCATCAACTGGGTGAAGACTCAGGAAGAGAAGGAAAGCCTGAATGAAGGGGCCTGTATTGAAAGTGCTGGTGAAAGTATGAGAAGTGAAGGTACTCTATAGAGCTTGGATGTATGGGAACATGCAGATAAGCCTTTTGAAGGTTTATAGCAGCTATAAATTCTCCAGGAAAGTCTCCAGGATGGGTCCTTCTCAGCCATCTGAGAGAATAGTAGGTCTAGGATTGTTCTCTGTGTGCAATTTTTCTTGGTTACAGCAAATAAGATACAGTAGGTCCCAGAAAAAATTTCCTTCTCTAGAACCAGTTCTGTAGCTTGGCTTTCCAGCAGATGACTGATGACTTGGAGCATAAGGTGATGTTGTTCTGGGATTTCATCTGGTGCATCCTCCCCAGAAAATTTCTCTCCCTGATAAAAGACAAAAAAGAGGTTGTTCTGGGGAAGATGATCCACTTTCCAGAGTTTCAGCCAAAAGTTATGGTGAACAACAATGTTAGAGACTAAGGAGTGAACAGAGACTTTCATGGCTTCCTTACTGTCATCTGCAGAGAATTCATAGGCTGTCTTGATCTTTAGGAGGTTCTGTTGGACCATGAATGGGTCAGGAACTAGATCCTGTAGGGGTTCCTCCGGCCAGAGTATGGATGCTATGAGAAGGCAGAGGAGGCAGTACTTGCTCTGATGACAAGGTTAGAGACCTTGTGGGCTCTCTTGTGAGGGCGCTGTCCCCATTTGTTGGACGGAACAGCACCTAAAACAAGACTGGCAGCCAGGGCTTCCCCTAGTTGTAGGGATGTCATATACTTGCCAAGGCTTCCTGAGTCGACTGGATGTGAGACACCATCTTGGATGAGCTGCGTTTTCCTGTTGTAGCTGACCTGGTAATGTTTTGAGCAATTATCAATTTTACTGTAACCCCAATCCACTTGCAATGTTTATGTCCTGCACCATTGTCTTCTAAGATGCATAAATGCAACATTTATTAGTACATCTTTGTCCACCATACTATACAACAGGCTGTTACAGATGTTTTATTATTTATTTTATGAAGCACTTTCCTCAAAAAGGCTATAAAGAACTGCCATGTAGCTCATAAAACAATAAAATACACACAAGCCACAAAACAGCAAACATAGATTCAATAAACCCACAATTACAATCAGGCTCTCAAAGACCATCAACAGCTCTCCTAAACATTTAGAGCAGTTTTTCAGACTCTCCTAAGAACAGTTAGGATACCTACGATGAAAACCCATTCTAGAACTCAGGGGCAGTCACAGAAAATGCTTGGGATTGTTTATGTCTGTCCCAGATCGAAAGACCTGCAAGGAGAGATTGATGGGAGAAATGTAACGAGTCCCTATTTTTTCCATTAAATGTTGTAGGGTATAATATTATTTTTTGCATGGAGGATGCTGATACTGGCTCATAATGTACATACGCTGGATCACACAAATAATGTTATGTATGAGCCAGGCAATCTCAACCATATATGTGAGTGTATTTTCCCCAGTCTTTTGGAATTCTGGTTATTCCTGCTTCAAGTTCACATTATATCAGCTGGGCTATTTTGAGCAATATAGAAGTCCAAAGGTAAAAGAATTCAATACCATAAAATATTCAACCTGAATGCAGAAAGTGCTGCACTTTCTACTGTAGTAAGTTTGCTAGCCAGCTGGGAGTGCTGAGTGATTTTATAGACTAACGATCAAAACCACTGGAGGCCAATTATCAGGAATGGTTTGGTACATTTGCTATCATTAGACACCTACCAGGAGAGTTTACACCCTCCTTCTCAAATCTTTATTCTGAGCATTAGATTATCTCTCTTAAAAAATTTAAATTTAGCATCAGGAAGGATAGAAACAAAAAAATAAAAGAACTAGGAACAGTAGCTTTTCTTAAGGAAAATTAAATATTTTTAATCCTGATTTGGATAGCCCAAGCTACCCTGATCTCATCAGATCTTGGTTGCTAAGCAGAATCAGGCCTGGTTAGTACTTGGATGGGAGACCACCAAAGAAATTCAGGGTTGCTATGCTGAGAAAGACAATGGCAAACCACCTCTGTTAGTCTCTTTCCCTGAAAACCCTATGAGGTTTCCATAGGTCCAGTCAGCTGCCACTTGACAGCACCTGACACACCCAAACATTTTTTTTGAACAATGTGCTTACCAGGCCTTTTATATTATTTCTCATTTTTAGACCTAAATAATAAGGTAGAAAATTAGCATACAAGAAACATATTTAATAACAACAACATTAAATTTATATACTGCCCTTAAGAACAACTTAACACCCACTCAGAGTGATTTACAAAGTATATTATTATTATCCTCATGACAATCACCCTGTGAGGTGTGTGGGGCAGAGAGAGCTCCTATAAGCTGACTGACCCATGGTCACCCAGCTGGCTTCAAGTGGAGGAGTGGGGAATCAAACCCAGTTCTCCAGATTAGAGTCCTGCTGCTCTTAACCACTATACCTGAATTACTTGAATTGTTTCTATGTGATGTACTATTTTAAACATCTAGCATGCCAGGTGGATAAATTGCAGTCTTATCCAATTTGAAATTTATTTTCTATATATAGTATAGTACATTGTGTGTATGTATATATTATATATTCAACAATTTATTAAATGCATATCCAGTGTTGCACAGCTCTAACACATAGTTTGGTAGATTCAGCATATCTCACAAAATCCCACACTAAAAAGGCCATGAAAAGTCTGTACAGGCACATTTTCTGCCTTTAGTGTTTTCACATTCAACTCTGCATTTTGGGTTTTGCAACTCACTCATATGCAATAACAATCACTGGTTAAAATATATATTCAGCCTCTAAAATAGTTCTTTCTCCCTTTTTATCTTATATTAATTACTGTTACATGTATACAAAACCCATGAGATGTATAAAGGTACTTTGATCACCTCAACACATTTAATTGTGAAGCAAATCTCTAATTATTTTGAATCAAATTAATTAACATCATTGTTATTGATGCAGTGTGGTATTGGACTGCAATTGAAACAGTCTCATATTACCACATGGAAATAAATAGGCAGTGATAATCATGTTTCAAAAATGTATTCCTAAATTTAAATTGCACCATTGATTGGAACATTGCTCTGAATGCCTATGCTGCAGAATTAATTATGTGGACATAGTGAAACTTACATGCATCCACAAAACATTTTTCTATTGGGCATGTGTGTCATTTCCAAACAAAGTATATCAATGTTTCCTTATCTGAAAGGATATTAAATCTGTTATGTCAGGCTGAATTGTAGGGCCAGAATGCACATGAATTCTGGTCATGGAACTCTAGATGTGAAATTTGGCCTTTTAAAGCAGCCACAGGAGAGTGGTGGTGGAATATCAAGACTGCAGCTCTGGGACAAGAGGGGTAAACTCTCCATCCTCAATGCTACTTCCCTTACCTGGGAGGAAGGACAAGTATTCATATAGTTTGAACTATATTTATGGAAAAACCAACCCATCAAAAATGAGTAAACACTGAAATATGTGCAAGCCAGATACATTTATGGGAGTTTGGTTCTAGTTTGTAGATTATGTAGATAAACCAGACCTACATGTTGTAATTGTTGCCCCCCCCCCCTATATTGCTATTATTAATAATAATAATTTATTACTGCAATTTTTGAGTAAACTTTCGACTTGTGTGTTTTTTTGATCTGCTATTTTAAAACTATTGTATGAGCACACGAGAGAGACAGAGAGACAGAGAGAGAGAAAGGGAAGAGGGGGAGGAGGAAACAAGAGGTGAGTGAATCTATGATGCTTTATCCAAATGAATCTAAGATGCTTTAGGCTGATCCTGCACTGGGGCAGGGGGTTGGACTAGATGGTCTGTATGGCCCCTTCCAACTCTATGATTCTATGATTCTATGATTCTATCCAGCAAAGATTAGCCAAGTGGAGCCATGGAGAAAAAGCGTGAATTTACCCAATCCATCTTTAAAATGTCACCAGCTGTTGCTCTTATGTGATTTTAGTTGATGTTTTGAAATATCACTTGTTATATAAGCGTCAAGTATCATTATTGTGAAATAGTGTTTTCTATGAGGCATCCACTGGCTTTTAAACAACAAACTAAATTTATTCATGTGGTAGCTCCAGTGACTTAATTTTCTCCCACTATGTCTGAGTGTTTCCAAATGTACAGAAATCTAGAATGTAGCTGGGCTGCTGAGGAGGGTAATGATTTTTAATATGTAGAACACGATATCCCTTGATATATATTCACATGTTGGATCCCTGCCCAGCTCCACTTATCTTGCAATTCTGACATTTTGTTGTGCCATTAAACAGAGCTTTAAACTCTAAAATGTAGCAAGTGCCTAAAACAACCAAATCCACATTAAACAATCTCAACCTCAAGGGATTATTTGATGTCCTTCTTTGATGCCAAGGCTCGTCCATCATAACATGTTTCCACTGTCAAACTTACTACAAGCGAAGATGAGAATCAAAACAGCACTTACCAATAAACATTATGCCATTTGGAGAATTGAGAGTACCAGTAAAACACAGGTTTGTATCTACTGTAAGAGTTTACAGAAATTTACAGAAATACTGTAAATGGTGCTGGTGCAGCAGATGAATCCTTGCCTTTCCCTTCTTCATTTATCCTGAAACTCCTCTTTGAGAACAGGCAGACCATTGCAAACAAAATATACCACAAGTTGTGGTGTCACAGCATAGAGGAACTGGATAATCTTTTAAAAATTTTCTCTCTTCTGCAGATGCAAGCCATGAACCCAAGAAGGGGAAAGAGGCAATTTTACTTGATTCCCCCTTGTCCTTGCAACCCCCTCCCCCCAATTTGGCACTCTGCATGCAAGGCTCTGCCAATCCTCAGAGAGCAGTTTCAGGGCAAATGACAAGTTACTTGAGGAATTGTGGGGCAGGGGAAAGTATTTCCATGAACTCCTTCTGTGACCTTTTCTGGTGAGTCCAACCCATAGCCAGATGTTGGCACTGATCCTGGCATAGCACAAAGATTTACTAGGGAAAACCCCAATTGCAGAATATTCTGTCGATACCATCAATGATGTAGAAACCAAACTGTTATCTAAGAGCCATCATACATGAATAACAGAATTATAAAATGCAGCTGTTTTGCGATTATATCAGTCAGGACGCAGGTCTGATCATTTCTTTGAAAGCCTTCCTATAAGAAAGATCTCTGTACCCAGAAAACTAGTACTAGTTTTTTTGGCAGGAAATATTTGGCAGGAAATAGCCTCAAGTTAGGGATACGTTAGTCTTCCCTTATTTTGTTTCTCTTCATATTTGTTCTTATTTTTGTCAATGGTTTCAAATATTTACTTTTCATTATTGGTTTTGTAGATTCAAATACATTTCCCAGGGGAAAAAATCAGTGCGAGGAAACAGGAAATGGTGCCATAATAAAGAATCACAGGTTTGATTAGCAATAGGGAAGAACACAAATGAAATGGAACTTTCAAATTGGAACAACAGTGATGTGAAATCTGAAACCATTGTCTGCCTCATGAAGAGCTCAGCTTTACCATGTCATTGAGCATGCGCAAAGAGCAACTTTGAGATTCTTTTCAAAAGGGGGATCACACATACCCTATGCAATTATCCCAGATTATATATGGTTCACATTTATGCATATACAAAGATTACTGCAAATAAGAAGCCATTCAATTGAAATTCCCCAGATCAATATTTGGGGTTCCGCACTGTGTTTTGAATTACATGGCTGGTTTCTGGCTCAAACTGAATTAACTTCATTAATTTTCCTAGATAATTACTGCTCAGGTCAAGGAGAAATTACACCTTTATGATTTTACCCTCCCATCCCTACAGCATCTTGGGCTCTCAGGAGCTAAAGGAATAAAGGAATAATCAAACAACGGATCTAGGATATAGCCCTTCAATTTGACACAACATGGACCCAATTTGTTCTGGTAGCTGGGAATTCTGGCAAAAATTTCCTCCTGGCAGACTGCCTCTAACCACAGAATTCCCTAACGATCATCGTGCCTTTACCTTTGCCTGCTTCAACATGCTACCATCAACCCTTCTTGAAGGGAGATACTCTGCTACTCCATACTTCCAGCATATCTGCTTCTGTTAATTGGGCATGGTTGAAACAGTCGAACATATCCTTTCTCACTGTTCATTTTAAAAGGATATTCAGAAAATATATATTGCACCACTGTTGTCCAAGTATCTTGGTATATCTGATACCACTCTTCTCCTTATTGATCATTTTGGCAAACCCACCCTTAAAATGGCAAAATTCTGCCCCCAGCTGCCACCCTTCAGCTTACTTGGATAGTGGGGGAAACTGGCCAGAGTGGGGAGGCTGGCCAGAGTACACTGCAAAATGGTTCACACTGCAGGGCTTCTGGTGACATCACTTCCAGTTCAAAATGGAAGTAACAGGCTCTTATAGGGGTCGATTATTTAGGAATCACGCCAAAACATAGCAAAAGTGCTAAGACCACATTGCTTCCTGTTTGAACTGGAAACGATGTCATTGGAAGCCCTGGGGAGTACATACATGAGACAGAAAAGGTCAGGTGCTCTGCCCCCTACCCTGTCACTCCTCTAGTTTTAAGGAAAAGGGATCTGGCAACCCTGGATCTATAGTGCCCATTAGCAGAGACATTCAGAGTCACATTCTGTCAGAGGTATTCAGTGTTACATGCAGCTGGTAGTGTTATATGTATTCAATAGGACTGCCAACAGGTTGGGAGAAAAAAAAATGTCCTGTCCTTTTCACAGAGACTTAATCTGTGGAAATTGGTAGCTGAAGCTTTTCATGGCATTGAAATAAATAATATTACTTGATAAATAACATCCTACTAAATGGACAGGACATTTTTTTCTCCCAACCTGTTGGCAACCCTAATACCCAAGGTTACAAAAGCAGAAGGGTGGTGGGGGAGAGGGGGAGTTATTCCAAAGAGAATCCAAAAGCCATACATTATGTTGCAGAGCATAGATGAAAACAAGATACAATCAAAACAATAAACAGTCCAATCAGATCTTGGTGAGGAACATGTCCAACTGTTGATTAATTAGCAAAATAGTAGCAGCAGTGACTGCAGCATAAATGTATCTGTCTAATTTAGTTTATTTATTTATTTATTTATTTCATTTATACCCTACCTTTCTCCCCAGTGAGAAACCAAAATGGCTTACATTTTTCTCTACCTCTCCATTTTATCTTCAAAACAACCCTGTGAGGTAGGTTAGTCTGAGAGTCTGTGACTGGTGCAAGGTCACCCAGCAAGCTTCCATAGCAGAACAGGGATTCAAATCTGGGTCTGGCAGATCCTACTCTGAAACTCTGTAATATTCAAGGTTCCAAATGAGAGATAAGAGAAGTATTTCAAACAGCTTTATGTACAAAGTAACTCCAGCAAACTGTATGCAATCTCAACTAGCTGAACTAACAAGGACATGGGGCCTTAGGGGAAGTCCTAAAATTAATGGTCCTTAATAGACATGGGCACGAACCGCATTACAAATGTAAAAAACCCACAAACTGCCCGATTTTCCGTTTGCAATCCAGCGGTTCGTGATCGTCCACGGGCAACGAACCAGCATTCGTTAGAGGCCCAGTTTGGTGCATTCTTCCACGGTTAATGAAGCCAGACAGTCAGGCACCATCAATCAATTCCCTTGGAAACGGAGCTAGGGGAATGCCTGAACTCTGCACTCCTTCTGTCAACCTGGAAACCCAAATGGAAGCCCAGCTTACCTTGATCAGCAGGTCTTCCTTCCAACCATGGAGCTGCAAAGTGGTTACAACCTGGGAGAAGACACCCGGGGGAGGGAGGGGGGAGGGGGGTGTTCTGTAGCCATGGGCACTCCAATCTCATCCCTGCAAACCCTGATAGGCAGCTCTGGCGGCCATCCACAGACCTCCTGCGTTGCTCAACGGGACCTGTGCTTATACATAGCAGTGGGCTCTCAGGCTGGGTTTCACTTTCAGTGAGCAGTGGAGTGTGACAGAGCTACTGCTTGCTACTTGCTAGCCTTTGGGGAGAGAGACAGAGTATAATTGAGCTTGGATTTTGGGGATAGGGAACTATCTCCTCTGGTTCCAGGGCTGCTGCCAGGCCCTGGGTCAAGCTCAATGGGAACCTCGGCAGAGGGCTCACTATTATTAGTACTAGTGCCTGATCTGGTGATCAGGCTTGTGGGTGTGCTGGGATAGGGCTCACCACTCTGACCCATCCAAGCAATGTCTCCTGTCCTGCCCATCCCCTTCTTTCCGCAAAGGCAGGACTGCGGGTCATGTCAGCTCCCGCTTCATGAGGGACTATCCTGCTGCTGCTCCCTCCTTGGTCACGAGGGACAGCTCGGCTGTGATTGTGCAGACAATTGTATTGTATACGGATACAGTCGGTTGCACAGCATGATGGCTCCCCTGTCAATGGGACTGATGGGACCCCTTTCAGCTGGGTGGGAATGTGTCCTGCAACTCCCGTCCTTTCTGTCAAGGCAGGAAGGTGGGTGGTGCTGGCTGCTGCTGGAGAAATCCTCAAGGGGACCCTTGGATGAAGCCATGCAGTTTCTTGGGTATCTTGCCACTTCCCCTCCAAATGACATACGAACACGACCCATACATGGATAAAAGGATTGAAAATCAAAAACAGAGAAAGAGACAAACATTACAGAATGTATAAGTAGAATGAACAATACACTAGAATGTATGTGCACACCTTATAGAATGTCTGTTAACAGTGAGAGAATGGTATATAGTGGGAGAATTGTATGTAGAAAATGATAGAGATAGAAATAGAAAGAGAGGGGAGATAACTCACCCTCTGGCCCTCACTGGGAATAAACGCACACTCCTGTGAGGCCAGGCAGTTGCAGGGGGATCTTCCGCCTCCCCCTCCACATGACATGTCCTCTCCCTCCCATCCTTTCCGGCAAGGCAGGAAGGTGGGTGCTGTTGGCTGCTGCCGTATTGTTCCTCTGTGGGACCCTCAGGTGAGGACCCGCAGTTGCTGGGGGATCTTGCCACTCCCCCTCCAAATAGAAAGAAATAGGAAGGGGCAGATATACGTAGAAAGATATAGATTCAGATAGGTACTGGTGGAAACACATAGGAAGAAACAGAGAAATAGAAAGTTGCAAATAGACAGTGAGAGGGAGATACAGAGAAATAGATAAGAAGGGGCACACAGATGTCAACTGTTCTAGAACTAGAAACAGAATGTGAATGCAACAAATAGATATAGAATCAAACAGAACACGACACATCCATGGAGAAAAGGACTGAAAATCAAAAACAGAGAAAGAGACAAACGTTACAGAATGTATAAGTAGAATGAACAATGCACTAGAATGTATGTGCACTCCTTAGAGAATGTCTGTTAACAGTGAGAGAATGGTATATAGTGGGAGAATTGTATGTAGAAAATGATAGAGATAGAAATAGAGAGGGGACATCACCCGCCTTCCGGCCCTCGCTGGGAATAAACGCAAGCTCCTGTGAGGCCAGGCGGTTGCAGGGGGATCTTCCCCCTCCCCCTCCACATGACATGTCCTCTCCCTCCCATCCTTTCCGGAAAGGCAGGAAGGTGGGTGCTGTTGGCTGCTGCTGTATTATTCCTCAGTGGGACCCTCGAGTGAGGACAATTGCATGTAGAAAAAGATAGAAATAGAAAGAGGGGGGACATCACCCGCCTTCTGGCCCTTGCTGGGAATAACTGCGTGCTCCTCTGAGGCCTGGCGGGCAGGCACATGGGGGGTGCCACCGGTGAGCATCCAGACCCACTGACCCCTGAGGGGAGGCAGCATGCCCTCGAGTACACCCCTTGTACACTGGGCCAATGTCAACCGGTGACTCTAATTATATCGAGTGGGAGTTTCCTGAGGGCCTTGGATTGGAGAGGGTATAACTCCAAGATCCCTATTGCAATCTTCACCAAACTTGGGTAATGGCTGGAGGAGAGCTTGTTAAACTCTCCCCGGGAATATGGGCTCTCTAAGTTCAACGGGGGTTGTTCTGACACCCACGAACCTCGAACTGGTTCGGCAACGAGAAAAATTTGTCGCGGTTCGCTGGTTCGGGTTCGTTGTCGGCACTGAACCACGAATCGCTGGTTCATTAAATTTTTTGGGTTCGTGCCCATGTCTAGTCCTTAACACATTAGGGGAATATAAATGAACATCTTAAAAGTATAAGTTCTATCACTACACTAGCCTCTATACCAAACTGGCTCTCTAATGGACATGGTCTTCATGCATCTGAATAAATGACCTGACTCATGAAAGCTTATGCTGGAATAAATGTTTTTTAACCTTTAAGTTGGCATGGATGCCTGTGGTGAATCTAAGCAGTCTATATACACTTAGAAGGAGGAACTGTGCTTTTTGTAGTGACCTAACCACTGCAAGTCTTTATTGCGTACAAATCTGAAAGCATCAAATCTCATAAATTCCATCTAAGAAGTTTTTGTTAGGAGTCGCTCTTTGAATTTCTTCTGATGACACTCTATGCTTTTTAAATCTGTCACTTGTGTCCAGATTCACACAATGTAAATAACCTGGAAAGGTTCGAAAGGACTTTTGTCACAAGATTTCCATTCTGTCTTTTCCATTTTTAATTGTTGTTCTATAAAAATGTAAAATGTTCTGCTAATAGAGTGAACTGTTCCCGAGCTTAATGGTATGTGTACCTATTACAATGGTCAAGCAGTCATGTCCTAAGGCCAAAATAGAATATATTATAAAATAAAAAAGCTTGGATCCTATGAAGGGCATACTAGAGGTACACAGACAGATCTTTCTGAGTTTTAGCTCACTTACTAATACTAAAACTGATCTACGATATTTAATCAGGAAAGTTCAGGAGCAAGTATAGTGGGTTGCAGCTAGAACATAACCCGTGAAGACAATGGCCCACGTGGCATGTCGTTAAAAGTGCTGGAGTGGAATCTGGGAGCCCCTGGTTTGTATCCTTACTGCACTGTGAAGGTTGCCGAATGACTTTGGCCCAATCACACTTCTCAGCCCAGCCGATCTCGTTTTTGTAAGGGTAAAATGGAGGAGGGAAGGTTGATGCACAGTGCCCTGAGGAAGGGTAGCATAAAAATAAAGGAAATAAATCAGAACATCTGCTACTTATGTAGGCATTACTAGGTTACAAGATATATTAATTTTAGAAAAGTCCTCTGATAGATTCTTCACAAGGAACATCCTAATGCTTAACACTTTTAGCAGGTGGTGGACTGGTCACTACAAATATTAATGTGGCTATATGGAAAAATAATTCATGGGGCCGATGCTGGAAAAATAAATTAGCAGTGCAAATAAGGACACAGATGAAGTTTACTATTGCTTGGAATATAAGTAAAAGCACCTTTATAACCTGACTGCTCACTGACAATTTTAAATCTTGCTTTATAAAGAACCTCCAGGAACTGTTTCCCTTCATTGTTCAATTTGTTATTGTATCAGTTGGTTCCTCTCATCTATATCTAATCTATCTCTTGTTACAGCTATATAGATCCCTATACTTGCATTAAAATATCTGACCAGCATGTAGATAGAATTAGGAAATCTATTGTTCCAGTTCCTGTCAAATAGACTTCCTGGTATATTTGACAGAAGAGAAAAATAAGAACCTACCTACCCAGACCTCCCAGAAAGGGCAATAAGGAAAATCAATTAACACTTACTCAATTCTAAATTTTAAGTTAATAACAATGGACAGTATCCTGATTATCTGCTAGTTTGATGTAGTGGTTAGTGCTGGGACTCTAATCTGGAGAACTGGATTTGATTCCCCACTCCTTCACTTGAAGCCAGCTGGATGACCTTGGGTCAGTCACAGCTTCCCAGAGCTCTCTCAGCCCCACCCACCAATCAGGGTGTTTGTTGTGGGGATAATAATAACATACTTTGTAAACTGCTCTGAGTGGGTGTTAAGTTGCCCTGAAATGGGGGGGGGGTATATAAACCAAATATCATCATCATCATCATCATCATCATCATCATTATACTATGGCCTTGTTTGTTGGGAAGGTTCACATGTTGAATTCAAGATTTTCATTCTGCTAATAGCATAACCTTCCCCCAACCTTCCTCCAACGTGAAGGTTCCACTTTTGCAAGCAGGTGCACAATGGCTTCAGCAGCACATAGCACTTTAATATAATTTTCAATGAAATGAGTGATGGAATGTACAGCATATGGTTTACAGGATTTCATTTATGCTGGTTTTAAAATTGTATCAGAAGAAATACCTTGTACAAGTGGAAAAAGAAAAAGGCTACCAGCAGTTTCCATCAAAAATTTAGGAGTAATTTTAGTATTTAGTATTTCCAATTGCACACATGGAAATCTTCCATGGGATCCAACCTCAAGAAAGCAATGATATGTGGCTTGATCCTACAGAAGACTGGGGCCATTTCTGTATGGGTTACCATATGAGTTCAATGCTGTTGAGAAGTCTCTTCCCCCCCCCCCACATTGCTTCCCCACATCATCTGGTGTATCCAGTGTTCTTCTTGGGGTTTCCTCAGTTTTCTTCAGTCTTTCTCAAACTTGATTTGCTCTGAAGTTTTGGGAGAGATAACAGTAAAGCCTGGATGGTTGCAGGGTAGGTGGGAAAATTAAAAATTTCCTGCCCATGTAACAGCTATCTTCCTGGTCCTGTTCCTACAGTGGTCATCTCTTGTCCCTGCCTCTGGGGGGGGGCTTTTTTAAAATTAAAAATTGGAACTAGAAAGTTGTTATAAGGGGAAAGTCATATCTCTGCAATGGAAGGGACTAGAGACAAAAAATTGAAAGGTGGGAATTCAGAGAACCTGGTGCACTTGTTGGTGTACCATAATGTTGTATCGATATAAAAATACAAGTGGGAGCCCTCAAGGAATTTGCAGGGAGGGGGGCATCCCATTCCCCCTATCTTTCCTTCCTTCTCTCTCTCCCATCCCATCTCTGTCACTCATGCCTCCCTCTCTTTCTGTGTCCCCCTGGCCCTTCTCTGTCACTCTTCCTTTTTTCTCTTTCTCCCCCCTTCTTGCAAGACTCATGTTGGGGATGGATCATTCATCTGCCTCCTCCCCACTACCTGGTCACCCCCTCTCTGGTCCCCCCTCACTGCTGTTCTGACTGCCAGCCACATGCCCCCCACTCTACTCACATGCCCAGTGGCCCAGTTGTCTGCCTCACATTGCAGGGGCAGCAAAAGGGGACATTGTGGGGGCTGCTCCTCCCTGGCCACCCTCTGAGGAAGCAGTGGTAGGAGATTTTGGCTCACCTGCCTGGTCATCTTTCTCATGCTTCAAATGAAGTCACCTCAATGGTGGGTGGGAAGGAGGTCTCCAGAATACAGTTGTCTGTGCAAGTGCAGTCAACTGCTTTTTAAAAGGTTTTGGGGACACACACACCCCTTTTTAAGGCTTCAGATTTTTCTGAAGTTTTAAGTTTTTCCCAAGTTTGAGGAAAAATCATCCTTTTGTCAACATGGCTTTGATCCGAGGATTTCAATATCTGCAGATTTAGCCATGTTGAGAATTGAATATATTGATTGTAGCACTGTTTTTTTAAAAAATTGCAAAAGCCCAGTGACCCAAGGGAGGAGGGTGGCTGCTGCTAGGGATCTGGGGCAGGGAAACTGCAAGCAAACCTGCCATTTGGAAGTCCTGTGGGTGTTGCACTTTAATCAGTAGCCGCACCAGTAATGGGGAAACCACACAAGCCAGTCTCTGTATAAAACCCACCCGAGGTGGTTGTTCTTATTTTGAAATATCCCAACTATGTATAACAAAGAATCTCCTTAATGGCTCCTTAAACAAATTGGATTTGGGCACTGCTAACATGGTTCTAACATGTTCCTCCACCATGTATAAAAAAAGATAAATCAAATGGACTTAAATATCACATTGTCCCCTGCCCACATTTTACTGAAATATTTAATTGATTCTCACTCCATGTTCACAGTTGTCTGAGTCTGTAAACACATAAGACCTGCTCCAAAGATGCACCTAACACATTGAATGGGATCCAGCCAGCTTTGTAACAGTCGGACTCAATTCTCTGTCTCACAAAAGACCCTGTCTCAGAGCCAAACTAGACGAGATGAATTACACGAGGCTATATGAGTGTCTAGAATCATGTCTGTTCCTACTGCCTGTGTCCATTTTACCCTGGGTGAACATGTGCCCTGAAGTCCTAGTCCATGCATGTTTTGGGTAACTGATGTAGTTGCAGTTGCAGTTGCAAGTGTACATGGTCATAATCAGCAAGTCGCCATTGCAGAGCGTCGATTTTGAGCGGCTTCCACTTCCCTCTCTCCTCTTTTTACCCTTAGATTCAGTTTACTCCCAAATTGTTTTGCTTTTAGTCTGGCATGTTTTAAATTCTCCCGTTTTCTAGCTGATGCCACCATCTCTCTACTCTTCCTTCCTGCACCTTCCTCCCCCCCTTAACTTCCTCTTCCTCCTCTCCATGTAGTGTCTTCAGTTGGGATAAGGAGAAGTGGGAAGAAAGATCATGGCAACATGATTAAGCATCTGAGCCAAAGTTCAGAAACATGCCTGATACATGAACCTGAAAAGAACGGGGTCGGGGAGTACTTATTCTTAGAGATGGGCATGAATTGAATTACAACCCAAAAAATGCATGAACCAGGCTGGTTCGTGGTTTGCGAACCAGTGGTTCATGGAAGCTCATTTCCACGAACTTCCACGAACTTCCCCAGGGGAATGGCCATAGAAACTTTTCCTGTGGCTTGCAAGCAGCAGGTCCCTTTAAACTATCAGCTGGCTGGTGGAAAGGGGGGATCCCCCCTTGCTGCTTGCCAGCTGATAGTTTAAAGGGACCTGCTGCTTGTAAGCTGCAGGGCCCTTTAAACTGCCCAAATCCCAGCCCCCCCCCCCAGCCTCAGCCCCAGCCCCACACTCACCTTGCCCTGCAGCCTGCAGCATCCTCCCCACTCTGGCGAGGGGTGGGAAGGCCATTTTTGGCCTCTTCTGCTGCTGTGTGGGCCTGCAGGGCAGTGGAGGAAGCTGAAAACGGCCTTCCCATCCTTCAAATGGCCGCTGCAGAAACCATTTGAGGGGCAGGAAGGCCATTTTGCTGTTAAATTTTCTCCACAATAGGAAAAAATTGAGTAGCTGAGGGCCATAAAATGACTCCCCAAGGTCCAATCTCCCTGAAACTTGGGAGGTCTTTAGAGAACAGTTAACAGTAGGTCCCCTGAAAAGTTTGTAGATTTATTTTGCAAAATGCCACCCCTTCCCCCTGGATAGCCCCCTCAGTTTTTCCCATAGGTAATAATGGAGATTGGAGGTGGCAGGGGACATACAGGCAGAAAAGAGTTGCTTCCGGCAGACAGCAAAAGATTCTGCCACGGCTCCTGAAGTGGGGATTACCCACCCCCCTTTGCATAGATGCCCCCTTCCTTACAGGCTGAGCTGCAAGATCTCAGCAAAGGGATGGAAACCCCCCCAGTTTAGCACCCCCCAGGAAACCCGGCAGTTCCCCCCCCCTTATACGTCCAATTGAGTAAACAAGTCTCCCTCTCAGAAAACCTGCAGAGGAAGGTTTGAGCATGCGCAAAAAGAAGTTGCATCATGGGATACCATCTCTCATCTGGGAAGAATGGGGAAGAAACACGTGCCAGTTCAAGCATGTGATTGAGTGCAAATCAAGTGGTGTGGCCGCAATGTGCAAGTGAACAGGAAGGCAACAGGGAAACACATGTAAGTACATTCATATGTCATACACATGTAATTCATCTCATGTAGTTTGGCTCTCACATGGCTTTTTTACATGTAGGTCCTATGGTTCTCAGCATTTCCTTTTTGGATAGTTGAACAGGACTAGCTTTCTTTTTTCATCAACAGAAAAGCTGCTTGGCTTCAACCTTTAGTGTACAGCATGCTTTGAAATCCAATTGTTTCATACACTTCTGTAATGTAGTTTGAGATATGCATCATATGAGGAATTATACAAAGGGATGCAGTGTGCCTTTTTCTTACTTTATGAGGACCCTGAAGAGTAATTTGCTTCATAAAGTGAATGAATTATTGATAATGTTGCACACTGCTGGGAGACTGTGTAAAAAGAGCTAGGCTAAAATTAAAAGAAAAGAATAAATTATGTCTTAAACTATAAATACACATTCTGTATAAGTGGCTGAAACACCATGTGTTGCAAGAATAGAAACTACATAATGTAAGTCACATTAATGGCCCATTCCTAAGGCATACGATTGTCAGCACATAAGTGAATAGAATAAGAGATATTAACAAATATACCAGTATAGCATCACAGACCAAGGTATTATGCTGGTATTATAGCAATAGTATATGAAGATATGTCAATAGGCATGTTTAGGACTGTGGTGCCAAATCTCCCTTGCATCCACTATATTATGCACCATGTCCTGGCTTAGCTGAAATCAAAGTGACTCAAGGACTATTTCACTTACTCAGCTAGTAAATTCCACATAGCCCAGTTCGCTCAGAAAGTAGCAATGGCAACCCAAGATTATAATTACCTCTTCTCAGAACCTCCAGATCAGGAATTGATCTTACATGTTATCACTGTATACACTAATGCACTTGATTCTCATCTGTGATCCCACTATAAAGTGTATTGCCATCACAGAAGTAGGCTACATGGCATATTGTGATAATATACACAAGGTCACCATGATTTTCGCAGGCATGGATGAGTTCCACGGCAGGTCACGTCAAGCCCTTCCCTGATTCCTGTCACCAGTAGAAACTGATTCTTCTATGAGGGGTTGGGGATGTGATATTTGAGCCAATTGGGAAGCACAGTATAGACTGATCAGTGAGAAACACATGTGGAATTAGACACTTTATAGTTAATATCTCTGGCAGCTCCTTTATAGTTCTTAATGTAATCAAAAAGTCTCTATTCTGTATAAAAAGTCCATAGAATTAAACAATTGTGCCTTCCAGACATTGAACTTGAATTATTTTGAAACAATTATTACCTACACTCCACCTTTTCTTTTAAAAAGCAGCTCAAGTTCTTCTTACAAAGAAAACTCCTGAGATATGAATGACATAATTAGGTTAACGTGTTTATTAAATATAATCTCCTTTTCCTGGAAAAACCTCAGTGTTTAAGTTGTACATAAGTGCTCATTGTTAGTGAGGACTGCAAAAGCATCTCTGAATATAATTTTCCCCACAAAAGGTTGCGATGTCATTCCTCCTTTGAAGTATCTTTTGGCCTGACTCATGGGCACTTGGTCACCAACCATTCATTATATGCCATTTGATGAACATTCTCAGTTAACAGCGTCTGCTAGAATAATGGCTAGAGTAAGCAGGTCGTGTGAGATCCAGGATAATAATATCACATGGTCTTTTAAAACAATGTTTCCCATCCTGTGGGTCAGGACCCAAAAGTGGATCTCAATGCCTCTGAAAGTGGGTCCTAGGCCAGCTATCCTTAATGGTAGTTCCTCCTGCAGAGTGGGTGGGTGCTGTTCAGCGGATGGAAAGGAGGAGACAAAGTGGCTATGTGAGCATAGGCTCTGTCTTTGCACTGCCCCTTAACAGCCCAGCCTCTTGCCCAGCCCCCTACAGTACTTCACTGCCCTTTGCCTCCTGTGGGAGATGTACTGCACTGAGCCACTTGCCACTCCACTCTTTGCCAGCACCTACCATCTTTCTGCATCTCCTCCACTCGGCACCCGTCCTCCAGCACCTTCTCAGACCCTCGGATCAGCCCTGGATGGGTCACCATATGAAGTAAATTTGTGTCACCATATCAAAAAGGTTGGGATCCACTGTTTTAAAAGGCTAAAAGCAACAATGGGTTAAGGGATTCAAACTGGGACCACAGCACTGGAATAGAAGAGATTAAACCTTCCTTGTCTTCCATTGACTCCAACTCAATGCTCCACCCAAGTCTCCGTGAGAGGGGCAGTTTGAATCAGAAAATGGCATTGCACAAACAACAACAACAACAACAACAAAAACAACAACAACAACATTCGATTTATATACTGCCCTTCAGGACAACTTAATGCCCACTCAGAGCGGTTTACGAAGTGTTATTATTACCCCACAGCAATCACCCTGTGAGGTGGGTGGGGCTGAGAGAGCTCCAGAGAACTGTGATTCGCCCAAGGTCACCCAGCTGGCTTTCTTGGAGGAGTGGGGAATCAAACCCGGCTCTCCAGATTAGAGTCCCATGCTCTTAACCACTACACCAAAGGCTACATACGAACCTATGGCTGCTTTTACCTTTTTAAAAAGTGAGGAAGTAGAGACACTGCTCTTCCAGGTCACGTTCAGTTTGGCCCTGAGCAGAACTTCCCTTGTTTTTTAAAGAAGGATCTGTGGAATTATGATTCTCTAATCTTTCTAATAGAAGCTCCCATTTTCCATTTCCCATGGGGATGGAACAGTGGTTATATATGTAGCTCATCCCTAAGCATGCTTACTAAATTCAATGATACTCACTAGGGTATATGTTTAGAATGGCAATGATACTCACTAGGACATATGTTTAGAATGGCAGGTGTTTCTTTTATTGTGCTGCTGATTAGAATTAAAAAAAAATGACAACAGGAGGGAAAGTGAAACTGGACAAAAGCAATTTCTTCAACCTAAAGGATGGCCAGCTTCTTCACTGAGGGCCCATTGGAGGTTCTTGGAAATGTATTTGGTCACATTCAGATGAGCAGTCAGGTCCCACTAAGCAATATGAACTTGCCAGAACATGAACCGGCATAATATTGCATATAAATAAGTATATTTGCATATTGCATACAGGTTATGTACAAAATCCAAGAGGAAGAGATAACAAAGTGTGGAGTAACAATTTCTTAAAATCTGAAACAAAATCATTTTCCTTGAAGTGAAATGTGGGAAACTTTTATTGTATCTTGGAAAAATTTGGCTAGGCTTATTATTTCTTTCTTTCTTTATTAAAACATTTATAGCCTCTTTTTCTCCACTGCCCAAGGCAGCTTTCAATGCATAATTAAAACAATAAACCCCAAATTCATCCTACGGTGTAATGGCCCACTGACCAATGGACTCTGCTCCATTTCATATCTCTGAGGTCTGAACTGTTCCACTTTTGACCTCTCTGCTATGGAATATCCTTTCACTTACATCACTTTATTTCTTTCAGCATTGCACACATCATTCTTTTATTCATCACACACACACACACACACACAAATGACACACACACACACACACACACAAAGAGGAATTATTATTCTGAACTGCATGGTTCTGGTTCTTCCACCACACTTGGGAGATGCAGATGCATTTTGCCTTCCCCAGCAGCATGTTGCCTCTAGGTAGTTGTTGATACATCCCAGAAAGATGATATGATAGATGGGGGCTGATGATGAACAGTTCCACAGAGCCAAGCTATGGGGCCAAGCCACAACAGAAAAGAGCTCAGCCTTTGATAAAGCGCCAGAAAGATTTTGGCTTCTAGTTACTAGATTCCATTACCAACAAATTCAGCACTAAAAGGCGCAGCAATTATATGCTGGGTGCCTGACACAATGATGCTAATTCTCTACAATCAAAGCAGGCTTCCCATCTTTGACATCTCAGTGGTTTTAGAGTTGTTCTGACTGCCAGTTGAAACCTCAAGGGATAGTGTCAAGATGAGGACAGTTACAGATTTCTGATGGTAAGTAACCCCCTTCTATCATGTTCCTCTGAACTTAGCCCTGGTCTAATAATTACCCACGTAATAACTTTTCAGCTTTTCCTGCTGCTGCTTCCTTTAACTTTTGTCAGCCCTTTATTTTTTCTATGTTGAAGAAGGAAATGGTGCCGCCTTTTGTATCATTGTGGAACATTTAATCTTCTTTTGATGCTGTGCTCTGTTCAGTAATCAAAGAAACTTATTTTTTCTTACTTCTCACCTAGTAGTTTTATGTACAACTGAAAGACATTAAAGACCAAGGAAATGTTTGAATGTTACAACAAGAAGAGGAAATACCTTGTAGATCTTTAAAAATTCCAGTGAATTAATATGACAACTAAGTCTCCTAAGAAGAAAAATGAATAAACAGGGCTGTGTTTGGTTGTTGTGGGTTTTCCGGGCTGTATTGCCGTGGTCTTGGCATTGTAGTTCCTGACGTTTCGCCAGCAGCTGTGGCTGGCATCTTCAGAGGTGTAGCACCAAAAGTGGTACTTGCTGCTGGCGAAACGTCAGGAACTACAATGCCAAGACCACGGCAATACAGCCCGGAAAACCCACAACAACCATCGTTCTCCGGCCGTGAAAGCCTTCGACAATACAGGGCTGTATTTATTTGGCCCAAAAGAACATTCCAAAGTTCTGCAGAAATGCAAGTCAATTTCTAGTCCCAAATAGTCTTATTTTGAAAAATGTGTTCTGCTAGTCTTGAGAGGGAACACTTATACTCCACCTATGAGCCAAATCTTGACCAAATAGGAGTCCACACATTTTTATTGGCCTAATCCTTCTCTAAATTTAGCTCCATAGGGATGAGAGATTATGCCTGACTGAGCTATGAAGAAGTTTCAATGCTCTCGAGCTCCTCCAAACACAATTCAAACTCTCCTAAACTTGGGGAGACTTCTTCCCTCTGAAATCCATCACAATCTCTAACCACTAGCAAAATGACAAGAAGATCTATGAGCTCTTGCACACAAAATATTGTGTACCTGAAGCAGGGGATCCATAAAAGTTTCAAATAAAAATCCATATAAGAGAAGGATTTATGCTCCAAGGCAAGTGTTTCTCATTGTAACATTCACTTCCACTCAGGCTTTTCTGTTTTTGAAGTCCTGGGAATGTTCTGGAATAATTCCATTATGGGGAGCAACCAAAACACAGGGGAATGGATGACCATTTGGATCCTAGGACTCAGCAGGGTGAACTGGTAAGTATTCTCTGACCTGTGTCCTGGAGCCCCCACCAGACTGTGTTGACCCCTCCTGGTTCCTGAGCATCCTGGGACCTGCTTTGGGGACCTGGGTTTCTCCGAGCCTCATCTGACACTATTTAAAAGTAACATATTATGCCCTCTCCAAATAGTAAAGTGACATAAAGTCAAGAAAGAGGAAGTATGCCTCTAAGATGAAAGTATCTTAGAGAGAAACCCTAAGCAGGTTTACTCGGAATCCTACTCAGGACTATTCAATGATGCTTGCTCTCAAGAAAGTGTTTTCAGGGTTGCCATGTGAATTTCATCTCCGTAGGACACAGTTGAAGTGGAGAAGGTCATGGAGATACTGAAAGGCTCGGTGCCCTTCTAACCTACATCCCATCCCAAGACACGCAGGTGTCGGAGCTAGGGAAGTAAACTCCCCTTCAACACTGATGTTGTGCAATGCCAGGTCCATAAACAATAAGACCAGAACCCTGCAGGATAACTTTGCAGCGGCTAATATTGACCTGGTATGCGTGACCGAGACCTGTTTGAGGGATGGCGAAACGGTCGCCTTGGGTGAACTGACTCCCCCTGGGATACTTGGTCCTTCATCAGTCTCGAACAGGAAGCCGGGGTGGGAGGCGTGGCAATCCTTATCCGAGAGGCTTTCTCCTTCAGGCTGCTCCCCATCCCTGAGATCTCTGGCATTGATTGTGTAGGACTGGTGTGGAATGCTGAAGAAAGTTTGGCTATCTGCTTGGTGTACCGACCACCCAGCGCACCAGCAGATATCCTGCCGTGCCTGCTAGAGGTGGTTGCTGGGTGGGCCTTGGAGTATCCCAGACTGATAGTGTTGGGGGACTTCAATGTCCATGCTGACAATGCCGCCTTGGTGCAGGCTGCAGACCTGGAGTCGGCCATGGCAATGCTAGGACTTTCCCAATTTGTATCGGCTCCCACACATAAAGCAGGCTACACGCTAGACTTGATCTTTGGGGTGGGGTTGGATATGGTTCTGGATAGGGTAGAGTTGGTACCATGGTCAGACCATGCAGTCTTGAAGGCTCGGCTGGGGTTGCCACGCCCCCCCTGCAAGGGCGGGGAGATAATTTATGCTCGCCCGCGGAGACTTATGGATGAGATTGGTTTCCAGAATGCTCTGCGGGAATCAATGCTCCATGGCGGTTTGTTGGAAGAGCTGGTGGAGGACTGGCAAAGCCAGCTCTCCGAAGCCATCAACAAAATTGCACTCCATCATCCTCTTCGCCCTGCAGTCGCTGAGCTCCCTGGTACACGGAGGAGCTTCAGCAGAGGAAGCGGGAGCTAAGACGACTTGAGCGCACGTGGTGGCGATCTCAGGACGAAGAGGCAAGAACATCTTATAGGTCAATTATGAAATCCTATGCGGTGGCAGTGAAAGCTGTGAAGAAGGAATTCTATGCAGCTTTCATTGCGTCAGCTAGTTCACGCCCAGCTAATTGTTTAATGTGGCATGTTTATTGATCTCCTTATTGGGTGGAGACTATCAAAATTTGAATTTGGCCATTAGCTGTGAGGCTTTTGCGAGCTTTTTTGCTGAAAAAGTCCTTCCTCTCTGCCATGATCTGCCGGCCACAGTTGACATGGTATGTGAACTAAAGGCCCCTTGGCCACCTTCGGGGTCGGTATTCAATCATTTCAGCCCTCTCTCTGAGGAGGAGGTGGACAGGATCCTGCAGGTGGTGAGGCCTACCACTTGCCTCCTGGACCCATGTTCATTGTGGCTGGTGAAAGCCAGTGTTGGTGGACTATGGGATTCCTTGGAGGCTATTATCAACACATCCTTGGGCTCTGGGGGTTTTCACAGGGCACTAAAGGAGGCCATGGTGAGGCCCCTATTAAAGAAACCATCACTGGATCCTGCCGACCCGCTCAGTTACTGCCCAGTCTCAAACCTCCCATTTCTGGGTAAGGTGATTGAGCGGTCAGCAGAGAAACAGCTGCAGATTTTCCTGAAGGAGGCCTCAGCCCTGGATCCCCAGTCCGGCTTCTGCCTGGGCCATGGGACCAAGACACTGCTGGTCACCCTCAGGGACGATCTTCACAGATACCTGGATCAAGGTGAAATGGCACTGCTGATTTTATTAGATCTTTTGGCAGCGTTCGATACAGTCAGTTATGATCTTCTGACCCACTGCCTCGCCGACGTGGGAATTCAAGGAACGGCATTACAGTGGCTTGTCTCCTTTCTCCATGGTCGGGGACAGAGGGTGGCGCTAGGGGAGAAGTTGTCATCCTGTTATCCACTAGTGTGTGGTGTGCTGCAGGGGGCAATACGCTTCCTGTTATTGTTCATCATCTATAAGCGCCCCCTCACCCAGCTGGTGTGAAGTTTCGGGCTTGGGTATCATTAGTACGCTGATGACACCCAGCTATACCTGTTGATAGACGGCTGGCCTGGATTGGCCCCGGATGTCCTAGAGCATGCTTTTGAAGCCATGGCTGGATGGTTGAGGCAGAGTCGACTGAAGTTAAACCCCTCGAAGACGGAGATCCTGTACTTGAGTCGCGGGAGTGTGGATTTGCAACCATTATGAAAATCTTGTCTTCTTCCTTCCCTATTTTGTCCCCTTTGTTTTGCTGTCTCTATCTGCCCCATCTCTCCTGCTCCTTGCTGAGTTCAACACTAACAACATACAAAGCTTTCACTTTTTAGCAGTTCACATACCATGAGTCTCAGACATAGGTAAGATATGCAGCATGACTGGCTTCATGTTGGTCTGTCTGCTTGCAAAGTGCAGGCCATTATACTTGAACTAACACTTTCCTCAACGTCACCTTTTTACTGTAGCACACACTATAGAGCTCAGAATTATACTAAAATATAATAAAGTGGAATGCAAAACCCTCAACTGTGCAAAGAGACTTGCATTCTATGTTTAATGAGGCACCACTTGAGTTAATTAACAGTACTTAGCACATACCTCATGACTGTTTGTCTGGCCTCCCTTTCAATTAGCACTTGTCTTCATCCTCTTCCCTTTCCACTGGATTACCAGGAGGGCATACTGACCTGCCAAAAGTCACAACCCTATAGAGCATGAAGTGAGAATAGCTGGCCATGAAAAAACTTGCTTAGGGGAGAAATTGTGGCCTGGCAGGTGCCATCAAGGGAGAAAGGAGTCCATGTTCCCTTCATGAACATCCACACTTACATCACCAGTGAAATGCATATAGCTCAATAGGCTAGCTGGAACCTGTTGCCTGTAAACTAAATAGCACAATACAGGTATCTGTCTAGTTTTCTTTTCCCTTACTAAACCTTAAAAGCAACCTGATGGGGGGAATTTCTTATTGGGAAAATGGTACAGAAAAGGGAAGAATTACCATTACCACCCCCTTTCCCTGAAATCCCCCTCTCCAAAGCTGCTTTTTCCAGGCCAGTTTATATCTCTGGGCTTCGTCATAGAACTGTAAGCATCATGGGTAGTTTAGCACATTTATCACAAGGCAAGCGACACATTTCCTAACAATTATCTGACTGGAACGAGCCAGCTTTAAGAGTATGTCCGGAAGGCAACATTTTGGGGAATCAGAAGCATTCTGTCATATGCTCACTTTGAAAATGTGTACACATAACACTTGAACCCATGGCCACTGTGTTCTGCTCATCACAGATTAAAATGCTGCAGTTGTATTTGGCCATGAAAAGCCAATTCATTCTGAATTCAAAATGCAGTGTCATCCCTTTGGCACTTCTGCTCATGTCAGAACACTTTGTATTGTTAACATGTATTGACAAAAACTGAAGCTCCCATAGATTCAAAGACCGTAGGCTGTGGCAATCCTCAGCATGTCCACATTCCAGATCGGGATGGTAATGGAGTCTACTTACAGTGTGCAGTTTCTACAGAAGGGTTCTATCATCTTGTGGAAGCCCCAAGGAAAGGGATATCAGTCTTTTCTAGGGATATTTCTTGTGTTGCCACGTGTACATTGTGGCACTTAGTTTGGAATCATTGGATTGTTCTGAGCCAATGAACCATTCATATAATTTCAGGTTGCATAGACAGAGCCATTGTGAAAGAAGACAAAGAAAACAGCTTAAAATGTGAAGGAATGTCAAATAAGGAAAGATTTTTCCCTCCTGGGAAAAACAGAAATGTCTTCAATTGTTTCCATAAATTATTTTAAAATGCCAAATGCATAAAAGCACTGTTTATGTGCTTGTCATATTTTCAACATGTTTACATGCATATCATTATGCTTGGCACACAGCTGGAGCCATATATTAAGGGCTCCTCAGTTATCCTATGATTTTGGTTCAGCGGGATGGGGGACGCAACCAGGATGCAACTAGGATATTGGGATGCATTCTGAGAAAATGCAGGTACCATTTCCCTTCAGTGTGGCAGTGGTGAAAGCAATTATGTGTGTTGGTTACACAATCTTATGGACCAGTAGGCACCAGTGTAGGCTTAGCAGATAAACATCACAATCTTGGGCTCCAGGTATTAGGAATGCTGAACATATGCCAGTTCTTACAGTTAAAAGTATCTAGGTGAGCCCTAAGCTATAACCAAGATTAGCCAACTTAAGAACCAGCATAATGTAACTTGCAACTCAGCTCCAGACTCATTAGATTGAAATAAGGGCTCACACACACACAACACACACATCACTCAGTAACTCACAACACGACATGTAAACTGCATCTGTTACAAAAAAAACTACATTTGAAATAGTATTGGAGGATATGAAAATTGTCTTTGATAAAGCTATTTTGACTATGTATTGTCGAAGGCTTTCACGGCCGGAGAACGATGGTTGTTGGGGGTTTTCCGGGCTGTCTTGCCGTGGTCTTGGCAATGCCAAGACCACGGCAAGACAGCCCGGAAAACCCCCAACAACCATCTATTTTGACTATGTTATAGTCATCAGATGGTGATCATGCACACGTAAACTCACTCTGGGTCTCACTTAAATAAGTCGGATGTATTTCTACCACACGGCTTTGAAAAAACTTTGCATGGGCAGGCAGTTTTCCTTGTTGGTGACTATACAATAGAAAAGAAGCCTGTTCTTGGGGAAACTCATAAAAACATGTGGCTGTGAATATGCCAGTATTTAACTCCATTTTTCAACTATACCAGACTGCCCTAAATCAAATAGTTTGTAGAAAAAAATACTGCATCTAATACTTCTGTGAAATAGAATATGACAAGTGGGAACCCACAAGGATTTGGAGGAGGGATTTCATTTCCCCCTCCTCACCATGCTCTCTTTTGCTTCCCTGTCTCCCTGTCTTCCCCTTTTCCTGCTTCCTTTTCTCCTTTCCATCCACCTTTGTCTATTTTCCTGTCTTCACCTTTCTCCCTTCCCCCTCCGAACAGCCTCTCTCCTATGGCTGTTGTGTGGTACCAGCTGAGCTGGGCCCAGTTGCATGGTAGGGACTTGCAAGGACTTGGGCGGGGGGTACTTCACTTTTCCCTGTATCCCTTTCCCCACACTATTTCCTCTTTCCCTCCTCCTGGCAGCCTCTATATGCTCACATTTCCCTATGTCCTTCTCTCCTTCAAACCCACTAAACAACTTACCTTTGATTTTCCCCTCATCTTATATTTCTTAATTTACTTCATTTATATACTATCTTTCTCCACAAAGCATCTTATACCATTCTCCTCACCTCCATATTATCCTCACAGCAACCTTGAGAGGCAGGTTAGGCTGAGAGTGTATGACTGGATCATCAGAGAGTGAGTGTTTCACAGAGGCCAGTAGCAGCCCGCCCTTGCACCTCAAAAAGCCACGCAGGAAAACTCCTCCAAAGTCACCCACTATTTAGGGAGAGAAAGGCTTTGAAAGAAGTCAAGCAGAGAGCCCCCAAAGCGTGCTGGCAGTCATCAGAGAGTGGGTGTTTCACAGAGCCTAATAACAGTCTCCTCTTGCACCTCAGCAGCCAGGAAAGAACTCAAGCAGACAGCGCCCAAAGCTGCCTTGCACCCACTGTGGGTCTGCAAGTGGGTGGGGTCAGAGCACAATAGAACCCACCGGCAACCCAGAAATAAGGAAGAGTTTTTTTGGGGGGGGGGGAATTGAGCCCCAGAACCCAAGGATCTGAAAGCGGAAAGAAATCAGAGTAACCCAATAGTACGGTAACAGGATTTTAAAAAAAAGTGCTCTCAAGAAAACCAGAATTGAAAGGTGAACAAATTAAACAGGAATGGAGAATAGAGTAAGCTCTCTTGCAGCTGATGCCCCAAAGCCCTTCCTAAGGCACAAGCTGCGCTCTCGCAAAAAGAAAAACTTCCCCGCAGCAAGCAGTTGCTAAGCTAACTCGCGTCCCCGTGCCAGCAAAATGAAGCGAGGCTTCGCGTGCTTTGTCTTTTATACATAAACACTAAGCGTTCTCTGTTTGGCTAACAGAGCTGCCAATCAAGGTTTCCTGGGCTGAGATTGGTGTGTTCCAAACGGGGAAGGTGGCTCCACACCATTGCCTAGGAAATTGTTTGAGCGGGGATGGCGGGAATCCTGGTATAACGGGCCAACGGACATACAGACAGAACGCCCAAACTTCGGTGCTTTTGTGAAAAAAACACACGGCCCATGGCCGTTGTTCATTCGTTGTTCATTGTTCGTTGTTGTTCGTTCGCGAACAACAAACAAGGTAAATCCGTGGAAAAATTAGGACCATTATCCAGACCGTGCCCACCCCTACCCCCCTCAAAGGCCAAAATAGCCCTGGAAAGGGCCCTGCCCCCACTCCGTCTTTTACTGAAAGAAATGAAGTCTGGAATACTGACTGAACTCTTATGATTGCCTAGCAACAGCATTGAGTGCATCTGGTTAAAGCTACAGGTGCTCCTTTTATCATTTTGGATTTTGAAAAAAACCCTCAATTTAAAAGAAGATTTTTTTTTTTGCAGATCTCATGTATTTTTCAGGTGTGAATGAAGATCTGTCTCGTCTGTCCATGGTTCCAATCTCTGGATTTAAGTATCCTCAGATCTTTGCCACTTCGCATATAAAATATTAGTCAATCTGTCTAATCCCCAACATGGCCAAATTGTAGATACTTAAATTCAGACACTGGAATCATGATCAGATGAGACAGGTTATTCTACAAACCTGAATAATGTCACAAGTTTACAGAAAAATCTGAAACCTTAAAAAAAACATTGTGGGTTTAAAAACTCCAAAATGATAAGAGGAACACCTGCACCTTTAAGATATGAATACTCTCAGTAGCCACAGCTAGGCTACCACAACAGTTTGGCCAGCATTCCAGACTTTGTTTCTGTCAGTAAAAGACCTGAAAGACTATTAAACTTGCTTCTTGCTTGGAACTTACCTGCACAGCTTTGGCTGTACGAGTGATGCTGGTTAGAATGTTAGTCCTGAAATGCTTGCCTGTTTAGGTAGAAAATTTTTAGCATAGCTTTCTTGTTATCTAACACTGGGATGGATTCCAGGAAAGGATAAAGGCAGGGAGGTCATCTTCATTCTTTTCAGATCTATCAAATAAACAGCATTCTTCATTGCTTTCTTTGTTACTGTTGGAAATGGAGTGATCTGGTTTTCTTCCTTATTGTGATATCACCCATAGCTGTTTAACAAAGGAAGCAAGTCCTGGTCCATAGATGCAACAGAATGAAGTGGTAGAATGGCATTTTCTAATGTTTCTCAAGTTTTTTAAAAAAAACTCTGAAAGTAAAACTATTTATTTACTATTTATTTACTTCATTTATACTCCACCTTTCTCCACTCTCTAAGCAGCTTACATTATTTCTCTCTCCTCCATTTTGTCCTCACAACAACCCTGTGAGATAGATTGGGCTGACAGTGTAGGACTGGCCCCAGGTCACCCAGCAAGCATCCTTTTCCGCAGGGCACACTTTAAGCCGGCACTGCTGTGTACTCATGTTGATTGGTGCTGAATCGGCTTGGGCTCCTGCCTGCACTCCAGGACCTCAAGGCGATTTGGTGTCTGCTTTCTTGAGACATGTGTTTGAAGCTGCCTTTTGTGGGGGCTGGAGATGTGTGTGCACAGCCAAGGAGAGACCATTTTGCAGCAGCCATTTCTGAGCATGGCATTACAATGCTTACCTGGGTTAAGAAAAAAAATAAAAAGGGAGCATTTTGCAGCAGCCGTTTCTGAACTCGGCGTTTCTGGGAGTGGTGTAGTAGGGATCTACCCCTTCAAGTTCCAGGGCTGCTGCCAGGCTCTGGGCCAAGCTATTATTTATTATCAATACCTTTTCTGCTGCCTGCTCAGGTAAGGTTTCTGGGAGTGGTGCAGTAGGGATCTTGACTTGGATGATGGCTGGAGGAGAGCCTGCTAGCCCCCACGAACAGCCAACTACGAACATGTTCATGGTTGTTCGTGAGTCCCTGTTCATGGATGGCAACGAACAATGAACATCATGCTCGGTTTTTTTCTGCTCGTGCCCATCTGTACTCCAAGTCCTAGTACAACACTAGGTAGTACACTGGCAACAAAGTTTCTAGCCTTTTGTGCTAGTTTTCAGGAAGATTTTTTAAAAATGTATGTGAGAATTCAAAAATTCCACATCTTTACTCTAAAGTAGTACAGTTCATTTTGTTACTTTAGAACTTTATCACCTTGTTCCTACCTCATTTTTTAATCCATGTTGATCAAGGCTTAGTTAACATATATCAAGAGGTAAGGGATATCATGCATTCATCTCTAGAGACTAAACATTTATAATATGTTGATTTACATGTTACAGAATATATTGCTTGGGTCCAGGGGTAATAGTCAAAAGTAACGACTCCCCCTCACCAAAAAAATTGTGTTTCTGTTTGGTTCTCACTGCATAGCGGCAGTGCAGGCAGGCAGGCACTGGGTCAGCAAATGCAGGCAGCAGAAATTATCACTGTTTTGCTTAACGACAGTCAACCAATCGGATCCCAAGAGGAGAGACTGAGCCCTAGTGTGGCATAACTCTATCGAGAGAAAGGGGAATGTGAGCATTGCATATGAATGCATTTTTTTTCTTCAGTGCTTCCTGAGCAATGGATTTGAGTGGCTCCTAGGGATCAATTTGCAAAAGGTTTGCTTTGCACTGTGGATGGGAGCGGAAGACAGCATGGCACATTGGTGTTGCCAATCCCTTTCTGTGCTCGTTTATGCACAATGCAAAGAAAGGCGGACAAGCAAGCAACATCCATTCTGGTGTGCATACATGGGTATAAGGAGGGAACGGTGTAATGTGTTACATGTAATTAAGTTGGAACATTTTATTTCTGCTTGCTAATGTGGAGTTTTTAATAGTTTTTACTGTAAGTTAAAATGGAGGTCTCTGAGGAAAGAAAGAGGAGGGCTAGTTGGGTGAATGGAGTGTGATCTGATTAGCCAGTAGCTGTATCTTAGGGGGCAGAGTGAAGTGCAGTTTTTGAATCAGAGAGCTGAGGGAAGAAGTTTTCAGTAAGCCTTTGAAGATCTCAGAGGAAGGTTATTCTAATTAAGTTAGGCAAATTGTGTGGAGTCTGAGAGAATCTGTGTGTTTTTGAGAGAAAGTATTCATTCTGCCAAGTTCAATAAATCTATGTGGTGTTCTGAGAGATTTTAGTTGAGCCAAGCAAAGTGTGTGAAGCCTGAGAGAGAGTTTGTCTCCATGTGTTTCTGAAGAAAGGAGATTCTGGTTAAATCAGTCTTTGACTGTCTCAGAGAAAGGATTCTGGCTAAATCAGGCAAACTGTGTGTGCCTGGGTTAGTCTGTTTATATCTGAGGGCCAAGCTACACATGACGAATGACACTTGAACGGCAAGTGTATTTCTCCCTGTTCACTTGCCCTCCACTCAATCCACTTGCCATTCAAGTGTCATTCGTCATGTGTAGCTTGGCCCTCAGAGAGATATTAATCTAACTAGGTCAGATGAGAGTTTAGTCTGTTAGTGAAGATCTGTGTGGGAAATTAGTCTCTGTGACTAAGTCTCTGAATACACTTTTAAGAAGTGATAATTATTTTTGAAACTGACAAGCTTAAAAACTATTCTGAAACCAATATGCTTATCAAAACTGCAACCATCATGTTTATGTACTCATAAATAAATTCTGCTTTCTGTTTAAGAAAACACGTGCTGAATATTCTGTCAAACTACCATTATTACATGCTATGATGTTCCCTTTTCCTTAGACAGCAGAAATTGCACCAGAAGCATTTTTTAAAATCCAAATATAAAAATACTTTTGTTTTGAGGCTTTTCTTTCCTTGGTTTCCCCCAAATGCTCTAATATACTTTCTTTTAGTATTCTCTGATACTTGTGCAGTTCAGAACGCTGGTACTCACTTTCTAGTGCCCCAGTTCTCTTCTCTCCAAATACCAGTGCTCAGGCCCGGTGCCAGAGTTTCTGGCGCCTGAGGCCAGGGACAGCTTCAGGGCTGTTGCTGCCTCTGCGCTTGTGCACACCCACTGCATGATGACAGCATTGCATGTGATGTCATCATGCAGCATGCTGCTGCAAGCTAGCCCCATTGGCGCAGCACGCAGCTGAGATGGAATGCGGGTGGCCTCCCAGCCCTCTCACTCAGTTGCACTGCACTGCCCCGGCCGCCTGCCGCACCTGGCCTGCAGCTGTGTGCAGGTAGTGGTGGTGGTGGCAGCATGGGGCAACTGAGTGGGAGGGCTGGGAGGCTGCCCACTCATACTGACCCATGCTGCTGCTGCCAGCATGCGCTCCTGGCCATGCACAGCAGCTGTGGGCCAGGCATAGCAGGCGACCGGGGTGGTGCACGGGTGGCTTCCCAGCCCTCCTGCTGAGCCGTCAGTGCTGCTGCTGCCAGCTCCATGGCACGCACTCCTGCCCCAATGCCCCTCCAGTGCCTCAGCACTCAAGGCGGCTGCCAGACCTGCCTCCATGTATGCGCCGGACCTGCAGTGCTTTCCTCCAGTCATTAACTGAATCTGAAAGTCTGCACAGGAAGTTTCCAACCACACTCAACCAGGGATCTCTTCACTCTCCAGAGCTACCTCCCTGTTTGCCCAGGTAGGGAAAATCTCCTCTCCTTAGAAGCTCTATCCCTTTCTTTTGGACCATTTGGGAATCTGCACTTCCTTCCCAAACCTCCTTGCCAACTTCCTCCAGTTTTACTGGCAATGTTAAAACTGCTCTCTCTCTCTGTGTATGTGTGTTAGGACTCTGTCTCTCAACTCCTTCACACTGGATCTCTCTCTGCTATGACTGAAAAAAGACCCTCCTCCTTCTAGTTCATGTTATCCAATCAGATGCCTTGAAGTAGCCTGTCACTCAAAGCTCTCTGAGAGAGATTAAGTCTTAATTGTTATGCAGCTGTGTGTACAGCCCTTCTAGGCTTCTTAAAAAGTGCAATCCATCATACAAGCTTCCTAAAATAAGGTAAAAGCCTTTGGTGGCAGTGAAAACCTTTTGCAAAGCAACAATATAATAAGTCACACAGAGGGCAAAGTGCAACAGGTGAGGCTAGCAATGGAATTCAAACCCCAAATGGACGGCGTTCTCAGGGACTGGGTAGAGATCATCTGTAGCTCTGTGTGAATGGAAATACAAGGAGTGTTGATTGTAACCAGAGCCCTCCTGAGTAAAGGTTTCAGGTTGAGGCACCAGGAGCAACTTCATCCTATCTGGAAAGACTTCCAGTTTTTTCTGGGCTTTTCTGATTAAAACTGCTAATGCTGGGTTAAGGAACAGGAAAGAAGGGCTTTAGCAGGTCCATGCATAGTCACAGCACACCCAACTCTTTCCAGATCTGTATTTCATGTTGGAGGACCGATCTGGTTAGAATTTATTTGTTTTCCATCAAGCTTCACTTTGCCTTTACATCAACTCCTCCTCCTTCATTCAACTCTCGGTTAACAGTTTTAGTTGGAAAGGGAGACTGGGCGACCTGTCCAGTTTCCCACTTTTACTAGTTTTAAAAAAGAGGCTATTTCTGCATGTCTTTTAAAGAGCAGTTCACCTTGGAACTCTGGCAGCTTTTCTCCAAGCATGCACATATTACTGTTTGCCAAGCATATGCATATTGTTTTCTTACTGGGTTTTCTCCATCTTTACCAGGACTACGCTTGCTTCAATGTTTTCTTTTGTTGCAAGTTTCTGGTGTTTGGGGTGTGTGTGCATTTTCTGGCGTTTCTGAAGAAAGCTCCTACTTCTCTCAATCTCCACCCAGTTCTTCCCCCAAAGCTCTTGCCCTTTCTTCTTCACATTCCTGTTCAGCTGCGGAAACCTGCTTTCAACAGTAGCTGCATGCAATTGCATAAGTGCAAAGTAAAAAAAAAAATTAAAGGGGGATGGGTGCTTTTAGTCTATGATGATGAAAGTGCCTGACCTCTCCAAAACTGCTTTTTTTTAATGTTTGGAGGTTTTCCTACAGCCTTACAACCAAAGTTAAGTGCTTTTGGGTACTGCATGTAGAGGATGAGTTACTGGAGCAATTCAGCAAAACACAGACCTAAAATGGAAAAAAGGCAGGAAGAATGGGCTGTGTAGAAATGGCCAGAGAAAAGAGAGGGTCAGCCTCCCTCCGCTTCCCTTCCTATGAAAAAAACCAAAGATCAATCCCTTCCTTTTTGTGCACTTTTACGCACAATGCAGGCAGCAACCACTAGGTGGGGCGGATATGTCTTCACGCAGGTTTAAAGAGGGACGAGGGCTCTGAGTTCCAAGCTGCTGCAAAGGCTGATGCTATGCAGAAAATTTGAAATAAACAATTATTAAAGGAGAGCCACACTGAGGAGGACCCAGGCATGTGTGGACCAGGTTGCCGATTCAGTGGCCTTCTGCCACTGTCCTCTGCTTAGGTTCCACCACTGTGACTAAAAAAGTCCTCTGAAGATAATAAGTCAAGGAGCACCAGGAAGAACTTCACCTTGCACAGAAAGACGTCTGTGCAACCATTAACCTTGCATTAAATCACATGGAAAATAGTAGTGCTGCACACAGCTGCACACTCAAACCCAAGTCTTTCATGATCAGTATTTGTTTTCTTCCTGAGTGTCTGGATTTTGAGCATTCACTTTGCCTCCTCCTATGTCTTTCAACTCTAGGTTAACAGTTTTAGCCAGAAAGGGATATTGGATGACCTGTCCAGCCTCTCACCTACTAGTAAAAAATAGAGAAAAGGAGGTCCTTTCCTCTACTTACTGCGAAGAAAACTAAAGATCCCCCACCCACTGATGGCAGGCACCCATATATCAACGGGCTGTCACGTATGTTATGGCCCTGTCATAAAGTCAAGAGGAACAGATTAAGAGCTCAATGCAAAGTGTCACAGTAAGCAAAATTTTGGTCTACTCTTTGTTAAAAATGCATGATATTAAGAACGTTAGAAGTACCTCGGGTGCTCAGACAAGACACACAGGGCATCAAGCTAAGTACCAGATACTTCCTTTTGCAGATCTGTTCAAGTGGGCCACTGTGTCAGGGGAAACTGCAGTTTGGGTGTTCCATTGCTGCTGCAAATGCTTCTGCATTCACAATGATAATGAAGTCCACGGAGAATTGTTGTTGCACAGAAGTAAGCAAACATTAGAATGTTAGAAGGGGGAAGCTGTCTTGCTGCTTTCTAAACAATTGGGCAGAATACTGCTGGCATGTTTCCTTTCATACCTTTCAAAATACAAAGCTTAGTTTTTTTTTCAAATGGAAGCTAAGAATCCAGGCCACCTAGTGCTCCAAACAAATGCCAGATGGTATGTGTAGAATCGACACAAAACCAGCAATTGCTGCCACAAAGAAACCTCTCTGACAATAACTGAAGAACATTCTTCAACTGCATTTTTTCAGCTGCAGACCTTGATCTAGCAACAATAAAATTTAATATTTTTGATATCTACTTGCTCTGGATGGCAAAGGATAGATGTTTGTCCCCCCTCCCCACCCCCAAGTCATTTAAACCGTCCTTCATAAGGAAAACATTTCAAACAACCCTTCACCATGAAAAGGGCAACTTAAATGATCAAGCACTGAGATGTGGAAACAGTAGCGGTGTTATTTTTTGCAGCAAGTTTAATCATCCTCTCACCCATGAAAACTGTAACCCATACTTACTTGAACGTGAGTTTGATAGATGTCAGAAAAATTGAATAAGATTGGACTGTAAATTTTGACAACGGCGGGATTAGGGATGTTTAAACAGTTTTGCCAGCAGTGATCAAGCACCTAATTAATTGATGCATTATTCAACTGATCACAACCTGTTTGTGTCTATTCATAGGAACAAGCTACTTGCAATAATCAGAGACTGACTTCTAGCAGATGAGAGATCAGCTGGGAGTCTGCTTCTGATCTCTGGCTAAGGAAATTTTCTTTACTGTCTTACAGAGTTTGGTGGGGGGGGGAGGGGCGAATCAGAACACTCCCCTCCAGTTGGGTTCTTCTCATCTTTCATCCTGTAAACATTGTTACTTCCCAGACTTGTAAAGATGCAGCAAATTGAACTGTGTCTGATCAGAAGCCCAGCTAATTTCCCTTTCCTTCTCCCCACTCAAAGCTGTCAGCTTAAGCTGCAAAGAGAAGGAGAGAAACAAGCACTTACTCCCCTCCCCTTTGCAATGCAGAGACCAAAAGCATTGCTCCTGTCCCCACACAGCTTGGAGGAGAGGGAAGAGAAATAAGCCTTTTCTACCTTCCTTTTGCACCTTCACTCTGTAGCTATTTTCTGAGGCAGCACGGGTCAGACACCAACTCCCAGCTGATCTCCAGTTAGCTGTGAGCAGGCTTCCAAGCAACAAGCAGTTGCAAAATTGTTCGCAACTGTTGCTCAGTGAAATCCAAACATACCCACGATCAACACACAATTGGATTGTGACTTGAACAAAGTAAGTTTGACTGCTGAGTATGTTCACTGAGAAATTCACAGCTTCCCTAGCTGGGATGACATACCCATGAACAACATATTTGGCAGAAGAACTACCAGTTCTCTGCAACGGTGAGTTAATCACGTGAATTATTTTTGGCTCAGTGATCAAAATTATTTTTGATCTCAGTGAAATCCAGTGATCTGGATGTTTCAGTTGTTTGTTTGGTTGCAACACAAGAATATATTTTCTGACCTTCATTTAAAAGTTGTTCAATATGTGAGTAACCTTAGGGCATCATAATTGGGGACTGTGACTTTGAGTTTACGGGAAAATATCTTAGCTTTGAAAAGAGAAGAATATGATTTGGATTTTGGGTGGAAAATACATTAGGTAAAGAGTAGCGTTACAGAGTTCAAGGCTAAACAGTTGTTGCCAGACGCTACTTTATTGGCTCTGCATCTTCAGTCTCTGAAGTGGTTTTGGCAGCCTTGAGGCCTCCTTTATTACAGCCACAATGTTGTGGTATAGGAATATATTACTGTACTACTCCAACCCATTATGAAGGAAAGAGATTCAAAGAAGATGCAACGTGTCAAGTATCTTAAGCTCCCTTTAGGCTTCATAGACCCATCTTTATCTCACTTTTGTTGCATTTATTGTCAAATGGAATGAATTATTTTGGCTGATATTTTCATTTCATTTGGCTATTTTAGTGAAGTTTATACTTCTGGATGAGCTTGCAAAATAGTAATGTACAAATGCAGGACCTCTGAGGACCTGTGGGGGGCATCTTATTTCCCTCTCCTCCATTATTTTTTCTTTTCCTGAAAGCCCCGTGGCCTCTCCCATTTTCCTGCTTCCTTCTATCTTCTCATTCACCAGCCCAATTAATTTTATCGGTTCCCCCTTCAGCTTTCCCTCTTTCCCTACCCGAGGCAGCCTCTCCCTGGGAAAAATAAGGCCCAGTTGTGTAGTGCCAGTCACTGGTCTGGCTTGTCCCTAATTGTGCAGTACTAGCCACCAAGCCAGACAGAGGGCCAAGCTACAAGTGACAAATGATGCAGGTTGGACACTTGTCAGCCTCCCTCAAGTTTTGATGGGAAATGTAGGCATCCTGGTCTTGCAGCTTGGCTCTCCAACTGCTGTCCAATGGACTTTTCAACTGTCACTTGTCCAACATTCCGCCAAGCTGCCTACATTTCCCATCAAAACTCGAGGGAAGCTGACAAGTGTCCAACCTGTGTCATTCATCACTTGTAGTTTTGCCCCCAGCTGCATGGTAGGAAACCTGCAAGTACTTGAGGGGGGCACCTCACTTTCCCTTGTATCACACTCCCCACACTATTTCATATTTCCCTTCTCTTGGTAACTCCCATATCTTCACCTTTCCCAGGTTCCTTTTTACTTGTCCACTAACCAACCTACTTACCTTTTATCTGCCCTCCCATCCAAACCTATATTTATTACATATTTACTTCAGTAGAAAAGAGCAAGAGTGCAGTAGCACCTATAAGACTAACAAAAAGTTTGGTAGGGTATGAGTTTTCGTGAGTCACAGCTCACTACTTCAGTATCTGAAGAAGTGAGCTGTGGCTCACAAAAGCTCATACCCTACTACCAATTTTGTTAGTCTTATAGGTGCTACTTGACTCTTGTTCTTTTCCACTGCTAAAGACAGACTAACATGGCTACCCATCTTGACCATGCTTTTCAAGGAAGAGATCTAGCTGGGGTATCAGCTGAAGCTTATAAAAGGCAATATGTGCCACAAAGGAGTACTGGGCCTCCAACTGTTGGCCAGGATCCAGCAACACCCCAAACAACAAGCCAGTTCCTTCAGGGGGAATGCAACCCCATCCATGACAGGCTGGCTCTTCAGTCCTCAAGCAGATCTGAAGAAGTGAGCTGTAACTCATGAAAACTCATATGTTACCACAAATTTTGTTAGTCTTATAGGTGCTACTGCACTCTTGCTCTTTTCTACTGCTACAGACAGACTAACATGGCTACCCATCTTGATCTATATTTACTCAGTTATACCCCAGTTTTCTCCAGAAGGTGGGTACAAAGCAGCTTACATCATTCTTTTCATCTCCATTTTATCCTCACAACACTGTGGGGTAGGTTAGGCTGAGGCAATATAACTGACCAGATCACCCAGAGAGTTTCCACAGCAGAATGGTGATTTGATCTTGGGCCTTTCAGATCCTAGTCTGAAACTCTAATCACTATACAACACTGGCTTTCATGGTATGGCTGCTGTCAAACAATACCAAGCAGCCAGGCCTAGGTGACTCATATAAGTTGCATAGTTCCAAGTCACACTGTGATTGTTGGTGGGCCTGGCTCTGAACAGTCCTCCTGCAAAGGTCAAAATAGTCCTGAAAAGGGCCTTCACTGGCAGAAACTAAGGCTTGAAGGCTGTCGATACAGTTGTGGTTGCCTAGCAACCCCACAGTGGCCAATACAGAGGGCATTAATTTCTTAAAGCTATTATTTTGAAGGGCGTTAATCTCAGATGACTCTCTCTCTTTTTCAGGTTTGTAGAATATTCTGTCTTGTCTGTTCATGGTTCCACTCTGTGGATTTAAGTATCCACAGATTTGGACATACTAAGAATTAGATACATTGGTGCCATGTATTTTAAATTTAAACCACAGGCATAAATGGGCTAAACTAGTGATACTCAGTGGTTCAGGAATCACATGTGGCTCTTCTGAACAACATTTCTTAATGCAGCACTCATCCTATGTTTTAGGAAAGTGGGCAAGGCACTTACAACTGTTGTTGGCAGTCGGTTCCCATCTTGAAACAGCTAACACCAAAGGAAAGGAATATCTGCAAGCCTCCATGAGATGCAGGCTTCATGCTAGGGATGGAAGTAAATGTGGATCTGTAACTCATGGTAATTATGAATGTGGCTTTCTGTGACCCATGGAATGAGTACCACTGGGATAAATTATCTTGACTTGTCCTCAAGACATTGTGAAATTCTAGACTGAGTGGTATGTGTGCACGTGCACTAGAGATCAGTAACAGAAAAAAAACCTGTTATCTTCCCAGGAGGATAATAAATTACAATTCCTAGGGCTCACTGGGGATATGCTGGTATTTAAATCTGCTTGAAACTATGAAGGCATGCACCAATTTCCAAAATGGTGCATTCAAATAAACAATTCTGGCACGGTCTAAATTTTGTGATACTACCAGAAAATTTCAAAGATGAAAATATTTGTTTCCTCTACTTCAATATTGCTGTCTTCACTTCAGGCAAGGGTGGCCAGTTGTCCTCGTTTTTGAAGCCTGTCCTCTGAAACTTACAGATTCTGCAACTGTCCAGTAAAACTGGATGAAGTGGCAGTTGATGCTAGATTCCTTAGCAGCTACCAGGGTACCCAAAGCTACCTGTGATGGGAAAAGGTGGCTAAAGCTAACTAAGCTGTTTGGAGTGAATTAAATAAGAAGAGAGAGCAAGGGCCTTGAATAGGCCCCATCTGGTGAGGAGACAGAGCTGGAATGAAGGTGAGTTGCATCTCTATTTAAATAATAGTAATTATATGTACATTTGCACCTATGAATATAAATTAGTATTTTCTCTTGCAAATATTCTCCTCTTTCATGTTCTCTTTTGAAGGCCCTTGTCCTTTTTTTTAGGTTTTCAAGCAGTGCAGCCATCACGGTTGCCATTCTCTGCAAAGTTGGGTCTGCCCACCACAATCTCCACATCTCACAACACTAGTTTCTCCTCTAAGAATTGGTTGGGGAAATGTGGAAAGCATAGCTATGAGAAAGACAATGAGGGGTATTTTACCCTAGGGCTTGCAATACACTTCCAGTGGTCCATATGAGTTCTGAAATACTGTTAGGCGCCCCAAGAATTTAAATGTACTATAAAGTATATTCTCTATCCTAAGAGCAACTAATGTGTACAAGTAATGTGACAGTGAAAATGAAATGATTGCTGATTTGTGATTCTCCTGGATGTGACTTCATGTCTTTAGGGATACTTCATTTGGGGGCACCTGTCTTGAAAGCATTTCACATTTCCCACCAACAGCCTTTAAGGATTCCTCAGTATGTCAAATAATAAAAGAATCATCAGTAAATACAGCTAGTGACGCATATTGCTCACCTATGTAGAGACATTACCTTCTCTGATGTTCTTTCTCCAGCTCTTTAAAATGGTTGAATGAAGCTCCATCTCCCCTTCATGTACAGGCATCTGGAGTTTGTGCTAATACCTACACAGGCTTTCCTAAAGCATAGTGCACTTAATTATTTATGGACTGCCAGCCAACTGTATTGCAGATGAGACATTCATTTTCTGTTTACCTGGGTTAGGAGTCTTGATATGAGTCATGCCTAAATTGGCTACCAGCTATTCTAATAAATACTCTGCAGGGCTCCCAGTGTGAAAATATGCTGATTGTTTTCTGAACAGGTATTTTAAGTTACTGGCTTATGTGGCTGCTAGATATACAACAGCACCTCCCCCCACTCCCCACATCCAGAATGGGCTGTTACCCAGTAAACAACTTGGTTAAACAGGATTACTGAAAGAGAAAACTGGAAAGGCAATGGAATATCTATCAGGGTGATCTGGCTCTATAAAAATAAAATAAAAATAACTATAGGATTCCAGAACTAGGAAGTTTTCAACTGTTCATGACATGTGAGGGAAGGAGGAAGGAAGGGTGCAAGCATGGCAAACAAGCCATTTTTGTGTCCTTTATGAAGAAACATGTCTAACAGTGCCATCCTAAGCACAGCTACACCTTCCTAAGCCCATTCTGTTTAGGATGGCACTGTAAATCCTTTCCATTTGAAATTATTTGAAAAAGTATTCTGTATGCTGGAGCTCACTGTCTATTGGGCAAGGAGGGAGAAATAATAGCAAATGAAGAGCCCTATTGCACTGCATAGCTTTTAGAGTTAATTAAATCAATGTTGTGTTATCCTGATTTTTATTGTTCTCTTTGACATCACACAAACTACTTAGTATTCCTGCATCATTTTTACATTGTACAATGAGTTAATAATGTCTATCCGTTTCATCAGTTTGATAGAATCTGTTCATAGTTCATAGTGTGATATGAAAAACAAAGATAATAGCAATGATTCACCTAAAGATAACTGCTTTTAAGACACATTGACTCCAGTTGGAGAAGTTTACAGGAACATCCAAAACAGAGAACAAACTTCTGAGTTCATCAAAGCCAAAGGGCTTAAAAGGTTACAAATGTGACACACAGTACACATTTGTAACTCTCCCATTGGAATAAATAGCACTTCAAAAACCTTTTACAGAATCATAGGCAATGATTATGCTGTTCCAAAATATGTGAGCAGTGATCAACCATTACCGCAGTGGATAACTTTACAAGCTGTACTAACAGTTGTATGGAAAGGCCCAAGGTAGACTCAGTTAGGCTACTTCCACGTGGAGATCTTTCTTGCATGGAACATGGGAAGCCTTCCATTTAAACAGGAGAGTCCATGGGCTTCCCCTGTGTAAACTGTATTACAAGAAAACCTAAGCTCTGCATTTCCCACCCACTCCTCTTTGGCCTTTAAAGTGCTTTTTGCTTTCCCCAGTTGAGCCACTCTGTACCTTTACAGCAAGGTTCAGCTGGGAAAGTGGGGTACTGCTAAACCACAGAAGAGCTTGCTGTCATCTCCACTGCCTCTATGCTTTCATGTAGGCATGATTGAGGAAAAAGTGGAAGACTGATGGCAGAAGCAGCAGCAACAGCATAGGGATAGGGTGTGTGGACACTTTCCCTACCTGCTCCTATACAGCTTGTTACTGGTGTCATTCCTGGGTGCATTTTCATACCCTTGTGTGAAAGCAGCTTAAGTCTCAAATGTACTAATCATTGAACACATGGTCAAACACAGGAAAACAGCAGTATGTTTGGGCAGCATCCAGACAAAATTAAAGTTCCACTGATTTTTATGAAAGAGAATTAACCACAAATTTAACTTTTCGAATTAAATTTATGGGACAAAGGCTATCTCACAGTTCATCCACTTATTACAAAACCTATGGGCAAGATGTTCTGATTACATTCTCAGAGCTCATATTTAATTCACCTCTAGTACTAGTTTCACTTTAAGAAACTATGCAGCCCTTGCCCTGAAGACTCTAAAAAGAGAACCCTGGTTTGTGGCAACACTCATTTTCTAGAGTTTGTTAACTATCTACCAGTACATTTGTATTTGAGATGGAGCCCATTCACCCCATTAAATGACATGACTCACACCACAAAGGAAAAGAGTCTCATTCTGACTAAGCTATGTGGGAATCTACAGATCACACAAAGCAAACCACAGTATGAAAAAAAATCTATTTTCCTGACCTCAGTGCTATTATCCATACCAACTTCTGGGATTTTCAATATAATGAGCCAAAGTGAAGCCTACCACACTGATGAAGCATTTACATCATACTCCCTTAAGAGCTCTGTTGTGCAATAGAAGTGATTGATACTAGTAATGGTATATAAGTTACCATTATCATTGATTATATCAAGAAATCGGCATCTATTTATAGTTAAGTTGACTAAACCAGGATTTTCAAAGGGTGAGACAGGTCTCCTTAAAGAAGAACTATCTAAAGGCTATGGATGGTGGGGAGAGGAGTTCTGTGCAAAAGACTCATCAGTGAGCTGAATTACTAATTGTGGTCTCTGAGCACATGCAGAGTGATTTCATAATTCTGACTCAAAACATTCAATTCACATTTAACAACATGCAGTGACGCAACAGTGAAATGAAATCATGCTGACACATTTTAATAGGCAAATGAAGGGAAGGTGCTCAAAGGTGCTCAACAGGAACCTGTGATTAGCAGCAGCAGCTGCTGAAGAGAAGGTACCACAATGGGTTACATAGTGCACTTATTATACTGGAATGCCTGTACCATTGTTCAATAATAACCAATGGAAATTAAAATTGATGACATCATCAACCCACTCCTGACCACCATGCAGGATATGCAGGACAACGTTTGCAGCTTCTCCTCTCTCCACCATCATTTCAACTCTCCTCCTCTCCTGCCTCCACTCTTGTGCTTGGTGGATTCCTTAATTGGTCATGGGCCTTGGCAACTGCCCTCCATTTTTTTTTCTAAACAGTTTTCTTGCCCTCCAATTTTTTTCTAAACTGTTTTCTTTTCTCTGAACTAACGTTCTCAACTGTGTTATTTTTTTATGATTGAACCAACCCCCCCGCCCTTTGTCACATCATCCATGTCACTCCAAAGAGTAGGTAGTACCCATGTTGTTCATCACTTCATGAAAAAGGCTTCTGTAATATGATTGTCTAACAATGGCTTTTAAAAACCATAGAAGAAGGTGCCCTTCAGACTTCCTTTGGGTGGCTGTTCCAAAGGACAAAGGCTATGAATGAGAAGGCCTGTGGTCATGATGAGTGCTCCCCTGCTCCTCATGATTCCCTATTTTAATTCAGCTTCAAAATCAGGCAATCCATTTGGGCTGTGTCTCTGGTAAGAGAAGGAAGAGAACAGCAAATCTCAAAGCCCCAGAGGGAAGGACACCCATCTCTGCATCTCACTATGCAAATCACCACAGGATACAGCAGAAACCTTGGGTCACTCCCTGGCAGCTGTGGTCAAATGAGTGAAAGCAAACAAATTGAAATTGAACCCAGACAAGATGGAAGTGATGCTCGTTGGGAAGGCAGAAACTTTGAAGAGCATTGTATTCCCCACTTTCAATGGAGCTTGTCTTTCAGACTCAGATAAGAGCCTCGAGGTTATACTGGATCCAGCACTACTGCTAGAAAAGTAAGTTAATACAGCTGCAAAAAATGCTTTCTACATCCTCAATCTAGTATGGAAGATGGCTCCCTACATTGATGTGGCCGATCTGGCCACCTGGATCCATACCATGGTAACATCAAGCCTTGACTACTATAATGCATTGAACATAAGTCTCCCCTCTAAGCTAACTCGGAGACTCCAGTTGGTGCAGAATGCTTCAACTAGGTTATTATCAGGAGCTAGCCGAATGAATATTTCTCACATTCTGCAGTCACTCCACTAGCTACCTGTCAGTTACTGGGCTCAATTCAAGGTATTGGCTATCACATACAAAACTCTTCATGGCCATGGTCCTGCATACCTATAGGACCACCTCTCTCCCTATGTTCCATCACAGCAGCTTCACTCACCTGAACAGAGCCTTCTGCAGGTGCCACCTTGCACATGGGCAGAATCAACAGCTGCCTGTTCATATGCATTCTCTGTGGAATGGCCTACTTGAAGAGGTCAGGGAAGCTCCCACTCTCCTGGCTTTCCCTAAACAATGGAAAACTGAATTATTCAAGAGGGCTTTTATACTCAGATAGGAGGGCTGTACTATGAGTGATCTCAGAGGGATGCATCAGTAGGGGGATTGGGACCACAGATTTTACTACTATGTGGTTCTGTGTGCTATCTGTTGATTTGGGTAGAATCCTATTGGATAGCTCTATGTTGCTTAATATTGTTCAATGCATCAGTCTTAGAACTGTCGAAGGCTTTCACGGCCGGAGAACGATGGTTGTTGTGGGTTTTCCGGGCTGTATTGCCATGGTCTTGGCATTGTAGTTCCATTGTAGTAGGAACTACAATGCCAAGACCTCGGCAATACAGCCTGGAAAACCCACAACAACCAGTCTTAGAACTGCTTATGTTCTGTTTCAGCATTTATTCAACTATGTATTGGATTTCTGCTGGTTTTAAATCTTTGCAAATTTGCATTTATAGGTTCTAGTACATTATTATTGAAATGCCCTTGAAATTGACTGTCCTAACTAACTCACAGTGTGCAATCTGCCTTGAGTCTCAGTGAGATACATACATACATAATCTTTCAGAATGAAATAACTGATAGCCTTAGCATCATCTAGAGAGGGAAAAGAGCACATTTCCATGGAAGAGGGGTGTGATTATTAAAAGAAACTGATAAAATCCTGAAGGTAGATTTACATTTGCCTTTCCTAGAAGCAAGCAAAGGACTAGTAGTTTCTTGGAGGATAGGCTCGTATCTGGGTGATACGGCTCATGATCTGTAAGCCACTAAACTAGGGAACCAGTTTATTGTGTTGGTGTTTCTATTTTGCATTTTCTCATGTGTATGAAAGGGTCCCATTTTCTTTATTTCACCACTGCAAGTAACTGCATCCACCTTTCCTTTGTTTTCCTACTGCAAGTAATTCCATCCACCTTCCCTTCTTACTCTGTTTTCCTCAAATAAAGTTTGAATTTGTTGTTTGAGAAAGCCTGTATCATCCCCAGGTAATTCAGGTGTAAAAGGACTCAGTTATGTGTAGGCCAGATTTTAAGTGAGCCAAGCTGCCTGTTTAACTGAATGAGGTGTGTATGTGTGTGACAGAGAGAGGCAGAAGTAGGCTTACCAGACTTGCCTCAGAGCTTAAAGTGACTGCTGGTGGTAGAAACCTGGTATATATGTGTTGTTGTTGTTGTTTCAGGGTCAAGCAATAGCCAAACAGGCTTCAGGGAGGCTGGGGGAGTAGTTTCCCCCAACCATCCTGGGGAGGCCTCTGGCATCTGCCATCAGGCTAGGGATAATCTCATAGTCCTGTGGGATAGAAGAACAAGCAAGCGCAACTAGCAGGAGGAAAAAGTGTGGCACAGATTCACTTCTGGAGAGTTTGGGGGACGGGGTTTAGTATTTCTTGGAATGGTACTAGAGTTTAACTTGCCACAAGATTCTTCAGGGTTTCTGAAGCAGGACAAAGGTTTAACACTTGCATCAGGATACAAAGATAAAAACATATGTTTCTTAGATTACTTATTTTTAGGGGTATTGCCTCATGGATTTTCATTTTATCATGGTAAACAGGAACTAAGCAAGTCTGGAATGAACTAAAACAGTGTAGGCTGAATTTGTTTTCATTAGGGTTTTTCTTTATTTTTTGGTATCCAACAGTCTGATGACACAACTGTCTACAAAGGTAGGTTGGTCAGCCTTAGGCTGAAAAAATCAAAACAAGATTGAAAGAGGGAGCTGTATCTCAAGTAATGAATTTGGAGTCACTCAGTCTCTCTTCCTTTTTATAATAGAAGCTCTTTTATAGAGTGTGTTTGGTAGCCAGTTTGAATTTAGGTCTGTGCACAATAATTACAGCATCACTGTTGGTCATTGCATCCCTCTGGAGAAGGAACGCTGTGAGACTATAATTGTGCAGTGTTAGTGGGGTAATCTCAGGGCAAATAGCTGTTGAGGTTAATTGGATATAGTTGAATCTACATTTGCAGGTATGAGTAAAAGTAAAAGGCTGGACTGGTTGAAAAACACAGTAGTATTGACTGAAATAGTATTGACTGGGCATTTTTTGTTGTGACCCCTACTCTGGGGACTGGACTCCCAGAGAAGAGGAAGGGAGTCCCCCTCCTTGGACATCTTCTGGAAGTGCTGTAAGGCTCGTTAGTTTGCTAGGGCTTTTGAGAGTGTAAGAATTGTAACCATCTATTAAGGGTAGAAGTTAGAGTTCTGAGGTCTGTTATTTTATCTTGGTTTTAATTTGGAAATGTTTTTAACCATTATTGTATGCCACCTTAAATTATGTGGAAAGCTGAGTTATCAGCTTTGGTGTAGTGGTTAAGAGCATGGGACTCTAATCTGGAGAGCTGGGTTTGATTCCCCATTCCTCCACTTGAAGCCAGCTGGGTGACCTTGGGCTAGTCACAGCTCTCTGGAGCTCTCTCAGCCCCACCCACTTCACAGGGTGTTTTGTTGTGGAGATAATAACATATTTTGTAAACCTCTCTGAGTGGGCATTAAGTTGTCCTGAAGGGCAGTATATAAATCAAATGTTGTTGTTGTTACCCATCAATAGGTTTCAGCATGACTCCATCCAGGCTTGTCCTAGCTATACCACTTGGTGATGTTTTCAACATCAAAAGATGACAACCCTGCTCTTAGGAAAGAAGGCAAAAACAGTAATATACAGTAGAGATGGGTACGAACTGGGGAAAAAAGAACTATGAGGCTCGTGGTTCATCGCATATCAGGAACCACGAACTTTCACGAACCTGCCCCAGTTCGCAAACCGGTTTGTTTGGTTATTGAAAATGTCACTTCCAGGTCAGCTAATCGTCACTTCTGAGTCAGCAGAAGGTCTGCAGAAAGCCCAGCTCCTGTTTCCTAGGAACAAAATGATTTGAGTCTTTTTGGTTCTTTTTTCCCTCCATTTATTTAGGAGAGTGCTCACTTCTACTCCACATGGAGAGCCATGTTCATGTTGGCCAGCCTAACGTGCTTATTCTTCCCTCAAAGAGAGGGAGGGGGAGATGAAAGAAGGAGAATACCAGAAATTTTATTACAGGGTATTTATAACCAAACTTATGAAATTACATGATAAATAGCCTATGAGAATATTTATCTTGGAAGGTTGAAATATAAGTGAATACATGGTAACTGTGAATTGGTCCATCATGAAACTAAGAAAAAAAAAATAACAGGAAAGCTTGGTCTTAATTTTACTGAATAAATAGAAATGGGACACAGAGTGCTTAAGTAACTTGCAGCTTGATCCTGACTGTGTTTAATCAGAAGTACTAATGATTTCAAAGGGAGTTCTAAATATATAGCTTTGGGGGATTGCTTCCTAGGTCAAGATGCTGTAAGCTTTGACGTGAAATCACAGATGAGTTGAATTTAATGTGTTTTAACATACTGTTTACCTAAATGGCTTTCTACAAAGTTCAAAATGAATACCTTGGCATTCAGCTTTGCTCCTAAACAATAGGAAAGGGTACAATATCATCTTGGTTCAGAGAATATGATATAAGAGAGCCACTTTTCATCTCCCCTAACCTCATCTCACGGTTTGGTGGGACTGAAGAAGGATGGCATCATATCAAGCATTGTGTTGAATTAGATGTTGCTGTTGGAAATTGCAATGTCTTGTGTACAGCAGTAGCAACAAAGAAGGAAGAAGGGAAGAAGAACCTTCTCACTTAGTTAAGATAGTGAGGGCAGCATCTCTCTTGTTTCTGTCATTTCTTTGTCTTGTCTCCTATTGGCCTAAACAAGACAATATCCTGCTTCTTCTTCTTCTTCTTCTCTCTCTCTCTCTCTAAGATATAGTCATATAGTCAGGACCTCTATTGCTATCTCTCCTCTTTACTCTCAAGTATGTAATTCCTAAATAAACTTTTAGCCTCTTTAATCAGCACAGCATGACTTCTCTGCACTTTATTTGCACTCTGCTAACAGTTTTAAGGAAGACAGATCAAGAGACAGAGCAGCAGCAGTTCCATGTTATAACATATGTACCTGGCAACTAGCCCTGGATAATAGTCGGGCTGCTGCATTTTAGACCTGTGGTAGTTTATGGGTTGTCTTCAGGGGCCCTGTATAGAACACATTGCAGTAGTACAAACATGATGTTCCAGAAGAATATATCAGTGTGGCCAGATTGGCTGAGTATGGGTAGCGAGAGAGCTGGTGTACTAGATGCAGCTGATAGAAGGTGCTCTTGATCACCATGACAACCTGCTTCTTGAAGAGCAAGGTGGGGTCTGTGAACACTCCCAAGCTCTTAATTAGGGGTGTGCAAAGGCACCCTGATTCGTGTTTTCCGAATCTGCTAAACCCGAATCGAGAGGCTGATTCGGGTTTAGCAGAAACCCGAATCGCCCAGCCGATTCGGGTTTACCGATTCGGATTGATTCGGGTTGATTCGGGTTAGCTTTTTCAATGGGAAAAAGCTTTCCCAGGCTTCTCTGAAGCCTGGGGGAGGCATTTTCCCACCGAATCACCCCAAATTTGGTGGAGGCCTTCCTCTAATTCCCCTTTAACACAGGGTGACACTGAGAGATCTCTGTCTTTTGGTGCTACACCTCTGAAGATGCCAGCCACAGCTGCTGGTGAAACGTCAGGAACTACAATGCCAAGACCACGGCAATACAGCCCGGAAAACCCACAACACTTTATTTCTTGAACAGCTTTAGGTTACACAGTAGGGGGGGCACAACAGGGCATGATAGCAGTGTACTACACAAAATAATACAACCCACTTCACCGTTTTTGACAGCAATTGTGTTTGGGTGATTCTCTGATGTGAAGTGAGTTGTGTTATTTTTGTGAGGTGGAATGCTGGAATGCCCTTTGGTGTGCCCCCCTGCTGTGTAACCTAAAGCTGTTCAAGAAATAAAGTGTTTTTGACAGGAATTGTGCTTTTGTGATTCTCTGATGTTAAGTGAGTTGTGTTATTTTTCTGTGTGCGGGACTGCTGGTGTAATGTGTCATAATGCTTTGCCTACTTGTACTTTGAAAGGGAGAAAATTTTTTAAAAACTTTATTTTGTGTTGTTCGTGTTTTATTCTTTGTTGTGCAGTTGGTTCCCATCATAGGGAACAATGGGGCTGGCTGGCCAGCCATCTCTGTAGGTGGTGGGGGAATTTGAGGGAGGTTTTTTCGGGTTTTCCAAAACCCGAACTGCACACCCCTACTCTTAATCTGCTCTCAGAAAGCCAACTTCACTCTCCCCAGGACAAACGGATTTATTCCCTATTGAATACTAACCTTTCCAATTAGCTCTTCCTGTCTCTTGTCTGGATTCAAGCTTGTTCTGCCCTAGTCACCTGACCACAGCCTCAAAGCACCAGTTCAGAACCACGAGGTATGCATTTGGAGGCTTATATGATGAAATACAGAGATGGAGGTCATCTGCATATTGATGACCCCCAACCCCAATGCTCGAGAGGATCTCATTCAGTGGCCTTAATATATAAAGTGATTGTTTCACACGTACACAAAAAGTATTATTGTGGGGGGTGTTAGTTAAAGTTACTATTCTGGGTTTGGAGAGACATAGGAAATAATTGGACATTGACCACATTCCAGCACAAAGTTAAGTGTGCTTAAACTTTCAATCCATAACTTTGTGCTGGATTGTAGCCATTAAATCTGACTGGAAAAAGGACAGCAAACTTATTTATTCTACTTCATTTTTGTGGGTGATAAAAGCAATATCAAAGCAAAACAAAAAGCACATTTTCTTTAGTGTTACCAAGAATCATGTTTCTTCTTAAAAAGAGACATAAGTAAGTGTGCATATAGTTGCACATAACTTTCTTTCCTTTGATCCTGTATCTGAAATCTATTTGTAAAAACTTCTCAGTTTACTATTATCAAGCACATTCCAGGAATACTGAACCATTAACAAACCTTTGTATCTTGGAAAAATACATGTAATTTGTAGTCATTCCCAGAGAGTATTATACTGAATTTAATATGAAGCATATCAAAATCAGTTGGAAAAAATCATGGTTTATTTCACTGGAAATTGGATTAAAGTTTCCAGAGCTAAGAGTCAATGTTACCAATTTTCAGATGTGAATAAGCAGTTTATTGCTTATTCAGTACAGCTCTTCTGATACATCATCTCCATATAGCTGTAATGAGAAGATTCTCTATTCCTAATTTTTACCAAAAGTGTATGTGTGCGGTGGAGTGATGGTGGTGAATTTTCCATCTTCGTTGCACATGAATACACGTGATGGCTATTTTTGTCAATGCAATGAGACAGCTGTACCCTAAAGGCACTACTAGCTACAGCCTTTTTTGGTTAATTAGGCTCTGGTTTTTTAAAACAATACCCTGAATTCTGCAAAAGACAAAGTTCACACATCACTAGCATTACATGTGACCATGTGTTTTACACTGCAACTTGTTCACTTAAATAAAAAACTGCGTATATCCTTTGTATGTTCTTTGTGTGACACACAATGGTTTCTTCTCTTGCTTTTGCAGACGCTCCAGATTCCACATTACTTTCTCATTAACTATGACGTCACTCATTGACAAGAAAAGAGTCTTTGAAGAAAGAAAAGGATGAGAGATAACACTTTGTAGATGACATTACTGACGTGTTTATGAGCTTATTTGCTGGTTTGGAAAAGGAGAATGTAATAAAGAGAGGCTTGTGCAAGTGAATTAAATGGAACCGCAATTAAATTTAATCTTTCTAGAAGACCACAAAGCCATAAGGTTGTCTTTGTATTCCAGATAATTTTAGAATTAATTTGTGCAGTGGTAAAATTTGTTTTCAGAACCAAAAATGAAAACAAGTATTCATCTCCCCCTCCTTTCTTCAAATATTTTACAAATATTGGGGCTTACTTGTTTCGCTAACATATGATCAATTTTTTTAGATGCTTGATATCTCAGCTGTTGCTTCAGGCATCCTTTCTCAAGAACGTTTTACTGTTTCAGGGAAACTGTAAAAGACTTTTCTCATCAGTGAACACATCAATTTACAATTTCTAGTGCCAATGACTGCACAAATATCATAAGCACTTTCTGGACAGTACCTATAAGATCAGAGGTGGTGTTACCAGAACTGCCTTTTGAGGGGAAATTAGCAAACAGTTCGGTCAGAGCTAGCACGGATCCTTAGCCAATGTATACCAGAGTCAGTCTTCCAGGAGCGGAACTACAAGTGACAAAAGGCACAGATTGGACACTTGTCAGCTTCCCTCAAGTTTTGATGGGAAATGTAGGCAACTTGGCGGAATGTTGGACAAGTGACAGTTGAAAAGTCCATTGGACAGCAGTCAGAGAGCCCAGCTGCAAGACTAGGATGCCTACATTTCCCATCAAAACTTGAGGGAAGCTGACAAGTGTCCAATCTGTGCCTTTTGTCACTTGTAGTTCTGCTCCAGATTACTCAAACAAGGAAGAGAAGGCCAAATGTTTACTAAAGGTGTTGAGTAAGCCTAATATAACACTTACATACACTGAACATACAAGAACTCAGAAACAAAGGTCAGAAAGCATTAAAGAGACATTCGCATTAGCAGGTTCCCACTTGAGATCGATGCCCGAGAGAGAGGGGGGCGATACGTTACCTGATCACAGCAAGAAGCAAAGATTCCAGCAGCGAGGATGGGGGGAGCGATGTATAATGCCCGCACTATACATGCGGAAGGTCTATCTGGATCGGAGAAGGGTAGGCGCTCCTCGTGTCAGGCAGAGCCTGCTTAAATAGCCAAAAATATGTCCTGAGGCGGGGGCCCTTCGGGGCTGTCTCGGACTGGTTCTCAGGATGTTTTAACAAAAGATACGATGAATTAATGTTAGGAATTTGATGGGTCACTTTAGAGGCTAATTGTGTGATGGTGACACCCTTGGGGACGGGACAAAAGGAAGGGAAGGAGTGCCGGGTGGGTTGATTGAATTTGTCATGAAGCCGCATTGCTCTTGATGGGATCAGCTCGGAATGTTGATGCTCGACGGGCGTATAGATATGCATCCATTATTTGTCCTGTACAGTTGGCATGTCGCTTTCGTCCCTGGGCTGTCACAAGCGATCTGCATATCAAGGCGAGGCATGACCTCAGAACGTGACAGGAGCCTTGTGGTGAGATGGCAGACTTAGGGAAGACCATCCATAGTAACTGCCTGTTGCCTGGGAACATGGCTCTCCTCTGATTCGTTGATGGTGCACATCCATGGGCTCGCTAGCATGCTGCTCTAGGTAGTGTGGCAGACCCAGGGCTGTCCTGCGGTGGCTTCGCTGTGAGAGCAGGCCAGGGGGCGCCCAGTCCATCTCACAGAGAATCCTTCCTACTTGTGCGTTGCTGCTAGCTGCCAGGTCCATGGTCCAAGGAAAGTTCATAAGGCATGCATAAGGCATGCAACGGGTCTTAGGGCAAGAGAGAGAGAGAGAGTCCATAATCCAGGGAGGCAGAGGACAGGCACTGGTGACAGAGTCCATAACTCAGAAAGGCAGGAGACAGGCACAAATGGCAGAATCCCTATTTCAGGACACAGGCACTGGTAACAGAGTCCATAATTCAGAAGGGGGTGGCTGGCAATAGTGGTCAACTATTTACTTATTTACTTATTTCACAGTACAGTTTTCAGTAGTGGAAGGAAGGGAATAAAAAGAACTGACAGTGCAATCCTATGCAGAGATATTCCCTTCTAAATCCATTGTCTTCAGTGAACTTAAAAGGACATAATATTGATTAGGATTGCACTGTAATGATATGAACAATCTCTGAATCAGGACCATAATAAATATGATCAGAAGTGATACAGTTTTCCATATATGTTTTAGCCCAGCTGCTTGGGAAAAATATGATATAGTTTTCAGTGAAATGAAGTACTGGAAGAAGCCAATTTGATTAACAACTGTTATTTAGGAATTGCAAGTCAACCGCTTAAGTAGCTTTTTAAAAATTTGACTCACTTTTAAGAATATTAGCTAAATCGTGGATTTTTACCTGGACAGAAAAACAAATCTGTTTCAAAATGGCTCAGTTCTAAATAGGACCCTAAAGCTGGAAAATGGTCTCTGACTCTTTGTCATCAAAGTGGCTTACTTCCAAATACATTTTATTTGTTTAGCAAAACAATTCTATATTTGTAACAAGATACAGAAAATGAGAAACAAGCAAGCAAAAATAATCACCCCTTAATTCATGTCATGATTAGTGATGGGCACGAACAGAAAAAAAATGAACATGATGTTCGTTGTTCGTTGCCATCCATGAACAGGGACTCATGAACAACCACGAACAAGGCCCTGTTCATGAACATGTTCATGGTTGGCTGTTTGTGGGGCCAGCAGGCTCTCCTCCAGCCATCATCCAAGTCAAGATCCCTACTGCACCACTCCCAGAAACCTGACCTGAGCAGGCACCAGGAAAGGTACCAATAATAAATAATAGCTTGGCCCCAGAGCCTGGCAGCAGCCCTGGAACTTGAAGAGGTAGATCCCTACTGCACCACTCCCAGAAACCTTACCTGAGCAGGCAGCAGGAAAGGTACTAATAATAAATAATAGCTTGGCCCAGAGCCTGGCAGCAGCCCTAGAACTTGAAGGGGTAGATCCCTATCCCACGACAAACAAAGAAAATTCAAGCTCCAATGCACTCTATCAAAATGCCAACAGCAACTGTCTCTCCACTGTCTGCAAAGTCAGAGCTGGGAGCCCCCCTCCCCCTGGTCTTTGCTACCTTGTAACAAATTTGGAGCTCCACACTTAAGGAAGACCTGCCTATCAAGGTAAATTGGGCTTAGATTGGGGTTTCCAGGGCGACAGCAGGAGTTCAGACAGAGTTTAGACAATCCCTGCCTAAGTTGCCATTGGAATTGATTGCAGGTGCCAGACTGTCTGGCTTGACAAACAGCAACAAACAAGGCTTGCAACGACCACCTGTTCATTTAGAATGGCGCCTCACTAACAGCTTTTTTGCTAACAGCAGATTGGGCTGTTCATGGCTTTTTTTTGTTCGTATTGCTGTTCGTGCCCATCTCTAGTCATGATGATTAGAAGGTGACAACAGGAGGACTGGCATACTTGTTTGTTGGCCTTTCAGGGGAGCTGGTTGGCTACCATGTGAAAAAAGATGCTAGATTAGATGGACCATCAGCCTGGACGAACAGGGCACATCTTCTGTCCCAAATTTGATACCAGAACTGAGACAGGCTGGGGAGAAAAGTGCCCAAAGTGACATGGAGCAGAGAAATAATGTTGAAAAGGAGAAAGAGTTCACCTCCCCTCACCCACATGCACCTTTTTGTAATATTAATTTGCCCCCCCACCCATTATTTTTGAATGGAACATGAATAAACAAACATGGTTTTTCCTGGAATTCAGTGAGTTACAAGGCAAGCAGCAATTTGACTAGATCTTGTTCAATATTATAACCACTACACCCTGAACTGAGTGATCCGGGTAGCCTGACCTCATCAGATCTCAGAAGCTAAGCAGGTCGGCCCTAGTCGATGTTTGGATGGGAGACCACCAAGTAAGTCCAGGGTTGCTATGCAGAGGCAGGCAATCTAAACCACCTCTGATTATCTCTTGCCTTGAAAACCCTTGAGGAGTTGTCGTAAGTTGGATGTGATTTGATGTGACACACACACAATTGCTATTCTATGCTGGCTAGCTGCCATGTTCTGAGCAAGCTGAAGTTTCCAGGCTGACTTCAAGGGCAGCCCCACACATAATGTGCCATTATAATATTACCAGGATTTTATAAGAGAATGGACCACAAGGGCAGGACTTGCTCTTTCTAAGAGAGAATGCAGTTGGTGCATTAGCTAAAATTGATAGATGGCATCTCAAGATGCTGCTTGAGCATGAAATGTAAGAGCTGGATCTTTAAGGAGTGCAACCTGACTAACACAGCCTCAATATCGTCTTCCAGAACCAGTGAACTGCATGCTAACAGTTCCACCACCTTGTATGACTTGAACTTTAGTTTGTTGGACCTTATCCAGGGCTTTTTTTCTGGGAAAAGAGGTGGTGGAACTCTCTATTATCACATGTGCATGCACAAAGCATGTTTGCGCTCCCAGAAATGAGTGATGATGTCACTTCCAGAAGTGACATCACTCCCGGAAGTGACGCTGCTTCCTAGAATCCAGCACAATGCATTACAAGATAAATGTTAGTAAGATTGGAAAATTACACTATTATATGAAAGGTTTTTTTTCCTTTCTGTTTCCTCTACAAAAAGTGAAATCTTCCATTCCTTTACCCAAACATTTCATTACTTTGGAATCATATTTTAAAATATGCAAGAAGGAGGGGGCCTCCAAAAATCCAAAACCCATCTTACAAATCTAAATTTTAACAGATTCCCTCTGCCAGCGTAGAAAAAAAATTCCAAAATTCTCTCTCAAAATTCCACAGTCTGAAATTCCTAATCTAATAAATATTGAATTTTCAAATTTTCAGGGAGGGTTTTGCTTTACTGGAAGAATTCAAAATTTGATACTCAACTTTAGCTGCATTACATTCATACTTAGTTTAAAATGGCTTTTTTGTTGCCTGCCAACTCTACCTTACCAATGGCTAAGCCATTATGACATTGTGAAATGCTCATAAATATTCCAATGTCCCAGACAAACAATATTCATAAAATATGTCCACTGCAATTTCAGTGATGTTAATCAGCTGAGGGTGAGGAGAACCATTTGAGTTACAGCTATTAAGACAGCTTTTGAATGCAGATTGGTTCTGTGTTAAATATATTAGTTATGGTTATTTTAACTAATACAAATAACCATAACTAATATATTTAACACAGAACCAATCTGCATTCAAAAGCTGTGGGAAACAAAACAATGTCAACTTCAGTCAACAAAAGAATGAAAACAACACATACGCACAGCTCTACCCACCCCCATGAAAAGAAAGCAGAATGAACTCAAAGCAGCACACATACACACACAGCCCCACCCCACCACTCTGCCATGAACTCAAAGCAGCACACATACACACACAGCCCCACCCACCCAGTCCCCCAATGAAAATAAAACAGAATGAACTCAAACAGCACACACATACACAGAAACCGCTGAATGAAATGAAAGCAAAATTAACTCAAAGCAGCTAAACCTCCTCTGCAGACCTCATGCCGGGCCCCAGCTCACGCGCTCTCTCGCTCGCTCACTTTCGCTCTCTCGCTCACTCACTCACAGAGGAATGAGAAAAAAGCAGAATGAACTCAAAGCAGCTAAACCTCCTCTGCAGAGCCAGACCCAGAAGCTCTGCTTACATGCTCTCTCTCTCCCTCTCCCTCCCCTCCCCCTCTCCCTCCCTCCCCTCCCCCTCCCCCTCCCCCTCCCCTCCCCCTCCCCCCTCTCTTTCTCTCTCTCTCTCTCTCTCTCACACACACACACACACACACATGAAAAAAGCAGAATGAACTCAAAGCAGCTAAACCTCTTCTGTAGAGCCTGCACCAGGCCTGAGCAGTGTCTGCTTGCACTTGCTTGCTCTCACTCAAGAAAGCAGAATGAACTCAAAGCAGCTTACCCTCCTCTGTAGAGCCCGGAGGGCCAAAGGAGGAAGGAATCATGTGGGCAGATTCTAGAGCTTCCTGAATGGTGTTCTGCAGCATTCCCCCTCAAAAAGATCCCTGACCTCATTTTACTCATTACCACTTCCAGTATTTACATGACCTCTTCCATCTCAGATCACTACAGGCAATTAGACTCAGCATGGTGAACCTTATTGATACACATGAAAAGGAACATCAGGAAGTTTACAATTTCAGAGTAGTGAAGAGGAGGTGACTACTGAGAAATGCAAAAAGAAGAGAAAGGAACGAGTTCTTTCTGCTGTAGAGTGCATTATAGTAGTCTAGTCTTGATGTTACCATGGCATGGATTCGGGTGGCAATGAGCTATCTTCTGGGCTAGTCTGAGTAGAAACAGCATTTTTTGCAGCTGCATTAACTTGTTTTTTAAACAGCAATGCTGGATCTAGCATAACCCCTATGCTCTTAACAGTCTCCAAGGGTCAACTGAACCTCACTGAAAGTGGAAGTACAATGTCCTTCAAGACCTTAGGCTTCCCAAACAGCATCAGTTCTGTCTTGTTCAGTTTCAGTTTGTTCACTTTCAACCATTTGACCACAGCTGTCAGGCAGCGACTCAATACCTCTACTGCATCAGCAGGAAATTTAGATAGCAAGATACAGAGCTCAGTGTCATCCACATATTGATGACTTCCAATGCCAAAACAGGCCCAAGCCAGAGATACAAAGCCTCAACAGCAGCAGGAGGAGGATCCACTGGAGAGTGCATATGGAAAGAAGCAGGCCAGTACTTCTTTTAAGTTAACATTTTGGACTTGCTGTTCTTTTTGTGTTACCAAACATCATTTGTTAGGACTTGCTTTTGTTCAGAATGGCTTTTTGGAAGGGTACTAAAGATCCTGTATTTGCAAATGTTGCTTTCTTCATAGCAATTATGATTCAGTAATACATATGGTTGTAAAGTTACAGGGTTTTTAAAAATAAATATTACCTTGCAAACTATAATATCTTGAGTGTTTTCTTTTTGAAACAATTTCATAATTACTTCCCAAGCCATAAGACTGCTGTCATTTATTGACTTGAATCCCATCCCCCCACCCTCAGATTCCTCTGCTCCCACCCTCCGTCCCTCGCCACCACTCAACAGATGGGGGGGGGAGCAGGGGAACAGACCACCCAGGTGTGTTCTCAGGGCAGCATGACGTCACTCCCAAAAATGATGTCACTGCACCACTCCAAGAGTGCTCCTGTGCTTCACAGAGGGCCAATTTGGGCCCCAAATGGGCTGAATCCAGGAACTGACCCCATCACATCAGCATAAGGAACTCTCTCAAGGAGGTGTGAAGGTGAGTGCTGGGTCCTGCTGGGAGGGTAAGGGGAGCTGATAACCCTACTCTCCAATTAGATATTTCAGATTATAAGTGATTATTCTTAAAGACCACCTATATTTTTGCTTCTCTTGAGGTGCAAAGAAGTAACAAGAAGAAATGATGTCAAAATACACTACTTCTTTTGTCTAAGCCTGAACTGATCGAAGAACAGACCTTGACACATTGTTATGAACATATGAAGCTGCCTTATACTTAATCAGACTAATTGATTCATCAAAGTCAGTACTGTCTACTCAGACTAGCAGTGACTTTCCATGGTTTCAGGTTAGGGCTGCCAATGCCCCACCAGGGGTGGGGGATCCCCTGTTCCCACCTCCTCCCTCCAACCCCCTTACATGGCCAGCAGGTGGACATGTCCCCCGGGGTGCCCCCCAGCGGCACAGCAGGCCCCCACAGCCCACAATGGGCCCATTTCAGGCCAAATTGGGCCCGCAAGGGAGGGCGATTCAGCCCTTCGGCGAGTGCAGGAGCGCACACCAGGCCACCCTTTGACCTGCACAATGACATCACTTCCAGGAAGTGACATCAAGCATGCTGGGAGTGCACACATATAGCGTGCGAGAGAGAAAGGACAGTGATCGCTGCGGAGGGTGAGTGCCAGGTTCCCAGTCCCCCACCAGGGGACTACAGGGACCTGGCAACCCTATTTCAGGAACAGGTCTTTAATGCCAGCAACTGCCTGATGTTTTTAACTGGAGATGATGGAGATTGGACCTGGGACCTTCTGCATGCCAAAGAGATGCTCTTCTACAGCCCTACAACCCTTACTATGAATGTGCCTCTTACCTCCCCTCAGTTTAAATTCTATGCACAAATGGAACTTTTCTGGCCTATTACAGTTTTGCTTTTTTATTTGGTCTTTACTTCATACCAAATTGATACCCATAAGCATTGCTAGTTTGAGATAATACACTCTTTTACAATCCATGGGGCTCCTTCCAAGCAACTGTGTTTAGTACCTGAGGAATTGATTTCACCTATGTACTTCTCAACAAATTCCCATGTGTTGGGGCTGTCTGCACCTAAAACCTATCCTTACGCTCTGTTGTTTGTCTAATGGATTATTTTTCTTTAAGGATCTCTTTAGACTGAGAGTGTTTCTCCTATTTGAAATCCTGCACATGCAGACTTTTACATCAGGCTCTTAGATCACACTCTTGGCAAGCAGCCACTGAAGCAAGATAGACAAAACCTGTTTTAATAGGCATTTTGAATGCCACAGGAAGAATGTCAACAGACAAATTATCATAACCTGCCTGAACCAGCTCTTACTCTCCTGGAAGCCAAAGCAAGACCTGTCTGGGGATTTTTTCTAGCCAGTTTTTTAAAGAAATAACTCCATGGATATCCATAGCAATCAGCAAAGTAAGTGATTTGCATGGACATTCTCTTCTGAGCTGTTACAGCTACTGCTGCTGACTAACTGCTGTTCTGTTTGCTATCTGACTTAATCACACCTGGATAAGCTCCAGGCACTGCCTGAGTCACAGACTTCAGTTCAAGACATCAATCACTGTGTTCATTTGATTGTGATGGACTCTGGAATGCAGTTTAATATGGACAAAGTCCATCTGGAAAAACTAGCCCATGAGATAGCTGTTTTGCCATCATCTTCTTAACCTAAGCTGTGAAAAGTTACTACCCAACAAGATTATGTAGATGAAAGACAATCTTTAAATTACCTTGACACATACAAGAAATGCAGTACTTAAATTCATTTGATGTATACAGCCAGCCTGTACTACAGTAGATATCCACTTCAGGCAACTTTTCTTGTTCTGCACATAATTTCAGGACACACCCTTTTCAACTTGACAGGAATCAGAGGTCAGATGGGCACAGGGATACAAAAAATGCCACAATAAATTAAAGCAAAATGGATGGTTACAAAAATAAAACAAACACTGGATTGCAAAAGTAGGGTTACGGAAGGTACTCCTTGTTTTATTTACTTTCCCATGTATTTATATGTGATTATCATCATTTCGCCATTTATCATTCCCTTCCTCCTAACTGCCAGGATTATGCTGAATGCAAGACCAGGGGGCATTTGCTAGGGATAATTGGTGCATAGGAGAGAGGGAGTCTGACCCCCCCCCACCCTCAAGCCATTTTTGCCTACATTTATAGTCTCTGAGCCCAAACTCAGAAAAAAGGGATGAAAAATTGCCTGTGAGAAGGAATTGTGAAGGCGGGGGGGGGGGGGGAGTGGTGGTGGTGGGGATTAAGCATTCTTCCCAGCTGCTGATTTTCCCTAGCAAATTTCTATTCTGAGCTCACTTCGTAGTGTTTGACTCTGTGCTAGGTTTAATTGTAATTTAACAGCACATTTAAGGCCTTAAGCCGGGATAGGCAACTCTCAGCCTGCACGCCAACAGTGGAATATTGGACCATTTTGTTTGGCACCCAGAGCCAGACCTCCACCCAAGCAACCAAGGCAGTAGCAACACTGCTTGGGCCAGCAATGCAGGAGAGCACAACAGACAGGGCCCGTTTTGTTTGCTGGCACATCAACATCTTCATAAGTAGATTTTTTTCAGCATTTGGGATAAGTTTGCCTATTCTTACCTTAAGGCTTGTAAGGAACTTAGGCATACTTAAATTTTATTAGATCACACTCCATATTAGCATACTATTAAATTAAATTAAATGTTGAAGCAATATATATTTTTTTGAAACTTACTTTCATTTTTCTAGGAGTGGCCTTTGCAAAACTGTGTTTCCAAACTCTGCTATTGGCATCTTTTCATGGTAGTATTCTTGAGTTCCTGTATATAATAGCAAGCAAAATTCTATTATAGAAAGTTTTTTTTAAAAAAAAATGATGATGCTGTTCTGCAACAGTGAAGAAATGCCATTAATGACCAATTTTTTAAAACTAAAAAGTAACTGCAGGGTTGCAAAAATAACTGAATCTGTTTGGGGAAGCAGGAGCTTGGAAAATTTTTGAATTTTTATTTTGCTTATCAGTTGTATAGGTGTGTAACAGTGAAACAGCGTGATTGAGGGATCACTTAAACATAGAGAAAGGGCCTGAAGTTGCCTAAAATTGATCTCATTGTCAAAAGAAACAATTATCATTGGGTGAATCTTGACAAGAAGATGTAAGGAAAACATTCAGAATTAAGTGAGGCTGTCTGAAATTAGAACTCTTTCACCTTTGAACGGCTGCTGAGAATAGGGAATATGGCAGGAAAAGAAGAAGTCAAGCAGAAAAGCTTCCTTGTCTGCTTTCCTGATGACAAATCTGAAAGTGGTTAGTAATGCATCTCTCAGTTTTTCTTTTGCTGTGGGGGCAGTCAGTGTAGGATTATGGAATCCCACTTATAATTCCACTTTAACAGACAGCAGAAGAGTGTTGCAACAATAGTGCTAAAAATCCTATTGTGGAGGACATTGCGTTCCATCTTCAGAATAACTAGCTATATATGGATCGTAGACAGAGATTCCTTTGGGGACTGTTTAGATGTTTTTTTCTGGGATGACAGACCTTGCCTGGATTATTTATGTACTGGAAGATGTTGATAAAATCATTTTGTACCTGGCAACAGCTGAGCAAATGAGAGACAAGTATACTAAATGTACAGCTATCCTCTCTCAAGGAGTAATGAGTTAAAACCTTAAGACTGATGCTACTTTTTTCATTCAGCGAATTTGTTTTGCATATTTTGGATTTGTTCAAATAAACCTCACCTGGATGTTTGTTCTCTGAATTAAAAATTTTCTTTTTCTTTTTAGAAAATAAAGTACTGACTGATAACATCTGATTGAACTGAGATAGGATTTCATGGAGTTATAAGATGTCTTGAAATAACTACTGATGAAGGTTAAAAGAGAACGCCCCAAAGCAGGATTGCATCTGAACATCAAGAAGACAAAAGTAATAACTACTGAGGAATGACACAATTTTAAAGTTGACAATGAGGAAATTGAAATTGTTCAAGATTTTCTATTCCTTGGCTCAATCATCAACCAACAGGGAGACTGCAACGAGGAAATTAGAAGGAGATTGAGACTTGGAAGAGCAGCTGTGAGGGAGCTAGATAAGATCCTTAAAGATAAAGAATCATAGAGTTGGAAGGGGCCATACAGACCATCTAGTCCAACCCCCTGCCCAGTGCAGCATTAGCCTAAAGCATCTCTGACAAGTATTCATCCAGCCTCTTCTTGAAAACTGCCAGTGAGGGGGAGCCCACCACCTCCCTAGGCAGCTGATTCCACTTTTGAACTACTCTGACCGTGAAAAAGTTTTTCCTAATATCCAGCCGGTACCTTTGTGCATGTAATTTAAACCCATTGTTTCGGGTCCTACCCTCTGCTGCCAACTGGAACAGCTCCTTGCCCTCCTCCAAATGACAGCCTTTCAAATATTTAAAGAGAGTAATCATGTCCCCCCTCAAACTAAATGTTTAGTTCTCCAAACTAAACATTCCCAAGGCCCTTAGCCTTTCATTGTAGGGCTCAGTCTCCAGACCCCTGAACATCCTCATCACTCTCCTCTGCACCCTCTCGATTTTGGCCACATCCTTTTTGAAGTGAGGCCTCCAGAACTGCATGTCCGGGGTCTGAGTCCCAGCCCCCAGACTTGCCAGGAGGGAACAGCAGGAGGCAGCAACCCTGCCACCCCAGCCAGCAACCAGGGCGAGAACCTGCCTACTCCAGGGGGAAGGGGCAAAAGGCCAAAGCTTCAGAGAGCTGGAGGGAGCAAGGAGAGACCAGCTAGTCCCACCCTCCAGGGGGAGGAGAGGGGGCTAAGCAGACTAGAGGAAAAGAGCCAAGGCAGGGGGAATAGGGACCCAGCAGCAGCCCAAACAGAGCTCTTACCTGGCAGGGAGGAGAAGCAGCCACAGCAGCTCAGAGCCATGCCCCAGCCTCCACCTCAGCTTAAAGAGAGCAGCCTGGCTCAGGAGATGCTCACAACCAAGCCCCTCCAGGTGGAGCTGCTGAAAGCATTCTGTAGGAAGAGCTGGGCAGCCAGCCAAGGGGCCACAGCTGGGCCTATCTTCAATAATCAGCTCAGCCAGAGAGGTCTGGCAGCCAGTCAACATAACGCAGCTGTTGCTGATCCAGGTAGCCCAGCCAGCTACCCCAGCTGCAGCAGCTTGAGACAGCCCAGGCCAATGCTGGGAGGCCAAGGAGGGGTGTGGCCTGGCAGGCAGGACCTGCAAGGTGGGCGGGGTGCTGAGAGAAGGCCCTATAAAAGCTGGCTGGGAAGAGCCTTGAGGTGGTGGGTGTGAGAGCAAGAGCAAGAGCAAGAGCAAGAGCAAGAGCAAGAGCAAGAGCAAGAGCAAGAGCAAGAGCAAGAGCAAGAGCAAGAGCAAGAGCAAGAGCAAGAGCAAGAGCAAGAGCAAGAGCAAGAGCAAGAGCAAGAGCAAGAGCAAGAGCAAGAGCAAGAGCAAGAGCAAGAGCAAGAGCAAGAGCAAGAGCAAGAGCAAGAGCAAGAGCAAGAGCAAGAGCAAGAGCAAGAGCAAGAGCAAGGAGTGGAGGCTTGGAGAAGAGTTCTGGGAGGAGGAGATGTTGGAGGATGCAGGGGGTAAGCAGGCCAGGTTGAGCAGGCCAGCGAGAGGATTGAGAGGGAGTCAGGGTGATGTATACTGCCCCTCCTTCCACAGAGCAGGGTCCTGCAGCATCCCTGGTGCCCCTCTGACATCAGGGCCAGCCCAGCTGGTGTTCCGCCCAGCGGCGGCAGCAACAAGCCCTGACACTGCATACAATACTCCAGGTGCGGCCTGACCAAGGCGGTATAGAGAGGGGCTATGACCTCCTGCGATTTTGATGCTATGGGCTGATACAACCCAAGATTGAATTAGCCTTTTTTGCCACTGCATCACACTGACTGTTCATATTTAGTTTACAGTCCACTCTTACCCCAAGATCCCTTTCACATGTACTACTGCCCAGAAGTGTGTCCCCCATCCAGTATTTGTGCTTCCCATTTTTGTGGCCCAGATGTAATACTGTGCACTTGTCTTTGTTGAATTGCATCCTATTCACACTTCTCCAGAGTATTCAGATCCTGTTGAATTTTAATTCTATCTTCTTGGGTGTTTGCTACTCCTCCCAATTTGGTATTGTCAGCAAATTTAATGAGCAGCCCTTCCACTCCTTCATCCAGATCATTGATAAAAATATTGAAAAGTACCGGGCCCAAAACTGAGCCCTGCGGCACCCCACTGGACACCTCCCTCCAATCTAATGAAATACCATTGACCACCACTCTTTGAGTGTGGTCCTCTAACCCGTTCCCTATCCACTGAACTGTCCTATAGTCCACTACACAGTCTTCCAGTTTGCCCATCAGAATGTCATGGGGGACCTTATCAAAAGCTTTACTGAAATCCAGATAAATCACGTCAACAGAGTTCCCCTGATCCAGTAAGCTGGTCACTCGATCAAAGAAGGAAACCAGGTTGGTTTGGCAAGATCTGTTAGGAACAAAACCATGCTGACTTCCCTGGATCACTGAGCGGTCCTTCAGATGCTTACAGATTGATCCCTTTAAAATCTGTTCTAATAGCTTCCCAGCAACAGAAGTCAGACTGACCGGCCTGTAGTTTCCTGGGTCATGCTTCTTCCCTTTCTTAAAGATTGGGATAACATTCGCTCTTCTCCAATCTTGTGGCACATCCCCAGTCCTCCAGGAGACCTTGAAGATGATGGACAGGGGTTCTGCAAGTTCTCTAGAAAGTTCTTTCAGCACTCTTGGGTGCACCCCATCCGGCCCAGGGGATTTGTATTCATCCAATGCAGCCAGATGCCTCTCCACAACCTCTCTGTCAATGTCAATTAGCCACTCAGGTGTCCTGCCACATTTTCTACTATCTCTAGATGTGCCTGAGTTCTTCAGGGAGAAAACTGAGGCAAAAAAGTCATTAAGCCTGTCTGCTTTTTCTCTGTCCTGCATCAGAGTTTCTCCATCTACTCCCAACAGCGGTCCAATTGCCTCTTTTACCTTGCGTTTGCTTCTCACATATCTGTAGAAGTTTTTCGTATTGTAGCGAGCCCTCCTGGCCAGACCCAGCTCATACTGAGCTTTGACCTCTCTGATGGCTGATCTGCAGTACCTAGTAACCCTCATATACTCCTCTTTAGAGGTCTGTCTTTCTCTCCATTTCCTGAACATTTCCTTTTTCTCTCTTAGCTTATTCTGGAGCTCTCTGTACATCCACATCGGTTTCTTGGAGCCCTTACCATGTTTCCGTCTTGCTGGGATAGTGAGGGCTTGAGCTTGCAAAAGCTCGTGTTTGAGAAGGGCCCACCCTTCACTCACTCCTTTCCCTTCCAGCACACTCCCCCACGGAATGACTCTCATCAAGCCTCTGAGTTCATCGAAGTTGGCCCTACGAAAATCTAACCTACGAGTCTGGTTACAAACTTCCTTGGCTCCCCACAGCAACTGGAATTCAAGGAGGACATGGTCACTTCCCCCTAAGGTCCCCACCACCTTCATCTCATCTACCAATTCTTCCCTGTTGCTTAATATCAAGTCTAGTATGGCCAAACCCCTTGTAGCTTCCTCCACCTTTTGAAAAAGGAAGTGATCGGCCAGGCAGGTCAGGAAATTGCGTGATTCATGACGCTTTGCTGAGCCTGTCTCCCAGCACACATCAGGGAAGTTGAAGTCACCCATAATTACAAGGTTCTGATGTCTGGATACTCTGCCAATCTGTTCAAAGAGGGCAGCATCCATTTCTTCTCGCTGGTCAGGTGGTCTGTAGCAGACTCCAACAATAATACCCTTTGTCCTTCCTCCCCTTATTTCTACCCATATGCTTTCCACCGGGCTGTCCGCCCCATTCTCCATAACTTCTTGACAATCAAGCCCTCTCCTCACATACAACACCACTCCACCTCCTCTTCTACCCTTCCATTTTTTCTTGAACACCTCATACCCATCCACTAACACATTCCAGTCATGGGAATCATCCCACCAAGTCTCAGTAATTCCTACCATATCGTAGCCCTCTATTTGCAATAGAAGCTCAAGCTCTTCTTTCTTATTGCCCATACTTTGGGCATTGGTATATAGACACTTGTAGCCTTGTACCTTTGTTTGACCTTTCCTACCCAGGGGTCCCCACTGTTTTCACTTTGTCATTGAAACCATCATGTCGATCATCCCCTTCCCCTTGCGGCATCAGTTTAAAGCTCTCCTAATGAAGTTCTCCAGGTTCGTTCCAAACGTTTTCTTCCCTGCCCTTGAGAGGCAGGGAAGATGTCTCTCTGGGAACCAAGATCAAGATAATCCAAACAATGGTATTTCCCATTACGATATATGGATGTGAAAGTTGGACAGTGAAGAAAGCTGACAGGAAGAAAATTGATTCATTTGAAATGTGGTGCTGGAGGAGAGTTCTACAGATACCATGGACAGCCAAAAAGACAAATAAGTGGGTACTAGATCAAATCAAGCCTGAATTCTTCCTAGAAGCTAAAATGACAAAACTGAGGCTATTATACTTTGGTCATATTATGAGAAGACAAGGTTCTCTGGAAAAGTCAGTGATGCTAAGAAAAATAGAAGGCAGTAGGAAAAGAGGAAGACCTAAATCAAGATGGCTTGACTCAATAAAAGAAGCAATTTCCTCCAGTTTGCAAGATCTGAGCAAGTCTGATAATGAGAGGATGTTTTGGAGGTCTTTCTATAGGATCGCCATAGGTTGGAGGTGACTTGACAGCACATAACACACATATACACACACACAAGATGTAGTATCAGCTCTCCCTGGAAAAAAATTGCCACCACTGAAAGTTGTGTATGGTTAAGCTGAAGGGTATTTTAAGAGACATAGACCTAAGTTTTCAACATTTTGCACATTTTATTGTTTGTTTAGAAAATGTATGACTCACGTTTCCACGAGGGTTCTCAAAGACAACTACAAATCAAAATATTAAAAATGATGGCCTGTATCTTGAGCCACTTCAGTCATCAAAGTATGAATCCTTACTCCAGCTGAAGGAGCTTTGCTTAAGCTAGAGGAAGGCTCCACGTTTTGCTGAGCAGATGGTGGGATGCAGGCTAAAAACTAAAAGGCAGTGCTTTCCATAGGCAAGCATTGACGGAAGGAGACAATTTCAACAGACGAAGGCTCCCTCTAAGGAACAAACCACTGTTAGCTAAGCTGAGTGATAGGATACAACACAGTATAATTACACTTTAAAACCAACTATTATACAATGTTATACCAAGAACGCAAAGTAGGGTTACCAGGTCCCCCAACCCCCCAGGTGAGAGGTTGGAGGCCCGGTACCTACCTTTTGGTGTGCCTCTCTTGCATGCGCTCTGCACGCACATGCGCTCGCTCCTGGCCTGCATGATGACATCACTTCCAGGAAGTAATGTCAGCGCACAGGCCACATGCTGCTGTGGGAGCGCTCCCACGCTCCACAGAGGGGCTGAATTGGTCCTGATTCAGCCTGAATCAGGCTGGATTCAGGCCAGATCATGCCTAATTGGGCTGTTGCGGCATGCAGGAGTGCTCTGGTGCTCCTCAGTGGCCCAATTCAGGCCAAATTGTGCCCAAAGTGGGCCGCTGTGGCACATGGGAGCTCACCATGCTGCCCGGGAGTGTGCCCTGAGAGGTGAGTTTCCCCCCGCCCCACCAGCCAAGAAAGGGGGGCAGGGGATGGAGGGTGTGAGCGGGGGATCCCTCTCCCCCAGCGGAGGACTGGCAACCCTGACTCCAAGTTATCAGCAAGTCAAAGTCGGGTTTCATTAGACATTAAAAGCTTGAATAAACCAAATATTTTCAAAGCCTTTTTAAAACGCAGCTAAATGCCAGGTCCTGTTGAGTTTAGCAAGCAACTGATTCCATAGACCAGTGGTCATGATGAAAAATACTGGCTTAGATGTGGCCACCTGCCTTATATATGGAATTATTAACACATTCTCGTCTATGGGTCTTAGAGGGAGGAAGAGAGAACTTATGGGTCAAGGTGCTCTTTCAAAAATTTTGATGCCATAAAATACTTTAAAAGGTAATCACCAGCATCTGGAATTTATCCTGGAGACAAACTGACAAGAAAACCAAAAGTGTACATGAAATTACCTGTATAAATTTGTATGAATCAAACTCTATATGTAATATTAGCTCACATTAAAAATAGTCAATGTAAAAAGAAACTAGTTTACCAGCTCTTCCAGTTTAGTCCTTCATTTAACAACAACTATATTGCAAAATGGGTATGAACATGGGGAAACCTTTATCAGTAGAATCATTTTGGAATTACTTGGTTCTGAAGGTATAATGAGGGCTGTAGTCAAGAAAAGATGTTAACATCAATTTCTTTTTGTGTTAACTAATCAAATTAGCAGCAAGGGTGATGTTATTAATGAAAGCTGCTCAAAATGCTAAGGAATGCTTCTAGTACAAGCAAGGGTTTGAGATTACAGCCAGAGTGATTGCATATTTCCATCTGACCTTCACTTCCTTTCTCTCTCCAAATCAAGAGATACAATTTTGAGACAAGCATTATCAAAGATTCATGTTTACCAAAAACTTTCAGGTCAGAGGTTAAAGGATTATCCAAATCTAGATAACCATTTCAAAGTATGCCCCTATAGCACTTTAGCCTTTGCAGCATACAACTGAAATTCCTTATTGAATTTTCCCATTTGTCCAATCCTTTGAATGGCATATATGGGGAAAGAAAGCAATTTGAAATTGATTGGAATTTCTAGATGGGAGGGGTAGTATTACTGCAAAGCTATTCACAAAGAGTATTTATTTTATTATTTATTTATTTAGAAAAAAAATTATGCTACCTCTCCAGGAACCTGCTCAAGGCAGCTTACAAAATAAAAAATAATAAAATCAAAACATTGAAAGGTATTAATTAAAATCCTTCATTAAAAATGCAGCTCGGCATAAAAACACAGACCATTAAAAATAGACTGCTGACAGCTTAAAATAACAGTTCCTGGACTAAAATGTTATTAAAAGATCAAGCCCACAATTAAAAGCTTGGGTGAACATAAACATTTTAGCCTGGTGCCTAAAGGAAAGCAACATAGGCACCAAGCAAGCTTCAAGTAGACGGCCATTCCATTAGTGCCCTGTCTCTGGTTGCCACTCATCTCACCCCTGAAGGTGGGGGCATAGAGAGCAGAGCTTCAGAGGCGGGTCTTAGATGGCAGCCTGGACAATATGGGAGGAGGCAGCCCCTCAAATACTCTAGCCCCAAGCCATTTAAGGCTTTAAAAATAAGAACCAGCACAAGGAATTGGGCCTTGAAACAAACAGGCAGCCAATGCTCATTTTTTCAGCACTGGGGTGATACAATCCTTGTATCGTACCTCTGACTGCCTGGCTACTGCATTTTGGATGAGCTGAAGTTTCTGGAACATTTTCAGGCCTGTGTAAAATGCACTACAGTAATCATGCTACCCATCTTGACCATGCTTTTCAAGGAATGGACGTAGCTGGAGTATCAGCTGAAGCTTATAAAAGGCAACGTGCACCACAGAGGAGTGCTGGTCCTCCAGAATCCAGCAGCATCCCAAAGCAACAAGCCAGTTCCTGCAGGGGAAATGCAACCCCCTCTATGACAGGCTGACTCCTTAGTCCTTGAGCAGCTTTGTCACTGACCAACAGCCCGTTCTTGTCTGGATAGTAAAAAAAGTAAAAAAAAAAAAAAGGGGGGGGAGATCAATGAAATGGCAGGGGGGCTGTATAGGGAGGGGAGTGGATTTACTTGAGTATTTCTTAAAATTTAATTTAATTTCTTTTTTTGCTATAGTTGTGCGCTCTTCATTTTATATTTTTCTCTCATTCAAAGGGAGGTGGGGGGAATGGAAAAACTGACAAAAGAACATATTCTGAGATTTATTGATTTGTGGACTATTCTAAGAAAGATAAATCTGCTGTTAGTGGTTGATGCCCACTCTGTTATGGCTTTGTGTTTGTTATTGTTTATTATATATATATATTGTGCAAAAAATACAAAAAAATCATGGTTAAACATTGTCTGTGTAGAGTAGTAGTCACAATAGCACCTGCTTAGGAGACAATTTTCTTGGATGAAAATGCAATAAATATTTTCATATTTACCAGTATTGAAAATCAAATCCTCTAACTTCAATTTAGTGTAAACCCAGATTACTCTGGTTTATAGATAAGGTATCTGTATCCCAAATTGGCTCTGGCTTACCTACACCAAACTAAACAGCCTACATCAGAGAACCAGTGTGGTTCAGTGGTTATAGTGGTGGACTAAGACCTAGAACTCCCAGGTTCAAATAGCTTTCCAGCAACAAAGCTTTTGGGTTATCTTGGACTAGTCAGTATCTCTTAACATAGCCTATGTCACAGTATTGTCGTGATGATAAAATAACAACTTCTACTACAACAAAAATAATTTGGTTTATCTACTACCCTTCAGGACAACTTATCACCCACTCAAAGCAGTTTACAAAGTATGCTATTATTATCCCCACGACAATCACCCTGTGAGGTGGATAGGGGTGAGAGGGCTCTGGAAGAGCTGTGACTGACTCAAGGCCACCCAGCTGGCTTCAAGCAGAGGCGTAGGAAACCAAACCCAGTTCTCCAGATTAGAGTCCTGCCACTCTTAACCACTATGCAAAATTGGCTCCAGAAGGATGATGAAACATGTATGCCACCCTGAGCAAGATACGTGGTAGACAGCACAATCCTGAGGGCGGGGTGGGTGGGGCTGAAAGCACCTTGGAGCTGACTAGAAGTCATGCTGGTGTATACAGGACTAACATGAGCATAATTTTGCCTATGATGGTGTATTGGGCTTTTCACCAAGAGCTACCAAGGACTTTGTCCTTTGAAGAACTGTAAATGATAAAAGAACTTGTCCTATTGGAGTTTGATATCGGCACAAATCTTTATGAATGTGTTTGTGATATAATGGAATATATTTGAGACTGTGTTTTCTGTTAAATTGCTGTTAATTTCTTGTATGTATGGGCTAGTGCAATATTGACTATATTTCTCTAAATTAATATAGGACATAGGAATTAGAAATGGTACTTATGGAATAATGATATAGGCACTAGCATTTAATGTACGGTTCTGATATGGATATACTGTTAAAAATCCACTGAGGACAAAAATTTGTAGAAGGTCTTATAGAACTGATTTTGTGGTGAATTCCACTTGAAAGATATTACCTTTGCATTTCTAAAAACCAATACACAAAAAAATACATAAAATAACTTTATTATAAATTTTATTGTGGGTTGTACACTTCTGCTTAGTAAGTTTTCACGTTATAGGGATTTGGGGGGGGGAGCTTGTTCTCGTGATACTCTCTTCTTTTTTGTATAAACAAGCATTGGCAGGAATTTCATACACATTTTTTCAATGTCATACAACAAAGGAATGATTTGGGTTGGATCCAGGTAGCCTTTTTTGCCCAATTGCAACTAACTTGCTTTTTATTACAGCTACCTCCCATTCCACATGGCTTTTCCCATACAGGTCACATAATTCCAAACACAGACTTTATAGTGTTCAAAAGTGACCCCCTCCTTCCTTTTTTCCTGAAGAGTTGGAACGCTTTGTATTTACAAGGAAAATTGTGGCGAAATACTACCATAAAATCATTATTGATAATACTAGGTGACACAATGAAATTTCTAGGTACCATGCTGACCTGGCACCTGGGACTTGTCAAGTTCTACTGCATCATATCAAGCATTATTTTTTGCAGAAGAAAACATTCATTGCTTGGCATGGTTTGTACTCAGATTTAGCTGTTCCCCAGTTTTTCCTCCTCTTCCACATATATTATCACATCTTTTGTCCTGGACCATTTTATTTACTTTCTTTGAGTATTGGGCACAAGTTCCCCCCTTCTGGTTTCACAAAGAAGCAATCTTCCCTTAGTGCTGGTGTTCCAAGAATCTCATTAGGCTATTTCATAACTACCACTCATTTACTGAGTTGCTCCTCTTTAAGGGTCCTATCACATTTTTGTTTTAACCCAGTTTTTGTGTGTGTAAAACAATGTGGGGATGGTAGTTGTTTCAAACAGCATTTACATCCGTTTATGAACTGTGTATGAAATGCTATGTCTTTTTCAAAACACTGCTGCTTTTTCTTGTGCAGGATGTGGCCATCCTTCCCTGCCAATAGGTTTTTACATTTTTTTAAAAAAATTGCACTAAAACATCATTATACATTATACCAATATGCGTACAGGCTCTCTGAATGTCCATGTGAGGCCCCGCCCCGCCGACCTTGCCCTCCCCTCGTACTGCCGTCCTTCGGGTTGCCACCAGGGGGCGGTCAAGGGTGCTCCCTCCGCCTCAGACTGGGTGGGGGCAGTGGTTCAGGCACCAGGGTCTGCCTCCCACCCGCTGTCCTGGAGTCTCTCTCTCTCTCTGGTCCGTCCTCCAGTCAGCTCTTTCCTCCCTGGCATCACTGGGAGCTTCCCTCTTATAGTTCCCCCAGGTTCCACCCCTGGCTCCTGCACCAATCCCCTCCCCCAATCCTGCCACTCCCGATCTGAGTACCTGGCTTCCCACTCCCCATTGGGTCAGGCGTCCTTCTGTCATCCCCTTGGTGCCCGCCCTTCCCTCTGATACTTGTTCCTCCCCCTCCCGTCCCCAGCCAATCCCTTGCCAGTACCACCCAGCCCTCACTGGCTCCTTAGACTGGGGAGCCCTCCCAGGAGCCGTCCAGCCAATCCCAGACTGGGACGGCTCATTGGGTGAACCGCCCCCTGGCCTCTCCTCCCAGGCCCTCCCCCTGTCGGCGTTCGGCCGCGCTTGCCCTTGGGCCGCCGCCCAGGGTAGTTGCGGTGGTGGCAGCGATGCCGGCCGCGCCGCACCGCTCCTGGCTAGCGGCCCTGCCGCCGCTGTTGTGTTGGGCGTCTGGGCCGGGCCCGGTTGCTCCGCTGCCGCGAGCGGCGGCAGCGGCGGCGTTGGCGGTGGCGCTGGCGGGCCTTTACGCTCCCGCTACGGCGGCCTCCTCTGCGGCGGCGGGCCTGCCCATCCCGGCGGCGGTGCATCGGGGAACCTTCGGTGGGAGGCCATCTTCGGGCCCGTGGTCGGGGACCCCTCGGTGAGTGGGGGTTGCTGGCGGGGGTGTTGCGGGTGGCGGTCGGGCCCCGGGGGGCCTGGCGGGGGGGTCGGGTGAGCCCAGTCCGGGGCAGGAGAGGCCTGCCCCGGACACACCCTCCCCCTGGGGCCAGGTGTCTCCTGGTCTGGTTGGTGCTCGGGGATCCATGACATGTAGTCTGCATTCGCATGGAGCCGGCCGGGTCGATGTCGCAGCTCGAAGCTGAAAGGGAGCAGAGAGAGGTACCACCTGAGAACCCGTGGGTTGTGATCCTTCATGCGGGCCATCCAGAGCAGGGGGGCGTGGTCGGTGACCAAGGTGAAGGGATTGTTGGAGAGGTAGAACTGGAGTGCGCCGACCGCCCACTTGACGGCCAGGGCCTCCTTCTCCACCGTTGCATACTTGACCTCGGCGGGTTGCAGCTTCCGACTGATGAACAGCACTGGGTGCTCTTGGCCGTCAACCTCCTGTGACAGGACTGCCCCTAGCCCGACGTCGGAGGCGTCCGTCTGGACCAGGAAGGGCCGTCCAAAATCCGGGTTCCGGAGCACGGGAGCCCCCGACAGGGCTCCGCGCAGGGTCTCGAAGGCCCGGAGTCGGTCGGGGCTCCACTGAACAGTGGCGGGCTGGTCCTTCCGTAAGCAGTCGGAGAGCGGGCTGGCTTGGCTGGCGAAGTGGGGGATGAACTTGCTATAATAGCCCACCACCCCCAGGAAGCATCGCATCTGTTGCTTAGTCCGAGGCCAAGGGCTTTGCTCTAGAGTGGTGACCTTGTCGGGCACGGGGCGCAGGATCCATCGGCCCACCTGGAACCCGAGGTAGGTGAGCTCCTGGAACCCGATCCGGCTTTTGCATGGGTTTACCCGCAGGCCCGCTCTGGCCAATGCTTCCAGGACCGTGTTGAGGTGCTTCAGGTGCGACGGCCAAATCCTTGGCCCAGGCAAATCCTTGGCAATGGGCCAGCACGTGGTCCACGAGTCGCTGGAAGGTGGCTGCGGCCCCATGCAGCCCGAAGGGCATGACCTTAAACTGGAACAGGCCCTGGGGGGTCACGAAGGCCGTTTTCTCTCTGTCTTCTGGAGCCATGGGTATCTGCCAATACCCTTTTGGGGGGCCCGGGCCAACAAGTACCTGGCGGTTCCCAGTTGGTCGATCAGCACGTCGGCCCGAGGCATGGGATAGGCATCAAAGGTGGCAATGGCATTGACCTGCCGATAGTCCACACAGAAATGGATGGAGCCGTCCGGCTTACCCATCAGCACGATGGGGCTCCGCCACGCGCTGCGGGACGGCTCTATCACATCCAGGTGGAGCATGTCCTCTACCTCCCGAGCTACAACTTCCCACCGCTTCAGGGGCAGCGGCCTCCAGGGGGCCCTTGCCACCTGGCCGGGAGGGGTAGGTATGTGGTGAGCCAACACGGCGGTCCTGCCCGGTTGGCGGGAGAAAAGGCCAGGATCACCGTCCTTGCTTGCGCCCGTTGGTCTCCCCGGAGGTCCGGGTCTAGGTCCGGGTCTAGGATGGGCTCCTCCTCAGTGGTGCTTCCCAAGGTCCAAGGTAACTCCCCCGCCAGGAGCTCGAGAGGTTCGGGGGACAGGTTACACTGGAGCATTGCCGCCTCATGCCATGCCTTTAGATCACTGACGTGCAGTCTTTTCCGGTGCCGGGGGCTTGGTCCACACTGAACCTCATACGACAGGGGCCCCCGAACCTTAGTGATGGGATAGGGGCCCCTCCAGGGGTCCCCCGGTCCCGGTCCCATGACTCGGTGGTGGACCAGGACCTTCTCCCCCACCTGGAACGTCCGGGCCTTGGCCTCCCGGTCATAGTAGGCCTTCTGCGCCTGCTGTGCCGCCAGTAAGTGTTTGTAGGCGGTGGTGCGGCAGCTCTCGAGGCGGGCCTGGAGGTCCTGGATGTACTCAGGGGCTGGTCGTCCTTCAGGAGCAGTCGCCAGGGCCCACTGTTCCTCCACCAGTCCCAGTATCCCCCGGGGCTGACGCCCATACAGGAGTTCAAAGGGGGCATACCCGGTGGAGGCCTGGGGAGTCTCGCAGACGGCGAAGAGTAGGGGATCTATATACAAGTCCCACTGCTGGGGGCGATCATGGGCCAGCTTGCGGAGCATCGCCTTCAGGGTCTGGTTGAACCTCTCCACCAGTCCGTCGGTCTGGGGGTGGTAGATACTGGTGAAGATCTGGCGGACGTGTAGCGTTCGGCACAGATGCTTGGTGAGCTTGGCCGTGAAGGGCTTCCCGCAGTCCGACAGCAGCTCCCGGGGCAACCCCACCTGGGCGAAGAATCGCAGTAGCACTCGTGCGACTCCCGGGGCCTTCATGTCCCGGAGGGGGACGGCCTCGGGGTGCCGGGTTGCGTAGTCCATCAGAACCAGGATGTAACAGGCCCCTCGCGGGGTCCGGGGTAGTGGCCCAACGAAGTCCTTGGTGGTCCGGGAGAAGGGCTCCTCGATGATGGGCAGGGGGGTCAGCGGGGCCCTGGCCGGGTGACGGGTGGCCTGCCGCTGGCAAAGCGGGCACGCCTGGCAATATTGCCTGACTTCTTTGGTCAGCCCTGGCCAGAAGAAGTGGGCTTCAATCCGGGCTGTGGTGCCATGGGCGCCTTGATGTCCTCCCCAGGGGTGATCATGGGCCGATTTGAGAACCTCTGGGCGGTAGGCAGCCAGGACTAGCAGCTGGACCACCTCTCCGTGGCCTCCCCTCACCAGGCGGTACCAACGCCCCCCTTCACGGATGACCCGCGGCAACCGTCCCGCCCAGCGGGTGTCAAGGACCTGTCCCTCACTTACCGTGGCCATCCGGCGTAGGCCCTCCAGCGAGGGGTCCTCAGCCTGGGTGGAGGCGAACTGAGGTTCCGCCCTCCACCCTCGGTGGAGTTGGGCTGGGGCATCCTCGGCTACCCCCCCTTCTGGGGGCTCTTCGGGGTCTTCCTCGTCATTCCCGGCCAGAACCTCTCCCGTTCCGTCCTGGTCGGGGGGGGTAGGCAGTCCTCATAGTGAGCCAGAAGTGGGGGGAGTCTCTCCCCAGGAGGACTGGGTAGGGCAGAGCCTGTACGCAGGTCAGGGGCGTCTCACACACTTGGTCACGGTAGGTCACGGGAACCAGGACCACCGGGCATTCTTCCACGTGGTGGTGCACACAAGCGATGACAGCCTGGCGGACCACCGGCAGGTTGGGAGGCAGCAGGTGGGACCGGATCATCAACACGGAGCTTCCGCTATCGAGGAGTGCCGTCAGCTTCCTGCCCATCACGGACACCAGGACGAGCATGGGAGGTGGCCGAGGGGTCCGGGCTGTAGCGGGCAGGGCAGTATCCCACCCCAGTTCGCATTCCATAAGGGGGCACTCCCTCTTCCAGTGCCTGCGCTGCCCACAGGTGAAACACGGTCCCTTGTCTCCTGTCTCTCGGGCCGGGCCAGCTGGCTTAGGGGAGGGAGTCCCTGGTGGCGGCAGGACCAGGCGGGACCCGGGCGATGGCCCTCCAGTCGCCCAACCCAGGAGTGCTGGTGCAGGCAGGCGGGGACCCTGTCGGGCCCGGCCCCCCCTCCCGCCTGCGCTGGGGTTCCCCTCGCCGCTGGGGCGGGGTTCCGGCCTCGGGGGTTCCCGGGCCTCCACAGCCATCACGTTCTCCCACAGCACGGTGGCCTCCTTCAGGGTAGCCGGCTTATTGTACGCCACCCAGTTGCGGGCCCGGGATGGGATCACGTGTAACAACTGCTCGAGTACCACCTGGTCCGCGATCCTCCTGCCCTCATCCGACGTGGGCTTCAGCCACCGGTAGGCTGTGTCCTTGAGGTTGGCAACCAGCGTACGAGGCCGGTCTGCTTTCTGGAAGGCTATGGTCCGGAACTTCTGCCGGTAAGTCTTCGGAGTGATTTCGTAGTGATCCAATATGGCCTTCTTGAGCTTCGCATAGTCCGCACTCTCCGCCTTGGGGAGGGCTTTCAGGGCGGCCTGTGCCTCCCCTGTGAGGTAGGGCCCAATGATGAAGGCCCACTGGGCGGGTGCCCATCTGCGGTGCGTTCGAAGGCCTCCAGGAACGCATCCACATCATCCTCAGGGCCCAGCTTGGCGAGTTGGAAAGGCGGCCGAGGGTTTGGCCCGGCGCTGCCAGCGACTCCTGCGCCGGCCCCGGCCAGCACCTGCTGGAGTTCCCGTAGGAGGGTCGCTTGGGCATCTTGTTGCTGGCGAGCCAGCGCGGCTTGTGCATCTAGCTGTTGCTGGGCCACCTCCTTCAACAACTGCCCTTGGTGCTCGGTCAGCCACTGGCCGAACTGCGCGAGGTCCATGGTGGAGCTGGCGGCTTCCGTAGGAGCCTCTGCACCCGCTGCCTTCAGAACCGCCGGGCGTATGAGAGGCCGGGTGCTGCTCCAGCCCACAGGGGTGGGGAGGTGCGGGAGTGGGTGCCTCACAGGACTGCTAGTGCCTGCATTCTCCACCAGTTTGTGAGGCCCCGCCCCGCCAACCGCACCCTCCCCTCATCCTGCTGTCCTTCGGGTTGCCACCAGGGGGCGGTCGAGGGTGCTCCCTCCGCCTCAGACTGGGTGGGGGCAGTGGTTCAGGCACCAGGGTCTGCCTCCCACCCGCTGTCCTGGAGTCTCTCTCTCTCTCTGGTCCGTCCTCCAGTCAGCTCTTTTTCCTCTCTGGCATCACCGGGAGCTTCCCTCTTATAGTTCTCCCAGGTTCCACCCCTGGCTCCTGCACCAATCCTCTCCCCCGATCCTGTCACTCCCGATCTGAGTACCTGGCTTCCCACTCCCCATTGGGTCAGGCGTCCTTCTGTCATCCCCTTGGTGCCCACCCTTCCCTCTGGTACTTGTTCCTCCCCCTCCCATCCCCAGCCAATCCCTTGCCAGTGCCACCCAGCCCTCACTGGCTCCTTAGACTGGGGAGCCCTCCCAGGAGCCGTCCAGCCAAGCCCGGACTGGGACGGCTCGTTGGGCGAACCGCCCCCCGGCCTCTCCTCCTAGGCCCTTCCCCTGCCGGCGTTCGGCCGTGCTCGCCGTTGGGACGCCGCCCAGGGTAGCTGCGGCGGCGGCAGCGACGCCGGCCGTGCCACGCCGCTCCTGGCTAGTGGCCCTGCCGCCGCTGTTGTGTCGGGCATCGGGGCCGGGGCCGGTTGCTCCGCTGCCGCGAGCGGCAGCGGCGGCATTGGCGGTGGCGCTGGCAGGCCTTTCCGCTCCCGCTCCGGTGACCTCCTCCGCGGCAGCGGGCCCGCCCATCCCGGCAGTGGCGCGTCAGGGAACCTTCGGTGGGAGGCCGTCTTCGGGCCCGTCGTCGGGGGCCCCTCGGTGAGTGGGGGTCGCTAGCGGGGGTGTTGCGGGTGGCGGTCAGTCCCCGGGGGGCCTGGCGGGGGGGTCGGGTGAGCCCAGTCCGGGGCAGGAGAGGCCTGCCCCAGACAGCCCAGTTATCAGGTTTTTTAAAAAAGTAATTCTCTAGCCCCTTCCCTTGAAAAGTATAATCCCTGCAAAGGAAGGGGCTAGATAATTACTTTTAAAAAATGAAAGCTGGGGACCCTGTACATGTATGAGTATAACATTGTATCATTATAACAATATTCTAGTACCATTTTTAAAAAATCACAAAAGCTCTAGTGGCCTGGGGAGGGAGCCCCACTTCCTGGGGCACTGGGGCAGAGAAAGGGTTGAGAAATCAAAAAAGAATGCACCAGAAATCAGAGGTGGGTGGGAGGCAGTGCTTTCATAAGAACCATAAACATTTCAAATGAAATGCCCACTTAAATAATGGGAGAAAGAGGTTTTCAAAACAAAAAAATGCTTCAACCGTGCCATGACATTCCCTTGTCCTTAAACAGCAGAAATGGCACTATATATGAGGTAGCACAGACTTTAGTTCTTATGCTCTTCACAGATACTTAAAGGCTTATGTTTTGAGTCTTTGGTTCCATTGTTTTCCCCCAAGCACTCTAGTATTCTTTCTTTTAGTATTCTCTTTCTCTTCTGGAGTTAGGAATGCTGGTACCCTTACTACCCAGTCCCCTTCTTTTCACACACCAGTGCTTTCCTTCAGTTGTTAACTGAATCTGAAAGCCTCCACAGGCAGTTTCCATCCACACTAGATGTTCCAGAGCTACTTCCCTGTTTGACTGGGTAGGGAAAATCTCCTCTACTTAGAGAAGATCTATCCCCTTTACTTTGGCACATTTGAGAGTTTACACCTACTTCCCAAACCTCCTTGCCAACTTCCCCAATGTTAAAATTGTTGTCCATTAGGAATCCATCTCCCAGCTCTTCACACTCAACTCCTCCCACCTAGGGCTGAAAAAAGACCCTTCTCTTTCCAGCTCATGCTACCCAATCAGATCCTTTGGAGTAGCCTGTCACTCAAAGCTCTCTGATTCTGTGAGGGATTAACCCTTAACAGTCCTGCAGCTGTGTGTGTACAGTCCTTCCAGTTTTTTTAAAACGTGCAATCTGTCATACTTGAATTACAAACAGGACACAAATGGCTTTGCATGAAAAGGGAAAAAATAAAATCCATTAACAACCAGCAACCAAAGCAGTTGTGTCTAAAATGCCACAAAAAGCCCATTAGCAACTAGAAGCCAAAATGGTTTACAAAAGCAGCGTGAAAGGGCCCTAGGTTCCACTATACAGAATACTTGAGTCATTTATGGGAGCAGCTGGTCCACAAGTATTGTCAGCCTCCAAGTAGTTGCTGGAGTTCCCCCGGAATTACAGCCGGTCTCCAAGCCACAGAGATCAGTTCACCTGGAGAAAATGGCTACTTTGGGGGGGTTGACTCTATGGAATTATGCCATGCCAAGGTCTTTTCCCTCCCCAAACCCCACTTTCTCCAGGTTTCAACCCCCAGATCTCCAGGAATTTCCCAACTTGGAGCTGGCAACCCTATCCACAAGGGAGCTGGAAAAGAACAGGTCACTGGATAATTAGGATATGATGGATGGGAAAGCCTCATGTTATCAGGAACAAGCAATTGCATTACAGCATGCCTATCAAAGCAGCATTGTGCCTAACTAAGTTGATGAAAAGCTCAGTTGAATGCCATGTATGGAGAAGTCTGTATGTACAGGAAGAGAGAAGGATCATGCTCATTGAGTAGTAGTTTCCTATATTGCTGTTTTGCTGCCAGTAGAAATTTCTGCTGGTTTAATGAGTTTTCTGCTGGCTTATGGAGCTTCTTTCACTGACAAAAAGCTTCTTTTTCACAGAAGAAAGTTCCATCATCAGCAGAACTGACTTGTAGGACACAAACCATTGTCTTTATTTTCCTGGTTTAAAAATTTTCATTCCCTGGACCTAGCCCAGCTCTTAAAATTTAGTTAAGCAAAAGAAAAACCAAAATTATACATTTCAAAGATAAATACTGAATGTACATTCTACACTTCCCTCAGTGGTAGACTTTCTGACTGTTACTATTTGCAGGTGAAAGGCAATAAGAAAGTTTCCTCAGCTGGTCAATCTAGACTGGAGATGGAATATCTACAGAGCTGTAGGAAATCAGTACTGAAGATGCCAGACAGAGCTGTGGCAAAGGTAGTTATCTATCAAGGTGATCTAAGGAAAGACACCTCAGCCTTCTATATGCTGTTTTTCATCTGTAGCAATGGTGAGGTTCACTTGCTTTGAAGTACTGGAAAACAATTACACTTGGATAATTAAATGCACAGGGCAAAAAATTACAGTGTTTTAAAATGAGGAGCTAAAAGCTGAGATCTCGATTATATATTTAAAGCAGCAGTGTGGGAGCTTCTTTTCCACAGTGCTACTGTAATGTTTAAAGGCTGTGCACAAAAAATCCTGCCTGTGTGATTCTGGGCCATTAAAAGAACCATGGATAAGGCAAAAGCGTGTTCTTCATTGCTTCATGAACGCATAAAGTAAGGGTGTAAATTTCATTTTTAAAAGTGACCCTTTAAAGTATTAAAATGTTATAATTAAATGTTTCATCATCAACAGACTCACCATCTATCAAGCTTACACCCATACTCTTACATATTATTAGCTCTGCTACTGATTTTTGCTAAGAAAAATCAACATGTTTATGAGCTATAGTTTCACTCTTGTGTGCAGATGATTAACAGAAAGACCGCCACCGGAGAAATATACATTCCACAAGCACAGATAATCTTGGAATGTGCAGTGTTTGAAGTGTTTTCAGATGGCAACAGGCTCCTTCTGGTGTAAGTGGCCTCCCATCAGTTTCCGTGTACCTGTTTATATCAGGACAAGGTGGTCTTGCCAGGAGCCCTGCAGGGCCATCAGTTGCTGGCAATTTGTCAACAGAGTGTTTTCCAATCTGTACTTGCATTCCCAGAGTATGATGATGACAATTTAGTGTCCTATTTGCTGGTTTTGCAGTGGAAGTAATGCACATAGTCTTGAAGATCACAAACAAAAAGGAGCAATGCCTAATGAAATAATTTTGCCAAGAGTTGTTTAAACATTGACAACAATATATACATGTTAAACAAATCCCTATCATTTAATCACTTAAAGTGAAATCTGTACTTCAGAGTAACTCTGCTTAGGGTTTCACTGTTAATATTTTACATCCTTAGCATTAAGGGAATCTTGGATGTTCCACAGGGAAACAGATGTAGTTGTTGTGACATTTCAAAGCACAATTGCTTGCAAGAAGTTTCCACTGAAACTTGGACCTTCTTCCAGATAATGTGTTTAGGATCCAGATATTTAAAAAGTAGCAATTGTATCCTGTCACTATTCCAAGGCAGCTTAGCACATGCTGGTAATTTAAATTCCTTGTCCAGTATCACTAGATAGTGGCCCACTTCCTCTCCTTGTCATAGACACCACATTTCTATAGTGAATCTATCATAAGTCAATGTTGGGTAGGGCTGCCAGGAGCCCCTCCTTTTCAGTGCATGCCTTTTATTCCAGAATGCAAAGGGGACAATGATTGTTCTTTGCTTGAAATGACTCAATTGCTACAGAACCTACAATAAAATACCCTAAGGATTAAACTACATGTTATAGTTTTCTGTAAGTTGTGTCTGGGTTCTACAACTTGACTTTCAACCAGCCAGGCACATATTAGCTGTGAGTTCTCTGCTAGAACTTCAAAACTTCAAAGCAAGCAGGGGCCCAATATGGATCAGGAGGACCATGGGCTGTGGGGAGACAGGGCTTCTGCCTTTTCTTGAGTTGATTCCCTGCTGTGAAATGCCCCTAAGCATTGCTATTAGTCCACTGGGGGCTGCACATGTACTAATAAGCTATATGGACAACCTCTCAATAGGGTGAATAGCACCCCTGGGAAATGCTATGCCAGGCAACTAGGGCAATCATATAAGATTGTAAGGAATGCTCATGCTGATTCAAAGCAAGATCTCTGGGAAGGAGACATGCAATCTCTTTTGTTTACCTCCTAGCATCTAGTAACAGCCTCGAATACAGAGGCAGCATTTAACAGTCAGGGCTAAGAGCTGTTGACAGATCTGTCATCTATTTATTTATCTAATCCAGGGGCCTCTAACAGGTAGCTCGTGAGATATCAGTAGCTCACTAGTTACTGCAGAGTAGTTCATGAGGCCCCTAGAAAATCCAGGAAAAGACTGCAAAAAGATCTGCTCGAGGCTGCCCCCCCCCCACTTCCAGGTTTTTATTTCATAGTGTTTGCATCTTTGCTTCCTATTTGACAGCTTGACTTCCAGGTCACTTAATTCTAGTATGTGCTCTGATTCTATGACAGAGCAAAACTTGGTAACATGCCAAGGTGGGGTGGAGTAGCTCAGAATGCTTTTCATTACTGAGAAGTCGCTCTCATTAAAGTTCAGGTTTGCAGTACTCTAATCCTTTGGGACAAACTGTGCATGATGGTAACAGACCCATGCCTTTAAGCATGGGCATGCACCGTACATATATAAAGTGGGAAGTGAATGGTGCAGTTTAAAATGTAACCTGGGCATGAGAAGATGGGGCTGAACACTCCCTCACCCAGAGTTCCTTCCCTGCTCCTTTTCTCCAGGCTGGATCTATTTCTAATATCAGATCTTAGCTGAGAAAAACCATTGCAGGGGTTGTACCACGTGTACAGGAAATGCTAGGCCTCTGTCTAGCATTTCCCATACACATGGTGCAAATCCTGCAATGGGAGGCCAAATGCTTTTCCTACCATCTGTGCCCCTTTTGTGCTTTAAACTGTATACTGCCTCTCCTTTAGACACAATGGGGGTAGACTTGTGTTTAAACACATGGATCAGCCACCGTCACATGCAGTTTGTCCCTAAGCTAAAGGCTATCAGTATTTTTCCAATGATTAATTCCATATTTTAGGTACAGCATACATGAAATAGAACTTATTTTTGTTAGTCTAGAACCTACTGTCTTCCTGACCTATTGCCCCTCAATTCCCAAAGTTCTGGTATGTGAGATATCTCTCTACTTGCTCTTGGCAGGCCTTGCTTGTCCTTAAATATCTAACTTCCAGTTTTTCTTTTTTCATTAGAGGGCTTTGCTGACACAGCTTTGTACAGCTTCTATGATGGCATACTATGGGCCTCAGCACACAACCCTTCCCTATGTTCAGTCAACATGTGGATGAGAAGAGCAGGCATGTGTGTGCGGGAAGTGCAGGCATAGTGCCAACAAACCAGAGGTCACATGGAAGAAGGGTTGGGGCCAATACACTCATGCTCGTTGTCCCTTGCCATATATTGACTGAACAAATGGATGGGTCACGCGCTCAAGGCTAGTCATAGAGGAAAAGTTTTTTTGTAAGATATTTATGTTGCAAAGGTATACAGTATGGGAAATAGAATAACACAGTGTGCTTTTATACCAATGCTAGATGCATTCGCATATTGGAACACTGAATCAAACTGTTAGTTAGTGCTGTTATGAATTTCAGCGGACTGAACTCTTTGCTGCCTTTATGATGTCAGACTCTGCCCTATTACCTTTATAACTTACTGTTGGTTATGAACAAATTTGGCAATGACATTGGTAGATGAAAGAGAAACCATCTCCTTTTAAAACAAGCCTGGGCATGTAGGACCTGGCTCTGCAGTTCATCTTATTTGCTTCTGCAGCCACCACCTACTTGTATTCAGCTTCAGACACAGACTGTTATGTCTTGCCAACTGGTATGTTATACCTTGCTATACCCAAGGCATTTTTGCACAACACATGCTTATGTGTTGACATATGTTAATTATTCTTGTTGGTAATGGTATTACTCCCTTGAATTGCAGGAATCAGTAACTAGGAGTCTAGGAATGCATCATCATAACAGGAATCACTCTAGCTTAACTTCCATACTCATGTGAAGGTGACATTACAGCTCACAATACCTAAAATAATGCAATGCTCTCTACATAGGTCTCCTCTCAACGTTGACTCAGAGAGTGCAGCTGGTGCAGAACGCCGCAGCTCATTTACTCTCAGAAACTAGATGAAGCATGCATATCACTCACATTCTGCAGTCACTCCATTGGCTACCCATTGATTACTGGGCTAAATTCAGGTTAATTATTATCATATTCAAAGCCCTTCATGGCTTAGGACCCTCATAACTGTGCAACCACCTATCTCCCTCCACTCATCTAAACGAGGCCTTTTGTAGACACCACCCTGCAGTTTGGCTAAATTAACAGCTGCCGATACATGTGCTTTCTCTGTGGTGGCCCCCACCCTATTGAATGGCCTGCCTGAGGAGGTCAGGAAAGCTCTTACTCTCCTGGCTTTCTGCAAACTATGCAAAACTGGGTAAAGGGACCATATGTTATGCTATCTATTACTTCCTGCTGATGCAAATATGTACCACTAAGGAGTTTCTATGTTCCTTAACATGCCATGTAAACTAGTTGTGTTGTTTTAGAACAATTTTATCTCTATACTTGACTTTATGCATGTTTTTAAATTTTCTGCTACCATGCCCTATTGTATCTGTTCATTGAATTTCCTAACTGTTGTTCATTATTGTACTTGCTCAGTGAATGTCCTAGCTGCATGGTATAATCCATCTTGGAGCTCAGCGAGAAAGATTGACAATGAATGAATGAATGAATTCCCCTGGTATATAGGAGGCCTTGTGGCAACAAAGAATCAGACATAGCATTAATGAGGAAAACTTGGCATGGACACAGAGAAGAGCTCACTTTAGAGTTTACTGTGATGACAGCAAAGAAAAGTTGCATCTTGTGCAGAAACATCAAGTCGAGCTGTTTAGAGTGATCAGGAACCTGCTTGAAACAGGCCCAGTTGACTACCTTATGGAATTCTAAACACACTGCTGTGACATGTTTGCAAATAACTTTTGGATAAAATCATGTGTATCACTCTGATCTTGATGCCACTGTTTATACAGTGGAATTATTTGATGTCACCAGGGCACCAGATAGATATGGTAATTTTGATAAGAATTTATATCCGGCCAGAGAGGAATGACTGATCAGTCATCAGATCCAGGAGATCATAAATACGTTTTTGTCAATAGTAGTAGTAATCCTGGTCATCTTGAAGAGGCAGTCATTAGATCACGCCCAAAGAAACTCTTCCTTGACCCAAGAATTATTTCAACTATCAGCCAGTCATGCAACTTCACCTTCTGGGCAAGGTATTCAGATAGATGTTGGTGGTTCAACAGCAGATATTCTTAAAGGAGAAATAATTTGTTTCCTCAATTCTCTCCTAGCCATTCAGTCTCCTATCCCACCCTCCTTGACTATCAAACAAATTAGATTATAAAACCTAATAATTAATATAACCTAATAATTTACTTATATGTTTTATACATCATCTAGTACACCATGGGCATTAAGTAAATAGTAAACAACAGCGATAGTAAAAGCCCTCTAAATCTATCTGCGCAAAGTGTTTAAATGAATAAATAAAACTTGTATTCATTTCCATTGCTGCTGCTTGGTCATTACTTAGTGCCATTATTTTGTCTATTATTTTGGATTTGATGTTTTAATATCTATATACAGGGCTAAAATATTCTGAGTCATCCTAGCAATTACACATAAAACTTACGGCAGTTGAGCCCAAATACTTCAGATCCTAGTATTCTTCTCCTATTGTTTCCTTACATCTATCAATGTTTTTGACAAAATTGTAGACAGGCAATTACCCTGAAAACAGTTGAGTTTTTGTTCTTATTTTGTTTCCATGCGTATGCTGGACCTTGAAAGGGGAATGTACCTTCAGAAGTGAGCAGCGCCCTTCAAATTCTTATCTAAAGGAATCCCACAGGAAACCTTGGAGCTCTTACAAAAATTTGGGCTGTCTGTTATTTATCAATTTTACAAGGACACTAATCTTTGGCTATTGAGCCATCCTGTAAATGACCAACCCTCTCCCCTCCCATTCTTCAATTTAACCAAAGAGGGAAATGCTGACTTCATTATGCTGTGCAGAGCTATGTTTGAAGGAAAAATATTAACTAAAATGTTAGCTGCAGTCTAGCTTATGATTAGCTACTGAACTTTGAAATCACTGGCTGATTATGTCAAGATGACATACAGTTCAGCAACTAGCTGGTCAAGACCACAGGAAGTAGAATCTGTGAATACAGAAATGCCTTGTTTTGGAGAATGTTTATTTTAATAATGTTTACATAGCTTATGATTTCAGAGATTTTCATTTTATTCTTATTAATACTTTTAAAATATGCCATTAATGTGCCTAGAGAAACTGCAGTAGTCAAGTAGTCAAGTCCCTACTCTTCAAACACTTAACAGTGTTAGACAATCTTGGGACACTGTATTTTATTTTATTTATTTTTGTATCTGAATCTGCTCCAAAGTACTCCCCTGCCTTTGGCACACAAAAGATAGGATTGCATCCCAAATCTATAACTAATACATGCATGTACAAGTAATAAACAATACATTTCACATGCATTTTGACTCAGTTGTAGAGATGGGCACGAACCAGAAGTTAGAAAACAAATAACTGTTTATTTATCTAAAGAAATATATTTACATAAGTTTAGTGGAGAGAAAGAACTAGTAACTGATCTAACTAGCTAGGATGGCTTTTGATTGAAAGTAGGCCATCTTTCTCAGGAGGAGACACCATGCTGCATCTCCTGGTGCATGCAGGGAAGAAGAGAGAGAGGAGGAGGAGAGAAGAGAAGGAAGTTCCCCTGGCAGGAAGGAGACTGATAGCAGCCTACCTATCTAACTGACTCTATGGTTGTTGCCTTCATTCTTCACTGCTGGCAGTCCTAAAGGCCTGAGCCAGAGACATTGCCAGTCCCTTATTCTAACAGGTTCTGCCAAAAGGCTACTAGGCACAGCCCACCCATTTAAGTAAGATTTAGTTATTGACAAGTGGGGACTAGAGATGGGCACGAACCGGAAAAAAACAAACCGTGCGATTCGTGGTTCGTCGCACGTCGCATTTCATGAACCACAAACCACGAACTTTCACGAACCTGCCCTGGTTCACAAACCGGTTTGTTTGGTTCATGAAAATGTCACATCCAGGTCAGCAAATCATCACTTCTGGGTCAGCAGAAAGTCTGCAGGAAGTCCATCCCCTGTTGCCTAGAAAACTGATTGATCAGCGCCAGAATGTCTGCAGTGATGAACCAAAAAATGGACCAAACGAACCAGCCTAAAAGTTCATGGCGGTTCGTCAGAAATAGACTCTGATGAACCGCTGGTTCACGAACCACAAACCGGCCTGGTTTGTCACGATCTTTGGTTCGTATTTCAGTTCATGCCCATCTCTAGTGGGGACCTGCAAGGACTTGCAGGAGGCATTTCATTCCACCCACATGTTCTCTTTTCCTTCCTTGCCCCCCCATAGCCTCTACCTCCTTTCCTGCTTCCTTCTATCTTTCCCAACTATCTTTGTCTGTCCCGTCTTCACCTTCCTCCCCTTTCCAGTCCTCCCAACTATGTCAGCTTCTACCCTATAGCCCAGTTGAGTGGTGCCAACTTAGCTGGGCCCAGTTATATAGGGGCAACCTGCAAGGACTTACTTGCTGGGGGTACTTCACTTCCCCGCTGTATCACCATCCCCAGACCACTTCCTCTTTCCCTCCTCCTGATGGTCTCTATATGAGAGCCAGTTTGGTGTAGTGGTTAAGAGCGTGGGACTCTGGAGAACCGGGTTTGATTCCCCACTCCTCCACTTGAAGCCAGCTGGGTGACCTTGGGCTAATCACGGCTCTCTGGAACTCTCTCAGCCCCACCCACCTCACAGGGTGTTTGTTGTGGGGATAATAATGACATATTGTCGAAGGCTTTCACGGCCGGATAACGAATTCTATGAACAGATGGATGGGGTGGCCATGGGGAGCCCTCTCAGCCCAGTTATAGCAAACTTCTACATGGAACATTTTGAAAAAACAGCTCTAGAATCAGCACCCCACAAACCTAGTATATGGTTCCAGTTTGTGGATGATACATTTATCATTTGGAGCCATGGGGAGGAAGAATTGATGGGGTTTTTGAATCATCTCAACAACATCCACCTGAACATACAATTCACAATGGAGAAAGAAATTGAAGGTAAACTTCCATTTCTAGATACCTTGGTCATCCGCAAAGCAAACTTTCAGTTAGGTCACAAGGTCTACAGGAAACCAACTCACACTGATCGGTACTTACACAAAAACTCCAATCAACACCCCCGACAGAAAAGAGGCATAATGAAAACATTAGTGGATCGTGCAAGACGGATATGTGAGCCGCACTTTCTCAATGAGGAAATTAATCATCTAAACCACGCACTTCAGGCAAATGGCTACTCCAGAAATGAAATCCAAAGAGCAATCAAACCCAGGATGAATCAAACAACCAAGGAAAAACAGTCTCCTACAGGAAAAGTGTTTTTGCCATATATCAAAGGAATTACTGATCAGATGGGAAAGCTTATGAAAAAGCATAACCTTCAAGCAGTATTCAGACCCACCCGAAAAATACAACAGATGCTACGATCAGCAAAAGACAGTAGAGACCCCCTCACCTCTGCAGGAGTATACCGTATACCCTGCAGATGTGGACAAGTTTACATCGGGACCACAAAGCGTAGCATCCAGACAAGAATAAAAGAACATGAAAGACACTGCAGACTTGGACAACCTGAAAAATCAGCAGTGGCTGAACATAGCCTAACTCAAACAGGGCACAGTATCTTATTCCAGGACACCAAAATACTGGACAACACTTCCAACTACTTTGTCAGACTGCACAGGGAAGCCATTGAAATTCACAAGCGTAAGCAAAACTTCAACAGGAAAGAAGAAACCTTAAGAATGAACAGAGCATGGTTTCCAGTTCTGAAAAACACCAGGCTAACAAAACACTCTACACCGGACAATAGCCCTGCAGAGAAGATTAGCACATCAAGCACCAATCCATATGCAAAAGAACCTCCTCAGGATACAGTGAAGCCTCCCGCCATTAGCATTCCACACCCTGGGAAACTCTTACAGGATGACTCAGCTCAACCCCACCCCTCCTGAGTAGATACAAATGACCTGCCAACATCTTTTCCACACTGTGACACTGAGAGATCTCTGTCTTTTGGTGCTACACCTCTGAAGATGCCAGCCACAGCTGCTGGCAAAACGTCAGGAACTACAATGCCAAGACCATGGCAATACAGCCCGGAAAACTCACAACAACCATCAATAATGACATACTTTGTAAACCTCTCTGAGTGGGCATTAAGTTGTCCTGAAGGGTGGTATATAAATTGAATGTTATGATATTGTATTGTTATTATGTCACTTTTCCTTACTTCCTTCTGCCCTTCATCTATATTTATTAATTTACTTCATTTAGATATTGTCTTTCTTCACAATGAGGACCCAAAGCAGCTTACATTATTCTCCTTGCCTCCATATTATTCTCACAACAACCCTGAGAGGTAGATTAGGCTAAAAGTGTGTGACTGGATCAGTCACTCAGTGATCTTCCATAGTAGAGTGGTGATTCAAACCTGGGTCTCCCAGATCCTCCTCTTAAACTCTAACCACTACACTACATTGGCTTTTGTGGTGTGCCTACTGTTCAATAGTAGCAAGCAGCAGGGCCTGGATGATTCATGCAAGTCAGGAGGTGTCAAGTCACCCACTTTTTACTTATGGGCCTAGCCCCAATGAGTCCTTCCTCAAAAACCAAAACAACCCTGGAAAAGGCCCTGCCCCCTCCCTCTGCCTTTTACTGACAGAAACCAAGCCTGGAATACTGACCTGTTACTTGGTTGCTTAACTCGGCTTTCAACTCATCATAGCATTCTAGGTGGTGTACAAAATCCATAATAATCAATAATAACCAAAACAAATAAGCTAACTAGCAAGTTAAAACAATTAAAATAATCAATATTAATAATAGAGTTAAAACAATTAAAGAATTGATATTAATTAATCAAGAGGAAGCAGTGTGAGAGCCAGTGTGCTTAGAGTGTAGGACTACTGCTGTAAACTGTTGTAGCATAGTAGTTAAGTAGCTGGGTTGTGACTCAGCACTCTGCTAGTTTGAATCCCTCAGTCCTGAGTCCTGACATGGGCTCAGCAGGTGGCCTTGGGTAAGCCACTGCCCTCAGCCCCAGCTCCCCAGCTGCATTGTGGAGATAATCATAACACTAACTTTGTTCACCACTCTAGGTGGGTCACTAACCTGTCTAGAAGAGCAATATATAAGCACAATTATTATTATTTACTAGAATCTGGGAAATAAGCATTTAAATCCTTAACCAGCCATGAAATTTGCAGGGTAACCTTGGACTATTCACATTTCTCAGACAGACTTTATGAATCCGTTGTGATAAAATGGGGAGTTATGTACGGTACCCTAAACTGCTTGGAGGAAAGGTGGAATAAAAATGGACTAGAAAAAGATAGTCAAAGCCTATCAACAACAAAAGACATACAACCCAGTCAACTAAGCACAATTAAAAAATACTGTTACAGTTGTATTGTCAAAGGCTTTCACGGCCGGAGAACGATGGTTGTTGTGGATTTTCCGGGCTGTGTAGCCGTGGTCTTGGCATTGTAGTTCCTGACGTTTCGCCAGCAGCTGTGGCTGGCATCTTCAGAGGTGTAGCACCAAAAGACAGAGATCTCTCAGTGACACCGAGAGATCTCTGTCTTTTGGTGCTACACCTCTGAAGATGCCAGCCACAGCTGCTGGCGAAACGTCAGGAACTACAATGGCAAGACCATGGCTACACAGCCCGGAAAATCCACAACAACCATTGTTACAGTTATCCACTAAAAGTGTGAATAAACAGGATGAACTTTGCCCGGGACCTGAAAGATAACAAATACAATGCCTGGTAAACAGATCTAGGAAGGGAGTTCCACAGCTGGGACATAACCAGAGAAATGCCTTATCTTCAACAGACACCTGTATATAGTTTGAAGACAAGGGCAACGAGAGAAGAGCCTCCAGTGTAGATCTTAATGAATGGGCAGATTCATAAAGTGCTTCTTAAACTAGCACTCTGAATTGTGCACAGAAATAAAGTGGAAGTCACTAAAGTCTTTAAATACAGGCGAGACATCACTAATCACTAATGCTCCTGGTTAGGAACAGACTGCAATTATTTTGGATCAGTTGATGTTCCCAAAGGCCCTCACATATGCTTTATCCCAAGGCAGGTACCTGTGCAAATTAGCTATCTTTGGCCATCTCACTCACTACAACTTACATTCCACTGCAACTGCTGATTCTCACCAGGGCAAGACAAAGATCATACAATCAATTACTGGCAGTGCAAATGAGAAGTTTCATATAAATTTCACTTGGTTCCCACCAACCAGCCTTGGCATAAGCTTTCATAGCACTTGAATTATGTGATTATATAATCAGAACATGGTTTATTCATCTAAGTGGTTTACAGAACTATAAACATCTGAAGATGGCAAGTAAGCCCCACATCAGCATGTTGAGATGCATCATCATATCTGGAGATATGCTGGCATAGCGTCCCACCAACATCTCACCAGTTTAAACCCACTGCAGTAGTGGGGAAACTAGAAAAAGGCATGCAAGTGGAGGAGTGGGGCGCCATCAGCATCCTAAACCCCCTCATCCACACCCTGCCCTCAGCACAAGTCAAAAAGAAGTTGTTTCCCTGCCTCTTGCCAAGCCTAGAGCCACAGCACAGCTAAGGATACCATCTTAGTCTGGACTGGAGTCTCCTAAGCACCATATAAAGCCCAGCCAGGATACCCATAGCTCACGATAGGTGTGTGGCACCTACCTCTCTCTGTCCTAGTGTCAAGCCTACTTAACACACACATACATACAGGGCAACGTTGAGAACTCTATATTTACAGTCCTACCCCTTCTCCTTATTGCAAGGGCAGCATATGAATATGAAATATTATAAGACCCTTCCTCCTGTACCTTAAGCACATGGCACTGCCTGGCCAGGCAGGACAGATGCCAATTCCTGCTGGAGTTGGAAAATGACCAAAAGGTGTGATAGGCTCATTAACTGCCCCTCCACACCCTGAAGAAGCACATAAGTAAAACAAAAGAGGTCTTCCAGGAGTTCCTGCTTATCTCATTAATGCCCTTCTGTAGCTTCCTCACCCCTCCTTCTTAATCTGGGCTATTCAGGGACCTGATAGCCCCTCTTATCAGGCCATTGCAGGTCATCAAGCACCCTTTTTTATCTATGGTTTCTCCTAGACATGATTAATCAAACTCTTCCCAATTTATTATTACACTTCCAGACAAGCCATCAAGCTATTGTTTCAGGGGCAAAAGACGTAATTCTGTCCCAGAGTACATTTCATGCTTTCATTGGGCTGCCCCATTCCCTATGCTGTGTGTGTGTTCTGGACTCACCTACAGACCCTCAGATTACATCTGATCCCTCCCTTCTCTTCTGTGAAGTGCTGCTCCTCCACAGACCTCTTCTCCTTCTTCAAGACTGGTAACTATAGCCGTCCCTAAAACTGCTTTCCCATTTCTTCACTGTTTTCCTAGTTAGCTCTGTATGTATGCTGTGTGTGATTTTCTGTGCAATTGCTCTTTTACTTTTTCTTTGCAATTGGTGGAGATTCCAGTTACCCCCTCTCACTGCTCCTCCTTATATCCTAATTCCTCCAACTCACAAGGACACACACACACACACACACATACCATTTAGGGTAAAATCTAGAGAAATGGCATTTTGCACAATCAGAGAAGGAAGAGAACAAACATTGTTGCAGTATATAGCTCAATACAGTATCCTTATAGGAACTCCACATTAGGACACAAATACCAACTTGTATACTCCATTTCTCCATCACAGGAAGCATGCCAGACAGGTAAGGAAGAAGGATTCCCCACCTCAAACTTGGACTGCTGCAAATGTCTCCAGCTCCCACCAAAAAGTTCCTACAATAATGAATACATGGCACAACTGTACTGACAAACAGCAACAGGTCTTGTTAGACCAAGAGAGCTGGCACCTCCATTCATATGACTCATCTCCAAAACTCTCATTTTTGATGCAGTTGATTTTTTCACATCTGTGTTTCTAATGGTTTGTAGACAGAGACCTATGCCAATCCCCTGCTCATTGCTAACTTCAGCTATCTTCAGCATGGAAGCCAAACATCTGGAGAGGGGACTGAGAGAGTTTTCCAACATTTGTACTTTTTGTGCATTAGCAAAGGGGTGGTGTAGGCTCCTCTCAGAATACATTCCTTCTGATCACTGTTAGTATGCAAAGGTAAGGAGATGAGGAACAAGGGATGCTGTGATAAATAGCAGCAGGCAGCAGTACTGAACTTCATTAAGTCAGTGGTTGGATGGAGAGACAAGAAGGGACTAACCAAAATGAGTGGTCTGAAGCCACCCATGAGTAGACATGGGCACGAATGGGAAAAAAACCCCGAACACCTTGTTCGACGTTCGGTGCCATCCACAAACAACGAACAACGAACAACGAACATGGACGAACATGAACTGTCCCGTTGTTCAGGAATTCCCCCTGCCGACTGCCAGCTGATAGTTTAAAGGGCCATGAGAGCAGTTGCACAGCCAGGCTGCCTGCCCAGTGCAAGGGAGGTGGGGAGATTCTCTCCATCCCTCTCACACCCGGGAGAATCTTCCCAATGTCCAATACCCTCCAGATTTGCAGGGGATATAGTCGTCACTGTCCTCTGAAGACCCCCCCCCAGTTTCAGAGAGATTGCACCCTGGAAAAGCATGGTCCATGGCTCTCCCCCTTTAGTCCCCACTAAAGACTAAATACTCCCCCAGTTTCAGAGAGATTGCACCCCAGGAAAGGCATGGTCCATGTGTGCCCCCCCCTTTGCTGTCATTTTCTGTTCACAGTGGCAAAAACAGAACTGCCTGTTGGAAGGCAGCTACTTTGAGAGATTACAAACTGATCTGCCCAATGTCCAATACCCACCAAATTTGCAGGGGACATAGTCCTCATTGTCCTCTGAAGACCACCCCAGTTTCAGAGAGATTGCACCCCAGGAAAGGCATGATCCATGGCTCTCCCCCTTTAGTCCTCACTGTCCTCTGAAGACCCACCCAGTTTCAGAGAGATTGCACTCCGGGAAAGGCATGGTCCATGTGCCCCCCCTTTGTTGTCATTTTCTCTTCACAATGGTAAAAACGGGACTCTGCTGGAAGTACTTTGAAGGGTTAAAGCCAGAAGGAAAGCCAGAAGGAGTTCAGACAGAGTTCAGTCCCTCCCTCTCCGGTTGCCAGGGAGATTGATTGCAGCAGGCTCTAGACTGTGTGGAAGACTACAAACAAAGCTTTTAATGACCATCTGTTTGTTTAGGATGGGGTCTCCCAAATAGCTTGCTTGCGAACAGCAGATTGGGCTGTTCGTGGGTTTTTTCTGTTCGTAATGCAGTTCGTGCCCATGTCTACCCATTAGTTTGATGGCGCAAAATCTCACTATGTCTAATGCTGTTTCTGGGGCTCTCTGGTAGTTATCTACACACATGGTTTGAACAGGGTACCTCATGCATGCTAAACCAGTGCTTCTCTATAGTCATTCCTGCCTGGCTATTTCTGTATGGCTAGTTTTGACAGATGTGCATTTTTCTTGTGTGCCTAACTGGGATTGTAGTTAGAAGACTGATCTGCAGTGTGTGAGGTTTGGGTTCTTGCCCTGTTTCTTCCTTCTGTTTTGATGCATATCAGTTAGTTGTTGATCCAAAGATGAGCGCTACTTTATTCCTAGCTTCCCCTTAGTAATATTCAGTCCTCTCATCCCTGTTTTCCCACAAGTGCTTTATCCTACTGAGCTCTTGAGATTACCATGATGCCTTCTATGAATGTGCTATCCTAGAACTATGTTGCTCTTTCCTTGCAAAAACAGTCCTTGAGGCCTAAACACTAATGTAAACCGGCCACTGAATTTTCTGCAGAGTTTTTCCTTGGCAAGTATTGATGTCTGGTATGAGATACATGTCTGGAATTGGCTTCTAAGCACACACTATGCATTGCATAAGAACACCACAAGCGGTATCACAGAGAGGTGTACTACCAATGGATATCCTCCATTTCCATGAGAACACAGAATTTTTGAATGTTCCAAGACACAATGTTTAAGAGCAGGGGATTACAAAAGGCCTTCGGCGGATGTTCGAATGATGGGCAGCAGACTGAGTTACACTACCCATTTTGTAAGCAAAACAAAGCCCAAGAACTGAGCTGCCTGGAATGTCTTACTGTTATGAAATCAATGCTTTCATAAAGAAGATAAAAACAAAGAAATGTCAACCATATGCATTATTCATTGAAGTGAGGATAGTAACTTGGTCTCTATAACCACCAGCAATGTATGTTAAAGGACCTTTCTGGATAATATATTCTTTTAGGGAGTATACAGTTATTACTTTCTTGGGTGTGGGTCCATATGACATTTTCCTAGCTTACAATGCTATCCTACACAGAGTTATTCTAAGCCTATTGACTTCAGCTTTGTATAGTATTGCATTGTTAGTGCATTAGTTCTTGGAAAACAGTATTTTTCAAATTGCACTTGAGGTATTGAGGGAAATACAATTTTCTCATAAATAACTATTTCAAGTTGTTCAGATCCTGGTTGTGGTAGTAACACAGGTTTCTCTTGGACACTGCTGCCTAGCAACCTTATCCTCCTAGGTGCATCGTTTTGAGCTATCTGAATGCAGTGCCATTTCAGTCCCCCCTCCCCAAATTAGGTCTCCCAATACATACAAAATCCAATATCTTGTCAGCAGACTCCCTGACTCCCTTTTGTTATAAGAAAATTGTGAGAAAGTATCACTGGCATTGCATAGTGCAATCTATCGCATTTTAACCATCCTTCCTCCAAGAAGTTCAGTGTGGTTTCTATCATACTCCATTTTATCTTCCCACCAACCCTATGATGTAAGCTATGCTGTGTGAAGTTAGCTAGACCAAAGTCATTTAGTGAATTTCACGGCTGAGTGGAGCTAGCTCAAAGGAAGGCAAACATTATCCTTGAATAAACAAAACATCATCCAACAGAAGACAATGCAGAATTCTAAAACAGGACCTGCAACCCACTTATGCAAAGTTTGTGCACAGGACTGGGTTTCATTTTAACAGCTTAATTCTGTAAAGATGTATAGTCATATGAAACAATGCACTATGACCTTCATGTTTAGACACTATTGAGACTTTAAATTTTTGTATCCCGCCCCCCTCCCCAAAAGCTTGAATAGAGTGTTTTTAAATTTACTCTTGCATGGACATGTTTAACACTGGGGGGAATGTCTAAAATAATGGTCATTGAGTTCATTGTTTGGTGCTAAAGATGCTTGTTGTTTTCCACTGGACTTTCTGTTCTATTTGGGGGCATTATTGTTGGCAAAACCACGAAGCCACTGCTCTATAATGCAGTCAGAAGCCTTGAACTGTGATAAAAGCATATCAGTTGTACTTTATGATATTTTGAGTTCTCAGTTGCTTTGAGAGGGAAAACGATGTACTGGGCAGAGTGGGAAATTTGACCAAATATAGTATTAGTCATAATCAAATGTGTTATAAATACAGGTACACAAACCAAAATATTTATGAAAACAAAAATGGATTACAGCCACTGGCCATGTGCCCAAAGGATATATAAAATAGTGTATTGCACTTTTATCTACTTTTAATTTTATCTTTATACATTATTCTAGAGGCAAGAAAAGGACTTTGTCGTGTGCTAAAACATTCAAGGCCTATGTACAGTGACATTATAATTTCAAAAGCAGAAGGGCTGCGGCTAAAATCTGAAAGTTTGGTTCTTTGAGCTGCACATCCTTCCCCCAAAACCTAGACACATGCGGTTAAAGCAACCTATACTTGCAATTCACTGTTTACATTAATGTAGTTTTTTGAGTAAAGTTTGGTGAAAGAGACATTTTATTGACATGAGGTTAGCATTAAACATTCACTACTTTGGGCATGAACCAGTCAGAGTAAAATACAGTTAAATTCCATCCCTAATTATAAGCAACAGATTATCAAAGGTCAGAGTGCTGTAGCACAGTGGTTAAGTGGTTCGGTTGTGGATCAGCACTCTATTGGTTCAAATCCCCCTACTGCTAAGAGCTCAGTAGGTGGCTTTGGGTAAGCCACTCTTCTCCCCACACCAGCTCCCCAGCTGTATTGTGGGGATAATAACAACAACAACTACATTTGATTTATATACCACCCTTCAGGACAACCTAACACCCACTCAAAGCACTTTGTTATTATTATCCCCACAACAAACACTCTGTGAGGTGGGTGGGGCTGAGGGAGCTCCAAAAAGCTGTGACTGACCCAAGGTCACCCAGCTGGCTTCAAGTGGAGGAGTGTGGAATCAAACCCAGTTCTCCAGATTAGAATCCCATGCTCTTCTTAACCATTACACCAAACACTAAATTGTTCACCACTCTGGGTGGGGCACTAATCTGTATAGAAGAGCAGTATATAAGCACAGTTATTATTGTTGTTGTTAATCATGTGAATACTGCATTCAGCAGCATTAGAAGTGATCAAGAAGGAACACAGAATATCCATGAATGCTGTACATTTTCTTCAGTATATTTGGTGCTAGCCAATGTCAAATGCAAAATACTATTCTCAAGAGGCTTTTGGCCTGACCTTGTAAAATTGGTCTTTTGTTCATAACCACCCTTTAGCAGGACTGCAATCCATAGCAAGAAATCAAAGTACCAGAGGGGCAGGAAACACAGCAGTTCTATTGCAACAAAACTTTAAAAAATACTGCTGGCTGAAACACCTTGAGTGTATAGGATCCCTTTCATTGGCGATCTGCTGTGGGGTGGCTGAGAGAAGATATGGCAAACCTTTATGCATCTATTAGTTCAGTGTCACTTTCACCTAGGGTTGCCAGGTATCTAGTTTTCACCAGGACAATCTGGTATTTTGATGGACTGTCCAGGGGAAAATGGCCTAAAATATCATACATTAACTGGGATCTTCCTTAAATACCAATCAATTAGTAGATATTTGAGAAATAGAACTGTATCTTCTACCAATCAGGCTTTTTTAGGAGGCCCTTCAGCCCTGAGGTATCCTCCACAAAAAAGAACCAATCTTCAGTCTTTCACAGAGATCACTTACCTCTGTTGAATTAGCTGTCCTAAACAAGGACAAGGGATTAGGATTTGTTCCTACTCCCAGTTACTCCCAGTTAATTTGTTCCTACTCCTCTACTCCCAGTTACTCCCAGTTAATTTGTTTAAACTAATTTGATTGTTGAATCTTAGAAAAATGTATGGAGATAATCCTTTATCTATAGAAAATAAAGCTATGATCACAACGAGGTCCACATTTGTACCCATGATTTCAGACCTGAGCATAGCAACCTTTGAAAGAGTGGTCCTGCAAGATGTAGAAGCAGCCGAAAGTGATAAGAAAAGAGTTTGGCACAATTTAACAAAAGAAGAGAGAAAGGCTTTACATGATCTGGCTAATAACAAAAGCTTAGTGATAAAACCCGCTGACAAAGGAGGGGATATATTCCTCCTTAATACAGAGGACTATGAAAAGGAAGTATTAAGACAATTACAAGATGAGGATAGTTACAAACGGATCATGGAGGATCCTAGTACACACGTTGCTTATTTAATTAAAATCGTATTGGATGAGGCCATGTTAGCAGGTGAGGTTTCACCTGCACTTCATAAGGCTTTATATAACAAGGACCCAAAGATGCCAACATTTTATATTCTGCCCAAAGTCCACAAGGGTGGGTTCCCCCACCGGGCAGACCTTTTGTTGCCAGCACAAATTCGTTGTTGGAATTTTTGGCTCAAGTCTTGGATAAACAACTGCAACCAGAGGTCCTAAGAACACCAGCCTTTTTAAAGGATACCACTCAATTAACTGTAGAAATAGAGAAGTTATATATCCCGAAGGGATCTTTACTCAAAACCTTTGATGTGGTCTCATTATATACCTCGATCCCCCTCGAGGGGGTGAGATTAGTAATTGAAGAAGCCTTAAGAAAACAGGAAAATCCACCCCCTACCTCCTTTATGCTGTCCTTAGCAGATTTAATCATGAAAAATAATTTCTTTTGTTATCGTTCTGACTATTATTTACAAGTAAGAGGTGTTGCACAATGGGGTGCCCCACAGCACCCGCCATTGCGAACCTCTACATGAATACACTTGAAACGCAAATTATTTTGTGCCCATCGATCAACCCCTATCATTCTAATATCATATATTATAGGCGCTTCATAGATGATATCTTTTTAATTCTTTCTAATCTGGAACTAATAGATGCATTTACCGGTTGGATGGAGAGCCTGGCTCCTCATATTAACTTCACGAGATCCTTTAGTATAACAGAGGTTAATTTTTTGGATGTGTTAATTTACAAATTAACAGAAAATAGTTTGGAGTCCGACCATTTTACAAAGTGATGGATAAAAATTCATATTTGAATTTTACATCATACCACCCTGCCCGGTTAAAGAACAACATACCATACAGCCAGTATTAAGGATCAAGAGAAACTCAACAAAGGGGATGGATTATATTAAAGAAAAAGAGAGAACGTTTGGTAATTTCATTCAGAGAGGGTACCCTAGAAAAACTGTACATAGAGTGTGTGTCTGGGCAGAGAGGACCACCAGAAGGGACTTATTAAAATCATCAGTGAAAGAGGAAGAACAGAGAATACATTGAGCTATAAATTTTACTCCATGGGCAACACAGATTAGTGATATAATAAGGGCCCACTGGCATTTAGTGCAGCATCTTCCTAGCTGTTCTAATATGCCTAAGATAGGCTATAAAAGAACTAGAAACCTGAGGGACATATTGATCCGAGCTGATATTCAATCTAGAGAAGCAAGAAGGGATAGCCCAATTGGCCATTTTAGCTGTGGGCATTGCAGTGTATGACCCCTAATAATTCCAGGGAATAAGTTAGTAGTCCAACATTTAAGGAAAGAGGTAAAACTAAGACATTTTTCCACTTGTAATACCCAGGGGGTTGTTTATTTAATTGAATGTTCTTGCAATAAAATTCACATAGGGAGTACTTCCCGAGCGGTCAGAATTCACATCCAGGAATATCAATTGAAAATCAGAAGGAGAGTTATGGAAGCACCCCTTACTGCCCATTTTCTGAAGGCACAACACACTGAACAAGAGATAAGATTCTCAATCCTTGAGGTGGTTAGGAATAAGGAAGGTTGTCTGTCAGGAAATCGACTGCTTCAAAGAGAAATGTTCTGGATATTCAACTTAAAGACTATGTCACCGAAGCGTCTGAATGTGGAAATAGACTTAGCTTATTTCTTTTACGAATTTAATTGGAGCAAAGGGGGTGTCACCGAATACTTTATAAAACCAGGAAGTACTGCTCTTAATTACGGATATTGTCTCCGTCATAATTCTTCCAAGGACTTCCCGATTAGAAGGTGTTTAATTGAAGACTAGTGAGTATCATTAAATAAAAGCTCACCACAGGGAATAGAGTGGGTTTACCATATTGATGGTAGGGAAATTGTTTTTGTTCATTTAGAAGTACAGCCCCTGATAAAGCAATGACCACAAAACAAAATCTGCTAGCGAATTGTTGGGATGATTGAGAGAGGTGGCTTCCTCACATTCTGTGGGATATATCCTGGTTGTCTACTACCTTCACCTTTCCCACATTAAGGAAAGTACATCTCTCATGAAAAGACACAGTTATTGAATATAAACTGTTCCCGAGTGTGAATTGAGCTATATGGAATAGATGGACTGTACTTTGGAACGACTTGGTGTATGGATTATATGGAATGAACATTTATTAATTACATTGGATTCAGGAACATTTATATTCATTGGAGTGTGTTTAGTGAATGGACGTATGTAATTACAAGGTATTGATTATTTAAGACTACTTATGTAATTGTATTTATGGAATGATATTTATTGTATTTATACTAGCACTTTGCACTTTTCAATTGTTAGCAACTAGAATTTGCATTGCTACATATATTGTTAAATACTATATTGCATAAATTGATGTTATTGATTAGTATTTAAGGAAGACCCCAGTTACTGTTTAGTTTTGCAGTCTTTCCTTCAGCCTCCCTAAGTATCGGTTGCTTAAAATATCATACACCTGGAGGGAGGACAAGAGGATGAAGAGAAGGGAAAGATGAAGAGGGGGAGCAAGTGGCATGATGCGCAGGAAGCCAGCCCACTTAGCACTGCAGAACTGGTAGGACTTGGCCCAGGGACTGGAGCTGCTCACAGGATAAGCTCACAGCACCCCCTCTCCACTCACCATTGATGGGTGCCCCTGGGAGGACTGGGCTGGCCAGGTAGGGGAGGGAGGAGTGTAGCATGCAGGTGCAGAAAGCTGTCCCACTCTCTGCCACAGAACAGTTGGGACTTGGCTTGGGGGCCAACAGCAGTGGTGCTACTCACAGACCAGGCACCCACCTCTCTGCTCACCGTCGAGGAGTTGACCCCTGGGAGGGCTGGGCTGGCCAGGCTGGCTTCCCACCACTGGCACCTGGCTACGCGGCCCTACCCATTGCTGAGACACTCAGGGGCTGAGGCCTGAGCAGCCTAGTGGTGCATGCCATGCTGTATGGCCTAATATGAAGCGTGAAGATCTCAGGCAGAGTAAACAATAAACAGTTTATTAAACAAATACTATAGTTGTTAATAGAAAAAGAGTTATACAAATGGGGCAGAATTAATACAGGGACACTGTAACTACACAAAGCAAAACACACAGAGAAATGAAGCCAGCTGGAAAAGAACAAAGCTCCCTAACACAAGTGCACTACTTAGTTCCTATTTCTTGGTCAATACCTAGGTTTACCAGGCTTCTCACTATGGTAGGAAGCCTCTCACTGATTGTCTTTGTTACATGCTGCTGCTCAGAACAGCAGCGAGAGAAAAATAAAAATGCTGTAGGCCTCTGTGCTGACACCTGTAGGTAGCTCTAGGAATCACCAGAAACTCTATGGCAAAACTGTTGATGCCACTCACCCCCTATCTCCTTGGCCCCAACCCTCCCACTTTTTGCCAGACTTGGCCCGGCAATCCTGGTCAATTTCTGATCCCACACATTCCCCTCAGCGTGAGGTGAGGGATCAGCTCTGTACAAAAATAATCCCAATTACTGCTCAGCTTCAGGAAGTGAACACTTTCCTTCTCTGTGCACAGCCCTATATGCTCTCTGCCCAAACACTGACTCCTCACCACTGGTTGGCTTCTGTTTTTTCCTTCATTTTCACCCATCCCAATCATAAGGCTTGGAGAGTGCTTGGGCAGGGTTGCCAGGGCCCCCTACCTTGAAAACCAGATGAAGGCAGAGGCACCATTTCTTCTTGTATGAGTGCACGCTTTGTGCACATGAGCTCCTTGGGGCTTCCGATGATGTCATGTCTAGCTCAAACCAGAAGCAACAGGGTTTTAGGGAGGCCAGTTCTTTAGTAATTGCTTTGTCTGAGGCCAATTGATAAGAAATCAGCCCTGCTGAGCCCATATTGCTTCTGGTTTGAACTGGAAGCAATATCACTGGAAGCAAGAGTTGCCAGTCTCCCGCTGGGGGCAGGGGATCCCCTGCTCCCACCCTCCACCCCCCAACTGTTGTGGGCCAGGTCAGCACAGGCAGGATAGTCTGAGTTCAGTCCAATGTCGGTGCACGAGTTCAAAGCCAGGTGAGAGTTTCAAGTCCAAAGTCCAGAAGCCAAGTCAAGAGGTCCATAGGTCAGTTACCAGTCAGAGCAAGGGCTATCCAGAAGCAGGGTCAAGGCACGGTCCGGTGGTCACATGACAAAGCAAGGGCAGAGCAAGATTCAGCAGAGTGGTCACAGCAGGAACAGGATTCTGACGTGTTGCTTCCACACTTCCTAGTTGTCTGTGGCAAGATTTTATAGGTAGGCTGGGCTGGCAGCCAGCTGCTGGGGAGCGATCCTGTGTTTACTTCCTCATCGCTCTCCACAAGCAGCTAGCGTCTGGTCAGGAGGCATGCACTTTGCCGCCTCTCCTGCAGCTCCACCTGCTGCTTCTGTCTACGGCACTCTCTGGGTGAAGCTCGGGCTTTGGCAGTGCTTCACCGGTGGTGGTGTAACTGGAAGGCATTGGTGCTGCTGGCTCAGCGCTGCTGGCTCAGCTGCTGACTGAGGGCTTTGGGTAACTGCTGGCTGGGCTTCACCAGTGGTGATTTGGCTGCAGGATGTTGGGGCTGCTGGCTCAGCTGCTGGCCGTGGACTCTGATCTGCCAGCAGCTGTTCCTCCTGATTACCAGCTTCATCTGCATTGGGGCTGGCTTGGCTGGTTATACAGGCTCCTCTTCCTCGTGTAACCAGGGGCTTAGTGAAGGACTCCTCACCCTCACTAAGCACCATGACACCACCCCTGGTTACCTGACTGGCAGGGGAGGAAGGCGCCTCTTGGGGGCAAGCTCCCGAGCAGTGCTACATGCTCCCACAGGCCCAATCTGGCCCAAATCAGGCCACTGCAGAGTGCAAGAGTGCTCCTCGGGAGCCAGGATAGTAGTTAGCGGTTCTTCCCAGCCTGGGGGTGAGTTGTACTCCGGTTTCCGGGACAGAGCATCGGCTTTCTTATTCTGGGAACTGGGGACATACGTGATCCTGAAGTCAAATTGGGAGAAAAACAACGACCAGCAGATCTGTCTCTGGTTGAGGCGGCAGGCGGTTTGGAGATGTTCAAGGTTCCGGTGATCAGTGAGCACTCGGACTGGGTGTTGAGCCCCCTCCAGATGGTGCCGCCAAACCTCGAAGGCTGCCTTTATTGCCCGCAGCTCCCGCTCCCAGATGGTATAGTTCCTTTCTGCAGGGGTAAGCTGGCGAGAGTAGTAGGCACAAGGTTGGGGGATGCTGGACAAGGTTGCGCGTTGTGAGATCACCACTCCGAGGGCAGTGCTGGAGGCATCCGCCTCAACTGTGAAGGGTAGCTGGGGATCTGGGGATCGGAGTACCGGTTGTGTGACGAAGCGTGCCTTCAAGGTCTGGAATGCCTCATTGGCTTCCGGTGTCCAATGGAAGGGTTCTTGAGGCCGGAGAAGCCGGGTAAGGGGAACAGCTATGGATGCAAACCGGGGGATGAACGGCCGATAATAGTTGGCAAACTCCAGAAATCGTTGCACATCCTTCCGTGAGCGGGGGGCTTGCCAGGTCTGTACAGCTTCGACCTTAGCTGGGTCCATTTGGATGCCCCGGGGCGAGATCATATGGCCGAGGAATTCTACGGCAGGCAGGTGGAATGCACATTTTTCCAGCTTGGCAAACAGGCCATGCTGCCGGAGTCTTTGCAGCACCATGCGCACGTGCTGGGGGTGTCGATCCGGGTTCCGGGAATAAATTAATATATCATCCAGGTAAATGATGACGAACTGATCCAGCAGGTCACGAAAGATGTCATTCATAAACCTCTGAGACACCGAGGGCGCGTTAGTCAGGCCAAAAGGCATTACCATGTACTCGTATTGTCCATACATGGTACTAAAGGCAGTTTTCCACTCATCGCCTTCCCGGATGCGCACCAGGTTGTAGGCTCCCTGAAGATCCAGCTTGGTGTAGATCTGGGCTCCCTTAACTTGCTCCAGGAGGTCGGAGATCAGCGGCAGTGGATACCGGTCTCGGACAGAGATTTTGTTCAGGGCCCGGTAGTCATTGCAAAGCCGGAGTTCTCCACTTTTCTTTTTAACAAAGAGGACTGGGGCAGAGGTGGGCGAGGTGGAGGGGCGGATGAACCCTCAACGCAGATTGGTTGTGAGGAAGTCCCGGAGTGCGGCCAGCTCAGGCTCTGATAACGAGTACAGGTGCCCCAATGGCAGGGGGGCGCCGGGGATTAAGTCAATAGCGCAATCATACGGCCAATACGAGGGGAGTTGGTCTGCCCCTTTTGCCTTAAACACATCTGCAAAATCTGCATAGATCTCCGGTAGTGCAGAGGCCCCTTGTGCAGCGGCTGCAATTGGACCCGTGCGTTTATTTTCATGTGGGCATGGCGTCCGGAAGCGAAGGTCCTGCTGGACCCACCGAATAACCGGATCATGGCAACAGAGCCAGGAGAGCCCCAAGACCAGTGGAAAGTGGGGGATGCCCACAACATCGAAGCAGAGCTGCTCACGGTGATTGGTCCGTCGCCCAATCCTGGGGTGCCGGGGCTCGTCCGGGTCGAGCGGGGTCACTGTTGGCAGAAGCTTCCGTGGGCAACGCCTCGTCGGGGCCTCGGGCACCCTACGGGTGTTGGTGGAAGCTCGGGGCATCGCGCCCCAGCAAGGTGCGATAAGGTAGTGCCAGAACGCGGGCCAGTTCCACCTCCCAGGTCTGGTCGCGGTACGTCAGGGGGACTCTCACCACCGGGTATGTCTCTGAGTGGCCATGGAGGCAGGCCACCGACGGCAAGCACAGGACCGGGAGGTTTGGGGGCAGCAGACAGGTGCGGATCATCAAGACTGAACTGCTGCTATCCAGGAAGGCGGAGAGGCGTCGGCCGGCCACTTCAACCATCACCAACAGTGGGGGCGGATGCGGGGGTCGGGACATCACCGGGTACGACTCTTCCCAGCCAGCGTCGCACTCCATAAGGGGGCAGTCCCGAATGAAGTGCCCCCACTGGCTGCACTTGAAACAAGGGCCCTTGTCTTCTGGCTCCCGGGGTCCCCTGGGGCCGGCCTCCGGCCCCGGGGCCAGCGTTGGACGGTTCCAGGCCCCCTCCCAACCCGGGCTAAGGGGGGGCAGCCGGGTCGACCCCATTCGTGTGCCCAGCCCGTCTCGGTTTCCTGATCCGGCATGTCTCGGTCACGGGGCTTCCTGGGGTCGGGGTGGAGGTTCACCAGCCTGCGTGCTCGGGCCAGGGTCCCGGACGACCTCCCGCGGGTCAGCCGCCGTGGTGAAATTTTCCAGGAAGGCTATGGCTTCCTTGAGGCTCTCCGAGTGGCTGCACGCGACCCAATGACGGGCCTTCGGGGGGAGGACGGTGAGTAGCTGCTCCAGGATCACCTGGTCTACGACTTTCTTCTCCCCCTCCATCACCGGTCGCAGCCAGCGGTATGCGGCGTTGCGGAGGGCATTGACGAGGGCCCAGGGTCGCTCGACTTTCTTGTAGTTGATGGCCCGGAACCTCTGCCGGTAAAAGTCTGGGGTCACCTTGTACTGATCGAGGATGGCGGCTTTCAGGAGCTGGTAGTTGGCGCTCTCCTCTTTTGGTAGGGCCTTCAAGGCCGCCTGGGCCTCTCCCGTCAAGTAGGGTCCTATGATGAACGCCCATTGGTCTCTTGGCCACTGGGCGGCCTCGGCCGTGCGTTCGAACGCCTCCAGGTACGTGTCAATCTCGTCGCTCTCTCCCAATTTAGTCAGCTGGAAGGGGGCTCCCCGCCCGGGTCCTGGGGGGGGCCCGGCCGGTCCTGCCCCCAGGGCTTGGGTCAGGCCGCGGAGGAGGGCAGCCTGAGTCTCCTGCTGCTGCGCGGTCAGGTCGCGTAGAAGCTGCACCTGTTGCTCCGCCATCCACTGGCCCAGATGGCCGAGGTCCATGGCGGGCGGGGTTGTGGGCTGGCCGGGGCCACCCGCTGCCCCGGCGGCGGCCTGGTCCATCGCTGTTGCGGGTTCTGACGTGGGGGTGTGGTTCGGTGGAGGGGTGGGAGGGCGGAAGGTTACCGGGCGTAGGTAGGCACGGGTCCCCATCCAGCTGGGCGGGGTGGGGAGGTGCAGTCGCAGGTGCCTCACAGAGGGATCCGTGCCTGCATTCTCCACCACAATGTCACATGCTGTGGCGCCCCCTGGCAGCGGTAGCGGCGGGGTAGGGCGGGGCAGCCTCGGCGGGTCCATCCTGAGGGCGTTGGGCCGGCGTAACTGGGCCCCAGGGTGCAAGCGCTCCTTTCTTGGTGGCCTCAGAATGGGCGGCCCCTGTCTGCACCGGAGGCCTGGACAGCACGCGGCTCCACCCAGCCGACTGCACCTTGAGTTCAGGGCAGTCGACTCTCTCTTCCTCCCTGGTCAGCCTGCAGAGCCCTCTTAAATACCCCCTGACTTCTTTCAACCCCACCCCCTTTCCCAAGCTCCTCCACCCAAGGCCATCCCCACCACCTGGGCCAGGTGTGGCCACACCTGCCGGCCCCACCCCATTCTAGCCCATTGGTGGGCTCCGTGGGGCCTTCCTGTCTCCTTGGCTGTGCCGCCCTCCCCCTCCTCGACAGGCAGCGGGCTGGGCCTCTCCTGGCCGAGCCTGGCCCGGCCCGCCCCCGTCCGGGCATTTGGCCCGGCCTGGTTGGTTCCTTCCCTTCCTCCCTCGCGTTGTTGCGGTGGGGTGCCCGGGCTGGCCGCAAGTGCCTGCTCCGGCGTCCGTTCACCCGGCACGGCCAGGCGCGGTCCGTTCCCGGCCTCTTTCCTGCAGGGGCATCGTCGCCACGGCCATTGCGGGGGCCAGCGCTGGAGCCGCCGCGATGCTGCGTGGGCAGCTGGCCGCCTGCCCAGGGCCTCGGCCGGTGGGGCGGCGGCGGCGGTGGGTGCTTTGCGGGTGGAAGGGCTGTCCCACACGCCGCCCTGCCGGGCTGGCGCTGCATCCTCCTCGGTCACCCCATCTTTGACCCCCAGGTGAGTGGCGGAGGGGGCATGGTGGTCGCTGTTGGGGCAGGGGGGGCGCGGGCCTGGAGAGTCTGAGGCCCCCGGGCCGGGCCTCGGACATGCTATTATTCGCAGGAAATTTTCAGTTTATGTACTGAAACGAATCAACAGCTGTGGTGGTTTCCCATATATTCTGCCTTGTAATCGAAGTAGCCAATTTGCCCAGAGAAACGATCTTGGTATAATGCAAACTAAAAACTTTTCTGTATGATCAATGAAAGCCTGCCACAAGCATATTTTTATTGGGCAGTGAAATTCCATAAGCAATCTTTTCAGTGACAACTTCATTTAAAAAACCAGCTGGTTGTTTCTCCTGAGCAATAAATAGCGCACAGTCTTTAAATAATCCTTTTTAGAATTGGCGGGGGGGGGGGGGAATGAGGCTGCATGCAGGCTTGCCACAGTAGGGGATGCTCATGCTCATCATGTTGAGAGCTCAGGATGCTGACTCACCGCAGCTTGTGCCCAGTTGACTTGGAGCACCTTGAGAAGCCACTTCAGGTGTGAGCAGGGGAAGGGGGAGCAGTGATTCCTGGGCCCCATCCTGGACTTTTCCC